>NC_090265.1:110871309-112242976 GCF_040414725.1 Anabrus simplex
AGCCCGGGAGGACATATATAGCAAGTGAAGATACTTTTCTCCCCTAGTACGTCGGCTTATCACATGATAGCTAGCAGTGGACGTCTCAGGGGAGGTGGGAGTAGTTCTTTAAACTGATGGGTGTCATTACCAACGTGCTAGCCGGCCAGTATCTTGGGAACGAGCGGTATCCATGTGAAAAGCCCATGTCACACTGGGGAGAAACTCTGGTAATCTTGCGATTGAGTTTCCTCAATGTAATAGTGTTGGGAATATCCCTATTCATTGTGAATGACTAATAATCGTGGTATTTAGCAAGTAGAGGCTTCTCGCATGAATTCACTCCTTAAGACAACTTCGACATAATGCAATATTTCCAAAAAAAAAAAACCCTGCTCTAAATGTGCGACATCTATATAAATAAAATTGTAGGTGGTCCGCTGTCTGCAATTTCGTTTATTTTGCGAATTTTCCAAGTATTTATCCATCTTCGGTCAACTCATGACCGCATCAGTAGTTTTTAGCTTTTTGTCTGTCTGTCTGTCTGTATTCCTGTCTTCCTATCTGTCTGTTTGTCCGTTCTTTCCACCATCACGGCGAAACGACTGGATATATCTCGACCAAAATTCATAGTTAAGTATACTCATCCAGAAGCAGGTTTAGATAAGCATACCATTTAAGAATCACTAAATAGACTGAGGTTTTATAGGAAGGCCAGAACAGATTCTTCAATTTTCTCTTATACTATAGTTTTTCTGTAAAATCCGCAGACTATACATGAAACGTTCCTTCATTTTAGACGATGTTTATTATGTAATTACTCTTCAAATGACGGAGAAATTACTATTTTCTCCTTGCTTCATGCTTTGCATAGAGTGACGGACACCCCGCAAATCGACAACGAAGCTGCCGGTTACCATGGCAACGTCTCTGGATGCGTGCCAGCAGGGAAGTAACGTAATACAATTTTCATGATTATTCCTGTAAACTCGTGATTGTTTTTCGGTTAGAAGGCGAGGGAGACGTCAAGGAGCCATTCTGCGGGATGTTTCCGGAATACCGTTAATAGCATCTTCTGGCTCCGTGAGGAAAGCAACGGGAAACTACTTCGCACCTCATTTCTCTAGTTGTGAATAATTTAGGTTAGGTTCGTAGGTTATATTGTCATCAAGGCAGACGTGTTTGATCACGCCTTTTTAAGAATCAAAAGGTCATCAAGGGCTATTTCCTTCACTGTATGTTTGGCACGATAATAATAATACTAATAGTAATAATAATAATAACAAAATACAATCAGACCGACTAGATATGGAGGCCATAGCGGCGAGAACCTAGAAAGTAGCTTTCCAAACCACTCGGAACATATACAACAAAATGTGGTTTTCTGTAAATGCCAAAATTCATCATTACATCACCATCAGTCCGATATCTCTCTATGCATCAGAGTGCCTTTTTCTCTCTCAGAAATGTCCGTTCACTAAGTTAAGAGCAAAAAGAGAGAAAGGTTATCTACAACATTAAAGGTGTTAAATCATACTGCACATTTTATCCGAGTGTATTTATTAGTACAGTAGAGAGAATACCTATCTGTCAGGAGAAGGTGAAGTAATTCTGTATGTGAACTGCTAGCTCATGTTTCATACGTAGCGCGAACCGTTCAGTGCAGTCCCCAGCTGCTAAATGAAGCACGACAGAATACACTTCATTTTCCCGGGAAGTACTTGTCAGAATTTCAAAAAATAATCACGGTGCTAAATTAATACTGTTCGTAAGTTTAAGACTATAGTTCTATTTTCAATAAATAAACTTTAGTACCATAATCTCAGAAGATATTGACGCCATGAAAAAGTGCTGTAAGTCCGATTTTGAGACCCTTGTTACCATTACCGAAAGTTAAAACAGAATTTCCAGATCTTGAACGGTTCACTAGTTATTTGAGGTGATCAGTTTAGTTTAATAACAATGTACATTAAATAATGAAGCGTGTAGTGAAATGAATATGCATATCTGAGTGAAAAAGTAAAATTTAAGCACTTTACTTTCAAGAAAAAGCTTACTAGAACTGATAATGAATTTGTAAAATTTAATGTCAGCCACGGGGTCAAGCTGATTTGATTAATTTTCTTTTCGAGTATTTCATCTTATTTTGGGAATAAAATATGTGGTGAATTGAACAACTCTCTAATTGTAATCTTAGCATTATTTCCCATGTAAATACTATTCAAAGTTGAAATCATTTCTTACCAGGCACAGTAGGGGCCCCTATAACACGAAAAACGTAAAACTAAGCATTCTCAATTGTGCCGAAGGTTGAAAGGACAAAGGACTCAAAAAGGTTTAAAATTGTGATTCTTGTATAGCCCTATCAAAATAAAAAACACAAAATTCGAAAATTACTTCTGGCCTAAATGCCGTTCCAGAAAAACAGCCTAAATCGCTTGTTTCCTTACTCGTTTTCTTTTGATTCAAATCCTAGCCAAATTAACTTCTTTAAGTAATTCTTTCTGCACTGTGTTCCTTACTCTAATACCTTGAAGTATTTTTTTGATTTTCATGACAAATGATCACACCGAATATAGTTATAAAAGCTTATGTGAAACTGCATTGACTCACATTAGCGCTCGTAGTGGTAGAAAAAGGCAAAGTGCTAATCTAATCGATCGGATAACGATGCTTAAGAAAATGATTGTGATATTTAGAAATAAATAAGAAATTTGTCTCATATTTTAATATATTTTATTAACCTAAAAGGCGTAGCCAGCCCCGTGGTGTAGGGGTAGCGTGCCTGCCTCTTACTCGGCGGCCCCGGGTTCGATTCCCGGCCAGGTCTGGTTCGAGGTCTACTCAGCCTACGTGTTTAGAATTGAGCAGCTATCTGACGGTGAGATCGCGTCCCCGGTCTAGAAAGGCAAGAATAACGGCCGAGAGGATTCGTCGTGCTGACCATACGACACCTCGTAATCTGCAGAACTTCGGGCTGAGTAGCGGTCGCTTGGTAGGCCAAGTACCTTCAATTTTATCTTATACTATAGTTTTTCTGTACAATCCGTAGACTATACATGAAATGTCCCTTAATTTTAAACGATTTTTATTATGTAATTACTCTTCAATTGACGGAGAAATTAGTATTTTCTCCTGGCTTCATGCTTTGCGTAGAGTGACGGACACCCGTCATGTTGCTAGGATGTGTTCAACATTGCTTTGGTTGACTGAAGGAATTTTACCTAACATCGATTTCTGTTCCTTTAACTGTGCGTTTCCACAATCCTCTGTTTGCAAGTATCTCTGTGTTTTCATTTAGTTCTACGCCATTTATCATCAAATCACAAAAATTAAAGCAGCCATCGTCACCTCAGTCTTCTACGGTCCATGGCCGAGCTCATATGCTGTCCAAGGTGTGGGTTACTGCAGTTTCGAGTTAGTTTATAAATAATGGACAACGGATAAGTAGCCTAGTAAGGATCCTGAGAGTCAGGATACCAGTTACTATGGTAGAGGGCAGAGCATTGCAAATATATTCTGAGCCACGGCACTCCTTATGGTCAGGCGGGTAAGACTAGACAACCCACCGTGGTCCCTAACCCGTAAGAGGATAGATTGTCTCCGGAAATATGTGTATGAAGAGTATCATCCTCCTTCACTGAAACATACCAAGCATGGTCAAAACGTTCTCATAAATAATGGCATAATTGTAATTATGTGGCTTCTTGACAACTAAAGTTGAAAGTTTTGAAAAATAAAAAAAACTTTACCGTCTGAACTCCATGAAATTTATTGCACAAAATCAGCTTACGAAGTTAGCGAGATAATGTCGAGAGTGACATGCTTCCTAGCACCAGTTGGAGACATGCAACATGTTGCCTTCACAATACGCGCTACTCGACCTACATAATGATATCCTGTCTCCGAGTAATGAGATAAAAACACTGAACTCCCTTGCTTATTGATTACAGCTGCGGGTTTCTTCCTGCACAGATATTATGGAACTCCTAATGAGAATTTGCTCGCCTTTTCCCTCCATAATACACGCTCTCCATCAACACAAGTACAGGCAAGGTGAACGAAGGTTACTTCAAAGTAACTATAATAAGACAAGTGGATTTCTCCTTTGTATTGTTATTGTTGACAAAACATAACGTTGTCCGTATTTTCCTCTGTTCCTGTCTTCCAGTGTTCCTTCAGTGGCCACTGAAAATATTTATGGTTCCCTTGTCATATATTTTATCAACGGGTAACCTAGCTTTCAGAATAGATGTACAGTATAGGATGTGGCTGAAAAAACGTGCGTCAGTCTAACAAGTGATAAAACAGATAATAGAATAACGGTGCTCGTGTTTTAAAATTCCTATGTAAAATTTTTTCTGTTGTTGATGTCGTTGTTGTTTCTGTTGCATTCTCACATAAAGGATTAGTATTTGAACGTGTAGTACTGGTTGGCATGCCCAGCAAATGTGGATGTCATTGATTGATTGATTGATTGATGGATGGATGGATGGATGGATGGATGGATGGATGGATGGATGGATGGATGGATGGATGGATGGATGGATGGATGGATGGATAAAAGCAACCTGTGCAAAGAAATTTTCAGCTATCTTAAATTTAAAATTAACTATTAAAATGTCAATGTTCTTACGTTTTCAGTAACTCTTCAGGAAGCAGTAGCGAACTAAGTCTGCTGTAGGTAAAGGGGGTTATGACGAAGAGATGTAACTGAGGAGATATTTTTGCTGGCAAGGAGAGGAGAGGAGGGAGTCACGTGATAATAGAATAACGGTGCTCGTGTTTTAAAATTCCTATGTAAAATTTTTTCTGTTGTTGATGTCGTTGTTGTTTCTGTTGCATTCTCACATAAAGGATTAGTATTTGAACGTGTAGTACTGGTTGGCATGCCCAGCAAATGTGGATGTCATTGATTGATTGATTGATGGATGGATGGATGGATGGATGGATGGATGGATGGATGGATGGATGGATGGATGGATGGATGGATGGATGGATGGATGGATGGATGGATGGATGGATGGATGGATGGATTGATTGATTGATTGATTGATTGATTGATTGATTGATTGATTGATTGATTGATTGATTGATTTATTGTCGTTCTAAAGGAAAATTAATTTCGGTAATCAGCCCCGATATGGAGGTATGTTTTGAAACGTATTTTAATACGTGGTCTTTCATGTACTGCCTGCATACATGTCACATGGTCCTAACCTGATTTGAAGGCAGGTTTCAATGGAAACCACACACAGAATTTCATAATGCGCTGTCAGTGTTTTAAATTTAGAGCATCATTGCATAACCAATATTTCATTGTGTTAAACGTCGTTCAGGTAATTTCTTTACTTTGTCTTTTACAATTAGCTTTACGTCGCACCGATACAGATATGTCTTATGGCGACGATGAGATAGGAAATGGCAAGAAGTGTGAAGGAGGTGATGTGGCCTTAAGTAAGGTCCAGCCCCAGCATTTGCCTGGAGTGAAAACGGGGAAACCGCGGCAAACGATCTTCAGGGCTGCCGACTGTGAAGTTCGAACCCACTATCTCCCGAAAGCAAGCTCGCATCTGCGCGCCCTTAATCCCACGGCCAACTCTCTCGGCAGGCTATTTCTATGCGGGCCTTAGTTTCCATATCCTGATTTACGAAACCATCAAACAAGTTACTGAAAATTTCTCACTTGTTGGAAAAATGTGATTATTGAAGTAGAAAGTTGTTCGTGTATGTTGTTCACCATTGTCATTGAAATTTCCTCTGTCAGTTGTAAACATTCTGCAGGGCCTTAATGCACATAGCCCTGGCCACTAGCTACTGAATTAAAAATGCTTTAACTTTTCTTGCGGGACCACATTTTCTGTGCAGTCCGTCCCTGATGTTATAAGAGGTGGCTGCAATCATACACTAATTTGAAGTGGGTATGGGAAGTAGCTCAATGCGGATGGGCGTTTGCAAGGCTAGCATTTGCCAAATTAATTCTCTTCGGGCCGCACATCAACATTTTTGTTCATTGGCTATCAAGTGGTGACAATGATTTCCAATTTCTAGCTATGGACAGAAGATGATGGTGGCGCTTGAGCAGAAGTGCGTCTAGCGTAGGAGATGTCTTGATACGACCAGGATGAGTAACCGTTCCGAAAGGTATGGTAGCTTTACTGTTAGAAGGGGCTTCCCATCATTTCTCCTTTCTAGAGGGATTTTCACACTCCTTCGAGGTTATTCCTGTAGTCTTAGCACTCAATTATCGGTCATTCGTCAAAATGGTAGGGCATCGCATTTTGTAAGGCTGGGCGGAACCTTAAGACGTCATAACACAAAACAAGAACACATAACAGAAGGCTATTCACAAGTTATCACTCAATATCACCTAGAACCAGGCAAACCTAGTCAATCTGGGCTCAGTGAGTTGTACTCCCAGTACTCGCCATTTTGAACTCTGAAATAATTCAATTCATGGATGTGTAGCTCAGTGCGGATGGTCCTTTGAAAGTCTATTTCCAAAATAAATTTTCTCTGAGCCGTGCAGATTTCCCCAACAGGCCAACAACGGCGAATGCTGACAATTACTGTGACGCAATGAAGCGTTTGCCGCTACCATTTCGCAGAAATTTCCTGAATTTCTCTCGGCATGAACTCTGTTGTTGGGGGTGGTAGAATAACATCAACGGTAAGAGGCGACTGAACGTGGGACCAGGGTTTCACAACTTCTGAGCATGAGTTGGTGACCATGGTTTCCCAGCTGAGTCTGGCTGTTCTTCCACTTATATGAGGCTCCATCTTTCATACCTGATACCCGGTAAACTCTTGTTTTCTTCCAACACCAATAGTATTAGATTCGTAAGGCCTAGAGAGTCATTCGCGGCCTTTCCCTCTCTTTTGCCGATAAGTTCATTTTTCAAACTTTTGGACCTCTTCTGGTTACCTTTTCAATTAGTGTTAACGGAGGATGGTTGCTCAGTTGTACATCCCCTTAAAACAATAAACACCACCACCACAACCACCACTCTGTCAACAGGCTTCGTGTTGCTGCACGACAACGAGAGACCAGACGCGCCAACAGTACGCGGGAATTGTATTGTACCATCCTCCCTACATACCTAGCCTGGCACCAAGTGATTTCCATCTCTTCATACCGCAGAATTCGTCCATGCCAAAATGTAGCGTAGGAACAATTTCCGGATCAATGACATTTTCTACTACTTCTAGATGGTTTCATTCCTACCTTGAAGGGGGAGGCAGGCTTCATAGACGGTGACGCCGTCTCTCAGACCAAAAAAGTTGTATCGGGGAAGGGGATGTGTGGAGAGGGTGAGAGGGATGGCGGCCATGGCTTATACTAGGAATTGGCGCGGCATTCGCATTAGTGCAGGAGTATGGAAAACAACGGAAAACAATTCTCAGGAAAGCCGAGGGAGGAGGCCAGCCCTTTTCCGTCTCCCGAATGCAAAGGCGTAAAACTACAGTAGAGCCGTGGCCACCCCTCATCTGCTTGGTTAGCCGGTTAGAGTGCAGAACCGTCAGACCATGGACCAGTCGTGGCCACTTGAAGGCCGAGACCCATTCTTCATCAGCAGACTATTGCGTTTAATGCCAGTTCGCTGTGAGACGTGCAAGCGTAAACATCGAACGCGCTGTTCTGTTGTGTGCTGTGAGGTAGAGTGTTTCGAGTGGTATTAGTACAATGTGCAAGAAAATGGCAAGCTTAAATATTAGGAAAAATACAGTAAAATGTGCATTTCCTGATAGACTAAACAAACCCGAACCGGCAGAAATTCATGAGTGGATTGAAACAGTTTTAAAATTAAATGTTGATCAAGTGGAAGCAATACAAGGGCCAAGAGCCCTAACTTCGCCACAGAAAATAAAGGCTTTATCTATCTATCTATCTATCTATCTATCTATCTATCTATCTATCTACAATTGGACAATTTGGAAACAGCAGTGTACATAAAATTAACCAGCAAACTTCTGATGGAGCGCATTCTCACTTCAACAGCAGGAAAATCTCAGGTAAAGAAATTAAATGGTTCACATTCGGTGGTAATTATCACAGGTGCTGATGTGGACACGAAACTAGTACGGATAATGAATCTTCCTATTGAAATGGCCAATGAACGCGTGGCAACTTATTTCAGTAAATATGGGAAAGTTAGGGAAAAACGTAATGAAAAATGGTCTTCTACATACAAATTTAATGTATTTAGTGGCATTAGAGCTATGCGTATCGAATTACAAAGTGCTATCCCGACAATAGTGACAATTGATGGATATAGAGCTCAGGTTCTTTATGAAGGGAACTCAAAACATGCTATTATTGTAGTGGTAGTGACCATCTCCGACAAGATTGCCCGGTATGACGAGGAACAACTTCGACAGGTGAAATAGGACCTAGGCTTATGAGTCACGTAGTTGCAGGGAACTCCACTGTCCCATCTCCCGCGAGCGACACAGTTGTAAACACAGGCAGGAACGACAAGCTGGAATCACAACAGGTTATTGGTCTTGAGTCACAACAAGAACAAACCAGCCGGGGACATAAACAAGATACACTACACGAAGTTCAAGTTATCACAACGAAAGCAGAGATACACCCCCTTCCAAATAACCTTCTAACACATGGCCAAGGCAACTCAGTCGATGTGAACGGACCAGAAATAGACACACAACCAGCTCATGTCGGAACTGTAGGACTGGAACAATCTACGGATCACATTCAAGTTGAAGAACACTCACCCCACCATAACACAAATGTCCCTGAACTTACGACAGGAAACGAACTTATTAATTCTGATCTCGTAAATACAGACTTTGACGTAACCAGTTTGTTGGCAGACAAGTTAAATAGTTCTAGTTACCCCAACACTAGCAGTCCTCCGAAGGAAGATATGGAACTAGATACTGATGATAGTAACACCACCGAAAATTTGACCGGTCATAGTGAGACTCCTAAACAGCTGTGGTCAGATGACCTTGAACCCTCGCCTCATACACTGCCGAACGACATTAGCGAAGTTCCCTCAAATCAGATTGTTCCACCAGAGAAAAGCGTTAAAAAGCTAAAAACTACGCAGTCCACCAAAGATGGCGTCCTTAAGTCAGTTCAAACTTATATCAGCCCAAAGGATCCTCGAAGACAAGGAGGGAGGATAGGTGAGAGACGGTAGTTTGGCAATGTCTGTCAGATCCAAGGGCTCGACAGTTCAGTTTGGTATCAAGATGAATGTTACATTCGTCATGCTCTTGACGTACACTATAATGCCTTTAAACATTAACTGTATCCAGATAGCCAGCAAGCAGCAGCTTCTTAAGAAATTAGTTCGTGACCAAGATGTTGATATAGCATTGTTACAGGAGGTTGCTACAGATGATTTAATTCATATATTTGGCTATGAAAGAATAGTAAATATCAACGAGACCAGACGAGGTACAGCTATATATATATATAAAAGATACAATTCCCCATACAGCTCCCGTATTTCTTCCCAGTTCCCGTGGTAACAGTTTCAACATAAAAGAACTTCTAATTGTAAATATTTATGCACCTTCTGGTTCTCAGGCGAGGGCTGAACGCAATGACTCCTATACCAGTGATATCATACATCTAATTAAAAATCATAGAGATCGCATGGTTATTGGCGAGGATTTTAATGCAGTTATCAATGCCAGAGATCAGAGTGGGAGTTTTCAGAACTGTATAGCCTTATCAACTCTAGTGAAAGGGCTCAAACTGATAGACACCAGGGAATTACAAGCATCATCCGACCCAGGCTATACATATTTTTGCGCTAAAGGAGCATCGAGATTACACCGAATATGTGTCAGTCAAAGTCTGCAAGAGCATGTTGGGAATGCTGATGTGTGCCCCGTCGAATTTTCGGACCATGCAGCATACATATGTAAAATAAAGCAATCAGAGCTGGGAGTAGCTTGGGGAAGGGGTTTATGGAAACTCAATACGAATATTCTCAACAGTGAAGAACTGCAGGTACAGTTTTCTGTGCAGTGGCAACTATGGAGGAAACATACTTCACGTTATAGAACGAGACTTGAGTGGTGGTTATCTTATGCAAAGCCCAATGTAATCAAATCCATGAAACGGTTTAGTGCTCAGTATACTCAACAGATCAATCAAAAATCCGAATTTTTTTACAAGTGTTTACGTCAGCTTTGTAGGGAAGATCCCAGGAACGCATCAACATATCTCCGTATTAAAAAAACAAGAGCACTTCTCCTCAAACTATATAGAGAAATGAATGAAGGACTTAAAATACGAGCACGAGATCATCGGAATACTGCCGATGAAATGTCATCATTGTACCATCTCATTCGTGAGAGTAAACGAGGCAAACAAAACTATATTTCGAAACTGACATCGTCAAGTGGTGAGTCTTCTGGGGATGTAAATATCATTAAGAACACAATTGAGCATTTCTTTACACAATTGTATGAACAAACGAATGATGTTCTTCTTGACAGCAACAGCGCCTTTTTTGATTCTGTTCGCGGAAGACTGACACATGTGCAACAAGACTATCTTATTGAAGAATTGCGGGAGGAAGACATTTATGACGCCATACAGCGCAGTCTGCCTAACAAATCCCCTGGATTAGATGGCCTTGGACGAGAATTTTACCTGACAATTTGGCCAGTTATCAAGGAAGACCTTACAATAGCCTTAAATGATGTGTTATATTCAAGACCAAAGATAAGTCGCCTAAAAGAGGGATTGATTGTACTGGTACCAAAAAAGCCTAATCCTAAAAGTATAGATGATTACAGACCAATTACTCTGCTGAAATTCGATTACAAGTTACTCACCCGATGTCTCAAACAGCGAATGACCTTCCTTATGTCCGATGCTTTAGGGGCACACCAATCGTGTGGAGCTCCCGGTAGGAGCATTATACACTCAGTATGTGCAAAAAGAGACATTATCAGTGATTGTAGGGTACGAAGGCAGTGTAAACAACTAATATATTTAGATTTCGATCACGCGTTTGACAGAGTGAATCATACCTATTTAATTGCTGTTCTACGTGCAATGGGACTAGAAAACCGCTTTATTGATATCCTACAACATGTTCTTCAGGGAGGATCTACGAAAGTCCAATTTAATGTTTTTTTTTTTTACTAAGTCAATTAACATAAAAACAGGAGTACAACAAGGATGTCCGTTAGCGATGTTATTATTTGTGCTATCTCTTGAACCACTATTGAGTAATTTAGCATGTTTACTCGACCGAGATATGATGGAAATCCTTGCCTTTGCTGATGATGTCACCATTATTGCGGACCGCAGAACAAACGCACAAGATCTTCAAAAAACTATCAGTGACTACTGCAATATATCTGGTGCACAGCTGAACGTTAATAAATAGTGTTTCTTAAAACTAGGATTTAACTTTTGTTAAACTGGGCAACGGTTCGGAACGAGGTAAAAATCTTGGGACTTAGTTGTTTTAACAGTATTCACCAAATGATCCAGCATAACTGGGGCAAAACAGTGAATGTGATACGCCGACTGTTACAGCGAGAAAAATACAGAAATTTATCATTACTGCAAAGAATTCAGTATATCAATACATACATAATCAGTAAACTGGGATACATGGGTCAAATACTACCTCTGCCTCGGGTATCCGATATTAAGATAATGTCTGCTGTAGGATGGTACATATGGCAAGGTTCAATCCTAAGGGCCAATCGTGATACTTTAACTCTGTCAAGATCTACTGGTGGATTAGGACTCAAGAATATCCAGAATCATGTGACAGCCTTATTCCTCAATCGACACATAAAATTCCTTATTGGTGAAAGTCATCCGTATTCTCAAAATTTTCTCCAACAGTGGTGCAGTTTACAGCAGATGCCTAACCCTCCCCCTTTCTATGATGTGGATAAATTCGCTCTTCATGCACGATATTTGAAATATGAAATGAGCTATCTACCACAAAATTTTATGAACAATAACGTGACCTCGAAAAGCATCTATATGTTTCTGCAGCGTAGCCAATATGTAGCTCCCAGGATTCAGCAGTCTATTTCGGTATGCAACTGGAATCGCATCTGGAGGAATATTACGCATCGGATTCTTCCTCTTGAACTTCAAGCAAAGTGGTATATAGTTGTTCATGATATTGTGCCGACAAATAGTAAACGGTATAATATTCGTATGGCAGAAAGTTCACTATGTACCGTGTGTCGCAGAGGAGAAGACACTCTTCTCCACCGTCTGCATGATTGTGCCCGTGTTACGCAAGCTTGGCGATATGTGACGTACATCATCAAACGGACTGCTCGATCCCGACATTTTGAAGTACCACCGGAATGGATTGTCCGCCCAACCTTTGGGACAACTTCAGCTCATTTTACATCTGTGCTCGTGTTAGTGATTGCAGTGTACGTGCATACAGTGCTAAAAACTCATGGAACTTGGAACTCTCGACACAATAGTTTGTGTCTAGATATTCAAAACGGTATTGGTCAAGTTTTATTGTCACCAAAAGATAAATATGTGGGGGAATATAGTCCGTTATTGTACTCAATCATGGAAGACTTCTATACTGAAAACAACATGAATAATTAAGCAACTTATTTTTCATGTTTTTTTTGTAATTCTCCGAAACTTGTGCTACTGTTCCAGCTCGGTAAAGCCAAAAAGAGTGTGTTGCTATTTTATTTATTTATTATTTGTATTTATTTTCATCCTAACGCTTACATAATAATGCTTCCTAACAAATTTCAATAGTGCCAAGTTATCAAGGCACAAAGAGACCTTTACTTTTTTTTTACTCTCTACATTTTTACTAAGACACTGTTTGCTAAATTTGTAATGTCATCTATGTCATTATTGGTGTTGTATTCTGTATGTGTACCAACTGTGCCGAAGGATTAGGCACAAGAACTATTCATTGTTTTTACCCAAGACCAGGTCGGTAATGGTCATCAGTTCATGTCATAGCAATGTAAGAATGTTCAAGAACTGATAAGTGGTAGTGTAAGTGGAACGGACTTACTGTCGACTAGGAGACATGAACTATGTAAACCTACCAACTGTAAGACTTGTAAGCATGTATTTTTATCAATAAAAAAAAGTCCATGTCAAGTGTGCAGTCAAAGGTGCTCTAACGTGTGCGTGAGCAGTGTTGTGTGAGTTGGAAGAAGGTGTCGAGATTCGTAAGTAATTTGTGCAAATGTATGAAACTACAGTGATAAATTCATGCAAACAGGTGTGACAGACCACGATCTTCTGTAGCGTCTACCGACACTAGAAAGGGACAAGTGATGAACACCAGCGTCCCTCTAAGTTCACCGATCAGCGCTGCCAACATCTTGGCCAGTAATAGTGCTTCACAATGGGCATGTTACGAAAGCATAGGCAAAGAGGTTATGTCGCTAACATTTAAGTCTTTGATATCGTCAAGAATACTGGGGACCGAGCTCGATAGCTGCAGTCGTTTAAGTGAGGCCAGTATACACTATTCGGGAGATAATAGGTTCGAACCCCACTGTCGGCAGCCCTGAAGATGGCTTTCCGTGGTTTCCCATTTTCACACCAGGAAAATGCTCGGGCTGTACCTTAATTAAGGCCACGGCCGCTTGCTTCTCACTCCTAGCCCTTCCCTGTCCCATCGTCGCCATAAGACCTATCTGTGTCGGTGCGACGTAAAGCAACTAGCAAGAAAAGAATACTGGGAATGCTGGTCGTACACCAGAAATGAGCGTTGGGCCGAGGCCACTCACGTCAGCCAGCAGCTCCCCTGATGAATAAGCACCCTTACATTTCTACTCTCCTCAACTTTAATTATTAATTGCATTAACGCTATATTATATTAATGTCAAAGAAGCTACTAATTTGCGTTATAGGACTTTGTGCGTAGCTGCTAGCATATATTCCTGGCAATCCTTTAAATGAACTTCGTATTTACTTTCAACAACACTGTCTCCGTAATTCTTTCAATGTCTGTTACAGTATTTTGATTTACATGTCTCTGCAACAAGTAAGACGTTGCATAGCAAAGTGAACGTGTAGACTGTAAATCAATGAAGCTGGTGTTCGTTTACAAAAGTTCCGCCTCAGGAATTCTTCCAATTTATGCTCAAATATTTAAGTATCTCTATAGTATGAACTCAGAGAGTTAAGGTCAGGGGGCATGTACGCGTTTGCCCTACACAGATTATTCTATCTTCAGGAACTTCCCTTATTAAAACAAATGCATCCCCAGCAGAGTGTACTTTCACGGATTCCTGTTTTAAATATGCATCTTGTCTTTCATCATCAAACAACTTTTCGAAACACAGTATTGACACATTATCGATTATTTTGTGTAGCATCACTCTGAATGTGTAAAATCTTTAACAATATGTGTTTTAAGAAAGTAATAAATTGTTTATCCGTAATGCCTTTACAAATGTTCTGATAAATCAACCAAACGTTTACTCGACTTGATTGTAATTCTTGAACAACAAACATTCTACAAGCTTTGTTTCGAAGGTTTTCTTACTGTCCAGGCTGACAATTTCCAGATAATGTTCCTGAGCAAAGTGATGCAGATAATTACCTGCGGAACATCCTAATATTCCATTAAATTGACACATTATTGAGTTTTCTTTAATTGTAAGACTATAATTTTTGATTGTTTTTTCTGTTTTGAAAACGAAATATATTCTTTGTGTTCTATCCCCTTGCCAAAGTGGCTCGCCAGGATTATTGCTCCAAAATTCACGTACATGAGTTAATTTCAGATAATTAGCAGCATTGGTGAAATAATGATGGCATTTATGGCTTACGATCACAAGTTCATGGGTTCAATACTGGAAGAGGAAGTAAGTTTTTGAATTGTGATTGAAAATATTGGCACTCATGTTAAAGTTGCCGTGGTAAAGGTCAGCAAGAAGCACTATATAACATTAAAGTAAACCACAGTAACTATCCAGTGGAATTCTTCTCTAGTTGAACTGGAGCTCAGTCGGAATACCGAAATGCCGGGCTGAGTGGCCCAGACGGTTGAGGCGCTGGCCTTCTGACCTCAACTTGGCAGGTTCGATCCTGGCTCAGTCCGGTGGCATTTGAAGGTGCTCAAATACGACAGCCTCGTGTCGGTAGATTTACTGGCACGTAAAAGAACTCCTGCGGGACTAAATTCCGGCACCTCGGCGTCTCCGAAAACCGTAAAAGTAGTTAGTGTGACGTAAAACAAATAAAATTATTATTGTTATTATTATGGAATACCGAAATTGATAAGAAGGCCATCTAGATGGCAACACTTCATAAGGTCTGCAACTAGGTAGCTGAAGCCATTGGATTATGATGATAATAATAGTGGTAGTAGTAGGGTATTAGAAGTGGTAGTGTCACATATTTACAATCTATTACAGTGTTGACATTTCAGTATTACAAAGTAATATTTCGTCGCTGCCGTGACAAATCCTCCTATGTAAAATATTTTAGCTTAGAACTTTGGCCGGTAAATTTCTGTCATCTAAGGTGCAATATTGTGTGAATATTGTCAAGGCATTCTCGCTCTTCAAAATGTATGTCCTGCGGGTCAGTATATCTCCCAAAATATTTTTACATAGGAGGTTTTGTCCCGGCAACGACGATTTACTTCACTCACATACCGCAATAATAGCACTACCAAACCAACCAAACCAAACCCAAACCCCATGGCACTACAGCCCTTGAAGAGTCTTGGCCTACCAAGCGACCGCTGCTCAGCCCGAAGGGCCTGCAGATTACGAGGTGTCGTGTGGTCAGCACGACGAATCCTCTCGGCCGTTATTCTTGGCTTTCTAGACCGGGGCCGCTATCTCACCGTCAGATAGCTCCTCAATTCTAATCACGTAGGCTGAGTGGACCTCGAACCAGCCCTCAGGTCCAGGTAAAAGTCCCTGACCTGGCCGGGAATCGAACCCGGGGCCTCCGGGTAAGAGGCAGGTACGCTACCCCTACACCACGGGGCTGGCCTACTACCAAACCAATTAATGATAATATCATGACAGTACGAAATAACATACAGACTTAAAGTATTACCGAACACTTAACAGAAAAGTAGCCTAATTGATGTTAACTTGAAATGTCTGTAATGCTGCAAATTAGCCCACCACAGAAAACTGCAGACTATATGAAAATAACACACAAATGGGGAATCATGCCTGCTCTAAAAACCACATTGACTCTCAAATTGCAACCATCGAGGTGGGAACTGTCTGTTGTCCTGATAGGTGACTAGAACAGCTTTGGCCAAGTACGTGCTGTGGTCAACACCAAGGATGTTAAAAACAACTCTTTGTATTATCAAGGCCGGCTTAGAAAGCCAAGAGTAACGGGCGAGAGGATTCATCGTGCTGACCACACAACACCTCGTAATCTGCAGGCCTTTCGGGCTGAGCAGCGGTCGCTTGGTAGGGCAAGGCCTTTCAGGACTGTAGTACCATGGGGTTAGTTTAGGGTTAGGTATTATCAAAGCAAATTAGATAATATTCACTAAGGAACTAAACAATACACAAGCAATCCATGACAAAATTGTGTAACAGTATAGTACAGTTAGGGTTTGGCATAATAGTAGACGTCATAATGGTCCCACAATATACAAACGGCAAAATAATAATAATAATAATAATAATAATAATAATAATAATAATAATAATAATAATAATAATAATAATAATAATAATAAATTGTTGTTAATTCACTCTACCGAGCGAGTTAGCCGCGTGGTAAGGGTCGCGCAGCTGTGATCTTGCATTAGGGAGACAGTGGGTTCAAACCTCACGGTCGGCAGCCCTGAATATGGTTTTCCGTGGTTTCCCTTTCTTACACTAGGCAAGTGCTGAGACTGTACATTAATGAAGGCCACGGCCGCTCCATTCCTATTCCTAGCCCCTTTCTATCCCATCGTCGCCATAATACCTGTCGTGGATGAAACGTGTACAATATTAACTACGCCTTTCTTACTAACACTTGTATTATTACAGCAAAGACAATAGGTATCTACAAGCGTATATTTCGCTTAGCTGAGTCCATGCCGGCAAGTTGCACCCACTGCCAGATTCAAACGTCAACATCCTCAGCAATACCTATCTGTTTTAGTGCGACGTAATGCCAATTGTAAAAAAGAAAGCTAGTTCACTCATAATGAGAAGTCTTACATACCATCCGCTGGATAATTTATTCACCCATAAATCCATAACTAACGTTAGTTAAATACTGGATATTTTATTTCGAGTCACCAAGCGCTCTTGAAGTTTCTTGCAATACTGAGCTTTATAGCTAAGCCTTTGTTGGATCATTTGTGTCACGACTCTGCTTGCCAATCCGAAGTGAATGGGCTTTGCTGGTTTCCTCTCTCGGGGAAGAGGGAATGTCTTACTCCATGAGAATGATACAGCAATGCATAGTGGGAATAAATTTAACGTCTGCAGTATATTGACATTAGGATAACTTCAGAAGCGAATAAGCCCATTACACTTAAGTTATAAAACAATACTGAAGTTTATTTGAATATTCGCCTGTGTTAAATTACTTGTTATTAATTCGTAATTTAAAGTTACTATCCTTAAATGCTTTCTTATGCTGTCCTGTATAAGGGGATATTTCGAGGTAATTTAATGAGCGTTTATGAAATTAGAATACCTCCAGTAAGGGTAGATACATAAATATTCCACTGCCAACTCGTATAGAAAAATAATCCATTTGGAAGCACAGATGAAGTACCCAAAAATCACACACTATACAGTAATTTTAAATTGAGTGTAAGTTAACAAGAAAGCATTCTTGAGTTAGTGAATCTGTTCTGGGGTCTTGCCCCTACGGTGAAGTACTGAGAAACTCAAGTCGCCACAAGATAAGATCGTCGATTGTAGAAGAACTCCGCAGTAAAACTTCCGTGTACATGAAGAATTCCATTGTTTCTCTATGACAGGCAGTACGAGACGAACTGACATAATTGCCTTTAAAGGTAACGATAAGAATGGCTTCATTATAGACCCGACCATCCGATTCGAGAACCGTGTCGACCAGCCTATTGAGTACACCTTGAGAAGTAGAACTTTTTCACACCCACCATATCGTTCTACGAAAAGAAATGCCAGCTGAATGAAGTAAGTATTGTTATTGGCCAAATGGTTGGTGCTTGCAGCAAAATATCTGCCTTGTTCAGGGAATTCTGGAAGAAGTTCCAGCTGCCCACGAAAAGCATTGAAGGAATTTTTACTACCACCACACGTGGATCAGTTCACATTTTGAGATCTTATTTGTTCGGAACTCTATAATCTTAAACCCATATTACCGCTTTATTTCAATGTTAAAAATGTATGTATCCTAATAAGCTATACCATGTTCATTGTGGCAACCCGAAATTGTGGGAAGTCATTGATTTGTTCAATAAATATATGTGTGTCTGTCCATATCGTTCACTCAGTTCTGAGGATCGTGATCTCTGAAGATATTTCTTTGTACTCGTTTCCATCCTCCACGGTCTTCTGCTATACAGGTAGATTGTATGAACGATGTCTTTGTTGCATGTTTTATGCCATCAGTCCAGCGTATAGGTGCTCACCCACGCTCCCTCTTTCCAGGCACGTTTCCCAAGATTATGTGCTTTTCAAGGCTTCCTTCTCCACGACGCATAACATGACCAAAGAATTGGAGAATCCTCTGTTGACATTTTGCCGATAACCTGGTACTGATGTTCAGCTCCTTGAGGATGGATTCGTTGGTTCGAAATGCTGTCCAAGGAATGCGAAGCATTCTTCTCCAGCACTACATCTCGAATGAGTAGATCTTATTCAAATCAATACAAAAATTTTGACAATTTTTTTACGTCGCACCGACACAGATAAGCCTTATGGCGACGATAGGATAGGAAAGGCCTAGGAGTGGGAAGGAAGCGGCCGTGGCCTTTATTACAGTAAGATACAGCGCAAGCATTTGCCAGGTGTGAAAAATGGGAAACCACGGAAAACCATCTTCAGGGCTGCCGATCCATTATCCCCCGGATGCAAGCTCATAGCTGCGCGGCCCTAACCGCACGGCCAACCCGCCCGGTTATACCCATTTTGCCAGGATCATCATCCAATCATATTCCGTATCTAGCCTGGCTTAATTCACACCTGATCCTACGATATAAATGTCTGCTGACAAACAGATCTTGACTTAAACTTTCTTTGGTACACTTTTCATTTAAACAGGCCTCTCATGTTTCATTAGGCTAGAGCGCTACCTCGAGTACTACCAAGTGTAAAGGACAGTTATGCTAAGTCATTAGCAGTATTCATCCCGATAGAACTAAATACAGCTTTTCGTTGAAAATTACTCTGTTCCTCAAACCGAGGAGCTGAAAACAAACCTTGGAAACAAATATTTAATCCCCACTGCTAATAAATTATTTCCATGAGGGTTTGAAATTATCGCATTAAAAAGGATATAGGGCAACTACATAATACTGCAGCTTTTTTACGATTATGATGTGCATATCAAATATAGCAAAAGTTGATTCTGAACTGCATGGTAGACTTCGATTCTAAATATTTGCTTCCAGTGTCTACTTACTCCACATAATAATAATAATAATAATAATAATAATAATAATAATAATAATAATAATAATAATAATAATAATAATAATAATAATAATAATAATAATAATAATAATAATAATAATACCGAGCTCGATAGCTGCAGTCGCTTAAGTGCGGCCAGTATCCAGTATTCGGGAGATAGTAGGTTCGAACCCCACTGTCGGCAGCCCTGAAAATGGTTTTCCGTGGTTTCCCATTTTCACACCAGGCAAATGCTGGGGCTGTACCTTAATTAAGGCCACGGCCGCCTCCTTCCCACTCCTAGCCCTTCCCTGTCCCATCGTCGCCATAAGACCTATCTGTGTCGGTGCGACTTGAAGAAACTAGCAAAAAAAGCAAATAATAATAATATGTGTCCAACCCCTATCCCGTTTTACGACGTCGCCGACCCATGTTTAAAAAACGAGAGCCCCCCGCGGTATACCTTCCAGTGGCCTCTTACGACAGTCATGGGATACCGAATATGTACTCCATGCACCCATCCAAGGGTCGATTATGCTATAACATTAATACTACTACTATTAATAATTAAAAATTTCGTGTGGCTATTTCTAGCCCTTGTAAGGGAGACCCTGCGATGAGGGTGGGCAGCATCTGCCATGTGTAGGTAACTGCGTGTTACTGTGGTGGAGGATAGTGTTATGTGTGGTGTGTGAGTTGCAGGGATATTTGGGGACAGCACAAACACCCAGTCTCCGAGCCATGGGAATTAACTATTTAGGGTAAAATCTCCGACCCGGCTGGGAATCGAACCCCGGGCCCTCTGAACTGAAGAGCACTGCGCTGGCCATTCAGCCAAGGAGCCGGACACCAATAATACACTGACTGACAGAGCAAATGCAACACCAAGAAAGAGTGGTTCGAAAGGGATGAAAGTTGGGAAAAAAACAGAGACGGCACGGACGAATAATTGATGTTTATTTCAAACCGATATGCAGGTTACACAATGCGCACGGCATCGACTCAGTAGGATGTAGGACCACCGCGAGCGGCCATGCACGCAGAAACACGTCGAGGTACAGAGTCAATAAGAGTGCGGATGGTGTCCTGAGGGATGGTTCTCCATTCTCTGTCAACCATTTGCCACAGTTGGTCGTCCGTACGAGGCTGGGGCAGAGTTTGCAAACGGCGTCCAATGAGATCCCACACGTGTTCGATTGGTGTGAGATCCGGAGAGTACGCTGGCCACGGAAGCATCTGTACACCTCGTAGAGCCTGTTGGGAGATGCGAGCAGTGTGTGGGCGGGCATTATCCTGCTGAAACAGAGCATTGGGCAGCCCCTGAAGGTACGGGAGTGCCACCGGCCGCAGCACATGCTGCACGTAGCGGTGGGCATTTAACGTGCCTTGAATACGCACTAGAGGTGACGTGGAATCATACGCAATAGCGCCCCAAACCATGATGCCGCGTTGTCTAGCGGTAGGGCGCTCCACAGTTACTGCCGGATTTGACCTCTCTCCACTCCGACGCCACACTCGTCTGCGGTGACTATCACTGACAGAACAGAAGCGTGACTCATCGGAGAACACAACGTTCCGCCATTCCCTCATCCAAGTCGCTCTAGCCCGGCACCATGCCAGGCGTGCACGTCTATGCTGTGGAGTCAATGGTAGTCTTCTGAGCGGACGCCGGGAGTGCAGGCCTCCTTCAACCAATCGACGGGAAATTGTTCTGGTCGATATTGGAACAGCCAGGGTGTCTTGCACATGCTGAAGAATGGCGGTTGACGTGGCGTGCGGGGCTGCCACCGCTTGGCGGCGGATGCGCCGATCCTCGCGTGCTGACGTCACTCGGGCTGCGCCTGGACCCCTCGCACGTGCCACATGTAACTGCGCCAACCATCTTCGCCACAGGCGCTGCACCGTGGACACATCCCTATGGGTATCGGCTGCGATTTGACGAAGCGACCAACCTGCCCTTCTCAGCCCGATCACCATACCCCTCGTAAAGTCGTCTGTCTACTGGAAATGCCTCCGTTGACGGCGGCCTGGCATTCTTAGCTATACACGTGTCCTGTGGCACACGACAACACGTTCTACAATGACTGTCGGCTGAGAAATCACGGTACGAAGTGGGCCATTCGCCAACGCCGTGTCCCATTTATCGTTCGCTACGTGCGCAGCACAGCGGCGCATTTCACATCATGAGCATACCTCAGTGACGTCGGTCTACCCTGCAATTGGCATAAAGTTCTGACCACTCCTTCTTGGTGTTGCATTTGCTCTGTCAGTTAGTGTAATAAGCAATCACCACTGATCTGCATTTAAGGCAGTCATCTAGGTGTCAGATTCCCTATCTGTTGTTTACCTGGCCTTTTCTTAAGTAATTGCAAATTATCTGGAAATTTATTGAACATCTCCCTAAAAAATGATTCCAAACATTTTCCTATAAACGAATATTTGCCGCAATTTTCCCTCTTGAATTCCAACGTCGATTCATTATTCCAACTTTTGATCTTTCCTACATTATAAACCCCTTTCAAACTTATTCGTCTACCTAATATTATTTCACACGATTTCTCCACTAACACTTCAGAATATATCACTTAATTGAGCAGCTCAATCATGAATGATGTGCATTTAGAGCTGTCGCCAGGTGGCAGATTCTCTATCAACTGTTTACCTAACTCTTTCTTAAACGTTTCCAGAGAACTTGGAAATTTGTCGTATATTTCCTTTTATAATTTATTTCAATCCCTCACTCCTCGTCCTACAAATACAGTAAATATTTGTCTCAATTTTTGCTTCATCTTCAATATTATGATGTTTCCTGCTTTTGAAAGCTCCTTTCAAGCTTATTCGTTTGCTAATGTCATTCCACGCCATCTGTGCAATGACAGCTTGAAACATACCATGTTGTCGAGCATCTCATCTCCTTACTCCTAAGTCTTCCCAGCCCAAATTGTGCTACCTTTTCGTAACTCATACTCCTTTGTTGAAAATCACCCGGAACAAATTGTGCTGCTTTCTTTTGGATCTCTTCCAGTTCACTTACCAAGTAGCCCTGGTGTGTGACCCATACACTGGGGCCATAAATTGGGGTCTTAACAAAGACTATTGCTCCTTCTCCTTTACATACTTACTACTTCCTCTAAATAATCTGAGAATCGTGTGAACAAATCTGTAACCATTCTTAACATCCTCGTTAATATGCTTACCCAAATAGACATCATTCTTTATAATAACACCTGGGTACTTAACAGTGTTCTCAATGACGTACTATCATCCCATCAATATAATAATTAAAACTGAGAGGACTTTTCCTCTTAGTGAATATTAAACTTGGCTTCTAATGTCGAAAACAATTCTTAGCAGACAAAGTAGGTGTCCCATACCACGAAAAACGTATAATTAAGCAATTTCCTCAATTCTGCCGAACATTGAAAGGCCAAAGGGCCATGGGAGATTTCAAATTCTGTGCCTTGGTTAGTTCTATCAAACAAAAAAGAACATTGAAATTCACATCGGCCTAAATTCAGATCCGGGAAAACAGTCTAAAATCGCTTCTTTCTTTATTAGTTTTCTTTTTTTTCAAATCTTAACTATATTAACATTTAAATAATTATTTCTGTAATGTGTTCCTTTGTTCAATACCCTCAGGCGTTTCTTGATTTCTAAAAAATGTCCACACCGAATGTAGGTATAAGGGCATAAGTGGAACTCTGTATTGACTCATATTAGCGCTCGTAGTGGTGCTTAAGTGAAACGATGTATTAGTTCGCATTAGCGCTCGTAATAGTGCTTAAGTGAAACGATGTATTGGCTCGCATTATCGATCGCAGTAGTGCTTAAGTGAAAATCTGCATTGACTCACATTTGCGCTCGTAGTGGTGCTTAAGTGAAACTCTGCATTGACTGACATTAGCGCTCGTAGTAGTGCTTAAGTGAAACGATATATTGGCTCGCATTAGCGCTCGTAGAGGTAGAAAATCTAATCGACCAGATAAGGATGATTAAGAAAAATTTTAATTTTTAGGAATAACTAAAGAATATTCTCATGCTTTTTAATATTTTATTCACCTAAAATCCGTAGCTCATATCCCTAGGATGTTTTCAACATTCAGTTGCTTGTGTGAAGAACTAGAACTGTGGATTTTTCCAGTTCACGAATCAAGTAATCCTGGCGAAGGTCCAATACACTGGAACTTTACTAACCTCAACCTCGTACCGATAATAATTTAAGGGCAAAGTAAATCCATCACTAGGTTGTGGACAGAGGCGGCAGTAACAAGTGTGACCGTGTAGCATGTGTGAATGTGTGGAGGCTGGCCCACAAATGGCTGTCCATAATTCATACCCTTATCGCTGAACACACTACTGTTGGACAGACCGAGATATGACATGTTGCCAAGTCTCAACGCACGACTGTTAAAATTAATACTAAAGACGAACTTTCTGTTTCAATTCGGTATTCCCTACCTTTGAAGTGTCACCTTCGTAGACACAGATTTCAAGAACGAGTGAGTTGCCCATGCAGTTAAGGTCGCGAAACTATGAGCCTGCATTGGGGAAATGTGGGTTCGAATGCCCACTGTCGGTAGCTCTGAACATGGCTTTCCATTGTTTCCCATTTTCACACCAGGCGAATCCCGCGGCTATGCCTAAATCAAAGCCACGGTCGCTTCCTTTCCGCTTCTATTTCTTTCCTACTCTATCCTCGCCATAAGACATATCTGTGTCGGTGCGACGTAAAGCAGATTATATTTCTTTTAAATATTAAAAAGCAGAATTTAAGGTGGAGTGTATCGAACCCTAGTCATTATTCTTAGAATCAGTTCCCGTGTTCTTTGAATATAGCCTAAGTAAATAGTGAAAAAAAATCATTTTGCATCCCTTTTTAATTCTAAACTCAAATGTTTGCTTCTATCCACATCTCATCAGACAACATAATAACACATACGTACGGTACATGAGAATGCTAATGGTAGCTAACACGTCCGTGTTATGCAAATGTAGCTTAACAAACTACTACTTATTAAAGAAGCACAACGTTAAACTCGTGACTTTCACAACCTTGCAGGAATTTTGGACCTTCAAGATGACATTTGCCGAGATAGAAGCTCTGCATGGTCATGTGATCAGTGTGATGACATCCTCACTTTACATGGCTTCCTTGGCCGAGTACACAATGCTTCACTCCTCAGATGATTTCCGTAAGCACAAGGGAGTGGACTACATTTTAACCCTCAGACAAGGACTGAATTCCGTGCTCGAGTCGGAATTCTAACATACAGTAGATTCTTCTTCTTTTTCTTTTTCTTTTCATGCCAAACCCTCATCGGATGTAGGCTTTCATCAGGGCGATTTGCTATTTATATTTTTACAACTCGGAACAATGTGAAAGTGCTGGTTTCATACCAGGCACATACCAGGTGTATGCAAAAGTCTTTCCTGGTTTCACTAAGAGATGGCGCCAGCGAACAGTACGCAGCGTATGAATTTTGACATACACGTCAGTTTCTTCGTCTGACATTAACCTACCAACACACATAAATTGAGTCTGCCAAACACTAGCGTGTGTGTTGTTTCAATCAGTGATCATGTCGACGTATGTGCCTGAAAAAGAACATTGGCAACACGCAATGCTTTTGTTATTTAATCAAAAGAAAAAGGCCGTGGAAAGTCATCGTTTGCTGGTAGAAACATATGGTGAAGACGCTTCATCGATTAGAACATGTCAGACATGATTTGATAATTTAAACGTGGTGATGTCAACCTGAAACACAGTGCGCTCTCTGGTAGGCCTCAAAAGTGCAAATACGAGCAATTTCAGGCGTTACTGGATAATGACCCAACTCAAATACAACGCTATGGCCAACAAATGATTAATTTAAATCACGCATTGATCGTAATACGAAGGGAATGGGCCAGAAACATGGCAAAGTGATTTCGTTACACGACAATGCCTCGTCTCACACAGCAAAACCAGTGAAAGGCACCTTGAAGTCGCTTGGATGGGACATCCTCCCGCAGCCACCGTACTCTCCCGACCTGGTGCCATCTGACTATCAGCTCTTCTCATTAATGGGTCCCCGCGCTCGCAGTACAGCACTTCACCAATTTCTAGAAATTTGGAAAATCGTTTGCCGCAAAAGACAAGCAGTTCTTCTGGCATGGTATTCATAATTTACCTGAAAGATGGGAGAAGTGTCTACAAGCTAATAGTTAATATTTTGAATAAAAAATGAATTTCCCTTGAAAATTACGAGTTTTTTTTACCACAAAATCCTACAAAAAATTATGCATACACCTGATAAGCTCATCAGTTCGACTATCATGCACGGTTCACCTGCTTCACCGGACTGGTACTAATGGTACTATTACGACTACCATCATCGCTACCAAACGAGTTGGTATTGCAGTTAGGGTCGCGTAACTGTGAGCTTTTATTCGGGAGATGGTGGTTCTCAATCCCATCTTCAGTAGCCCTGAAGATGATTTTCCAGGTTTTACATTTTCACACAAGGCAAATGCTGGGACTGTACCTTAATTAAAGTCACGGCCACCACCTTCCCAAATCTAGCACTTTTATCCTTGCGTTGCCGAAGAACTTCGATGTATTAGTGCGACGTTAAACTACTAGTATATATATACATACATACTACTACCACCACCATCAGCACCAGCACCATAATCTCCCTCTGTGGGTCAGCAGTAGAGCGTAGATCTTTGGATCTCAAGATCATGGGTTCAAACGCGGTGGAGGTACTCGGATTGAAGATGGGGGGAAGGAACTGCATTCGACAGCTCATAGCGTACAACTGGGCGTTGCATATAGGCTATTTAGTCCGTTGGCGTGATAAAATACTGCTTCAGAGCCATATGACCTGCAGATATTGGAGTCGTACGTGGTCAGCGTAACGACAAGTTCTGCCGTATTGTTTGGCAGCTAAGACAGCTTCCTATGCCTCTCGTACCAGGCAACCCCTCTGCTGATTTTACGACGGTGAGTAAACTCCGCACTGGTACTCAGTCCAGAATAGAAATCACCGGACTGGCCGTGAATCGAACTCGAGCCCTACGGGTAAAATGAAGGCAAGCTGACCCTTCATCACGTAACTGGTGATTCGATGTTTTCCGGAAAGAATAAATTCAAACTCGGTAATAGGCCACGCAATGGAGTTCTGGTTTCTCTGTCGAAATGTCGAAATAATCACTCATAAAGCCTAAATGACATCAAATCAAATGACAGTACTCAGTATCCCAGGCCGCACGGTTCTTATTTCTATTATACTATGTGTCTAGCCTGTTCGACCGCTATAAAGAATCAATAAATTTAAAGAAGAAGGCAGTACGATGTATTGTCTTGCAGGAGTTCGGCAGTCCACAACATTGACACGTTACATTTATGCATCCATGAATTCCGTTGATCTTTGTCAGTATCGATATCCCTGAAACAAATGACATTCGACTAGCTGTTTCACGTTGAACTCCACTACGCAGATTTTTAACTACTAGCACTAAATTTAATATATACTGTACTAGACCTACTTACAAAATGCTGTGTTAGCCGAATAAGCTAACATAGCAACCTCACTGGTAGCCTTAATATCACCCGATACAGGGAATATTGTCCAGCATAAACAAAATCCATAGCATATATTATGTTGTTTAAAAAAGTAACTAAATCTGACATTAACAAGTATATTAAAACTACTTCCTACGAGTAATATCAAACACCGTCCAGATACTTTTAATTTTCCTCCTGTGCTGACGAGTATCGTGCACGGGAAGTAATTTTCTTTCTATGCCCTTAATTTTCCATTTCAGCCTGCCGATGCCATTACAGGAATAGGGTCGGCGTGAATGCAGTGTACTATTAATTGTGTATTAGAAGTACCTTAATATCCTGGATGGAATTGACACTCATCCTGTAGGTATGGATTCAAAAACAGTGCAGCAATCTCCGCTGTTGCCTAACATTAATACTTCCCTTCATAAGCAATGAATGGAAAATAAACTTTACTTAAAATAACATTCTTTACCTTTCACAGTAATGCTGTAGGTGCAACTTAATTATGATGGATCCCTCTGCCAGGGAAGTAAGCGCCTGTCTGTTTCAACTGAAGGCACGCCTTCTTCGTCAGGAATCAGAGATTTATAATTTTGGATAGGTAGGCCTTATATATCCCTGGGGTTCACTTAACCATCAAGAGCAAAGAAAAGCAGGCCAATTCCTGGAGAATGTACATAACACAAACCAAATTACCCAACGCCCGTGTAAATAAAAAAGGATTACTTTATCGTCCATTCTTACTTGAGCCTCCACGGTCTGTAACGTAGATTCCTTTGCTTTTGTTCTGCGTATTTATATATTTATTTCAAAACTGTCTTACAGCATATACAGGCTGTCCGGATACCAAAGCGTACTGAATAAGATTTTTATTTTGCTACTTGTTTTACGCCGCTCCTACACAGATATATCTTATGGCGACGATGGGAGAGGAAAGGCCTAGGAAGTGGAAGGAAGCGGCCGTGGCATTAATTAAGGTACAGCCCCGGCATTTGCCTGGTGTGAAAATGGAAAACCACGGAAAACCATCTTCAGGACTTCCGACACTGGGGCTCGAACCCACTATCTCCCGATTACTGGATACTGGCCGCACTTAAGCGACTGCAGCTATCGAGCTCGGTGTACTGAATGAGAAAATCAATTATATGTAAATACGTAGTTTGAAATATATAATTTTTTTTTTTTTTTTGCTATTTGTTTTACGTCGCACCGACACAGACAGGTCTTATGGCGACGATGGGATAGGAAAGGCCTAGGAATGGGAAGGAAGCGGCCGCGGCCTTAATTAAGGTACAGCCCCAGTATTTGCCTGGTGTGAAAATGGGAAACCACGGAAAACCATTTTCAGGGCTGCCGACAGTGGGGTTCGAACCCACTATCTCCCGAATACTGGATACTGGCCGCACTTAAGCGACTGCAGCTATCGAGCTCGGTAAATATATAAATAAATAAATGGCCAAGTGCAAGACTAAATAATCAAGAAACGTATGTGTGGTTTTTAAATTTACAAATGAACTTCTGACGAATTAAAATCACTGATGGGTCCCTACCGTTTGCAGAATTCAGTGAATAATTTAGGGACTGTTCCTATGTTCCCTGACATTAAACCAATTACTTTCACAGGCTTGACATTGTATATTTTCTTGAAAGTGTTTCATTTTAAGTTCCTAGATTGGCCTATGTCTCTTTTCTACATCTGCATCTTCAAGTCGTTTGTTGTAGGTCTCCAATCTGACAGGGGTGTCTAAAATATATCCATAGGTAGAGTGTGGCTGAGAGGCGATGGTATTAGGGGCATAATATGTATTGTTTTGCTTTATTGTTCCATTGTAACCTGACATCAGAGGTTTGCAAAGTAGTCAGTCATGAACAGGCGATTAAGTATCTTGGCTTGTCGGACGGCGGATGATCCACCTAATGGGCTACAGATATTGGAGTGCTACGCGTTCAAAATTGTGACAACCTCGGTCGTTTTTTCACAAAGTTGTTCCCAAATAAGAAGCGCGATTGTATTTATCCGCTAAATACTGCTTTGGAGAGTGACTGAGATGTCAGTAATATAATATCGTTCCTTATGCAACCATTTCCAGTATGAATGATATGGAAGTGTTATATTATAGGATCTGGTGTGCATTTTTATAGCTTATAGCTCGGTGAGGAAAATAACGGGGAAATATTTCACTTCTCGTCGTCTTTCTGCAACCCTTCAGAGTCATTTAGGCTTTCTAGAAGTTAATGATGGAACGTTTGAGGAAACCAACAATCAATCAGCCTTCGAGCTGAGTCGAAATAAATTGGGATTCTTCCTCTTCTTCTTTCTTCGTTTCGGCCAACTAGGAACAATGTCATTTCGACTGTCTCCTTTTTCGAGCTTTAACTGCCACCCAGTACTCATGCAGTCGTCTCCAGTGTTGTTCTTTCCTCCCTTGAGTCCACGCCTTCAGCTTCGGATTGTCCTGGAATTATTATTATTATTAATACTATTGTCATTATTATTATTATTGTTATTATTATTATTATTATTATTATTATTATTATTATTATTATTATTATTATTATATGGACACGTAAGCCGACTCCCAAAATCTAGACTTACGTTCAGAATCCTCAGATATATCCACTACACCATGGATGACGCAAGTAAAACTCGATCTGGAAAGCGCGCAGGTATATTCAGCGGACATTGCAGGCAAAAACATTTATATGCACAAGATATACAAGTGGGAAGTAATGCCAGATAATGCAGAACCTAAAGCACCAAGGCCGAAGTGGACCGAAGAACGGAAGAGGGCCTTTAGTGACCAAATGGAAGAACACCGGAAGAACAGGAAGAAGAAGCAGTCATGAATGCTTCACGTGGTCAGATATAGGCTTATTACGTGTGTATTATTATTATTATTATTATTATTATTATTATTATTATTATTATTATTATTATTATTATTATTATTATTATTAAATAAATACATATAGACACACAGTTCAGGAATTTCAATATGAATGGAGTGCTTGAACGGATGTGCGGCTCCATGGCTAAATGGTTAGCGTGCTGGCGTTTGTTTCAAGGGGTCTCAGGTTCGATTCCCTGCAGGGTCAGGGAATTTAATCTTAGTTATTTCCACTGGCTCGGAGACTGGGTGTGCGTATCGTCTTTAAATAGAACATAAAAGGAAAGATTGAGAAAAATAAGAAAAACACCAGTAATTAAAAAAAGGGATTCCACACAATCTTATGACATCAACTAAAGAGCAATGTGATCCGAGAGTTTGCGAACACGATCAAGAAAACCAATTAATACGCTAGGGATAATATCACAATGACCAGGTGGTAGTCCAGTATCTGCTGCGCAGCAGTCACCTTTGCAGGCCCAGGGCGCCAACAGTCTGCTGTGCCATGGGTTTGAACATTATAATAAAAATTTTCATCATTAGCCAAAACTGCACAAGCATGTCTACGATAGCGCATGTAAACTGTTCTAACGGAATTATACACATTCTTTGCAAGTTTTTCAACAGTTTTGCTGTGTGTAAACTTGCGAGCTTAAAGAACACCTAGCATAGAAGCATTTGTACGATCTGAATGGTGCGGAGCGGAGCTACTGTATATCGATCGGGCATTCTTGTCTCATATACATTATTCTGCAGTGAACCTCTGACACGCCGGCTTTATACTGCGTTCATCTCATTGATCGCTACGGACAAAACACGATGCACTTTTAAATTTTAAAACAGTACCTTCCCATTTGATATGATATTCTGATTTTCATCATAAACAGGCGAATATGAACATTATGTGGGGCAGGTAAGGGATTTACTTTCATCTAGGCCTAGTGTTATTGTTCACATACCATTAATCCCATAATTTCAAATTTCTTACATACAGAGGAACTTGTAAATTAAATAGCTTTCTAGTTAACAGTGAGAGAAAAGAGGTTTCTTTTATTATGAAAAATCAAGTAATATAAGTGTGGTCCAATTTATTGGTGAGGTTACAGGATCCAAGTATAAGATAGCCGGGGTATTATTTTAAAAATGCTGAAATATCAGAATGTTTACAGTACAGGCACAATAAAAGGTTCCTCTTCATAAAAACGATTCCGATACTCCAGCAAGTCTTAGGGGTTATTTTTAATTGAAGGAATTATTATTATTATTATTATTATTATTATTATTATTATTATTATTATTATTATTATTATTAGAACTAAATGAGGCCACAGCACTAGCTGAAAATATAGGAATGTGGCTACGTTCAGTAAATTCACAGAGGCTTGCAGACTGAACGCTGAAAGGCATAACAGTCTATAATGATGATCTATGTACAGTATGTATATTATGAATGTATGTATTGTTCTTCTTTCTTCAAATGAGCCAACTAAGGACCACGATGTTCACCTTTTCTGCTTGGAGAGGGACTTGATATTTGCCCAATACTCGCGTATTCTATGACTATGCTTCTCTCTTCTTTCCTTTGTCCAAAGGGCGCCTCTTTCTTTTTACATGATGGTCTGTTCTGAAACCTCTTCAGTTTGATTATTCTTCGGAAAGGTGCTCGAGTTTAGTTATACCCAGTTCCCGCACGTCTTTCTTCACTTCTGTTAGCCATGGTGTCCTTATCTCTTTGTCCAGTAGTTGAGGAGCCGATAGTTCATCCTAGTTAGGTTCACCCTCGTGACATGTCCATAGAAGGTAAGACGCCTCTTCCTGGTTACGTCTGTGATTGTTTTCAGTATAACTGTATAGCTGCTCATTTGGTCGCCTTCTGTACTCGTCACCTGCTCTGATCGGTCCTAGTGCGAGCATCTTTCTAGAGATCTTCCTCTCCTGGACCTCCAGTTTGTCCAACAATCCTTTCCTGTTTAGCATCAAGCATTCTGTGGTGTATAGGGCTTATCGACGGATAACTGTCCGGTAGTGCCTCAATTTGGTGTTACGAGAGAGACATTTCGTGTTATAAATGTTCTTGGTCAGTCGATATGCTAACTCTAGTTTGTTAATCCGGGTTGTTAGTGCTACCCTTTTTGATATATTTGGTTCCAGCCTTTCTCCCAAGTACTAAATCTGTTGACTTTCTCAACCTGGCCCTGTTACAACTGTAGTTTGCTGGGAGTATCCTTGATATCGGTGCAGTATTTTGTCTGTTCTAGAAATACCTGTAATCCCACCTTGACAGCCTGTTGTTTAGTGCATTGAGTTGATTCACTGCTACTTCTACAGAGTTCGCCAGAAATGCGAGGTCATCTGCGAATGCCAAACAGTCAACTAGTAGCCCCTTTCGTTTGTGTCCCAGGTAAATACCAATTGGCATCGTTTGTTCTTCCAGTTCTTTCCGCCACTATCTGATGATCTGTATGTATTATTAACTGATGGGGATTCTCAGCAGAATGTTGGTGTCCGTTTCACTGTTACTAGTAATAAGTGGAGCCTAGTAATGAGAGTGTCCTCTGTGACTGGTAGTTCCTACTCTGCATCAGGTCGAAAATCTACAGTACGATCACCCACCAGTTTCAATCTATGGGACTGGATGCTGGTCAGAGACAGGAGCAAATGTTTCATAGTATAGGGAGCCATAAGGTTATATATCAGAAATGAAACCACAAGGAACGCCATTGGAACTGCTCCCATTTCACACAAGATGAGGGAAGGTGGGTTGCGATGGTACAGTCAGGTGGTCAGGACGAATACAGATTAAACAGACCTCAGCTTAAGTACATATTTAGGCTGCTTCAGAATGCGCCAGAATGTTTGTATGTTAATTTCAGCCCGAAGGATCGCTGGATATCCAATAAATCCTTCAACAGCTCTCACGCGTCACCAAAGAGGCGTACTAGGTGAATGGGGAGCGAGGTAGTTTCCCATTGCTTCCTACACTGAGCAAGAACGTTCCATAACGTATCAGATTGTCAAGTCCAACCACTGAAATGCACACACCAGCAGTGCTATGGACTACATCTTCACACCATTCATAACAAGGTCTGGCTGTATAAGAAATGGCATTGCCATCATTCCTCATACCTCCGTCACTCTTTCATTGTTAAAGCCAAGTATGAGACTAAGGCAGATCAATGATGACATGGAGTGTCATTATTTTACCCCTTCTTTCACACTTTGGTTATCTAGGCGGTGATAGAACATTTAAATATAGAATCATGATTTTGATACTCTACATTCAATCCAATGATAAAACTAATATAAAGGACGGTTCAACATTTGATTATATTTGGTAAGTACTCGTTAAGATGTTAGAGATCAGGCACAGTGAGTGGAGAGACATTCCTGCCATTACAAATGTTGGAAATTAACAGGACCACTCTTGTGGCATATATTCGCTTAGAAAAGGCCTCTGACACGGTAAATTGGACTCTGATATTTGAATGTATGAGAAAAGTAGGAATTGACTTGTAGGACAAGTGACTGGTCTGGAAGATTTGTAAGAAATAATGTACCAAGATATCCGTGAATGGAAGTAGCAAAATTGAAAAAGAAGATATGAAACAAGTGACCCCCTTTCATTCCACGTTTTCAACTATTTTATGAGACTATAATACTAAAAGAAAATGGAGAACATATCAAACATATCACTACATCACATTTCCTGGTGACATTGTACTGGTCGCAGATTCAGTAAATGACGTAAGTAGGATGTTGGAAGTGCTGACAGCTCCACCTAGAGAGAACAAACTAAATGAAACTGATTTTATTGCTTTACGTCCCATAAACTACTTTTGACGGATTTTAGAGACGCCGAGGTGGCAGAATTTTGTCTCGGAGGAATTCTTGAATTCTTTTGCGTGCCAGTAAATCCACCGAAATGAGGCTGACGTACTTGAAAACCTTCAAATACCACCGGACTGAGCCAGGATCAAACCTGCAAAGTTGGGCTCAGAAGACCTGCGCCTTAACCTTGTGAGTCACTCAGCACAAACTAAAGATCGATATGCTTACTCAGAAAACATTCTAATAGTAAAAATTATACGCCGAAAACCACTAAAATTATAAAGCTAGGAAGCTGTATAATAGAAAAAAGTAAACCTGTCCTCCAACAGCTCCTATTTATTGATTGATGAAGTATTTTTACATCTGTCTTTTTCCACAAGCCAGAGAAAAATGTAGCTTCCACCGAAGTACCAGTGCTGGGAAAGAAAAGCAGAGGAAGACACAGAAAATCATACTTCGTAAACCTGAAGAACGTGATGCACGACTAGGGCGTCCGAGTGTTATGAAAAATATTACTCATAGGATAGGTCGTGCTGCAACAGCCATTTTAGGTCCAATGGGGAAAGCATCGGGAAACTACCTTACTCCTCATTTTGTCTAACATGTCTTATTTTGATGCCACAATGTGTTTTTGCGGTTTCCTTACAATCACTGGTGGTGGTTTTAGAGGACCCAACTACCTTCTGGACTGATGAACTAATAGATAAAACAATTCCTTCACATGTATTGCATTGTTGTATGGGTATGAATGCTGGACAGTTGGGAGAAAGTAGAAAGCTCGGCTAAAGGTAATGGAGATGTGTATCTTGAGGAAGACCACCAGAACTAGCTAGACTGATACAAAATCAAAAATTCAAATTTAAAGTAGAAAAAAAAAATTAAGCCAACTGCTGAGACACGATAAGTTTCTCACAAATCCTTTGAAGGAAAAGTGCTGGGAAAGGGAAGCAGAGGACGCAGAAAATCATACTTCGAAAATCTGAAGAACGTGATGAATTCCAACCACTAGACGGAAGGGAAGGGAACAGTAGAGAAGAAATAAGAACAGTTGCAGAAACAAGACTTCGACATTATCACATAATGATATTGATGATGGTGATGGTGATTATTATTATGATGTTTATATTATTGGCTTTACATCCCACAGTCTACGTTTCCGTTTTTTCAAAGACGCCGGGATCGAATCTGCCATGGGACTCAGAAAACCAGATATTTACTCTTGGAGAAACTCCGCGTGGCCTGAACACTTGATTTCATATCAATCACTACTGCTCTGCATTTACGGCAGTCGTCCAAGTGTCAGATACCCTATTTGCGGTTTTCATAGACTTAAATAATTAGTACATATAATTGGTACCTGGAAATTAAATTTATTGGTCGACACATGCTTTCTCAAAGTTCATCTCACCGAGCTCGATAGGTTGTCATGTTTTTCCGTGGTTTTCCATTCTCACATCATGCAAATGCTTGGGCTGTACTTTAATTAAGGCCTCGTCCGCTTCCTTACAACTCCTACCCACGCCCTTTCCTGTTCCATTTTCGCCATAAGACCTCTCTGTGTCAATGCGACGTAAAGCAACTTGTAATACAAAATCGTCTCCCAATCCTGACGGCAACTGTTAACTACGCTTCGATCTATCGTATTTTGTTTAAACATGTTGCACACTTCAACAATGCCCGCAAGCTACAGGTTAGTAGACGTCACTTGATAGAGAGTTTTGTCAACAGTGCATGTGGAACCGAAACACACTGTCTCTCTACAGTATTCACTGAGCACCAGTATCGCCCTCTATTCTCAATAAATGCTGACGGTATTTTATATGCAAAATTTAATTATGATGATAATAAATCCAATTTAATTACGTTGAATATGGGAATGGAGAAACATTAAAAGCAGTAAGTAGAGTTTATCAGTTGAGAGAATATATTGCATCCGACCGACAGCGAGAGCTGACAGTCGAATCCTTTCTAATAGCACAGTAAGCTATGAATTGTATTCGACTGTGCTCATAAAGTACAATATAACGGCAGATACAAAAATGTTAAAATTCTTCAGTTTTTCGCAGATATTTCTGAGGACGTTGGAGTAGTCTGCGCCATTTAGGTCGTACCCTCGAAATGTCCTACCCCAGATTAGAACTTCAGTTATTATTTCAATTTCTTTTACGTCGTACCGACGCCCAGCCCTAGCATTTGCCTGGTGTGAAAATGGGAAATCACGCAGAAACATCTTCAGAGCTGCCGGCAGTGGAGTTCGCATCCACTATCTCCCGAATGCAAGCTCACAGCTGCGTGACCCAAACCGTACGGTTGAACTTCAGTTGTCCGAGTGGAAAGTCATGAGAAGAATCTGCACTAATCACACCACAATTCATGAAGACAGTATGAAATATTCTCATTCTAGTTTACCTTTAAAAATATATGCGGAAGACAAGTAGAGCCTTCGAGTAATATAAATTGCCTTTTTTTAATTTTACACTTCAGCTTATTGAATTACCCTTTCCATAAACTCTCCCAGTTGGTGCTTATATACAGCACAATGTAAAGGATTAACAGATGAGTAAAGAGACTAAGAAAGAGATGCAGGTTGGAAAGAAATAGAAATGGCTGTGGAAGTAAGGAGAAATTGAAGGAACTTACAAGAAAATTGAATCTAGCAAAGAAGTCGGCTAATGATAACATGATGGCAAGCAAAATTGGCGTCGTACAAATTTTAGTGAAAAATGGAAGGGTATGTATAGGTACTTTATGGCAGAAAGAGGCTCCAAGAAGGTCATTCCACGAATCATTAATGAACAAGTGGAGTGTGTATGTGAGGATCTACAAAAGGCAGAAGTATTCAGTCAGCAGTACGTAAAGGTTTTTTGTTACAAGGATAATATCCAGATAGAGGAGGTGACTAATACCAAAGGAGTATTAAAATTTACCTGTGATAAAAATGACATTTACAGTAAGATACAAAAGTTGAAAACTAAAAAAGCAGCAGCAATTGATAAGGTTTCGGGGAATATCCTAAAGACAATGGGTTGGGATAAAGTACCATATCCAAAGTACTTATTTGATTATTGTTTGCATGAAGGAGCTACACCAAGTGAATGGAGAGTTGCTATTGTAGCCCGTGTGTATAAAGGAAAGGGTTATAGACATAAAGCTGAAAATTACAGGCCAGTCAGTTTGACATGCATTTCATGTAATGTTTGGGAAAGCATTCTGGCAAAAATGAGTGCATTTGGACTAGACAAAAGTGTGACTGAATGGATGTCTATATTTTTAGAAAATAGAAGTCAGAGAATTAGAGTAGGCGAATCTTTATTTGTCCCTCAAGGCAGTATTATTGGACCTTAATGTTTCCTTATATATATCAATGGTATGAGTAAAGAAGTTGAATAGATAATTACACTTACTCATTGTTAATAGCTGAGGTGTGCTCTGTCTCTTCTGCTTCCATTCGTCCCCTATAGGTGCAGAACTACATTTGTATGAAAACAACCTACTAAGGACGGGTAAATAACAGATGCTTTGTAAATAAACCCCAATTCTTTATACTTTACAAAAGCAGCAAGTCTCCATACGTCAGTGACTTTAGGCTTCGTAGTAAGAATCCTGCGAAGAATCTAGAACATTGAATTTTCATTGAATATTCATTGGTCAAGATCCAATCCCTGGTCGTTCTAATGGAAAGCAAGAGACCATAAATTTGTGTTTACCAGTCATGTGCCTGGAGGTTTTAAATGTAATGAATGTGGTATTAAATGCAGCGTCGTGACCACTAAATACAATGGACGCCAGCTTGAAGAGCTGTACACATGTGTTCGGTGATGTCAGCCTTATGATGGATGGCTTAATCCATGGCTGGTGCTCCACTTTACCTCTCCCTACCACCACACATCCCGTCGTCTGTCATTACATTCCACTCTTGTGGGGACGAGAAATTGTCATCGCAGTTGACACAATGACATTCATTTCTTAAAAATTTGTCACATGTCAAGAAAATTTCCAGCTATAAGTAACACCGGGGTTAAATACAATAAAGCAATAACTAGTCCTGAAAAGAACGAAGGTTGGTTACCTTGCCTGGAAAGATTCGGAAGTAAGGAGATGAGCTGCTAGACTAAGCGGAATGTCCGGGCTTTTAGTGGAGGGATGGCGTGGGATGACATCAGTAGACGAATAAGGTTGAGTTTATAAAGGTAGCAAAGACACAATAAAGATAAAAATTGAACTAATGTGGACAATTCTTTGATATTAATTAAGAAAAACTAAGGAAACAATTTATAGGGAACCTGTCAGTTGGGCGACGGCCCTAATGCATATCCGTTTTAAATAAAATAAATAGAAATATGATTAACGACAATGCTTTCATTTAGGTTTCCATGGTTCCCGTTTACCAGACGTAGCAGTATTTTCGAATAATGCCACGTGAAACGGAATGAAATGGTCTATCAAATACTTTGCTCGATTTGTTCAAGCAGAAACCACTTATGTTCTGATTCTCTCGTGCTTGCCTTTCCACTTCGAAACGAAAACCATTTTTCTCAAATTTTAATTAATTGAAACCTGGCAAGATATGACATTTTCTAAACCAATTCAATTGTGAGTCCTTTACATTTTTCACGAAAATAATGGTAACATATTGTGCACACGATGAAAATAGTGCAGTATTAAAAGTAGAATGATCACATATTTCCACTACCGAAAATGTACACATTTCGAGAAAATAATGGTAACTTATTGTACACACGACGAAAAAAATGCAGTAGTAAAAGTGGAATAGTCACATATTTCCACTAGAGAAAATGTACAGTTTACGCGAGAATAATTGTAACATATTTTACACACGGTGAAAATAGTGCAGTAGTAAAAGTGGAATGATCACATACTTCTGCTACAGGAAATGTATAGTTTTCGGGAAACTAATGGTGACACACAATGAAAATAGCGCAGTAGTATAAGTAGAATGATCACATACTTCTACTATGGGAAATATATTTACTCATCGATTACAGCTACTTTTCTGTAGTTACTACGGTAACTGAACATGCGTGACACATTTAAAATAACTGCTGTTCGTGAGACCGCCATTGTTTCTCGCTTTTATCTATTAGTTTGAACTGGAACTAGAAACACACCTCACATGGGTTCTAAAGAAACGGGTGGAATTAATATTGTGGCAGTTCGGTCGCCATGCTGATTTCAAGGTGGCAGGAGCATGTTAGTTTGACCCCGGCCGTGAGCGAAGTAGCAGTTATTTCACCGCCCACATGCCGCGTACGCAACCAGTTAGAAAAGAATCAGGAGAACAAGGCGAGCCCTTCTCTTTCTTAACTCTGTCCTCTCACTGGAGGCCTCCTCACGGCAGAAGAAAGACCTGGAACATAAGCTCAAATCAATCCATATCGAAAAACTCTGGAAATGTCTTCCGGGAAGTATGTCGAGGACCCAGCACCCCTATTTAAGGCGGACCGGACGAGTTGAGGTGGTTAGTCAGTGGACAGTGACGGCTGATTGCTTTCTGTGCTGTGCGTGTATGTGTGCGTGCACGTGTGTGTGTATATGCGTGAACCTGTTCGTGCGTTCGCGTGTCTGTGTGTGTGTGTGTGTGTGTGTGTGTGTGTGTGTGTGTGTGTGTGTGTGTGTGTGTGTGTGTGTGTGTGTGTGTGTGTGTAATGACTTCGAGCTTGGGTCAGTTGAACAATGCAATGCCGTGAAGTGTTTGTACCGTACGTGGAGCTGACTCTTGTTCTGTTCTGTCTGCAGTTGAAGAATTGCGTCTCTCGCGTCCAGCTGCTGGTGAACTGAGCCTTGTGTCTCTGGTACAGCAGCATGGGTGGGGGGTGTATTTGAAGAGGGATTGGCAAGGGACAGTGAACGAAGACTGTTGTGACTGTACAATCAACGGACCAGTGCTAGTGACCGTTGTGACCGAAACTATACGGCATAAAAAATTGTGATACTGTGTTGTACCCAAGCTACGAACTGTGTGGCTGTGTTAGTGTACAGCGAGTATAATTGTTGAACTGTATTAGCGTATAACTGACAGTAGTGGAACAGTGTGTGATGTGGAATTGTGTTAAGTTTGTAAGTGATTGAGTGAATAACCGGTGTGACCAAGTTTGCGTGAGCAGAGAGAGTACAAACTTGTGTAATTGAGTGTCTGTGTAGCGTGTAAAAATTAGTAAAGAAAATCGTGATCATAGGATATAACACAGTTGTTTGTTTGTTTACCACATCCTCCGTGTTCCATAATTTTACATGTTTTATTGAAGGGAAGTACCTAAGTTTGCGTTGGATAACAGATATATTAGTGACCTCGTATTAGGTTTGTGCGGACTAAAGGTCTAATAATATCGATCTGAGTTAGCGGAGAAAAGTTCTTCGACAGAGATGGATTTTCTAGCAGATGTCTCATTTTAATTAATGTTATTAAAGGCAGAATCACCAAAATTCTCAAGGAAACGTAGTCTAGTGAAATAACTGCATAAAATATACTTTTAAGTAAAGACTATCAAACAAATTAAGAACTAATTTGATTTAAGAAACTAATAAATTTTCAAGTTTAATGCACACATTTCTTTAAAGAAATGCCTGCAACCATTTGTGACTAATTTAAATTGTTCCTGCATATTGCCAAGTGCACTCTGATTCATTTCAGAGATTTCCAAACATACAATTAAAACAAAAGCTTTAAATGGTATTGGCCTGGAAGAATACCATGCATGAAGAAAAAGTAAATAGCCAATTTCAGGGACCTTATTACGTGACCATTAGCTCTAAAGAACATAATAATTGTATACTGAAATCATTTTAAGAATAAGTTTGGCAAGAACTCGAAACATGGGCTATATAATGATGATAAAAGTCGTAATATTTAAGACAACAGGCCACGAGACAAATGGAACAAGGGAAGAATATAATCGGTTCAAAGTTTCATAGTGCCTTCAATAATGTTCAGAATTTTGACGGTTACCTGAGAAACTAACACACATCCTGTGAGTCATGAAACTCAGACGTGAGTATGACGAATATCATTAATCAAGATAAACATTCGTACGGGTATACATGATTCCAGAAACTGTTCCTCAACCTAATTTCCTACGTCTAGTATATACAATTTACGGTGTGGATCAGAGTTTGATTGTAAGCCTCTGGGTTCAATTCTGGCGGAGGCTGTATACAAAGTGCCTTTGGTGATATATTTGAAGTATACCCGAAAAATTAACGGAAACTTACTCCTAGATCGTTGAAAGCAGACCACGGTAGAGTAAAGTGGAACGCCGAAATTGACACACAAACAATCGGAATTGTGTCAAGTCGAAATGCCTGCAAGTAGAAGCTATGACCATACAATTATTATTATTATTATTATTATTATTATTATTATTATTATTATTATTATTATTATTATTATTATTATTATTATTATTATTAGAGCCTCTGCGGCTCAGGCGGCAACGCACCGGTCTCTTACCGCTGGGTTCCATGGTTGAAATTCCGGTCTCTCCACGTGAGATTTGTACTGACAAAGCGCAGACGGGCAGGTTTTTCTCCGGATACCCTGGCTTTCCCTGTCATCTTTCATTCAAGCAGTACTCTCCAATATCATTGCATTTCATCTGTCTGTCATTAATCAATGCCCCTGGGGAGTGCGACGGGCTTCGGCAGCCTGAAAAATTCCTATCCTCGCTGTTAGATGGGGGCTTCATTCATTCCATTTCTGACCAGGTCGAATGCCTGGAAAAAGGCAGAGGATTTTCATTTTCACTACCGAAGTAAGCACTGCTACAGGAATAGCTCCCAATTGCAATGCATTTGTTAACTATGATAATAGTATATTTTTAGACCTACTGCTTTTGACACTTAGGATATGGCCCTGTTTTACGGCCGGATGCCCTTCCTGAAGCCATCCCTATGCAGAGGGATGTAATCACTACTGCGTGTGTCTTTTGTAGTTGGTAGTGTGGTGTGTTGTCTAACTATGAAGAGTAGAGTGTTCGGACAAATACAAACACTAGCCCGGGAATCGAGCTGGGTACCCTCTGAAAACGCTGACCATTCAGCCAACGAGTCGGTCTATGATAATAATATATACCAGGAAATAAATCTATATATAATTACTTGACCATGTATGATATGTACTTGCAATTTGCATGATAATCCAATGGCAGCAGACGATAATTGCCTTATTGGTAGGCGATGCAGGATTATTGAGAGTCCAGTAAATCCAATAGCAAAGCCACAAAATATGTTCGCCTACGTGCCACCGAAGCCAATATCGTTTCCTAGTGCCACGGGCGTGTAAGATGGTATCAGCCATGGAACGCTGTCGGATAGTATGACCGCCTCATTCCATCTCCATCCATCATGAGACAAGCGTCTGTAACATGAGTATTGTGGTTTGGTCACTCTGCGCCATTCCGTCTTGGCGTTAAATGTCAGAGAACGCTAAAACATCCTTTTGTCCTCACGTCTTTCTATAGTTTCAGCTTTCTTCATCGCTCTCTAAAAATGTTAGCGGTCATAGTGTGGGAGTTTAAGAGCGTCCTTTCTTCATTTAATCTACACGGTAATGATGATGAAACTTCCCTTTGTAAAGTATATGCAAAACTGAAAGTACGAATAAAATACATACGTATAGTAAGCTGCATAATAACTAGGAAAAGGACTTAAGTCAATAATAGGTTACAAAGCAGACGTATTTGAACTACAGGTGGGCTAAACTGCTATTTGCGTAAAACAGTCTCAACTGTTCCTGTTTCGAACTCGAAACAGTTTCAAAATAACCGTTTCGAATAGCAGTTTCGTTTCTCCTTCCAAACAGCAATATGACACGATTGCTGCAGTGTTATTGCACAGTATGCGTTTTATTAAGGGAAAGATTGCATGTTCCCATTCAGCCTGTTATACTTGTTAAACATATTTAAAATAGTGACTTAAAGGCTACTGCATATGAGGAGTTAACGAAAAAATAAATTAAACAGTATAAACAGTACAGTTTCAGGAACAGTTGTCGTAACAGGCTGTTTTGTGTAACAGCTACATTACGGAACGGTTTTGATACCGGGCCACGCAGTGCGACCAATATTTGTAGCAATTAGCAAGGTAGCAACAAACCAGTTTCAGAAGTAGTGGTCGTAACAGGGTGTTTTGTGTAGCAGCTATATTACGGAACGGTTTTGATACCGGGCCACGCGGTGTGAAATATTTGTAGCAATTAGCGAGGTAGCAACAAACCAGTTTCAGAAGTAGTGGTCGTAACAGGGTGTTTTGTGTAGCAGCTATATTACGGAACGGTTTTGATACCGGGCCACGCGGTGTGAAATATTTGTAGCAATTAGCGAGGTAGCAACAAACCAGTTTCAGAAGTAGTGGTCGTAACAGGGTGTTTTGTGTCACAGCTACATTCCGAAACGGTTTCGATACCGAAACAGTTTCAAAACAGCTTTTGCGTTTTTTGTGTCCCATCTCTAATTTAAGCAAGGCGTAAGTATCATCTAGCCATTCTACAATCATGTAGGTGAATTGCATAAATTCTAGGGGTTCTGGTAGTCAATATCACTGATATTTATGCAATTCTCACTGCAGATCCGCTGTGTGGGCTGGAATACACAAACGCCTTGGTTAAATACGTTTTCATTCTGACCTATTAGTGCTTAATTATAACAAAATTACTCGTCCTTCACACGGAGATTTCATCTTAATTAATCCTCTTTTTTTGACATTCTAGCAACACCTTCCTCAGCCTCTCGAAACAGCTAGAAGTAATCTACAAATGAGGAATTATCTCTTAAGATCTCATATCATTTGATTGACCTTTATATCATCAGCACGAGTTCGAAGAAGTGTATTCTTACTTCATTGCCGATAGAACGTAACACTGTACTCTCGTTGATAAGGTCATGCTGTCGATCTCTGTGGTGTAGTGGTTAGCGTGATTAGCTGCCACCCGTGGAGGCTCGGGTTCAATTCCCGTCTCAGCCACGAAATTTGAAAAGGGGTACCAGGGCTGGAACTCGGTCCACTCAGCCTTGCGAGATAATTGAGTAAAGGAGGGTTCGATTCCCACTTCAGCCATCCTCGAAATGGTTTCCCGTGGTTTCCCACTTCTCCTCCAGGCAAATTCTGGGGTTGTACCTAAATTAAGGCCAGGGTCGTTTCCTTTCCTCTTCCTTGCCTATCCCTTCCGATTATCCTATTCCCCCCACAAGGGCCCTGTTCAGCATAGCAGGCGAGGCCGCCTAGGCGAAGTACTTGTCCTCCTTCGAGTTGAATACCCAGACCCAAAGTCTCACGCTCCAGGACACAGCACTTAAGGCGGTAGAGGTCGGATCCCTCGCCGAGTTTGAGGGAAAATCCAACCCTGGAGGGTAAACAGATTAAGAAAGAAAGATAAAGTCATGCCTGTATCCCAACAACACTCGAAACGTAATCTGTTCAGTAGCCAAAACAATGACACAATTTGTGCACTTCGCTGATGGACATTATACCAGGTCAGCAATAATTGCCGTACAATATAAAATATCTTTAGCACGTAAACAATGGACCACAGAACATATGTTGATAAGGATGCTTTGCGTTATTTTGGTCTATCCTATCCAAATCCCAATTTCGTCCAACATGTGAGGCAAAATCGTTTGTAATCTTCTGGTTCTTTTATAAGCCATGATGTTCAGTGCTGCCTAGTCCGGGCTAATGTAACAACGTGAGGTTTTCAGTCGGTTAATACTTTATAAGTGGACAAATTAATTTTCATTGATTGAATAATTTGAAAAATATAAGAAACGCTAGTCAGAAGGAGATAGAATAAACAGTGGCATCGACACTTCTGAAAAACGACAACAAACCGATACAACGCAAAATAAACAAGGATGTGTAAGGGAAAGATGTGCTTATGTACATTTTGCTGTTCAAATACCGTATAACTTAGCATTTATTAATATTCCATTTCCTTCAGGTTGTTATCATTTTTATTAATTTATTATGGTTTCTTAAAATTTTTCTAAATAATCGATGTTACTATCAATTAATCCCGTCACGACCGCAGATCGGATAATCACAGTATTAGAACCAAGCTCTGAAAGGCATGACAGTCTAACTGATGAGCGCAAAGGGCACATTCTGGGCCAAACGTCACATAAAAAAGAAGCTCAGATCTATTGTTGTCGTTAATCGATGTTTTAATTTTAGTTTTTATTTCCAAGCAACGAGTGTTTATTACATTGTTCAAATTTACCGTCTTTAATTTCACATTTTAATTTGATATTTTTGAAAGGTGTCACAAGTTCATCGAAAAACAAGTGAAAATTCTTATATTACGAAAACTCACAGTCGAGTCACGCTCTCGTTACCTCCAGCTAATATAAGAGTAGCCACCGTGAACAGCACAGGCAGCTGTATATGGACTGGAAGTGACTCAATGGGGTATTGGTAGTTTGTCACAGAATCCTGCTGCCTCCACTTTCCAGACCATGTTCACTAGAGAATTCATCGAGGAGCACACGATAGAGATGGTTCAGTAAGTGATCGATTGGGTTCAAGTCCGGATAATATTAGGGATCCACAGAAGTATTTGATCCGTTTGCTTTGGACTCTCATACGCGGCAGAATAACTCAACTGTTTTTCAGATACAAGTCTTGTAGTCTCTTGGTTCAAACTGATGGTGAGCTACTAAACTTTAACTTGTGGATCGGCCCTGACGCACCTTCCAGGTCTTTCTTTTACAATTATTGAGATCAACATTTGATGTGGATTCGATCCAATTTTGCGGCTGGATGTCCTTCTTACCACCATTCTATGTGGAGGGAGGTATTTATTCACTATCGTGTTATTCTGCTATGGTTGGTATTGTAGTGTGTAATATGTAAACGAAGAGAAGTGCACTAAGGCGAATATCAAATCTCTTCGGTATCCAGAGAAATTAACCACACGCAGTAAAAATCCTAGGACCGGACGGATATCGAATCCGGGGCCCGCCAGTCGTTGACGATTCAGACAAGGAGCCGGATAAAAGAAGCAACAATATGATGGGAAAGTAAAATATTTTAATTACCACATTTCGATCTATAATCATCCCTGTCTAGATTCACACGTCGCGTTTCAACTGATTTATTCTTCTTTTTCTCCTTCTTCTTATTCTTCCTCTTGTGCCTTCTCCATTACTGAAGATTGGCCACAATCACAGAACGCGTAAGTTCCTCAGTCAATAATGTTTCCTTCGACCTCGGCCCCCACGTCCATCAATATAACCCTGCATGATCAATTTAAGGAGGTTGTACTTATTATTATTATTATTATTATTATTATTATTATTATTATTATTATTATTACTATTATGGGGTATACGAAAGGAACCTCCACGAAGATTGCAATTATGGCAAAAAGAGATTTAAATAGCAATCGGGTGTACCCTGGGCAACGTCAGACATTATTACGAAATGTGCTGACGGCTGATCCTTTCACACCAGAAACATCATCTTCACGGTCCTTTTCAGGACCACACTTTACAATTATTTCTATTAACATTGAATGTATATCTTCAACAAAAGAGGAACTGTTATAAAAATATATGCAGTCAACACAATTGCCACATACTGTGCATACAGGAGACACACAGAAGTAGTGAAATGCGTAGACCAAAAATTAATGGAATGCGTCTAGCTGTTGAACGGCCACAACAAAAGTACGGAAGTGCCATATTTGTCCGACCTGATATTCCGTTTCAGTCCACAGTCTTCACGAAGGAAAATGATATTGAAGTCCTCACTATAGAAGTAGGTAGCTGCACCATCTCTTCTCTGTAAAAGCCACCTGGAGATGAATTTACTGTTAGTAATCCTTCCAATTTTCAGAATCAACACACGAAAATAGTAATTGAAGATTTCAATTGCCATAGTAATGTGTGGGGTTATGAATACGAAGATGAGAGTGGTATAGCAGTGCAAGAATGGGCAGAAGCAAACTACGTAACTCTCATTCATGATGCTAAACTACCAGCTTCAATTAACAGTGGCAGATGGAGACAAGGATATAACCCTGATCTGATTTTCAGCAGTAATAATATTAGCCAACAATGTGTAAAGTATGTCTGCAACCCAATATATAACACGCAGCATAGACCAATAATGTGCCAGATTTATGCAGCAGTCAGACCACAGAGTGTTCCATTCCGAAGGAGGTATAACTTCAAAAAGGCAAACTGGTCAAAGTTTGCAGAGATGTTAGATGCTGAAGTGTCCATCATCCAGCCAACACCAGAGTGTTACGATACTTTTGTTGATGCCGTAAAGAAATGCTCCAGAAAGTCCATACCTAGAGGCTGTCGGACGTGGTATATCCCTGGCCTTACCTCAGACCTTGTTGCCCAGCTTACGGAATATGCAACTTTGTTTGAAGAAAATCCCCTAGGAGAAAAGACAGTGGAAGTTGGGAACAATCTCATGTAATCATTGACAACATAAAAACGAAATCAGTGGATGAAAACTATTGAAAGTATAGATCTTACGAGAGATAGCCATAAAGCTTGGAGATTTTTAAAACACCTTTAACGAAGACTACCGAACATTTCAAAGTCACTGCAAATCATATAGCACACCAACTGCTCTTAAATGGGAAAGCAACCAATAAAATCCGAAGGCCAAAAATACAGAGGAAGATTCAAGAAGAAGTGACCTCACTGTCCCCTTCACCATGTTGGAGTTGGAAAAAGTCATCAAAGAATGTAGGAATGGAAAATCAGTGGGTCTAGATGACATTCGAGTAGAACAGATAAAGAAAATTGGGCCTAAAACCAAAGAATGGGTTCTGCAACTCTTCAATAGATGTGTGAGCAGAGGTCAGATACCAAAGACATGAAAAAATAGAGTAATTGCTTTGCTCAAACCTGGCAAGGAAGGAAATCATCCTAAAGACTTCAGATCTGTTACCCTTTTGTGTCATCTATATAAATTACTGGAAAGGATGATCCTAAATCGCATTCAACCCATGATTTACCCTCTCCTCATACCACAACAAGCTGGAATTCGTCCGGGTAAGAGCTGCACTGAACAACTACTGAATCTTACACAATTCGTTGAGGATGGCTTTGAAAGACACAAGGTGACAGGTGTAGTCTTTGTAGATTTGACTGCAGCGTATGACACCGTCAACCATCAACTTCTGTTAGTTAAAGTCTACAATCTGACCAAGGATATTAAGATAACCAGATTTATCGCAACCCTTCTTCAGAACCTTAGGTTTTTTGTGAACTTCCAAGGACAGCGCAGTTGGTGGAGGACACAAAGAAACGGTTTACCTCAAGGAAGTGTGCTGGCACCAATCCTCTTTAATATATACACGAATGACCAGCCGGTAGCTCCAAATAGCAGAAGTTTCTTGTATGCTGATGATCTTGCTCTGACAACACAATATACAGACTTTGAGACAGTGGAAAGGAATCTAACGATCGCCCTCGAAAGTTTGTCATCCTATTACAAGGCAAACCAGTTAAGGCCTAACCCTATGAAAACACAAGTTTGTGCCTTTCATCTGAAAAATATGGAAGCTCATCGTAAGCTGCATATAGTGTGGTCAGGTGTTGAGTTACAATACTGTGAAACTCCAAAATACCTAGGAGTGACGCTTGATAGAGCTCTTACATTCAAGAAACACTGCATGAACACTAAACTTAAAGTTTCCACCAGGAATCATCTTCTACGTAAATTATCTGGATCAGAATGGGGCAGTCAACCAAAAACTATTTGTGCTTCCACCATGGCACTATGTTATTCTGCAGCGGAATATGCCTGCCCTGTTTGGTACAATTCATCTCATGCCAGACAGGTAGACATAGCACTTAATGAGACCTGCAGACTTGTTACAGCTTGTCTAAAGTCTACTCCAACTGAAAAACTCTATCGTCTTGCAGGGATAGCACCACCCGGTGTGCGAAGAGAAGTAGCTGCAAATAAGGAAAGGACAAAGGTTAAGCTTAAATTACTCATCTACTGCATGGACATGAGCTTCCAGTACAGAGACTGAAATCTAGGAAGAGCTTCCTACGAACATCTCAGGAACTTATAGTACCAGCTGAAAAGGCAAGGATACAGCTATGGAAGACGCAGATCCCCCAAGGCTCTGAGCAGATGGCGGTTGAGCAACGTTTGCCACCCGGTTGCAATGAGAGCTAGACAATCTGGAAATCTCTCAATAGGTTGAGATCAGGAGTGGGAAGGTCCAAAGTTAATTTGGCAAGATGGGGCTTCATCAATGGCGACAACACCAGGTGTGACTGCGGAGAAGATCAAACCATCCAGCATATGCTTCACTGTCCGCTGTGTCCATCTTTGTGCACGCAAGATGACCTGCATCGAACTACGAAGAGAGGACTCGAAGTAGCGTTGTATTGGTCCAGGATTATTTAAATGTTACTTGAAATTATTGTAACTGTTTTCTTTTTTTGATGTATCCGACACGAGAATAATAATAATAATTATTATTACTATTATTATTATTTACGCTCCCCTACTTATTTGCAATAATTACGTGTACCGAGTGAGTTCGCTACGCGGTTTGAGTCTGATAACTGTTAGATTGTATTCCGGAGTTGGTGGTTTGGGAACCGACTGTAAGCAGCCCTGAACGTGGTTATACGCGTCTTTAAATTTCCTTGCGAGGTAAATGCCAGGAATATACTTTTGATAAGGCCAAGGTAGCTTCCTTCCTAATCTAGCTCTTCCCTACCACATCGTCGCTATAACACCTATCTGAGTCGCTGCGACGTAAAAAAAATTTAAAAAACAGGTGATATGTCAGAGTCCCATGTAATCGCTTATGATCTCAATGCAAGGAGATCCTGAGCTATGCAATTCTTTCTGCGTCTACATGGAGATGTCCATTGCTTCCACCAATCTGTATTCAATCTACATGTAAATTGAAGCACGGGTTTCAATTAGGGTTGTTTGGAAAAAAAATATTTGTGTTCGAACTTTGTAATTAGTTTACACTAATTACTAGAAGTGACTTTCTTCTTTGGAATTCAACGTTAAATAGTCTTTTTTTATGCGCAATGCGACTGAGAAATACCTGAATGTCTTTATACCTAGCGATACTATATCATCTTGCGGAATTTTGTCGAAAAACTTCTTCAATACTTTAGCAAACTTCAAAAGAGATGTGGGGTAAAAGAACAATGGACCTCCTAAGTGAGTTGACTGCACGGTTCGGGTCACGTATCTGTGAGCTTGTATTCGAGACTGGTAGAATGGAGCTCCAATGTCAGCATCCTTGAACTTAGTTTTCCGACATTTCCCAATTTAACACCTACTAATTAAGGTCGCCGAGCGAGTTGGTTACGAGGTGTGTTCAAAATATTTGTGAGCTTTCATTCAGGATATAGTGGGAGCGAATTCCACAGTCGGAAGCCCGGAAAATTGTTTTGCATGGTTTTTCATTTTCATACTAGGCTGTACCATATCTAAGGCCGCGGTACCTTCCTTCTCAGTAATATCACAGTGTTGCCATAAGACCTGTCGCAGTCATTGCGAAGTAAAACTAATAGCACCGGGCGAGTTGGCCGTGAGGTTAGGAGCGCACGGCTGTGAGCTTACATCCGGGAGATAATGGGTTCGAATCCCACTGTCGGCAGCCCTGAAGATGGTTTTCCGTGTTTTCCCATTTTCACGCCAGGAAAATGCTGGGGCTGTACCGTAATTAAGGCCACGGCCGCTTCCTTCTAACTCTTTGACCTTTCCTATCCCGTCGTCGCCATAAGACCTATCTGTGTCGGTGCGTCGTAAAGCCACTCGTAAAAAAGAAGACAAATAGCAAAACGGAAAATTGGACAAAACTGTGCGTAAACTAATCTGTGACTTCATGCTTCACTCCTAATGTTACACATTAAGGGATATGGTCAAAAGCGATAAAATGATCATTATCATATTGTAAAGGCTAAGCCTTGTCTCCGCAACCATGGGTGTCTATCTTGAGCCAGTATTTTCAACTCGGCGTAGGTCTTGCATTCACCCTCATAAGCAGGTTCTTGAAATAAGACCCTCTAGGTCGTCCTCTTCCACTTTTCCCGGTAGTTTTCCTTCAATGGTTTTACAAAGGAACTCAAGCCGTAGAATGTGACCAATACAATTTATTTTCCGTTCTACAATTTCAGTTACCAGACTCTCTTTTTCTCCCATCTCTCAAAGGACTTCGGCATTTCTCTTCATTTCAGTCCAACGTATCCCGTGCATTCTTCTCCAGATCCACATTTCTAGTCTCTTTCTTCCCTGCTTTCCGAATGTCCAGCTTTCGCAACCATATAAAGGTTTCTTCTGCAAAGGCCTTCCGAGTTTTTCTGGGCAGCAGATGCCTTTTTCTTGGAAGTCTCTGTTTTCAGTTGCTATCCTTATTGTGCTTTTCGTGACTTCTGTATGCTCCGATTATCACTCGTGATTACGGTTCCTAGGTAGAAAAACTAGTACTATTCAATAATAGCTGATCCACCACTGATGTTTACTGATGTTTATTTACCATCCTTGGTTTTAAGTATACCGTGCAATGGCACACGTAATTAATACGTGTGTGACTTTACTGCTGCTATTAAAACTTCCATACATAAAAACTTATTCGCAGAGTACACAGCTAATTTTTAAACTACTATGGGTTCAAGTAACGGCGTACGACTCGTAAAGAAACGCGAATGAACTCTCTGTCATGGTTTGCAGAACAAACACTCACGTAAAATGAAAAGAAAACTACTAAGGAAACCTTGTCCGAAGATATGAAGTTTCGTTGACATTCTCCGCTGTTCTGCAGAATTTATCAAAAGACAGTTGTAATAATCCCTGTACCCTCACTCGCTCGCTCACAAATATGACTAGAAATGACGATTATTACCATCCAGTGGATTGACATGTTATCCATCCAGCTTGGCGAGGACTGTCATCCGTTAACGCGTTTCAGCCTGATTTGTTTCGAGTGATGGGATGACATATCCTATCATGAAAAAACATGTGTCTTGAATACGGTGCTACAAGTATATATTACTTTCGACATTTTCGACGTTGAAACATCAACGACGGTCCAGGATATAATTGAGCAGATTCAACGTAATTTGTGTGAAAAAATTAAAATTATAAGTCCAACCAAAACAAACCCCATGGCGGAACAGCATTGAAGGGTCATTGCTTATCAAACGGCCACTGCTCACTCCGAAGTCCTGCAGATTATGAGACGTCATGTCGTCAGCATGAATAATCCTCTCGGCCGTTATTCTTCGCCTTATAGACCGAGAACGATATCCCACGATCAGATAGCTGTTCAATTTTAATCACGTAGGCTGAGTGGGTTTAGAATCAGTCCTCAGATCCAGGAAAAATGCGCTGGCCTGACCGGGAATCGAACCCGGGGCGTCCAGAAAAGAGGCAGGCGCGTTACCCCTACACCACGGGGCCGGCATTTTTAAGTACATTAATATTTATATCCTACGGATGGACCCAAATCGTTAGACAGAGGAAATTGTTTATATGAGGAATGAAATAATTTGAAAACACATGCGACAAGTACTGTACTACATCTAAGTGAATTAGGAAAAAAAAGCATTAACACATTGCTGACCGGATGCTTGAGCTTGTCACATACCCTGTGGACCAGACATTTTTCTACTAAGCATACCAGGGTGCACTTGATTATCAAAATGTACATACATATTAAACCGGTCAATATTTTATCTTTAAAGTTGGTACGGGTACTCTCCAATGCCCCTAGTAGTAGTCGATCTGCCTTTACAAAACCATCTTCAGCGTCAATTCCTAACACATCATTAATGTTTACACCGTTGTCGTCGTCAGAATCACTTGAATAAAGAAGTACACTAGGTAAATTACGGCCTGTAGAGGCTTGAATATCACTTCAACTATCACTCTCACATTCAGTTTCCACTAATTCATTAGACTATTTCCATTTGAACACTCATCGGCATATAATTCTTCTAAAATATCGTCGTCAGCTAACACTATATTCCGCGGGTGCTCAATCCTGTCATTGACTGAACTGGCAGAAAGAAAGTCGATGTTTCAAAACTAAATCAAAGAATAAAAGAGGCCGTGAATAAAAGAAAACTGGCAGATATACATCTACGATTTATTCTACTCAATGTGCACGTCCAAAATAGTTCATGATATGGTCAAGAGATGTCACAGGAAGACCGACAACAATGTCGTGAATAAAACCGAGATTTCTCGGGGCCCGTCACCTACCGCTGGCGAGCGTACTACGAGATTTCTCGGGATCCGTCACCCATGTGTTAAAGGGACAGAAATTTGCAGCAGAAATATTCCTACTCTTAGACAAGTTAAGCATATGGTGACTGAACATAGGAGGCTATATAAAATATGTTCTCTCCATTATGACGAAATCTGAAGTGAAAATTTCACTTGAAACAATATAACGTAAATCATGAAATATTGAGAGGCGTGTATCTTATGTATTCCGCAAGTCATGAAAGTACTTACGGTACATGTTTTGGACCGATCACTTGCCGAGCTACTCCAGCCTTACCAGATATGTCCTAACACCACAATATAAATTACTATAATGTCGTATGGCTTCGATGTGAATTACAAATGGACTAAGACATTCAGAAATACCACGATGGAGAATGGCATAGCCGGGCTGAAGAACGTTGAGAGGCATGCCTTTCTGTCCCACGTACTCGATGAGGGACAGGTATGGTGATCGTGCTGGCATAGATATTTGACGAAAACTTGGGGACATGTGGTATATGGGCTAACATGGCCCGAATACCTCCTTGTTATTACATGAATTGTAGTAAAATGCTTTGTAAAATGTGTTGGAAATACCGTGCACTGTTAAGCGTTCCCCCTACGAATAGAACAGATTTATTTTACCTGACAAGGTTTAATCCTCTTGGCTCTCTCTTTCATCCAACTAAAAATACAATATTTACGTGTACGTAATTAAAAGAAATAGGCTGTGAAAGGAACATCTTACGACTACTAATCAATACAGTATAATAATGAAAGTAAGAATACTATAATAATAAATTAAAAATGATAATGACGATGATGATGATGATGGTTATGATGAAACAATGATACCTGTAGAGAATTATATTGCAGGTTGAGGTTCACCAGTCGGTTCTATGTGGCACTGCCGTATATATCTTGGATCGTGTCACTGATATGGTCTATGACACACACGCTAGCTGCTATCATTAGCACTAAGGTAGTATTCGGTAATTGTTTTTATTTTTACACAGAAGGTAAAAGTATGAATTTTATGAAATTTACATACTGTACATTTAGACAAGGAGAAAGACAAAGTCACCTCCGTACAGGCCATGAAGGCCCTTGGAGGGGTGGAAGGTAAAGGCTTCCACCATTGTTAAACGCGGCACGTGATGGGGTATAGTGGTTAGCTCTTCGCCCGGACGCCTTTGCCCCCAGGAATTAACCTGGTACTCATTTTTGGTGTAGGCTGAGTGAACCTCAGGGCCATATGCACCTCCGGAAGTGGAAATCTCGTTTCTTAAATTTTACGACTTCCTGACGGGGATTCGAACTCACGTCCTTCCGGGCGAACCGAGCACGCCTTTACCGCCTCGGCCAGGCAGCCCCTACATACTGTACATTTAGAAAGATTTAATTATTTTATGTCAGTAGCCTAATCAATATTGTTAATTCGACATAAATAAAATATTCTTGTCCACCTCTTTGGTGTAGTTGTTAGTGTGATTAGCTGCCACCTCCCGAGGCCCGGGTTCGATTTCCGGCTCTGCCACGAAATTTGAAAACTGGTACGAGGGCTGGAACGGGATCCACTCAGCCTCGGGAGGTCAACTGAGTAGAAGGGTATTCGATTCCCACCTCAGCCATCCTCGAAGTGGTTTCCGTGGTTTCCCACTTACTTTCCAGGCAAATGACGGGATGGTACCTAACTTAAAGCCACGGCCGCTTCCTTCCCTCTTCTTTGTCTATGCCTTTCAATATTTCCATCCCCATACAAGGACCCTATTCAGCATAACAAGTGAGGTCGCCTGGTCCTCCTTCACAGTTGTATCCCCCAACCCAAAGTCTCACGCTCCAGGACACTGTCTTGAGGTGGTAGAGGCGGAATCCCTCGCTGAGTCCGAGAGAAAAACCAGCTCTGAAGGTTAAATGGATTGAGAAGGAAAGAAATAAAGAAAGAAGGAAAGAAAGAAAGATAAAACATTCTTAAATAATGTGTATGGTAAACCGAGGGAAAAATTCAAGGAAAACGATCTATGGCTTTAAGACCTGTGCCGCTGATATGGAGGAACTTCTAGCCGCTGTTTCGCGATTTATCATAATCATTTGGATCAGCAACCTTCGGAGGGAGACGGCGTTCCAAGAAGAAACAGCAATAGCTCACATACTATCCGCGCACTTTTTAGTGATAGATTTTTGTACTCGTTGGAGAAGTAAGAAGGGTTCCGTTAATACTGCCAACTGAATGGAAATGAAATCTGAATTGAATCGATAATATGATCGATCGATATGAATTTTATAAACCTTTATTATTTTAAGCAAACAACTGTGTCACACATACAATATTTAATACTATATAACATTTCCCGTTGCGAAACGTGTTCCTAGCATGAATTCTACAGTTTGGCTTTGCTGTGTAAACAACAACAGTACGAGTACTTAAAGTGTACGCCAGATGGCGCACAGCGATGATAAGCGATTCTTAGTTTGTGTTTCAAAGGTTGCCAATACGAATCTCGAAGATAACCAAAGTCGACCGCTTCAGCACTAGGGTGTAAATCTATCACTAAAAAGTGCGCAGATAGTAGATGAATCTCACGCTACCTACAGCCACATCCAATTCATGTCCGACTGTGATCAGATTATTTAGGTTTATCTCCCATTCAGATCATGGTGTAAAAAGGTGGTCCTCTCTTTCACCAGCTGAGAGTATTTAAGCGCTTTCCAAAAAAAAAAAAAAAAAATTCACTCAATACTCTTCAGCATCTAGGAATTGTGGCTTAAATGTTGTGACGCACCAAGCAGCGCCAATAGTGTTTTCATTAGGTTTAAAACTAGGTGTTTAAGGCTGTTATAACAATGATTCTAGTGATGATGCTGAATACAGACCTGAGAAATGAGAACTGATAACTGAATAAATACACAAACGTCACAAATTGACGTGCATATTGTCGAATGGTGAAGATACAAGGGAACTGCATCCAATAGCCTTTAACTCGTGATATATTATTACTATTATTATAATTATTATTCTAGTCATCAATTACTATGGATTTTAAGATCCGCAACAGTCCCAGAATTATTTCTTGAATGGGGATTCTTGAACTAAATCGTTTATAAAGAACAGTTGACAGCACCATGATTCAATACCACAATCATAATCACAGAATACGGTTATTCTAATAATCACCGATATGTGACTGGTCAAGACTTTCATAAAACAGACAATGTATGTGTGTGTGTGTCGCATGAGTACTATTCAGTTGTGTTGTTTACCAACCTCTTTGTCCACAAATTGGAGCTCTATATTGTCTGACTGGTGACGTATAAAGCTTGTAATAAATGTTAAATTTCAATTTACTCGATGAACAATTTAAAATATAAACCATTCTAGATAGAGCTGCTGACAATTATGATATTTACTAAAGAAATAAGTGGATTTTAATAATGGCCTAAATACGTCAGTAAACATAATGCCGTGTACAGTAACACACCTTCCACATTATATCAGAATATTGATTTTTCGTTTAATCCGCTTTTATTTCGTTAACTCCTCCCCATTGACTGCCGTGTAACTACAAGCAGTGGTAGGCAAAATCTTGCTCGAATAATCATCTCCACCATTATAATAATAAACCTGTTATAGAGAAAGTCATCCGTGAATGGCGCAAAAAATGAGGAATGAAGGGGTAGACAGTGGTGTAAGACTGGGTTGCAGGAACACAACCTTGTGACTGACTCTGTTGCTTTTTCAGTTGATATAGCAGACTTTTGTGATTCGGGACTGACAGCTACAAAAGCAAGGCAGAGGAATTCAGGTCTCCTTTGGGAAAACTCAGTATATATCAAGCATAAATCCGATACCAGAAAAGCTAGATTTGGAACAGGGGAAAATCAAGCCGGTAAGAAAGTTTAAGTATCTAGGCGAATGGATAGAACCCAATATGTCTGAGAGAAAAGCCTTCATATCATGCATGAATAAAATGAAAATGGCATACCATTTAACAAGGGGAGTATACAACAGGTAAGGTAAGGGTTATTGTGCCCGAAAGCAGGTCCGAACCTCCGCAGAGGTGTTCCTGAGCCGGAGTTTACGTACGGTAGGGTGGCCAGTTCCTTTCCGCTCCTCCATTCCCTTACCCCCCACAAACAGCGCGTGGCAACCCATCCAAATTCTGACCACGCCCAATGTTGCTTAACTTCGGAGATCTCACGGGATCCGGTGTTTCAATACGGCTACGGCCGTTGACTGTATACAACAAAAGATCAATAAAAATGAATGCCAAGTTCAAACACTACCGCGCCATCATTCGTCCAGTGACCCTCCATGAAGCGGAGTGCCTTGCAACGAGTAAAATAGACCTTATTGAGAAGCTTCATTGAAATAAATATTTTGAGTGAAAATCTTGGGCCCCAACAAAGACAAAGGTGAATATAGGAGAGGTCGCAATCACGGACTCTGTTTCCATGTGGAAAATATAATTGATACGATGTGCAGAAGAGTGATTCCTTTCACTGGTCAAGGTTAAAAACGCGGACCTTCTCCTACTTCCAAGATAAGAAGACAAAAGGTGCCTGGTTCAGTGAGGTAGAAAAAGATCTACAAGAGGTGGGCATCACACGAAATGAGATCCTGGAGTGCTGCCCACTTAAGTAGAAACTTAAAGACCATACGGATTTCCAAGAAAAACAGTAGCTGAAAACGGGCAAGGCGTGAACCAAAGCAAGAAAAGAACAACACCCGCAACGGATGCGGGAATATTAAACAAATGTTAAAAACCGGGGAAAGGATCAGTTGAAGTGACGTGCTCCTTAGCTGGCCGAAACGACATGAATGAATAATAATACGAAGAAGAAGGTAAATAAGATGCAGAAGAAGAAGAAGACCACGATGAGAAAGAGGAGACTTACACTTTATAGACAATCGAAGAGAATGAACCCAGAGACATTGGCTCAAAATTAGCCGTTCTTCAGGAGATATAGAAAACCAATGAACGTCCGCTAACAGACGTGCACAAGATCTGCGTGAAGATGGTGTGACATTAGCATAAATTTGAAAGAAGTTTGTGGAACTGAGGGATAAACCTTACAAGTAACCTGGGTACACGTGAAACATTTCGGTAAAAGTTCCACAGTACCTGAAGTTCAAAATCTTTTTGTGAGCATGTACAGAAAAAGGTGTAAACCTGATCACAAAATAATTTACTAGAAATTGTGTATTTGTAGTCAATAGCAGGCTCTACTTAAGTTATAATAATAATAATATTAATAATAATAATAATAATAATAATAATAATAATAATAATAATAATAATAATAATAATAATAATAATAATAATAATAATAATAATAATAATAATAATATAATTTAATTTTAAAGTCCATTCAATTGTCATGGACATTAGAAAATTCGAAACTTTCTCCCGCAGGAGTTCTTTTGACGTTCTGTATATAAGGGATCCTGAGCTTTCATATTATACGGAACTCTAGTGTTACTGATCTCATCAGGAGCAGAAGTACTACTAGTAGCTGACCGTCCGTCTGAGGAGGACAGCTCCCACGAGAACTAATATGCAATTGAGTTGATGGATTATTATAGATAAGAAGGAAATTATTGCATTTAATCATATTTTTAACTCAGAGATCCTGAGTATGAATTCTGATACTGATAGCATGTTTTTCTATCAGTTATTTATACACATTTAAGGGAGAAATATTCGGTAAATATATGACACCTTTTTCGGTGCCAGAAATTCAAGTTTCAAATAGTTATTGTCACACAATCTCCGAAGGGCATCATGTCAGCTCAGGCTGTAAACTAGAGAAGTTCAAAAATAATTACGATATTCAGAAAGTTGCAGTAACACCATTAAAAGGCTGAGGAGTAGTGATTACGTTAAACAAGATGTAACTAACCGAAGAAAGAGAAATAATTATGATTTATATGAAAAGTACGTGCAAGTTGTGAATTTCTTTAGAACTGAACAGTATATTTTATAATGGAAAGCGATACAAAAGAAATATAAGAATGAATAATAATTACACTATTTTAAGACTGTGGAGAAAGAATACAGGAAGGCACCGTGTGCTTTACACTGGCAGGGAAGGGATAATATTGTATAGAACATTCATAGGCGAACAGGTCATTCATATTCATTAACTGGTTGGCAGAGAGAATAAAAGAAGCCTTTGAAGATAAGGTTATGTAAATACAGTATAACGACCTAAATTGATGTGAAGGAATCATATCGACCATTTGTTTACCAGCAGTGAAGAGAGTGACATTTTGATATTCCTGTTTCCTTAATTCATTCTTTTACCTAGTTGTATGCGATATGATAACTGAGTGTCTTTGTCACTGCCTTCTCTGCAACTTGATGGTTGTTCGAATCCTGACCAAAGTACACGGAAAATATTCAGTGCGAATCTCACGTCATTGTGGTTTGTATTCAACGTCACGTCGGTGTCATCATCAGAGCGAGGATTTTGATGACATATCATCATTTAGTTGGTTAACAACAGACACTGCTAACTGATCATAGTTCCCACGTTGTAGAAATGTTAATTTATTATTTTTATTATGTTAAATTATTATTTATAATTGCCTTTACGTCCCAACGACACAGATAGGTGTTATGGCGACGATGGGATAGGAAAGGCCTTGGAGTTGGAAGGAAGCGGCCGTGCCTTTAATTAAGGTACATCCCCAGCATTTGCCTCGTGTGAAAATGAGACACCACCGAAAACCATCTTCAGAGCTGCCGAAAATTGGGTTCGAACCCACTATCTCCAGGATGCAAGCTCACATCTGTGCGCTCCTAACCGCACGGCCAACTCACCCGATGCTATTTTGTATTTTTAGGTTATTTTCTAAAACTAGACGTTACTATTTGGTCACTTTAGACTATTTTAGTTACTATTTTACAAGTTTGAGGATTTTTTGAAGCGTTTACGAGTGTGGTAGTGGATATTATCGCAACTTAAAAGTGACGATGAATATGGAGACTTGAGAATCTTCACAAAGCTTTGTCAATCTGGGGACTAATGAAACTTTGTTTACCTCTTACTTCTTGCAAATATACACATTCCAGGACAGACACATCCAACTGGAGATCTCTTCCCCGTGAAGAGGCGAGATTTTCTTCTGAAGAAGCGGAGCAAAATTTTCTGCGAAACGTAAAGAATTTCACCTTGTTTTCTTGATATGGAAATGGCCCGAAAGCTTAATGTAATATCCATACCATAAACATAGGTTATACCAACTAGATTAAATTTATTGTAAAATTTTATTTAAAATTACGATATTTTAAACGTTTTTGGATAATTCTACCGGATGTTTGTCGTCATTCATAGGTCATTTTAAAACATTGTTAGGTCATCAAAATCATGGTACTGGACTGATCACTATACCAAGAGTCACGAAAAGTTCGTACGTGTTTGCTTGTACTTTATTATTTTCCCTATCCTTTGTATTTAACTGCCAGTGATAATTTTTCCCTGCGGGTAATGCACAGAAAAAAGTTGATGACATGAATTAGACCTCATGGTTTCTCAGATTGTGCTGTGTGTGTTGTCAACAGCAGTCTCTAATTGAGTATGTCAATGTCATCTTTCCATCTGACCTCCTTTGGTCATTCCTTATTCTCTTCTAACTCTCTACATTATTAGGTTTGCGAGGCTGGGTAATTTTTCGTTTACTCACCCTTCATAGCCAATCCCTAAGTTTTTTCAACGATTTAAAATGTACATAAACACACATTTTCTTGTAGAATATAAAAAGAGATAATATTGGAAGTGATTTCCCAATTTCACACCAGGAAAGTACTGGGGCTGTACCTTAATTAAGGCCTCGGCCGATTCCTTCTCATTCCTAGGTCTTTCCTATCCCATCGCCGACATAAGACCTATCTGTGTCGGTGCGACGTAAAACAAATAGCAAAAAAGTTATTGGAAGTGAGCATTATAGGGTATAGTTGAAACAATTGGGTAGTTAAACCTCGATATATGTTTTCCAGTGATACCCTTTTTTTCATATTGTTACATTCATAACTGAATACTTCTAATTTAATGAGACAATTACCCTTGTTTCAAGAAAAAGTGCAGATCAACAATATAGGGATGGTTATCTAGTTGCATTTCCCCTTTAAATAATGATCACCACCACCATTCATCTTGATTTATTCAAGAATATGAGGGTGGCATGCAGATCAGGCGCATTTACTTACATGTCTTAGAAGTTTGTTGTGAGTGTTATCCATTGAGGGAAAACACGAGTCATGTTAATCATGGAAATCACCGACCGCTTTTATGTTCAATTTCTGCACTAGCTACAAGAAGAAGTAGTTGAAGTGACAAGAAACCTCTTCAGAGAAACGGAAAAGGAATGTAACAACTAAGTTACTTTAAAATACGCGATATTTTTTCCATGCTCGAGCAAGCCATTTCTAAAAGATATACGGTTATGGTGAGGCGCAGTTATAATGTGCAGTCAGCTACTCGGCGCTTTGTTAGAATGTTTTTCAGCTATGAATGAAAGATCAAATTAATTAATTTCAGTAAAAACCCACGGTCAAACTATTAAACGTGATCTCCCAACTTCAGCTTGTTGTTTTACATGATTGTTCATTTCGTAATTATAGCCACAAGACGTCCAGTTTTACAAAAAACTTGAACCAGTAATATGCGAGTTCACATGTTAGAACTCCCACACGAACTGACTGGGACTCAAAGCACGGACCATCAGCTCCCTTCATATTGACGTGTTCGTGCATGATTGCTGTAACAGTCACTTTTGTTACCGTGTTTTGGTGGTAGTTATGCATGAAAGAAGGTGCTGGGTGGTGAAGGGGTCTCAAGCTACTAAAGTGAAATTAATTTTAAAATTTAGCAAGGTTATATTTTCTTTTCAAAATTAGGTAACAACAAATAGAACAGGTACTTAGTAGCCGAAACACGATTGACAATTACATTTACCTAGGTACCCCATTTGGGGCTTCAAAAGGTCAGAAACATAATTCTTGAGCCATGAGCCCAACCTTACAATGAACACCATACAACAAAGGGGCCGAAAACCCCCAAACATGCCAGAAACACCGGCTTCCAATTACATCCAAAAGCCTCCTTGAGGCAGAAACACAATTTTCAAAAAGGGCAATTTCCCCTTAAAATACAAGCCTATCATAGGCCACTCCTAACTCCACCTTTAAGCCGTCCTCAAAGGACATATACACAGGAGCAAAATACCCAATCTACTGAGGTCTGTTAAATGACAAGAAAGTTAATACATGACCTCTAAAATCACAATTTGAGAGGAGGCAAACTTGCACTCCTAATACACTTTATCTTTAAGACCTATTTTGGCTCTAAGTCCACTGATGCGAGGGCTAATCCCATACTACAGAGGTGACTTAAGAAACTACTAACTTACATTACTGAAGAATAGGTTGCGAAAAATAAGTTCACCTCAAACAATGTGAGTGGGAGCTCGAGAGGGTTAACACTCTCTATCCCAGTATGTCGCTTTACAAGAGAATAGAAGAAAAGAGAAGTTACATTTTAGGAAAAGGTTACATAGGGGAACGCTTAGAACCTGCCCCGAAAGTTATACTGCTGAGCTGGCAAAGAAAAAATTTATTAATCGGCCATTACCTTATTGTTGACCGCTGCCGAGGAAAGAGGCGCTTCCCGCCTCCTGCTATGTACTTAATACACTGAAAGATGGAACAGAAGTGGCTCGGAGACCCTAAAATCAGCAGTTTAAATACTCTCGCAGAAAGTTCTAGGCGTTAGGGGAAAGAAAACACCCTCCCACAAAGATTTTATTGGGTAGGACCCCGCAACAGATTCAAGTTGGGGAAAGATACACCAGATTGGTCAGAAATTAATTGAAAAAATTCGTGATTGGATACATTCAAAACAAGGGGAAGAAAGGGGTAAATATTGCCAACTTAAACAATGACAGAAAGAAATTTAACAAAGAACAAACTCCTGAAATTAAATTTTCTCCAACAAAATAGTTCTTTGACTCCGCACTAGGGTGCACTATTGTTGATCTTCAGTAGTGTCCTCTAGAAGAGAAAGTTCACACTTCTTAATACAAGCAAGACAAAAGTACGTCGAAAATGACACAGTTCACAAACTCAAAATTTTCCAGGTAGTGACATCTTCTGAGAAATTTGGAAATTAAGACCGTAGATAAAGTTCAGACTTCCTCCAGAAGAGGAGTTTCAACTGGCGCAACTTTTAAATAAACGGTGTGGAGGTGTACCGCCCGGTACAACTTTCATGACAGACCAATTTTTATTTTATACACAAATTCCGTTATTTAATTTTTTATTCCCTGACAAAAATAACATTTATAAATGCTATTAAATTCAATTATGGTTTAGAACACATTCTTTCACGTCGATATTCTCGATTTCTAACGTAGGCTGCACGAATACTTAAAGATATGAGAGAGATAGAATGTGCTTATTTAACTGCGTTACGAAAGGTTTATAAAATCTACATACAATTTACATCTACTCGCTGAAATTTGCAAACATCAATGAAAATTGAAGATAATCAACTCCTAGTATATTATCGAGAATTCCCTTTATGGAATAAAACCTTAATTACTAGCTGACGCGAACAAGAGTAATGAAGTTTATATCTAATACGGTATGGAAACTCTAATTATTAAATAATAAGCGCATTTTTGCTTGAATGAACGAGGCAGAAGTTACAGGAAATGAACTCCTCAAACAATCAACTGACGGCTCTTAATTTTAATTGTATTACACTACTAAACTAATATTTATTTATTTACCATGTTTGCAATGCCTGTGTCCTTCGCCACTCTCCTGGGCTCTCTATAACACTAGCAACTATCATGAAGGATAACCAGAGTGTAATAATACTCTTCATTTAATGGAGAAAAAACAGTAACAATTATTGGATTTCGAAACGATAAAAATTATAATGAAATCTTCAATGTGATAACAGGAATATCACTTATATTACTTATATAATTCTCTCGCATTTTCCCTACTTTCCCAGTAAATACTACATTGTTATTCCGTCATAGATACTTAAATTACTTGAATCTTGTTTTGGGAGTCTCATTACAACATTCCTCTTCTTTCACTACTACAACTACTACTCCCACACCTGAAGGGTTACAGATGCGAATGTTCCGCTGATTTACAGCCGGATGCCCTTCCTGATGCCAATCCCATGTTGAGAGATGTAGTCACTATTGCATGTTTCTGTGGTGCTTGGTAATTTGTTGTGTGAGTATGGAGAGGAGAGTATTGGGAAAACACGAATACCCAATCTTCGAGCCAGAAGAATTAATCAGACGTGACAAACTCCCCAACCCGGCCTTGAATCGAACCCGGGACTTTCTGAACCGGAGATATCAACGCTGACCATTCAGCCAAGGAGACGGACGTACTCTATCAAGATACATTCTTTTTTTAATATGGAAGTGAATCAAACAATTCCCTTTTCTTTCTTACATACATTACATTTTCCGTCGTCTAAGTGTGAGAATAGCTGTACCCGCTGTAGGTGGGGTCGGTACAATCTTTTGGCGATCTACTACCTCTAGTAGTAACTGGTATAGCTGAAGCTTCATATAAAAGACCTAGACAATAGTGCGGTAAAATTTTCGGTGACCGGGCGAGTTGTACGTGCGGTTATAGGCGCATGGCTGTGAGCTTGCATCCGGGAGATAGTGGGTTCGAATCCCACTGTCGGCAGCCCTTAGATGGTTTTCCGTGGTTTCATATTTTCACACCAGGTAAATGCTGGGGCTGTACCTTAATTAAGGCCACGGCCGCTTCCTTCTCACTACTAGCCCTTTCCTATCCCATCGTCGCCATAAGAACTATCTGTGTCGGTGCGACGTAAAGCCACTAGCAAAAAAATATTGTGGTGTGTGTATCTGTGTTTGTGAGGGAAGGAGATAAGTAAAGAAAGAGATATATTAAATGAAAAACAATAACCGACAGTGGTCATTCTTAAAGAAATGAACAGTCAAATGGAATTAAGTTTGATTCCGAGTTCACTTCCTTAAGATCTTAAAATCCGACAACAGGGATATAACGTATTTATTCGCGTACACCTCGCTTTTAATTCTTCTGAGTATTCCAGCTTAAAAATCGGGGCGCGAGCTGTACAGTATACTGGCAGGTAATAAATCGAACTTTATTAAAATTTCCTTTCAAAAGTAATAAAGCAGTAAATGTTAAATTTCACAGAATATATTACACTGTATTACGTTACCAAACGTGTTATTGAATATTAACAAAATTATTCGAGTTTGTAGGATTCCATTCGTAGCCGATTACGCTCCCCTGCCATTTCGCTTTCTCTTCATGAATCAACCATAGCTCTCCTTCAGTTCCATACGTCTAATACCCTGCTTTGTCACCATTTCACGATATTAAAGTTGTTGCATTATATTTTTTGTGATTTTTTCAAAGAAAAATTCCCATTTTCTCCAGCATCGTGCATTAAACAACTTCACATTATTTTCTCAGCCCGTGGCACGATTACTATGTTCCTCCGCACATTGAATCATTCGAATGTTAAAACTTGGTGTAAAACTTGAACTCTCTACGGCTGAACGTCATTGTAAACAGTATATCGTCGTCGCCGGGACAAAACCTCCTTTGTGATAATATTTTTGGAGATATACTGACCCGCAGCACATACATTATGAAGAGCGACAATATTCAGCCAATATTGCACCTTAGATGACAGAACCTTACCGGCCGAAGTTCTTATTTTTTTCAATTTGTTTTACGTCGCACTGACACAGATAGATCTTATGGCGATGATCGGATAAGAAAGGGCTAGAAGTGGGTAAGAAGCGGCCATGGCCTTAATAGCCAAAATTCTAAGCTAAAATATTTCACATAGGAGGTTTTGTCCCGGCAGTGACGATATCCATTCAACCTTATTCATCAATAATACATAGTCTCATTGAAGGGTGGCGTTACTTTCTCGAAACGTCAACACGTTGTCATGATGGCTCAAGACAGGCCAGTGTTCTTTTATGGCTGTACCATCGCTTATACAGGTTACCATCAAATGTCCACCTAGAACATATCTGAATACGGTGATATATTGTGTCCCAGCCATTTGACATAGGAAAGTCACACGAGAAAATCTGCAGGGTCGATTTGCAAGAAAAAGTTATTTACATGTAGATTACTTCGTAGACATCTGTCTTTTTATTTTCAGATCAGTATAATACAGATCATTCATATCCTTACAGTAAAATAGTATACTTTAAATTTTAAATATGCTTTTCTTAGTTTGTTAATTAATAGTAAACTTAAATGTCCTTTTAACGGGGAAAAGGTCATAATACCACGAAATGTTACATTTCACTTTTTTAAAGGGACGTAAGAGTCCTCGTGCCCATGAAGCAGTACTGGATGCTCCAGTAAGGTTAAGGTAGCTTCTAGGGGCATAAATGAAATATATTATTGCATTTTGAAGGTACTGTAATGTGGCGCCATATTACTCCTAAGGAGAACATCTACGCTTGGTGCGACATATTTGCAAACAAAATAAAATCCGGCATGGAATTTTATGTATTTGATAATGGCACTTATAATTTTAAGGGGCATAAATTCCTTATCACAAGATATTACCTTGTGATAGGGGATTTTGATACAATTGAGAAGAAGAAAATATAAACGTCAAGCAATATTACAGCAAAGCTATTGCAAGAAGTGCTAAAACAAAGAAACCTTTTGATATTTCTTCAATGGAGAAATAGGAGTATTTTGACTTCCGTTCTGTAGCATAGAAATACAAACGGAAAAATTACAAATAAACATTATTTCATGGATAAAGATTGGCAAATGAATATGATCTCACCATAAAATCCAAATTAAATGGTGTTTATATTGAAGACTGGAAGGAGATGACTTTATTTAGGAAAGGGTCATCATGTACTAGAATCCGTGAGTTATACGAACTTCCACGTATGTTTTCTGATCACTAAATCAGTGGAGGAAATGAAAGGGAAAATCTTATAGCCGCATTAAATTATATAGACATATAATATCACATTTTTATAGAAAACTATAAGCCTAATGAAAATGAAGGTTATAATATGTATTGTAAAGCATTTCTGGAGATGTTTGTAGCATGCAGAATTTATAATAAAAAAAAAACAAGGAAGACATTAGAATTTTGATTAGAATTGATTTAGTTTTATTATCGTTTTCCTCCAAATCTCAGGCTTGGTGCATAAACCCTTCTTCCCATCCACTTTTCTATTAAAGTCTATCTAATCTACTGTACGGGAATGAGAAGTATGCGACATGTTTAGAATATTCTTCGTAAAAATACCCTGGTAAGCAGTAGAATTTCAAAACTCTATGACAGAAAGTAAGATAATTGAACGACAATGAATGCAAGTTATAGGATAAATGGGTCGAATCCCAGTCTCTAACACGCTCACTTGGAACTCAGACAAGAGCGTATAGTAAACAGGGCACAATTATTTCCTTAACAACTATAGTCCAATTGCTTACTAATGCACGCACAAGCACCAGCACTAATGCCCCACAATGACTTTACGAACAAAACGCACATGGGACTGTTGGAGCTCATACCTCAAGCTGAAATTTAATGAAGCAGCAGTTATATCGTTAGGAATATCAACAACAATCAATTAGAATATAACGGGATGATCATGTCCTTCGAAGGTTAATATTTTACACCGAGCAGGTAGCCGCGCGTTTTTCGTCACGTAGCTATCAGCTAGCTTTCGAGAGATAGTGGGTTCGAACCACACTCTCTAGAGCCCTGAAGCCGGTTTTCCATGGTTTCTCACTTTCATACCAGACAACCTTAATTGAGGCTATGTTAGATTCCTTACCTTGCCTAACCTTCTCTTATCCCATCGTTTCCTTAAGATGTATCTGACCGAGCTCGGAAGATGCAGTCACTTAAATGCGGTCAGTACCCAGTATTCGGGAGATAGTGGGCTCGAAACCCACTGTCAGCACCCTTGAAGATGGTTTTCCATGTTTTCAGATTTTCACAGCAGGCAAACTCTGGACTGTACCTCAGTTAAGGCCACGGACGCTTACTTCCCACTCCTAGCACTTTCCTGTCCGATCGTCGCCATAAGACCTTCCTGTGTCGGTGCGACGTAAAGAAACTTGAAAAAAAGTTATATCTCTCTCGGCGAGACTTAAAACAAATTGTAAACGTATACTATTTTGTTTCTTGATGTTGCTGGGGGAATATTAATTGTAGGTATGTTCTACTGCAGCTCTCTTCTTCTTCTTCTTAATCTGTTTATCCTCCAGGGTCGGTTTTTTCCTCGGACTCAGCAAGGGATTCCAGCTCTACCGCCTCAAAGGCAGTGTCCTGGAGCTTCAGACTTTGGGTCGGGGGATACAACTGGGGAAAATGATCAGTACCTCGCCCAGGTGGCCTCACCTGTTATGCTGACCAGGGGCCTTGTGGAGGGATGGGAAGGTTGGGAGGGACAGGAAAGGAAGCGAGAAGGAAGCGGCCGTGGTCTCAAGTTAGGTACCACCCCGGCATTTGCCTGGAGCAGAAGTGCGAAACCACGAAAAACCACTTCCAGGATGGCTGAGGTGGGACACGAACCCACCTCTACTCAGTTGACTTTCCGAGGCTGAGTGGACCCTGTTCCAGCATTCGTACCAATTTTCAAATTTCGTGGCAGAGCCGGGAATCGAGCCCGGGCCTCCGGGGGTGGCAGCTAATCACACTAACCACTACACCACAGAGGCGGCATGCTGCAGCTCTCTACCAGGTTTATGTACATTAAATGTTAAACATATACATTATAAAATGAAAGCAGATCGACCACCGTACGAGTCATGAAGATCTCTGATATAGTGAACGTCAGGTGTTGTAGTACCGTACTCATAACACCAACAATAAATCGGACAATGTAACTAGGTCCCCTTTCCTCCCGGAATTGAAGTTGTTTTTCATTTCTGTAGCAGCCACATGGTGTCAAATCAAAACGCTCGTAGATGACGGCTGAGGAAATGCGGTTATTATTATTTCTATAGTAGGTTAAGGCAACAATAGAATGATGTGTCCTTGGGGAAATTATTGCAGAGAATTCCAATTCTGTCGAAGTCTTTACAGAAAAACGATCTAATCAAACAAGTTTACGTTAGCACGCTGTTACTGTCTCGGTAGGGCAGACCTTTAGCAGCGGAAATAAAATAAAATAAACGTTTACTTTTAGTAAATTTAAAGAATTTTCAAGAAAAATAATCTTTTGACGATATTCTTACATTGTTAATATTACATGCTCTGCTTCAGCCAATATAATTCAATTATGTTCACAAATAACATTTTATAAAATTTTAAATGGAATTAATTGTAAAATTTCTTTTTCAATAATCCGAATTGACTTCAGTTGTCTGTAAACTTCGGTGTTTTAAATTTTTACACTGTTAATCACAAACTCGACCTGTTAGCATACGACCGTGCCTCCACACATATTTTAGTTATTTCTCACTTGTAGAATCAGTATCCAGTAATATCTACGTTGATAGAATCTGATCCTAAACTGTACTATTACATTTTTGAAACATACTGCCTTATAATTCCATTAATGTAAATTGTTAAAACCTGTAAATATTTTAAGTATATTTTTCTAATTTGTATTATCTGTTTGTTATAACATGTTTGTAACGTCTGTTTTAATTGGAGTACAACCCTTTTAAAGGCATGTGTGATAAATAAATAAATAAATAAATAAATAAATAAATAAATAAATAAATAAATAAATAAATAAATAAATATTTTTGAACACTTGCCTCTTGTTATAGATGCGATTAGAGGTCTGCATAAACTGGTTTGGATTCCATTCAAGTTCGAGCGGTCAGCGGACGTGATGCTACGATTATACACCGTCAGAAATTTCATAGCGTGAGTATATTATCAGTTACGAAACAACACCACGTAGCTAACAGAATACAAGGAAATGAAGTGTTTCAGTATCTTGTAACTAACATGGGCACATACTTACAGAAGTGTGGTTTTTCCTCCTATTTAACAATTATTTCAGCCATTTCATTTAGCTCTAAAAACTCAATAGTTTCAGCGAAACGGCTTAATTTTTAGAGCACGAATGAATTAATTGAACGGTTGAATTAGTGTATGAATGAATATATCCCTATAAGACACCAAATACTAAGACATTTGCAATTTGTTTACCGCTTTGTATGTTCCATTTCTTTTAGCGTAATATTAGAACTTCATTTTTCCGTGGTAATGATTTTTAAGCTACAATATAGATTGTGGCTATCAATATTTTCCTAGCTCAAAAAGGAGCGGGCATATACGTTTCAGACAAGAACTCAATCATTCCATTGTTTCAGTGTATAGGGCATTTCCCACTTGATTTGAGAATTGGGGAAGTTCCGACAAAAGCGTAGTGTTACGAAAATATTTCAAGCTTTGGGGTGGGAAGATTTGGAGTTAAGGATACAAGCTGCTCGACTAAGCAGAATGTTCCCAATTGTCAGTGAAGAATTGATGTGTGATGACATTAGTAGACGAATAAGCTTGAGTGGAGAGTTTAGAGGTAGGAAATTGTTCAATAAATTTCGAAATTCTTCTAAATTTAAGAAAAGACTAGGTAGAGAATTGATAGGGAAGCTGCCACCTAGTTGACATTAATAAACGCAGAGTAGTGATTGATTGATTGATTGATTGATTGATTGATTGATTGATTGATTGATTGATTGATTGATTGATTGATTGATTGATTGATTGATTGATTGATTGATTGATTGATTGATTGATTGATTGATTGACGAAAGGCTACGGAGGCCACGCGCAGTAAATCACTGTATTCCCACCACATTAAACACAATTATTTTCTCATTCGTAATAGGGATTATAACAAAAAATACCATGTCATATGGCTATGTATTTGATGAAGTATTCAAATTCTTTAGGCATTTTCAAATAGTTTGAACACTTTAATATTCATAATATACGAAATAATTATAATTCATTTTCGGGAACTTAATTTGTATTTGTTGTTGTTATTGTTGTTCGATTCAACGGAAAAGAAAGGAATTATTTGAAGGGACAGATTTCACAAAGACAGGAAGGACTGAATATAAAAGGAGTCAGTCATAACTACCGTACCTCACAGAAACATATGGTGGTTTTGCGATGTAACCGGGCGTCAAAACGGTGGTGGAGGTAGTTGTCGTTTTAAGAGAAAGTAAAGTAGGTAACCACCTTCTCAAGACGTCAGAATATTGCATTTAAAGTATGGTCCTCCTACTCAGTAATGCAGAGCTCTAGTACCAATGCTCCCGTGGGTGAGAATAATGGAATATATCCACAGTATATCTTGATTGTCTTAAAGCCAGGCTCTCAACTTGAAGGGCCGGGGTGAGTGGCTCAGACGGTTGAGGCGCTGGCTTTCTGACCCCAACTAGGTAGGTTCGATCCTGGCTCAGTCCGGTGGTATTTGAAGGTGCTCAAATACGTCAGCCTCGTGTCGGTAGGTTTACTGACACGTAAAAGAACTCCTACGGGACTAAATTCCGGCAACTCGGCTTCTCAAAAAACCGTAAGAAAGTAGTTAACTTAGTGGAACGTAAGGCCAATAACATTATTACTATTACTATTACTATTACTATTATTATTATTATTATTATTATTATTATTATTATTATTATTATTATTATTATTATTATTATTATTATTATTATTATTATTATAGACGAACGAAGCCTAAAACTCAACTCATCTGACCGTCAAACCTGGCTAAATCCGTATAAAGTGTTTACCCGAGGAAACTGGGAAAAGGACAGGAAGAAGAAGAAGAAGAAGAAGAAGAAGAAGAAGAAGAGTTCAGTTGATAAGAGAGTAATTGCATGAGAATTTTAAACTCTTGCATGTAGGGACAGTAATTACGGTGGGAATTAATAACTCTAATAAATGGTAGTTAATGAGGACTTCAATTTGTTTGGTTTAACAGCACATTTTCCGTCATATACTTGATATTGATAATATGTAGCGGATAATTTAGTTTAGTATTGTAATGCACGCATTAACGCCATTTGGGAATAATTTCAGCGATAAAATTTAATTTGTTTGTCGTCATTATATGATTTACATTCTATCTCACACATATATGATTCGCCAATGCGTACTAAACATAATTTATTTTTTGGTGGTTTTTAATGCGATGTATTGAATATAAATGAATATGTCTATTAAAACAAATAGAATCAGTCAGCCTAGAGGTCAATTAAAAATAAAGTTAAAATATACGATCCGTCCAGTAATTGAACCCAGGGCCATGTGAAACGAAGGCTAGTACGCTGGCCATTCAGACAAAATACCGTACATCTTATAAACTGAACATTTTTATATAGACAGATAAGTCTTATGGCGACGATAGGATAGGGCTAGCACTGGGAAGAAAGTGGCCGTGGCCTTGAGGTGTGAAAATATTAAACTACTGAAAACCATCCTTAGGGCTGCTGGCAGTGGATTTCGAACACACTTCTCTCCAATGCAAGCTCCCGGCCATCTAATATAAGCTATGTTAGCATCTTGGATTTCCCAAAAGTAGTTCAGAACCTAGCCGATGGGCGGCACCATACGTTATTTTGTGCCATCTGGTTATCTAGTGGATTGGCTCAAGGAGAAACTCCGTGTTCATTCAGTTTTTATCGATCTACGACTCATCCGAGCACTGGACTGCTGTAGGAACGGTTGTCTAAGGAATTAATACACTGTAGGAAATGAAATTTCTAACACACAGAAGGAGTGGTGCTACATTTCTCCAATTAAACATGCAGGACGAGTGTTTGATTGTGCTTCGATTATTACACTTTCAGGTCCCTCTGACCGCAAGTTTGGACAACAATCATTACAGGATGTGCCCACCACGAGCTGCAATACGTTGATGAATTCGTAGAGGCATGGAGTCAATAAGGCCCTGGATCGCTTCCTGAGGAATTGCGGCCCATGCTTGCTGCACTGCATGGGTCAGTTGTTCCAGAGTTGTGGGTGGCTGAGGACGGTTGGCCAGTTGTCGACCCATCATGTCCCACACATTCTCAATAGGACTGAGGTCCGGGGATTTGGTGGGCCATTCTATGGTTGTGATGTCGTGGAGAGCTTCTCTGGAGATGCGTGCAGTGTGAAACCGCGTATTATCCTGCTGCAACATCCCATTAGCAATGTACGCCATCATAGGGACAACCACTGGATTGAGTATCCTATCAACGTACTGTCGAGCAGTCATAGTGCCCTCAACAAGCACTAATTGTGATTTCACATTAAAGCCAATAGCTCCCCAGACTATAACGCTTGGTGTTGGCCCTGTGTGCCTCTCGACAATAAGATGTGGGCGGCTCCTCTCCCCGGTACGTCGGCGCACACGATTCCGGCTATCACTGCGGGCAAGACAGAAGCGCGATTCATCACTAAAGACGACGCTATGTCATTCGTCGACCCACGTCGATCTTTCTCGACACCAGTCCAGCCTTACACGTCGCTGTTGTGGGGTCAATGGAAGACCTTCTGCAGGCACACGGGCTCGTAAGCCAGCTGCACGCAGGCGATTACCAACTGTTTGTTGTGTAACGTGGGGTGCCACAGCTGTTAGAATTTGCGCTGCTGTTGCATGGGGTTCCATCCGGGCCATCTGAATGATGCGGCGATCCTTTCTCACAGTTGTCCGTCGCGCTGGGCCTGTGCCAGGTCTACGAGTATGGGCATTTTCATTTGACCACTGCTGCCATACACGTTGTACCGTAGATGCCTGTCGGGCAACACGTGCAGCGACAGTCCTTGGCGATAATCCAGCCTCACACAGCCCAATTATCCGAGCCCTCTCAAACGGCGACATTTGTTGATAACGTGCCTTTCTCTGTCGTCGAGGCATATTTGACGGGGAACACTTCACTGCACAGACTGTAAGTCAACTACGCTACACCAGAGTCCGTATTCTGCAATTGATTTCTCCGCGACCAATCACGTGGGGAGACCTGTAGCAATGTCCGGCTCCATGGCTAAATGGTTAGCGTGCTGGCCTTTGGCCACAGGGGTCCCGGGTTCGATTCCCGGCAGGGTCGGGAATTTTAACCTTAATTGGTTAATTTCGCTGGCACGGGGCTGGGTGTATGTGTAGTCTTCATCACTATTTCATCCTCATCACGACGCGCAGGTCGCCTACGGGAGTCAAATCAAGATACCTGCATCTGGCGAGCCGAACTTGTCCTCGGACACACTCCCGGCACTAAAAGCCATACGCCATTTCATTTTGTACCTGTAGCAACAATCCAATGGGTCTGAAACTTTGATCGTTTACATACCTACATGGCATCGTTCCATATCTTGAAAATCAACTCAAACTACTAATGCCTTCATGGTGTTGCAATTTCCAGTTTCTTAAGTGTACAACTATTCCCTCGTTTATACACTCCTCAAAGTCAACCGAGTTCCCTGGCATACAATTCCGCAACATGGAAATAAGAATGCCGACTTATAATCAATGGATGTATTCAATTGATTCGAAACCAACTGCTCCGAATACATACACCAGTATTTTCTTACATGTGGCATTACAATATATTTCGATATTTAGGCTTTGCTCATTTGTAATAATAATAATAATAATAATAATAATAATAATAATAATAATAATAATAATAATAAACCGTATTAGACTTGTGCTCTTGGCAACGTAATCGGGAGCCCATGAAATGTACGTCGTGTAGATTGGTTAGAATAATACCCGAGATACATGTATACCCTCATTAGGTAGATAGGGTTCAGAATTACCAATGCTATTCTTTTAAATCAGTATTGCTGGTTCGTATTCATTTCCCTCCGATAAAAATTTAATGTACACATTCTCAAGTTAGTGGCAGAATTTATGTCAAGATGGATGTGGTGTTCTCTTATTATGGTGATGATTAATTCAGTTTTGGTTTGTATGTTGTGCAGGATTAGTGATTACGACTGCATCGTGCGTTACAGATCAGTCTCACGAACGATACAATTGATTCCTTAATGTCCTAATATGTACTTGATGAAAAAAGTCACCTTTCTTTCATTTCCTGTATCAGGTACCTATAAAGTGAAATAGTGAAATCACATTCAATATTTAGATGATCTCCTGTGGGTGGTGGCAGAAAATACATCAATGGTGTCCCTTAATTGTCATAGGAAGCGACTTAAAGGGAGACGCCTGAGAATAATATAGCTTTCCCTTACTTGAGTCAGACTCCACAATTTTCCGTTTGCTCTGTTTGTTTCTTTATTTCATTCTTTGGCCAATTCTAACACTTTTCCGATTGGCGATGCCTAAGTTTTTTTTTTTATTTTCATATCTTATTTAATGCTTTCATTCTTTGGAGACTCTTTCGTGCTTTACTTATGATTAGCGTTCAAAGGGAATGGTTGCCTAGCAGTCTACCCCTTAAAACAATAATCACAACCCTACCAGATTCTGGATGAACAGTGAGATGAAGAGAAAGATGATGTGAATGGTGACGAAATCGGTACACAGGCTATGTATGCCGGATGTAGGCCTATAAGAAACGTGTGTAAAGATTGTAAGTTTGAACCGTAACAGATTTCAATGTAATATCATATTTTATTCTGAAGTTCCACATATTCGCAGAATACTTCATTACAGCGAACATGGATTACACACACAATAAATGGTAATTAAAATTATTACATAAATATGTATACAAAATGATCTTCCGCATTTTGATTCGCCGCAGACAGGGGGTGAGGCAACAAAGTGACTGCATTCGCACACGACATACAGCACCAACTCAAGGCTTTATAGTGTGGGGTGCTATTGCGTACAACCACAAATCAAAATTGGTGCGTGTCCAGGGCTCTCTGACCAGTTTGACGTACGTGAATGACATCCTGCGACCCGTAGCCATACCCGGTCTGCACAATACCCCAGACGCCATATTTCTGAAGGACAGTGCGCGACCACACGTTGCTTCATGAACACATGCCTTCTTGTTGTCACAAGATGTCAGACTGTTGCTCTGGACCGCCCGATCACCGGACTTGTCGCCAACCGGCAATGTGTGGGGTATGGTGAAACGACGGGTGCGGCGCTGTGATCCAATGCCAACCTCCAAAGATGAAGTGTGGAACCAGTTGAATGCAGCATGGATGGCTATACCCCAGGACGCCATTCGCGCCGTATAGGCGGCGATGCCTTCGCGCATGGAACATGTTATCATTGCCCATGGAGGATCCAATGCCTACTAGGCAACAGGACACATGCTGAACGTAGGTGACTCAAATGCTATTCGTTTCTGCAGAACATACCTTTTTTTGCTAGGGGCTTTACGTCGCACCGACACAGATAGGTCTTATGGCGACGATGGGATAGGAAAGGCCTAGGAGTTGGAAGGAAGCGGCCGTGGCCTTAATTAAGGTACAGCCCCAGCATTTGCCTGGTGTGAAAATGGGAAACCACGGAAAACCATTTTCAGGGCTGCCGATAGTGGGATTCGAACCTACTATCTCCCGGATGCAAGCTCACAGCCGCGCGCCTCTACGCGCACGGCCAACTCGCCCGGTGCAGAACATACTAATGAACATGTCATGTTAATATGAACTTCCTATCTCTAGTCTTTCAAGGTGTTCTGTTATTTATGAACATGTGTGCATATTAGTAACATAAAAATACAAGCACCAATATTTTTACTCACAATATAATAATATAATTTAAAATATAAAACACCCTGAAATAATGTTTGAAACACATTAATGGAACCTAAAATATGCGAAATTTTCTTACAATTTAACTTTATGTTTACCTTTAAAGACTGTAAATACTGTGCAGCAGCTGATGTCTCTTGTAGAAAATCTCTAACGAAAACTGCAGGTCTAATTGTGTCACTCATATGTGAATGCTAGATCTACATGATTTATTGTAATTGGTTTCTTGTAATTCGTATGTTATAGGCATTCTTCATATGATCAAAGAAATTTTCTTCATTTATATAATATTTTCTTTCATATGCAGACATAGCTGTAAAGACTGCAGCAATATTGTTGTTAATATCATTAAAATGTTAGCTAATGAGGTAGTCAACAAATACCTAGACTATGTATCAGACTAATATTTGTATTCGTTTTTCGAACGGCAATTTGCGCTGGAATATCTGTTTCCTCCTGAATTTATGCAAGGATCTGAGACTCAAGCCACGCTTTAATTCCGGCATCATAAACTGGTATAATAATAATAATTTCGTGCGGCTATTTCTAGCCGAGTGCAGCCCTTGCAAGTCAGACCCTTCGATGAGGGTGGGCGTCATCTACCATGTGTAGGTAACTGCGTGTTAATGTGGTGGAGGATAGTGTTATGTGTGGTGTGTGAGTTGCAGGGATGTAGAGGACAGCACAAACACCCAGCCCCCGGGCCATTGGAATTAACAAATGAAGGTTACAAGTCCTCGACCCGGCCGGGAATCGAACCCGGGACCCTCTGAACCGAAGGCCAGTACGCTGACCATTCAGCCAACGAGTCGGACATAAAAAGTCAAGATTTCCGAATGTATAGTACGGTATATTATCTTGTCCAAAGTTATGTGAAATTCACTTTGCTTCCCAACTTCATATTGCAGTCTCGAGGGACTAAAACTCAAAATTTCTTAAGTCTATGTCTCGTCATTCGTCGTAGGACAAACATATATGGCACAGACAATCATAAGTTGCAATTCCTACGACATTCTTTATATAATTTGTTCTACATATCTAATAATAATGGAGATATTGAATAACCATTTGGATTATCCTATAAAACTCCATTTGATGCATTGACCATGAAGTCAAATGCAGCTTATAACGCAATCCTGAAAGTATAAAGTTTACTTGACATATGTCCAGCCGTTTGTCAGTTTTAGGAATACATACAGACAATCAGATAGACAGATAGCAAAAAAGAATGATCCTTCAGGTGATCAGTATTACGCAACGAATCAAGTAATTAAGAAGATATTTTGATGTAATTATAAATACAGGGTGGTCGGAAACAACGTGAATCGGGCATGTGAGTATTAGAGGGTTGGTCATACTGATAAATAATTGAGGCGTATAGTTTCAAACACGACCAAGTCCATCTTTTTCACGTTCTGATGTTTTGACTTCCATCGATTCCTCTTTACAAGATGAATACAACGGGAACGAAGGTGGGTCTCAAATCCGGGCAGATCACATTTAAAATTGCATCAAAGAATGAGGTCCATATCAAAGTCGGCCAAGTCCCTGTTAACCCGCACGGGCCAATAATCCTGCGCTATCCAGTCACGTGTTTTCTTCCAGTAATACGGCGGCCTGACGTTTGTTCGAGTCACATGTGGTGGTTTTGTTTGCGTGTATTTTAATAAACATTTTATAAATAATAAATATATACATAATTAATTGGTAATTTTTAATAGCATTCATATTTGCTGTGCAATAAAATGGAGGAATTTAATAAAGGCCATACCAGAAAGCGGCAACGTGATCTTTCCACCTTGAAGCGCACGAGGGAAAGACAGCTGAGAATTAACAACGTGTTGTTAGTGGAGATTCAATCAAGGCTCGGTGATGTGTTTCGAAGGCGCGATGGTATTGAATAGGTATAATATGAAGAATATACATTGAAGTAGCTACATGAATCCATATATTTGCAAAATATACACTATTTAAATGTTAATTAGCCTCTACAATGTTGGGTAATTTTACACAAACATAATGTTTAAAATAATAATCTTTAAAGATTTTTCACTAAATCTTATATCATTTTTAATCATATTTGTTCTAAATAAAGATGAACACAGTTGGAAAATAGGCCTAATCTAGATTTCTTTTTTCTTTAGGTATTAGGCCAAATTTTCTAATCTAAGTTTCAAAGATGGCCAAGTCCTCTTACGTAAGTTTCAAAATCGGCTAAGTCCCACAGTTAGTTTCAAACATGGTCAAGTCCAAATGTTAAATACATTTTTCAATTCATGTAATATATTTAGACTGTAAAAATTGTATGGTAATGAATCAGAAGCCTCTGCTAAGCAACATAAAGATTAAAGTGTCGGAATATATATGACTTAATACCCTAAACGAGTTTTTTGCTTCTCCTGAAAAAAAAAAACAGCTCAACGGACTTGGCCATGTTTGAAACTATACGCCTCAATTAGGGGAAAGTAATTAGGTATCTCGCGCTGTTGTCATTCTCGTTGCTACTGAATTTAGCCAATCAGATCGCTTCACGGTTCCAGATGGGCTTTGCGAGGCGGTGTTGCTATATCTGCACGTGACATATGTCCGACTTGAGAGCGCCAATAGAAGAAATACACCTCTCCCGGGGAGGACTTGAACAAGGATCTCCCTGTTGATTGGCAGGGCCCATAGCAAGCACGCTACGGTGGCATTGGCTGAAACCCACAGTGTGTTTGTGTTTGATGCTCATTTATCCGCAAGGCCCTGAATCCCGACCAAGCCATGCGCAACACCGCTGCAACACCGCCTCGTAAAGCTCATTTGAATTCGCCCGCGAAGCTACCTGATTGGCTAAATTCAGTAGCTGATCAAATGACAACGGCGCGAGATATCAACGTAATTTTCTTCAAATCACTTATCAGTATGACCAACTCTCTAACGCTCATATACTCAGTTCACTTTGTTTCAGACCACCCCGTATAGACACGATAGATCTTTACGATTTTATTTATTGTATACAGGTTACTTGTCTACATTCACATGTATAATTCGGCAAGTTAAACATATTTTTCTCCGGAAGCATGTGGCAGTAATATTCAGCACGATAAAGCTGAGCAAAATACAGAGAGATTTCCAAAAGTATGGCACGGAACACTTTCTTGCTCGAAGTTGTGTGAAATTGATCCAGCTTCCAAATTGCACACTGTAGTTCTGACGCGTGGCGTGGTGGTGACACTAATGACCTCTTGTTGATGATATCTGTTTAGCTATCTGCTCTGCCCAAAAGACCAAACTACTTTATTTTTCCTGTAAACCCACCTGAAACTGACCCCTGAATGGATATGTATGGATTGTCTGAAGAAATTTGATTAAAAGTACAATTATTACGGTCGAAAAGTGTAATTCCTAAAGATTTTGTAATATAAACTTTGCGATGGACTTAATATTAAGGGAGATATGTTAACAAATTTGATCTTCCTACGAACCGCTGCTCCATGTGATGACCTTGAAGTCATACGCACGTGATAACACAGCCCTGAATGGACAAATGCCAAATGCGGAGTTTGGTTGACATATAGTACGTCGAACCATTTTCCATTTTTAACTACACAAACAGGAAGACACCAACAGTAAAGAACCTTCAGATGAACAGTATTTTGTATGATACATACATACATACATAAATAAATAAATAAATAAATAAATAAATAAATAAATAAATAAATAAATAAATAAATAAAATAAATAAATAAATAAATAAATAAATAAATAAATAAATAAATAGAAGCATATATATTCATTATAGACCTTCATGCACTTCAGCGTTCAGTGTGCAAGCATCTGCAAATTAACTAAATATCTCTACAATCCTTGTTATTTTCTGGATCTACGGCCCCGTTTTTGTACCGCACCTCTTATTATTAAAAATTAAAACTCAAGCCTTACTATCGTCACCTTGGCCTACCTCTTGTTCTGTTACCTTCCATAGCCGAGTCCATTAACATCCTAGGTAACCTGTCCTCCTCCGTTCAGCTCTCTTGGCCCCACCACCGAAGCCGATTTATATGTAAAGCTTCATCTGGCGAGTTTATTCATAACCATTCCTTTATTTCCTCATTTGTATTACGTTCCTGACATTGTTCCCACCTGTTTGTACCTGAACTCATTCTACCTATTTCCATATCCTATATTTACAACTTATGAATAAAATAATCTGAGTCCACCCAGCTTTAAATTAAATGTTATCTTTCTTTGGAATTGTTGAAGTTTTGAAAAGTAACCTTCTGTTACATCTCCTCAAATGTTCAATGACGATTAGCGTATATTTAATGCGTTCTTCTTTGTGAGGTGAACTTGACCCTATGCTACCATTTATGCAATATTGGATTTATCCCAGTTGAACTTTAACTTGAGGGGCTGCCTGGCCGAGTCGGTAAAGGCGTGCTCGGCTCGCTCGGAAGGACGTGGGTTCGAATCCCCGTCAGGGAGACGTAAAATTTAAGATACGAGATTTCCACTTCCGGAGGTGCATATGGCCCTGAGGTTCACTCAGCCTACACCAAAAATGAGTACCAGGTTAATTCCTGGGGGGAAAGGCGGCCGGGCGTAGAGCTAACCACTCTACCCAATCACGTGTCGATGTTAACAATGGTGGAAGCCTTATCTTTGCTTTTGAACATTAACTTATCGTTACTACAAGTCAGAGACTGTCTTATACCGAGTCTGAGCAAAGATTGAAATATAATATCAAAGCACCTCGTTGTCATGTTTAGGTCTTCTCTTTATTCCTCAGAGAAAACAAGAACCAACAACCTCTCTCTAAGTATACACATACATAAGTTACATACAGTCACTTCCATAAATATTCGGCCACTGATGAAATCCGCAAAAATAACGCAGCCATGAGCAGAATGTGAAACCAAATGTGTCCAAGTAATGGAACTACATGTGGTGTCTTAGGCCGAAGAAGAATCAGGGAGCATCGATGTACAGTATCCTGCAAAAGAAAGGAAATTGTGCAGATGGGTGAAATGACGCGCCTCAGATATATTCGGGTACCCGGAAAGGCCGGGATTGCCGTTGTGTTCATTGACAGAGACAGGGCAGATAGCGTTGCAAAACGTTCAGTTCAGTAGTGTGGAGCCGCAAGACACGTCGTGCCTAAATCATTTACTGCAGTGTTGCGGACTGGTATCAAATGGGGTGCAAAAGACAACACAGTACCACGTTTGAAGAACGCCAGCTCGTGATATTCCATCATGCTCGAAATAAATCGCATGGAAAGGTATCGCATATGCTTAGCATAAGCAGAACAAAAATTGGAGATATAATAAGACGATTCAAAAATGAAGGCAGAATTGTTTCAGTTCTCCAGACAGGCAGACCAAGAAGGCTGACAGAAGGAGAGGAGCTGTTAGTGCTTCGGAATGGGAAACGAAATCCGAAAATTAGTGCTCCGAAACTGGCAGCACCTGTTTTAGAGGAGTGTGGAAAGAAAGTGGATACTGAAACCATGCGAAGAGGACTGGGAAGGAATGAGTTCTTTCGGAAAAGAGCGAGTAGGAAACCATACATTAGTGCGGTAAATAAAAACAAGTGGCTAGAGTTCGCTAAAACCTACCTAAGCAAACCCAGTGCTTGCTGGGAAGATGTGTTATTTGTTGATGAATCAAATTTCAAAGTCTTCGGGTCCGATGGAAAGCAATTGGTGTGGCGGAAACGTCACGAGGAAGTGAGATCAAGCATTTTACAAGCAACGGTAAAACATGGTGGAGGAAGTGCAATGGTATAGGGATGTGTTGCATCGAACGGAGTTGGTGGATTTTCATTGAACATACTTTGACAATAAAGGGCTATTTGGCTACCCTCAAAAACAATTTGCGACAATTTGTGGAACAACTTGGCATACAGCGTACTTTCAAATTCTACCAAGATAGCGACCCCAAGCACAACTCGTAACTTGTCAGGCAGTGGCTGCTCTACAACTGCCCAAAGGTTTTGAAGCTCCACCACAATCACCCGACCTGAACCCCTTCGAGAATGTGTGGACTCGCATGAAGGCAGCTCTGCAATTGCGCCGCCCAAGTTCACTCACAGACTTGCAGAAGAGACCGCTACAAGAATGGGCGACATTAAGCCGTGATTATATTAAGAAAGTTATCGCAGTATGCCGAATCGACTGGAACAGGTCCTAAAACATCAAGGTGGACATCAAAAGTACTGAATGTGTAACAGTGTTGTGAATTATGCGAGTTTGTTGCTTTTTGTATAGTGGCCGAATATTTTTGAGGCGGCACTGGAATTATTGCTTTTATTTAATTTACGACAGAGTGCATATTAATGACTGTCAGAAGAGTTTGACTTACATCACAATGGTTGTATAACGTGTTATTATGTCATTATTTTCCTACATGTTTCTTTATCATTATATGTATGAATAACTAACCAAAAAAAGTGTGTGAAAAATCAGAGTGGCCGAATATTTATGGGAGTATCTGTATATACATTCGTACACGGGCACACAATATTCGCCTTTTTACCATATCATACTCCGAGATGGAAGCTGTGATGACTAATACTCACACTAAGGTACTCCCTGTACATGATAGTATCTGTGTGTTATCTGCATATACCAATTTATAGGGACAATGTATAGGGAACGTCCCCAACACGGGAACACCGTCTAGCGTGGGAAGCTATCAAGCAGAGTAATTGGCTGTTGTCCCACTTGCCACACAGTGAAACCTGTTGTAATTAGAAGTTCAGAAACTATCAGGCAACATCATTTTAATCGTCAATCTAGTGACCATCATTTACGTTTTATACAAGAAGCTAAATATCATTCCAACTAGAATATCTGAGTCAAACATATTATGTAACCACATTTATCCTTGATTCAGTCATTATGATGGGAAGCTGTAGAACTCTCCTTAATATTTGAAACAGTTCTTTTTCCATTTGTAGAATATGGATGGTACTCTCATAAACGAGAACGCCATTCTAGACAATGCAATGTCATATTCTCTTGGTTTATAACTTCTTTAAACTGCAACTGATTATGAGAAATATATCCAGATCCATTAAAATACATACTGTTAAACAATAGTATTGTAACGCACAAAAAATACTTCATATTATTTTAAAATGTCAAATTCTACAAATGCTTTCTATTACATTCGTCATTAATATTTCATTCCACATTAATGTCCTAATTGTTTATAATTTATTTGGAAATATTAATATATTTTTTGTGGGTGTTTAACGCTTTGCTTATAATGAATTATTTTCTTAATTTAATAGAAGCACTTAATAGTAAGAACAAGTTTCCTCATGTGTAATCAAACAACGGAAAGAGATATTTCAATTTACCCCGTCTCAAAAATCCAAATGCGGATGTTTTAATTTTATTTAAACGTGATATTTATATAATGATGCGATTTTCACGCCTTATACCGGAATTTTAGATATTACCTTCAGTAGGAATATTTTGATTAAACATGTTGCTGCATAATTTCCTGTATCAAATGTATACTCGCTTCTGCATAATATGAGGTGGGCATAAGTACTTTTAAGCTTATTTATATACAGTAAACGGGATATTCAGCATGCGATATGTATCTACGGTTTTTTTTTTTTTAATGCAAGAAAAGATGACTTTTGCCACAATAACTTGTTAAATCTGTAGCTAAATTAAAGTCTCTATATTCCTTGTTGATTTACAGTAAATGAATTAAAACCGTTCTATATATCGTTTTTTTTTTTTGCTAGGGGCTTTACGTCGGACCGACACAGATAGGTATTATGGCGACGATGGGATAGGAAAGGCCTAGGAGTTGGAAGGAAGCGGCCGTGGCCTTCATTAAGGTACAGCCCCAGCATTTGCCTGGTGTGAAAATGGGAAACCACGGAAAACCATTTTCAGGGCTGCCGATAGTGGGATTCGAACCTACTATCTCCCGGATGCAAGCTCACAGCCGCGCGCCTCTACGCGCACGGCCAACTCGCCCGGTATATATCGGTTTTAAGCCAGCCAAGCGTTATAGGGGTCGTGACCCTGCCTCCTATCCGGAAGCCCCAAGTTCGATTCCCGGCCAAGCTACGGATTTCTTTTAAATGGATCTGAGGGCCGTTTCAAGATCCATTGAACTCGCATGATATCAACTGAGGAACTATTCGACGGCGAGATAGCGGCCACAGTCTTGAAAGCCGAGAATAAAGGCCAAGAGGATTCGCTACGCTGGCCGTCTTTCACCTCGTAAAAGACAGGCCTTCAAGCTGAGTAGTTGTCGGTGGGTTCGCCAAGGCTCAACACTGCTGTAACACCGTTGTTTTATACAATTATCTTGATGATCTGAAATCTGTAAGTTCTTCTCCGAACTTAATTTCTTCCCATATTATTATTACTATTATTATTAGTACTGACCTCTTTCGCATGGCGTTGCTCAGGCTATGAAGCCTGATGTTCCCTTTGATATAAATATATCTTGGAGCTGGAGCTCATCCGAAAATATGTGTAACGAAATAGTGTCTTGTAACATAATCTGTGACGGAAGCGTAACCTAGCAACTGTGCAGACTGTGCTGTAAAGTATGGATGGGTGGTCAGACAGTGTTACTTAGCAACAGTGTAGGCTATGTTGTAAAGTATGGATGGGTGGTCAGACAGTATTAGTTAGCAACCGTGCAGGCTGTGCTCTAAAGTATGGGTGGGTGGTCAGACAGTGTTACCTAGCAACTGTGCAGGCTGTGTTGTAAAGTATGGATGGGTGGTCAGACAGTGTTACCTAGCAACTGTGCAGGCTGTGTTGTAAAATATGGATGGGTGGTCAGACATTGTTACTTAGCAACAGTGCAGGCTGTGTTGTAAAGTATGGATGGGTGGTCAGACAGTGTTACTTAGCAACAGTGCAGGCTGTGTTGTAAAGTATGGATGGGTGGTCAGACAGTATTAGTTAGCAACCGTGCAGGCTATGTTGTGAAGTATGGATGGGTGGTCAGACAGTATTAGTTAGCAACCGTGCAGGCTGTGTTGTAAAGTATGGATGGGTGGTCAGACAGTGTTACCTAGCAACCGTGCAGGCTGTGTTGTAAAGTATGGATGGGTGGTCAGACAGTGTTACTTAGCAACTGTGCAGGCTGTGTTGTAAAGTATGGATGGGTGGTCAGACAGTGTTACTTAGCAACCGTGCAGGCTATGTTGTAAAGTATGGATGGGTGGTCAGACAGTGTTACTTAGCAACCGTGCAGGCTGTGTTGTAAAGTATGGATGGGTGGTCAGACAGTGTTACCTAGCAACTGTGCAGGCTATGTCTTATGACTGGTGATCATCTGAAAGTAGCAACTGTTGATGGATGGCCATGACCGAGAGATATACAAGACATATCTATGATCATTTGCCACCATTTCTTTCACTCTAACATGTACCGTAGGAAATAGAATTTGTTTTTTATGGACTTATTTTTGAATTTTAATTCACTCATTTAATCATTTCTGGAGGCAATGCCTTGTCTATACAACCATTCGTCTCTATCTTGGGCCGCTCTTTTCTTCATCACGTAACTTCTAAATATTATTTTTCCTTCATCTCGTCCAAGTACATTTTCCCTGGGCCATACTCTTCTTTTCTCCCTAATACATTGACTTCAAATATATTGGTGATATGGTTGGCCTGTAATTTTTTTCCTTTCCATTTATTTTAACAGCTTATTATCCTCTTTGACTTCTCATAGTACTTCCAAATTTGTTTTTCTTTCAGTCGAGTTCATACTTGTCATTTTCCTCTATACTCACATCTCAGTTGCTTCAAGACGAGCCTTTTCCTGCTTTCCCAATGTCCAACTCTCACTTCCACACAGCAGGGTACTCCAAACAAATTGGGTGAAAATTCTAATGCATCACATGGCTATCTTATGCGGCGTGACTTACCATTACAAATTTTGATAATCTCTGCCGGGTTAAAAAAGAAAGACCGACACTTATTCACTGATAAAACGAGGGAATCAATGTGAGAAAATTTGATAGAACTCTCCGCCAGCACATGCCCTTACTTCGTACATCATGGTGACTTCAGCTTGAAGATTATGCTAGATGCAGAGTCGTTCTCGGCCCACAAATGGCCACGGATCTACGCCTATGTATTCGGGAGACGGAGAAGGGAGAAGGGTTGGTCCCCCACCATCGGATGTCCTGGGAATGGTTTTCCGTGGTTTTCCATTCTACTGCACTAAAATTAATGCCCGAACAGTTCCTAGTTAGGCCACGGCCACCAATCCTCTCACCTTCTCCTACAAAATTCTCCTGGCCTGAGAGACAGCGTCACAGTCTAGGAGGCCAGCCTTCCCCTTCAGGGGAGAAATGAAAACATTATTATTAGTAGCAGTAGTTGAGAGACTGAGCTCGATAGCTGCAGTCGCTTAAGTGCGGCCAGTATCCAGTATTCGGGAGATAGTAGGTTCGAACCCCACTGTCGGCAGCCCTGAAAATGGTTTTCCGTTGTTTCCCATTTTCACACCAGGCAAATGCTGGGGCTGTACCTTAATTAAGGCAACGGCCGCTTCCTTCCTACTCCTAGCCCTTCCCTGTCCCATCGTCGCCATAAGACCTATCTGTGTCGGTGCGACGCAAAGCAACTAGCAAAAAAAAGAAAAAAAAGTAGTTGAGAGTTAGAACTGAAAAAATTACCAGGAAATTATAGAATTTACAAAGGAAAGCCAACATTACAATTTTTCACTGGATTCGCTGTAAGAAGAAACATCATTAACTCAATACTTATCTTTTCTTCACCTTCTAAAAGAATTTCAATATTACGCAATGAATCAGGAAACAAGACTTATACATTGTTGCGGAGTGAAAAATGTGTGAGGGAAATACATCACCCGTAGTGTTCAGCATATCTCTCTCACCGGAGGGTAATTTAATGTGAAGGAACTCTTATGAACTTTGTCAAATGTGTGCTCTTTAGCCTATTGATTTCTGCATGAATTATACGTCATCTTCTCAATTTCGATGCAATGTGACCTTTGAATCAACTGTAGTGTGCATAGTATATAGGATGATATACCCATATTTATTTAGGGAAAAGTACAACTAGCCTCATAATTTTACATATAAGAGCAGTATATTACTCCCACAATATGTGAATCATATCCTGAATGCACACACAACGATATGGACCGAGAAACTGAATACAAGGACCTCGATTCATGAAATACTGGTATTAGTATAATAGAAAACGTACAATATATGAGGTCCTTTCTCGTAATCCGCTTATTCGATACCAATAAAGCTGGAGGTTAGAATTTTCCTTCGGAGATCTCTAAAAAATTCTGATTTTCTGGCCTTGTAAAATTATTCCCAGCCATGTAATTTTTGTGAGAGCGTTATCCCACAGTTAAGTAAAACGTGTACATTTATTTGTTTATTGTGAGTTTCACAAAGGTTGATTCTTGAATGTCATGTTTTATATTTTTGTCGTTTCATTTCATTGAAATCCGCAGAGCGATTCATATTGTGGTAAAGCAATTCCAATTTTATTCAATCGCGTGGGAGTTGACTGTGTACTCTCCGTAGATGGACGGAAAGTAATCAGTTCTGTGTTGGTCAGACACGGGCTCTCACTTCTCCGAGTATGATGTCTACAAATTCATTCGATTTTCTTATCCTACTAATTTCTAACCATTTATATTCTCTCGATGACATTAGTACCCTATTAAAACGAAGGATATAGGCAAAATATCTTCGAGCAAAGGATGAACACGATCTGAGGGTACCATTAACAAAATGTCGATGGCCTAATTAGAAAACCTCGTATCTTCCAATGCTCATTCTAATAATTATTATTATTATTATTATTATTAACAGACACATATGGATATGTAGTCCACCAGAATAATTTTAGCTGTGCTCATTTTCCTATGCTAACGTGTAAAGGAAAATGAACTCTAAGTACATTATACTGTAGGAGTGCGTAAATACGTCACGTAGACATACACTCCTATAGTACTGTACGGCAAGATCCATTTACCTTTACACGTCGGCATAGGAAAATGAACCCAACGAAAATTGTTCTGATGGACTAAATATCAATATGTGGCTAGGAGGAGTGACAAGTCTTAAGATAAATAATGGATAGGAAGTGAACTGAGTGATGCAAGGTTTTCTAATTAGGCTGACGATATATTTGTACTTGCAGTGCGCTATGTGCTAATGCGATGTCGTTTTAAGTACAGATTTGGGATTATGGCAACCAAATAGACATTATAGAAACATTGGAAATTAATATTTAAATTGAATGTAAATTACGTAATTTAAAAAGTAATATTTTGAATGTTACTGTTGCTCATATCCCTTTCTGTCCCTCCAAGTTATACCTCACCTGTAAAATGTGGAATTCTACTTTCTGTCCACTCTCACAGCTTCAATATTCTCTTCAAAATTCGCAGCTGTTGGGAATGTTTGCGACGCTCTCAAGTATTTATGGTCTCACACCACTGTTAGCTGGCTCGTGCCCCATTGCTGGCAAAAATAATTCACCACCTGAATGTCGGCGAACAGTGTACGAACGGTGGTTGTGTGCAATTTCTAATCACTCAGATTCAATTCCCAGCCTCTCCGCAGTTTTAATTTGAAGGCAGTAAAAAGAATAACAAATTGTCCTCATTCCAAGGTGGTGAAGCACTTTTCAGGCACACCTCCAATGGAGGTGAGCTGCATGTAATATTCTAACCACATACTAGTCCTCCTGCCATCATTACATTTCTGGAAGTACCGGTAATCGAACCAAGGCCTCCTAGGACGGCAGCTAATAGCGCTACGGAGGCGGACTTCATTTGAGGTGAAGGCATACGACGCTATTCAATTGGATTTTTCCATCGAATAGTGGAGTTAAGCCTTGAATAGACCCTGTGATTTTATTTGACAATAGTAGGCTCTGTGCCACCACCAGGTTTCACCTCCTTAACCTCGTCAACATCATCATCATAACCACAAACCCAAAGCGTAGGCCATCCATGAGCGTCAACTAGGAAATCCTGCATCAGGCCGCTCCGAAGGCTACACGACTACACATAACCACGCTCTGCTATTTTCACCGCTTGTTCTATAAAGTAGCTCCTCATTGCTGGCAGTTGAGAAGAAATTATAACCTTTAGAGAATGAAGAAAATACGAATTATATGAATTATATTGGTGAAATGATTGTTCATTTAATTGAAAATATAATTTCCATTCGGAATGAGTGGCTCAGACGGTCGAGGTGCTGGCTTTCTGACTCCAACCTGGCAGGTTTGATCCTGGATCAGTCGTGTGGTATTTGAAGTGCTCAAATACGTCAGCCTCGTGTCAGTAGTTTTACTGGTACGTAAAAGAACTCCTGCGGGAATAAATTCCAGCACCTCGACGTCTCCATAAACCGTAAAAGTAGTTAGTGGGACGTAAAGCAAATAACATTATTATTATTATTATTATTATTATTATTATTATTATTATTATTATTATTATTATTGTAATTTCGACAATCAGCTACAAATTAAAGACAGATCATACAGAAAGGTTATGAATATATCAGGGAGAAAAGAACGGGTTCTCTCTCATTACCTCTGTGGCAAGGCCTTAATCCCAAAAAGATCAAATATTATCACTGACGTTTATTCACTTCACATGCTCATTTAAGACTGAAACGTTCTCTTAATAAAGATGTGATCATACATGTACATAATCTCATGATCCCCGGTCGTAAGTGAAAGTATAAAAAATACAATCATCGAATTTCAATTTAAATCCAGAAGATAATCGTCCTGTGATGTTCTCCGGCTGTCGAAGCAGAACATGGCCACTTCTCGAGAGTGACAGTGACAAATACTGAAATCAATGAACGCACAATTTGTTCCCCGTCTTGGATTTTCTCGACAGGAAATACATCAGTGCAAGTCGTGTAATATCTGTCACAGTATATTGTAAATGTTTCACAGAAAAGAGTCCTCTCTCTAGCGATTATACAGTTTCCTTCTCTGTGTTGAAATGGTGGTAATTCAGTAACCGTATTGATAAATATTCCATGTGTTGGAAATTTATTCATACTTGAAAAAATACCAAAAAAAAAAAACAAACGAAGATGAATACAGCTTTCAGTTACATTCGAAGTTACGAGCATCTTGTTCGAAGAACAGTCACCTGCAATCGTCTGTTATTTTTTTTTGTTACGAATATCCACCACACCAACTTAATGCATATAAAGTAATATTTAGGTCTTTATTTTGCAATAGTAAGCTGATAATTGATTTTTGTACCAGACAAGACTTATTGTCAGCGGGGCGTGGAATGACATTAGTAGACGAATAAGTTTAAGTGGCATCTTTAAAAGTAGGAAAGATCACAATATGAAGATAAAGTTGGAATTAAAGAGGAAAAATAGGGGCAAATATTCATTTATAGGAAGGAGAGTTAGGGATTGGAATAACTTACCAAGGGAGATGTTCAATAAATTTCCAATTTCTTTGAAATCATTTAAGAGAAGGCTAATAAAACAACAGATAGGGAATCTGCCACCTGGGCGACTGCCCTAAATGCAGGACAGTATTGATTGAAATGTCGGGTTTAGTTGAATTTATGTCTCTTTATTGGTCTTCTTTGTGTTTAAATCGTCACGGGAAAACGTATAGAGTGTTTGCCATGAACCTTATGTTTAGGCTAAGAGCAAATGTTATCTTAGGTAAAAGTTATTTAAATGATTCAGTGGGAAGCAGAACTGAGGATTCTTCAGAAGGGGCCGAGAACATCAAACTCGATGTAGGCCTATCTCTCTTGCACTTGGTTTTACAGGAAAATTGCTCATGACAAAAAATCAAACTGATATTCAATCTATATTTTTTTTAAACTGCTAAAACAATTTTGCCTATTCTTTCCGGCCATTCTACTGGACCAATTTGATTGATTTTTTAATGTCCTCCGGAATTACCAGCAGATGAGCCATGAAGCATCGGTAGGTCTCGAAGTTCAGTCACCTAACAAGAAATCCTCAAATCAAGTCACTACTGACACACAACAATGCAGAAATAGCACAGCACAAACAGCAATTTAAGTAATACACCGAGCAAGTTTTCCGTGCGGTTAGGGTAGCGTAGCTGTGAGATTGCGTTCATGAGATAGTGGGTTCGAACCCCACTGTCGGCATACCTGAAAATCGTTTCCGTGTTTTCCCATTTTTACATCAGGCAAACTCTGTGCATTTTCCTCTCCCATCGTCACCATACGGCCTATCTCTGTCGATACGAAGTAAAGTAACATTGTACTAAAATAAAAACAGAATAAGGAAAAAATCATTTGCACCCAGCAAAAATAATTGGAGAAAGGAACTTATAAGTTCGGTGGGCCCGTCTTTCATTAACTTTTGCCCTGCTTGACTTTGACAGAGAGAGAGTAATGCCAACTTATATTCCCCAGAATCTGCGGAATAATGTTAGGGGTGGGCAAAAATGTCACCATGCACATGCAACAACCGGAACTATAGCTGGTATTATTCAAAATTTCCTTTTCTAATGTTGAAACATTTCTTAGCAGGCAAAGTACGAAAAACTTAAAATTAAGCAATTTCCTCAATTGCCCCGAACGTTGAAGGGGCAAATGGCCCGGAAAGGCTTCAAAGTTTGAGTCTTTGATACCTCTACCAAACTGAAGAAACAAATATCGAAAATATCTTCCGGCCTAAGTGCAGCCCTGGATATACAGCCTAAAATCGCTTGTTTTTTATTCCTTTTCTTTTTAATTCCAGTCCTAGCCAAATTAATTTATATAATTCCTGCTACAATATGTTCCTTGGTTTTATGACCTCAGGAGTTTCTTGAGATTCTGAGAAATGTACACACCGAATGTAGTTAAAAGGGATTAAATGAAACTGCATTGACTCACATTAGCACTCGTAGTGGTAGAAAAACGAAAACTGCTAATCTGATCGACCGGATAATGATTATTAAAATATTGTAATTTTTAGGAATAAATACAGAATATTTTACTATATTTTATTCTCTTAAATTTGTAGCCCATATCCCTAGGATGTTTTCAACTTTGAATATCTTACCTGAAGGGCTAGAACCGTGGATTTTTCTACCTTAATTCTGATGCAATGAAAAAATGGGATCCATCAGTGGTGGTCGTCTTGGAAATTGTAATTCCATAAGTTGGTAACTAACTATGGAAAGCATCTATGGAGATCGTGTCGGTAACGTTTAAAATGCTTTGAACATCTCTATACACATCGAATATAAACTTGATGCTTTGTTGATACCAGAAGTATGAGATCAGAATAATACAGAGATGGAACTACACAGAACCAAAGAAGGCCAGGCAACGAGTCCATCACAACAAGCTGCTGGCAGTGAGATGCTGTCCACCAACGTGCCTCAGAATCTCAACAACATGAATGATCGATCGGAAATTAGACATGCACATGCACATCTTTCAACGACGGGTACAACAAATATTATATAATGTGTAAAATATCGTATTTATATGATTATTACTTTGATACATGGTCGTAAATCCGGACATGAAAAATAATGCCAATGTCGTGTTCAATAAAATTGTTGTCTGTTCGATCGTTACATCATCGTGGGAAAGTGGACTGTTGGATGTTTATGAAATTTCCATTTACGTTAACTATAAGGGTACTCAGGATCTTAACTATATGTTATTCAGAATAATTCATCATAAAATATAAAACTCGATGTATCTCTTCTGCGGTAGGTTTTATAGAACAATTGCACATGGCAGAATTTACTCAGAATATCAATAGTGGCCTTGCGAATAAAAATTCAAGAACCGATAAATATAGTTAGGTGTAGGGAGAGTTGCTATGGAGAACATCATGTTAAAGATTTGAAAGCCTTGTGCATCTGTCTGTACCTGAACGGTACTTCTTTCCTCACCAAGCACGATGAAATGAAATGGCGTATGGCTTTTAGTGCCGGGAGTGTCCAAGGAGAAGTTCGGCTCGCCAGATGCAGGTCTTTCGATTTGACTCCCGTAGGCGACCTGCGTGTCGTGATAAGGATGAAATGTTGATCAAGACGAGATATACACCCAGTCCCGGTGCCAGCGAAATGAACCAATTATGGTTAAAATTCCAGACCCTGCCGGGATCGAACCCGGGACCCTTGTGACCAAAGACCAGCACGCTAACCATTTAGCCATGGAGCCCGACACCAAGCACGTTGAGCCCCACAGAAAATATAGGAATTTAAATTTCAATTTCATTCTGAATACAGATTAGACGTTATCACTTCTGACTCTGGATCGTTTCAATCCATAATATCATCGTCTCGTCCAAATCGATGTAATAATCTTGAAGATTTCGGAAATGACTGTGCGAAGTTTTTCGGTATCAAATCAAACGTGCCAATAAGTGGACACCAGAAGAAAAATCAAAAATGGAAAATTATTACCTTGGTTCTGTTTGATTTTTTAGTTTATGCAACAATATAACAAGGAAAACAAAAATTTTGCTTAGTTGTTATTATAATATAGTATATGATATTTAATATAATATTTTCCTTGTAAAAAGAAAACATTCTTCCACACGGGATGTAAATAACTGTGTATAATGTGGCATGCCATCGCCTTGGTGTAAGGATAAAATGACTTCCTTACTCGGAGGGCTTGAGTTCAATTTCCGGCTCGTTTTAAAGATTTTTTTTTTGTATTTGCTTCACGTCGCACCGACACAGATAGGTCTTATGGCGACGATGGGACAGGAAAGGACTAGGAGTGGGAAGGAAGTGGCCGTGGCCTTAATTAAGGTACAGCCCCAGTATTTGCCTGGGGTGAAAATGGGAAACCACAGAAAACCACTTTCAGGGCTAAAGAATTTTAATCTTCGGCGAAGGGACTAAGCAGAGATTACTCAACCTTGCAAGACCAACTAAGGATCTATATGATCTGAAAAACAGAATATATGGTCACGGAAGACGAGCAGTACGACTGAGGCTCAAGTTACGCTGGCTCCTAGACCACGTGGTAAATCAGTATTTATCGGTGTGGAGCTGTTGCTTGGCAGACGAAGTTCGTGATGCGCTTTATGTAACAAATATGAATTTTAACCTGACCCATTATATTATGTACAAGTCGTCAAGGTTTTTTACTTAATTTGTTATATACATTCAACGTTAATTATTTGGAATGGTTGAATATTTCTAGGTCGCTGTTGCTACGAATCTGATGATTCAACCAAATATTTCAGTACTAAATAAATGAGGAGCTAAATTATTTATCAAGAGACCATATGATGGTGAACGGGTGGGAAATGACGAATGGCAGCATTTCACCTTTTCAGGTGAGGAATAAAAGGCCGTCTAGTGGGTAGGAGCAACAGTACCTTTAAAAATCTGTGATCAATTAAACTAGATACATTGACAATCATGAATAAATCAAATCGTAACATATCACAATGCTGTACTAAAATGTCCTGTTGGTGGAGTGTTTCTGTGGCACTCTTTTCTTGTGAGGTAAGTCCAGTAAGCATGAAAGCCGAATGAGTCATCATTTGTTTCCACTTACTGAGACACGCTTCTCGCTGTCATGTACCCCATCGCATCTACTTGTCCTAATTTTTACCCTGACTGATACCTCAGACATTACCCAGCTTCCATAGCCTTCTCAATCTTCTTATCAATATGCTCTATATTCAGTGTGTTCATTACCTTCATAACTTCGAATTCCGTCAAGCGGAAATATTGTTATTCTTCATCATTCACAATTACGTCTTAACTTTATAGCTTTGTTGGTTGGTACTCCATTAACAACTATCCTGCTGTCATATCACCTCCTCCCAGTTAACGGTTAGGGTTAAAGTCCCTTCAACCCAATGTGTATGTATCCACGTGTGTGAGTACATGTGCGTATAATTTATTTATTCCTTTGTTTAGTTGGTTTCTTTTATTATAATTTATTTCTAATTTTGTGATTGTACTGGTGATAACAGGACTCGTCATTGTAACGACGAATCCCATAAATGTGTTTTACTAAACGATTTATTATAGTTATTTAACAAAGAATTTGAAAAGTGTCATACGGGGTTTACTGTACCTGGTCCTTCCACTGCCATCACTGCCCATTTCCTTTTTACTTAATTATTTAGTCATTCATTTCTCTTACGATATAGAGTATATTCTTGAATTTCTTCTACCTACTACTTCCTATATATGTTTTCAGCAAATCCATATACTCTGAATGCATAGGGTGGGCCTCAACTCTTTGGAAAAACGCAAGGAGTTGACTGGGGCGATAGTGCGGAGGTTAGTAAGCCAATAACTAGGGCCTATAGTACGATACTCTGTTGCTTAGAGATGGGAAAAGTCATGAATTTAATGTATCAGTATCAGCCGTGATAGTGATACAAATGCAGCAGCTCCAAATTGTCAATGAAGTCATAGTTGTGGCGAAATGCTCTATCCTGCTGTTAGCTGGAAGAGTAAACGGTTGTAAAGGGATGTTCACCTTTCGTATTCATTTAATAATACAAGACGTAGGCTGAACGGAAATTTTTTCTGTCATATTTTAAACAAGGAACCTACCATTATTAGGCGTTGATTAATTTCCTTACGCTTTAAAGCAAAAATTATTTTAAAAATATAATGAAAAAACACTTGAAAACTCTCCGTTGCCAGTCGCAAGAGCAATTACAGTTTTGTCTGTACGTGAATGAGAGATAAGAACAGATCAGAATGCCGTAGCTAGGCCATGACTCTAAGTGAAAATAACAAGAACTTCAACCCACTCCAGTGCCCCTCAATCCTAGCGTATGTAGTGCCTCCGTGAAATTGTTACAAATTACATGCTCGGCCCAATATATTGAAACTTGTTACTTTCAGACTCCAATCGCAGCCGGTGACAGAGACAGGACTGTCACCGTGCCAGAGTAACAGTGACGATACATTCTGTCGACCTCTATATCGCTATTGTTTGCTATTGACAGTTCATCAAAATTGGCGTGTGGCTTTGCCTCTAGCGTGCCATTGTAACTTACTTCGAGCAACTGCTGTAACACAAGTAATATGGCAAACACATACTAGTCAGTGTTTAAGTCGGCTCACGATACAGAGGTATTTTTTTCTGGTACTCTTTAAGGGTACTCCAGCAAACATAAGTATTTTGAGTTTATCCCGTGATCCAAATAATCATTCAAAATGTCGTTTATTGGTTGTAATCATAAGAAAATAATAGGCCTATAGACTTAGGCGGCAAACAAAGCAAACAAACGGTAAGCAGGCTGTAGAAGCGACAGTGCTGTCATTTTAGTCAGATAAGGTAGGGAGGCCTCGTCCATCACAAAGCTGTGATTAAGGAACTGAAAGCCACAATGACTTTTATAACGATATTATTAATGAAATTTAATCTGAAATTCGAAACAGAGGAACTGAACTGTCGGCAGCCGTAAAAATGTTTTTCCGTGGTTTCCAATTTTCAAACAAGGCAAATGCTGAGGCTGATCCTTAATTATTGCCATAGCCGGTACCTTCTCACTCCTAGCCCTCTCCTGTCCCACCGTCGCTATAAGATCTATCTGTGTCGGTGCGACGTAAAGCCAACTGTAAAAAGAGAAAAAGGGAAAAAGAAAAATTGAACTAAATTTGCTACAATGTGAACTTCAGCGCGCGACAGATGAGCTTGAACTAGAGTCTACGAATATTTGGTGTAGCAGAGAATTCAGGGGAAAATGATGACCTGTTAGTAATTTAGATTATAAAAAAATAAATTGTCCGCCTCTGTGGTGTAGTGGTTAGCGTGATTAGCTGCCACCCCCGGAGGCCCGGGTTCGATTCCCGGCTCTGCCACGAAATTTGAAAAGTGGTACGAGGGCTGGAACGGGGTCCACTCAGCCTCGGGAGGTCAACTGAGTAGAGGTGGGTTCGATTCCCACCTCAGCCATCCTGGAAGTGGTTTTCCGTGGTTTCCCACTTCTTCTCCAGGCGAATGCCGGGATGGTACCTAACTTAAGGCCACGGCCGCTTCCTTCCCTCTTCCTTGCCTATCCCTTCCAATCTTCCCATCCCTTCACAAGGCCCCTGTTCAGCATAGCAGGTGAGGCCGCCTGGGCGAGGAACTGGTCATACTCCCCAGTTGTATCCTCCGACCAAGAGTCTGAAGCTCCAGGACACTGCCCTTGAGGCGGTAGAGGTGGGATCCCTCGCTCAGTCCGAGGGAAAAACCGAACCTGGAGGGTAAACAGATGATGATCATGAAAAAATAAATTAGGAAATTACATCAATTCTAATGGCAGTGATCTCAACGTGTAAGTATAAGGAGCACGAACTATAAGCGTCCTAATGTTGTGAAATTCACTCGCTACGGGAAAATAAAGAAAGTTTAGAGGAATAAAAAAGGCTAGCGCGAGCGACGATCACTGTCAGGGAAGATAGAACTGCGACCAAACTCATCATCTTGAAGGCAGGGATTAAAAAGTAGCAAACTGATAATGTGTTGACATATGACAGAATTATTGTCGTCCAACTGGACAATGTGAAGTAATATATTTTAACAATGGAGAATTATAGCAGGATCCATTGCTTTGCTTTGAGTACCAAATCACTCTCATCTATTACATAAATAATAAGGGAACTTATTTAGCAATGGTGACAATTCACTTTGCTATTTATTTTTACATACAAATTTTGCATCACTAATCTGCACAAATTTTAAATTAATTAGCTTATCACTGATGGACCCCCACGTTACTATTACTAAATAAATCAAGACTTGCTCATTATTTCATTCAATCTTCAGGTTAGTATTTTAATATCATTTCAATGTTTTCTTTTATTGACTTCAATGAGTTTCCACGCGATCTGCTGACTGTATTATGTTCCGATCCTTTTGAAACCCTTCAGGAATTTCCTTGGATCTTCCTCCTTCTACTGTTTTATCCCTGTTGTCTAACACGGCTTGCTATCTATGAGACGCAACAGCAAAACACCCTCGAGCGCTTGATGTTGCCCATATCAACTCGCAGTCTCTCACTGGGCGTTTAACGGAGGTCAATTATATTGTCTCAGAGAGAGATGCTGTTGTGATACTGGTAAGTGAATCATAGTTACGTACATCTCTTCCTGATAAAATGGTTAGACTGACAGGTTATAAACTGTACGGAAATGTTAAGATGTGGCGCTCTGTGCGTGATTTTGTTGCTTACATTCGAGAGGACATCAAGAGTAAGATAATATTTACTTCATCTAATGAACACTCTTATGTTACAATCCATGAACACGTTATAATAATGGGTGATTTTAACTGTACCCAGCTGCCTGATCTGAAGAACCATATCTGTATGATATAATCCAGTACTCTAATCATGCTGTCCTGAAGTTATACCCTACACAGCATTCCAGCTATAAAACATGCTCCTTGATTTGTTGATTACTAACTGCCCTGAAACAATTCTGCAACATGGACTACGACCCATCTCTGAAATGTCTGGTCACGATTTAATACACTTAACTGTCCGACTCGTTGGCTGAATGGTCAGCGTACTGGCCTTCGTTTCAGAGGGTCCCGAGTTCGATTTCCGGCCGGGTCGGAGATTTTAACCTTCATTGGTTAATTGCAATGGCCCGGGGACTGGGTGTTTGTGCTGTCCCCAACATCCCTGCAACTCACACACCACACATAACACTATCCTCCGCCACAATTACACGCAAGTACCTCACATGGCAGATGCCGCCCACCCTCATCGGAGGGTCTACCTTACAAGGGCTACACTCGGCTAGAAATAGCCACACGAAATTAATTAATACACTAAACTTATTCCTTACGATGTCCTAAACCCTTGTCTACAAATTTTTTTTTCAGAGATCTTTAAGAGTATTGATGAAGATAGTCTTGAAATTGACGCACTAGATAATCCATGGCATACAGATTATTGGGAGCCTACATTAAACGACGAAGTTGAGAAACTTGATGAGCCAATCCTTCAATCATTGGACAAACACGCTCCTGTTAGACAAGTTCAGGGGTCTACAAATGACATAAGGCGTCTTATGGCTTATCATGAACTATTTGATAGAGATAAGACTGAGAAGTCGTTTTAAAATAGAATCTTGAGAAATACAGTTTTCAGACAATAAGAGAGGAAAAAAATACGTCTCATTAACGAGCGTTTTGCAATGAAAATAGTATGTCCAGGATGAATGAATGACTGAATATGCCCAGGATGGATGAATTTGAAATCGTTAGGTGTAAATAGACAAGACAGGATGTTAGTGCATCTATAATGTCACTTACATTACATCTCAACGTGTAGGTGAAAGGAATAAAAGAGCTAGCGCGAACGAGGATCACTGTCAGGGAAGATATAACTGCGACAAGGCTCACCATCGTCAAGGTAGGGATTAAAAACAACCAAATTGATAATGTGTTGACATATGACATATCGAACCGATAGTAATCACGTAATAATTACTGCATGCAAAAATTCCTTCCCTTTAAACACAGCGTTTAACTTTCCTCCAGTTCTATTAAGTGACATGAGAGCAGCGTTGAGTAGAAATAATAAAAGCTGTAAGGGAGAACATGATATGAGCTCAGAGATGCTGCGTTTGATCTTCGAAGAGATCTTACCGTTAACAACACACATATTTTTCGTTAGCATCTAGTAGCATTCCCTCCAAGTAGAAATTAACTCGCGTTATTTCGATTTTAAAATTCCATATCACGTTCTCTGTAGTGACTACAGACCTGTTAGTATCCTTTCTGCTCTTTCTAAAGGACCTAAGTGTATCGTGCAAACACAGACTCAAGAATATCTACTGGGTAATAAACTTCTGGATTCATATTAGCCCAGATTTAGGAAGGATAATGGCACATGGACTGTCTTGCTAAACGTTACAGAAGATCTCCTGATATCCGCGGTATTGGCTTAGGTTTGAGCCATGACGTGGCCTCTTCTACTTTCACTTGCTGTATTTCTAGTACATAGAGGCATCTGTGGGAGCTAGTGAGAACTATCAGTGCAGAGAAAAATAGGATAAATGCTCCCTACAGGGCGTCGGGTGTAAAATGGCGGAATCCAATGCATCTACTTCTTCGAGAGGTGTTGATGATTTAACAGGTAAATAGAGATATATGCTTTTCTTAACCAATAGTTTAATGGACTTGTAAAGAACACAAATTAATGAATAATATGGACTGCGCTTAAGACCCAAATTTCTTTAGAATGATACGTTACGGTTATATACAATTGTGGGTATAGTTTAGTATACCCCAGGCCTTAACCAAGACAACTCATGTGAAGGAAGTGTTATTGATAATAACATTCAACAATGACAATCTTAATGTCCGGCTCCATGGCTAAATGGTTAGCGTGCTGGCCTTTGGTCACATGGGTCCCGGGTTCGATTCCTGGCAGGGTCGGTAATTTTAACCACAATTGATTAATTTCGCTGGCACGGGGGCTGGGTGTACGTGTGGTCTTGATCATCATTTCATCCTCATCACGAAGCGCAGGTCGCCTATGGACCTCAAATCAAAAGACCTGCACCTGGCGAGCCGAACTTGTCCTCGGACACTCCCGGCACTAAAAGCCATACGCCATTTCATTTTACAACTTTAATGATGGAATGATACTTTTTAAGCACTAACTACGCAATTATTGCCTTTAATGCATGTTTGCGTACATCATGGACAGAGTTGTATGAAATTGTCCTGTTCATGAAATTTATAATTTTTTAATTACCAGATGAATATGCCATAGCTGAGATATTAACCTGCCTTGATGGTTCAGATATCTGATCTCGATGATGAGGAAATGAGCAATACTTCAAATTTGCCTTTTATAACCACGACTAGCCACTCATTGCGAACCAAGTGAGAGCTCTGCTGAAGAAGTAAGTTGGTTTTTGATAGACTGAATTAAATGTAATTGATGTGTTGACCGACACATTTTTCTCCGAGAAGATAACATTTAAAATTTAAGTAAAATTAGTTTTCCTTTTCAAGGATGAATATCCTCATGGGGTGCCAGATTGAGACTCAACCTATGGCAGTATAGAGACTTGGCGTCGCATTGAGTTTCACCTACAGGCCCCTTCCACAATTGTTCCATACGACACGGTAGATACTGAATATTTGGATGAACGTAAATATTTTTTTCAGTATATTGAGGAACGTCTATTTTAACTGCTAGCGGATAAAACTAAACAAACATCCATCTTTGTGAAGAGTAAATCAATATCTACATCAGCTGGTGAAATCAAAACTTGGCTTTGGATAACGATGGTAATAACTTGCCAGCAATATCCCAGTATACGTATGTACAGGAAACGTCGGTACAGGATACGCATCGTTTGTAACGCAATGACAAGAGATAGATATTTCAAAATCAGGTCTTTCCTGAAAGTTGTTTTCGATAACGAAATATCTCAAGTTGTCAGAGATACTGATTAGTTGTAGAAAGTACTTGAACGCCTTAGACAAGTGTGTTTGCAGCAGCCCCATTTCAAGAACTTGGCAGTCGATGAAATTATTGTGCCCTTCGAAGGACACGACTCTGAAGGGAAAACCAAATCCAGTAGGATTAAAGGTATTTTTCCTGGCGGGTCCAAACGGCATAGTATGCGATTTTTTATGTTACAGGAGTAAAACAACATTTCTGATGTGCTGAATTCCCGTGGTCTTGGTGAGGCAGCTGTTTTAACACTGCTTAAAACATTTGCATCACGGGCACTTGATTTATCATGATGGATACTTCACATCTCCAAACATTGCCGACCAACTCTTTGAACGTGGCTGCCGGTCAACTGGCACAGTGATGAACAATAGAATTTCTAAGTCGGTTAGGCTAAAATACGACAAGGATATGGCTAAAGAAAGAAGAGGTTCAAGTGATAGCCTCGTTAGAGCTGACCAGAAACTGGCATTCACGAAGTGGATGGACAACAAAAGTGTTATTCTTTTATCGAACCACTTCGCTTTTGATCCTGCAGATACTTGTAACATATCGAAGGCTTTCTTTTAAAACCTCGTAAGTCCAAATGTTCTTCCTACCTATTATATCCTGCAAGACTGGCCACGCCTCCCGGTCATATATTTGTATGCAGTCCATCAGAATAATTTTCGCTGTGTTCATTTTCCTTTGCTAAGGTCTAAAGGAAAATGGTCCTTAACGTACCGTATTGTAGGGATGTTGTTTCCATGGCAAATTTACACACTCCTACAGTATAATGTATTTAAGGTTCATTTTCCTTTACAGATTGGCAGAGGAAAATGACCATAACGAAAATTATTCTTTTGGACTGCACATAAATATGGGACTGGGAGGCGTGACCAGTCTTAAGGAATATAATGGATAGGAAGAGTATTCGGACTTACGAGGTTTTTGAAGAAAGCCATCGATATGGTCAAATATAAAGGAGAATTTATGGAGGTAGAAATACCTGCTATGTTGATAAATATAATAGCAACATGGGAGGAATTTTCTTAGCCGAACGAATGAATTCATATTGCTAAAAGCGCGCACGTACCGGTATTAAACAGTGGACAATACGTGCAATGCTACATGGCTGTAAGCAATGCTTGGTTACAATAAGTAAGTGATCTCCAGGAATGGAATGTACCAAATAAATCAATAAAACACTTGAGTGCATTCAAAATGTGCTTGGGAGAAAAATTGAGCCTTGATGGCACTCACGGAGGAAACGAGTGTAGCAGTAGTGATGAAAATTCAACAGTTGAAGTGTCATCAAAAAAGGCAGAAACCGACAGAAATTCCTCTTCCACAAGAGTACAAACGTAAGAGAAGTGCACTTCATTTACCTGAAATCCAAAAACTGAAACTTTTGCAGAAGAAGAGAGTTCCAGGTTGCAAGAAAATGTGCCGTGCCAATTGTGTAGAGTGCAACGTGTTTTTCTGTCTAAATGCAGAACGGAATTGCTTTACAGATGTTCACAAGTAAAACATTCTGTGAGTGAAAAACTCACCGTGAAAAACTTTTGCACCAAACAAAATGTTGACAAATTGAAAAATCAATATTTAATTATTAATTTATCAATTGATATGTAATAATGTTAATGAATTAGGCAGTTTATATACCAGTAAGAAGAATCATGAAATAACACATTACAAACGTAACTGTTAAACCAAATCAATGCAATGAATATTTAAGTCTGTCATTGATTTTCTTTGTGTAGGTATGTATGGCTTGAGTCCTGAAGTATATTATACTATACCTATGATTTTGATCAAGTTAAAAATATTTTTACAAGGTGCCTATGCTGTGTTATTTAACTCTTTCCTTAACCCCTGAAGCCAGATTAACTTAAATCTTACAAAAATCCAAAGCCGGGGTCTCAGGAGGAAAAGGCATTCTATGGATTACAGGAAGTGAACAATTTTGACTCCCCTAGAACTGTGTTGATCACTATATACATATAGCCAAGCTTCGTAGCATAAATTTGTTTGAGCGCACTCGACATGGATTAATTCTTAAACGAAAGGTCCAAGATAACAGGTGTAGTTGGTAAGTTGCCCTCGTGGAGTAAAATTATGGCTGGCAAACCCCAGGATCAATCTTTGGACCTTTCTTTTTTTTACTCTTTTCAGTGGTTCTCAGAAATTCTCGATACCATGTTTATGTAGATGACCAGCAGATTTACTGTCAAGCGTAAAAGGTGTTCTTGAAGGAAACCGAAGTTATATAAACTCCAATCTCATATAATCTGTGAATGGGTATAAAAGAATGGATTGAGATAAACCATATAAAGTCACAGGCTAATATTGGTGGGCACCGTGTGACAACAACGTCAATAGATATCCCTCGTATTATTAACTGTGGTACCAGCACACCATTCAGTAAAACGGTAAAAGATTTGGGTGTCCTTAGTCATAACAACCTATCATGCAACCAGTGCCTTCGTGATGTACAGGCCGTACTGTAGCTCCGATGACGTCACACAAAGAGGCGAACTGTTTCCTCCGTCCGACCAATGTAATGCGAGGACATAATACATCTGTACCTTGTAATTGTGAAATATTCACAAATGTTGTATTAATATTAAAAGTGAGATCATGAAGACCTGTAATCGCATCATAACTCGTAAGTCAGGTCTTTGTAATTTTAGGAGAAATCTGTTTTGAAGTGCAATCTACGCGGTCAAGGATTGAGTGTTTAACTCCTCAATGTACCCAACAAATAACGGTTAAGCATTAATACACTTTTTGCTTCATTATAGCCTCCTAAATAACGTACTTACATTTTAACATAGGAGAAGGACTCATTCCTACAAAATTAGGAGCATATTTAAATTATTATTACCGTTAAGTTGCTCTTGCGATAAGGATTGCGTGGATGTAAAGCTTGCATTCGGGAGATAGTGGGCTCGAATCCCACCGTCGGCAGCCCATTTTCTCACCAGCCAAATGCCGGGGCTCACATTAATTAAGATCGCGGTTTTCTACTTCCCTAATCTTAGCCCTTTCCCATCCTTCGATGTGTAAGTAGGACGTTAAACAACTAACAAAATTATTATTAAGTAATTATTGATCCTTGTTTGCTTGTTATTTAAAGGGGACTAACATCCAGGTCATCGGCCCTATTTAATGATTATTGTGAAAATTAGTGGCTGTGCAGATTGGAATTATTTGTTAATATTATTATCAATATTATTGTAGTATGTTAAATTTAAACTTATTTCTGTTGGTTATTTAATTGATCTGTAAATAAATGCTTACTGGTATGCAAGTAAGTATAATAATAATAATAATAATAATAATAATAATAATAATAATAATAATAATAATAATAATAATTGCGTGTGGCTTCCGAAGAGGCTGAGTGCACATATTTCGAGTTGACGCCGTATAGGCGACCTGCGCGTCTATGAGAATGGGGCCCTACCTGTGATGAATTATAATGCTGAGGACGGCACACAACCAGCCCTCGAGCCATTGGAATTAACCAATGAAGGTTAAAATTCCCGACCCGGCCGGGAATCGAACCCGGAACCCTCTGGACCAAAGCCCAGCACGCTAACCATTTAGCCATGGAGCCGGACGCAAGTAAGTATGTATATTCAGTATACATATATAAATGTGTGTGTGTGTGTGTGTGTGTGTGTGTGTGTGTGTGTGTGTGTGTGTGTGTGTATTTTAAGTTTGGGTCATAGTATTTTGTATAGTATTTAAACTTAGTTCAGTGTAAGAGAAGAGTTTATAGCACTAACTACGAGAGCTAAAGGAATACATTATAATTATATTAACAAATTAATTAAATAATGTAGTTTCTCACCCGGCCAAGCGTACCTGTTATTACAGGAAGCCCACTCATCAACAGTCTGCCCGCAGATTGCAGTACGAAAAGTTCATGTACGCAACCCCTTTTCAAACTTGTTGTGTTATGAGTGTTATTAACGACTGAAAGTTGCTCTACCGTCATCAAATGCAAGCTTGGATGGGCATTTGCTGCCTTAGCAGTATGCAACTGCAGTACGAAATAGGATAGTGTATTAAGCGAAGTATCTTAACTTTTTTTATCTTTTTTTTTTTGCTAGTTGCTTTTACGTCGCGCCGACACAGATAGGTCTTATGGCGACGATGGGACAGGGAAGGGCTGGGAGTGGGAAGGAAGCGGCCGTGGCCTTAATTAAGGTACAGCCCCAGCATTTGCCTGGTGTGAAAATGGGAAACCACGGAAAACCATTTTCAGGGCTGCCGACAGTGGGGTTCGAACCTACTATCTCCCGAATACTGGATACTGGCCGCACTTAAGCGACTGCAGCTATCGAGCTCGGTTTTTTTTAATATTCATTATAGCCTCATAAATCACGTACTTACTTTTTGCCATTGGGGGATGACTTATCCTATATACTGGTACGATCTGCACTGAAGGATAAAATCGTACTGGTAATAAATTTAATTATATTAAACAAAATTAATAGATAGGAAAAAACTTTCTGCTGTTCGAATACGATTATAATTAACATTTCACTCGATGATACGTACTGATAGCTTAGATCACAAACGTCGACATAAGCGTTCTGTATATTCCCTTAAATGGGTAATCAAAACTTCTTTTCGGCCTTTTCCAAATTCAAACAACTCTCTCACTAAATTAAAGTCAAAATGAAATCCGTTTGTTACGAAGGGAGGCTTTTTCCCCACACTTCCAATTAGCTCTCTGACTCAAAAATGTTTAATTACATGCCTCAGCGAATAGGGGTTTCTTCTGTGACGGGAGGCAAATACCGCCTCTCAGCAAGATAGATTTTTCCTTGTCAGTGCAAAATCAGGGATTTTTTCGAATCATCGATACTCCTCTGAAACAGGTGAATAAATGGGCATTGTTATCGCCCTGGGACTCTCACCTACTCGCCATCAATTAAAAAAAGAAGAAAGAAAAACCAACCCTTCCATGTCGACGGATACAGAGTGGATCTCGGCCCACAAGTGGCAACGGCTGGTCCGTGTTCCGACAGCTCTGCACTCAACCATTCAACCGAACAGAGTAGGGGTGGCCACGGCTCTATGCCTCTGTATTCGGGAGAAGGAGAGGGGGTGGTCCCCACCATCAGCTGTTATGTGAGAGGTTTTCCGTGGCTTCCCATTCTCCTGCACTAAGGTGAACGCCAAAACAGTTCCTAGTATAGGCCACGGTCGGCAATCCCTCACTTTCTTCACACATCTCCATCACTACTACAAATCTTCTACTCTGAGAGACGGCCCCGCCGTCTAAGGGGATAGCCTCCCTATTCAGAGGAGGAAAGAAAACAATTCAGTAGCAGTAGTGAAGTATACAACCAAATGAATCTCCCCATATTTCGAGCCCAGCACTACATTGAAACAGTTGGTTCATTGCCAAGGCAGAATGCTGCTACAAGCTTTGAATTTACCATCGAGAGGGAGGCTGAAATGTATAATTCTTACCTAAATAGCGACGTGTCTCACAACACGGAACTCTGTGCCAATTTCCTACTGCATAATAAGTATTTTATTTGCACACAGTTCGCCTTACGAATTTGAACACCAATATAGGTTAGTATTCATCGTGCAAATTAAAATAAAATGTATATCAGGGACCTTCTACTTAGTTAAATAGTAATTTCAAGTATTATTATACCTTTACGGGAAGCAATGGTGTAGCCTATTTAGTGGCAATAAAATAAATAAATAAATAAATAAATAAATAAATAAATAAATAAATAAATAAATAAATAAATAAATAAATAAATAAATAAATAAATAAAAGCTTTAAGACAGCAATAGCGCATACAGGCTAGCATGATGATTCAGTAGTTAATAAACCTAATACCATCTTCAAACTTCCCCATGAGCCTGAGAGACGGTGCAATTAAACTTTGTTCAGGCTTTATAGCCTTAACCGTATCAAGTAAAAGAAGCCATTGTAAATAAATAATAAATAAATAAATTTAAATAAATACATAAATAAATAAATAAATATTCACTGAAGGATAAAATGGTAGGGATAACAAATGCACTAATATCAAAACGAATAGATAATTTACAGGAAAATACTTTCTGCAATATATGCGATTCTATAAAATTTTGTTGTCTTGCTCTAGGAACCTTTAATGGTTGCCAAAACGAATCTGACACTACGAGCGTCGTTAAAGAAAGAGAACATTTTGCATGTGTCGGCAGATGACCAGTCATGTCACGAAGAAATCTAGTATTGCCGGAAAGTGTTTGTGTACTGAATTTACATGCGGGTACAAAATGACTAGGTAGGGTTTTGCTATGAATTCTTCCAGTATTGTCCACCGTCGGTTATTCAATTTGAAATGAAAATGGAAATCCACAGCTTGTTTCTAGTTACTCGATCGGGTCAGGAATGGAATTAATGAATCTCCCATCTAACGGTGAGGATGGGAATTGTGCCGGCTGCGAAAGCCTGTCGCACTCTTCTGGGACAATGATTAATGACTGACAGATGAAATGAAGTGATATTGGCGATTGTTCATGGAATGAAAGATGACAGGGAAATTTGGAGTACCCGGAAGGAAACCTGTCCCAGTTTCGCTTTGTCCATCACAAATCTCACATGAAGTGACCGGGATTTGAACCACGGAACCCAGCGGTGAGAGGCCGGCGCGCTGCAGTCTGAATCACGGAGGCGTCGGTTATTCAGTTTATGGTCGCAACTGGTGTTAGCGGAGCAGACGTTTGCCGTCGTATGCAGGATGTGCACTGAAGTGATTGTATATCGCGCTGTACACTAGTGTTTGCGTTATTCTCTATGGACGAGTAAGAATGTGCCAAAACCAATTTATGTACAGTGGGTGGCCTGATGAGAAAATTGGCACATCATCTTTACTTCCTATATTTTCTCGTATTCCACATAATAAAACATTACATAAATAATTCTCAGTTTTGGGCTACCGTTATAGACTGTCAGACTTATTATTACCGGGAGGGCGTTGAAAGAATTGACTAAGTTCTTCATATATAGATCAGGTGATAAGGTCGCAGATACATGTGAAAACACGTCGAGTAATCTTGAAAATTCTGATTCTCTCTGAGACGAAACGGTAAAAAATATATCCACCCTTGGAATTAGAACACAAAGTCTCCTCCAGGAGGAAGTGTATCAGGATACCTAAAAAAGGAAAAGATAAAGAAAAGAAAGAGAAACTACTTTTCACTTTGCGAAAAACAAATGATCATAAACATATTTCCAGGTCATGGCCATCCAACAACGGCTGCTAATTTCAGATGGCAAACAGCCATAAGGCATAGCCTGGGTGGTTGCTAGGTATCCATACCTTACGTCACTGCCTGCACGGTTGCTATGGATGCACTTCCGTCACACATTTTGTCACGTCACGTTACACAAATTTGCGGATGACCCCAAGCCATAGGACACAATTATTTATGTCAAAATTTCAATTAAGGAATGAATATGTAATGATGTACGTTATAATACACACATTAACACAATAGCTCTCAGGGATCGTCATAAACCGCCTTCGGTACACGCCTTCGTACTGATTTTAATCTCTCTGTCTTCTCAGCGGATTTAACAGGGAATTCGATTCTTCTCACACGGCTCCAGGAAAAAAAATGAAATGGCGTATGGCTTTTAGTGCCGGGAGTGTCCGAGGACAGGTTCGGCTCACCAGGTGCAGGTCTATTGAATTGACGCTCGTAGGCAACCTGCGCGTCGTGATGAGGATGAAATGATGATGAAGACAACATATACACCCAGCCCCCTTGCCAGTGATATTAACCAATGATGGTTAAAATTCCCGATCCTGCGGCAAATCGAACCCGGGACCCTTGTGGCCAAAGGCCAGCACGCTGACCATTTAACGGCTCCAGGAGGAGTCATCGTATGACTATCGCTCTCATCTGGTGGCAATAATTTGGTACGTGAAGCGACCAGAGAAATAACTTCCAACACAATCAATAATGACGGAAGAACTTGTTGAGTACACATAACTATCTAGACTCACCAGATGCTGTTAATGGTTGCCAGATGAATTAATAATAATTCTCATAAAAACTGAACTACCATTCGAGGTAGTCTTAACAAGAGGCAGTTCGCGTGTGTATGATTGGTTTTCCTGTGGGTCTTACGGTGTTTTCCACCGTTGTTAGATGAAAACGTAGGCAGGAAAACATCGAAAATACACTGTCAGCGCTGTTGAAATATTGTGTCGTATATCCCCACAGAACTATGGAGGACAGAAAATTTTCCTTTACGGCACGAAGGAGAGAAGTAATGTTGAATTCCGTCACGAACATGTTATACACTTATAGATTTAATTATCAAACGAATAAAGACGTAATCGCATTCCTAGGCATTTTGTAGCGCTAAATATTCATGTGCAAATGGGTTAAGTTCAGGCGAATTTGAATTTCACAACGTACACCACATTACACTACAAGCCACTTCGGAATGGCGAATACATCCCTACATATAAGGTTTGCAGTAGGATAGGCATCCGACCGTACAACTGGGCTAAATCCATACCAAAATTGCTGACGCTAGATAATTGAGAATAAATAATTAGAAGACTGAGCTTCCGTTCAAGGACATAATTTTAGGTAACGAACCTGGGTATATCTGGACAGCAGTTACCTAGATGGAGTAATAGTCCGGGACAAACCGACAGTTACTTAATTCACACTAGACTGGTTGCGCGTAACGATAACAAATATACAAACATTAGCTTATTTGTCGTCCGTTGCCACCAGCTTCCTTCTACCGTCAGAAATACATACGAGCTTTTTCCACCCGGATGCCCTTCAGTTTCTTCATTACAATTACCTGCGCTCGAGCGATCTTAATTACTTGTATGTTGCTCTCCCGCAAGGAAACGCACACTAGGTCATGCGAGAGTCCACTTTTAAAGAAATTACTTTATAAGTAACATGGTAGAAACTCGATGAGAATTTCCATTGCATAATATTATATGATAGACGTATGTCTCCAAAAAGTCAGCTCTCTCGGTGTGTATGATTGGTTTCCCTGTGGGTCTTACAGTGTCTTCCACCGTTATTATATAAAAACATAATCAGGAAAGCATCGAAAATACACTGTCAGCGCTGTTGAAAGGTCGTCTGTTTCGTGTACCTCCATAGCACTATGGAGGACGGAAAATTTCCAGTTATGGCAGGAAAGGTCGTCTGTTTCGTATATCTCCATAGCACTATCGAGGACAGAAAATTTCCAGTTATGGCAGGAAGGAGTAAAGTAATATTGAACTCCGTCACTAACATCTAGATTCAATGATCAAACGAATAAAGACCCTCATGTTCTCTTATGTGATAGCAACGGAGGCAGTCAATTTTAAACAATGATTTCTCCACGTTATTGCTGCTGGCATGTAAGAGATCTCTAGTTGTAGACTGGCCAGTTTTACTTCTCGTACAACAATAATCACACTACCAAAAGTACGTTATTCGGTATAAGTCCAGAATATTTCTGTTTACACTGAGAGTTCGTAACACAGTCGAAATGAACAGTCAAGCCACCTGTGTGATATTACTTCAGTACGACCGGTATCCCAGATCGTATGATTATTACCATCATCATCATCTTCACCAAACTTCGCCTCTGGGAGGACATCATTTGTTTCTGGTGACGGTGCCAAGGCCAACACAGAATGGGTATTAAAATCCTTAAAACCATGCTGAAAGGCATAGTAAGGAGGGAGGAAATACGCAAAAGAACCGATGTGGGAGGCGCACTCAATACAGTGGACAAACAAAAGTGTAAAGGAGAAAGCCACATAGCAAAAATGGAGCACAAGTTGTGGATGCACAGACTAACGCTTGGGGACTCTAGAAACGTAGGAAGGCAGAGGACCCGATGGGCTGACTCGTTCAAGAAAATGGCTGGATTAGAGTGGACAAGAAAAGCAAGAGGCAGAGAAGTGTGGCAGACCATAGAAACACTCCTTTTTTTAAATTTAAAATTTTGTAAGTGCTTAGATATAAGAAGAAGCGTACATAACATAGAGGATGAATAGGTTAGAAATGTAAGTATCACTAGTTAAAAGTACAGCTACGAAAACAGGGGTTACAAACAGGCAAGGAAAGTGCATCACAAGGTACTTTCACACTCCTTACGACTGCTCACCTGACGAGTATAACTGATCAGCAGACCATTGCCCTTGAGGGATTTTCAAGGCTAGATTTTGTATTTCGACGGTGTCAAGCCCGGATGAAGGAGGAGGGTGAATGTTTGGTTTTTGAGTCTTGAGAGTTGCATTGTAGCCGAAAATATATAAACATTTAAAAAATAAACGCTAAATTTGATTGCCAGGCTATCAATGTAACCAGCAAATCCTAGCATGGAACGGCCAGGGCGAGGGCGAGTACTTGGTTCCCTAAAACGGGGTATACTCGGTTTAGGTAAGGTAAAGTAAGAGAAGAGTCCCAGGTCCTCCCGTTGGGAGGTTTAGCATAGGGCTGACAATTAAGAATTCTACGGTTGAGAAGCTTAAACGATTTTAGGTTTTGTACATTGAAAGCTTTCAATATTTTCGCTGTCGAAATACAAAATCTACACAGAAGTCTAGATGTCTAAATTTGTTAGTAGGAGAACTACAGAAGTATCAGGCAGATACTAGCCTTTTAAGATTAAATTGAGTGATTCAAAAAGAAAGATCATCATTATTATCAAACATCACACCAAAAATGTGTGGTATGAATATAGTTGCTGGACGTACTGTACTGTCTACTATTATCTTAACAGTCGTTCGGGAAGAGATAGGAAGAAATTGTATCTCGAAAAGAAGAAATGCTGAAGAAACATCACAAAACATCAGATTTCAAGTACTTACAATAATATTAATTTGGAAGTATAGAGTCATAACAATAGGATGAAATGTGGGACAGCTAAAGAAACACACACTCTGTTGTAATTCCTTCCAATCTATGGCGACAGTATCTGTGAAATAATTGTATTTTAAGGCCAATTCCGTTTAATGGGAGTTAAATTGCGTTGAACCGGAGTCTTGAATTGGATACAGTAAACATCGTCCGCTACAAGTATTAATGTCGTAAGTCAAAGGATAGCCAAAATGAGTTGCGATCATCACCAATGCCATTAATTGAGTATTTGTCACCTGCATAAAAATCTTATCATCTGCACGCCAAACTGAGCAGCAAATAATATATCTTAACGTCGTAACCTAGAGAACGATAGCACAAACAAAACTGTAACTGTAGTTATGATGTTTGTACAGAGGAAAAGTTACGATGTTAATACTTGGAGCCATTGATATGAAGATAACTGTTCCAGCTCAGCTGATCGATTAGCGTTGTCGTATTCGAAAGAAAGGTTTCAAACGACTGATTCCTGACTGACCAGGGTATTTTCAACGCGAGTAGTTAATTCTATTGGCTCGTGGGGAGCGGGGTATTTCTCTTTGTCTTCATGGCCACTTCTTAATTTATGCAGAGTACACCACACTGGCAACCATCGCAGCGACGTTATGATTAACTATATTCCTCGAAATACCTCTGATATCAAGAAAGGCGCTCAGTCGTAAAACTGGGGGTAGTCTACTAGTGTGACAGAGATTACACCTACGAACCCAATAACGCATGGGAGATGTGATGGAAAAGAAAGAAAGAAAGAAAGAAAGAAAGAAAGAAAGAAAGAAAGAAAGAATGAAGAACGTAAATGTGAACATAGCAGAACACTGCTGATAGTAGTAAAGAAAAGACAATGAGGAGGGAACACCCACTGTGAAATTAGAATTAACGGTATTATGTGTACGATCCGGCGCCGGCCCCGCGGTGGAGGGGTAGCGTGCATGCCTCTTACCCGGAGGCCCCGGGTTCGATTTCCGACCAGCCCAGGGATTTTTACCTGCATCTGACGGCTGGTTCGAGGTCCACTCAGCCTACGTGATTACAATTGAGAAGCTATCTGACGGTGAGATGGCGGCCCCGGACAAGAAAGCTAAGAATAACGGGCGAGAGGATCCGTCGTGCTGACCACATGACACCTCGTAATCTGCAGGCCTTCAGGCTGAGCAGCGGTCGCTTGGTAGGCCATAGTCCTTCGGGGCTGTTGCGCCATTGGGTTTGGTTGTTTGGTTTTATGTGTACGACCCGACCGTGGAATAGTGCTCGTTATATGGATTGCCATTCCTTTCCAAGACGCTAGCCGCTAGGGCGCCGTTGAGACAATACCACAAGAACTAGATTCCTTTTTTAGTACCACGTACCTCCTCTTCTATAAAAGCCTACCCTTGGATTTTATTGAAATAGTCATTTTATTGCTTACGTCCCACTAACTTCTTTTATGGTTTCTGTAGACGCCGAGGTGCCGAAACTTTGTCCAGCAGGAGTTTCTTTGCGTGCCAGTATTTGAGAATCTTCTAATATCACTGGACTGAGCCAGGACTGAACCTGCCAACTTGGAGTCTGGATACAAGCGCTCTGCCGTCCCAAATAGTCAGACCAGGAATAGGCTTTTAGATGCAGAGGAAATTACGACAGTCAATGTTTCTAATGAAAGAATATAGTTCTTGTTTCTTAAACACTAGACTGAACTAACCAATCAAGGAAACATACTTCATAGCAAATATGCCATGCATGAATGTGTGTCAGCACTTTTTTACTATTTTAATATTACGACATAATATTTGCTAATTGCTTCACGTCGCACAGACACAGACAGGTCTATGGCGACGATGGGATAGGAAAGGGCTGAGAATGGAAAGGAAGCGATCGTCGCCTTTATAATGGCACAGCCATTTGACCGGTGTGAAAAACGGAAAATATGGAAAAGTACTTGAGGACTGCTGACATTGGACGGTCGAGTTTTCAATCTCTCTAATGCAAACCATAGCTATGTGACCCGAACCGGGTAACCAACTTACTCGGTTATACGACATATTTATTTATGTATTTATACAGTTATGTATTTTTCATTTACAATTCGCAGTTGAAAACTCTTGCCATAGAAACACAACTTAAGTTTCAATATGTGGTTTGATATATCAATATGAAGGTAGAGATTAATCTCATCATTTAAACTTATGTAAACTGTTGAAATGAGTAATTACTTTGGGGACATTTGATATAAAATGAATTAATTTAAATAAATTAAAGTATATAAAATAAATAGAAATTTCCAATTAAAATTGTATTTTAGGATTAGTGTAAAATTAAAAGGAATAAAGTAGCACACACACACACACAGTATTTTTCAAATGCCACAGTATGCATATCGAAAGCCCGTGTAGCCTTTGAAGCGTCTGTATCCAGTAAAAAATTCCGCAGGTATGTGATGACTCTGCGATCAGAGTGATAGGCCTAAATCACAAGTGGATCAAGTGGATTCGCAGCCACACATAATTATCAGAAAGCTCCTTTTTCTCATTAACTTGCATTATCCCCTTTACAACCTTCGTATTTGAGCATTTAAAAAAACTTAGGTCAAGTAGGATTTCAGCGTGAAATCCCTAGATAAGATGAATGTGACAAGTACAGACGTGCACATAAATGGTGTCCCGACATAAACAATCAACACTGCCCCACTCCAGTACTGAAAAGAAGGGGAGAGAGTGAAGGGGTAGTGTTGAAGGCCAATCCAGTACAAAACATGGGGGAAGGGAGTCAAGGGGTAGTGTCGAAGGCACAATGACTCACCTTCTCGCTTAACGCATTGCTGCATGGACTGCATGCAGACAGCCCGCTACAAGACTTCGTTATAATCGAAATGGGCACAGTGGTGGATGTATTGAAGTACAGCATTAGGTTACCTACTCATCCGGCCCCGCGGTATACGGGGCAACGCGTCCGGCCGCCCCGGGTTCGATTCCCGGCCGGGTCAGGGCGTTTTAATTGTAAATGATTATATGCCTGGCCTGGGGACTGCGTGTTTGTGTCGTCCTTAACGTTTCTCACATTCAACACTCAACACTTCCGCAATTCCAATTACATGCAGGTTCATATATTGTGCAAGCAGGGGCAAAAGAACTCTATAGTTCGACGCCCCGAACAAATAGCATTTTAACATAAGAAATTAAAAAATTAATTATAGTATTTCAGTATTAAGAGGAAAAGGAGGTTTTTTAACCGAAAAGTATTTTATACTAGTTACGAATATTTTGTAGCTGCGTTATATCGGGTATACCAATCCTTCTTCACCTCGTTCTTGCCATATTTCTATCCATCTCCAAACTGTCTTAAGACTGCATGGTATTGCTCGTCCTATTGCTTGGGGGACCATGTGAGCCTCCCACATGCCAATAATACGGCCTCGATTCACCTGTGATAGGATAGGAGCCATCTTATTACAATGTTACAGTATAACGCCGGAATACACACACTACCTGTTCACTCCCTTCAACACTATTCTTTTACTCTCTCCCCTCCTTTTCAGTACTGGAGTGGGGCAGTGTTGATTGTTTATGTCTAGACACTATTAATGTGCGTGCGTGTACAATATTTAATTACATTGTGTTACGTTAAGTACGGAAAAGGGCCCTACGTTATATTTACAACAGAAAGTATTGTAATATTTTGCCAGGTTGTCCAGCGCTTTATGTACAGGTTGTGAAGTAATATGTGTACCTATATGTCATTAGCCACGGCGAGTGAGCTGTCATAAATAGCCTAGGCGTCACTGAAGAAGCGTACTAGGGAAATGAGGAGTGAGGTAGTTCCCCGTTGCTTTCCTCACCGAGCCAACCATTTCTATTACATATCAGTCTGCCAAGCCCACTGAAATTAATGCACCAACCGACCCTATGAGCGATATTTTCACACCATTCATAACAGGGACTGGCTGCATAAGGTATGGTATTACTAACATCACTCATACCTCAGTCACTTTCATATTGTCAAAGCCAAGGATGAGACTGAGACAGGCAATGAAAGTAACATATTTGATATAGCCCATACCAGAAGACATAGTGCACTGTAAACACTACATCTCGCCAGCAAAGGCATCTTATCAACTAAATCAGATTAAATCTTAAATTTCACTTTCATCCAAAAATGTTGAAATTTCAAGTAATTTCATAACTGTTACTAATTTTAATCAACTGTGATATTTTATCTTATGAGCTTGTTTTATTCAGTTTTTTTATTTGTTCATCGATGGTTACGGCGAGAGAATTGGTTTAACGTGTTAAGTTTTATAATCAGTTGCTTCAGGTTTATAATTTATTTTTATTGTTGATATTGTGTAATTCATAAAATTAAATTTTGATACTGTCTCTAATACTAATACTTATTCTTTTATCAAACACGTATTTCCAGGTTTACTTTACACTGTTTTTAATGTCTTTCTTTGTTTTTTATGTTAATTGATTTTCTAACTGGTGTCATTTGATGCTAGAATTAGTTCTTTTCCGCTGTAGGCACTAATTATTCATTCATTTGAAGATTATGTATTTATTCTTGTATTATTTTATTTCTTTTCATATATTACTTATGCTAGGTGTTACGGTATATATATTTCGAAACTTTAAATCAAGGTACTATATATTCTGATTGCTGCCTTTATTCCTAATAGTTTTTGTATGTTAGATAGTAGGTTCTTCGTAGTACACCCCGCGGTCTAGGTGTGGCGTGCCTGCCTTTCACCCGGAGGCTTTGTGTTTGATTCCCGGCCAGGTCAGTGATTTTTATCTGGGCCTGAGAGTTGGTTCGAGGTCCACTCAACCCTCATGAATCCAATTGAGGAGATATCTGAAACTTAGATGGCAATCCTGGTCTAGAAAACTAAGGAATAACGATCGAGAGGATTCTTCACACTGACCTTGCATCACTTTCTCATCTGCAGGCCTTCCAGCTGAGCAATGGTCGTTTTTAGGCCAAGGCACATCAGGGATGTAGCGCTGTGTTTCGTCTTCTGGGATTTCATTCTTTTAACATGTGATATTTTTAATAATGAATGTATTCTCTACTGACTAAGTCACCTGAAATTGGAGAAATATCTCTGTTGGTAGTACGAAACTAAATTATGAAGCAAATTAAGATGCGTTCATATTTTAGCCCACACTTCTGAAGCAAATATAATGATGAGATAAATTTAGACGTTGTCCACCGATATCGATAGTTTAATTCGCTTAGGTGCGACCAGTATCCAGTATTCGGGAGATAGTGGGTTCAAACCCTACTGTCGGCAGCCATAAAAGTGGTTTTCCGTGGTTTCCCTTTTTGACACCAGGCAAATGCTGAGGCTGTACCTTACTTAAGGCCACGGTCGCTTTATTCCGACTCCTAGCCCCTTCCTCTCCCATCGTCGCCAAGAGACCTGTGTCGGTGGGATGGAAAGCAACTTGTAAAAAATAGACGTTGTCCATTGAACGCCATATATATCTTTATAAAGTCGTTACGTATTCTTAGTTCAGATTCCAGACCAAGTTATTATTATAATACCTGGACAGCCTACGGGAAAGAGTTCATGGGAAGTTCGATTCCTTGTCAGAACTCAGCGTGCACATTTGCAGATGCACTTGGCCTTGGTTTAGCTCAGCTTACATCAGAAATGGGTATCAGCTTCAATCCTGAGGTTTAAGATGGCTCGGCATAGACACCTCTCTATACCACTTACTGCCGAGAGTTACGGATAATGGAAGCCTTTGATTTCCACTCTTTGAGAGGTATGCAACAGCTTTCAAAGAGATAAATTAGCATCTCTTGAAGTATAATATGAAATTGAGATGCTAACAGAGATATTTGGAAGCGAAATTTACAAAATTCCTTATATTAATATGTACTTCAGAATGTGTAAAAAGAAATTTAACTCTTTGATCCTACCTAACTCTTCAAATCGAGGTTAGAGAGTTATATAAAATACATTGTAGCAAGTGTTGCTTTTGATAGATGATCAGTTGAGTATTTGGAAAATTATTGAGGGTAACAAATAAAGGCCATTCTGTCACGAATGCTGGAAATGGTCGATATGTCAGGAGCAAGACTGCAATAAAACTTGAACTTTCAACCAGTGTCGTAACGCTTTCAATTACTAAGTGCACTTAAAAAGTCAAGATTAATGGCAACGATGGCCGTGTCTGTTCAGAGTAGTGGCGTCATGGAAACTCGATTTTATTAATGAACTTAAAATTACTGCACGTAAAATAAGAAAACAAATAGTGGATATTAAAACGAGCATTATGGAGATTCTCTTTTATGACTAACCGGTCGTTACACTGAAATGTCTAGAGTTAGTCCCAACTAGAGCACCAGCCATGTGCAGCAAGGTCTGCATTCTGTACGGGGAAAATTCTCAAGACAGTTTTCATCAGTGATATCCAACATTTCGTATATATGAACATAATTATTAAATGATTATAAATTGATTTAGCTGTAAAGAGAGTAATTTAAATGTAATGTAAATATATATAGATTAACTAAAAAATAACGTATTCTTTGCAGACGTATTCGAGTCACTCTAAGACAAATAGGTTTTCGGTGGCACTTTGTTAAAAAATAGCTAGGATCGAGAAGGTAGCTACCGTGTTTTTTAATTCAGGTATCGTTTTGGTATACATTTGTTTTAAAGTTCGAAACCAACAGAAATCAATCTATTGGGCTACCAATTGTCAGACTCGAAAACAGCAACACTCGAAAGTAAACTTACAAAAATACGACCTGCAATGCCAGTCCAACTCACGTGTGAAAAGTCGAAATGTATCTACATTGCAGTTTACACAAAACCCTTCTTAAATTGGTACATAGAAACGTAATAATAATAATAATAATAATAATAATAATAATAATAATAATAATAATAATAATAATAATAATAAAGTTATCCAGGAGCGTGTTCCGCGTAACGAAAAACTACGTACGCGGTTTCTAAGAAAAACCGAAACTGAAGACAGGGAAAGCGTGGTCCCAACAGAGAAAATAAGAACATGGGAGACGAATGCATGAGCACTGGGTGGCAGTTAAAGCTCTAAAAAAAATACAGTTGAACTGACGTGGTCACTAGTTGGTCGAAACGAAGAAATAATAATAATAATAATAATAATAATAATAATAATAATAATAATAATAATATTAATCTCTGTTCAAAATTTTAAGATACCTTGGACTACACCCCAAATTAATAAACAGGATAAAATTGACTCTCACGAACGGCAAATCAAAAGTGTAATTTAGGGGTGAAATATCAAAGTCATTTGAAATTGAAACTGGATTACGGCAGGGAGATGGGCTCTCACCACTATTATTTAATTATGCTCTAGAAATGGTAATGAGGGGATGGTTTAGAAAATGTCCCCAAAAAATAAAGATTGCCCGAAAAATAAAAACAAATTGCCCGGGTTTCGACGACGATTTGGCATTACTAGCAGTTGATACAAAAGAAGCATAAACCCAGGTATCAGAACTTCGAAACTTTGCAAATAAAATTGGCCTCAAAATATCATTTGAAAAAACAGAAGTTATGCCACAAAACCAACACAGCTAAAAGAAGTTACTATAAATGGTAATAAAATCAAAATAGTAACTCAGTATAAATATCCTGGAGTAATAACACATAGCCTAAATGAAAAATTCCCAACCCAAACAAGAGCAAATAGATTAGCTAAAGCACAAAAGTTAGCATGGGATATCTACAAAAAGAAGTGCCTATCAATAAATGCCGGAAGCTACATATGCAGCAGAAACAGTTTTTCACCTGGATAAACAATCAAAGACTGACAGACTTCATAAAATTGAAAGGATGATTGGAAGGACCTGCATCAACAAAAAAATACCAGAATGATGGAGAGTGGCGGATAATACCTAAATAACGTCGTGTACAAAGTGCTGGAACCCATTACAGATACTATGCGTAAGAGGAGACTGAGATTCTTCGGACATATCATGAGGATGAGGTTTCGAGACTTCCGAAACAACTCGTACAACACAATCTCGACTCAAAAAATACAACAACAGGATGTAAATGGATCAGAGAAGTAAGAGAGGATCTAAAGGAATTAGGCCTTACAACACAAGACACCACAAATAAATTAAAATTGAATAAAAAACACAAGAATACAAACCTCCGCTTTACTCTTACCCGAAACAAATCAACAACATGCCTATTTTAAACCGAGGAAAGGGCACGAAGATCGGAGCGTCTGAAGAAGTACTAGGAGGACCACAAAGCCCGAACAATCCCTTCAAAGAGACCTCAACGATGGACTGACGAAAGTGATCCTATTTGGTCACTAAAGAGAATAATAATAATAATAATAGTAATAATAATAATACTACTACTACTACTACTACTACTACTACTAATAATAATAATAATAATAATAATAATAATAATAATAATAATAATAATCAAAGTCCATATCTTTCCAATTAAAATTAAAACATTATTGCACGGTGGTCAGAGTACATTGAAAACAAAAGGGAAAGGAGATTCCTGAAGAAAAGCATAGGTCGAAAGAAGTCACTAAATTCACAACTTATGTTCCAATTAAAACTGAATTGAGAACTTTATAAAAAAGTTGTGAAGATAACTACTAACATTTGATGGGATGAATCAAAAGAGACTGGCACACATGCTACTTAGCCTACAATAAAAGTGGAAGGCACAAACTTTAAGGCTTAAGGAGGTTCACATGAACTTGGAAGAAGTGGGGAACTAGGAGGGAGATATTATACAGGACAGAGAAACCTTTAGGAAGAACACTGCGGGAATGAGGGATACACCGCACAAACTTGACAAGTCACGCAACATTTCGATTGAAGAGCGACAAAGAAGTTAAAGACTTAAGAACAAGTGGAAGGTGTGTAAAGAAAAGGGACTTAGTTTGAAAGAGAGAGATATGGTGGATTGTGTGAACGCAGCCCATAGATGACAGTAACGAAATAAATAAATAAATAAATAAATAAATAAATAAATAAATAAATAAATAAATAAATAAATAAATAAATAATACCCGTGCAGTTTGTTGGAAAATCTACTCTTTTCTCTACATCCCGTATTGCTTATTTTACTGTACAATCAAATTTTAATATTTTTTCCACAACCACAAAATTGTACATATAAATACACATAAACACATAATATTGGTTAATAACAGTACTGGTTCGAAACCAACCATCGGCAGACCTGAAGATGATTTTCCGTGTCTTTCCATTTTCGCACTAGCGAAATGCCGGTGCTAAACCTTAGTTAAGACCATAGCTGCTATCTTTCATATTCTAGTCCTTTCCTATGTCACCGAAATCTTATCTGAATTAGTGCGACGATAAAACACCGGTAAAGAATAGTAACAGTACTGCAGTTGTGAAGTAAATTATAAACCTTCTCTGAAAAAATACATTTATCACAGCTAATAACATCCAATTAGAGACTCAGTCCTTATTATTCAATAGATGTATTCCTCCCGCCAATTGAAGCACATTTGACTTGGTACAAATTGCCAACAACCTACTTATAGATGTCGTAAGAATGATTATAAGTATTTGAATGATTAAACAGGTCTCATGCCAATCGATGGAAACCACTGGGAGGTTTCATTAAATTGAACATTGATTTGCCAATTCTAATTTCTCAGTGAGATGACGGTGAATCAATCAATATATCTGGATTTGCATGAGCGTTGTAAAAACACTGCCAATCAGAGATAAACCTCCGACTGAGAGGTTAATCCGATGATCAGCCCTATTGGCAACTTCCTTCAACTCTCTACAAGCCGTACCTGCATAACGTAGTTTGTATAGGAAAGACTCAATTCTCGACGTCCTCTATTACGTCTGACTTTAGAATCCCTTCATTTGCAAGTTTATTTGAAAGACTAGCCTGTGCTGCGGCCATGAAGAAACTGATTAGTGAAGTATTGTCACAGACGATAGAGTCTAACTTTTTGCTACGCCAAATAACTACAGGATTCGAGTTTAGAGCATCTCCGATAGTGTTCCAGTAGATGCATCATTTTAATTTAGACATGTATGTGTCTAGGTACAGATAATCATGTCATACAATCATCCGTCTCCAGTATAGGGAACTATGTATCTTACAACTCACGATCCGTAATTCCAAGTCAAAACAACCTGTACAAAATACAAGCATAGGCGATATGAAGAAATAGAACAATGGCAAATACTGAAGAAAGGAAAACAGGAAGAACAGCTTAAAAATGCAGGTAATAAAAACCAGAAAATATGTGTAAATATTTGTCGAACTATATATATCGAGAATGTGAATCTCATGCGATAATCATATATCATAATATCAGGTCTAAAATGATATTAGTAAGCCTTTATTATCTCAAATCTTCCAAATAGTGTTTATCTGTTCTTTAATATGTCATTTATATTATATCCATTGTTATTATTTCCATATGATAACCTGCGTAGTTATCCAGTATTCACTGGTTCAACCCTGAAAAACCGTTCGGGTATAAGCAGAGATTTAGGAATGGCAGGAGGGCTGGTATGTTGTTAGAATGGTACATGCAGCTCACCTCCATTGGAAATGTGTCCGAACTCAGGAGGACGACAAGAGTTTATTTATTTACACAACGACCTCAAAAGCTCACGGAGCGGATGAAGTGGCCCAACGAAAGGAAAGCTAAACAATAATAATAAGTCCACAATTCTAAATCTAGGCCAGATTACTTGTGAATGTTATGAGCATGACTTTGATATGGTTTGTTTGTACTAACACAGATAGTTCGAAACAGGAAGACGTTATAGGTACAATCTAGTTCAAAGTGTACATTTCAGTACGTTTACAAGTAAAGGAAAGTATACAGCACCCATGCTACTTCATAAACCTTGAGTGAATGTCTAAAACCTGGAAAGAGCTGTTTTCGAGATGACACCAACCAATCCATCCAATTATTGAAATTCCATGGCTGGTTAAGTTGTAAGACTGTAATAAAGGGAATAGTTAAAGAATAGTTTCGTGCAAGGTTTCCGTGACATGTGCAGGATAGACAGATATCATTGCATTTTACGGGACAAAGTATATATTCCAGTGCGAGGGAAATTAAGAAGTCATTTATTGGAAATACGTTCTGGTTTTCATACTATACTAGGAATGTCGTGAATTTTTCTTTACTATGAATTTTCTATTTTTCTAAGATGAACAAGAAACCATCAAATTTCTGAAATGATTTCCAATCAGAGTCTCTAGGAATGTATGTTTGCATGACTTATGTACGCACTCCTACAGTATAAAGTACTTAAGATTATTTTCCCCTTCACATTAGCATACGAAAACAAACACAATAAAAATTGTTCTGACGGACTGGATTTCGATGGCTTTCTTTTAAAACCTCGTATGTCCAAGTGTTCTTCCTACCTATTATATCCCTTAAGACTGGCCACGCTTCCCGGTCATATATTTGTACGCAGTCCATCAGAATAATTTTCGCTGTGTTCATTTTCCTTTGCTAACGTCTAAAGGAAAATGGACCTTAACGTACCGTATTGAAGGGATGTTGATTGCATGGCAAATTTACACACTCCTACAGTATAATGTATGTAAGGTTCATTTGCCTTTACACATTGGCAGAGGAAAATGACCATAACGAAAATTATTCTTTCGGACTGCATATAAATATGGGACTGGGAGGCGTGACCAGTCTTAAGGAATATAATGGATAGGAAGAGTATTCGGACTTACGAGGTTTTTAAAGAAAGCCATCGATATCTATATGTGGCTCAGAGTAGTGGCCAGTCTCAAGGAAAATAATGGATAGGAAAAGCATTGTAAGATATGACTTTTTGCCGGAACAGCGACGATATTTAGCAATCACATGCATAAGACGGACACATCAAGAAACAAATGTGAGATAAAAGAAATGCACGCGGGTATACCACAAGACAGTTTGGCTTATCCCGCTATGCTTTATGGCAGTAGTCGAGAATATGTAGGGTTTCCTTCGGAAATGCTGTAAAGAATTAGAATGAGTGTGTGCAGATAGGTAAACGAAGTTAATATTTATCAAAAGTACTCTTATGTACTATGCTATTATTAATGACTCATATAAATGAATTATCATCTGAATTTAAAGAGAGATGGCATATCGATGGCCTAGAATGAAAACCTCGTATCTCACAAAGTTCTTCCTATCCGTTATTTCCCTTAAGACTGGTTACGCCTCCCAGCCGTACATGAATATGCAGTCCATCAGAAAAATGTTCGTTGTGTTCTTTCTTCCTATGCCGACGTGTGAAGGAAAATGAACCTTACCGTAGAGTACTATAGGAAAGTATGTCTGCGTGATGTATTACAAACTCCTAGAGTGTAATTTGTATAAAGTTCATTTTCCTTTACGCATCAGCATAGGAAAATAAACCCAACGAACATTGTTCTGAAGGACTGCATATCTAAATGTGGCTGGGAGGCGTGACCAGTCTTAAGGGAAATAATGGATACGAAGAACTTTTTGAGATACGAGGTATTCAATCTAGGCCATCGTTATATGGTTTTGCGTGAACAGAGCGATTGTACTCAAATAACAACTGCGAGTTAAGCCTTGCAATATCTCCATAAGAATGAAAGAAAAGGCGTTGCTGAAATTGATTTCTCTGAAGTCATTGAACGGCGAAATCTCATTAATCAGCCACTCTGGCATTGAAGCGATTTTGATTGGTGCGACTTGATGGAGCGTGGATAATTAGAAACACAATAACTCATATATATTTCACTATGTTTTAAACGTTCCTTAGTGCTGCGTGGATAGTATTCTCGGTTTAGGGAAATTTCTGACGTGATCAACATGTTAAAATAAAGAACTTATTACCTTCAACGATCTGAATTAATATTAATACATGTCTTCATATGCTCCTACTTACACTGAAAGGATATATACAATTACTAGTTAGAACAAGAATTATTCCACTCTGCTGAACATGAAAACGCAAAATAGACCTGAATATGTTAGTTCTCCATTAATAAATTGTATTTCTATGATATTCAGAGTACAGGTCAATCGTAATCTGATCCTTATGTCTCCGGATGTACGATTTTGTGAGTGATATGCGCATGGCCAGCAACACTTGTGTTAGGACTATCTATGCAAAGTAGTTCACCCCTCTGATTTAGCATACCTATCGACTGAAATTATTCCTTTCATTACAAATATAGCAAATGACGCCCAGAGTTATGTATGTGTAATATTACTCTCCCCATAAACGGATAGAGATAATGGTTGGAAAAGAAACGGAACAAATAGCATCAATATATCAGTCATTAAGGATGGGTTTTAATATCTACCGGAATTGTTATCAACGGATCTCTACAAAACGTAGCACGAGCATGATATAAAGTATACTGTGATTTCAAAAAGTCCAGTTAATTTGCTGTTGCTTTTAATGCGTATTCATACAGTAAATTCTCAACTTATTCCTCTCTAACTTTTTCATCCGAGGTAAACTTTCTCGTTGATTCGAGGATATGAATCAACAAAATGAAATAATCATAAATAATTCATTTTGCTATTCGAGTCTATCTCCACTCTAAATTTCATTTATCTATATTACTGAAATAAAATAGCATAATACATTAAAGATGAGAGTAAAGAAAATTTATGTCACTTTGGTACGATGATATTTGATTTTTATGTTTGGTTCCAACTTACCTATTAACTGCATAGGCTTATAAATAAATTTATGGGAGGTGGCAAAAGGCTGCGTTCATCTCATGTCCTTGAAGGAAATACTACGAATTTTTCTTCCAATTTTATCAACCACAAATCATTGATATTCTAGCATTATATTTTCAAAATCCATTTAATTGGTATAGACGTAGACCCTTATCGAAATCGACTGATCTGGTAAACAATCGTGTGAACTTGAGAATACATGAGAGCCTAATCATGTAATGCTACGCATCTGGTCAGGGAATAAAAAATATTATAAAATGTTACGATTTTCACTAATGTTTCGTGCTTATTTTTCTACCTCATGAGAAGGTGGGAGGAGAACAGTAACCCCATAAACCTCTAATTCTGCCCATGGACCTTCCTCGGCTAGTGAATTTATTACGAATGTGATAAAAGGAAGCACGTGTAGACAGAGAAGGATGATAATACATTCCAAATATAGTGAAAATGAAATGAGAAAGAAGTCAATAATAATAATAATAATAATAATAATAATAATAATAATAATAATAATAATAATAATAATACATTATAGCACAGTGGTCGGAACAGAGTGCGTTTATGGACCAGAAACACTGGAAAGGTTGGTAGACTCAGTCCTTGTGAAAAGGGAAAGAATTTCCCTTCGAACAATCTTGAGTACAAACAAATCGCAAAAGGTCCTGATTGAGATCGAATTAGGGACTATTTAAAACAATCGAGTATGACAGTGAGGAAAAGGAGAATAACTTCCTATGGACACATCAAAATGATGAATCAAGAGAGGTTTGCCAACAGAATATTCCTGCAAGAAAGATGAAAAGTACAGCCTGGAAGATTTACATAGGTGCACAAGAGTCTTGCAGAAGTAGGTTTCAGGGAATAGGAGATACAGCGCAGGAATCAAGGATGCACCCGAAAACCTACTGACAAAGTCACGGAACATCTCCATGGAGGGTGAGAGGAGAAGCCAAAGACTTAGTCTGCGTAAGAGAACGTCAGGTAAATAGTGTAAACGTGGCCCACAGAAGGCCGTATCGACGAATGAAAAATTAATAATAATAATAATAATAATAATAATAATAATAATAATAATAATAATAATAATAATAACAATAGTAATAATAATAAAATTTTAGGCCCAAAACTCGTAGATGAACAGTACCGCCTTAGAGGGAAACAGGAAATCAAACAATTTTCTAACATTCACAGCGACATCAGAAAACGCAGATTAAGATTCTTTGGACATATAAAAAGGATGAACCCAGATAGACTTACCAAGCAAATAGTTGAAATTTATGAAAACCGAAGTAAAGCCAAAACGGACAGAATAAAATGGATTGGCGAAATTAAAACAGATCTCAAACTGGCAGGAATTACACCTGAAGACATCCAAAGCCGGGTTATCTTCAGAGCCAAAGTTCATAAGTGGCAAGTTGACCAAGAGGAGGAACCAAGGAAGAAGACCGGAACAACATGGTCTCAAGAGAGAAAAGAAGCACACAGCAAACGAATGAAGGAAGCGTGGGCACAAAGAAAGGCAAATGCCTGTCTCTAAGTACTTTGCGTAGTCCTAATGGGCTCATTCGCAAATAATAATAATAATAATAATAATAATAATAATAATAATAATAATAATAATAATAATAATAATAATAATAATAATAATAATAATAATAATAATAATAATAATAATAATAATAATAATAATAATAATTGCTTCCATTCCTTTAAAATGGTGCAGAATTTAAGGGACATTTCGGTGTTCAAAATTGTCCGCGCATTCCTACTAGATATTATTATTATTATTATTATTATTATTATTATTATTATTATTATTATTATTATTATTATTATTATTATTATTATTATTATTGGATGATGAACCTCCTTTGCGTACAAATTAACAGAATAAGGAGTAAATTTTTGAAGGTACGTGTAAGGGTACACAGTGTGAATAACCGAGAGGAGCACGTTTCTACGTAGTTCGAGCGAGTAGGTGTTAGGCCTAACTTGAATTAAGGTGATGTGGGTTCAAGCCCTGCTATCAGCAGCCCTGGGGAAGGTTTTCTGTGGCTTCCTATTTCCAACCAAGAAAACTGTGGGGCTGTACCTTAAATAAGTCTACGGTCGCTTCCTTCCCAGTGCTAGTGTGTTCCTTACCCTTCGTTGCAAAATCCCATTCTGAGCTGATACTAAATTAAACCACGAGTAAGGAAGAACGTTGTGAATAAAGATTTTTTAGACGAAATGTCAGAAATTCGATATTGAATTAATGTGTGTAACTTGGTAGGATGAAAGGAAATTCCAGTAATAACTCTGAAAATTCTGGATCAGATTCTATGAAACAACGAAAACTAATGCTTGGGAAAAACGATTAAATTTTCTCTGTTCATGAACAATCCTATTCTACAAATATTCCCTGCTGTATATCAAAGAAAAGAGCAAATAATTGTTATGAATATTTGCCAAGCGGTCAGACCAGTGGAAATCGCATAGTTTCGAGAGTTGTCAGTTTCATCACGAAGTGTTCTAGAATCGAGCACAATTTTCGCCGGATCGAATTTTGGAATCCAGTATTCATGGGTTAGGTATTTCCGTAACTGAGGGAAAAGATATGGTTGTCAAGAAGAATATTATGCATATATGGAGTACAGAATTTTATCTTTGAAGAGAGCGGTGCGTATTCGTCATATTTGATCAATTCACTAGCACACTGACACGAAGACTCTACGACACTCTTAAGTCACGTTAGAAACAAACACATCAATGTCATCTTTCAATGTTCTCTTAAAGCACACTGATTATCACTATCGGAACACTTCACTTTTGTTGAAGTTCAGCAACATAAACCAATAGTTCTCCATAGTTCCTGAAAATTTGACAAGATAAGTCAAATGAAATGGTAACAGTGGGAATGAATCTACGGTTAAAATGCACATCATACAAAATAGCAACTATACTGTAATTCAAAGAGTAAGCAAAGTACTCACAGGCTTTGGGAGAGAAATCGTGACAAGGCGAGCTTGGAGATGGTGTTGTTCCTGAGTCCCTCGAACATGGCAGACGTCTGCTTGAAGTTAGCGGCAACCAAAGAGAAACTGGATAGGTCTCGAGTTAGGAAGAAGAGACTGTGTGATGCAATATGCCACTCGTACGTGACAGGCAGTACAAAAAATAGCTTAACATCAATACTATGCCTCCTACGTAATAAAATACTATGACTACTGATATCAGACCCTAAACGTTTCGCTAGTAGATAGTAAAGATGATGTCAGTTGAGGTTATGTTATTCACGCTCTGTGATCATCTCTATGGCAACTATCCGCCATCTTGGTCAGTTTCAAAATCAACAAGGCCTCCTAGAATGATGTTGATTGTATCAACATGACAGCAACAATCCGATCTTCAGCAACAATAACAACAACAAGAACAACAACAATAACAATTAGAAACTGACGTAACTTCTTCTTTAGTTACTTATTAATGACACTTTCTTGGACATTTATACTGATGGCACGTGTAATTACAGCGACTAGATATTATATCACAAAATTCACACGGTCAGTTTTGTTTATATATTAATATTATTAAATAGATAATATACTCTTACCACAATTTAACTAAAGTACGGGGATATGAAATTCTTTTACGTGAATGCAATATTTAAAATATATGGCACTAAGGTAATTTTACTAAAACGGTCAACTCTAGTATATATGATATGCCACAGAGCACAGCATGCGTCTGAACAACACGGGAAGCTAATGTAAGACACTGATATTAACTTGTTAGGCCTGCCAAATACGAACACGTATAATATACTTTATTCTATGGATAAAATTATTGTACTCTTTTAGAATAAGTTATCACATAGTATACGGTCGTAGCACTGCATTAACGAACAACACCTAGCCACAATAGAGTGTCACCGAAAAATATACAAAAAGAATATTTTCTTTATAAGGAATAGATGGCAGACGGCAAGCGAATAATAAAAGGAGACACGTGCTCTAATTTTATGAAGAATAAATATTCACACGAAGATAATATGGAGAGATGGCTGTTGGGAAATGTGGAGAGCGTTACTTTACATATGGTCACAAACATAAACAATAAATAATAGAATGAGATAGATAGATAGAGTCATGGAAGTGTGCGTGTGGGTTAAACTGGATGCTGCCGCGAACTGAGCCCGATCCAGCGTCGAGCCACCTCCTCCCTACCCCTTTCCGCGGCCATGGGATGGAATGGCGAGAGGGAGAGGGAGGGAGAGGGGGCGTGGTTCTCGACAACGATCACTGCCGGAGCCAGCCAGACCTGTTCAAGGGAACGTTCCATTAAAGATAGCTGTAATTGTCAAGTTTGTCACTCCACTCAAAGACTATTCTCTTCTACATGTCACTGAAATTGTGCGCTCGTCATAACTTGTCAGGTGGAAAATATGTTTTGTTTCTTTCTACACCTCATCCCTCCTATTTCACTCTTTTAACTACGTGAGTGGCAGAGGAAGGAACTTTTCTGCTTGGGTTTGAAATTCAATTCTTACCTGTTATTTTCCTGCAGTACTCCTAGAAAAAAGTATGGTTGTACGTATTCTTTATGGATCGGAAAATAAGTGATGAAGTGAAATAAAATAATTAGTCTAAAGCAACATTACAATTTTAATAATAATAATAATGTTATTTGTTTTACGTCCCACTAACTACTCTTTTACGGTTTTCGGAGACGCCGAGGTGCCGGAATTTAGTCCCTCAGGAGTTCTTTTACGTGCCAGTAAATCTACCAACACGAGGCTGACGTATTTGAGCACCTTCAAATACCACCGGACTGAGCCAGGATCGAACCTGCCAAGTTGGGGCCAGAAGGCCAGTGCCTTAACCGTTTGAGCCACTCAACCCGGCCATTATAATTTTAAGACAGGGCTTGGTGTGAATCACAATCCATGATCTGCTTTATGTCGCACCGACACGGATAGATCTTATGACAACGATGGGAAAGCCGTAGGAGTGGGAAGGCATCAACCGTGGCCTTAATTAAAGAACATTTCCCTAATTTGCTTGGTGTGAAGTTGGAAAAACAATGAAACCATCAGCAGGGCTGTCGACAGTGGGACTTCCGAGTGCAAGCTCACAGCTGCGCGACCCTAACAGCACGGCCAACTCGCTGGGTGATAAGTGAAGTCTGATATTTGCCGGTGATATGGTTAGAATAAGCTTCCGTGATTCAGGCGCCAGCGCGCAGTCCTCTCACCAATGGGTTCCGTAGTTAAAATCCCGGTCACTGCATGTGAGATTTGTGCTGGACAAAGCGGAGGCGGGACAGGTTTTTCCCCGGGTTGTCTGGTTTTCCCTGTCGTCTTTCATTCTAGCAACACTCTCCAATATCATTTCGTCTGCCAGTCAATTATTGCCCCAGAGGAATGCAACATGCTTCAGCAGGCGGCACAACTTCTATTCTCGTCACTAGAGGTGGCTTCATTCATTCCATTCATTACCCGGTCTAATGACTGGAAGCAGGCTGTGGATTCTTCATTGTTATTATATCTGAATCTGCAAAAGATACGGAGAAATTACTGAATGGTGTGGACTCAGTCTCGGAGATGAAGTACAATAGGCAAATAAATAATTCCAAAACAAAATAATGAAATGCATTCAAACGAAGTCAGGTGATGCAAGAAATATTAGTTTAGGAAATGAAGTCCGAAAGTAAGTAGATGAATATTTTTATACGAATTGTAGAAGAAGTAACGATAGCATAAGTAAGGAAGATATAAAGCTAAGACTAGTGCACGCATGGAAGGCGTTTCATGAGAAGGGAAATGTGCTCACGTCGAAAACTGATATAGAGGGAAATGTGTTCTGAAGACATTCGTCTGGAACGTGGCATTGTATGGAAGTGAAACGTGGACGATAAATAACTGAGAAGGAATGGGAGATTTTTGAAATGAGTAGATCGAATCATGAATGAAGAGACCCTGGATCGAATTGATGAATGGAGAACGATTTCGCAACATTTGATCAGAACAAGAGATAAAGTAAACAGCTTTCGGTACCTAGGTGAGAACATCACGGGTAAAGTACAAAGCAACAGAAGTACCACAGACAGAGCTCAACTGCTGCTGAAACTACGATATACAGCCATGATTACATACTGAAAGAAGAACCTCTCGAGGAAAGCCAAACTGTAACACTACATGATAACCATCAGGAATGCTGCATTTTATGCAACTGAGACGCTGACATTGGGCAAGAGAGCATGCATACAATTGGAGAAGGAGGGAAGAAGAATCTTGAGACATATGGGGCATCAAAAAACAAGGTGAAATTTGGGTACACAGATCAAGGGAGGAACTATGTGAGAGTATAGAACAAATCTCATGTGTGATAAGAAAGAGAACATTGTTGGACATCTCATGAGGATGGATGACAATAGGCTGACGAAGAAGATACGGAATGCAACCTGCTTAACTGGAAATGAGTGGATGAAGGAAGTCAGAGAAGATTGGGAGACTATTGGCATAAAGGAAAAATATCCACTGATGACAGTACAGGATAGGTCCAAATACAGAAAGCTCGTGGAAGGTCACAGATGGACGGACACCAAGATCCAGATTCAGATCACGGAGGCAGAGAGGAAGAGGTGTGAGAGAATGAAGAAGTATTGGGGAGAAAGGAGACGTGCCGAACAAGTCACTCTTGACCCTCAGGGGTCGTAACGAACCGAATATAATAAAATAAACGCGTGTGCTCGTCCCGACGTGGTGCAGTTCTTTACAGGCACATCCCTATTGGAGGTAAGCTGCATGTACCATTCTAACCACATACCCGCCCTCCTGCCATTCTTAAATCTCTGGCATACCGGGAACAGATCCCGGGCTTTCGAGGATGGCAGCTAGCTACGCTAACGGTTAGGCTACGGAGGTGGTCAGAAGGAGATAGAGAATAGTAGAATGTATCTTAAGACACACAGGGCTTGTTCAGCTGGTTATAGAGTGAAGTGTAAGCGGTAAGAATATTAGGGGTAGACCACGGTGTGAAAATGAGAAAAGAGATTCTAGTAGATGTAGTTAGGTAATGTGAAAAGGTTAGCACGGGCGAGGGTGACATGGAGAGCTGCTTCAAATCAGCCGTTGGACTGATGACGCAAACACACACAACCCCTCACGTGTAGCTAAGCCTACTACCGCTCCTGACGAGCTGTTGAAGAACTCCCAATCGTAGGGTTAGAAAGAGAGTTTGTGATGAACGTAGCCTAGTAATCGCGAATTATTTCCCGTTGCCATTTCTCGAACGGTAAAAGCAAATGAAATCTACAAGATCAGAAATTGCATTTTTCACAAGTTTTGCTATGCACCATTCATCAATATAGGAAATAAGGTAGAATTTTGACATTTCCTACTTGGCCTCTTAATTTTGCTACGTCTCAGTACCGTAAGTAATACAAATGAAAGAATTATTAAGTATTGTGCAACCCAATCATCTATGAACTTGCGTAACAGTTTTGAAGGAGTTCTGTTAAATCGCTTTTCCGTGATGTATCAATCAATCAATCAATCAATCGATCAATCAATCAATCAATCAATCAATCAATCAATCAATCAATCAATCAATCAATCAATCAATCAATCAATCAATCAATCAATCAATCAATCAATCAATCAATCAATCAATCAATCAATCAATCAATCAATTAATCAATCAATCAATCAATCAAATCATAAGCAAATTGAGCAGAATCTACTTTCGACCTTTAAACACCTAATCCAAGAAGGCTCATATTGCTATTTTGTTGTGAGGATAAGACTTTCTTACGATTTGGCATAACTTGTCAATAAATTGTATGTTTCAGTCGGGGAAAGGGCTATATACACTTTTACATTCTGTATCCATAATAAAGTTGACAACGCATCGTACTTGGGTTGATCGGATTTTGCTAAGCATCTAGGTCTAGTTAGTTTCTGACACTGATATATAAGAATGACTAGACCGTGCATACCACGTGATTATTTCATAAACTTCCAGAAATACAAGCTTCTACGTTCTAACAATGCTTCTATCTGGCAGATTGCTCTTTTCACTATCTGCCAGCCAATCATTTTTTCAATCAATCGACATCGTTAAGGCTCTCTTCCCCAGTTGTTTCACCACGTGTTTTCTGTTCTTGCTGCGCTGATGTCAGATCATTATTTTAGCCAGGGCTGAAAAATAATAAATATAACGCAAATTAGGCTGTTATTTTATGTATGGGCGATATTTTGTACTATTACATTAGCTATGACATAAGGTCTAACATGTTGTGTAGAGACCCTAAAAATAATAATTCATTTAAATATGGGAATTGCCGAAAATTTTGGCCCACAGTAGTTACTTCACGTGCTGGCAAATCTACTGAGGCTTGCGTATTTGCGCATCTTCAAATACGAACGGACTGAGCTGGGGTCGATTCTGACAACTTTGGCTCAGAAATCCAGCCCTCCATCGTTTTCGATATTTCCACTTATACCGCACGGCCAACTCGCTCGGTTATAATGTACAACCTGTGACAATAAAGTTCGGTGAATGAAGTCAGAACGGTCGATCCGGCAACACTGGCGACATGCAATGCTTCACCTGCGTGGCAGCAGGTTTTGACCACCTGCTCCCAACGTTGTTCAGTTGATCATCATGTGTGTGCCGTGTAAGACCTGTTTGACACAGTGCGTTTTTAGTGTGTTGGTTCTGAACTGCGAACAGGAACATGAACGACCAAACGGTCAATGTACAGTTTTGTTTGAAGCTTGGCAAGACGCCGAACGAAATGCATGCGATGCTGGTACGAAGATCAAGCACTGTCCTTGATGTGTGTGTACGGGGGATACGCCCGTTTTCAAGGAGGCCGGAAAAGTGTTTCTGACAACTCCCGTAGTGGAAGACCGGCGACCGCCGTCAGTGACGGAAACATTGAGAAGGTGAGGACATTAATCACGAACGATCTGCGATTGACTGTGCGCATGATAGCGGATGAAGTGAAGATTAACCGTGAATCCGTGCGACATATTGTCCCCGTGAAAATTGGCGATTTTATGAATATTCTAACAAGTGGAAAGCAAAAGATTTTATTGTCTGCTTGAAGCCGCAACACATCACTTGGGAACTTGTGGCGAGCCGTGAACGAGTTTTTTTTTGTCGTTCAGAGGGGTGCGATACGTCACCGGCAGGACTGTGTCAAGGTTATAGCTAACCACGTGACTACCTTCGCACGCGCGACTCAGCCTGTTTCTAGAATAGTCTGCGCAAATTAAAGGTGATCATCAGCCAATTACCGTACTCGCTGAAGAACACGCCTCCCTGGGCTAATTAGATATATAAGGCCTTGCTTCAAGTGAATCGCTCTCTTAATGCTTAATGCTTAATGCTCTTCGCTTTACGCTCTTCTTAATGCTTGTTTGCTGCGTGAGAAATCACATCACCGGACCACGTGGAAGGAGAAATTTCAAGACAAGTCGACGCCCGTTCTACCAGAATTTAGTCTGATAATTAGTGAATTCTGTGGAATAAAAACACCTAGGAGCCAAGTTAAGTGTGACAGTGTAGACGAGCTGTTTATATTCTGCGTGTGCTTGTTCAAAATACTTAATTTTGTCATCTCAGTTACAGCTTGTGACCAGCAATCAACGAAGACGTCTTGGAATTGAAGATCTCAAGATGAAGAATTCCGCAACTACCAACATCATTTCATCGAGGGACATCCATCGCAGAGCTTCCATGGAGCTGTAAAAATGTAAGGCGTCTCTGGTAATTGGAAGAAGACTGGCCGGAGTATGCTGAAATAACTGACTGTCGACGGGAATCGAACTCTACAAAAACTTGAGTACCTTTTTAATTTAATTTATCTGTCCTATCTTCTGTACAACTAGAGATCTTTCTTCTTAAGTCGTAGATCTATCAGTTTGCTGTAGTTAGAAATATTTCATTTTCCTACTTCTTAAGGTGTCATGGTAGACTAGGTACGTGTGAATGAGATTTTGAAATCTATTAGAGTAGACATGTAGGTTGTCTTTGACTGACTTCCCATGCTTAAGGAGCTTAAGTTTAATAATCACTGACCACACGATAAATCTACTTTCTTTATAATATCGAAAGTTACCGGACGGAAAATTTGCGTGTACATTTTGAGTGAATAGGGTCGAACCTAGTGTCTTTTGAAATCACTTGTTGTTTTTTTATGATGAAGTCATCTAATTTTACGACATTCCAGGAGAATCAGTAGATGTAATAATCACTTAAATAATAATAATATTGATTAAAGATCGGGTAAAACAGAAGTAAACGCTCGTGAGCCATAAAACTACTGTAGAATTCCTAAATGTGAGATAGAATGTGCTCTGTTCATGAAGGGTCTGGAATATGGCCTATCCTGAGGGATATTTGTTGCATAATTGAGTGAATGATGAATTAGTGGCGATATTGATTTATTCTTGTGTATTTGGAACGCAAGATAGATTATAATTAGTGGAGCACGTGTTTGTGAGTGTATTTCACAGGTAGGAAGTAAAAATAATGCGAGTAAGGCTCACGCTTGCGGTAAATTCAACCTGTAGCCCACATGATGGTAGTGCTTATGGATTTTACTAGAATCTTCCATTATAATCTCATGAATTAGATGAACTTGCGCTGATATGTGAAATATATGTCTATCAAGTGATACTCATGACTTCGATCACTAGCCACCATTAATGTAAGAGAATTTCTGTGCACGAATTATTTTTGCGAGACATTACGCATCCCGACCATCTATAAAAATCATAACTAAAATTGCCAAGTCAGGATTCGTTGTAAATAGTGTACATAAAACGTGTTTCCCTAGTGTGAATGTGTGTGTAAATGTGTATATTTCTCTTGTGCCATGTTTATTTCATTTAATTCTGATCTGGTCGCGCACTCGCCGTGACGCGGATCACATTCATCGTTGTGTGTTGCCTTAAGAAATAATTTCATGCCCTTAAGGGAAAGTTTAATTAAATTAAGTCAAGGAAGACTAGGAAGGAATTTAATTTTTTTTTCGCAAGGTTTAAAAGGAAAGATCATCTCGTTACTTTGTAAAGGCACTCGATTTGTAACAAAATTTATTTAACTAGCTCACACGTTGGTAATGTAAATTTCTAAAAATCTGAAATACTTTAAGATTAATTTGAATAGAAATGAAATGCAAAGATTAAAGGTAGAAATTTGTCAGCCGCATGATTGCTTTGAAACATTGTAAAAATAAGTCATTAATAATTAATCAAAAATCATTACTCTGAAATACTAATGATGAACATTAGATAAATGATGCGGTAGAGAATTGATAAGAACACGATCGTGTTACAATGAAACAGGTTAATTGAATGATAATAATGATAATAATAATCAAGATAATAATTAATTAATTTTGAGAATTTTGGAAACAGTTTTTCTTTGCTACTGAAGTTCACGTTAGTGTCATTAACCATTATTAAATATTGTAAATGATTAATTCAGCTGTGTACATTGTAAAGACCACGTGTTGAGGCAACTTTAAATTGGTGAAACTTTGAACACATGTTTATTTAGTTCTTTCAGTCAAATGTTTGGTTTAAAAAGGCAAGTGGCCTAATTACTTCTTTGGTTTCATTTACAGCACAGTAGAGCTGGAGATATGAATACAAGTCACTCTAGATCGAGGAAGAAACCCGATATTATGAAAGCTCTGTTATGTAAAAAGGAATATTAGCAAGAATATTTTGTTGTTTAATTGCTTATGTGAATAAATGTCAGAGTGTTGTTTTAATATTTCTTTTTATCCTGCTTGGTCATCAATCCTTACAACCCTTAAATGCCTCTAGGAAGTGATAGCCAACGATCGAACGGTCCACCTTGGGACTCATCGCTCGATGGCTGGGCTTAGCTCGGGAAAAATGGGGGCATTTAAGATGGCTTAATCCAAGCGTGGGGCTCGAGATTGGCTTATCCAAGCTCGAAAATGATCTTGTGCTGTCCAGTGTTTATGACATTGACAAGATCAGATGACCAATTAAATTAGGCTGACTCTGACACATTTATTCGCCCAAATTCTTGTGGCTAACATAAGCACATGTTAAATGTAACTTGTATGAATATTGTTGAAAACAAATTCTTGCTGGTAATTAGAAATTTGAATTTGCTGCGATGACAATTAATTAAAGTTAGATTCATAATTGCGACCGATATTGGTGAAAATTTGGAACTTTCATGATATCGACAAATCGGTGCCTTCACAAATTTGATAGAGTTCGATTCCCAATATTTCAGTAGTCCGGTTAGAATCCTTCCAATACCAGAATAGCCATTTAATGAATAATTGTAACCATGGAGGACTTAAGGCAGATGTTGTTGGCTATGGAGGAGAGGATTAATGCCAACTTGAACATCAGTCAAGCTAACTTAGAGAAAAGACTTAGTGAAAATCAGGCTCACTTAGAGGAAAGACTTAGTGAAAATCAGGCTCACTTAGAGGAAAAACTTAGTGGAAATCAGGCCAGCCTAGAGAAAAACTTAGAGAAAAAACTTAGTGAAAATCAGGTACACTTAGAAAAAGGACTTAGTGATCTCAGTGACGCACAAATAAACCTCGAAAAATCTCTCGGGGAAGCTATTGAAGAAAAGTTGACGGACATTAAAAACCAAACTGAGGAAGGTTTAGGAAAAATATGTTCGGACATTAAACTTTTTAACGGCAAGATAGCCTCAATGCAGAGCGAGCTCGTAATAGTCAAAAATGATTTCGCTACTATGAAAAAGGAGGTAAACGAAAACATTGCCAAGTCTATGGCGGGCATGTCCAATGAATTCAGTGAACGACTGGCAAACGTTCAGCAGGACATATTAACTGGAATCGACAAATACAAGGGCGAAGTTGAACAATCATTCCTGAATATTGAGGAAAAGATTGACACAAATTCAGAGGACCTTAAGGTCACGAAAACGGCTTGGGCGAAGAAATTCGTTGGATTAAACGAGAAACTACAACAAGTCGAAAAGGGCATTCTCGACAAAATCGAGACATCCCAAGTCGATACCTCGGAACGGATGGATTATATCCACGAGTCGCTTGAGGATAGTTGGGGCGAAATAAAAACCATCAAAACCACCCTGATGAATGCCATACATAAGGTCACGACTGAGTCAAAAACTGAAACCGAAGGGATTCGAAAGGAGTACACGGATGGAATTAAGGAGCTTGTACATGAAATGCATCTCCTGAAAATCCAGAACGAGAACACTAGCAAGGTCACCAATTCATTGCTAGAGAAGCAGGCATTACTGGAGCAACGTGTAACCGGCACGGGTCTGACGTCAACTCCACTTGCAACTGCAGGGACAGGCGCTGCGAATACAATTGACATTTCTTCAGAGCCGACAGTAAATGCGTCTCAAATGAATACAACCGGCCAGACGCAAATAGTAAATATAATTCGTCTTCACGAAGACCAACCCAAGAAATTCAATAACGTTAGAGGAAACGTGACTCCGAAAGGCTTTATTCGGGAACTGCAGGATTACTTTCGCGATGCGAAAATTCCACCAGAAAGGCAGCTAAGAGTCACCGAAAAATTCCTGGAAGACTCAGTTCATACCTGGTTTGTCGCATTTCGATTTTCGTTTGACGATTTCGAAAGTTTCAAGAAAGCATTCCTGGAGAAGTACTGGAATAGCGACGTTCAATACAACCTTAGGACGGAGTTATACGCCAGGAAATATGCATCATCTACGCCCACGAGATATGCGGACTTCCTGTCCAGCCAATTAAGAAAATTAAGGGAACTAGACTCACCGCCATCAGAACCTGAGTTGGTTAAGTTGATCACCCGACAGTTACCACCAGATGTGCAGAGGATCATGATAGCCTCAAATACGCAATCTGCAATTCAGGCTGAGGCGTTGTTAAGACAATTAGACATGACGTCCAAGGAACCAGTTCGTCAGGGACGAAACTCGGAACCTCAGATCCATCAGGTAACAACGAATAAGGAGGAAGAATCGAAATCAGTCAACCAAGGGAGAACGTGGAAACGTAACCCTGGAGGGCAAGATTCACCTCGTGATCGATCGCCCGTACGCAGAAATAGACCCATTAGAAACTGGGAATATTCCAGACGTAACGAGAGGAAGCGTCCATACTCAGATTACCGAAGGAGCTGGAACCGAAACCAGGACTTCCGCCACTCAAGAGGAAGGAGAGACTGGCGAGAAGAAGAAAAGGAGAAATATCTAAAAGACCTTCAAAACTCGACGCAGGAAAACGAACGATGGCGAAGAGCAATCCAAACCCAGGATACCAACCCTGATATCGTGGGAGCGGAAAGCCTTCAATACCAAGAGGCCAAGGCTCGGGGAAGCCAACATAACAACTCGAGTCAGGAACACAGCCAAGGTGCCATTAAGAAAAGATCTCATCTTCAATGAGAAGAGAGATAGAACGAATCCTGAAGGCAAAATCGGCAAACTTCAAGAAGGAAGTGCGATACAGGTCGACGCATAGACTCTACCGAACACCTACACCACTAGCTGACACCGTATAACCATCTGTTAAAAGGGAAAAATAAGTTACTGAAGATAGAAATAAAACTTGAGAAACACCCTGTATGGAGAGACTAGGCTACTGGATGCCAGGAGCGGAACGAGGAACTCCGAGTCTCACACCTATCGCGAGCTCAACTAAGTTACTACCAGGTGATTCAACAACCAATTTTCCGGAACAATAGTAATGGACACTGTTATGTAATAATTTCATCTACAAACGAAATTATATTCCAACCAAGGGAGAGATGTCCCCGTGAAAATTGGCGATTTTATGAATATTCTAACAAGTGGAAAGCAAAAGATTTTATTGTCTGCTTGAAGCCGCAACACATCACTTGGGAACTTGTGGCGAGCCGTGAACGAGTTTTTTTTTGTCGTTCAGAGGGGTGCGATACGTCACCGGCAGGACTGTGTCAAGGTTATAGCTAACCACGTGACTACCTTCGCACGCGCGACTCAGCCTGTTTCTAGAATAGTCTGCGCAAATTAAAGGTGATCATCAGCCAATTACCGTACTCGCTGAAGAACACGCCTCCCTGGGCTAATTAGATATATAAGGCCTTGCTTCAAGTGAATCGCTCTCTTAATGCTTAATGCTTAATGCTCTTCGCTTTACGCTCTTCTTAATGCTTGTTTGCTGCGTGAGAAATCACATCACCGGACCACGTGGAAGGAGAAATTTCAAGACAAGTCGACGCCCGTTCTACCAGAATTTAGTCTGATAATTAGTGAATTCTGTGGAATAAAAACACCTAGGAGCCAAGTTAAGTGTGACAGTGTAGACGAGCTGTTTATATTCTGCGTGTGCTTGTTCAAAATACTTAATTTTGTCATCTCAGTTACAGCTTGTGACCAGCAATCAACGAAGACGTCTTGGAATTGAAGATCTCAAGATGAAGAATTCCGCAACTACCAACATCATTTCATCGAGGGACATCCATCGCAGAGCTTCCATGGAGCTGTAAAAATGTAAGGCGTCTCTGGTAATTGGAAGAAGACTGGCCGGAGTATGCTGAAATAACTGACTGTCGACGGGAATCGAACTCTACAAAAACTTGAGTACCTTTTTAATTTAATTTATCTGTCCTATCTTCTGTACAACTAGAGATCTTTCTTCTTAAGTCGTAGATCTATCAGTTTGCTGTAGTTAGAAATATTTCATTTTCCTACTTCTTAAGGTGTCATGGTAGACTAGGTACGTGTGAATGAGATTTTGAAATCTATTAGAGTAGACATGTAGGTTGTCTTTGACTGACTTCCCATGCTTAAGGAGCTTAAGTTTAATAATCACTGACCACACGATAAATCTACTTTCTTTATAATATCGAAAGTTACCGGACGGAAAATTTGCGTGTACATTTTGAGTGAATAGGGTCGAACCTAGTGTCTTTTGAAATCACTTGTTGTTTTTTTATGATGAAGTCATCTAATTTTACGACATTCCAGGAGAATCAGTAGATGTAATAATCACTTAAATAATAATAATATTGATTAAAGATCGGGTAAAACAGAAGTAAACGCTCGTGAGCCATAAAACTACTGTAGAATTCCTAAATGTGAGATAGAATGTGCTCTGTTCATGAAGGGTCTGGAATATGGCCTATCCTGAGGGATATTTGTTGCATAATTGAGTGAATGATGAATTAGTGGCGATATTGATTTATTCTTGTGTATTTGGAACGCAAGATAGATTATAATTAGTGGAGCACGTGTTTGTGAGTGTATTTCACAGGTAGGAAGTAAAAATAATGCGAGTAAGGCTCACGCTTGCGGTAAATTCAACCTGTAGCCCACATGATGGTAGTGCTTATGGATTTTACTAGAATCTTCCATTATAATCTCATGAATTAGATGAACTTGCGCTGATATGTGAAATATATGTCTATCAAGTGATACTCATGACTTCGATCACTAGCCACCATTAATGTAAGAGAATTTCTGTGCACGAATTATTTTTGCGAGACATTACGCATCCCGACCATCTATAAAAATCATAACTAAAATTGCCAAGTCAGGATTCGTTGTAAATAGTGTACATAAAACGTGTTTCCCTAGTGTGAATGTGTGTGTAAATGTGTATATTTCTCTTGTGCCATGTTTATTTCATTTAATTCTGATCTGGTCGCGCACTCGCCGTGACGCGGATCACATTCATCGTTGTGTGTTGCCTTAAGAAATAATTTCATGCCCTTAAGGGAAAGTTTAATTAAATTAAGTCAAGGAAGACTAGGAAGGAATTTAATTTTTTTTTCGCAAGGTTTAAAAGGAAAGATCATCTCGTTACTTTGTAAAGGCACTCGATTTGTAACAAAATTTATTTAACTAGCTCACACGTTGGTAATGTAAATTTCTAAAAATCTGAAATACTTTAAGATTAATTTGAATAGAAATGAAATGCAAAGATTAAAGGTAGAAATTTGTCAGCCGCATGATTGCTTTGAAACATTGTAAAAATAAGTCATTAATAATTAATCAAAAATCATTACTCTGAAATACTAATGATGAACATTAGATAAATGATGCGGTAGAGAATTGATAAGAACACGATCGTGTTACAATGAAACAGGTTAATTGAATGATAATAATGATAATAATAATCAAGATAATAATTAATTAATTTTGAGAATTTTGGAAACAGTTTTTCTTTGCTACTGAAGTTCACGTTAGTGTCATTAACCATTATTAAATATTGTAAATGATTAATTCAGCTGTGTACATTGTAAAGACCACGTGTTGAGGCAACTTTAAATTGGTGAAACTTTGAACACATGTTTATTTAGTTCTTTCAGTCAAATGTTTGGTTTAAAAAGGCAAGTGGCCTAATTACTTCTTTGGTTTCATTTACAGCACAGTAGAGCTGGAGATATGAATACAAGTCACTCTAGATCGAGGAAGAAACCCGATATTATGAAAGCTCTGTTATGTAAAAAGGAATATTAGCAAGAATATTTTGTTGTTTAATTGCTTATGTGAATAAATGTCAGAGTGTTGTTTTAATATTTCTTTTTATCCTGCTTGGTCATCAATCCTTACAACCCTTAAATGCCTCTAGGAAGTGATAGCCAACGATCGAACGGTCCACCTTGGGACTCATCGCTCGATGGCTGGGCTTAGCTCGGGAAAAATGGGGGCATTTAAGATGGCTTAATCCAAGCGTGGGGCTCGAGATTGGCTTATCCAAGCTCGAAAATGATCTTGTGCTGTCCAGTGTTTATGACATTGACAAGATCAGATGACCAATTAAATTAGGCTGACTCTGACACATTTATTCGCCCAAATTCTTGTGGCTAACATAAGCACATGTTAAATGTAACTTGTATGAATATTGTTGAAAACAAATTCTTGCTGGTAATTAGAAATTTGAATTTGCTGCGATGACAATTAATTAAAGTTAGATTCATAATTGCGACCGATATTGGTGAAAATTTGGAACTTTCATGATATCGACAAATCGGTGCCTTCACAAATTTGATAGAGTTCGATTCCCAATATTTCAGTAGTCCGGTTAGAATCCTTCCAATACCAGAATAGCCATTTAATGAATAATTGTAACCATGGAGGACTTAAGGCAGATGTTGTTGGCTATGGAGGAGAGGATTAATGCCAACTTGAACATCAGTCAAGCTAACTTAGAGAAAAGACTTAGTGAAAATCAGGCTCACTTAGAGGAAAGACTTAGTGAAAATCAGGCTCACTTAGAGGAAAAACTTAGTGGAAATCAGGCCAGCCTAGAGAAAAACTTAGAGAAAAAACTTAGTGAAAATCAGGTACACTTAGAAAAAGGACTTAGTGATCTCAGTGACGCACAAATAAACCTCGAAAAATCTCTCGGGGAAGCTATTGAAGAAAAGTTGACGGACATTAAAAACCAAACTGAGGAAGGTTTAGGAAAAATATGTTCGGACATTAAACTTTTTAACGGCAAGATAGCCTCAATGCAGAGCGAGCTCGTAATAGTCAAAAATGATTTCGCTACTATGAAAAAGGAGGTAAACGAAAACATTGCCAAGTCTATGGCGGGCATGTCCAATGAATTCAGTGAACGACTGGCAAACGTTCAGCAGGACATATTAACTGGAATCGACAAATACAAGGGCGAAGTTGAACAATCATTCCTGAATATTGAGGAAAAGATTGACACAAATTCAGAGGACCTTAAGGTCACGAAAACGGCTTGGGCGAAGAAATTCGTTGGATTAAACGAGAAACTACAACAAGTCGAAAAGGGCATTCTCGACAAAATCGAGACATCCCAAGTCGATACCTCGGAACGGATGGATTATATCCACGAGTCGCTTGAGGATAGTTGGGGCGAAATAAAAACCATCAAAACCACCCTGATGAATGCCATACATAAGGTCACGACTGAGTCAAAAACTGAAACCGAAGGGATTCGAAAGGAGTACACGGATGGAATTAAGGAGCTTGTACATGAAATGCATCTCCTGAAAATCCAGAACGAGAACACTAGCAAGGTCACCAATTCATTGCTAGAGAAGCAGGCATTACTGGAGCAACGTGTAACCGGCACGGGTCTGACGTCAACTCCACTTGCAACTGCAGGGACAGGCGCTGCGAATACAATTGACATTTCTTCAGAGCCGACAGTAAATGCGTCTCAAATGAATACAACCGGCCAGACGCAAATAGTAAATATAATTCGTCTTCACGAAGACCAACCCAAGAAATTCAATAACGTTAGAGGAAACGTGACTCCGAAAGGCTTTATTCGGGAACTGCAGGATTACTTTCGCGATGCGAAAATTCCACCAGAAAGGCAGCTAAGAGTCACCGAAAAATTCCTGGAAGACTCAGTTCATACCTGGTTTGTCGCATTTCGATTTTCGTTTGACGATTTCGAAAGTTTCAAGAAAGCATTCCTGGAGAAGTACTGGAATAGCGACGTTCAATACAACCTTAGGACGGAGTTATACGCCAGGAAATATGCATCATCTACGCCCACGAGATATGCGGACTTCCTGTCCAGCCAATTAAGAAAATTAAGGGAACTAGACTCACCGCCATCAGAACCTGAGTTGGTTAAGTTGATCACCCGACAGTTACCACCAGATGTGCAGAGGATCATGATAGCCTCAAATACGCAATCTGCAATTCAGGCTGAGGCGTTGTTAAGACAATTAGACATGACGTCCAAGGAACCAGTTCGTCAGGGACGAAACTCGGAACCTCAGATCCATCAGGTAACAACGAATAAGGAGGAAGAATCGAAATCAGTCAACCAAGGGAGAACGTGGAAACGTAACCCTGGAGGGCAAGATTCACCTCGTGATCGATCGCCCGTACGCAGAAATAGACCCATTAGAAACTGGGAATATTCCAGACGTAACGAGAGGAAGCGTCCATACTCAGATTACCGAAGGAGCTGGAACCGAAACCAGGACTTCCGCCACTCAAGAGGAAGGAGAGACTGGCGAGAAGAAGAAAAGGAGAAATATCTAAAAGACCTTCAAAACTCGACGCAGGAAAACGAACGATGGCGAAGAGCAATCCAAACCCAGGATACCAACCCTGATATCGTGGGAGCGGAAAGCCTTCAATACCAAGAGGCCAAGGCTCGGGGAAGCCAACATAACAACTCGAGTCAGGAACACAGCCAAGGTGCCATTAAGAAAAGATCTCATCTTCAATGAGAAGAGAGATAGAACGAATCCTGAAGGCAAAATCGGCAAACTTCAAGAAGGAAGTGCGATACAGGTCGACGCATAGACTCTACCGAACACCTACACCACTAGCTGACACCGTATAACCATCTGTTAAAAGGGAAAAATAAGTTACTGAAGATAGAAATAAAACTTGAGAAACACCCTGTATGGAGAGACTAGGCTACTGGATGCCAGGAGCGGAACGAGGAACTCCGAGTCTCACACCTATCGCGAGCTCAACTAAGTTACTACCAGGTGATTCAACAACCAATTTTCCGGAACAATAGTAATGGACACTGTTATGTAATAATTTCATCTACAAACGAAATTATATTCCAACCAAGGGAGAGATGTCCCCGTGAAAATTGGCGATTTTATGAATATTCTAACAAGTGGAAAGCAAAAGATTTTATTGTCTGCTTGAAGCCGCAACACATCACTTGGGAACTTGTGGCGAGCCGTGAACGAGTTTTTTTTTGTCGTTCAGAGGGGTGCGATACGTCACCGGCAGGACTGTGTCAAGGTTATAGCTAACCACGTGACTACCTTCGCACGCGCGACTCAGCCTGTTTCTAGAATAGTCTGCGCAAATTAAAGGTGATCATCAGCCAATTACCGTACTCGCTGAAGAACACGCCTCCCTGGGCTAATTAGATATATAAGGCCTTGCTTCAAGTGAATCGCTCTCTTAATGCTTAATGCTTAATGCTCTTCGCTTTACGCTCTTCTTAATGCTTGTTTGCTGCGTGAGAAATCACATCACCGGACCACGTGGAAGGAGAAATTTCAAGACAAGTCGACGCCCGTTCTACCAGAATTTAGTCTGATAATTAGTGAATTCTGTGGAATAAAAACACCTAGGAGCCAAGTTAAGTGTGACAGTGTAGACGAGCTGTTTATATTCTGCGTGTGCTTGTTCAAAATACTTAATTTTGTCATCTCAGTTACAGCTTGTGACCAGCAATCAACGAAGACGTCTTGGAATTGAAGATCTCAAGATGAAGAATTCCGCAACTACCAACATCATTTCATCGAGGGACATCCATCGCAGAGCTTCCATGGAGCTGTAAAAATGTAAGGCGTCTCTGGTAATTGGAAGAAGACTGGCCGGAGTATGCTGAAATAACTGACTGTCGACGGGAATCGAACTCTACAAAAACTTGAGTACCTTTTTAATTTAATTTATCTGTCCTATCTTCTGTACAACTAGAGATCTTTCTTCTTAAGTCGTAGATCTATCAGTTTGCTGTAGTTAGAAATATTTCATTTTCCTACTTCTTAAGGTGTCATGGTAGACTAGGTACGTGTGAATGAGATTTTGAAATCTATTAGAGTAGACATGTAGGTTGTCTTTGACTGACTTCCCATGCTTAAGGAGCTTAAGTTTAATAATCACTGACCACACGATAAATCTACTTTCTTTATAATATCGAAAGTTACCGGACGGAAAATTTGCGTGTACATTTTGAGTGAATAGGGTCGAACCTAGTGTCTTTTGAAATCACTTGTTGTTTTTTTATGATGAAGTCATCTAATTTTACGACATTCCAGGAGAATCAGTAGATGTAATAATCACTTAAATAATAATAATATTGATTAAAGATCGGGTAAAACAGAAGTAAACGCTCGTGAGCCATAAAACTACTGTAGAATTCCTAAATGTGAGATAGAATGTGCTCTGTTCATGAAGGGTCTGGAATATGGCCTATCCTGAGGGATATTTGTTGCATAATTGAGTGAATGATGAATTAGTGGCGATATTGATTTATTCTTGTGTATTTGGAACGCAAGATAGATTATAATTAGTGGAGCACGTGTTTGTGAGTGTATTTCACAGGTAGGAAGTAAAAATAATGCGAGTAAGGCTCACGCTTGCGGTAAATTCAACCTGTAGCCCACATGATGGTAGTGCTTATGGATTTTACTAGAATCTTCCATTATAATCTCATGAATTAGATGAACTTGCGTTGATATGTGAAATATATGTCTATCAAGTGATACTCATGACTTCGATCACTAGCCACCATTAATGTAAGAGAATTTCTGTGCACGAATTATTTTTGCGAGACATTACGCATCCCGACCATCTATAAAAATCATAACTAAAATTGCCAAGTCAGGATTCGTTGTAAATAGTGTACATAAAACGTGTTTCCCTAGTGTGAATGTGTGTGTAAATGTGTATATTTCTCTTGTGCCATGTTTATTTCATTTAATTCTGATCTGGTCGCGCACTCGCCGTGACGCGGATCACATTCATCGTTGTGTGTTGCCTTAAGAAATAATTTCATGCCCTTAAGGGAAAGTTTAATTAAATTAAGTCAAGGAAGACTAGGAAGGAATTTAATTTTTTTTTCGCAAGGTTTAAAAGGAAAGATCATCTCGTTACTTTGTAAAGGCACTCGATTTGTAACAAAATTTATTTAACTAGCTCACACGTTGGTAATGTAAATTTCTAAAAATCTGAAATACTTTAAGATTAATTTGAATAGAAATGAAATGCAAAGATTAAAGGTAGAAATTTGTCAGCCGCATGATTGCTTTGAAACATTGTAAAAATAAGTCATTAATAATTAATCAAAAATCATTACTCTGAAATACTAATGATGAACATTAGATAAATGATGCGGTAGAGAATTGATAAGAACACGATCGTGTTACAATGAAACAGGTTAATTGAATGATAATAATGATAATAATAATCAAGATAATAATTAATTAATTTTGAGAATTTTGGAAACAGTTTTTCTTTGCTACTGAAGTTCACGTTAGTGTCATTAACCATTATTAAATATTGTAAATGATTAATTCAGCTGTGTACATTGTAAAGACCACGTGTTGAGGCAACTTTAAATTGGTGAAACTTTGAACACATGTTTATTTAGTTCTTTCAGTCAAATGTTTGGTTTAAAAAGGCAAGTGGCCTAATTACTTCTTTGGTTTCATTTACAGCACAGTAGAGCTGGAGATATGAATACAAGTCACTCTAGATCGAGGAAGAAACCCGATATTATGAAAGCTCTGTTATGTAAAAAGGAATATTAGCAAGAATATTTTGTTGTTTAATTGCTTATGTGAATAAATGTCAGAGTGTTGTTTTAATATTTCTTTTTATCCTGCTTGGTCATCAATCCTTACAACCCTTAAATGCCTCTAGGAAGTGATAGCCAACGATCGAACGGTCCACCTTGGGACTCATCGCTCGATGGCTGGGCTTAGCTCGGGAAAAATGGGGGCAATATCGTTACCCAGAAGTTAGGGAAGTAGAAAAAGTGGTCTCGTCTTCTGTCACAGCACTTGACTGACGATCAGAAGCAGGCACGTTTAGAGGCTTCACAGGATTTTATTGAAACCGCGGATGCGACACCAAATATCTTGAACTGTATCGTCACTAAGGATGAAAAAAGGTGTCTCAGGCACGACCCTGAAACGAAACTGCAAAGCATGGAATGGAGTTCTCCGTGATCCCCTCGTCGGAAATAGGTTAGAGCCGAAAAGTCACGCATCAAATCGGTGCTCATCTACTTTTTCGATAGTCAAGGCATTATCCACAAGGAATTTGTTCCTGAGGGAACGACGTTGAATGCTGCACGGTACACTGACATTTTGACCCGTTTTATGAAACATCTACGCAGTACGCACAACAAGGTTCATGGTGTTTTGTACATGACAACGCTTGCCCACACACAGCCAATATCTTTAAAGAGGTCATGGCAAAAAAGGGAGTGGTGGAACTTGAACATCCCCCATACTCGGCAGATCTCAATCTTCCAGACTTCATCCTATTCCCACGACTCAAAATCGCTTTGAATGGAGATTTGACGATATTCCTGACATCCAACGAAACGTGACGGGGTTTTGAACACCAAGCTAACGAAATCTTTCTTGCAAAGTGTCCAGGACATGTATCGCCGATTTCAGCAGTGCATAGTTATGCGAGAGGAGTATTTAGAAGGACAGTAAGGTCACTGTCGTGCATTGTTCATCTATGTTGATAGTACAGGACTATTCACCGAATTTTATTGTCACAGGTTGTATTTCAGGAGGCTGCTATATATTTCCAGACGTCTCATTATATGGCCAAAGTAGGATAGCTTTCCGATCTTAACCAGCCCTACACAGACACTCTTTTTATACAGAGGTGTATCCGTGATGATATTTCAAACTTTCAGAGGTGATAGGGGACGGCAAATGAATCAATTTGTGGTAAGCAACCATATTCTGGAAACGATCGAGTCAAAGTTAGGAAAAATTCTACTCGCTTAAGTCCGCTTTCCTGCACAACATTCAAAAGCTGTTCCATTTACAACAAATGTTCGAAATGGCGTGCCCCTACGTCAATGCAGGCATGGCAGGGTAGCACAAAGTGCCGTTTGAACAGCGTTGCAGGCAGCGATAATTCCGGCCAAGAGATCCTATTCAGTTTCGACACGTGTCTCATGCACTAGGCTTTTCACAGGGCCCCACAAGAAGAAATCATGAGGGATGAGATCAGGTGAACGAGCGGGCCACGGAACAGGATCTTCTCTATTAATCCCAAGTTAATGAGTTCAAACGCCACTGACGTCGGTGGCTGTTAAGTGGCTTAAATGTGACAATCCCATGTCGTTGGCTACGGGCACATTAAAGAACTACTGCAGGGCAAATTTACGACACCCAGGCCTCTGTTAAGAAAGAACAGACGTAAACACTTGGATTATTAATAAATTTTGATATACCCCGTAAATAGGATTATCCTCCTTTTTAATCTTCTCTACTCCCGCAAAGCTCTTATTTACTGCAACTGTAGTATTAGATACACTTATTGCAACTACATCTATTTTGTGATTGCGGGTTTGAATGGGATTGGAAATCACAAGAAAATACAAGTAGAGACGGTTAGAATCGCACTGACTTTCTTTACAGTGTCCTAGTGAAAATAGTTAATGAAATATCGTCATTTCCGTCTGGAAATGCAGTGTGCTCCATTTGACCGGCCACTACATAAATTTGAGAGTTCATGGCCTGTCATGTTTCGCACTATAATTCAATCAAAACAACTTTCTCGCACTTCTCATACATAAATTCAGGTTTAGTAGAGGGTGATAAACCAGAACCACTTTCGAAAGAATTTTATCTTCTGAGAATTACATTACATTGAAAAACTCCGGTACTCATCTTAGCAGATCATATTGATCAGAAACCACCTGAAACTTATTTGATGGTGAAAATCTGCTTGGTGTTACCAATAATCGAGATAAGATCCACTTTATCAGGACGAAAAAGCCTTAAGATCTTGTCTCAACAAATATTGAATGAATAAAACCGACTATTTAATAGCAACTCTACATTTACATAAAATAAATATCCGTTTGAGTACCGTATCTTAACAGTTTGAATATTTTATTGAACAGCTGGTTAAACTCGAACGTCTAGTAACCTGCTCATGGTACGGACAATAAAGTACATGGATACTGAGATAGGTCGAATTGAAGATAATCTATATTCAGATCACGTCCGAGTTCTGATGTTCACTATCCACACGTGCTGGACAACCGCCATTTCACTACAAGATTCACGGCTGCATGATATTGACTGTAATCCAAAGGCTTAGTACTGTTCCGTTTCCACAGGTTATTTGACTTTTATATAGGCTTGATATTTCTTCCACACGTTCGATCTCGTCCAAAAATAATGATGGAGTAGATATTCACAGGCTGGCAGCTAGCATCACGGGGAACAGCTCCTCTGGAGTGTGTGAGAATAACTGAGAAATAAGGAGGAGGCCATAAAAGTGATGAATGTTCTCCCAATAATCTTGTGAGATATCGGATTGTGATTTGTACGGGCGAATCGCTTTGAACAACTGCTGTACAGAAGAACAGCAGTCAAGCTATTTCTCAGGTATATAGTCTGAAATAATACACCTTCCGAAATAACTCTGAATTCATCCATTTGATGAACGGGTGATCGAAGGTGAGTAGTAATGGGATGTATATGTTACGGCCAAACCGCGAAATCTAATGGCTTAGCGAATAACGGGTCATTTCTAGCCTGTGCTCGAAATATTTAGGTTGTTCGCAAAAAATGTTGGAAGTAATAAGGGCGCTTATAGGTCCTGATGCATTACAAAATAACACAAATTTTCCATCTGAGTATACGTCCTGTTGTCGAAAGATCTTTTTTTACAGGTTGCTTTACGTCACACCGACACAGATAGATCTTATGGTGACGATGGGATAGGAAAGGGCTAGGTGGCCGTGGCCTTGTTTAAGGTACACCCCCAGCATTTGCCTGGTGTGAACATGGGCAACCATGGAAATCCATCTTCAGGGCTGCCGACAGTGGGATTCGAACCAACTATCCCCCGGATGCAAGGTCACAGCTGCGCGCCTCTGACCGCACGGCCAACTCGTCCGGTTTTGTAATTCTAAAATTGGCATAATATAGTGAAATTTTTTTTAGAAAGTGTTCATGCTTATATTTGCAATACTTCAGAAGATATTAATCTTTTACTGTTGCTATTAAACCAAACCCCATGGCGCAACAGCCCAAAGGGACCATGACCTACCAAGCGACCACTGCTCAGCCCGAAGGGCTGCATATTTCGAGGTGTCGTGTGATCAGGACCACGAATCCTCTCGGCCATTATTCTTGTCTTTCTAGACCAGGGCTGTTATCTCTCCGTCAGGTAGCTCCTAAATTGTAATCACGTAGGCTGAATGTAACTCGAACCAGCACTCAGGTCCAGGTAAGTAACCCAGGCCTCGCCGGGAATCGAATCCGTGGCCTCCGGGTAAAAGGCAGGCACGCTACCTACACCGCGGAGCCGGCACTGTTGTAAGAAAACTATCAATGGAAAAAAAAACCGCACTTACAGCTTTCACTAATTTTCTTACCAACTGTACAATATTTTCATGACATCGAGTGACGAAGACTCGAACTGCTGCGTAACTTAGTTTGTAAAGAAGACGTATAGATAGGTAAAGTGAGAAGTAAAAACACAGAAATGCAATTTTTATGATATAGGCCCTTTTTTCAGCTGTGCTTTAAAATTCCTATTGCCGATTTTGGGTCCTATTTCACGCAATGGCTCACATATTTATTTTGGAATTAGGCATTCTGTCTTCTTAAGGTCTCGTATCATTTGATTTACGACATATTCATTGCGATTTCGACTATCATTCCTCTTCCCTTATCGCTTACAGTAAATAGACCTACAGTAAGATACTCTCTCGCTGATTAAGATCATGGACGATGTTTAACAATATTTGAATAGTCAATAGACTTCTGACACGTTTTGAGCACTCCTTGTACACAAACATAGCTACCGCTACTCTAAGTGGGATGTGAAGGAAGGACTATTCTCAGATTCTTGAAGAGCAGTTCCAGTAACACAGCATATTATTTGAGTTGTCGGTTTAATTTTTGTAGCACCAGATTCTGCACTGCAAGAAAAGAATACGGATAACAGCACTATGTAACAGTCATGGACTTACACCCAATAATAATATGATTTTACTTCAAGTAACTGTATAATGATAAGAGTTAATTCTAACACACAATAAACTAAAGAGATGATTCATATTCTTAGCTGCTTCTAGGCCAGTCTTCCAAGGGTTGGTGACCACCTTTCATACTACGTGTCGGTAAAATAGAGCGTGTTCATCGTCGCGACGCTCACAAGTGGGAATGGCAGACATTATGGAGCGATACTGATGGAGGTTATATATTTTTCCTGAGGATAGTGTCAAGATTGCAAGGAAAACCATTACAGCCACTACCAGAAAATTCAAGACATCAGTGGAGAATGTGATTGTAATAGTAAAGGCACTTGATAGAGCTGGAATGCTAGAACAGAGAAATGTTAGAATTCACGAGCAAATGTTCACCAAATTACGGAATATGCGTGACAAAGAACACACAATTCACTGCTGTCTTCATTTAAGATCCCAAAGTTGGTTATTAGGCGGAATGATGCTCTTGACAACACCGTGTGGACCAGAGCATTGGTGTCCAACACGGACCAAAGTCGATTTTTATTATGAATTTATGTCAAGGAGGACAATATCAATGACCGGCGAAAAGGACACTGAAGCTGATGTTTGAAGCATTCCTCTAATATTCAGGTTTTTATATTTATGTCAATACGCCTCCGAAAGAAACTTTATATCTGATTCAGGAAGTGGGTGGTACGTTCCACAAACGTGATTCCGATATACTACCAAAAAATTCATGGCCCTACAGCACTTGAAGGTCCTTGGCCTACCAAGCAACGGCTGCTCAGCTCGAAGGCCTGCAGATTACGAGGTGTCGTGTGGTCAGCACGACGAATCCTCTCGGCCGTTATACTTGGCTTTCTAGATCGGGTCCGCTATCTCAACGTCAGATAGATCCTCAATTCTAATCATGTAGGCTGAGTGGACCTCAAACCAGCCCTCAGGTCCGGGTAAAAATCCCTGACCTGACCGGGAATCGAACCCGGGGCTCCGGGTAAGAGTCAAGCACGCTATCCCTACACCACGGGGCCGGCTTCCGATATACTACAACGTAAAGGAAATCAAAATATAGAAAATGACTTCAGCACTAAATGTAAGACGTCAACAGGTGTCGTAGGATGCATAAAGTACTGGAACTAGATTCCTGATTACGAATCCAGTGCCGTCGTTATTTGCTCCTAGTGTGAGATGAAAGTTTGTCTGCAACACTTGTCTTACATACCATATTACCGCGATATAGAATAAGGTTTGTATACGATACTTGGAAATTCAAGACGTTACCTCAGCATTTACACGTGGCAATATTTCATATGTACAGTATGTTTGGAACTTTATGTCGAAAAACATCATAGTCACGCACCCAGCTTTCATATTTTGTTTTCTAGAAGTTGCGAATGAATAAAGGATGACGCATTTCCACCGGTAACTTTGGTCTCTTACTTCCTCAACGCTGAACGTTCCGTGAAGATCGTCTTCCCGTGTATGATAACGTCTAATAGGATTTTGGAATTCAGACTTTTGATAACCATGGGCATTCTGGCACCACGTTCCCTAATCACGCAAGTTGCTATTTCTTGGTAGATGCAATAGATTTTCACTCGTTTCTTATCTTTGCGTGATGCTGTCCCATTGGGTGATGGGAATATTCACCTTTTAGAAGAATGGAGAAGACGCTGGAAAGTTGCCACAGACAGTCCCCTACACAACATCTTTTCTGGTGAACATCTTCCTGGTGGACATCACCTACCGCGTAAGCTTTGGACCACTTTGTGTCGGATGGGAACAAATCATAGACGCTGCAGGGATGCCCTTTATGAGTATATAATATAATTCGTGTGGCTATTTCTAGCCGAGTGCATCCATTGTAAGGCAAACCCTCCGATGAGGGTGGGCGGCATCTGCCATGTGTAGGTAACTGCGTGTTATTGTGGCGGAGGATAGTGTTATGTGTGTTGTATGAGTTGCAGGGATGTTGGGGACAGCACTAACACCCAGCCCCCGGGCCATTGGAATTAACTAATGAAGGTTAAAATCCCCGACCCGGCCGGGAATCGAACCCGGGACCCTCTGAACGCCAGTACGCTGACCATTCGGCCAACGAGTCGGACGCCCTTCATGAGAGGAAATATATTTTATCACCAGAGTATGACTGTGGTGCCTCTCGGCAGACGATCCCCCATGTAATAAGTGAATGTGTACGACGTCCCTACACAGGTAGCCCGAGTGATTTTTTGGAACCAGCAGAGGAAGCCATACAGTGGATCACCCAACTGGACATTCTACTATAACTAAATCTTGCTCCCAAGAAACATGTTTCTTGTCTGTGTATATTTTAAAATATTGTGTACTTGTATATATGTAACTAACTTGTTGCCATACGCCAATAACAATCTTATTACAGATCAGAGCAAGTGTTCGTAGCATCGGATCAAGATTCAGTAATTTGTGACTGTGATGGTATGGAGGCTCCTGAGGTATGAACGGTGCTGACTAATGACGTTCTGCGCACGACAACTGCATCCAAATGCTGTACAAAATGTTACCAATAGGATCAGTCGTTCTCATTGGCGTATCTAGGATTAGCCGATTGCTGTTCGAACATAATGAAGTTCCGTGTGTGGTGTGGGCATGCATGACATAACCTTATAACACTGATACTAGTGAATTATGTTCATATTCAGATTGCAGTATCCTACAAAATCTTACATTAAGATACAGAGCAAGAACAATACGATTAAAGTCAATAGTTTTCCAGCGAATTCTATAAAATTTAATTTTCGAGGCTTCTTAGAAAATAGGTTCAACAGATCTGTTGGTTTTACAATTTCCTCGAATGTTTGTGTAGTTTATTGTTTATTGTCGGTTTCCGTTTATTTTATTTTTGTAGAAACTCCATGAGGAAGGGTGCGTGTTGTGAATCCAAGTACCCCCCCCCCCTTCACTACTACGCACATGTTTGTTCTACAATAGCACTTTTTGACTATGTGAGAAGTGCAATTGTATTTTACCCCAGTCTTTATCGTGTCAGCGCATCCAATTAGAGTACGTTATCACCTGTAACCTTCACTGGTATTATGTGAGGATCCAGCCAACCTCGAGACTGATGACTTATCAGAAAATATCGCTTAGTTCATAGGTAGATCATGAGAGAGCCCTGATCCTCGAGCTAACGGCATGAGCGCGGGAGGGGCCGAGAGCGGCTGACTTCTAATACATAGTTTGTCCTGTAAGGACTATGTGGCGATATGCGGAGTCAAGGCGCAAACAAAGCACAGCAGTGTACCTGGCTGAGATATTATGTTTACACACGACAATCGTACATTTCGTCTGTCGTTCGTTGTTTATGTTGTACTTCTAAACAAGCTTTTATGTTGGCCTGCAGTATTTCTATGAGAACTGGTAGTACGGTAATCAAAATAGTATATACAGTAGTTATCACATGTCAAAATAATTAATGTTGTTTATTTATTTATTTATTTATTTATTTATTTATTCACGAAGCACAAGATACAGCTACACTGAGCAAATTTCACTTGCACTGTCAACAGACTATTTAACAAACGTAAACTTTCATAATAAAATATAACAAACATAACAAAATATAACAAGATCAGGTACACATCCTACTAATAACTGTCCAAATCGAAAACCATGAGAATGTCCATGTTCATAGCCAAGTCGTCGTGGGTCAAGATCCTACACATAACCTAATAAAATGAATATAATTGATCGTATTTACTTAGCACAAGGCGTTTGTATACAAAATAAGTTATTTTGTTTCCTTATCATAATCGAATACATGGAATAGAAGGAGACATCACGCACAATACAACTGTTAAAAACTCTGTTTAGATACGCGCCCCTTCGTTAGTTAGAGACGTGAAAGCAGCTGCTAGGCTTTGCATTCCTTCAGAGCGCATACTATGCTCCTTTACCTTCCTGAACTGGACCGCTGCTCATTGAGCTGAACTGTGCCCACCGTAGTTGCTCAGTTGAATTATCTGAGAAGTAAGAAACAATTTTACGGTTGAAATGAAGAACCGTCTTGGTAACCAAGTTGCTACTATAACACAGCAAGATCGGTCATGGCCTAAGTGTGACTTGGTTCATGACTCTAACATACATACTTTGTCATATATCCAATCTTTTATCCAACACTTCTCAGGTCGAAGTGACCTACTTTGTAGTGAGAGGTATCAGTGGAAATGGACCAGCCGTAGATCTGAACATGTGGGAAAGGAATAAAGTATATTGGTGAGGATTTCTACTTTCATACCCTTTCTCTCTCACAGATTCAATCTATTTCTCGCACCCTACATCCCCCGTGGCTCGTACAGCTAAAAATCTGTTTCCGTTCTGGCATATCATTGGTTCAAACCTATAGAGGTAATCGGATTTTTGAAGGCTGATCGATGCCGGCATATACATAAGTTTTGGCGATACGTTCAGTGGCTAACAGGAAAACAAATAATAATTTAAATACTCAGAAATAGGTCACGTAAAATAATAATGTTATTCCTTTTACGTACTACTAAATAATTTTACGGTTTTCGGAGAAGCCGAGGTGCCTGAATTTAGTCCCGCAGGAGTTCCTTTACGTGCCGGTAAATCTATCGACACGGGGCTGATTTACTCGTGCCCCTTCAAATACGACCAGACTGATCCCGGATAGAACCTCCCAACACGGGTTCAGAAAGCCAGCGAGCGCTGTAACCCTCTGAGCCATTCAGCTCGGCAATGACCTAAAATAGTTTTTGTTTAGATATAGTGAAGCGGAACCTCCAAACTGACACAACAGGCAGCTTAAACTGCGCCCTGCTTGTGCTTAGTAGTTATGAGCATACAATCATTATTATAATTATTATTTAACAAATATTCAGAATCTAGTTTAGAACTCACCTTATATCCCGAAGTTCAGGGTATTGAATCACGGCATAACTGATTTGCACTTAATGATGCTTAAAAATGATGTAATCATGTCAGAATAAGCGACTGCATAATTAAGCATTCCGGGAGGCGAAATTCTGACACTGCGGTGTCTCATAAAACGACCGCAATCTAAAGGACTTTAAATAAACAGTATTATTACTACTATGCCAACGGCCGTAGCCGTGTTGAAACACCGGATCCCGTGAGATCTCCGAAGTTAAGCAACATTGGGCGTGGTCAGAAGTTGGATGGGTTGCCACGCGCTGTTGGTGTGGGGTAAGGGAATGGAGGAGCGGAAAGGAACTGGCCACCCTACCGCACGTAAACTCCGGCTCAGGAACACCTCTGCGGAGGTTCGGACCTGCCTTCGGGCAGAATAACCCTTACCTTATTATTACTATGTAACGCAATTATACATTTACATGAGGCATGGTATAGATTGGCATCGTCATTGGGTTCTTATAAAGGGGCTTCAGTTCTAATCTTCGCCAACGTAAGTGGGAGTTTTGAAATGAATAATCATATTCTTGTAGTTCAGATTCCACGTAAATCCGGTGATAGCGTGGCTATGAGCATAATGTCAATTTTTAATTAAACTACAAGCTTTATTTCACATTTACATGCAAACGTGCATACGTACATACGTATATTGTACATAATCACACATAGTGCGCTCAATAGGCCAGACCGTAGAGCTCAATTTGACGGGTTGTAGCCCAGCTGAGGCCTGTGGAATTCAAAGTTGTTCAAATAGGCCAGCTTCTAGCCGGTAAATTTTCTATCACATAAAATAACTCGTGTGGGAAGGAAAGCGGCACCTCATTATCTCCATAAACCGCAAAGCAGTTACTGGCAAACAAAATCAACAAAACTATTATTGCACTTAGGTACATGCATAAATAAAATGGATACATGTATACGCAGTTATATCTTTCATTATCAGTCTAAATGCCTGTGTTAAATGACCTACATCCTGGAAATTCCTATGTTACAACCTGACTCTGTGGTCTCTTACACAGTCATACCCATTACCTAAGTCTCTTCGGTTTGCCTAGTCGTATTTTATCACTTATGAGGGAGCATATACAAAAGATCAAAGCTTCAGATCAGACATAATACGTAAATGATAATTATAAAGAACATAACATCAGGAACAAAATTCTAATGAACTGTTCTTACAACGTTTCTTCAAATCAGGAAAATACATAATGAATTGTTCTAAAGTGCATTTCTTGAGGCAGGAACAATACATAATAGTTCATTCTAAAGTGCATTACGTCGGGCCAAGAGCAAAACATAAGAGAGAAGTGAATTTCTTCACATCAGAGAAAATCCTTTATTAGACAATATATTCAGAAGTTCATATCTTAATTTCAACAATATTACGTGAGAAGACGTCTAGTTCAAATAATTCTAATCAACTGAAGGGTGATATTTAGTAGAGGAACTTATGAACAATACACGAAGTTCAAGTCTAGGAACATGTTTCTTTATTTAAAATCATGAGTGAAGTTACTGTACTTGAATAAGGAGGCATTTGCTATTCCTGTTATAACTGGGTGTACTGGAATGATATATTAAAGACCGCCCTGTAGCTGTCGTAGCATGGTTCCAGGAACTGAGAATGTATTTGCAATAACGATAATTGTGCACCGCTTTTATTACTGCTCCACATTTTATATCAGTGCCGTAAATTTAACTCTGCACTCTCATAATTTTATATTCGCTTGTTTCAAACAGAATCACTGTGAAGATGTCTACTTACAGTCTTCGTTCACGGCAATGACTTTTTGTTTAAGTTAAATAACGGCCGTGGTAGTAACTGCGGAATAATTCCAATATATATATTTTTATGTAACTTCTTTTTTGTCTTTCAGGATGATGTATTCCTAATGGTATCAATACAGATTTGAAAATTATTCTTTGTACTTTTTTATAAAACTTACCTTTTATTATTTATAGTGTTTTCTGAACCTCACTCTTGGTAGGTTGCTGTTCTGAAGATCCAAAAATTTTAAAAAATATTAAGTTCATAATACTTTTTTTAATCAGAGAGGGACAATATCTTGATAACAACAGATAATACAAGAGGGAGGTAATAAAGCTACGCCCGTTTTGAAAACCAAATTTCCTCTTTTCTATTGATATATTTCTCTCTTTAATTGGTATTTTTTTTCTAGGGGATTTACGTCGCACCGACACGGATAGGTCTTATGGCAACGATGGGATAAGAAAGGACTAGGAGATGGAAGGAAGCGGCCGTGGCCTTAAGTAAGGTACAGCCCCAGCATTCGCCTGGTGTGAAAGTGGGAACCACGGAAATCCATCTTCAGGGCTGCCGACAGTGGGATTTGAACCCACTATCTCCCGGATGCAAGCTCACAGCCGTGCGCCTCTAATCAATCGCTAGTCTAAAAGCCTTTATATCGATTCTTGAAATTAGCATTTACCCTCATTACACTTAAGTGTAACTAGTTCATCTATCACTGTCCCCTTCTCTAAATCACTCGTAGACAGCTGCCATCATCAACATTGAGGTTTGAGTCTCACCATAAACACAGTGGTGAAACTAGATTGCCGATCTTCCGGTCATTACAGGCCGTCTTTGTAATACATTGGCTAACTCCGTGATATCCGTTGGGTCAACGAGGAGTTAACTGTGAGTTGTAGCACCAAAGTTGCAAATCCCTTGCTTTCGCCCTCCCTCAAATGGAAAGTGTAGCTTTAACTCATTAGTACTCTGAGTAAAGTCACCTCTGGACCATCAATACAACTTCACACTCCAATGCCACACTCAAACAAGAACATCCCAACAGAGGGCGTATCCGCTTTCTCTTTGTGGCTTTCTGCTATACATACCAGTTAACACACACAGTAGCCTCAATAAAAAGTTTCCGGAAAGTTATAGGAAACACAGATTTATTTTATTATATTACCAAGCTTTTTCAAATTAATTATTGGTATATAGCATTATTTAAGAGGAAATGATCATATATTTTACGATGTAAATGTTTCTGTTAACCCAGGCAATCCTCAATATCCTTTATTCCTTTGCCATATAATATCACAGATGGATTTTTTCAAGCAATAGACACAGCACACTAATGACTTTACACTTGTTAAATCAATAACCTACACTTTCTACATTTAAACATCAAATGCTACCAATAATTGGGAACTACGTGCAAAGATAGGTAATAAATTTCCTTTTTAAGGTCACTGGAACGACGTTAGTATAATATGGATTAATCTAGAAGCGTACCTTCATACTCTAGCCTTAATTCGTATAAGAGGATGTTGAGATTCTTTGACATCAGCCTTTTCAACGTGTACGTGTAGCGTACGTCTGAAAAAATATGTGGCCATGTTGATTTAATTACATTTATTTGGGCCTAGGATAGGGAGAATTGAATAGATGAATTTTTTTTTGCTAGGGGTTTTACGTCGCACCGACACAGATAGGTGTTTTGGCGACGATGGGATAGGAATGGCATAGGAATTGGAAAGAAGCGGCCGTGGCCTTAGTTAAGGTACAGCCCCAGCATTTGCCTGGTGTGAAAGTGGGAAACCACGGAAAACCTATCTCCCGGATGCAAGCTCACAGCCGCGCGCCTCTACGCTCACGGCCAACTCGCCCGGTTATAGATGAAAATAGTAAGGCACCAAAGCGGTATTTTATTAGGAATAAACATAAAATCATCAAGACTTAGAGAGCAGTAATTACACCCTCGTTTTAAGTACGTATTCTCGGGTGGTAATGCTTCCCATTCCGCTCGTAGAGCTATCATCTCGAGCAAAACGTTGCGTATCTATACGCCTTGAGAGGTATCAATATGCTAACGATTTTTACTTGAGTACAGTGAGCTTTTGTCATCGTATACATTGCTCCATTATAATTTATTTTGCAAGTTGTTTTACGTCGCAGCATTTGCCTCGTCTGAAAATAAGAAACCATGGAAAACCATTTTCAGGGCTGCCGACAGTGGGATACGAACTCACTATCTCAAGAATACTGGATGCCGGCCGCACTTAAGTGATCATTTCCTCTTAAGTGACTGCAGCTTCAATCTCGGTCTCCGTTATACTGTGGAGCTTCAATTAATGATGTAATTTACGTATGATCAACAGTGTACTCCCATTGATGCCATTGTCGAATAACCTGATAACGTATGTATTCGGTCAGATATAGGCTTCCTTAATAGTAGTAGCAATTTGAACCACACTGAGTGATTTTCCTTTTCGTCAACAAAGTGGCTGTGGTTCGAATCCCGACCAAAGCACGATATATTTTCGAAATGAAAAGTTATGTTTCTATGGTCCAGATTTCACGTAAAGTTGGAGTTCCCGTGGCTGGCATCATATTATCAAGAGTCTCATGGCATGTAAAGCTTCTTGCATGTGTTTTCTTATGCCGTAAGTCGTATGGGTGGCCACAATATTTACGAAGTCAAGTCTTTATGACTCCGACACTGTGGTTGGTTGGTTCGAGTCCCCTTGTTGGAAAAAATAACCATCAGAATGTTGGTCGGCAGGGTCGAAGAGGTAGTAGTACACAATATCTAATCACTAAATTGCATGGCAACTGCCTGTGTTGAATTCTGAGCATCTCCGCAGTACTCCAGCTACCTCCTCCCTTCGTCCCCCGGTTAACCTAGTCATCACTTCCATGAAAGTTCATTATTGATTTTGTCTGTTTTACTTCGTCTTCACACATGTGCACCAACAATTTACTCACATTTAAATTTTAGGAATCAACAGCACACAATGATGGGATGATGTGGTGGGTTGTCGAATGCTCTCATGGGCGACTTGCGCTACTTGGGATGGTGGTGATGATGATGATAATGAGGATGACGATGGGTTTTGAAGAGAGTAAAATTCTGTATCGACTCATAGCCTACTCCTTTAGAATAACACCAAGGAGTCCGTTCTTAGTGGCGCTTGACGCTTCGGATAGGTACGTTAAGGACTAATTAACAGCGTGTGGCACCCGGAGAGGCCTGATGCAGGTCTTTCGAGTTGACGTGTGACAGACGACCTGAGAGTCTGTGAGAATGAGGTGAATTCTAATGCTGAAGATGTCAAACACGCATCCAAACCACGAAACATCGGAATTAACCATTGAAGATTAAAATCCTCGACCCGGCCGGGAATAGAACTAGGGTCTCCGAGACCAAAGGCCAGCAAACTGATGTTCATACACACATGGAGATAACAATAATGTTATTGGCTTTACGTCCGACCAACTACTTTACGGTTTTCAGAGGCAACGAGGTGCTGGAATGTTGTCCCGCGGGAGTTTCTTTACGTGCCAGTAAATCTACCGACACGAAGCTGACGTACTTGAGTACCTTTAAATACCACCGGACTGAGCCAGGATCGAAGCTGCCGGTCAGAACGCCAGCGCCTCAACCGTCTGGGTCACTCAGCCCGTCCTTCCACTGAGATATTTTTCACGTTTCGTGAAGCAAATTTATGTCTGCCCAAACACCTTTCAATACATTTGGTCATATTGTTATTAGAAAGACACAAAGTATTTCCAATGATACTGCCCGAAATTTTGTTGAGAAAGCGTTCTTCTCTAATATACAGCTTTCATTTTCATGGGTAAATGCCTTGGAACTAATAATATGTCATAATATCCAATATGTCGTCTTCATTCTGCGAATGAGTTGACCCCACGTTTATTGCTTACAAAACACGATGCTTTTCAAATTTCACAGACACAGCCATAGAGATACATAAATACACTGACTGACAGAGCAAATGCAACACCAAGAAGGAGTGGTCAGAACTTTATGCCAATTGCAGGGTAGACTGACGTCACTGAGGTATGCTCATGATGTGAAATGCGCCGCTGTGCTGCGCACGTAGCGAACGATAAATGGGACACGGCGTTGGCGAATGGCCCACTTCGTACCGTGATTTCTCAGCCGACAGTCATTGTAGAACGTGTTTTCGTGTGCCACAGGACACGTGTATAGCTAAGAATGCCAGGCCGCCGTCAACGGAGGCATTTCCAGCAGACAGACGACTTTACGAGGGGTATGGTGATCGGGCTGAGAAGGGCAGGTTGGTCGCTTCGTCAAATCGCAGCCGATACCCATAGGGATATGTCCACGGTGCAGCGCCTGTGGCGAAGATGGTTGGCGCAGGGACATGTGGCACGTGCGAGGGGTCCAGGCGCAGCCCGAGTGACGTCAGCACGCGAGGATCGGCGCATCCGCCGCCAAGCGGTGGCAGCCCCGCACGCCACGCCAACCGCCATTCTTTAGCATGTGCAAGACACCCTGGCTGTTCCAATATCGACCAGAACAATTTCCCGTCGATTGGTTGAAGGAGGCCTGCACTCCCGGCGTCCGCTCAGAAGACTACCATTGACTCCACAGCATAGACGTGCACGCCTGGCATGGTGCCGGGCTAGAGCGACTTGGATGAGGGAATGGCGGAACGTCGTGTTCTCCGATGAGTCACGCTTCTGTTCTGTCAGTGATGGTCACCGCAGACGAGTGTGGCGTCGGCGTGGAGAAAGGTCAAATCCGGCAGTAACTGTGGAGCGCCCTACCGCTAGACAACGCGGCATCATGGTTTGGGGCGCTATTGCGTATGATTCCACGTCACCTCTAGTGCGTATTCAAGGCACGTTAAATGCCCATCGCTACGTGCAGCATGTGCTGCGGCCGGTGGCACTCCCGTACCTTCAGGGGCTGCCCAATGCTCTGTTTCAGCAGGATAATGCCCGCCCACACACTGCTCGCATCTCCCAACAGGCTCTACGAGGTGTACAGATGCTTCCGTGGCCAGCGTACTCTCCGGATCTCTCACCAATCGAACACGTGTGGGATCTCATTGGATGCCGTTTGCAAACTCTGCCCCAGCCTCGTACGGACGACCAACTGTGGCAAATGGTTGACAGAGAATGGAGAACCATCCCTCAGGACACCATCCGCACTCTTATTGACTCTGTACCTCGACGTGTTTCTGCGTGCATCGCCGCTCGCTGTGGTCCTACATCCTACTGAGTCGATGCCGTGCGCATTGTGTAACCTGCATATCGGTTTGAAATAAACATCAATTATTCGTCCATGCCGTCTCTGTTTTTTTCCCCAACTTTCATCCCTTTCGAACCACTCCTTCTTCAGTGAATAACATCAACTCGGAGCAAAATTCAAAAGCATCAAGTCTGAAGTCACCAGATGTAGACGGGATCGTACCTGTACGTACAAAATTCTCCGTACTAGACAGTGCGTAGTAATTGAACGGTTAACAACAAGATGACGAGTTCCTATTCGGGGGTCACGATTGAACATATGATCTTTTTATCTCAGAAACACATTTCATAAAACGCGTATCTATATTTAGGAAGAAAATAAAATGAGGCATATTTATTAATTATTACTATACTAGGGTGAGTAAGCTGTGAGCTTGCATTCGGGAGATACTGGGCTCGAATTTCACTGTCGGCAGCCCTGAAGGCAGTTTTCCATGGTGTCCTATTTTCACAGCAGGCAAATGCTAGTGTTAAAAATTAATAAAGACCACGGCCGCTTCCTTCCCTCCACTATCCCTTTCGTATCACACCGTCGCCATAAGACCTATCTGTGTCGTTGTGATGTAAACCAACTAGAATAAATAATAATAATAATAATAATAATAATAATAATAATAATAATAATAATAATTCCTGAATTAACATGTATCTCAGTCTGAATTCATCCCGCACTGTTGAGCACAGTGGAACGAGGTCTCTCCAATGTTGTCAGCCCCTGGGAGCAATTCCGCCTCGTTCCAGGTTACACCAGTGAGCTTGAGATTATTGACAAATGTTCGCCACCAGATGTTCCGAGGCCAGCGTTTGGTTCGTCTGGTTCTGCTGGTATCCAGTGGTTGGCCACTCGGAGTAAACGATGTTGTGGCATACGAATGACATGGTCGACTAATTCGAGTAGACGCCGGGCAACGATGGAGTGAAGGCTAGGCAAGCTACTGCACCGCAGTACTTCCTCGTTCATAATACAGTCGATGCACGGTATTTTCAGCATTCATCAGATGCAACTGTGTTGGAAAACTGACCTCGTACTTAATAATCTAATCAGTCCGTATGGTCTTTTCTTGCTCTGCACCCACTTTCAGACTTATTGAATTCAGAAACTTATGGATTCATTATCAAAAATAAGCAAATAACAGTCATTCTCAGAGAATTGACATCATAGACTTTAAAGACAGCAGCTCTCAACGATTCATATTAGATCCGACTGTCAGGTTCGAGCACCATAGGGGTCAGCCAGAGGAGGTTAATCTAGAAAATATTGACAAATACAAACCCAGTATCCCTTACTACAAATCTAAATACCACCTTCACGAAATCAAACTAATAGGGATAATGGTCGGAGCTCGCAGTACTGTACCTCGTCAGAGAATTGACATCATAGCCTTTAAAGAGAGCAGCTCTCAAGGACTCATATTAGATCCGACTGTCAGCTTCGAGCACGTTAGCGGTCAGCCATAGGAGGTTAATCCAGAAAAGATTAACAAATACAAACCCACTATACCTTCCTACAAATCTAAATACCACCTTCAGGAAATCGAAATAATAGGGATAATTTTTGGAGCTCGCGGTACCGCACCTCGTCACTTCGTCGCACTTCCAACTCCCAACGAAGCTCATCCCCGAAATTGCGACCCTAGTCCTCCGAGGCTTCATCAAGATCCTGAGACACCACCTCTACAGCTACAGCTCTGAAATTCCGCACTAATTATACTGTTCCTTTATAATTTAGAGTTTTCTTCAATTAATAGGTCTGTACAGAAATTTGATATGTTTTACCTTGTTCTTAGTGGCAGCCTGTAAATACAGGAGGTTGTTCCTAAATAAATGGAAATGTATACATCTACTGTATATGGATGATCTGAAACAAAGACAACATGAACATCTGGTTCCAATTACCCACAATTTCTCCACAGACTTCGTTTACATACAACACATCACACTACAAACCACCATAGAGAAACGCAGTAGTCAATACAACCCTTCACAAGGAGTCAGATTGAGGAAAAGCATCCGGTTGTGAAAGTTGCACGTATAGTAACTTCATCAAATACAGTAACTTGGAAAGAGGCCAGGAATAAAAATGAAAAAAAGGAGGTATGTCTAAACACTAAATACGATATTCTATTAAAATATTATAAGAAATGACCGAACACGCAGCGTTCTGACGTGGAAGCAAAGATAAGCCTTCGTGAAAGCAAGCTTTCTTGAATAATAATAATAATAATAATAATAATAATAATAATAATAATAATAATAATAATAATAATAATAATAATAATAATAATAATAATAATAATTGTGTAAAGCCATTGCTATATTCTGACAATTGCAGATAGTACAAAGAATATAACACACTTACCGTTTTACTGTTAGGTGGTTTATGCGCTTGAAACAGCTTAGAGATAACATTCAATTTTTGAGAATATTTCTAATCCATAATTTTCACAATAAATGGGAGCCATCAGTTGATATTCGGAAGATGTAATTTTATGGCATATTTCCGTTTTACTGCATTATTACAGACACGTATTTTATGATATCCCTTTTTCAGAAGGATTGTGAATCAATCATCTCGGTGGACGAAGTGTTACTCCTGTCTGGTTTTGTTAGCCATATATGGTTATTAAACTGGAATAAACCAGATAGGTATTATACATAGGGTACTCAACATAACTGACAGTTTTTATCACCGATTTGGAGAACAATTTCATTTGTGACGTGAATGTTTTCCAATTTTACTCAGCATACTGTGTACAATAAAATAAAATAGGGATACTTCTCCTGGAAATGAATTTCCTTCTTATTTCCTACCCGATAATGTTCTTATGGTTGAATCAGATCTCTTGAAGTATGTTTTCTGCGATACCAGATTAGATTTCGGGATCTGAAGATGAAATTCCCTCTTCGATGTACAAGCATAATTAAAACGTTCATCACTTACAAAAAAGGGGACCCAGCCTTATATGCATCACCACCTAGAATATACGAAAAACTGATCACATAATAATAATAATAATAATAATAATAATAATAATAATAATAATAATAATAATAATAATAATAATAAATCGTACGATTTTCGCTACCATGTGCAGGTTTTGATTTTAATTCCTTTAGAATATATCGATGGCTTTCTTTTAAAACCTCGTATGTCCAAATGTTCTTCCTACCTATTATATCCCTTAAGACTGGCCACGCCTCCCGGTCATATATTTGTATGCAGTCCATCAGAATAATTTTCGCTGTGTTCATTTTCCTTTGCTAATGTCTAAAGGAAAATGGACCTTAACGTACCGTATTTTAGGGATGTTGATTGCATGGCAAATTTACACACTCCTACAGTATAATGTATTTAAGGTTCATTTTCCTTTACATATTGGCAGAGGAAAATGACCACAACGAAAATTATTCTTTTGGACTGCATATAAACATGGGACTGGGAGGCGTGACCAGTCTTAAGGAATATAATGGATAGGAAGAGTATTCGGACTTACGAGGTTTTTAAAGAAAGCCATCGATATGTGTGTCAATTTTGACGTTTTGATATATTTTGCGAGACCTATTGCTGAGTTGTTAATTAATTTTGTCGGGTAAACACTGAATGTCTCACCAGAATTCTTACACAGCCAAAATTGGAACTCTGAATGTATCTGCTGTGTTTTAATGCACGATTCTTAGATACGGAAACCGAAACTCTACTACTGATCAAAAGAAGAAATCATCGCAGGCCTCCCTGACGGCACGAGGTGAACATAGAGCTTTATGATTCCAGAGAAATCCGGGGACTTATACTCTCGCGAATTATGTGGAATGGTCAGCTTACCTATATAAGGCAGACTGGACGAGGTTTAGTGATTCAATTTAGGTTCAGTTCAGCCAGCAATCAAGACGGTTCAGTTCTGTGAGAGACAGTGATGTTGTGTGTAAACTGATCACCAATGCGAACAGTGCAGCTAAGCTACAAGGGACAGTGAGTGAAGGCTGCCCTGAATGTGCGAACTTTGTATCACGTACAGACTTACGAAACTGCGTTTTGCGTGCGCGCGTAAGCTGTGAACTGTTTGTCCGCTATAGCTGTACAGTCAGTCTAAATTCGAACTGCTTTAGGGTCAAAGTGACAATTCCAGGTCTGTGTTTAAGGCGAATAACATATGAGACTGAACAGTGAGTACTGAGAAACAGTGCAAACTAGAGTAATTGTGTACTCATATATCCGTGTAAGTAAATCAGAGTTAGTTAACTGTTAGAGGAAACGCTAGAATGTCGTATGTTCACGTATCCACTCGCCTACACGTTACAATAATATAGAATTTAGGGAGTGAAACAGATTCAGAAAAATCCCAGCATCTGTAAAGGAATCAGTTTCTTGCTGCGAGTATCCGCGGGTGGACCAAACTCATGCCATTTAATAAGAATCATGCATTTGAAATTGTTATCAACACAAACGTGCCTTTAGAGAAGATCTGCCTGTATTTCCAAACAATATTATAATTTGCATTCTTGTACAAAGAATTAGTGCAACAACTACTATCCGTGACTTCGTTAAAGAAAAGCATTTCTAATAATGGTGCGGCCAGATCCAAAGAATGAAGAAAATCTGCCATAACAAGTCTGGCCTGGACACCAAAGGGAACTAGGAAGACAGGGATATTGATCATTACAAGGATCATCGCATCTGAGGCTACTATGAGAGACATTATTTTAATAGATGGAGACGGAATGACAGAAAAGAAAGAAGTGGAAACATTAAATTACCGGTACGTTTATATGATAATTTCAATAATTTTTCTTCAAAATATATATTTTAAACCAACTATAATATTACATAACTGTTTCTCGAACTAATAAGACGTAGCAAAAAATTAATAGTTGAAGGAAGATGTCACAACACGGTAACAGTGGATTTATAATTATAAATCTGACTCAATAGGCAAACATAGTCTAGGCATGAAGACCGTGAAATGTGAAGTAGAGTGTTTTGTACAGAAGGAAAATTTGGGTCACCCACTACTGCCATTCGGAAAGGGCGAAATATTGAAAATGCCTTGAACAGTTTCCGGTGAATCATCAAAAGCTCGCAACCTAATTGAAACATGACCTATAAGCGCAAACAAATTCTCCTAAATTTATCGGGTAGATCATAGTGGATCCGTTCTAAGATCAAGTCTCTAAACATTGGCTCCTAAGCTCTGCAATTATACGTGTGCAAGGCTATAAAAGCAAGTCTTTATGCTCCAAGTGCACTCGAAAGTTATCTCAATAAGGGTGGAAGTTAAAAGCATTAAACGCTCAAACTATAAGTTAATCCTGAGCTTGGTAAATATTTATTGTTTTCGTCGTTGCTTGACGAGTTGGAGATAATGATATCCATCAACATCAAAGCGGTGGTGAAGCTTTACGTCGACGAACAGGATGTTACTACCGGCAGAAATTCCCAATGGCCATTAATGATGCACAGTTCAATCCAACGGAAGATAAAAGCAATATACGAAAGCTGAGAGATCATATGCTAGTTAAACCTCACATTGTACACGAAATAAATGAAGTTAAATTCCTAACCAATCATACAGTTGATTATTAAACTTGTCGCGATGTTGATGTAACAATCATAATAAAAATAATATCTGGTTTATACCAAGACTTAATACTGTTCATCAATTCTAGTTTAGACATGACAATCTTTTTAAGAAATAAACAAAATGTTACTATGTCAAAGAATTTCCACGACCGCATTATACCCGCAGTAAACATTCAACATACAAGGACATAAGTCATGGCAACTATTCTTTTTCCTACGAATGAGGGATCTACGAGAAAAATGGAAATATTACACAGATGGGAATGGGGAGTATAAAGTACCGTGCAATGTATGAATAATGACGAATAGCTTCACCAGGTGTAGGATATTAAGAGAGGAACTGTCAGCCATGAAATCCTTGCGATGCATGATGTTTATTCTAAGAGAGTACATTAATTTTTACAGTAAATCCTCAATATACTACCCTAGAATGTCCACCACACGTTGCGAACGACGCGCAAAAGTTTGGATACCACTCATCTCACCATATATGCATTTTTCTGTCTCAGGTTTCACAACGTTGGCAATGGTCTCTCGTATTTAAAAAATGTCTCCCAGGCAATGGTTCTTTCACATTGGATATGAGGTCGAAATCACATGGAGACAAATCCGGTGAGTATGGAGAGTGTTTCAGTATATCCCACCCCCAGCGCTGAAGTTGCCTCCATACAGCAAGCGATCTGGTGTTGTCATGGAAAAGAATGACACTGTTCAGAAGATCCATTGTCCATAATGGCGCTACCTAACTGTCTCTATAGGAAGGTTCTGTACGTTATACTTTGCTGTAACATTTGTGGCATGTGGAACAAAGTGATACAAAATACCCACAACGACCATCAGCTTCACGGGGAAAGGGTTTTGTCAGATCACTCTTCGTGGTGATTCTGCATGGCGCCATTCTGTAGACCTACAGGGTGGTCGGAAAAAATGTTTACAGGGTACATAAGCGTTAGAAGGTTTGTAATAATATGAACATTAAACTCGATATCTCTGCCCTTTGCTATTTTATAAGCTTCTGAAGTTAGTCAAATCGCTTCGCAGGAAAATTTAAATGGGATTTAAGGGGCGGTGTTGCTAAATCTGTACGTGGCTTAAGATCGGCGTTTACAAGTTACAGACATTCCAACTTTGTACAGGAAGTGTTGGTAATAGCCATACCTGGCACACTCCATGTCGAGTACCTGTCTCTATGTAACTGTACTAGTAGGGAAGCTGCATTCTGAGGAAGAGGTGCTAAAAATATCCACCATGCTCCTGAATGCACGCCTGAACACGCCGCCTCGTTGATTGTCGGACATATTCAAACACTGCAAGCCTAACACATACTAGATGGCAACCGTGTTCCACACGGTGGTGAAGTGCTGCAATATCCGTAACTATATGCCTGATTCTAAACAATACTAAATACCTTTCTCCACCCCCACTCCACAATTATTTCAAATAACTAAAAGAGGCTTAGCTCTTAAACGATCATTCTGGTGAAAGAAGAATTTGTAAGCTACGAAAAAGTTAAAGATGAGACACATGAAATTCTAAGTGTAAGGCTCATTTCTAAAGATAATAGGCAACTTGATATATTTGGAGTGTACAGATCGGGAAAGGGTAGCACTGACGCGGATTCGGAATTATTTGATAGGATAGTCAGCTATGTGGGAAACGACATGGAAAGAAATGTGATTGTAGCGGGAGATCTGAATTTGCCAGATGTCAATTGGGAAGGAAATGTGAACGACAGGAAGCATGACCAACAAATGGCAAATAAGTTAATATGGGAAGGACAGCTGATTCAGAAAGTGATGGAACCAAACAGAGGGAAAAATATCCTGGATGTCGTGCTGATAAAACCAGATGGGCTCTATAGGGAAACTGAAGTAATAGATGGTATTAGTGATCATGAAGCTGTTTTTGTGGTAGTTAAAAATAAATGTGATAGAAAGGAAGGTCTTAAAAGTAGGACTGTTAGGCAGTACCATATGGCTGATAAAGCAGGCATGAGGCAGTTTCTAAAAAGTAATTATGATCGGTTGAAAACGGTAAATGAAATGTAAACAGACTCTGGGATGGGTTTAAAGAAATTGTTGAGGAATGCGAAAACAGGTTTGTACCATTAAGGGTGGTAAGGAATGGTAAAGACCCACCTTATTATAATAGAGAAATAAAGAGACTAAGAAGGAGGTGCAGACTGGAAATAAATAGAGTTAGAAATGGCTGTGGAAGTAAGGAGAAATTGAAGGAACTTACTAGAAAATTGAATCTAGCAAAGAAGGCAGCTAAGGATAACATGATGGCAAGCATAATTGGCGGTCATACGAATTTTAGTGAAAAATGGAAGGGTATGTATAGTATTTTAAGGCAGAAACAGGTTCCAAGAAGGACATTCCAGGAATAATTAATGAACAAGGGGAGTGTGTATGTGAGGATCTTCAAAAGGCAGAAGTATTCAGTCAGCAGTATGTAAAGGTTGTTGGTTACAAGGAAAATGTCGAGATAGTGGAGGATACTAAGGCCAAAGAAGTAATAAAATTTACATATGATAACAATGACATTTACAATAAGATAGAAAAGTTGAAAACTAGAAAAGCGGCTGGAATTGATCAGACAATGGGTTGGGATATAGTACCATATCTGTACTTATTTCATTATTGTTTGGTCGGAGGAGTTATACCAGATTAATGGAGAGTTGCTATAGTAGCCCCTGTGTATAAAGGAAAGGGTGGTAGACATAAAGCTGAAAATTACAGGCCAGTAAGTTTGACATGCATTGTATGTAAGCTTTGGGAAGGCATTCTTTCTGATTATATTAGACATGTTTGCGAAATTAATAACTGGTTCGATAGAAGGCAATTCGGTTTTAGGAAATGTTATTCCACTGAAGCTCAACTTGTAGGATTCCAGCAAGATATAGCAGATACCTTGGATTCTGGAGGTCAAATGGACTGTATCGCGATTGACCTGTCTAAAGCATTTGATAGGGTGGATCATGGGAGACTACTGGCAAAAATGAGTGCAATTGGACTAGACAAAAGAGTGACTGAATGGGTTGCTATATTTCTAGAAAATAGATCTCAGAGAATTAGGGTAAGTGAAGCTTTATTTGACCCTGTAATAATTAAGAGGGGAATTACTCAAGGCAGTATTATCGGACCTTTATGTTTTCTTATATATATAGGCTAAATGATATAAGTAAAGGAGTGGAATCGGAGGTTAGGCTTTTTGCGGATGATGTTATTCTCTATAGAGTGATAAATAAGTTACAAGATTGTGAGCAACTGCAGCGTGACCTCGAAAATGTTGTGAGATGGACAGCAGGCAATGGTATGATGATAAACGGGGTTAAAAGTCAGGTTGTGAGTTTCACAAATAGGAAAAGTCCTGTCAGTTTTAATTACTGCGTTGATGGGGTGAAAGTTCATTTTGGGGATCATTGTAAGTATCTAGGTGTTAATATAAGGAAAGATCTTCATTGGGGTAATCACATAAATGGGATTGTAAATAAAGGGTACAGATCTCTGCACATGGTTATGAGGGTGTTTAGGGGTGTTTACGGATGTAAAGGAGAGGGCATATAAGTCTCTGGTAAGACCCCAACTAGAGTATGGTTCCAGTGTATGGGACCCTCACCAGGATTACCTGATTCAAGAACTGGAAAAAATCCAAAGAAAAGCAGCTCGATTTGTTCTGGGTGATTTCCGACAAAAGAGTAGCGTTACAAAAATGTTGCAATGTTTGGGTTGGGAAGAATTGAGAGAAAGAAGAAGAGCTGCTCTACTAAGTGGTATGTTCCGAGCTGTCAGCGGAGAGTTGGCGTGGAATGTCATTAGTAGACGAATAAGTTTGAATGGCGTTTATAAAAGTAGGAAAGATCACAATATGAAGATAAAGTTGGAATTCAAGAAGATAAACTGGGGCAAATATTCATTTATAGGAAGGGGAGTTAGGGATTGGAATAACTTACCAAGGGAGACGTTCAATAAATTTCCCATTTCTTTGAAATCATTTAGGAAAAGGTTAGGAAAGCAACAGATAGGGAATCTGCCACCTGGGCGACTGCCCTAAATGCAGATCAGTATTGATTGATTGAAGGGCATATGATCGGGATATCTTGTATTGTTTGGGGTGTACAAATCATCCAACTATTACTTATCACATGTTTGGGATCACCTTGAACATAATACTGTATTTTGTCGTTGCGCCCCGAAATACCGCTATGCTACAATGTTGTCGTGAAAGATACTAACCCGCTATGCTACAATGTTGTGAAATATACTAACCCGCATCACATTGTATCACATAGAATGAAAATTCGTTCATACATTTCACGCAATACTGAACGTTAGATGCCAGAACCTTTCAGGACAGTGTTCTAAGCTGACATATTATCACATAGTGGTTATTCTAGATGCAACGATGAAATTGTGTGTGCATCCATAGGGTGTATATCTATATAGTTAGTGAATTATATTTTGATAATAATTTAAAAATTAAGTCTATGTATTAAATGCAAGGAACTTAAATACCAACCGCTCGTTCTCTTTCTGACGATGGTACGCAGTTAGAAAATAACTATATTCCATTTCGTTATATTAGACAACAGATAGAATGATCGTTTCCTCTAGAAAGTTGTTCCAGGAGAGAATTGAAACAGAGTAAGATTTCTTGACAGTGTGACATACAAGACGGCACAATTTACGTAGTATTGATGAAGTTCATGCAAAATCACTCATTATTCCTATCAAAATCAAACGATGCATTGGTGTAGTACTCTATAGATAATATTATTTCTACACCTTGCTAAGAGACGATGATATGTTATACGATGTTGGTAGTTATTAATTTAATTCAAAATTATCTTATCAGGTCGATATTTAATCATTTATATGAAGGGTATAACGTGTTCATTAGAATATTTTTGAAATAATTGTATGCAAGTTTCTTATGGAATGCACTTGTTCTAAGGTTGTCAACCCTAAGGTTCAATGGCAGACATTCTCCAAGCGTCCAAGAGTCCCGGTCTGGTGCCAGTCTCCTCAACTTGACGTAAGACTGGAAGCCCTGCTCCTCCACTAGTTATCAGATGTAGTTCAGTCTAGGCCTAGGCCTGTCTCTTCAGCTTTTTCGCTCTACAGAACTATCGGAGATAGTGGCCAGTAGCCTTCCTTTTCTGGTATGTGTTCGGTCTGCATATTCCTTCTTTTCCTCATGTTCTTTGTCATATTTGACGTCTCACCTATTCTCCTCAGTACTTCTAGGTGACGAACTCTGTCCGACCGGAATACACGAAAATATTCCTGGAATAAAGTTGAAACCAAGAAATTTTTGAAAAATGAGATTTCATTGGAAATGAAATGTCGTATGGCTTTTAGTGCCGGGATATCCCAAGACGGGTTCGGCTCGCCAGATGCAGGTATTTCTATTTGACTCCCGTAGGCGACCTGTGCGTCGTGATGAGGATGAAATGATGATGAAGACAACACATACACCCAGCCCCCGTGCCACTGGAATTAACCAATTAAGGTTAAAATCCCCGCCCCGGCCGGGAATCGGACCCGGGACCCTCTGAACCGAAGGCCAGTACGCTGACCGTTCAGCCAGCGAGTTAGACATTTCATTGGAAATAGGGTGTATCATCACGCCTTTATGCTGTGGTTTCCTCCTATGTCTCGCATTTGAATTTCAAGTTGGTTTACAGCCAGCACAACGTTGTCGTCCGTTTTTTAAAGATGGAATATCAGCCAAGATGATGGACAGTGGACAGTGTTTGTGCTGGTTGATCATCAGGTTTAATGGAAAATTCAAATAAAGACATAGACGAAATAACATCTATATTTCGAAATACTTTCTTGGCATTTTTTATTATCGATGCAATTTTGATTATTACACTAGTCTTATCAGTTTGATACACGTGTATGTACAGGAATTCTTTTATCTTATATACAAATATAAGACATAACTGCAGATTATTTTCCATTGCATCAATTCCAATTCATACCATACTTTTTCAAACCTTATGTTACAACAATAATTTTAAAAAATAACAACCCTTTGTGTACATGCATACGCAATTGGTTCTGGTAGTGTACACCATGAAATAAACCCCAAAACTAACTTTCCTCTTTCCTGAAAAATTATTGATTTGTTAGTTACATACATATTCCGGAGAAGTCTTCATTTACAGAATTATTCTGTAACACGCCAACTTGAATGCTATGACTTTTCTTCTGTCATGCCTACTGTCCAGGTCTTACTTCCACAGAAGAACACGCTCACACAAATATCTTGAGCAATTGTTTTCTTAGACTCCAGTTGACATTAACTTTCTTATCGAAGACTGTTTTGTCTTGGCTAATTCTGCTAACAGGATCTGTTTTACTTCTGCTATCAGCTGTTGTTCTTCTTCCTAAGTAAGTAGACTATTTAACGTTATCGATATGCTTCTTGCGCAGAGCTACTTGAGCCTCAGTCTGCTTTCATGAGTATCCTTGTCTTGTCCACAGTAGTTATTTTTCATATTGTTCCAAGTTAGAAATTTCCTGTGAATTACTACCAATATTGTATTCAACTCCAGCTATTAAGGCGATGTCTTCAGAAAACCTAAGCACATCAATTTTTTTCACCTTAAATGTTAAACCCTTTTCTTTGTCCTAGTTTCTACGTCATCTCATCAGGAGCTGTATGGAAATCCCATTGATGAGAAAGTAATTATTTTACACTCCGACGATTTCTCCTTGGTCACTTCCGCCACATCACAGCCATTATTTCTCTATAGAGATTTCGGATAACACATCTGCTCTTGTACTTGACTCCTGCTCATCTTATCATTTGAAACAATTGACAGGACTCGAAATTGTCTAGTATTTTATCTAAATCGAGAAATGAAACGTAAATATCCTTGCATGTCCTTTGTTGATTTTTAGCACTACCCCTACCCTTCCTAAGGCCAAACTGAACTTTTCACTAAGTCAAATGTCTATCATAGACTCAAACCTCGTTAAGATTTCGTTGCTTACGACTCTATAAGTATGTGGCATTAAACTCATAGAACAGTATTATTAACATTTCCTGGCTGAGATATTTTATTAATGGTACAGGAAGGCATACTTAGAGTTCAGGTTATGCATCCATATAGTGGTTTTATGTTGCTTTGATCAATTCCGCTGGTCAGTGCCTCTAGGTTTCGTTCCATTCATTTTCGGCAATGCCAAATTGAGTTCTCCCCTTGGAATTGAATCTTATTTATTTTGTTCAATTACTTCTTCTTTATATTCCAGAAAATCTTCTGGTAAATTTCTTTCTCCTTACGGATGGTGCAGATATTTCTTCCATCATTCCAATTTTTCATTCTGTTCGTATATGAGCCTTTGCGTTGGCATACGTAGTTTCATTCTTTGCGTATGTCATATGCTCTTCCACTTCTTTTCACAGTTCCTGTTAAAAGGCTTCTTTTATCTGCGTACACCTCATGTTAATTTTATTTCTTACAATCATGTAACATTTTACAACTTCGTCTGTTACACCTTTGTTGGGATCTCTACGTAGATTATTAGATCAGTAACCTATCTTTTGATCTATCCTAGGTGGCTCTTTCCCATTTCCAAGTATTTCTTTTGCTAACTTTCCAATAATATTGGTAATATTTTTCCAGTCTTCACTGACAACATTTATGAAAATGACTTTCCGATCATAGAAATATTTGTAGAACGATGCAAAAATTCTGGGGAAAATGTTGATTTATTTAGAAGTTAGGTACACCTTGTTTCCATATTCCACAATTACCATCTTTTCACTCGCATATAAGTGGTGTGCGTATCACTCTAAGGATTTGTGCTCGACTGAAAGTAGGGCTTAATTAAAGTCACTTTAGTTGTCCAAAATCATAGATATCTCAATTCTATCAACGTATCGGAGACTTGAAATCTCACGAAAGTGACCTGGTCGAAGAAGAGATGAGGTAATTTACTCCGGAATCTTCAGCTTCCCCTAAGAATTTCATTTCATTAAAGTTCGCAGAATAATTAACTTCCAATCACCCTGGAGGTTTGTGACAGGTAATGTTAACAGGAATCTTGGTGCTAAATTAGACTTGATCATTTGACGCTTAAATCGCCTGGGAACAGGTTAAGTAGATTATCGATAAGGAGTTCTACATTTTTTAATTTTCTTGTGGCTATTTTAAGGCACCATCTGCTAAGGGAAGGAAATGGAATTTGTTTGTCAGTTCAGTATAAGGAAAGGTAGTGTACGGTAAAGGAGTGTAGGAACGTTAGTAAGAAAAGAAGAAACACTCAACTCCCAAGCCACAGGAAGTAACCACACGAGCTTGAAATCTATCTACTCGGGAAACATGAAGGAATAATTGTGTTGTGACCTTAAATCTCCTGCTCCTCCACCTACCTCCTTCCCATCATAGCGTCGCTCTTCCTTTCACGGATCATTCACTTCTCCTTGAATTTCCTTTCGTTCTCATCAATTCTGGAAGCAATATTTCGGTTTATTCTTCGAAATTCGTATTTTTTCCTTGCGTTCTTTAATTAGTAAATTAACTTCTATTAAGGTTAATTTATTTTAGCATAGCTGCTATTTATACTGACTCTAATGGAATATTCCTACAGGTACGAGTACATAATTGGTATGTACTGTTTATGATATGATTCTATTTAAATATCATAAAGTTTATTTTGTTATAACTTATACTTTCGTTATCACTTTACTTTTATTGCTATCCTCCTTTCTTCATTATACCCAAATAAAGAGCGCGACTGAACTTATTTAGCTGATATCGTTGCTTTTTTCTTCTCCAAAATCTCTTCATCTTCTCGCTGTGGCTTTTCTTTCAACCTTATGACCAGGTTTTGTTGGAGGTAGCCTTGGGTGATGTTTAAAGCGGCGATTGTCGACTAATTTTCTGAACTTAGATTTGTCTAACACATTGTCCTCTGTGACGCCTATTTCCTGAATACCTTTTCCAACATTAAGCAGCCAATTATTTCTTACTTTCATTGATAGGGCAAGGTTCAGAATTGTTTTGGTCAATCCCTGATTATTCATTCTGAGAATACGTCCGTAACATTTCAAAAGTCTTTTCCTAAATGTGTCAGAGATTTACTCTGAGTGTTGATACAGGTTATAATATTTCCTTATCATCCAGATTACCCCCGAGCATACTGGTCCAAAAATTGTCCTTAAGATTTTTCTTTTTTGATTTCCTAATCTTCAATCAATGATCTGCTCCAATGATCAGTGTTTCAGATAGATATAGTGCTCCAGGCTTGATCACAGTGTTATGTCATTTCAATATTGCATTTCGGGATATAGATTTTTTATTGTATCTGCTCCCAGTGAGTCTGTATGCTCTTTATTTGCATTATTTATTTATTATTGGCAACAGTTTATTAGTTTAAAACTGAATAACTGAAATAAAAGGAATGAATCCTTAAATTAGCCAGGGTCGGACTCGTTTTCTGAATGGTCAGCGTACTGGCCTTCGGTTCAGAGGGTCCCGGGTTCTATTCCCGACCGGATCAGGGATTTTAGTGGCTTCTGATCAATTCTTCTGGCTCGGGGACTGGGTGTATTTGTCCGTCCCAACACTCTCCTCATCATATTCAGAAAACATACCACACTACCAACCACCACAGAAATACGCAATAGTGATTATATCCCTCCATATATGGATGGCGTCAGGAAGGGAATCCGGCCGTAAAACAGGGCCAAATCCACATATGTGTGACACAATATGCACCCGTGACCCCAAAGGTGTGGGAAAAAGCGGTAGCAAAAGAAGAAAGAAGAAGAAGATTCCTGAATTAGACAGGATAAATGAAATACCTTATCTTACTAAAAGTTAGGCCTATTTCTTTAACCCACTACGGCACAGACACATCTTATGGTGAGGACAAGGCTAAGATTAAAAGTACTTCGACCGTGGCCGTAATTATGATGTGAAAATGGAAATTCACGCAAACGAGTAATAGATTTACCGACAATGGGATTCTAATCCACCATCTCCCGAATGCAAGCCAACAGCTTCGCGATCCAAAGTGCGGAGCCAACTCAATCCTTACATGTTAGGTACCGTATTGGATAGGTGTCGCACCTTTGGAACAGTCGCTGTTAAAATTGGGATTCAAACATAGAAGTTCTGAAAGCAGATGGCCTCTAATCTACATCCGTTACCATTCCAGTTGTGGTAATGGATGAAGTAAGAACCGCAAGTTACGTAGAGACTTAAGTAAGCTCCGCGTATTATGAATGGACATGTGCATGTGATACCTTTCTATTCATATATTCGGACAAGGAATATAAGTAATATTTTTTTAGGCATACGCTTTCGATCTGTTCCTCGCCGTCGCGCTGTTTTGTCTTCCTTGGCGTTATCTCAGGGTTAAGGGCAGAGGTTAGGTAACATACAGCACTACGTGAACTGAAATGTGAACGGAGGAAAACAAAGGCGAAACACAGTATATAGAGCAGAAAAGAAACACAAGAAGAGAAATATGTCGGCAGAAATAGGACGGCCACCACTTCACCAATCGCAGACAGCGTCTGAATTTTAAATGAAGTCACCCTCGAGATTGGAGCTCATTCCGATTTATTTCACAGCTGCCTGGCTTACTGCTAACATTGGCATCTATGTTTATTTTTAATAAACGAAGTGTTCTGAAATAATTGTTAGGTAGATTTTTTACGGTTCTGTACTGGTTTCTCCAGATAATATGCACTTCATCCAGCCACTTTAGGTAAATTTAAAATGAGATATATTATTTCTAACATTCGAATTTATAGGAGTAACTCGCTTTTGCTCTTAGGGGGCTTCGCCCAAAACCCCCAGTTGCTTTTCATCATAAGTGGTCATGCGGAAAATTACTGTGGCGAAACGGTACATCGTATCCACAAATGGATTGCGCCACCAGGCAGAGACATTGTTTGTGGTCTACGTGTTTGGTCCTATAACATTTTCTCGTATATTGGTGATTTAAATCATTTGATAGAAGTAAACGTTTCGATCCAGGCCAAATTTACTACGTTTTTCACGAGTTGAGAAATTACTCTTCCAACCTAGCAGACAGCTACAGTCTTGAAACCTAGCACGTGAATCGACGATGAAACGATCTACAGTATTGGTTCTTTGACGTTTTGTCGTATCTCCATCGGCCCCACCTTGGCTTGCTTTAAATCTCAGGTTAGGCTGAAACTTAAGTAATGTTTCCACACTTCCTTTCATTTTCCCATAAATACATGGCAGCTAGAATAATGAAAAAGTTAGTTTACGTAGGCTCATGGATAATGGACGTACCAGAAGGCTTACTTAATTTCGTCATTCTACCTGTCTTACAAGTGTTTCAAGCAGTAAAATCATATATGTAAATGAAAGAAAATTGACTCAATATAGGAAAATGAAGCTCAATATAAGGTAGAAAGAGTCAAGATACGACAAAAAGCCATAGGACCATAGATTTAGATCTCTTCATTCCATGCTCAGGAAGTTCTATCCGCTTTTTAATACGAATTAACGTTTAGCCACGAAATCTCTCAAAACGAAGGTCTGCACTGATGTTAAATTTGCCTCAGAATTTCGATCTTTTCGGGTGTAAAATGTTAAAATTTGAACATTTCTGAATTTCTCCAAGGGTTACAAGCTATGAGCTATAACTTTGCCAAATTTTAATTTTCTAGGGCACTGCAACATAACGCTCACCATTTGGATTTGGGAAAGGGTGTAAAAGTTAAAGATTTAAACTTTTAGGAATCTTTCCTTAGGTTACACCATAATATCTATTAGTTGGCCGAATTTAAATTTTCTAGCTCATTTGGAAGTGGGAAAACGTTAATGTCAGTCAGTGGTTGTCTCGGTGAATCAGAGGTAGAGTGTCTCAATTATGATACGAATTTCACGTGTTTGACCTTACCGACGTAGCTGAAGTTTGAAGGCTGAACAAAACATTTGAAACTTAATTTTATAATTGCTATTTGCTTTACTTTGCACCGACACAGATAGGTCTTATGGCGACGATGGGATATGAAAGGCATAGGAGTGGGAAGGAAGCGACCGTGGCCTTAATTAAAGTACAGCCCCAGCATTTGCCTTGTGTGAAAATGCAAAACCACGGAAAAACATCTTCAGGGATGCCGACGGTGGGGTTCGAACCCATGATCTCCCGGATGCAAGCTCACTGCTGCTGGACTCTAACTGCACGGCCAACTCGCCCGGTAATTTTACAATTGATAGTAGGCCTACGTCAAATAAAAATGATTGTATAAAAAGCATAACAGCAAGCAATTATGTGAAAACAGAATTTTACAAAAAATTAATGCGAAAAAGAGGAAGTTACATGTAAACAATAAAAGAAGTTGGGAAATAGTTTATTAACGTACGGCTGTCACAAATTATTTTTGATACAGATGCTAAATTTATATCTCCTACTTTGTAAATGCTCTCCTCAAAAAAAAAATGACTGAATACATTAACGGTGTATTCAAACAAATTCATCTGGGTGCTCAATATGCACGGGAATCGCTGTCTAAATTTCATCCTACGCCCGTTAGGTTAGCATGAGTGATCGATATAAAGTAACACAATATTGCTCCAGTCAGCTATGATTTATACTACACGATTCCCGTTGCACGGAAGATATACGATTGCATAAGATAATGGGAAATGCGGTGTATACGGAGTTATACCACCATCATTACTCTCAGGATAGAAATTGAGTTTTTAACCAATCTGGAGCAGTCTACGTCCATTAAAAGTGTGCATAGAAGATGAAAAATACCGGGAGCGAATTGAGATTTGTACTGGAACTGATCTATAGGCTTCCTTATAATATTTCTCTAAATATCCAACATTCATCAAGAAATAATTATCTATTCATTTTAGTAGCACAACGTTTCGTCACCACTATGCAATTATGTTTTGCATGGCTTTTTATTGTAACCTAATTTTTTTAAATGAATTATCATAAATATAGTCTACTAAAAATTATATTTGTCCAACTCTAGATTTTGCTACGTTTTACTATTATAATTATAAATAACCATGGAGCCTGAGACAGTCATAGTCATTATTATTATTATTATTATTATTATTATTATTATTATTATTATTATTATTATTATTATTATTAGCCCACCTGGTGGCCATGATCGTTAATGCGCTGAAGTATAAATGTTCTGACACCGAGGTTAGCCGGTTCGAGTCCCGTTGGTCGAAAAATTTTCACCATCAGAATGTTGGCCGGCAGGGTTGGGGAGGTGGTGGTATACAATTTCTAATCATTAGATTGCGTGCCAAAAGTCTGGATTAAATTCCAAACCTCTCCGCAGTGCTCATATGGAATGAGGGCATATGACGCTGTTGTTGGTGATTCGTCCGTCGGATGGAGACGTTATGCCTTGAAACAGACCCCTTGGTGCCATTCAACAGGTGCAGGCTATGTGCCGGCACCGGGTTTCACCCTCTCCCTACTATCATATATCCCGTCATTCATTTCATCTCATTAGCTCCTCTGATGAGGTTGACGTCAGGAAGGGCATCCGGTCATAAATCCCGCTACGATAGATTTATCTCACCTCATACCCGACACCGTAGGGAAACGGAACAAGGGCTGGACAAACAAAACATCATCATTATTATTATTATTATTATTATTATTATTATTATTATTATTATTATTATTATTATTATTATTATTATTATTATTATTATTATTATTATTTACTTATATTCATATCCCTTATAGGTAAACACCATAGAAAATATATATGAACGTCACGGATCCAGATTCCAAACTCAAAATATTAATTTCATGAATCACTCTACTTCAGGTACAGAGAATTACTGAATTTTGTATTGAAATTTACGTGTACTTTAAGAGGTTATGTTCTAAACGAATTTTCAACATTTCTTGAGAAATAATTCCTATTGAATATATAACGGATTGCATGAACCTATCCTGCATTATTTCCCGCAAAACTTTGAGATTTCAAATCTATGCAACATATTTTCGTTGTATTTTAATCTGTCAAAAAGGTATTCATTGTTACCACGTATTATTATAAACTGTGAGTAGTTTACGAAGTCACTAATTAAATTAGTTGGATGTGAGAAATACATGGTACATGTTAGTACAAGATCAAGGTGACTCAATGTTCGCTCCTATGAACTTGCAGACTTGTGGACAGAGTTGAGGCGAAATTCTCGATTTTCTCTGAATAGCGAGGGTTAATTTCGCAGTCATGGTTTTGACGAATTACTGAGTGTCCGTAAATTCCTATTGCGAACGCTTAAGACTTGAGTGATAGACTAAGTAGATAAGGTTTTGAAGAGGAACTCATGTCTTCTGATCAAGTTTTACATCTCCTACTTCTGCTGGGAGAGCGAGTGATTACATCTGTGTATCAAGTGCCGGACTGCCTATGTGCGGGGTGACGATCACTTGATGTCACCTGATGTCTACCCTGCCTTTCTACTGCTTCCAACTGTACGCGACATTGTACACCGCTGTCAAATTCGTAAGTATTGGTTTGGTAGAAATGTGATTAACACAATCAGAATCAAATAAATTACTATCGTTCCTTCACCCAGCTCAAGCTGGACATTTTGAAAATATTGATTTGAAAAAGTTGTAAGCTACATACAGCACAATGGGCTCCTGCTCAGAACGTTGTTTACTCAGTATATTCACAAGCTCCAGGAGTTTGTAATGGAATTTTTCGAGCTTCTGGATTGGCTCAGGAATTTTAGAATCATGTCGCCTTCAACAGAAATTAATACTCGGTTTATTTTTGAGGTAAAGGAAGTGGTACGAACAGCTAGTCACCAAATTTATTGGTGCTGGGAATACATAGTGGGGAAGCCATTACCTTCTTCATCATTGTATTTTGCTAATATGATATAGATGTGTGTTGTTTGAGTCATCAGTCCATAGACTGGTTTGACGCAGCCCTCCATGCCACCCTATCCTGTGCTAACCGTTTCATTTCTACGTAATTATTGCATCCTACATCTGCTCTGATCTGTTTGTCATATTCATACCTTGGTCTACCCCTACCGTTCTTGCCACCTACACTTCCTTCAAAAACCAACTGAACAAGTCCTGGGTGTCTTAAGATGTGTCCTAACATTCTATCTCTTCTTCTCGTCAAATTTAGCCAAATCGATCTCCTCTCACCAATTCGATTCAGTATCTCTTCATTCGTGATTCGATCTATCCATCTCACCTTCAGCATTCTTCTGTAACACCACATTTCAAAAGCCTCTATTCTCTTTCCTTCTGAGCTAGTTATCGTCCATGTTTCACTTACATACAATGCCACGCTCCATACGAAAGTCTTCAAAAACATCTTTCTAATTCCGATATCAATGTTTGAAGTGAGCAAATTTCTTTTCTTAAGAAAGCTCTTCCTTGCTTGTGCTAGTCTGCATTTTATGTCCTCCTTACTTCTGCTATCGTTAGTTATTTTACTACCCAAGTAACAATATTCATCTACTTCCTTTAAGACTTTGTTTCCTAATCTAATATTTCCTACATAACCTGCCTTCGTTCGACTGCACTCCATTACTTTTGTTTTGGACTTATTTATTTTCATCTTGTAGTCCTTACCCAAGACTTCATCCATACCATTCAGCAACTTCTTGAGATCTTCTGCAGTCTCAGATAAAATAACAATATCATCGGCAAATCTCAAGGTTTTGATTTCCTCCCCTTGGACTGCGATTCCCTTTCCAAATTTCTCTTTGATTTCCTTTACTGCCTGTTCTACGTAAACATTGAAAAGAAGAGGGGACAAACTGCAGCCTTGCCTCACTCCTTTCTGGATTGCTGCTTCTTTTTCAAAGCCCTCGATTCTTATCACTGCAGACTGATTTTTATACAGGTTGTAGATAATTCTTCGTTCTCGGTATCTGATCCCTATCATCTTCAGAATCATAAATAGCTTGTTCCAATCAACATTATCGAATGCCTTTTCTAGATCTACGAATGCTATGTACGTGGGCTTGTCCTTCTTGATTCGATCCCCTAAGATCAGACGTAAAGTCAGGATTGCTTCACGTGTTCCTACATTTCTTCTGAAGCCAAATTGATCTTCTCCCAACTCAGCTTCAACTTGTTTTTCCGTTCTTCTCTAAATAATACGTGTTAACATTTTGCAGACATGAGATACTAAACTAATGGTGCGGTGGTTTTCACACCTGTCAGCACCGGCTTTCTTGGGAATAGGTATAACAACATTCTGCCGAAAATCGGATGGGACTTCTCTCTCATACATCCTGCACACTAAATGAAATAACCTTACCATGCTGGTTTCTCCTAAGGCAGTCAGTAATTCAGAGGGAATATCATCAATTCCAGGTGCCTTGTTCCTATTGAGGTCACTCACAGCTCTGTCAAACTCTGACCTCAAAATTGGGTCTCCCATTTCATCAGCATCAACAACCTCTTCATGTTCCAGAACCAAATTATCTACATCGTTACCTTGATACAACTGTTGGATATGCTCCTGCCTTTTTTCTGCTTTGCCTTCTTTCCCTAGAAGTGGCTTTCCATCTGAGCTCTTAATATTCATGCACCTAGATTTCCTTTCTCCAAAGGTTTCCTTGATTTTCCTGTATGCAGCATATAGATGTATGTAAATAACACCATTTCACATGAGCCACTATATACTTCACACTCTGTAGGAATTATCTAATGAACTTAAATAACATGAGTGAAGTGATAGTTCCATACATACAAGTATATGCTACGGGACCATTCAGAAAAAAAAAGGAATCAAATGTAAAATTAACAATTCTGGAGAAGTAGTTCAAGTTCCTAGAATTACTGTATGACTCAGCAGTTTCCAACTGTAGTGGATGAAGAGAAATAGAAATTGGAGGAGAAGTAAATAGTTAAAAATATTTCTTAGCAAAAGTAAAGATGTGAATGCGAAGATGACTACGGAATGTATTAATTCCCTTGCCACCGAGCTCGATAGCTGCAGTCGCTTAAATGCGGACGGTATCCAGTATTCGGGAGATAGTAGGTTCGAACCCCACTGTCGGCAGCCTTGAATATGGTTTTCCGTGGTTTCCCATTTTCACACCAGGAAAATGCTGGGGCTGTACCTTAATTAAGGCCACGGCCGCTTCCTTCTCACTCCTAGCCCTTTCCTGTCCCATCGTCGCCATAAGACCTATCTGTGTCGGTGCGACGTTAAGCCAATAGCAAAAAAAAAAAAAAAATCCCTTGCCAGTGTTGTACAATGTTTTAACGTTAAAGGTGACTGAAAGAGGAAGGTATTTGAATCCTATCGGTGAGGATGTCATAAAAATAGAATTGTCGGATGAAATGATACAAAATGGTGACGTGCTAAGCAAAGTGAAATGAAAAATTTAACAATATGGAATAAATAATTTCACAAAATTGTAGGCCGATATTATAACAATTTAGGTCTAATCCGTTTCCTGATACGAGTCCTAAGATGAGGAGAGACGAAATTATGGTCTTACGGCTGGATGACCTTCCTGACTTCAATCTCAGTAGAAGGACTAATGAAGATGAAATGAATGATGGTGAATAAAATTGGGTAAAGGGGTGGAAGGAATTGGCTCATGCCTTATGAATAAAAACCGTCACGGCATTTGCCTGGATATGACAATGGGAAACCACAGAAAACCATTCTCAGGACAGCCAGCAGTGGTGTTCGAACGCACCCGTCTCTTGACTGCAGAACTTGGCTGCAGAGCCGTAAAGCGTTCACTCGCGTGGCCTCTCCGCTTGCTGTCTTATATAATGAGAAGGAATATTATTATAATAATATTACTGGACGAAAACAGCTTTAGGTATGGTTTTTGAAGTATATACACGTCATTGATCATTAAGAAGAAATACTCAAAGTATGAATCTTTTGAGATTAAGAGTGAGTATTTACTGTTACTCTGAAAAGTCTACCCCTGTGTACTTATTGACAAAAGTAGAAGAAATGTCTCTCAGATGACGTTTCTTAAAACCGATAATAGTAAATGTCATAACTCTGTTGTATTATCTGTTTCAGGAACGATTTGCTCCTTGTATTGTTCATTTTCTCCAATGTGTGAATGCAGTGAAGAGGAGCAGATCATGGACCATGCCATCCTGCGCTGCCCTCTTCATGCTTACTCTGGAAGTCTCAACGACCTGTTTTATCTTACATACAGTGCTGTAGAGTGGCTGAAAAACTTGGACCTAGACTTATAAATTTGTAGTTATAATCACCATACGATTAAATAAATAACCTAAAGAGAAATGAAAATTCAGCTGTGTGATAACATATTTTGTACCTCAGCTTCCTAGTATTTGTGACAAACAGCACGCAAATATATTATGCTTGCTGCTAATATTTCAAACCTCGCAGAACATCATCATCCAAACAAACTTCAACTTGGCGAAATAACTTTTTAAAAGTCGTGCATTACTTTTTTTTATTTAGCAGCATACTTTTTAGGAACTCGCAGCACGTCTAAAGATTCGCTAGGAGCTTCACAGATAACTTCTGTAAACAATCTCCACAGCTGGCCGGCCATTATGTCCGTCTTTTATCTCGGCTGAATTCTTTGCGTTAGTTGGAGAAGAAAGTTCACTTCACCGCCAACATAGCCTGCAACCTCTGTCTCGCGGTCTCTCTTTAACTAGCATCGTAGTTCTTGACAGACAGCGCAAACAGTGAGGAAGATCACTTCTAGGCACAAGGGTAACTTGAGAACACACATTTCACATCGTCTAAAATATAGAGTAGCGTGCGGCAGGCAGATCTATGAAGATCGTTCCTAAAATAAGACACGCTTATAAATAACAAGGATTGGCAGTTATATTATATAAAAATTAATAATAATAATAATAATAATAATAATAATAATAATAATAATAATAATAATAATAATAATAATAATAATATGACGCTGAATCACCCCACAACAGTCATCCGATTGGAAGACTTGTACGCCATGAATTGTCTGTCAATAAAGAGACAAGGCTTCACTGAAAAACTGGAAGGGAGAGAAGAGTGATCGTGGGGATTATTGTTTTAAGAGGAAGTAAAACCGAGCAACCACTCTCTGTTAATATTTATAACAAGGAAAATGAAATGTAGTAAGCTTCGAAGCATGAAGGTAGTTTGCCGTTGCTTTCAGCGTGTAGCAGTATCATCATATCTAAGCCATATTAAATGTTATTACAAGGCCATATCAGTCAATCAGATTGCCTCCCTTGAAACTTCCGAAAGGCTGCTACCCCTCCCCTCCATTTCGATGAACCATTCGTTAATCTGGTCTCTCAGCCGGTTCCATGGCTAAATGGTTAGCGTGCTGGCTTTTGGTCACAGGGGTCCCGGGTTCTATTCCCGGCAGGGTCGGAAATTTTAACCATAATTGGTTAATTCTCCTGACACGGGGACTGGGTGTATGTGCCGTCTTCATCATAATTTTATCCTCATCACGACGCGCAGGTCACCTACGGGAGTCACATCCAAAAACCTGCACCAGGCCTCTCCGGAGGCCACACGCCATTAATATATATCTGGTCTCTCGACAGGTATCGTCAAAATTAAGGGAGGGAGCTTGAAGCGTGTGAAATTAAAAACCTCCCTAGGTTTTCGGGGTCAGAAAAGAACAAGAATTGACCAAGGGTGGGTCAAACAGGAACGATGAAGTCGAAGAGGCTCATACAAGTAAGTGGAAACAAGGTCCGACTCACCTAGGAGACCTTCGTGGCCAAGTTATGTTCCCAATATGAAAGCCCATGGAACCCTTTTTACTCGCGTTTAACGACGGGCAGGGATACCGTGGATATATTCTACCACATCATCCAAAGGGTGAAATGTCACAGAAATACTTGATGATCAAACATTACCAAGAGCAAGAGCAGCCGAACATAACGTTAAATTGCGAAGACGTCCTATCCATTTTCACACTATAATGGCAATGAATGGAATAATGGAATGAAATCCATCCGTCGTTGGTGAGTGGCACCCGTTGTGTACTGGAAACTGCGTGTCAGTTCAGTGGAGGACAGTGATGTGTGAGGTAGGTCAGCTGCAAGATTGTTGCTCAAAGCAAAAACACCCAGTTCTTTAACCAAGGGAATTGCATGTTTAAATTACCTTAACCTCGCGGCTTTCCAAATCATCATCACCTAAGTAGAAGGGTAATCTTACAACAACGTAGGAATCAGTAGGGCAGCTATATGTTGCGCTCAAAGGATGGAAGTTCAATGATTTTTTAAAATGATTTAGGACGTTGAAAAGCAAGGCCATTTACTAGGCAATTAAAAATGATGCACAAGAAATATTATTTAACTTATATGGAATTATCTCATAGAAGCACAATGTCTTCCTTAAAATTAAGCCAACGATTCTTGGAATGACAATTTACATGAAAAGCCTCCATGGCTCAGCCAGCAGTGTGCCGGCCACTCACCGCTGGGTTCCGCGGTTCAAATTCCTGTCACTCCATGTGAGATATGTGCTTGACAAAGCGGAGGCAGAACAGGATTTTTTCCTCCAGGTACTCAAGTTTTCCCTGCCATCATTCATTCCAGCAAAACTCTCCAATATCATTTCATTTTATCTGTAAGTCATTGATTATTGGCCAGAGGAGTGCGGCGGGCTTCGGCAGCCAGCACCATTCGTACCCTTGCTGTAGATGAAGAATTCATTCATTCCATCCTTGAGTCAGTCGAATAACTGGAAACAGGCTGTGCAATTTTTCTTTTCACAATTTACATGAAAATCTCCCCATTTACGGCAAGAGTCACGATAATGATGTCGGGGAAGATGAACTCGATTTTACTACATTAAAACAACAATAACCATCATAATCGAAAATTACCTCCTCTTTCTATCATTTCAACATGCCCTAGAAAAATCTTATGTGGCTGCGATGTAAAGCAATATAAATCTGTACAAAGCTGTGGAGTAATTTCTCTTTTTATTCTTCACATTCTTTTTTGCATGCCGAGTGCTAGTAGTTAAGAGTAAACACACTCATGACTCCACCTTCCTCATCACACTCCCCCAGCCTCTGTCTCTTGGTGGCAAAGAAAAGGAGCACCCCAGGGCAAACGAACTGAGGGTCAGTTGTTGACACAACTGGAGTACATAATCTGAGAATGTGTACCGTAGGCTATGGCGTTCCGTGAACCTTTTCGTTGTTTGTGTGTACTGGAGACGTTGAGCTTTGTCAACAGGTATTCTCGTATGCCCGGAAGGTTAATCAGAGTTTGATATTTCTGGCTGCAATCTTCATGTGTTTAGTGGGTTTTAAATTCTTGTCTGGCTTCTAATTCTGTTCCTATCTCGCAAAGTAAATACTTCCTTTGCTAGTGTTATCAAATGGAAGCCTTTGAATCAAAATTATAAGAAATTACTAAAAAATTGAAAAAAGTACAGTTAATCCACAAAATGAAAGTAAGAAAGGAATAAGTGCATGATATTCTATAAGGTACACTTTTCTTAGAAACAATTGTCCCTCTAGAAGGATATAATGGTCGTTGCGGGCGTCCACTGGGTTTGTAGATATTTATTGAACATAACAGGCCAACTTGCCCCGATACATATTCACATGGATAGCTCACACTAAAAAGAAAAGAAATACCGGATTCCCTGGGCATGCCATGGGGGTACATTGGATACTCCGGAAACGTGACACTCCCAAGGTAGAATCACCACGGCAACCATCCTCAGTCCCCCATGCCACGCCCATCGTCTCCACTTAATATTAAGACACAAAATAAAATGAACAATAAAGGATAATAAAATAAAGCATGAAATAATATTGGTGACTCCTGCTACTATCCGGCCGTCTCATCACCCCTGGTGAGAAGAAGGCCGCCCTCCCGATGATGATACGACCGACCCTATCTGTGGGGCCCTAAGGAAGACCCCAACAATCCTACCAGATGACAATGCGTTTCTCTCACCATTCCATTGCGGCCTGCCACGTGAAACTGGAGCCGCTCTCCTTCCACATCCCGCCTCTCAGGTCACTGAGTTTGTATCTATCATCTTCTTTTTTTCTACAGCTTTTCCCACATTAGTCACGGGTGCGAATTGGGTCGTTCATGTGGATTTGGCCCTGTTTTATGGCCAGATGCCCTTCCTGACGCCAACCCTATTTGGAGGGATGTAATCACTACTGCGTGTCTCTGTGGTTGTTGGTAGTATGATGTGTTTTCTGAATATGAAGGGGAGAAGAATTAATCAGAATAGATTAAAATCCCCGACCCGGCCGGGAAACGCACCCGGGACACTCTGAACCGAAGGCCAGTGCGCTGACCATTCAGCCAACCTATCAAACCACTGGGTTTGTATCTATATGAGAGCTGAAATTCTATTTTGATCATAATTAAACGTATGCCTCCTAAATGCGGAAAGGATTTTTTGGTGAGAATAGGTTAGAATGCAAACGTATCTGAACAAGGTGCAAGTGTAACCTAGTTACTTCGGTGAGACACAACATTTTTTGGGTTCTAGTAGTTAAAATCGCTAATATTTGATATAGCGTTGCACGCCATTCAGATTGGTCATAGGGTGTTTTCCATACGCCATAGGAGAGAAGACCAGTGTACGTTTATTGCCACTCAAACTAGTTTTCTCAGCTATTAAGGTGACACTCCGGAGACAAAAATCGACATTTTGGTCATTTTAATGACATTTAATGACATTTTAATGACTGAAATTGAAAGTATGAAGTTTCTTTTTTCTTGTCACGAAGTTATTCCGCTGAATTCAAACAATTCATCACTGTAATAATGCTTTGTTTGCCAATTGTAATTTTTACATTTAAATCCCATTTATCTCCCATAATATTCTGCCCAATGTGACAACATTTGTGTGATATTAAGAAACCTGCGTATGAAAATTTTGATTGTAGAATTTTTTAATTAGTAGATATTTTTAAGTCCAAAATGTTCGAACGTAAATAATTACACAAACTTTAGTACGATATATCTCCTCATATAAATTATGTACAGAAAAATCGATACTTAGTGCTACTAAAAGAAGTATTATCTATCTAATTACGAATTTACATCAACGTGTTAATTTAATTTCACGAAAAAGAATTAAAAGATTCAAAAAATATTTTAAAAATCTATTAAGTGTATGTATGAAAAAAATGTTCGTGATATCTCAACTTTTATGTAAGTGACATTCCCACAAAGTTTCGTGAAAATCCATGCATTAGGTAAAAATGTCTCTATCTCCGGAGTGTCGCCTTAAAGACCATGTACATCACACTGAATGCGTGCGATACAGAACCATTTCATTGTTCCTTAAATAAGTTGGAAGATTCTTCATTAGTTCTAAAAATGTAAGATAATTTTAGGAAGCGCATTACGTTCAGAGTTCATATTACAAGATAACTTTCTCAGGACACAGTGAAGGAGCAGAACATTTTAATTCTACGTACAACTCTACATTGCAATTATTACCTACGGAGCTGTTGTGTATTAGCAATGCATTTGACGTCATATGTTTCTTTTGAATTACTTTAGACCATTACCGTAAACCTTATAATTCTGGCTTAGAACTTCAAACTTTACAAAAGTCACCCAATTAACCATGTCTTGAACCACAAATGAATGAAAACGTTCTCGACAGAATGTTTCTGTAGAAAATATACTGAAATATGTTGAAGAATGGAATAGACTCTCAGCATCACATGCTGAGTGAAATATACCTAATGACGCAGAGGAGTAATTAGGACGGATGTAGAAACGAGTAGCAATCTAAATTAGAGATAAATAATTACCTTATTCAGTTGTAGATCATTTAGCAGTTTTTCTATCGTGTTAGTGTATTTTAGTATTTCAACATTGACATTTCATAATTCGTTTCTTTATTTTATATATTCTAACGTTATGGGTAATGCTAAACTAATTTTCATGTAAGTTTATGAAGTTACCCGTTTATTGTTTGTTGTTCCTGTTCTAGTTGCTGTAAAAGTATGTACAATGTTCTTTGCTTTCATCTTTCATTTTTCAGTATACCGTAAAAGAGGGCTAGGAGCCATAAATTTACCACGACGAACAAAGCTATCTAATCATAACACCCATTTTCTTCCAGAAAATTACGCTCTCACCTGTTGAAACATTCCAGAGCAGTCGACTGTCGAGTGTTGTACCACTGATTTGAGTGAAGTGTTTCAAAACTAAATGACAGAGCTGCAAACTAGACGGATTTCGTTCCCAAGCGATACAAAAGTGACAACCTACCCGCCAACGATAGGTACAGATAAAAATCAGTGTCATCAACAACAATTGGTCTGACAAGGATGACTGTATTCCCCTAGTAATTAATAAAAAAATCAACACCGGGAAGGCATAAATGTTTGATTTTGTAGTTGCTTAAATAGAACCAAATCCAGAAAACTGAAAATTTAGGGTAAAAATTATTACCGTCTCCCTGATACCAGTCTAGCAGTCTACAAGCAAACTCTACCATTATCCGCAACCTTGGCATAAAAAAAAGGATAGATTGAATAATCAATCAGTCGTCACTGATCTTGTATTTCGGGCCGTCGACCGGGAAGCAGATTCTCCATAAATTGTTTATATATTCTTTTCTTAAATGATTTCAAAAATTTTGAATCATAAATTATTCCAGTCCCTAATTCATCTCCCTATAAAAAAGCTTTCTCCCAAATTTTCCACTTGAATTCCAACTTTATATTATGATCTTTGTTACATTTAAAAGCTCCAATCAATCTTCTAATGCCATTCCACGCTATCTATTCACTAATAGTTCGGAACATACCGCCTAGTCAAGCAGCTCGTCTCTTACTCCTGGATCATCCCAACCCAAAGTTTTAAACAATTGTTACTCAATGTCTGGCCGTTCTCCATTAGGAACCAACTTGGAACTCACTGTTGGTGTACCTGAGTGAGCTTCAGGGCCATATACATCTCTTGAAGGGGGAAGTCTCTTAAATTTTCCAGAATTCTGGCGAATGAAACCCACGTCTTTCTGGTTGAACTGAGCATGGTTTTATCACTCCGACTATACAGGTTTTTTAAAAAAATCACGGCAAAATTTCCGGATTGGATTACTCACAAACAGCGAAAGAAAAACGTACATAAACATGGGTCCGGAAATGCGTACTTTCTTGGCCTCCATGATCACCTGATCTAAACACGTTGACTTGTATGGGTTTAAGCAAAGTTTTCGGTGTACGCGACTGTTGTGGAGGATGAAGTACTACTTCACATCAGAATTGTAAGGTCCTTTCAAACAGTATGTACATCAACGGATATAATCGAGTTAGTTCGTAACTCCATGCGATAGCGAGCTTAAGCCTGTAGTGTGGAAGGTGGTGGACATGTTGAACAGCCCTTGTAAGGTAATGACCGGAGTACATCAGTACATGCAAAATAGCCCACAACATTCGAGGTTCTAGCCCACGACAGAGTCTGATATCCTAAAAGCACGCGTTTCGGGACCCAGTTTGTGTAGACATTCCTCCTTCTCTATATTTGAGAAATCCAACCCTGAAATTATGCCGTGTATTTTTGAAGCACTCTGTATAACTCCTGTAGTTTAAGATATGACGAAATTAAACTATAGCTATTTTTTTGCTTGTGGATTTACGTCACACCGGCACAGATAGATTTTATGGCGACGATGGGGTAGGAAAGGCCTAGGAGTTGGAAGGAAGCGGCCGTGGCCTTAATTAAGGTACAGCCCTTGCATTTGCCTGGTGTGAAAATGAGAAACCACTACAAACCATCTTCAGGGCTGCCGACAGTGGGATTCGAACCCGCTATCTCTCGGATGCAAGTTCACAACCACGCGCCTCTAACCGCACGACCAACTCGCCCGGTAAACTACAGCTATTTCAACCTTACAATTTCCAATCTATCACAATATCCACCCTGATCAATTACTATCGAAGAACCTTTCTCGAAATAAGACAGGATATCACAAACAATACCTAACTTTGTAAAAGTTAGATCACCTTTATCAGACCTGTGACTGGTTGCTGTGAATCCATATTTTATAGAACTAGCTTCTTGCACGGTTAAACGTGACCCAGAGTTTGAAAGCGTATTTTCAGTAGTTCACCAGGATATTATCGTGATAAGAGCAATATACCGTATGTTTGGGTTTGCATGTTTGTATATGCTAATCAGATGAATATACCAGCAGACTGAAGACTGGGGTAAAATAAAGCAGTGTTAGTTTTAATATAAAACTGCGGTGGTGATATTGACATAGCATACCACCATGTAGCATCATTAATCAATAGGTTCTGACGCAGACTAATTACACTGAAAGGAGAATAATGATGAAGAATACTCCGGACGTCCTCTAAATGTCACCTCGTCACCACATTTATCTCACTCTTTCCACATGATTCTCGTTTGTATAATATAATACGTTAATGATGGACTGATAAAACTTCTGCGTCACGCACGCACTGTATCACATTTAACTATAATTAAAATACCAATATTTAATTGCAATACCCTTAATTGAATTTAAATTAAATATTGAAGGTAGGAAAAATATCGTTAGTATTATTATTAATAATGATAATAATAATAATAATAATAATAATAATAATAATAATAATAATAATAATAATAATAATAATAATGGTCAATGTTTGTCGGACACCTAAGGTCGAATAATCAGCATTATGACCTCAATCACATTTTCCACATTCCTCCACTGTGGACTCAGCTGGTTGTCTTGATATTTTCGAGGTATCACTTCCTCCATATTTCTCATGATGTTCACCATAAAATTCCACGTGCCCTTGTGTTCTGCGATCTATGAATTATCAATAAACACCAAATGTGTCACGAGATATATTTTACATGCATTATGTCGTAAGAAATGGACTTCCATTCACACTTAAAACAATAAGCAAATTACCTCCGCCAGGTTTTAAATTGAATCTTGAGATTTAGGGGCCAAATAATTTCCACTGAACATCAGAGGAAACTAACGTATAAAGTGGAATTTCATTTTGAAGCCTAGAAAATGTCTCCTGTAATGGCAGGATTACAGCCTGAAAGTGTTGTGAAGTGGGTAAATAGTTTGTGCATTAAGTTAATGCCTGAGATTGGGCTTATGTGCCCTGAAACATTATATGATTGATTCACTGATTGATTGTTTGATTGATTGTTTGAATGAACAGAATACTTTTCATTCACAGTTACGATGAACACGGGAGAAAATATTAATTAGCTTTTTCCATCATTAATATACGCAGTTAGTTTCTGTTATAATACAAAATATAATTAATTGAAATAAGAATGCAAAATTTTTACACTGACTGACAGAGCAAATGCAACACCAAGAAGGAGTGGTTCGAAAGGGATGAAAGTTGGGGAAAAAACAGAGACGGCACGGACGAATAATTGATGTTTATTTCAAACCGATATGCAGGTTACACAATGCGCACGGCATCGACTCAGTAGGATGTAGGACCACCGCGAGCGGCGATGCACGCAGAAACACGTCGAGGTACAGAGTCAATAAGAGTGCGGATGGTGTCCTAAGGGATGGTTCCCCATTCTCTGTCAACCATTTGCCACAGTTAATCGCCCGTACGAGGCTGGGGCAGTGTTTGCAAACGGCGTCCAATGAGATCCCACACGTGTTCGATTGGTGAGAGATCCGGAGAGTACGCTGGCCACGGAAGCATCGGTACACCTCGCAGAGCCTGTTGGGAGATGCGAGCAGTGTGTGGGCGGGCATTATCCTGCTGAAACAGAGCATTGGGCAGCCCCTGAAGGTACGGGAGTGCCACCGGCCGCAGCACATGCTGCACGTAGCGGTGGGCATTTAACGTGCCTTGAATACGCACTAGGGGTGATGTGGAATCATACGCAATAGCGCCCCAAACCATGATGCCGCGTTGTCTAGCGGTAATGCGCTTCACAGTTACTGCCGGATTTGACCTTTCTCCACGCCGACGCCACACTCGTCTGCGGTGACTATCACTGACAGAACAGAAGCGTGACTCATCGGAGAACACGACGTTCCGCCATTCCCTCATCCAAGTCGCTCTAGCCCGGCACCATGCCAGGCGTGCACGTCTATGCTGTGGAGTCAATGGTAGTCTTCTGAGCGGACGCCGGGAGTGCAGGCCTCATTCAACCAATCGACGGGAAATTGTTCTGGTCGATATTGAAACAGCCAGGGTGTCTTGCACATGCTGAAGAATGGCGGTTGACGTGGCGTGCGGGGCTGCCACCGCTTGGCGGCGGATGCGCCGATCCTCGCGTGCTGACGTCACTCGGGCTGCGCCTGGACCCCTCGCACGTGCCACATGTCCCTGCGCCAACCATCTTCGCCACAGGCGCTGCACCGTGGACACATCCCTATGGGTATCGGCTGCGATTTGACGAAGCGACCAACCTGCCCTTCTCAGCCGGATCACCATACCCCTCGTAAAGTCGTCTGTCTGCTGGAAATGCCTCCGTTGACGGCGGCCTGGCATTCCTAGCTATACACGTGTCCCGTGGCACACGACAACACGTTCTACAATGACTGTCGGCTGAGAAATCACGGTACGAAGTGGGCCATTCGCCAACGCCGTGTCCTATTTATCGTTCGCTACGTGCGCAGCACAGCGGCGCATTTCACATCATGAGCATACCTCAGTGACGTCAGTCTACCCTGCAATTGGCATAAAGTTCTGACCACTCCTTCTTGGTGTTGCATTTGCTCTGTCAGTCAGTGTATTTACCAATATTCTATATATCCCACAGATAATTCTTGGACATACCTCCTGTTGTTAGATAAGCTATTTTTTGCCTTCTTTAGATTTCTTTTTCCCAAATTTCTCTCATAATATTAAATAGTTTTACTGGTCTCCCTGGTGTCTTTCATCATTTGCTTAGTAGTTTAACAAGAGTGTAAAGTTCAGATTCATTTTCAATTGTATCTCCTCCCCCTCTTCATGTTTTTCTCTGATATTTCTTGTTTCCTAACAGTATTTTTAAGGTGTGAAACTTCAATTCCCTTATTGCACAAAGTGCATCTATTTTTCTAGCTTTTTGGTCTTATGGTCTTTCTAGTGTACTCCATTTCTGTGTCAACTACTAACTTCTTCACGCCATCGACCCAAAAATCCCCATTTTGACATTGAAAAATTATAATAAAATTTTAATATAATGAAGTGTTATTCCCACTAGAGTACTATAAACAATCTCTATACATTGCAAAGCAAACGAGAGCTATGTTCCTACTATGTATTGGAAACATTTCTATAGAACTGTATCTGAACTACAACAATCCAGAAACATTACATACATTTGGAATCTCACCAAAGTTCATACAAACCTACTATTTAATAATATTGCAATGACAAAAATAGAACTGTAGGGTGGATGGGAGATTCTTTTTCACTATATTTGCTTCAACACATGTACAGTATGAAATTCATGCAGCTCTTAGTAAGGACTGCGTTACATTACTTGTTACAGACCGTCCGAATTTCTACGATTAAAGATGGAAGTTATTGAGAAGGGACGAAACGATCAAGAATCTCACATTTTAACTCTTTCCTGCACACTGCGGAATGCATGCCTATATGCCCTTGTTGCGGAGCAACCGTACATTGATTACAAACATCGACAGCTTACAGACTTCAGTTATAGGCCACCATCCGCACATTCGGAGGTAAGGACGATAATGGCGTCCGTTAGTGAACTTCCGAATTACGACGAATAAGTGATCACTGTGTCTGTAAAGCCATACCATTGTGCAGAGTGAAGCATAATATGCATCACTGTGTGTCATATAAAAAGGAAACGGTTTTGCAAAAAATAAAAAAACTACGACAAGTATTCCTGTCTGTACGGGATCCATCAACACAGTAGTCTGCTTATTGAGACTGCCTGAGATGCTACGCAAACAGAGTGTCAAACGAAACTCAGGATTAGAATGAATGTGTACTGATATTCTAAATCGTACTGCTTGGATTTCTTGACCCGGTACGTAGTACTACGTATCATACAACTTTCAGTTGGTCTCGCTGTGTGAACCCCGCTCAAGCCTCGGTCGAGAATGAAAGTCCCTGGATGATTCGAAAATCGAAGCTGAGCGTCTGAGTAAGAAGGCAGATACACTACCTCTATACTATGAGGTTGGTCAGAACGGAGGAAGAAAATAATACCTGTCAACTAATTCCCTAGCCACCGAGCTCGCAAGAATGATTTAAAGACTACCTAGGAAGAATTACAGCACACCAAATGCTTTGTATATAGAAACAGAGTAGAAAATAGAAATATATTTATTTAAAGTTAATTACAAGTAAGACCAGATGTCCGTTTGGCTGTAACTTTAACTTGAATGTATCAACTAATATACACCATCTAATAAAAATAATACATAAAAAGCGTAAGATATATTTTCCTACTGAGGATATAAGAATAAGATTAAAATATAAACGAATAAGTGATTACAATAATACTTTTGCCATTTCATAAACATAGACTAAATTAACAAGAAGAGGAGACGTAAGAGAAACCTAAAAATTTTAATGCAAAGGATGAATTAAGAATAATACTGAGCATCTAAATATATCTAGGAGATTATGATATTTCATACTATTTAATTATTTTGGTGAAAATTCACTTAAATACATGACTTGATAAGTGGAAATGTAGCAGTATTTGAGACAGTTTTTCTGAGTTCCCACACAAAGTGAGGAAAAGAAATTTCGATAATTGAAAGCCGATTAAACAGGTATTTTGATTTTTCAAGTTACCGGTGCTGAAGTTTGATAGGAACTGGAACGGAAGAGGAATATGAAAAGCTAGTGGCCAAGGTAGAAGAGAATCGCATCTTACGAGAGGAATATACAGCCCTTATACGTATATAACACACCATGACGTACGGCTTCTGTCTGAATTATAAAGCTTCCTGTGTTCCACCTCGTAACTCTATCCCGTGAACAGAGCACACTGGTCGATCTGGTTCACAACGCAAGCGGAACTTTTGTGACCACTTGGAGAGAATGAAAGCTGATTTCGGTTTACAATACTCTGGCCGATCACTGTATGGGTGCAGACAAAGTCCAAGTATTTTGCAAAATGTAGAGTGTGGAGTAAGACTAACTCTACTGAGCCTGAAGAATTCTATTACGTATCAAATTCATTCTCCAGATTAGAGTATATTTGTAGAATAGAAAATTATAAGCATCGTTTTTCAAAAAATATTAAATCTTCAAACTAGATTATGTATCTTAGCCAGTAACCTACATAAAATTCAGTGTTATGCTGGGAATATCGGAGATTTGCGTTTGATGATTTACGCCAGGGGAATATTACATAACTTCTCGATCGACACATGAAAGTTATACAAGATTATTCTAACTTTACTATATATAACATTTTAGTTTGCGCTTCAAAAGGTTTTGTATCACTAATTAGGATTTAATTTTTCCGTTAAAATAACACTCACTTTTCTTCAAATATTAATTACACTTACGAAACTTTGATAAATGCTGCTACCATACTTTGCCGTTTGGCAGCTGCTAGGAGAGGAATCTGAATAAAGTTTGTAATGTGGAATAAACGGAGAAGATTGTATATTTTGCAACAATTTCATTCTAAAGAATATGTTCTATTAAGCTGTTTTCCAGTATTCCTTGGATAAAATGGCTAGTGTTGATTTTGCTCAGACTGAGATAAGGAAATGCTTTATTGCATGTACATCAAATGGTTAGAATAATAATGTTTGTTATCTTCAAGGCTATCACATTTTAAGTGGAAAATTTCATGGGTTCAAAGTGGCAACAGCACATTCATCAACACAACCAAACTGAATATGTATGCAGCATGGATATAAAACACATCACATTATAAGGAGACCAACCCTGATATGTTTTGGTGATGCGGCTCTGCTTTGAAGATAAATGTATTAATTAATTAATTAATTAATTAATTAATTAATTTATTTATTTATTTATTTATTTATTTATTTATTTATTTATTTATTTATTTATTTATTTATTTATTTATTTATTTATTTATTGTGAACATAACAGTCTATGAGTCCCAATTACAATGTATTCAGAACATTTCAAGTATAATAATTTGTGAATAAAATCAATTCTGAGAAAAAACAGACTTGCGGACAACTGTACCGCATTTGAAGGAACGATACCATAATTAGTTTTAAAAATCTGTACTTATGAATGATGTTTCAATGGTCTGAGAAAGTTACAGATTTTAGCAGTTAATGGAAAAAAATTCTCTTAAGTCTAGCCCTTTCCCGGAATAAGGAGTACATTATAGTTTCATAAACCAAGTGAGTCAAAGACTTTGTTTAATTGTTTTGTACGTCTAGAGGTATGGACTTCTTAAAATTAACTCTTACATTGGTGACGAACCTCTGACACAAATCTTCACAAATCACATGGCATAGCTCCAGAATGACTGCACTGAACTGAGGCGCATTTACCGGATTCCTCTGCCCTTTGAAAAAACGCCAAAGGAAAAGTCACATCATTTCTCATTGATTTCTTCGGAATTTGATTAGGAACCTAATGCATTTTTTAAGTTTGATGGACTCCACACACTGTTATGGAGTGACTATTTCTTGTACAACAAATGTTAAAATTTGAAAGAAAATCTATCTGCCGACACGGAGCCCATCGTGTACCACGGTGACATGAAAACTACTCGGGGTTACTTTAACAGTGGAGAGTAGCACAATAACATCGCCTTGTGTTCAATGACAGCCTTCCAATGTGCATTATATCACAAATTAACGCTTGTGACTTACAACATTAATAAGTGTCATTTCCACGAATTGATGCAATTTTTGATCAATTTTGAAAATTAATACCCCATTAGTATAGCTTTAAGAAGAAAGTTAAATAAGGTGACACTTTGCGCAGCACCCTGTAATTTCGAGGTTGTGTTTCTTGATTATCTACTGGTTACAAGGACTTGTAATGTACACCTACCGAAAGGTTTTGCCATGGCATCTTTAGAAACCTTAGAAACCTTAAGCTCCCTAGTGTCTGCCAAGCAAGGAGAGGATGTGTAGTTCACCCACCTCAAAAATATAGAAAAATTTCTGTCTCGTACTCTTATCCTTCTATTACTAATTTATTAATTAATACCATATTTCAAGTACCTACAATCCTACGATTCTAAAAAAATCTAAGAAATTTATCATCGGATTACGAATATATATATATTTAATGAATCCACTACTTACAATATTGAAGTAGATTTAATTCCACACAATGTACTTCAGCATTCCAGAATGAAAGTTTGTAATGATCATCTCTATCGTTTGCCTCCAAAATCAAGTTATCTAACCGTTCGTCAATTTGACGTCTGCAATCTGTAATTAATTTCTGAGAGTCACATATTTATTACTGTACACTATTTCAATGAATTTTTCGGCTCTATGGACCATTTTATTTGATCTTTAAATTATACTGCTGCATCACGTGGTGTCCAATCCCCATTGCTCTTATCACTCGCAGCTTAAATTTCAAAAAGCAACGACTTTGGTTCTAACAACGGAAATAGTTTCATTCAACTAATCTTATTATTCATTGAATGAACATTTCATTTAGGTAAATACAACAAAAATTATTTAAAATATAATAAGATAAATATAATTAAGATATAAAAATGCGCATCAAAATACACTTGCAGAATCAAACGAACTCTCATAAATAGAAAAAGGGATGATTAAAATTCTCTTTTATTAGGACAACTTCCTGTCCACTATCAGCGCAGAATAAGGTACTCTACAGTACGAAGTCGCCCGCCTTGTGTCCAGGTTCATACATTGATTAGGGTAGGGTATGTTATCAAACAGACGAAGAAGCCGAGTCGTCATCAGGTTTCACATATTATGATCCAATTATTATTTTTTACAACAACAATAATAATAATAATAATAATAATAATAATAATAATAATAATAACAAGAAGAAGAAGAATAACTATTATTATTGTGGTTGAATATAACATCTATTTCTGAGCTCAGAAAAAATCAGAAAACAAGTAGGCTGTGGATTTGAATAAGTTGTACTAATGGCAATGTATATGAACATTCATGGAACTTTATATTTAATTCTCATCACCTGGAATATGAAAATACTTCACTGAAGAAAATTGTTTGGACCGAGCGAGTTGGCCGTCCGATAGGGTCGAGCAGCACTCAAGGGAAGATGGGTTAGAATCCTTCCGTCGGCAGTCCTGAAGATGGTTTTACACGATTCCCTATTTTCACACCCGGCAAATTCTGGGGCAGTACCTTAATTAATTTCATGGTCGCTACCTTTCCGATCTTATCTCTTTCCCCTCCTTGAATCGCCGAAAACATTCGATATGATGTTCAACCACTAGCAAATAACACAAAAACTGTGTTAGACAATATTTTATCTCTAAGTGGAATATTGCAGGTTGATAGATAATTTACTGAGGATTTCAGAGTTCTGTAGCAAGAAAATTAATATAGGAAATTGTGGCAGTTAAGAACTCACAACAAGGGAGCTGGTCTACATGAAAAATGTTCATTGCCGCACAGGTCACAGGACACATAGCAAGCACCTGCTAGTTATAATTGATGAAACGCTCTGAACAGCCAGGCAAGAGAGTTATATATACTTGGAGTTAGGAGTCAGGATGGCACCTGGTGTAGACACTGCAACGAGTCTGAATGTTTTGCATATGATATTGCATGTTGTCATTATGCGGCATCTCTTGAGAAATATATTGCACCATCAGATAAGAAGCACGATAATATCAGTTCTAGCCATAACGAGGAAGTCCACTGAATTACAACCCACGAATGTACACGTAGAATTCACATCCAGGCAATCAATAATAAAATGATATGAGGCTTCTTCAATAATACCACAGTCCATCACAAAATGTAGATTCATGATAATATGGTGGATTATTTTAAAATTATGTGCCTTTCAAATTATGGTGAGGAAAAAGGAACAAATTCTGAGATACGTCTGAGAAAAGTTTGCCAACTTAAGTACAGACAGTTCAGGACGGAGAGTGATTGGTCCTGAATGGTACTCTTCAGATTCGAAGAACATTTGAAAAATCCTCATTCGTAAACTATGTATATCACATCATGAATATTTATAATCTAACATTATTTATCATGGTGTTTTCGATACATTATTGCATAATACTTTGTCCTAATGGCAACACATAAATTGGGACGTATATTAAATTAAATTTAACGTCGAATTCTGTCACTTTTTATATGGAAGTGATAACTGTTTCTTATTAGTAACTGTGGTATGGTATTGTACTTTAAAGAATGTTGGTGGTGATTAGTGTTTTAATAGGAAGCACAACTGGGCAACCAACCATCTTCTCTATTTGGAGAGAGTTTCCTGTCTTTTCGTTCTAGTCGTTTTTCCAACCTCACTGTCTCACCGAGTTCATAATTTCGTCGTCGCCGTAATTTCAGGTTAAAATCATATCCCGCTCTCCGTTGGTGGCGACTGATTATTCAGGTGACATATGGAACGTATTTAACACGCAAGAATATGACAGGCAACGGGATGAGCATGGTGACCATATTTCACATTACATCGACATGTCGAACCTGAGCAGAGAACAGTATTTGCGCTCAGATAATGTCAATGGCGCAAAAACTAAAGAGAGAAGAAAAATCCTAGCAAATATAAAATACATTGCGTGGTGGATAACTATTCGTATGATACACATAATGACTTTTAGATCAAGTACTTCTTTGAAATAAAAAACTACGAAACAAATTTTGAGATGCAAATCTGATCAAATTTTTTCGCTTGAAGTAATTTATGTTACATAGTTTTACGAGCAATCCTTGAACACACGAGTGCAAATTCTTGTTCGGGTAGCATGTCTAGTAAAGCAATAAATCTCTTAAATGTCATTTATAAATCTCATAAATGATTCATTTTTTGTTAAATACTAAAACATGCTGATGGTACTGCGTTTGGAAAATACATTATAAAATTTGAAAATTTATAAAATAGACTTTAACTTCAGTTTCCTTTTCTTTTTGTTGCTAGTTGCTTTACGTCGCACCGACACAGATAGGTCTTATGGCGACGATGGGATAGGAAAGGCCTAGGAGTTGGAAGGAAGCGGCCGTGGCCTTAATTAGGGTACAGCCCCAGCATTTGCCTGGTGTGAAAATGGGAAACCACGGAAAACCATTTTCAGGGCCGCACTTAAGCGACTGCAGCTATCGAGCTCGGTCAGTTTCCTTTTATGACGTTTTTTATAAATTTTTATATTATTTACGATCGCTAATTACTGAAGCTCTGCGGAGGAACTATTTCCTGTATAAAGAGGTCCACAGTAACTTCGGGAATGGCAGTACTCAAGAAACTGATATAACGGCCTTCCGATACGAGAGAATGGGGTGGATAATCGACCCTACAATAATAACCGAGACCCATGTGTAAGAAACAGCCGAAATCTACACTGGTCAGCCAGAACATTATGACCACCTACCAGCTATCCATATAAATCTAGTAGTAGATTTTTATACCTGTAACATGACTATTATCCCGCTACAACCCACGAATCACGTGTATGAAACTAACCATTCATCACACACATTCTCATCGATCTCGTTATAATGAACAACCCAGGTAAAGCAATAACCAATGGGCAAATCCCTGTAGCATCCATTTCGACCCACGACCTTATACATTTATCCTATTCCCACAAAGTACCTAAATACAAACCTAAGTACATAACTGTCAGAAATACGAAGGACATAAACTTGAATACTTGAATTATGACACTTATCTACTACCGTGGGACGATATACGGAGTCTAAATGATATTGACGCTCAAATTAACTTGTTTAATAGGATGATAAAGATCTTATATGAGAGACATGCCCCTAAACGTCGAATAAGCGTTTCTCGACCTTCTTGTCCATGGCTAGATGATGAAACCAAGAGAACGATGCTCGATCGGGAATTGCTATTTCGACATTATAAACAAACCCTAGATGACACAGACTTCGAAACTAACCGCAGCTTGAGATGTCGCACAAAGCAGTTGATATGTAGATATTTCCGGCATTTAGCTCACAAATTAAATTCAAATCGCGCATGGGACTAACTTAGAGTTCTTGGAATTGGAAAACATCAACAGTGACAGACAAATCCTGACATTCAACTTGACGAACTCAACGATTACTTTAGTAGAATAAATATTCGACCTACCCAAATTAACTGCACCGACTCACCACCCTCCCCTCCAGCCAATCCACCATTCACATTTCATAGTGTCGCAGAAAATAAGGTTAAAATGGCTTTTTATTCGATTAAATCGAACGTTACAGGTGTACACGATATTTCTATTACTTTTATACATAATATTACGGGTGCTGTCCTGCCTATACTGACGCACATACTAAAGTCCTGTTGTACTAAACGGAAAGTAGGAAAGATCACAATATGAAAATAAAGTTGGAATTCAAGAGGACAAACTGGGGCAAATATTCATTTATAGGAAGGGGAGTTAGGGATTGGAATAACTTACCAAGGGAGACGTTCAATAAATTTCCAATGTCTTTGAAATCATTTAGGAAAAGGCTAGGAAAGCAACAGATAGGAAATCTGCCACCTGGGCGACTGCCCTAAATGCATATCAGTATTGATTGATATTGATATTGATTGATATTGATAACTTTCCCTTCTGTCTGGAAAAGGGCCAATATAATACCGGTACCTAAGAGTTCAGACACACAGTCTCCCTCTGACTGCCGTCCTGTGTCCATACTCCCTACGCTTTCTACGAGCAAGTTCTGGAACACCTAAATGAAAATGCTCTTTTGGGCGCTATGCAATCTGGATTTACGAAGGGTCGCAGTAACGTGACAGCACTTTTCAAGGTTACTGAAGACATTAGAAACCCTATGGACAAACGACTTTTCACTATATATATCCCTCTTGACTTCAGTAGCGCCTTTGACACTGTGGGAATTCAGACTATGATAAAGAAAATGGAACTGCTAAATTTCGACCCGGCTGCACTTACATTTTTCAGTTCTTATTTGAGTAGCCGTCAACAACATGTAACAGTAAACGACAAAGCGTCTAATTGGAAAATTAAACTTAGTGGTGGCCCACAGGACAGTATTCTAGTGCCCTAACTTTTTTGTATTTATATCAATGACATACCATTTGTGATAGGAAACAGCACACACCATCTCTATGCTGAAGAGATTCAAATGTATCTATACTGCAAGACTTCAGACTTAGGTGAAACAACACAAGATATTAACAGTGTCCTCCCACGACTTAATATACAGTATGTGCACAACTAAATACTCTCATAATAAACTCCACAAGATCTCAGGCAATCATAATTGGATAACGAAAATTACTGAGCTGCTCAAACAATGTCGCAATCCCACCTATCCTACTTAGTGGTAACATTATTCCCTACAGTAAAACGGTTAAAATTCTCGGCGTAATTATAAATGAAACACTTGATTGGTCTGATCACACGAAGGAAACTCGTAAAACGATTTTTGGAGCCCTTTACCTTTTTAAACAGCAGAGTGATGCATTTCCATTTGAGTTAAATGCCAAACTAATACAGACACTGCTTCTCCTTATTCTTGATTATTGTGAGATTGCTTTAGTTGACATGACAAGAGAAGAAACACTTAAACTTCAACAAGCACTGTATTGCTGCCTGCGATTTATTTACAATATCGGATATGATGTTCATATCACCCTAAACTATCAGGCTCTCTCATGGCTGAAGCCTGATATTTCGGCAGCAGCACATTTTATCGATAGCGTATAGAGTGCTAGCTGAAATTCAACCACTGGATATTTCTTCAAAATTCACCTTTTAATCATTATTTCACAACTTAAAAGCTCGTTCGAAATCTTTTATTTCTATTCCAGTGCACCGCACAAATAAAATTAGATTTGTGATGACCGGCGCCAGATTATGGAATTCTCTCCCAGCTGAGGTCACAGAAACCAGCTCTTTATCAAAATTTAAAGTCACCTATCGATACAACCTGCCGAGGACAGCTGAGTGATTGGTTGAAGTATGAATGTGTGCGTGTCTGAGGCTTAGTCAGTTTTAAGAGTTTTTATTACTAATTAGTTGTAATATTAATTTAGTAATTTTTAATTCATTTTTAATTCCATTAATTTACGTAGATTTAACTATTTTAAGTGCCTTATTTAGTATGTGGTTAAGTGTAAGGGAGGGTCTAGAGCCCTAACTTCGCCACTGTAAAAAGGCACTCATAAAACATTTAAAATTTAAACCGTCCAGCTGATAGCAGCGTCACCCGACGAGGAATGGCTGCTAGTCAGACACACACACACGGTGTATGTAGTATCAGTTAGAGTGTTGTAGAATGGGGAAGGCGTGCGATATCTCTGAGTTTGACCGACAGCAGATTGTGATGGCCCGGAGGCTCGGCACGGCCATTTCGGAAGCTGCACGACTTTTCGAGTGTTTGAAGAGTGCTGTGGTGAGCGTCTTCAACAAGTGGCGAAACCAAGGTGAAAATAAGTCCAAACGTCGAGAGGTAAGTGGACGCCCCTCATCAAAGATGGCGGACATCGTAGGCTGGGCAGACTGGTAAAACAGGACAGACTGCGAACTGTGGCGGAACTAATATCAGACTCAGGGGCAAAAGATCTTCATAGGTAGACGTCCCGAACAAATAGCATTTTAAAACACATCAGACTCAATGCTGGGCAGAGCACAAGTTTTTCTGAACACACAGTGCACCGAACACTCCTACGGATAAGCCTCAGCAGCCGACGATCCATGCATGCCAATGTTAATACCACATCTTCGGCAAATGCAACTGAAATGGGCACGTGACCATCGTGACTGGGCGTTGACCAGTGGCATGGCGTTGCATGGTCTTCTTCTCCTTCACCATGCCGATGGGGAGGGTGCGAATCCGTCACCTTCAAGGGGAACAGCACCTTGACATCTGTACTTCGGGACGGAGACAAGCAGGTGGTGGCTTAATTATGCTCTTGGGAACATTCATGTGGGCATCCATTGGTCCAATGGAGCTTGTGCAAGGCACCATGATGGCCAAGAATAATGGTACACTGGTTGCAGAACACGTGCACCCCTTCATGACGATTATGTTTCCCACGGGCAGTGGCATTTTTCAACAAGAAAATGCGCCCTGTAACAAGGCCAGGAGTGTGATGGACTGGTTTGAGGAGCACAGTGGCGAGTTGCAATTTATGTGCTGGCCTCCCAACTCGCCAGATCTTAACCCGATCGAACACATCTGGGACGCGATTGAACGTGGCGTCAGAGCTCATCGACCCCTCCTCAGAATTTACGGGAATTGGGTGACTTGTCTGTGCAGATGTGGTGCCAAACTCCCTCCACCGACCTACAAAGGCTTCATTGCTTTCATTCCAAGACGCGTCGCCACTGTTATCTGTGTCAAAGGTGGACATACCGACTATTAGGTAGGTAGTCATAATGTTCTGGCTAATCAGTGTATTACGATAAGTAGAGCATCCATGCTGAAGTTCTATACAAAAAAGAAAAGCACCTGTTGTCAAAAATATCGGTGATTGGCATGATAGTAGCATCTTGAGGAACTACCATTCAACAGTCTGTCTTCTTTCTAAAATTTTGCCCAAGGACGAACGTTGTAATAAGTATAATCATCCTCAGGAACTACTTGTACAGTACAGGGTAAATGTTCCACAAATAATTCAGTTACCTTATCATCGTTTTGATATATATTTTAATAAGGATGTTTTGTAATACAGCTTGAAGGTATATTAATTTTATATTTCGTTTGTGTAGAAGTGTTTTGAATATACTCGGTCGATTAGGGTCCTCAGTACTCATGGGAATCTTATAAATTAAATAAATACATGGTTCTCTTACAACCTTTCAAAAATCAAGAGTTCAAGATTTTTGACACGCCAATATTCATTTTAGAAAATCAATTCCACTTCCATAAAATTATTCTCACCCTATTATTAATTGCTAAAATGTAATAGGTACAAAATGATATTCATCAAGTGTTGAAATTTAAAATTTCTTATGCATACAAATATACCTACTGGATACGAGCCTTTTCAGTTCCTACATATATAATGAAACCAGTAAATAATCACGCTGTTGTATTTTAGATATTGGATCATGATAAATCTTTCTGGTGAGACTGAGGCTAGGTATTAATGTAGAAGGTAACTACAATAGTTCAGATTTCCCTCCCCATCGTTATATGTGCCGGAAGTCACGAAAAAATATGTATTTCAAGTAACCTAACCTACGGTATACTTTCGCAGTTGCATGGATCTGGAAATGTGTTTTAGGTTGAGTATGATGTTCATCCTTGCCCGTAGTACGTCTGTCTTCTGATAGACGTCACTCAAATTACAAGAATGCTATGAGACACTCCATGAAAATGCGGCATGAGATCATGTTATGCTTTTCTTGTGGTCCATACGACTGCTACCAAGGTTATACTGTTGTAAACATTTGTGATTGTCGATTGAAGAACATCTTCTTCTTAGCATATGGGTGCATGAGAAGGAACTAAATTAGGGATTTTGTTAATCGGTTCAATAAAGAAGCCCGAACGGAGACTAATCTTCGGAAACTGGAAAGAAAGACCTTTGAAACTGTGTTTGTGTTAGATGCACTTACGCAGTGGAACACCCATGAATAATCACAACGATAATGAAGTCACTGAACGTTAAAATGTGTCATTGTTTCGTTCACCACCAAAATCGACAAGGAAGCGGTCGGCGGTGATAGACATTCCCAGAACCTCCATGCGTCGTATGATGAAGAATGAAGGTTACCGTTCAATTCGACCCGGCAGCATCAATGAATTAAGTGATGACGATATGAATACGTGACGTGATTTGTGCGAACAGTTACTTGCAGCTTTTCCAACATTTGTGGCTCGCCGTAAGATTAAGATGACACATGAATGTGCTGTGTATCCTAGTTCCCGGTCTCGAAATATTTATATCTGGGCGAAAAACAACCCTCATTATTATGAAGAAATTAAGCAGCACCCTACTCATGTTATATTATAAGGTGGTGTTACCAGTGAGAGTGAAGGTGTGGTTCGAACACATCATCTCCTGAACGCAAGATCACAGCTACACAGCATTTGAAGTGCAGCAAACTCGATCGGTAAACGTTAGATGATAAGAAATATTAGTTCATATTATTTGTATTTTAACGCACAATTTTCACTATCTATTAAATTTTGTTTCTGATATAAATTAACTCCTCTTTAAAGTATTTGACAAGACAGAAATGCTTAGTTTATATAAATTCATGTAAATTTATGGTATCCAGGAGAAATTCATTTGAGAAATAAACCTTTTTTTTTGCTACAAAATTGGGGTTATATGAAATACATGTAGCGGGATCAGTTCAACAACAAAAGAAAAAACTCATTTGTCGGTCGGTGATAGTTAACGCAGCTGCCTTTCCTTTTCTGCCGTCTTTTTCTTCCTATTCTTTTTCTTCGTTTCTTTGAACGCGACGGTGGAGATGAGATGATGACATCGAGCGGCGAACACGGCGCCTCGACAGCTTTTAACTCCCAGTGGGGACCGTCCCTTGGTACTCATTTCATCACCAGAGTAAGAAAATAGTATTGAAAACGCACTTCTCATTCCCATGAAAACGCACTTCTCATTCCCACACTGACGCTAGCAGCTGGTCCAACTGACTGTTAACGGAAATTGAACGACCCGAAAAACGACATTCAGGCCAGTGGTACTCTCTGCAGGATGACATTAGCATTTTAAATTCCAGTCATCACTCTCGATGTTGTTTTGTTTGACCACTACAAATGAGCCATGAATCCCATGAGTGTGAATGTTACGTAGGTTTGGGACATGATGACCAAGTCATTTGAGCCTCTGACATTTTAAATCACAGGGCAAGAGAGACTGTACAGTACTACGCTGCACACGATCAATAGATTTGGGTCAAAAGCCTGGACACAATCGTCAATCTCCCGGTAGAGCGCACATAATGAGGGCATATGATTCTGCTGGTTGCGTTTTGTGGAAGTACCGATGCATTTGTTATGCGAAATAAATAAATAAATAAATAAATAAATAAATAAATAAATAAATAAATAGTATTTGATTGGATTGGATTGGATTGGATTGGATTGGATTGGATTTGATTTGATTTGATTTGATTTGATTTGATTTGATTTGATTTGATTTGATTTGATTTGATTTGATTTGATTTGATTTGATTTGATTTGATTTGATTTGATTTGATTTGATTTGATTTGATTTGATTTGATTTGATTTGATTTGATTTGATTTGATTTGATTTGATTTGATTTGATTTGATTTGATTTGATTTGATTTGATTTGATTTGATTTGATTTGATTTGATTTGATTTGATTTGATTTGATTTGATTTGATTTGATTTGATTTGATTTGATTTGATTTGCAAACATTTACTAATGTGTTATAAATAATCCTTGCGATTATTTACACGTGCTTATCAGCTTCTGAAGTTGTCCCTACTGTTATACATATTCAAAATCTATTTAGTTTACAATCGTAATAAGATATCTACTGATGATCACTAATGCAGGGTTTAGTCTAATGTGAATTGTTCCTTTCTTAGTATCAAATGTTATTAAATGACTGTCGTGTTAAAATATACTCTCTGCTAATTAGCCAAAGGACATTATTGAAATGCTGTGACTTCCAACAGTTTTCAGTGTTCTATCTCATCCTACATGAAAATATAAAAGTATTTGTAGTAAATACAGTATACCAGATTCAAAAGTACTAAAGCAATAATTCCTTAATTTGATTAATGTCATGCGTACATCTCATCCTCATAATTTCTACTTTGGACCTTAATCTATAATCTATAATAAAAAAAGGATGTGTTTGTCTGTATGTCTGTCTGTCTGTCTGTGTGTCTGTGCGCGATGCCTAGCAAAATCTACAGCACACAGAGGTCTGAAATTTTGAACATAGGTAGATGGAAGAGGATCCGAATGCACCTCGAAGCCGGAATTTTCATTTTCGCTTTCGTTGGTGAGTTATGAACGAAAAACCATCGGGAAATGCGTATTGGGATATGACAATCGAACGTGTTGTCACCAATATTAAATGCATCGAGTCACTGCCGCTAGGCAACGTACATAAGATAGGTAGAGAACACAATTCAGGGAGCCATTTTACGTCTAGGGCGTAGGAAGCCGTTTTTGGTGTCTGTCTATGTGCGATGCCCAGCAAAATCTACAGCACGCAGAGATCTGAAATTTTGAACATAGGTAGATGGAAGGGTGTCCAAATGCACCTCGAAGCCGGAATTTTCATTTTTTGCTTTCTTTGGTGAGTTATGAACGAAAACCCATCAGAAAACGTGTATTGGGATATGACAATCCAACGTACTGTCACTAATATTAAATGCATAGAGTCACTGTCGATTGGCAACGTACATAAGGTAGGTAGAGAACACAATTCAACGAGCCATTTTACGTCCAGGGCGTAGGAAGCCGTTTTTGATCTTATATGGTGTGAGGGCATATGACGGTGTTGATGGTGATTCTTCCAAGAGCGTGCCCAATCCTCAGCCCGTAATATTTAAAAAACATGGCGGCCGAAGTAGCCTGATTGCTGGTATTGGCTAACACAAAAGTATCACGTAAATATTATATAAACGGTGGTAATTTAACATGATAAATGTAACATCATAGGGAAAATCACTTTTGCACGTATGAAAACGCTTCGCCAACAAGTACGCACAACATATAATCAACTAGAATCACACATATTCTACTAGAAAAGAGACCAACAAGCTTATTATTTCGTCGCTCGACCGGTAAAAGGTTGTATTCCACAAAGCTCTTCCTATCAATTATTCTCCTTAAGACTGGTCACGCCTCCCAGCCACGTATGGATATGCAGTCCATAAGAACAAATTTTGTTGTGTTCATTTTCCTATGCCCATGTGTAAAGGAAAATGAACCTTAGAGTACCATACTGTAGGAATGTACGTTTACATAACGTATTTACGCACTCCTAGTGTACAATGCATGTAAGGTTCATTTTCGTTTAATCGTCGACATAGGTAAACGAACACAACGGACATTGTTCTGATGGACTGCGTATCCATATGTGTTTGGGAGGCGTGACCAGTCTTAAGGAGAATAACGGATAGGAAGAGTATTGTGGGATACAACGTTTTACGGTGAAGCGACGATTTAGAAATTTCAAATAGTCAAATAATGTTTTCTCTTAGTTTTCACTTCGCTGGATAGATGAAAATACATGACAAAACTTCTAAAGTTATATTTATAACATCATTTTGAATTTTAAAAATAAATTAAGGTGCGAAATTCCTCGATTTATTCGCTCTCATGAGAACTATGAAACAAAGTTTGTCACCTTAGTTTTGAAGTGGTGGACAATTTCTTAAATGAAAGGGAAGTGCACCCGAAATAATAAAGTTATGGCTTTACGTCCCCCTAGCTACATTTTTTACGGTTTTCGGAGACGTCGGAGTGCCGGAATTTAGTCCTGCGGTAGTTCATTTTCGTACCAATAAATCTACCGACATGAGGCTGATGTATTTGAGCACCTTCAAATACAACCGGACTGAGCCTGGATCGAAACTGGTAACTTGGGTCAGAAGGCCAGCGCCTTAACCACTCAGCCCAAGTACACCCGAAATGATTATGTTAACCCAATGAACGTCCCTGGTAATGTTAACATAATGTTGACATATGGCATAACAGCACTTCAAAGATGATGTTAACCTTAGTAACGAAACGTTCAGACACTAATGATATAATAGGTTTTTACCCATTAAAGAACATGAGTTCAACATCTCCATTGACTCTGAACATTGATATTTAACCACATGGACGAGCTTCGGTTCGGCGTAGTCTGCTTGATAACAGATAAGCACAGCATGAATCGGAAGGTGTTGGTGGTGTAAAACCCAACAATACAAATCCAGCTAATCCCTCCAAGTCACAATATATCTTCTGTGTAAGAGTATACAGATTGCTCCTTTTGTCACACTTATAAGTTTTGTTATATTCCAAGATCCAGCCAATCATTTCCGCAGGCAAACACAGATTATTGTAAAAAAATACACTTGCATCTAAATCACTGGACACTTTTAAGCACAGAGACACTGACGGAATATCACAATATCAACTATATTCTATCTAAATTAATATTTTTCGAGAAACACGAATAGTTAGGAATTAGAGAAATGTCTTCCCTAACTTCAGGCATATTCTCAAATTGATGTATGCACTTTACAGTTTTGTCAACGACTTGAAAATAATCACGATGTATATTCCTAATCCATTTCTCTCTTAATGTTTTATTCCGTAGAAAGCTTGAGAATAGTTGTATGAGAGGCATTGCCATAGTTGACTAAAACCTGGTCCACCTGGTGCAGTCATGTTCTTTAATGGGTAAAAATACGATCAAAACAAGCACATTCTCACATTACTGCGTATAATTTCAAATTTCCAAGTATCCACTGACTCATATAAATACACACGCACACTTATATTCTATAAAGAAACTAGCATTTAACGTCAATTTTCATGAAATTACACCGACTACATACACTAACAGCAAACCAAACCAAACCCAAATTTCCAACATTTCCGGCTACTCGATTCGCCATCTTTGAACGATCGAGAGTAGCATTAAGGTCTGAGGGTTGGAGTCATTCTTGATTCGTCCATCGGATCGGGACGTAAAATCTTGAGCTATTCGTGAGGAGTGGGCTATGTGCCGGTGCCGGGTTTCATCCTCTTCATTCTTACTATCATACATCATGTCATTCATTTCATCTCATTAACTCACCTGATTAAGTTGACGTCATGAAAGTCATCCGGTTGTAAAAGCTCGCTACGAAGATTCGTCTCACTTCATACCCAAACCCCGTAGAGGAAGGGGACAAGGGTTGGACACGTGTACATTTAGAGGAAGCATATAGGACACAAGATAGACGATAAAAATAAACAAGGAATAATACATATCGATGACTTTCTTTAAAAACCTCGTAAGTCCGAATACTCTTCCTATCCATTATATTCCTTAAGACTGGTCACGCCTCCCAATCCCATATTTATATGCAGTCCAAAAGAATAATTTTCGTTATGTTCATTTTCCTCTGCCAATTTTTAAAGGAAAATGAACCTTAAATACATTATACTGTAGGAGTGTGTAAATTTGCCATGCAATCAACATCCCTACAATACGGTACGTTAGTCCATTTTCCTTTAGACATCAGCAAAGGAAAATGAACACAGCGAAAATTATTCTGATGGACTGCATACAAATATATTACCGGGAGGCGTGGCCAGTCTTAAGGAATATAATAGGTAGGAAGAACATTTGGACATACGAGGTTTTAAAAGAAAGCCATCGATATATCGGTCAAGATACCATTTTAAGTCCGTGGAATGGGAAGCCATTTTCCTTCAATCCATGATGTCTGTCTGTCTGTCTGTCTGTCTGTCTGTCTGTCTGTCTGTCTGTCTGCCTGTCTGTCTGTCTGTGTTCATGTGTGCGATGCCCAGCCAAATCGACGGCAAACAAAGATCTAAAATGTTTGTCATAGTTGGGCACAGGTTTTCACCTAAGACGCATGGCTATGTATAGGAGTAATTCTTGCACCAAGACATGAAGCTGTCAACGTCATCAACAAGAAACACTCACAAGAATTATCCGGTTTTCTATAAATTGAAAAGTCTATCGATGCGACATGACACACAGATAAGGCTGTCAACACAGATTTTGAACAATTTGGAGTCACCAGGAGCACCCTCGAACATCTTGGGGTGGACGATTGTGGCATGATTACCCTTCTCAGGAATATGAATCCTTCCCTCTGCAATGATCACGGCTCTGAAACTGATGTCGAAAATTACTGAAGCTACCATCATGACAGAGCGTGCCGCGGACGAAGTAGTATTCCTGGAACTGTAAGTCCGTTGAGTAGGAAGCCATTTTCACGCGACACGAGGAGCCACCAGCCCGTAATATTCGGAAGTGTTTGTGTGTATGTGTGCGAAGCCCAGTCAAATCTACGACACACAGAGGTCTGAAATTTTGACATAGAACAATCGCTTAAAGTTGTAGGACTTCATATTCGAAAACGGTGTGCTTATGCCATTGTCAACTGTACGTGGGTTGTTCAAGAGTTTGAAAGGCAAACACAATACAGAATACATCTTGTCTCCAAATGGAAGGGCATTAATATAGTTTATTCCGAAGCTCTATAAGGAAAGAATATATTTTGTATTATATAACATGGTCTTTTACATGGTTTCAATGTTATTTGTACCATCCATCGACCCGGTATCTTAAGCATTGAAAGTAACAATATAATAAAAATGAAATAACTCATTTCATGCCATTTATGTCAAATCAATGTGACTTAATAAATATAATGTTTTAATTGCTTTGAAATCAATAGTATAGAAACATCTAAAGGTTGAATTAATAAACGCGGGCAAATACTAGTTATAAAGACATTTGCAAGGGACCTTTAATATGTAAGATAATATGTTCGTAAATTTGAGGTCAAGTGCGAAAACTAAACCTGTATTTCAACAATGAATACGGTGCCCGAGTGTCGCTCACGCTCACGCTCCTTTTTACTGCAATATACGGTTTTCTTAACAAATAAATCATTACACGCTGGAAATACATCCGTCTATCTTCTAGTAAACGTGAATGATAGAGTTACAGTTCATTATACTGCTATTATAACGAACCAATATCCTAGCGGGATAGAATAGGTATGTTAGTTTTGAAGAGTAGCTAACATATATTCCGTGTGTTTTGTTTTCCCGTTCGTTCCTACAATGGCGCCGCGGTGTCTTGATTCTTTGAGCGATAGTGTAATAGAAACCCTGATAGACTGGAATTCATGTAACGACTGGATTACAGGGAAGATAATGAATTTTATCGACCTTCATTCAGTAATCCAGGTAAAGAAACATACCGAATTATGATGATAATAGCAATACGCGTCTCTGTTTTCCCAAGTGCTCTAAACTTTATCACACGCAGCCAAATTTTTAAAAGTTGTACTGTAGAATTTTGTCTTTAGGAAAGTATTTTAATACTAATGTAACCATTTTAGATTTGAATGTGAAAATAATAATTACTTGCATGATGGAAAAAATAAAAGATCAAAAACGTGATAAATATATTGGCCCCCTTTCATATTTGAATGTCGAAAATAAAGGAATCAAATGAGTTCAGTAGAGATAATTGTAGTTTAGGATGCAGAAAGAACAATTATTAGTATAGCTCAAAAGTGTCGATGTTACACAGCCTCAAAATATAATTAAAATGCTCTAAATACAAGTATCGATGGCCTAGATTGAATACCTCGTATCTCAAAAGGTTCTTCCTATCCATTATTTACCTTAAGAATGGTCACGCCTCCCAGCCACATTTGGATATGCAGTCCATCAGAACGATATTCCTTGGGATTATTTTCCTATGCTGGTGCGTAAAGGAAAATGAACCTTACTAAAAATTATACTCTAGGAGTTAGTAAATACGTCACGCAGACATACTTTCCTATAGTGCGGTACGGTAAGGTACATTTTCCTTCACAGGGCGGCATAGGAATAAAGAACACAACGAACATTGTTCTGATGGACTACATATTCATGAGTGGCTGGGAGGCGTAACCAGTCTTCACGGAAATAATGGATAGGAAGAACATTGTGAGATACGAGGATTTCATTCTAGGTCATCGATATGCTAGTGTTCAGTTTGTTGATATATATATTGCTCATCAGACTCGTCTATTTTCTATTTTCTTTACGTCGAACCGACACAGATTGAGCTTATGGCAACAATGTGATAGGAAAGGGCTAGGAGTGGAAGGAAGCGGTCGTGGCCTTAATTAAAGTACGTCCCCAGCATTTGCCTGGCATCACACTTATTTTTTGCTTAACTGTGAATATTCATATGCTAGATTTGTTCATCATTTTATCAATATTTTTGATTTTGTGACCAAATACGAGTTGTAAAGGTTTAGAGAATTTCCATACGTAGCTCAATATTTGAGTTTCGGGTCTGTCAGAAAATTAAAGCATTTCCTCTATAGTCTATAATGATAATGTACTCTCACCCCGGTGAGGACAAGTTCGGCGAAGAGCTATCTAACTTAAACAGGTAGCCCTATCTATTTTACAACCAGCCATTGATTGCAGATGACCCGCTGAACTGACCTCTTATGCTCCAAGGAAAACAGCCGGCGGATCTGTTCAAAGTCCAATTTGTTGACTGATGGGACACCTTCAGGTTGTAATTTTCTTTAGAGAAAGGAAATTTTGCCTTGAATAAGAAAAAACCTGTCTCCTTGCAGGTCATGAAGGCCATTGGATTTTTGGAGATTGACGTTAATCTGGAGACTAAGCGCAATGTAGTGATTTGCTCTTTGTCCCAGGAATCGACCTATTACTCATTTATGGTGTAGGCTGAATGTACCCCACGACCGTATTCCACTCAAGATTTGGAAATCTTGTTTATAAATTCTTCACCTTATCCTAATAAACAGAGCACATTTTTACTCTCCTTAAATCTGGCCTTCAAGGCCTTGCTGAATAACTATGAAAATATACTGGGATTTTTTTGCCAGCAACTCTTTTATATACTCATCTAGCTCTTAAGAGTTGGACTTGGACAGAGAGTGCCCGACAGTAGTGTAAAGATATAAATATGTCAGTGAGCCACTAACAGCAAAGTACATTAAGATTAAATGAGTTGGAAACCTGCTTTACTACCCTCGTATTTTACAAAAGTGTTCCGTTGTTTACGGTATAACACATCGATTCTTCATTTCGCTGCGATAGTATCATGGAGAGGTGAGGTACGATTGTTCAACCTTTTCACTTGTACAAGTTATGACACGGGTCCAATAACCCCGCATTGCTAATGGAAATGGGAAATGTCATCACTCAATATACCCGAATTTCACTCCAAAATTTAAAATCCCAATGAAACCTGATATTTCAAAATACTGGTTTACGTCAGAAATAAGGCGTACGGCGTCCACATGATTAAGTTACTCAAACTGTAGGCCATATTATTATTTGAGATCCTAGAATAAAGTGATAATAAGTACCATTACTTCCTGTACAGCTTTAAAATGTGTAGAGTTGCTAGAATTTGTTTAGGAATCGTCTACTAAACCCGCAATGTTACTGGTTATGTCTGCCGCACCAGCAGAAGAAAGAGAAAAACAAGAATATCGCTGGATCTACATTCCTGAATATTTTATATCTATATCCGATAGTTCACGCACTTGTTCAAAATTTTGTGTTCATTTGTGATCATTTATACTGTTAAAACCGACAAGTGACAGAAGGCTGTGTGCTGGTTTGGTCAATTTCAACAGACATTGGTTTTACATTTCTACTTTCGAAATCTTATAAAATTACTAACAAACAAAGAAACGAAAAAAGCGTACCGATCGCCAAACAAGATTGTATCATAGGAACAATAATGTGTGCATTCAGTTTTCATAATTTTTACAGGACGATAGAGAACAATGGGTCCAATCCCTCAATTTCTTCTTCTGTGAATCTGATGATTTTCGGTCCTGAGCATCTTGTTTCAGTTGTTCATAGCTTCTACCTTGCTTGAAATCTGTTAACATTCCGAACCTTCTTCCTCCACTTCCTCTTCTTCCACACATTTTTCCCTCCATGAGTTGTGAAGGGCTACAGATTAGATATGAAGTGATTAGAACAACAAATTCTTTTATGTAACTTTGACCGGTAATTCAAGACAATGCAGATATTTATAAAGATGCCAAAAAGATAGACAAAGGGACAGGTACCAGCAGCGTTTTCCTGAGACGAAACGAAAATCCGTCCAACCATGCTATATGGCTGTGAATATTGGGTGATAAGGAAGAATAAACAGAAACTTGCCGCTGCTGAAATTGCGATGCTACAATGGGCTTGTGGAGATTGAGGCTGAACAAAAGCTGACAGAAGCACAATCGATCTCATAAAAATGAAAATAAGGCTGACATGGGTTGTTTGGTCATATTGAAGGAAGACCAGAGAAGTACGAGTTGAGAGCATAACATCAGACGTCGAACCAGCACTGGAAAGATCAGAAAGAAGATGGGAAGCTAGCGACATGAAGGACTTGTAACATTCCAAAGATGAATCTGCTAGGGTGCAACGCAGGATGTGCTGGAGGAATAGTAAATCCACCCTTTTTCATCCGGGAAAAGCGTGGAAGAAGATAAAGTAAAATACTGTGATATTAAACATCTCAACTCCTCGACTCTTTTATCTCAATCTGAACACTAATTAATTTCAATAACATAAACGAAAGAAACTTAACAAAAATAATAACACAGGCAACTGTGTAAAGTTCGTTGTCCCGGGCCTCTAAAACAAAAGAAAATACAGCTCCTTCTTCGGTGGAGACATCTCAACGAGTTCGAACGAGATACTCCTTTACTCTCCGGCAGTGTTCACACCATTTTAGCGATCAATGCCGCAAGTGGAGTCTTCACTCTTTTGCAGCTCCTTAATCTCTTTCCTCGACCTCGAGTGTTTTAGTGGTCAGGAGAGGTTCGGTTAAAGCTGCTCTGTCGTCTGATCCCTGATTCCAGATATAATGATTGTATAATGTTTGAAATTATGTTTGTAAAAACCAACCTCAACAACCTCACTTGCTGCTTATCCGTACCGTCTGTTGGTGACTTTTTCTTTTCGCTCATAATTATGTGGTAAGAATAAGTTTGATTTGTTCGAGAAATAACAATACTGGTGCATATGATTTCAATGATTGCAATGTATAGACGTCCTCTCCTCCGGTTGGTGGTGATCCGTTGACTGGCAGTGAGAGGTCTCTTCGTTGCCTTTGTTGTCTTTGTGCGTTCATGTGTAGTTGAATGTTTGATTTTCAAAAACTAAAAACATTAGTGGCATGTGAATGTGTGATGATTGCAGAAGTCGGGTGGTCTCTTTCACGGTTGGTGGTTATCTGTGGCTGGGGGAGGGAGGGGGGAGTTTTTGATCTTTGTGTTCGTCCATTCATATGTAGTATAAATTCGGTTGTATAATACAGTATGTATTAAGCAAAAAAGCAAAGTCATCTCCCTACAGGCCATGAAGGCCCTTGGAGGGGTGGAAGGTAAAGGCTTCCACTATCCGTAACCTCGGCACTTGATGGGGTAGAGTGGTTAGCTCTACGCCCGGCCGCCTTTGCCCCCAGGAATTACCCTGGTACTCATTTTTGGTGTAGGCTGAGTGAACCTCAGGGCCATATGCACCTCCGGAAGTGGAAATCTCATTTCTTAAATTTTACGACTTCCTGACAGGGATTCGAACCCACGTCCTTCCGGGCGAGCCGAGTACGCCTTTACCGCCTCGGCCAGGCAGCCCCTACAGTATGTATTGGGTATGCAATATATAAACATTATTGTAATATTTAAGGAATTGGAATATCTTTTGAAATTTGTTTTGGTAGTACGTCCATATCTAACTCCATGTAATGATTTACATTACAATAAACGAATACTTCTTCTCCAGCTGGTGGCCATCCATCACTGGGAGAGAAGTGTATTCATTCATTCATTCATTCATTCATTCATTCATTCATTCATTCATTCATTCATTCATTCATTCATTCATTCATTCATTCAGAACCAACTTCACATTTATATTACCTTTTCATCCCAGGCGTAGGTGTACAAGAAAAAATCCCCAAGCAGCTCTCTGACAATATATTCATATATCCATGTATTCGTGCGATACCTTTATAAATGAATCTGTCTTGTTTCTGTACTTCTGGTCAACACTGGAGTCTGTCCTGGCCAGTTGGAAGACCTACCTTGTCACTTATATTTACATCTAAACTTCTATCATTTTATGTACTATATACCCCATTACATACGTAGGTCTACTGTTCAGGGATGGATTCTAGACGCATTTAGTTTACATTAAGAAGTACTTAACTGTGGTGGTTCAATGCCATTATATTCGCTGGCACTCTAACAATCTCCTCTTAAAGATAAAATTCTGGCCTTACGAGTATTACAATGGAAAATAAAAGTGCTGTTTCTTCATTCGATGTGTTTCCATACATTCGTAGGAACGCATGCATTCCTCAGTTTCCTTTCTAACCTACAGGCGAATTACATTATAATTTATTCTTCGGAACCACGGCTGTTTCTTTGTCCAAAATTGTTATCAGATACATCGCGGATCAAAAACCAAAGTAACGTACTGATTACGGAGTATTAAGAATTGTAATACATACATGAGATTGTTAGCCACAATCTACTAACACAACTAAATATTTCAAAATACAAATATTAAAAATTAAGCATTCGAGAGATGTGTCGTTTCGAACCACACCGTCGGTTGTCCTTCTGTGGTTTCCCATTTTAACTTCCAGGAAAATGACGGGACAGTTCCAGTTCATAGACCATCTGATTCTTTTCACTCCTTACCCAATTTAACTCACCATCATTCATTTCATCTTCATTTGCTCCTCAACTGAGGTTGGCGTCTTAAAGGACATTCGGCCGTGAAATATGCAATATAAATTCATCTCACGGCGTCTCCGATCTCACACTGAGAAATGGGACTAATGGATAGACACACACATTGAAAATTAAGCAACGAGGATTAAAAAGTTTGCTCTACAATTAAACAAGAAATAACTTGCCTTCGTAGGTGCGATATATTACAAGAACATAATGAACAGGAAATATTGCTTTGAACTAAACACTTATTAATTCGCGAGGAAGGAATGATCCTGACTTCTGTTGTGTTCATTTTTATTGCAAGTGGTTCAACGTCGCACTAACACATCAAAGTCTTTTGGCGACACGAAGGTAGAAAAGGGAAGGTAGTGGCCGTGGCCTTTAATAAGGCAATTCGTCAGGGCTGCCGATATTGGGATTCGAACCTACTATCACCATAATGCAAGCTGATAGCTACGCAACACTAACAACACGATCAACTCGCTCGCCTCTTTACTGTCTAAAAGGTAAAAAAAATAATTGAAATGGCGTATGGCTTTTAGTGCCGGGAGATCCCAGGACGGGTTCGGATCGCTAGGTGCGGGTCTCTTGATTTGACTCCCGTAGGCGACCTACGCGTCGTGATGAGGATGTAATGATGATGAGTAAAACACATATACCCAGCCCCTATGCCAGGGAAATTAACCAATGATTTTTAAAATTCCCGACCCTGCCAGGAATCGAACCCGGGACCCATGTGAACAACTGCCAGCACGCTAACCATTTGACCATGGAGCCGCACATTGTTTAAAATGTGAACTTATCATATTGTTGGTAAGCTTTCAAACCTCTTTCGGATGGTCAGCATCAGGAACTAAATTCCGACGAAGGAACACTTGATATATTGTGTTCGTTACCAGCTTCTCCTCCTCTTGATTCTTATTCTTCTTCTTCCTAGTTCACTCATTCATCTATGGATTACCAAGGTACAGAATCGTTTTATTCCTTCCCTTTATTCCTATCCTGCCAAGAGATCTTGCAGCATCTGATTTCTTAGAGCTTTCATGAGAGAAAGTGAGAACCTTTATCCCCGCGACATTTGTTACAAAACTCAGTCCGTCTCACAAATTTTGTCTTGTAATGTTCTTCTTCTTCTACCGCTTTTCCTCCATCTGTGGGGTTGTGGGTGCAAACTGTGTAGTACATGTGTATTTAACCCTGTTTTACGGCCGGATGCTAATCCTGACTCCGGTTGTCTTGAAGGTTCACTCTTTCCAATTCCTGATGTACTTCTTGAATCTAGGGAGGTTGTGAACTGCAATTCTCTTCAAGGAAGGTAATACTGTTCGTATGCTGTCAGTTCTCTATCTTTTGACATGTTGGAAAAACATTCTTTTTATTCTCATGCTTCTTATTGTTGATGATGTTATTGTTATTGTTGTTGTTGTTGTTGTTGTTGTTGTTGTTGTTGTTGTTGTTGTTGAAAATGCAACACTAAAGATGGTGCCTTTCTGGTCTATATAGACATTCTATATCTTTCTTCATTAAGTGAGCAGGAGTTTCAGGCTGTCAGACTAAAAGTGACTCCTTGAAGTTTTCTAGCTAACATTCGATGCTAATGATGGAATTGGATAGATGCTGTATAACTCTCTGTGAAGATGGGGGCAGAAACAATGTCAAATGTTCAGTCAGAATAGACCTGGGAATGATAGTGGGCGAAGTGCCAGTTCCTCGGTCATTCAACCAGGCCCACTTGCTTGATCCAGAATGGAGTTAACTACAATATCGAATTCAATTAAAGTGAGGAAAAGTTAATATTTTAGTTCTGACATTTCTTCCTCACTGCAAAATGATGAGAAAATAAATCTCCACTGCTTTTGTGTCGTTGACCCTCGTAGGAAAGAAGGGAGTGGAAAAGGGAAATCCAGAGAGGAAGTAAAGAATTTCATACAAAATCAATGTTCCAGATATGTAAGAGGGGAACGGAGAAGTTAAATGCCACAAACCATATAACGAATCCCATAGAGAGAAATTCTCAACCTTCATCATATCAGAATAACTTTCGTAGCTCTCGACTTAAAAATATAAATGTTGTAGAATAAAAGGCAATTTATTACCGAACATGAGTTAATTGTCAAAATTCCGGCTAAGACGTACTTTTATTAACGCTATGTGTATGTACGCTATGAAGAGTTGTCTAAGTATCCTTATAATTTATTTATAGAGCTAACTTCCAGAACGTACCATCATTGATGGCCGATAGGTGGTGATGTCACCAAATTATATCTGTACCCTTCAAGGTGCAAGCTGTAAACTTCATGCCCTCTGGAGTCCAATCTGAATTAGCAAGACAAACCAGAAACGGTAAAGTACCCACCTGAACAGCGCTCGGCCTCCGGGTGTTCTGAAATGCGTGTTTTAACAATTAAAGTAAAATGCATACAGCTATTTTGTAGGAAAATCAGTTTTATGTGCTACGTTTGGTGATATTACAAAACATTTGCCCATTATTTGGGTCCTTAAGGGATAAAATATGCGCGAGTTTAGTAAATATCTAACGATCACCATTTAGAAAAGTTTAGAAAAGTATAATATGAACCGAATATCTGAGGTACGTTAAATCCGCGAAAAGACACCTTCTCATTTTAAACGAACACGATATAAAATTTGCAAATATTACATTTTCAGCTAATTATCTTTAAAAGAATCATAGAAGATTATACTAGTGGGTTAACTCCACACCTCTTATAAGAAAGTAAATAAAAACCGTGGCTAATTACCGTCGTCGCCTCTACTTCTCTTGCTCTCCATGGCGAAGTCCGTTATTCTCTTCGGTAAGTTATCCTCATCCATTCGCCTCACATGACCCCACCGGTCGAAGCCGGTTTATAAATATACCTTCATTCAAGGAGTGTATTCCTAACTAAATATCTATCTCATCATTTCGAGTAAATTCCTGGTGTTGTTCCTACCTGTTTGTACCAGCAAACATTCTCGCTGCGTTCATTTCTGTTATACTGATATATATTTTAAGGTGTATTTTTGGATTAAGCCAGTCATGTTACATGTCTCTCTTAGACTGTTTGTTCAAAATTTCATGAAATGCTGAACAGAAGTTTAGACGTGATATCGTTTCGAAAGAGAGACAGACAGACAGATAGAAAGATAGGCGGAGAGCCAGACACATGTCATTTCATTTTTAAATATCGTCGTTGCGTCTAGAAAAACCGCTATGTGATAATATTTCAGCTTACAACTCCGACCAGGAATGTTCTGTCATCTAAGGTCCAGTTTTGCACGAACTGGATCAACGAATTTTCGTTCTAATTGATACATGTGCTGCGGGCCAGTATTTCTCCTCTCAACGTTGTCACATAAAAGAATTTCGAAGCGCAATGACGTAGAGTTATAAAACTTATGAATGCTATAGTCTACAAATGTAATGCAATTTATTGTAATTCTAAAATATATTCGATAGGGTAGTTTCATAAAAATTTACTAACATTTTGAAGCTTCTTCTGTTTAGTTACAACTAATGTACTACCGTATTTTATTGTGTTCCCTTTAATATCACTCCAAAAAATCTTCAAACTATTTTATTGTCAGCTGTGATATCTTGTCAACTATCCTTTATGGTGAGAGCTAAAAAGTATAATTAATAATAATAATAATAATAATAATAATAATAATAATAATAATAATAATACCAGGCGAGTTGGCCGTGCGCGTAGAGGCGCGCGGCTGTGAGCTTGCATCAGGGAGATAGTAGGTTCGAATCCCACTATCCGCAGACCTGAAGATAGTTTTCCGTTGTTTCCCCATTTTCACACCAGGCAAATGCTGGGGCTGTACCTAAATTAAGGCCACGGCCGCTTCCTTCCAACTCCTAGGCCTTTCCTATCCCATCGTCGCCATAAGACCTATCTGTATCGGTGCGACGTAAAGCCCCTAGCAAAATAATAATAATAAGAATGAATAACGGTTTCACTTCGGTGACTATTAATTGTATTGTTCAATGTGGAAGTCATTTTTAAATAAAATATCAGGGATGTCTTGTTACCGGGGACAAAAATGCAGTCACGAACAAATGGGAAATAAAGGAATGGAAAATTAGAGATGTCTATGTCCGAAGGATCCTATGTTTATGTGTTTCGTAATAAGTATCTCCCATTTATAACGTAAACTGATTAGTATCACAAATTAGGAATACTGACTAATTCTGAAGTAAATACCACTCATTTTCTCATTTTCTTCCATAATCGTATTATTGCTCATTACAGACGAATGCTGAAATATTCATATTCCTTCTCCTTTCGAAATCATCATTACCCTTTTCGGATCTCGAAAATTTACTGGTGGTGTAACTCCAGTGAACGTCATAGAAATAATAAAGAATGGCGAATTACATTCAAGTAAAGTACAAATAACATTATTAACTTGTTTCCCTGCATCATCCTAACTGAAGTTACAAGAAACACACAGTTAAAAAAGTTATGTTTACGACTTCATTACTACGACAGTGAACGGATGTTCTCGCACACTAACGGATATTTCGACGATGATTGTGCAATACCTGGTATCCCACAATGCTCCTCCTATCCACTATTTTCCATAAGACTGGTCTCGCACTCCAGCCGTACATTGATATGCAGTCCATCAGAACAATTTTCGTTACGTTAATTTTCCTATGAAATGAAATCGGCTCGCCAGATGCAGGTCATTTGGATATGACCGCCGTTGGCGACCTGCGCGTCGTGATGAGGATGAAATGATGATGAAGACGACACCTACACACATTCCTCGTGCCAGCGAATTTAACCAATGTTCGTTAAAATTCACGACCCTGCCGGGAATCGAACCCGGGACCCCTGTGACAAAAGGCCAGCACGCTAAATATTTAGCCATGGAGCTGGACAATTTTCCTATGCCAACATGTAAAGGAAAATGAACCTTATTGTACCGTACTGTAGGAATGTATATCGTCGTTGCCGGGACAAAACCTCTTATGTGAAGTACTTTAGCTCAGATCTTTGGCCGGTAAAGTTCTGTCATCTAAGGTACAATATTGTGTGAATATTATCAAGGCATTCCAGCTCTTCATAATGTATGTGCTGCGGGGCAGTATATCTCCAAAAACATTATCACATAGGAGGTTTTGTCCCGACAAGGATGATATATTTATGAAGTATTTACGCACTCCTACAATATAATGCATTTAAGGTTCATAATTATTTACACATTATTACAGGAAAATGAACACAACGAAGGTTGTTCTGGTGGAATTCATATCCATGTGTGGCTGGGAGCGTGACCAGTTTTAAGGAGGATAATAGATTGGAAGAGCACTGTGGGATATGATGTATTGCTCGCGCACCGTTGATTTGTGAATGTTGCATTTTGGAATATTGATATTAATCTTTAAATGTAAACGTACCACTAACACCCGTAGTTATATATTGCAAGTTGACCTCATGAAAAATTATATAAATTTTAAAATAGCTACTTACGAAAACTGAACCGTCTATATTCATGATTATGTGAACCAGTAATATTTTAAATAATATTTTCTACTGGTATATATAAGTAAATAAAATAGACTAAACGTTTGCATGAGGGCCTTGACATTTTTGGCAATTATATATGGAAACATAATTACTCTAATGAAAGATTTTAAATATCGTTCTGGTGAAGAATAAAATCCTTACCATTTACCTTGATTATTCGTCTTCTTCTAACGATTTTCCCGCAAATTGTGAGGTTACGGGTGCGAACTGTTTTATGCACGTGGATTCGGCCCTGTTTTACGGCTGATGCCCTTTCTGACGCCAACCCTATATAGGGGAATAAAAACACTATTGCGTGTTTCTATGGTGTTTTGTAGTGTGGTGTTTTGTCTGAATATGAATAGAAGCGTGTTAGGAAAAACAAGGAGAAGAATTAAACAGATGCAATTAAAATCCACGACCCGGCTGGAAATCGAACCTGGGTTCTTCTGAAGCGAAGGCCTCAACGCTCACCATTCAACCAAGAAGTTGGACATCGTTTACATTGATTATTTACACAGTTACATTAACAATCTAAAATTACAGACCAACACATTAGTAAACTCAAATAAATACGTATTATTATACAACCAATATAATATTATTCCTTCAGCACTACGATCTCAATCTAACGTAAAATAAACATCCAAATGTTTGTATCTGGTGGTAGTCATTACTCAATTATTCTTACAATGAATATACTGTATATTAATATTAAATAAATTATGATATTTAAATTCGTTACGGAGGCATATTCAGAGCACGAGATCTGTGACGTAAGGTAACAATCCGAACGGGTCGGTTCTGTGATTAAATTGTGTTTACTGCTTCGAGCTGGGCAATTTCACCGTTGGAGCAGCCTCGTTGGCCGAGACTACCGCCTGGACAGAACTAAATAAAGTGCGCCTGGAGTTTAAAGGGAATCTGTCGAATAATCTCGACCTTGAGTCTTAAATAATTCATGAAGTTAAGAGTTAAAATCACGCTGCAAGGACAAAAGGGACAAACACCAACTTGAGCAGGAATATTAGATACAATTCTCTTCCTGAATGCCGAAATCAATTACAACAAGGTCAATAAGAAATCTATAGTGAAGCCATTACCGTTTCTTTGTTAAACTTAACTTGTAAACACATGTTAAGAATTAGTATTATTATACAATATAAACTACATAATAACCAAGCGAGTTGGCCGTGGGGTTAAGGCCGCGCAGGTATGAGTTTGCATTTGGGAGATATGGGGATCGAATCACACCGTCGGCAGTCCTAATAATAGTATTCTGTATTTTCTCATTTTCACACCAGGCAAATGCTGGGGGCTGTACTACCTTAATTAGAGCCAGAGACACTATCTTCCCAAGCCTATCCCTTTCCCATCCTTCCATCACCGAAAACCTTCGATGTGTTCGTGCGACGTTAAACAAGTAGAAAAAATAGAATATCCTCAGAATTACAATCTCCGCAAATAGCTTAAAAATAAAACGTGTAATTAATAGCAGAATATACCTAATGTATAACAAAAATTAAACAATTCCATTAATTCTCCTTTCATAATAGGCTAAGTACTATTTTAGGAATATTTTCTAGGTTTATTGATCCTTGCATTAGTTTATAAATACTGAGAAACTTCAATGTCATGATGTACCGGTAACGGCGGTACAAACTAAGTCCCCGTCATAGAAATTTTAAAACTTACGTGTTATGCTCCGGACCGCTTACGAAGGACTGACTAGACAGCGAGCAACAGCTGTGCGCGTGTGACGTAGTGAGCGGGTGACGTCACAGCATGCCTCGCCGCACTACAGAGCCTAGACTGATGTAGAATGTTCTTCGAGTTTCGACGGGTAATAACTTTTCCCACGATAATAATTGAACAAATTGAACAACATCACCATGTAACTTGATCCTTTAGCTATGTTCCTGCCGAATTTCACGTGAATCTGACTTGGGACGATAAAGTTATGGAAAAAGGGGTGGAGGCCCGGATCAGATATAAATACGTACTGCTTCGCTCAGCAGACCAGTGTGTGTTCCAGCATGTTAGAGTGTGCTGCAGTGCGCTGCAGTGTGTTACAGCATGTTGCCAGAGTGTGATGCCGCTATTAAGTTTCAAGTTCGTGGATTTTAACCTAATCGTGTTGAATATGGACTTATGCAGATTTCTTTATATTGTGACAACTTTTTACTCCGATAGGACGTGAGATGAATTGTGTATCGTCTGGACATTATCTATTGACTGTTACTCTATACGAGTGTCTAAGACTCGCAAACGTTTTCGAGTGCTCGAAATTGAAGTTTTATGTCATGGACAGGACTTAGAATTGATTGCTCCTTGCCGAGTATTAAATACTTCGAGTTATAAGACTGTGTTTGAATCCAATTTTAATTTACCATTCCATGAACTGTGCCGATATTTTGAGGTCATGAACTGTGAACTGTGCATGTGTGAACAGTGCATTTCTATTCTAATAAACAGCACATTTCAATTCTGCGAACATTTAGTTTACGAACAGTTGAACCAAGGACTGTCAGTACTCGATTAATTTCGTCTTTTGATTTCATGTTATTTTCAATACGTGAATGAGTTCTGATTCACGAGTGGAACATCTTTAGTTCAATGAATTATGTTGAACAGTGCTTCAATGAACTAAGTCATGTGGCATTGCCTCACATTGTACCAAGTGCAACAAACTTTAAGTGACTCTGTTAAACTCGACGATCAGTTCCGAGTGGACTTCTATCTTATGAGTATTAACTTACATTCTTTCACTTAACACGGGACAAAATTAAGTGACATTTCACCGTGTGATAAAGATACATTTTGTGTTTGAACTTTGTTAACCATTTATAAACGCTCCTCTCATCTGTGCAGAAGCAGCCTTTACGTTAACTCGCCCCAGGGCTCAACGATGTTCATTCATGTTCACCATTCACAAGGACTACCTCAACGCCATTCATTAACGTCGCATGGATCTTCCAGACATCGAATGGATTTTCTAGAACTTCCATCGGGGGACGAATGGTGGTTCGCTGGTATGGAAAATGGAGCTGCCGGAATCCAAGAACATCGCCAGCCATAGGACGAGGAACACTTTCTGCTGTATCCGCTGTACAGAGGTGACATTACTTTCAATTTCTTAATAAACTCTGGAAAACATTTAAAAGATTTATTTAAACAAACCCTCTCCCTCTGTATGCACTTCAACGAATGGTACACGCCCTGCGTCTCATCTCTACCGAAGTACCACATTTACTGTTACAATATATTAAGAGAAAAATAGCTTCTATCATAAAAAATCAAACGGTAGTTCAGTTTTACTGAAACAATAATTATTTGCACTAATTTCTAATTTTAACTAAAGGGATTTTACTGAAGATGGGTTGAAACTCACTGTCACTGTGGGTTTTTTTTCATCATGGTTACTGAGATTACCGAGCTCGATATCTGCATTCGCTTAATTGTGGCCGGTATCCAGTGGGTTCGAACCCCACTGTCGGTAACCTTCAAAATGGTTTTCCGAGGTTTCCCATTTTCACACAAGGCAAATGATGGGGCTGTACCTTAATTAAGGCCACGTCCGCTTCCTTCCCACTTCTAGCCCTTTCCTGCCCCAACGTTGCCGTAAAACCTATCTGTGTCGGTGCGAAGTAAAGCAACTTGAAAAAAAAAATATTTACTGAGATTAAAACCTCGTGGTGACATATGAGTGTATGTTATACACGGAATATAGCTTCCCAACTAAATGGCCTGGAGATATTGTAGTGGAACGTGATCAGCGTGACATTCTTTGTTGTCTTGCTTACTTTCCTCTACTAGATCCGCTGCCTTTCACATGGGACAGCTCCTTAGGTGGTCTCACAAGAATCAGCAAACACCGTCCCTTCACTAACTTCACAATTAAAGCCTTGTACAAGACGGGAATCGAAGGTGGGGTCGCCGGAAAAGAGGTAAGAACTCTGCCCCTACACCTCTGAGCCGGCCTCTGTACCATCAAACTGGTACCCGTGGTTAAGATGGTAAAATGATAGCCCTCTGAACCCAAAGGGGTGGGCACGATCCTCTCTCAGTCTGGTGGTATTTGAAGATGCTCAAAAGTGCCAACTCAAAGAGCACGTAAAATTAATTCTGCTAGACAAAATTCGGGCATATCGGCGTCTCCGAAAACCATAAGAAAACCTATTTCTTCATTGCTGCAATATTTAGCGTATCAGCCCGAAGGCTGGTTGGATCACCAATAGCCCCACTATCAGCTTTTTAAAATTTAATTTCGCGTGGCTATTTCTAGCCGAGTGCAGCCCTTGTAAGGCAGACCCTCCGATGAGGGTGGGCGGCATCTGCCATGTGTAGGTAACTGCGTGTTATTGTGGTGGAGGATAGTGTTATGTGTGGTGTGTGAGTTGCAGGGAGGTTGGGGAGAGCACAAATACCCAGCCCCCGAGCCACTGGAATTCACCAATGAAGGTTAAAATCCCCGACCCGGCCGGGAATCGAACCCGGGACCCTCTGAACCGAAGGCCAGCTGTGATGGATAAACTAAATGCTAATTCAGAGGTACTCTAGTAAAATGAGGAAGGAGGTACTCTCCCGTTGCTTTCCTCAGTGAGTCAGAAGGTGCTGTTATATATCATTCTTCCAAACTCATCCAAATTTACGCACCAACTGACCCTATGAGTAACATTTTCACGCAACCCACATCCACCGGCTGCATAAGGAATGCAATTATTAGCATTGTTCGTACCTCAGTCACTTTCATATTTCCGAAGAAAATAATTTGACTGGGACAGATCTATGATAATAAGAGAGTAATTCTAGCCCGAGCTAGAAGATAGAGCTCCGTAAATGCTAGGTCTCCCCAGTAATGTATCAGGCTCTGCTGCAATACTATTGTACTGTAATACAACTGTATCTTGAAAAAGTTTATTTGAAGATAAAATGCTCCAGGATATAATGTGAAACAGTTATGCAATTTTCTTGACATTTGCATAAATGAATAATAAATAAGCATGATAATTGTAACTTAAAGACGTATTTTCTGCCAAAACTCTCAGCATTTGCTCATGCGGTCGTGAGGAACTTCGTTGGACTTGTGAAGTCTTGATTAAACACTTGAGACCTTGATGTAAGGGACACGCGCTGTAATCAGAGATCCTTTAAGCAATTAACAGCCAGAGGGTTGTCGTTAGGTTACGAGTCATATCTGCGGTGCTACCAAGTGTCGGCGTCTTTTAATTAAAGAAGCCGCGAGTGACGCCTGTGTACCCTTACAAAAGCTTAAAAGTCATCCAGTGTGAAGGGCGTAACTTGTTCCCTCTCTGGTCTTCCTAACGAACACCCGCGGAATCGCGCAATTATGTCGCTGAAACTGACGTACGCGAGATAGGTTGTAAGAGGAATAAATACGTGTATTAATGAAGGTTGAGAGAATAATATGCTTTTTGTTCGACCCTACGATAACACGCTAATTGCATATAACGTCACGGTATCTTAATAACATTCATTAAAGTACCGCAGTTATTCAAATCGATTTCCAACTAACCATTTCGATTAACAACATGCGCGGAACAATCCTCAAGCCTTGAAAGCAGAAATCCCAGCAATCCAAAATTACGAGTGTGAGGTTTGAACGTGACATTAATTTTGAATCACTAACATCGCCAGAAATTGCGGCAGAAGCGTTGAATGTTAGTGACAGTTTATTGCCGCAGAACGTCAAGGAAGACGCATTAAGGTCTCTATGCGCAGTCACGGACTGGAGAAAATTTGATTTCACTTCGCGTGTTTTAATGTGTCCGTCACAAACCTGCTCAGTGGATGCCACCTGTTGAACTAGTCGGGAACACTCATGGTCTATCATGCCTGCTATCAGTCTCAATAGTTAAGAACAAGCTCAATGGTCGTCATTTCGTTATCAATAAAGTAACAACGTAAGATCAATGGTAAAATATCAAAACTTAGGCATTAAATTATAGTCGAACGAAAACAGTCGTATGCATCTTGTGTATAACGGTAATTAGGATGCTCTTAATAAATTCCATTAGAGGCTCGTTGCGTAATATACTACTTAAGGGACACGTGCCGTAGCCGTGTTGAAACACCGGATCCCGTGAGATCTCCGAATTTAAACAAAATCGGGCGAGGTCACAATTTGGATGGGTTGCCACGCGCTGTTGGTGGGGGTAAGGGAATGGAGGAGCGGAAAGCAACTGGCCACCCTACCGTACGTAAACTCCGGCTCAAGTACAACTCTGTGGAGGTTCGGACCTGTCTTCAGGCAGAATACATCCTTACCTTACCTTACCCTTCTTAGAAGAAGTTTCAATGAAAATGTCCTGAAACACACTACCTGAATCTACGTACATATACCTTCATTATGGAATCTAATGCCTTTTAGCGTTTAGTCTCCAAGCCTCTGTGAATTTACTAAATACCCTCACGTTTGTCCTAATTGTAACCATCCCAGGGGCCTCGTTTAGTTCCATGTATTTAAAACAATAGAAACTAAGTCTAACCATCGTCTTCTTGGTCCATCTCTACTTGTCTTCTCCATGACCGAGTCCATTATTCTCCCAGGTAGTCTATCCTACATTCGCCTCACAGGACCCCCCCATCGATGGCGGTTTATATGTACCATTTAATCCATCAAGTTCAGTCCTAACTTAGCCTTCATCTCCTCATTTCGAGTACTCTCCCGCCATCGCCCTGACTGTTTGTACCAGCTATCATCCTCACTACTTTCGTATCAGATACTTCTAACTTAATGAATAAGATATACTGAGTCCACCCAGCCTTCACTCCCGTAGAGCTAAGTTGGTCTCCTAATGAAACAATTATATTTATCACTCTTGAATAATACATACTGCTATCTATTCGAATACCACGTGATAGTTAAAACAGTCGCCTGATTTTCGTACAATATGTCATTTATGCAATATTCAATTACAATTACAATTACAATTTCACCATTATGTGTACTGGTAGTGTACTCCCCTAGACATTGGATCAAATATATTTGTGTAGTGTCTCCAGGATAGTGAACCACATGTAATTATTTTATTACAGTTGAATAGTATTTTTATTTTTTATAGAGTTTAAAAATAACCATTCTCCTACACGAGCGAATGAAAGGAACCATCAAGTTTTTCTTTATGGTGTGCATTACATTTTCAGAATACAAATCAGAACATTTAGTTTTGTGGCGTGTTCTGCCGTGAATACAAGGACCTTGCATTCATTAATCTGACTCCTAAGTATAAGTGAGAGTAAGGAAATACGTCTAAATGTCAGAGTAGGATTTCAACTCTATACGTGTTTGTTTACTACAGTTTCCCTTTCTGCTTCCCTACACGTCATCTACAAATGAGCTCGCTTCTGGTGAGAGCTGAAAATGGTTATCGTATCTTCCCGAGCCCAAGAGCACTCTAAGTTCCGCGTGTGTTACACTTGATGTTCCCTTGAGAAATGTGTTAGCTGCCGCAATATCGTTTTGCCAGCCTTCCCGCCGCGATCAACACTGCCTTATAAATGGTAATGAAGCACGGTCCGGGAAGTTACCGCAAATTTACACAGAACTGTTGCAGAGCTAAACTTCCCTGGAATTGTTCATAGATTAAAATTTTGCATTTATCTTGTGGTATAATAATGGCGTACGGCCTCCGGAGAGGCCTGGTGCGGGTCTTTTTCTCGTAAACGGCCTATTAGGCGACCTGCATGTCTGTGAAGATGAGGGCCCTACCTAGGATGATATCTAATGCTGAATACGCCACACACACCCAGCCCCCGAGCCGTTGGAATTAACCAATTAAGGTTAAAATCCCCGACCCGGCCGGGAATCGAACCCGGGACCCTCTGGACCAAAGGCCAGCACGCTAAGAATTTAGCCGTGGAGCCGTACTATTTTGTGATTAACAAACGTCTTAACAACAAACCAGAATTAAATAGTTACGAGCCATCTGCGTGGAGAGATATATTGGACTTACAACACGGTAACACAAGATGAAGAAAGCATGCTTTACCACTTAATAACGTGCCGTATAAGCAGTATTTAAATATTTTACTTTCGCAAATGTCATCACTTGTCAGCAGTTGCTTATTCTCAGCCTTCTCAGTTGTCCACCCAGAGAGTATTTTTCAATGAGATCGTCTTTGCAGATTGCTTTAGACATCTTCCTAGCGGTGATGTGATGACAACGCTGTTACCCCATACGTCGAATATCTTCATACCAAATTAATGCTCGAATTATTTTATCTTTATCAGGCTCCGCATCATCACCCTCTGCACTTATAAACTCGTTCCTGAGTCAATACAGGTTGGTAACTCCCATACTACACCTTCAATGCTTACTTCGAGCGATTCAAAATTCCAACAAAAAATGGCTCACTGTGCTTCTATACTGAAGACATTCAAACTGTAGAACACATTCTGTTCAACTGTCCTGCTTTTGAGAGAGCACGTTTTGAACTTAAGATGCATTTGTTAACTTGCAGTTGCTATTTTGAAAAACCACTAAATTTCCTTTTTTACAAAAAATGCTGCACTTATCAGTTTTCAGAATTTATTGACTATGTATTTAAACATATATAATTTGATACTGTCTGCTTATTAGCTGCTTAACATATGTATTGTATATATTGTATATATATTGTATGTCTGGCATTTTAAATATTAGTACGGTACTCTTAGTATTAAGGATTGTATATATCACATATCATACTTTTATTTTTCCATTTCTGTTCATGTCTATTTTGCTGTTTATGTATTTTGAATTGTATCAGAGAAATTTTGTATAAACTACAACCCTAACATACCTTGTGGTAAAATAGGGTTCACAGCACTTTGGAGATTAAATAAATAAATACAACAACTTAAGGTATCCATCTTCAACTTCTGGATTTGTATGCCTATATACTCGTACTTTCGATTACCCTTCTTTGACCGACCACATTGGCCAGTTCTGTTCACCATCGTCTGAGCATTACGTGTTCATACCAAATATATTTGTATGTCAAATAGAACACTTCGAAGAAACTGGCTACATCATGTGAGAAGCTTGTATTTACTAATGATTTCCTTCACGTGGAGGTTATTAAAACCTTGTAGCGTGGATAATTTAATATACAGGCCTATTTTCTACCAGGAGTTTTCCTCTGCAAACATTTTTTGAAATTATTTTGCAGACAAACTTCAGTAATTCAAATCATCATAATTCGAATACGTTGTAACCATACTTTCTATTCTCAGTAAATTCAGTGATGTACCAAGAATGTAATCAATCACAATTTCGGGATATAATGCATTGGAATATTCGACAAGAAAGAGATTTGAGAAGACAGAACGTATTCTATCAACGTACCCCAAACGGGAGTAATCAGAAAAACTGCGAACGATATGATTATAAACAATACGCTAAGCTCGAAAAGGTTCCCATATTCATGTGTGTTTGGTCCAATATCGACATCGAATTTGTAGGACTTACAAACGGATCACGCATAAAACTCTGCGTTACGGGAAACATTGTTACTGTAGGTGTGAGTTTATATTATGATGTACAACAACCTGTGCTTTTGTAATTTTACTATTCTCCTGAAGTAAGATCGACTTCAAGAATTTGCTTAGGTGACTATAATTTATTTCGTATTGCATTGTCAGTATATATTCTGTAAATAATACTCACCAGACATTAATCCTTCGTGATGTTCTGCTTCCTATGATATGGATTAGTGATGGGCTTACCGAGGTGTACAGCAAATGTAGGGGCGGAATTAATGTGTGGGGAGGATTTGGAATCAGAGGGTGTGAAAAGAATAGTTAGATACTGGATGAATTTAAAAAGACAGGAAGGTGGGAGAGTATTACAGGCAGCATATGTACAGCAATTTAAGAGCATGTATAAGGGTGGATGGTTAGAAAAAATAAAGGGATATTTGGAGAGGATAGGATTAGGACACCTGTGGGGGGAGGTTTGGTCAAAGACAGAAGTGAGAGGGATGAATATACTGGAAAGGAGAATTAGAGATATCCATAGGCAGAAATTATTGGGGGAAAGCAGACTAAGAAATTCGCTGACTGTTTTGACGAAAATAGAGGAGATAGCAGGGTTGAATATTAGATACGTCGATAGGTCAAAACGATATGGGATGATGTGGTGGCTTTTAGGTTTGCCAAGGAATACAGGCTGGTTACAGGGGAGGGATAAGACAAGGTGTGTACTTTGTGGAGATGTGAATGATGAGTTTCACTTGCTAAGAGACTGTGAGGTAACGAGGGGGTTAAGACATGGATTATTGAGTGCCGAGCATCGGGAAATATTGGGGAGAGGGGATGAGAACGCAATACTGAGATGGATTATTAAACAATGGGAAAAAGGGGGTGAATTGAACAGGTATTTTTGTGCGACAAAAAAGGCCTGCGAGAGTAAAATGAAGGAGAGTGAGTTAGAGGGTGGGCAGGGGAATAGGGGGGTGGAATAGTTATCTGTATAAGGGAAGGGGATAGTATGTTAAAATTCTAATGGATTAGGGAATATAGGGACTGAGTACTTAGTTAGGTGGAGTTGGGTAAGAGGACAGGATTGCATGGTCTGTTTGTTTTAAAGTTAGCTGGAATGCAAGTGCTGAAATGCTGAGTGTTGTTGTTTGATTATTGATCAGGTGTAGGTCAGTAACAAGAATGTGACGCAAGTACAGAGCATAATAAGGTCACTGGATGAACACTGAGTGAGTGAACTGCTTCAGCTAATGACTGCTAATTATTCTTATTATTATTATCCTTATTATTATTATTATTATTATTATTATTATTATCCATTTTATTATTATTATTTATTATTCATTTTATTATTATTATTATTATTATTATTATTATTATTATTATTATTATTATTATTATTATTATTATTATTATTATTATTATTATTATTATTATTATTGCATGTGAACATGTATAGGGGCGAAGTCGCCTGTTATGTTCAATAAATGTATGTATGTATGTATATAAAAAAATGAACTTCACAACATTCTTATTACTATATATCAAGAATTGAACTCGTACATCCGCACAGTGAGTACAATCCGAGGTCATTTAATTCTCAGTCAGCTGTGATTAAGAAAAACTGAAAATTAAAACAGACAGAGAACAATGGTTTTATGCATTTAGTCTTACTATTGTAGGGAAGTGTAACAGTAGTTGAAAACAATAATAAAACTGGATTATAGGGGAAGTACGGAATAATTCAACCTTCCGTCGTGGTCATAGAGTACTTAAAAGTCATTCCCTTACAAATATTGTGCTTCAAAGAGGGCTTACAAACTTTTACTATGCCCCTGATCTACTTAGTATACATGCAAGTGTCTTACGCCTGTGAAAGGAGCTTACAGACGTGCAAAGATTACATCTCACAGCACTCAGCAGTACATTATACTACCGGAAAAGTTAAATGAAGCGTAGCCATGGTGTCGATCAAGAACGGAGGCAGTGAATAGAATATTCTAAAATCAGATTTAATATACATCGACACTGAATCTCAAATCCGACATAAACTGGAAAATCTGAACCTTCCTGACTGTTATTTTACGCTTTTATTTCCGTGTCTATACTTCATTTCTAAACCGACAGTATTTCTTATGACAGTAATTTGATGAGTTCTCAATACAACCATTACCCTCCACAGGTCACACAATTCCCTACTAGAATTTAATTTTTATTTACTTATTTTCAAAAACATTACTGCCTTTGCTTTATTTAAATAATTACAAGTCAATAATTTTTACATTGATCATGGAACACAGAATTCGAATTTTATAATTTTTACAGTTTTGGAGATTCAAGCACAGATATTTTGAAGCTAGAAATATGATGACAGACAGTTTACTATGGTGGTATTTGAATGTTCTCACATGCACCAGCCAAGTTTGGAAAGGATTACCAGCAGTTAAAAGAACTTCTGCGAAAAATCTTCCTGCACCTCGGAGTCTCGAAATATCGTAAAAGTAATTAGTAGATCGTAAAACGAATAATATTATTATTACAACTAGTAAAACTGTTTTATCTGATATTTAGACAGAGTTTCATAGGACGTTTGGGAATACATCAGCTATATGTTCTGGAATTTGCAAACTCGTCAGTTACATTCTCGAAATATCAAATCAAATTACTCATGATTTCCCTAAAAGTATAATTATGTATCATTATCGGATATTAGGATTCACACCCAAGGTATCCCCTGCCATATTGTACGAGGCGACTAAAAGTATCCCCAGGGCCTCTGAATTTGAGAGCGTGGGTTGGCGACCACGGGACTCTCAGCTGAGCCCTGGCTGTGTTTCCACTTACTTGTGCCAGTCTCCTCACTTTCATCTATTCTATCCGACCTCCCTTGGTCAAGTCATGTTCTTTTTACGACCCCGTCCGTATTAGGTTGGGAGACTTGGGGAGTCTTTAATTTTCATGCCCTTCGTGGCCCTTCTCTCCATTTGGCCGCTACCTTCAGTTTTCGAAATGTCGGATTCCTTCTTTCTCTTTGATTAGTGTTATGTAGAGGATGGCTGCCTAGTTGTACCTCCTCTTAAAACAATAATCATCACCACCAACACTATTAGGATTCATCCGGTCATTAGACTTATTAGTTAGTAAGGTTGCACCGTTAATACATATTATAAACGGAAGGGGTCAAGTTTAAAGCCCAGGTGACTCCTTCAGTTGCATATTCAAAATTTATGAAAGCTTGTTTCAGAATATTCTTGCCATAGCCAGCTGGATGGCGAAGATAGTTAAACACTGTCTGGACATTATAAATTTTCCAGCTAACTCATTCTTGGTTGCCAGCGTTTCGATCTCGTATGCTAGGGTGGGCTCATCAGTTGGTACCTAGCACACCTACCAATACGCTGGCTAGTGCATACCGTGGAGGCCACTGCGTAGGCTAACTGGAGCCACCGGCACTGCCAATGCACTAAGAGACTTTGTCTCATTATCAAAAATTGATGCCTGCTTGGCCATCAGATGATATAGATGTTGATTCCCATAGGGAATCTGAAATATTTGTCCTGAATGAGTAAATTTATAATACCAATATAAATGGTCCGTTATTGGACATTTACTCATTCAGGACAAATATTTCAGATTCCCTATGGGAATCAACATCTATATGATATTCAGATATGATCGTCTTGGGCTTGTTATATGTAACTTAGCTGTCTTAAACTCTAAAGATTATTCGCTTCCCCAGACAGAAAATTCATTAATTTACAGCCGTAAGTATTTACTTCTACTACGCTAATTTCTGTACTGCAAGGATATTTTTAAAGTGAATCTATGTTACAAATCAGTGTCATATGGTGTGCCACTTCATAAATTTGAAAGGCACATAATTGTTAAGATCAGTGGGCATTGCAATGATATCAACTATAACAAGTAGTCAAAATGATGACAGAAATCTAAACTAATGTTATGAATTGTCTAAAAGTATCCACTTCAAATTCACGAACATGTGCAGCAAACGGTGTTAGGGTGGGGGCGAGAGTGCCATCTTTGATACAAAATTATTGCATCATATGGTTTTTATGGCAAAATAGTGGGTGTGTCCCAGACATAGGCTACCTCTCATCTTGATAATCATGAAAAAGAATATTAATGCCTTATGTTTTAATTTTTTGATTAATTTTCCAGGATAATAATATTTAGACTATTTAATTAATTTTCTTTATGCGTGCAAAAGCTGCTTTATTCCTGGTGACACCTGATTAAACGCCAAAAAATCAGGTGGCTTAGTTTCGAACAAACCGATACCACAGGAGAATTTGTTCGAAATGTTTACCAAAAAACTTGTAGGACGATACTATACTGACGTTTTACGTTGAAAGTTTTTTTGTTTATTGTTTTTGCTATCTGCTTTACGCCGCACCGACACAGATATGTCTTATGGCTACGATGGGATAGGAAAGGCCTAGGCATGGGAAGGAAGCGGCCGCGTCCTTAATTAAGGTACATCCCCAGCATTTGCCTGGTGTGAAAATGGGAAACCACGGAAAACCATCTTCAGGGCTGCCGACAGTGGGGTTCGAACCCACGATCTCCAAATTACTGGATACTGGCCGCACTTAAGGGACTGCAGTTATCGAGCTCGGTACGTTGAAAGTTTCTCTTTCACTTGTAGTGTTATCAGTCGCTCCTGGAATTTTGAACCTGTATCAAATAATGCCTGTCTGAGTATGAAGATGAGTTTCCCACGTCCAAGGGTGTTATTTCAAATACCGCTACGGAACATCTAGTCCCTTCGAGTTTGATCTCTTTAATATAACATTGTACTTACATCGTGAAATTTTGTGGAACGTATTCTCTACGTATAGTTCAATATAATTTTCAAAATTGACATTAATACAATTTACTCATGTAGCCTTCCATCAGGGTAACCCTGGTTCATTTATTTTGTTGCCTAATATTTATACATTAGTTTTGAGGATAGGTCCACCTCTGTGGTGTAGTGGTTAGTGTGATTAGCTGCCACCCCCGGAGGCCCGGGTTCGATTCCCGGCTTTGCAACGAAATTTGAAAAGTGGCACGAGGGCTGGAACGGGGTCCACTCAGGCTTGGGAGTTCAACTGAGTAGAGGTGGGTCCAATTCCCACCTCAGCCATCCTGGAAGTGGTTTTCCGTGGTTTCCCACTTCTCATGCAGGCAAATGCCGGGATGGTACCTAACGTAAGGCCATGGCCGCTTCCTTCCCTCATGCTTGTCTATCCCCTCCAATCTTCCCGTCCCCTCGCAAGGCCACCTGGGCGAGGTACTGGTCAACCTCCCCAGTTGTATCCCCCGACCCAATGTCTCAAGCTCCAGGACACTGCCCTTGAGGCGGTAGAGGTGGGATCCCTCGCTGAGTCCGAGGGAAAAACCAACCCTGGAGGGTAAACAGATTAAGAAAGAAAAAAGTTTTGAGAATAGTGCCCATAAACCGAGAGGGATGAAGGTCAAAGTGTCCAACATTTCCATATCCACTAGCCTCGGAAAACTTTGGTTCAAACGTTGGGAGAATAAAACCCTACCGAGCGGGTGGCTGAGTGGTTTGGGTCCCACTGTCGGAAACCCTGAAGATTGTTTTCGGTGCTTTCCAATTTTCACACCAGGCAAATGCTGGTACTGTACGTTAATCAAGGCCACGGTCGCTTCCTTCCCACTTCTAGCCCATTCCTATCCCATCGTCGCCATAAGACCTATCTGTGTCGGTGCCAGGTAAAGGAAGTTGTAATAAAAGTCAATTCTACTGTCAATGTTCAAAATGAGATGTCTTATCAGAAAGTTATTCCTCAAACGACAAAGCGATTTGTTGTAAGTCCATAACAAATCTGTAGGAAGTAATGAACAACCACGTATTTATTCGTGTATTGTACAATATTATTCATCCAACAGTTTTGGTAAAGAACCAGTAAATACGTGATTTCCGATTTGCACTTAAGATAGTGCTTTAATTATACAGGAGACTGCAGTTTTATTCCACTCTAGCCTGAATATATCCTCTGTTTTCAAAATATTGTTTGAGAGCAATTAGCTTGTTTTATAAATATTGCCATTTTAAACACATTACGTTCTTCTATAGTCAGAATAATTGCCAGAAATGGAGGAAGAAGCCAGAAATGGCCTACATTCAACTTTTCTCTCACACTTCTCATAATCGGTTATTGTACTGTATTTCTAATTCCAACACTTATTACAAGTGCACATTCTTAGTACGTTATATGAGTGTAACATTAACTTTCAGACTCTTGGTCGGGGATACAACTGGGGAGAATGACCAGTACCTCGCCCAGGGATATGAAGATTGGAAAGGATAGACAAGGAAGAGGGAAGGAAGCGGCCATGGCCTTAAGTTAGGTATCATCCCGGCATTTGCCTGGAGGAGAAGTGGGAAACCACGGAAAACCACTTCGAGGATGACTGAGGTGGGAATCAAACCCACCTCTACTCAGTTGACCTCCCGAGGCTGAGTGGACCCCGTTCCAGCCCTCGAACCACTTTTCAAATGTTCGTGGCAGAGCCGGGAATCGAACCCGGACCTCCGGGGGTGGCAGCTAATCACGCTAACAACTACACCACAGAAGCGGACATGCTAATTTAATCATGTTTATTTGATATAATGGGAGTAAGACATCTACTTAATTTCACACATATAAGAAAATAATTATTATAATATTTTGAACGCGTTGCAGTTAGGATAAGTAAATATAAGAGAAATTATTTTACACTAGATTGATATTTGTAGAATTCATAAAGAAACAAAAATACCAACATTCATTTACATTTTTCGTTCAGGCTAATCACTAATTCATGTGACTGTTCTAATATTCCTCTGCCATGATTTAGAGGCAGGCACACAGTAGTGATTCCCTCCGTAGTTCACTCAGGCCTGACACACTAATCGACCACGGATATAAGTCTAGTCAACGGACCGCCGGGCTGAGTGGCTCAGACGGTTGAGGCGCTGGCCTTCTGACCCCAACTTGGCAGGTTTGATCCTGACCCAGTCCGGTTTTTTAAGGTGCTCAAATATGTCAGCCTCGTGTCGGTAAATTTACTGGCACGTAAAAGAACTCCTGCGGGACTAAATTCCGACACCTCGGCGTCTCCGAAAACCGCAAAAGAGTAGTTAGTGGGACGTAAAGCAAATAACAGTATTACATTATTAGTCAACTGACTGCATCAGGGCTTATTCAGCACAATGTAGGACAATTGTGGGGAAAAGTTAGTTAAATTATTTAGGGCATATATTAAAAGAGAAACTGACACCAGCAGGTACGACTAATCATCGATTATACACGGTTATTAAATTTCAATTCGAAGCATTTTCCGGCGTATTGTAGCATATACTGTAGGTCATCCTCTTTCCATCTGAATTGCAATGTCATATGATTGAGAAGAGACATTAGTACAACTATTAAAACATTTTGAGCAAACTTCAGCCCACGACTCTGCTGATGAAGAAAAAGTCACTTTCTTAATAGTCTTCATACGAGGTGCGCTCGATATATACTTCTTTAAACGATTACACTCTTGCGAAAATGTTCAACTATATTGAATGGGGAAGTTCCATAAATGACACTCTACCTAAGTGAATAAATGACAGATTATAAAAGCAGTAGAAAGGATCGTATTTGAATAACAATATGGTACTTGGTTTATAGGAAGAATGGATATGAAATTTGAATACCCTATATTCGGACGCTGAAACGGCAAATAGTAAATTTCTCTCTTATCTTAGTTACTTTCAGGGACGTTTTATATCCCATACTGTAGAAACGAGTCCATTACTCATATTTTGATTTCAAGTCGTAATAACGTTATAGAGTTTATGAAGATGTGAGTCGGAGAAAAAGTTAGTAAATTCCCATCAACTGTACTCAGAATAAAATAATTTCTTTCCTTCAGCGTAATATACGTTCTGTCATTACCGTGTTATTTCATTTTAACTGGTCGTCTTTTAATAATCGATCATTTTTCACGACAAAGGCCAGATTACGAAACTATACTTGTAAAGCCATTCGCAACTTAAATTACTTGGTATTCTTTAGGATCTCTTTTGGCATAAATCAACTTTTTAACGAGTAGTGTTACGAAAATACTTCAATCGTGGTCTGGGAACACTTGGGAGTAAAGAGATGAGCTGCTCCACTACGCGGTATTTTCGAGAGATGGCGTGAAATGTCATTGGTAAACGAATAAGATCGAATGGAGTTTTAAAGGTTAAAAATTTCATAATATGAAGATAAATTCGGAATTCAAGGGAAAATGTTCATTTATAGGAAGAGGAATTATGGACTGGAATAATTTAACAAGAGAGATGTTGCATAAATTTCCCATTTATTTGAAATAATTTAATAATATTGTAGGCGAACAAGTGATGAAATGCAGATCAGTGGTAAATCATCATCATCAGCATCATCATCTGTTTACCCTCCAGGTTCGACGTTTCCCTCGGACTCAGCGATGGATCCCACCTCTACCGCCTCAAGGGCAGTGTCCTGAAGCTTCAGACACTTGGTCATGGGATACAACTGGGGAATATGACCAGTACCTCGCCCAGGCGGCCTCACCTGCTATGGGGAACAGGGGCCTTGCAGGGGGATGGGAAGATTGGAAGGGAGAGGCAAGGATGAGGGAAGGAAGCGGCCGTGGCCTTAAGTTAGGTACCATCCCGGCATTCGCCTGGAGGTGAAGTGGGAAACCACGGAAAACCACTTCGAGGATGGCTGAGGTGGGAATCGAACCCACCTCTACTCAGTTGACCTCCCGAGGCTGAGTAGACCCCGTTCCAGCCCTCGTACCACTTTTCAAATTTCGTGGCAGAGCCGGGAATCGAACCCGGGCCTCCGGGGGTGGTAGCTAATCACGCTAACCACTACACCACAGAGGCGGCTTCAGTGGTAAATGAAAAATTAAAATTAGTTGCATCAAAAATGTTCATAAGTCGTAAATAGTACTACACTGTGCTTGCGAGTTATATAAATGTCTGCATTTGTGATTTAACTTATGGAATTTATAATATTTTCATCTAATATTACGGAAATTAATTTTACTTACCGCCTAAAATTCTCACATTTACAAAGCAAAGCAAAGCAAATTCTCCTTCGTACAGGATATGAAGGCCCTTGGAGGAGTGGAAGGTGAAGGCCTCCGCCATTGTTAACCTCGGCACGTGATGGGGTAGAGTAGTTAGCTCTACGACCGGCCGCATTTGCCCCCAGGAATTAACCTGGTACTCATTTTTGGTGTAGGCTGAGTGAACCTCAGGGCCATATGCACCTCCGGAAGTGGAAATCTCGATTCTTAAATTTTACGACTTCCTGGCGGGGAATCGAACCCACGTCCTTCCGGGCGAACCGAGCACGCCTTTACCGCCTCGGCCAGGCAGCACCTCTTACACTTGGTGTAAAAGAGGACTATGACATCTAATTCTGCCACTACCTGGAGCAAATAAGTAGGCCTAATTAAATTTGCACAAGTACTGGGTGCGTAAGGAAAAGGAATTGACACTTTCAGGAAAGGAAAGTAAATGAGAGTGTAACATTTAGGATGTAGAATAAGGAGTGATTAATACCAGCAGTTGAGTCTAATCTTCGAAGGCAAAGTTGAAATAAAAGGATCTTTTGGAAGTCCTATGAAAACAAGGATGAGTGTCATAAGCAAGTGGTTAAACTACACATCGTTGATGTTTCCCAGTCCACTGCCTCAAACTCTACGGGCAGTGTGGTTCACCAACCTTCGTAAGATGATGCATCCAAAGAAGAAAAAGAAGCAGAAAAAAAGAGGAATTTGAATAGTTACTATTAAATACCCCCAGAGAATATTGGAACACCTTTCGCTTACTATCTCTGAGCATAATGATATTGAAATGCATTCTCTAAACCGTCAAGCTCATTGGTTGAGTGGTCATCGAAATAACGTTCGATTTTGAGATGGCCCTGAGTTCGCTTCCCAGTCAAGTCGGAGATTGTAACTGCGTATAAATACACTGTCTGACAAAAAAAAATTGAAGCACACAGAAGGAAACGAAATGAAAAGTCACGTATTGAGAGAGTATGTGATGTCATTTCAGTGATTACAATTTCGAGTCAATTTTAAAAGACATTGGCAGTACCAATTAACTTATCAGATGACGTAGCAACCCCTCCGGCCTTTATGCCATGCACTGATTCGGTTGGGAAGGGTGTCATAAAGCTGTTGTATCCTCTCCTGAGGCAAGCTAGCTCACAACTGTTGTACCTGGTTCTTGATATCCTGGGACGGAGTTGACATCCCAGCTGGTCCCACACATGTTCCGTCGAGAACAGTTCTGGAGATGTTGTTCACCTTAAGAGTACCTCAACATCACGCAAACAGTTCATAGAGACACGTACCATGTGTGGCAGATTATTGTCCTGTAAAAAAATGGCACTACGATACTGTCGCATAAGAGGTAACACATGATGACAGGATGTCTGTAACGTGCCGTTGTGCAGTCCGAGTTCCCTCTATCACTACCAGATAACAGCTGTTACACCCGATGGCTCCCCATACCGTGACGTTAGGACTAACACCACCACTGTGGCTCTCCAGAACATTCGAAGAACGAGAGCTCTACGCAGGTCGCCTCCATACCCGTAAACGATTGTCATCTGGTCATGGCTCTACTCCAAACGCAGCCGTTGTGATCTTAACGGCAGCCTAAGCATGCGACGGAAATTCTCTTGTACGGCTGCTGCTATTCTCTGGCCATCGGTACGGGATGACACGCAATGTTGCAGGGAGCCCATTACTTGTTCTCGGATGGCAGGCGCAAGTGTGAAGGGGTTACGATTTGCTTGGTGCAATAATACGGCGATCCTCCCTTGTGGAGGTCGAACATGGTCAACCGGAAACTTGACAATGAGTATGCCTGCCCTGACGTCCCCATGCATTCCAACATTGGGCCACTGCAACGTCCGAATGCCTATAAATCTAGAGGTGCTGATGACACTGCCTCATACGAGTGCGCGGCACCTCCGTGTCCTTCACAGTGATCACTCAACGTCGGATTTATTTTTATTTCGGGTGGGCCCCCGAAGCCGCTTCCCCCACGTGGCAATTGACACAATCTACATTGCCTCTGACATGCTATTCATTTCTAAATGAAATGAAATGTCGTATGGCTTTTAGTGCCGGGATATCCCAGGACGGGTTCGGCTCGCCAGGTGCAGGTCTTTCTATTTGACACCCGTAGACGACCTGCGCGCCATGATGGGGATGAAATGATGATGAAGACAACACATACACCCAGACCCCGTGCCATTGGAATTAACCAATTAAGGTTAAAATCCCCGACCCGGCCGGGAATCGAACCCGGGACCCTCTGAACCGAAGGTCAGTACGCTGACCGTTCAGCCAACGAGTCGGACATTAATTTCTAAGAAGAAAATAGCGGGAGAGAGTGGGAAAGGTACTACATGAGTACCTGCCTGTTTGCACATTAGACGCGTTACCAGGCAAGGTTTGTGTTGGTAAGGTGGTGTTAAGGTGTGGTATTAAGGTTCAGGGGAAAGCCACAGAGGAAGAAAAATAAAGAGCCTTCATATAAAACCTGACTCAACGTCTGAAGCTGTTCATACCCCACCCGGACAGGTAACAACACTAATGCACTCTGGTGGCCATACTATATGTCACAGAGAATTGCAACCTCTAATTATTTACATAACCGCTGATTTTGTGTACGTGTACGAACTTACATTGACATCCGACCATTCGGAGTGCTTCAAAGTTCTTGTCAGGCAGTGTAGCCCGGGGTTCTGGAGTTCGTGTTTCTCTTAATACATATCTTCAAATACATACAACATATCACACTACAAACAACCAAAGAAACACGCAATAGTGCATAAATTCCTCGACATAGGTTTGACGTCAGAATAAGCAACCGGGGGTAAAACTTGGCTAAAGAATTCAAAGTATCGATATCAGGTAATTGGGAACATTCTAAAAAGAAGAAGATACGATTTTGAAACTACGATCATTGATCCTAGTACTACAAACACAGGTTGTGAATTCTAGGTCAACACGAACTCATTACATCGAGGTTGCCCTACCTATAGGGAGAAATGGCAGGCCTTGTGGCTTAACAATGAAGATAAAAAATGCCCGCGATTGAAATCAGCTGTGGAATTTAGCAAATTAACCACATTCCATGCAGTGAAGAATATTAATGGATGTGCTCCGGCAATCAGTCGTGGAGCGCTGTGCAATGCGCAAGCCATATGCTCGTGTATTGACCCGTGTAGACTCAGGTGCATAAAAGAGGCTTTCCTTCGTTGTTATAGACCTCATCACTTTCACTGAATGTTGAATGGAAAAGGTTGCCAAGAACTCTATTGATGTAGTAATTCTACTGTTTCTTAGCACGGGACTGATTCCCATAGACAGTTACTTAAAGGGAATTTACCTTCATCGTCTTAGATACAAACCGACTCGTATTGGGTGCTCAATAAGAACTGCAAGAAATCCAGCCACTGGAAATTTCTTTTTTTTTTTTTTTTTTTTTTGCTTTTACGTCGTGACGATGGGATAGCAAAGGCTTAGGAATGGAATGGGAAGGAAGTGGCCGTGGCCTTAAGGTACAGCCCCAGCATTTGTCTGGTTTGAAAATGGGAAACCACGGAAAAACATTTTCAGGGTTGCCGACAGTGGGATTCGAACCCAGTATCTCCCGATTATTGGATGCTGGCCGCACCTAAACGACCACAGCTATCGAGCTCGATGGAACAGTTTTTGAGTTCCCTAACTTAAGTAATGCGATTTTAGACACAGTTTTTTGTCTAACTAGTAGTTGTATGTTTATTCTTGTCTAGATTACAAGTGGCAGATAAAATCACTAACCAACGGCATATCCACATTATAGAAACACCAGATCCCCTGTAATTTCGAGAGTTAAGCAATATCGGGCGCGTTAACCACTTGGATGTTAGAGAGAAGCTGGTCATTCTAATGCTAGTAAACTACAGTTCTGGATGCCTGATCAGTGGCCTGTTGCCTCGTTGGGGCACTAATGAGATCTTTAACGCAACGTTCAGTCGCTTGATCGTTTTTTTTTTCAAATTAGCTTTACGTCGCACCGATACAGATAGGTCTTATGGCGGTGATGGGATAGGAAAGGTCCAACAGTTGGAAGGAAGCGGCCGTGGCCCTAATTAAGGTACAGACCAAACATTTGCCTGGTGTGAAAATAGGAAACCACGGAAAACCATCTTAAGGGCTGCCGTCAGTTGGGTTCGAATCGACTATCTCCCGGATGCAAGCTCACAGCTGCGCGCCCCTAACCGCATGGCCAACTCGCCCGGTATTATTGTTGTTACTTATGACTCTGTCTTTATTACTGATACATTGTAATTTATGGATATTTTCATAGGAAAGTCTTCTCTCACATAAACAAACTGAAGATGCCTATGCCAGCGGTACCTATTGACCATATCAAAATATATTTCAAAATTCTTGGTACCGAAACGACGGTCAATCGTATATAATTGATGACCATTCTAAATCAGAGATATTGCAGTTAAATATATAAAGAGAACAAATAAAATTTAAAACCTCTCGAAAAATGTCACTGTCATCGTTATTCTTCGATTAAATTTCCATAAACGGTATAAGGTATAGCAATTTACGTACTGGCGAGAGCTTTTGACGTAAATTTTCTCAGTTAAGGTACATTCTGTTATATTTATTCTTTATTTTATGTTTCCAGGTGCTCTATTAGCCTTGTATATGTGAAAACCTATATAACCGTTGTATCTCTACAAAAATGTGAAAAATAGGAGTCTGGGACCAAGATGCACATACTGTCTAGCTACTTCCAGTGTTCTATATTTAGCACAGTCACCCATGGAGCAGATTACCTGTCAGTTGTTTATCTGGTCTTTTCTTAAATAATTTCAATTTGGAAATTTGTCAAGCATCTCCCTTGGTGAATTATTCCAGTCCGTAAATTCTCTTCATATAAACGAATATTTGTAGAGATTTTTCCTCTTGATTTCCAATTGTATCTTCTTACTGTGTTCTTTCCAATTTTAAACACTATTCAAACTTATTCGCATTTTAGTCTAGGCTAATGAAGTTTTTGATTTTTACAATCTGCTTGATCTCTCACCGATAGTCATATGAAGACGATGAAATAGGAAAAATACTAGGAGTGGGAAGGAAGCAACCTTGGCCTTAATTAAGGTACAACCCCAGCATTTGTCTGGAAAACCATCTTCAGGGCTACCGACAATGAGTTTCGAACCCACTATCCACTCAATGAAAGCTGGTAGATACGTGACCCAAACCACACAGCCACTTGCTTGATGACTAATGCAGCTCGTTTCTTTTCTGTCAAGACTTCCCAGCCAAAAGTTTGCGACATTTTCGTAACCCTACTCTTTTGTCGAAAATCGCCCAGAACAAATCGAGCTGCCTTTGTTTGGGTTTACGCAGTTCTGTAATCAAGTAATCCTGGTGAGGGTTCTGTACAATGGAACTACACTCTAACTGTTATATTACGAGGGACTTATTTATGTCCTCTGCTTTACATCCTTACTACAACCCGTAAATACTCTCATAACCATATGAATATACCTGAAACCTTGATTTACACTCCCGTTTTGGTGATAACCCCATTGGAGATATTTTTTTATTTTGTCATGTAGGTACTTGTAGTGATATTTACCTTATGTTATCACTAGGCAGTGATCCCCATAAAGGATTTTCACCCCCATTAAAACAATAATTAAAACTCAGACGATTTTTCCTCTTTGTGATAAAACCTGAATTTCCACTTCGTCTACCATCATACCTGCTTCAGTACTGTAAATTAACATTCGGACATTTATTTGGACAGGGAAATTCCACACATAGGATTACAGACGAAAATTATACGTGTAGAGTGGACAACAACAAACCATGCAATTTTTGTCACACTACTGTAATAATTACCGTATCGTCACCTCAGTTCAAAATTAAGAAAATATTTCAATGCTTTTGGTTTTAGACTTATCTGCTAACAAGGATCACATTAATAATTCATGTAAATTTAATTATCTCGTGTAAAATAGTCCTGGCTATGAAGGTAATAAAGTGTTCACCAATTGTACCGATAGTGGTAATATAGAACAATTATGTGCATATCCAAAAATTTCCACACATAATTAATTGTATGAATGATGACATGGAGAACAAAACAGTCCAATTTTGTTATTCCTTCCTTCCTCTCAGTATGAATGATTCACACTCAAATTGGGTTCATTTTTTTCACTTAATATGCAATAAGTGAGTCTTACAAATGCAAGATACTAGTCTTGAATCAGTGGTGATTAAACGGTGTTTAAATAGGACAGACACTAACTTACTTCTTTATGGCCACGTGATGGTGAAACAAGGAAAAATGAATGAACGATGAAAATACTGACTAAAATTTTGTTATTTTTCGTTTACAGTTATTTTCATGTACTGTATTTTCCTTCTGACTCTACTTCCGAATTTTCCTCAAAACTTCTTGTTCATAAAGCGGAATGTCCATACGGAAAAGAAATACGAATTGGACACTAACACATAAGATATGAAAGTAGGAATTATTATTACTGTTGCGAACAGACGGGGGCGGTAATTCATAATAATGTGGTGAACTTTATGGAAATTAACGCATAGCCTTAAGCGTATTTTAGAATACAATTTTAAAAGAAAAATAATGGAAGAATATAATCAAGTTAGTTTTCTGACTAATGAATTTGGCCGCAGGTAGTAAGACGATTAGAAGTCAATTTAGGGAAAAGGTGGTTAAATTCGAATTTGCGATTTCCAAGTAAGAGATTATGTAGAAGTATATAAAGTCCTGATATCAAATACAAGCTTATAAGCTCCATTTGTATCTGGCTCTATGGATATATCTTTCCTTACAAGTTGCTTTACGTCGCCCCGACACAGATACGTCTTATGGCAACGATTGCATAGGAAGGGATCTAGCAGTGAGAAGGACGCGGCCGTGACCTTAAATAAGGTAGAACCCCAGCATTTGCTTGGTGTGAAAATTGGAAACTACGGAAAACCATCTTCAGGGCTGCCTACAGTGGGGTTCGAAAACACTATCTCCCGAATACTGGATACTGCTCGCACTTTAGCGACTACAGCTTTCGAGCTCGGTGCTTCATAGATAAATTGTTATCGTGCTGACCTTTGGTTCAAAGGTCCGGGGTTCGATGTACGGCCAGGTCAGGGATTTTAACCCTCCTTGATTAATTCCGATAGGGCTAGGTATGTGTGCAGTATTCAGGATTACAATTCATTGTAGGTAGAGCTCCTTCCTCGCAAGCACGCAGGACGCCTATAATGACTCTACTCAAAAGATATGCATCAGGCCTCTCCGGAAGAGAAATATTATTATTATTATTATTATTATTATTATTATTATTATTATTATTATTGTTATTATTATTATTGTTATTATTATTATTATTATTATTATTATTATTATTATTATTATTATTATTATAGATCCAATTATAGATACATCTCTGTCTCAATAGGACAATTATAGTTTTCGTACCCCATAATCAATGGTTCACACCCAATATACAAAGCTGGATTTTTGGAAGGCAACAAGATGTCAATTCTGCAGTCAGTGTTGTATGACTGGCATGTAAATCATCCCTTGGTGATATATCAGGCGTTTTTCCTCCAAAATAACGTAAAAGGTAGTAATAAATCTCCACAAAGTGTTTCATTTTATCTGTCATGTGGAAGAATTGAACGAAACGTTGAGCTGTGAGCTTGCATCTGGGAGATAGTGTGTTCAAATCCCCACTTTCGGCAGCCATGAAGGTAGTTCCGCTGTTTCCCATATTCACACTAGGCTGTTCCTCAATTAAGGCCACGGCCGCTTCCTTCCAACTCGTAAGCCTTTCCTATTCCGTTGTCACCATAAGAAATATCTGTGTTGGTAAGATGTAAAACAAATTGTAAAAATAAATAGCTTCCGATGCTTGCTGACTGAACGTTTTGAACGATATCACAGAGTATACCTAAAGTTTGTTATTTCCTGTCCGCTGGTCATGCTTTTTCTCGCTTAGAGAGAATTGGCCCAATTCACACAATGTGTAGGATATAGGTCATCGCCTGTTCGATCACTAAGACGAGAGCTTCAGATTTAGGATGTGACTGAAGACATTGCGGCATCTTCTTCTCGTCTGCCAAACCGAACTCGATCAACTTCTTCATTTGCGGAGCTCGGACGGAATCTGTCTTTACAAGTAACGATATGCTCTTCAGAATACACCGTAAAGCTGCTTAAGACTCGACGTGTCAACACAGTGATTCACTACCGTGTGGATAGAAACCCTCTGAGAGTACAGTTCTTGATTGGATTGATCTTCACTGAGTGACGAATGGTACCTGACTCAGCAGGTACATGAGTTATTTCTAAAAGTAGACACAGCACTATATTTTAAGTTACATGTTTGAACGGAAAGAACTGGGCTTAAAAAATGTATGTGAACCGAGCTCGATAGCTGCAGTCGCTTAAGTTCGGCCAGTATCCAGTATTCGGGAGATAGTAGGTTCGAATCCCACTGTCGCAGCCCTGAAGATGGTTTTCCGTGGTTTCCCATTTTCACACCAGGCAAATGCTGGGGCTGTACCTTAATTAAGGCCACGGCCGCTTCCTTCCCACTCCCAGCCCTTCCCTGTCCCATCGTCGCCATAAGACCTATCTGTGTCGGTGCGACGTAAATCAAACAAAATAAGTATATCTCTTCTTTCAGTTCGAGATCCACATAGTACGAGTATTACAGCTTTCAGTTGAGTGTGTTAGTCACTGTGAATGACAAATAAAAGTAGAAAGAATAGAGGGTAATGAAGCCAGTAAACTTCTATAGTGTATCAGGTTCGAAAGTAGCGGTCTCATGATGGCGATGGACTAGGACAAGAAATGAATCGACTATGATGTTAATTAAGGTACATCCTATTAATTTGGATAGTATAAAAGTTGGAAAAGCATGGGAAATCATCCTCAAGAACTACGGTCATATGATTCGAACCCACTGTCTCCCGAATTTAAGCTAAGAGCTACACGGCCGTAAAGGATCAACGAACACGTTTAGTTAGTGATAATAGCATCAAATTATTATAATTACCTTGTTGTTGATATTCTTGTTGTTGTAGTTTGAGTCATCAATCCACCATAGACTGGCTGGATTGATGCGGCTTCCATGATAACCTACCCATTGTTAACCTCGTCATTTCTACATAACAGCTACATTCTACTACATCTACTCTAATCTGCTTGTCATATTCATGCGTTGGTCTACCTCTACCATTCCTATCACCTGCACTTCCCTCAAGAACCAACTTGAGACTTTTGGGGTCTCAAAATATATCCTATCAATTTATCTCTTCTTCAGGTTAAATTTCTAACCGTTCTCCACAAACCAATTTCGCGACTTCATTAGCTCCCTCGGTGTCTTAGTGATAGTCTCTCTCTCATGGTCCTAAATTCATGAGTTTGAACACATCTGATGTAGTCTATTTTTGAAGGTGGGTCAAAAAATCCACAGTCTAGCCCTTCAGGGAAGCAATTTAATGTTGAAAACATCCTAGGGATATGAGCTACGGATTATAAGTACATAAAATATAATAAATTATGAGATTATATTCTTTATTTACTCCTAAAAATTGCATTATTTGCATTAATCATCGTTATCGGGTCGATTAGATTAGCAGTTTGCCTTTCTCTACAACTACGAGCACTAATGTGAGTCAATGCATTGTTTCAGTTAAGCACCACTAAGAGCGCTAACATGAGTCAATGCAGGGTCTCACTTAAGCCCTTTTAACCACATTCGGTCTGGACATGTTTCAGAAATTCAAGAAACGCCTGAGGGTATCAAACCGAGGAATAAATTGCAGAAATAATAATATACATAAGTTAATTTGGCTCGGATTTTAATCAGAAAGAAAACGAGTAAGGATACAAGCGATTTTATGCTGTTTTACCGGAACTGCATTTCCGAGTACGTAATGAACAATACGGGTACCATGAGATTTAGGGATATTCCCAGAGACTTTCTCATGCCTCTTAAGACTTCTCTTTAAGTGTATGACGTTAGTAGGACCGACCTTAAAATCTAACCCCTCAGTAAAGGTAGTTCCGAGCCGGATTTATAATCCTTCCACACAGTATTCCCATTTTTCTATATATTCAGAACCAGATTGAAACAACAAAATACATATCAGCATCATGCTTCAGCGTTACGTTTACCTTTATCAAGCATACATCTATTCCACTGGCTCGAAGCAAAAGTAGAGAATGTATGTGCAAGTCTGCTACTGAACCAAGCAAACGCATATTTCTGTCACCCGTTCCTTGGAAAGATATCGCCGAAGGAATATGATTGCTTAGGTTCATAAATATGAGCACGGTAAATTTAAATACCAATAATAATAATAATAATAATAATAATAATAATAATAATAATAATAATAATAATAATAATAATAATGAAAATAAAAACTTACAACCTGTTTTCCAGTCATTGACCGGGTCAGGGATGTAATGAATGAAATATAGGCTGTTATTACAATGGGGTCGCCACTCCCAAGGTAATTTATTAATGAGTGATAAATGCAATGAAATGATAATGGAGAGTTTTGCTGGAATGAAAGATGACAGGGAAAACCGGAATACACGGAGAAAAACCTGTCCCGCTTCCGCTTTGTCCTGCACAAGTCTCACATGGATTGACCGGTATTTGAACCACGGTATCCAGCGGTGAGAGGCCGACGCGCTGCCGTCTGAGCACATTATTATTATTTTACGACCGAGCGAGTGGCTGTGTGGTTTAAGACATGTAGCTGTAAGCCTGCATTCGAGACATAGTGGGTTCGAATCACATTGTCGGCAGCACAGAATATGGTTTTCCGTAGTTTCCATTTCCACAACAGGAAAACGCTATTCCTAAAACAAGATCACGGTCGCTTCCTTCCCAATCCTAGGCCTTTCCTGTATTATCGACGCCATAAGTGTCGGTGCAACGCTACGTAAAGCAAATTGTAAAACAAAAACAAAACAAAAAAAAGGTAATTTTACCTTCCATTAATTACTTATAAGACTTTTTGAGATGACGAGGTTGTATAAGTTTGTCTCGCAGCAGTTCAACTAGGGGATTTATGTATCGGAAAAACTGCAGACAGGAGGCTGGAATATTTGGACACTTTAAAACATCAGCGGACTAAACCGGTATCAAAACTGCTGACCTCGACACAGAAGTCTAGCGATTTTACTGAGCCAAGCAACGTGGCTAATAATAATAATAATAATAATAATAATAATAATAATAATAATAATAATAATAATAATAATAATAGCGTCCACCTCTGTGGTGTAGTGGTTAACGTGATTAGCTGCCATCCCCAGAGGCCCGGGTTCGATTGCCGGCTCTGCCACGAAATTTGAAGAAAGTGGTACGAGGTATGGAACGGAGTCCAGTCAGCCTCGGGAGGCCAACTGAGTAGACGTGGATTCGATTCCCATTTCAGCCATCCTCGAAGTGGATTTACGTGGTTTCCGACTTCTCCAGGCAAATGACGAGATGGTACCCAAGTTTTAGAACAGCCATATGAATCAATCTATTAATCAACCAAGCACTACTGATCTGCATTTTGGCCCAGGTGGCAGATTCCCTATCTGTTGTTTTCCTAGCGTTTTCTGAAATGATTGCGAACTAATTGGAAATTAATGGAGCATCTCCCTTGTCAAGTTATTCCAATCCCTGACTCCTCTTCCTATAAACGAATATTTGCCCGAATATTTCCTCTTGAATTCCAACATTATCTTCATATTGTAATCTTTCCTACTTTTAAAGACACCAATCGAGCTTATTCGTCTACTAATATCATTCCACGCCATCTCTCCACTGACAGCTCGGAACATACCACTTAGTCGAGCAGCTCGTCTCCTTCCTCCCAAGTCTTCCCAGCCCAAACTTTGTGCAAAAAATATTCAACGCTACTCTTTTGTCGGAAATCACCCAGAACAAATCGAGCTGCTTTACTTTATTTTTTTTTCCAGTTCGTGAATCAACATCGTGGAACAGAAATACGGTTTTAGTCTCGAAACTAGTGAAGTAAAAGTGAACGTCGAAATTGACGCACAAGCAGTGTAAAAGGCATCAGATTAAAATGTTTGCGGCCAGTAGATGAGGTCATACGATTAGTTTTACTATTAGTACATCTAACATTATTGACTATTTTGTGTAATATTGTACTTAGTTTGGACGATATGTGTCGTCTTCAAATTTGAATTACTATTTGAATGAATTTGAATCAGTTTCTACTAATTACAGATTTTATTTTGTTTGATACACTTGTTCGTGTAAAGTAGCACATATCTTTCTTAGAAATTATTCGAATGATAACATAGAAAGGGTTGACTACGAAATATCTACATGTGATTATAACAAACTTTGTACTGTCTACGAAAGGTGTAGCAAGATGTGAAGGCATATGCTCATTTGTAAGTTGGTGATACACAGATTACTAGCGATTTTTATTGATAAATAAACACATTTCTTTCCAAAACTAGATCACAATACCTAAGATTATACGTTTACTAAATGTGAACTTGGCATCACTTTAACGATAGTATAACAGCGCTACATTTGAAATACGGGATAAGAATTGAGTGGTTAAATGTCTGATAATAGTACTTATTATAGTAATGAAAACAGTGAAATGTTCTCACGATTCTACGGGTAAGATTTCTGGCTAAACATCGCAGATTATGCACTGTACTTTGTCTCCGCCTCTAACCTAACGTTAAAATTATACACCTACATACAGTTATCCCCAATGTCATGTACAAAGCTTTATCACCGAGCTCGATAGCTGCAGTCGCTTAAGTGCGGTCAGTATCCAGTAATCGGGAGATAGTGGGTTCGAGTCCCACTGTCGGCAGCCCTGAAGATGGTTTTCCGTGGTTTACCATTTTCACACCAGGAAATGCCGGGGCTGTACCTTAATTAAGGCCACGGCCGCTTCCTTCCACTTCCTAGACCATTCCTATCCCATCGTCGCCATAAGACATATCTCTGTCGGTGCGACGTTAAACAAAATAGCAAAAAAAAAAAAAAAAAAAAAGAAAGAAAGCTTTATTAACAATACGTATTTTCATCAGACTGATTAGACCTCTAGACTGCTTAACTTCTAGTTTCCAGTAGTTAGCTTTTAGTTGGGTTATTTTAGTGTAATGAAGCCAGCGTAGCAAAATGTGCAACATCACAAAGGGAATGAAATAGTGCAGTGTTCGTGGCTGCAAACTCACGACTCTAAAGGGCAAAGCTACTGTAATTTGGAAGGTAGCTCCAGAGTTATTGAGTTCACTTTTCTGGTTTCCTTTGTAGACGCAGTCAGTTTATTTCCTAAATTATCGAAGAGGTTAGGGCAAGTCATATTATTCATCAATATTTTTTGAAATTCTTTCTTAATCTGCTTACCCTCGAGGGTTGGTTTTTCCCTCGGACTCAGCGAGGGCTCCCACCTCTACCGCCTCAAGGGCAGTGTCCTGGGCTTCAGACACTGGGTCGGGGGATACAACTGGGGAGTATGACTAGTATCTTACCAAGGCGGCCTCCCCTGCTATGCTGAACAGGGGCCTTGAGGGGGGGGGGGAGTTTGGAAGGGATAGTTAAGGAAGAGAGAAGGAAGCGGCCGTGGCCTTAAGTTAGGTACCATCCCGGCATTTGCCTGGAGGAAAAGTGGGAAACAACGGAAAACCACTTCCAGGATGGCTGAGGTAGGAATCGAACCCACCTATACTCAGTTGACCTCTCGAGGCTGAGTGAACCCCGTTCCAGTCCTCGTACCACTTGTTTTTCAAATTTCGTGGCAGAGCCGAGAATCGAACCCGAGCCTCCGGGGGTGGCGGCTAATCACACTAACCACTACACCACAGAGGGAGACGTTTGAATTTCTTCCAGCAGTATTTTCAGATTGCGAAGATAATATAAAACCCGATAGAATATTTATAATTTTATTTGAAAATCTTCTTGCAGAATGTACAGGTTACTAAGACGACAAGTCTACCAGCATTTCATTATGTTTACTGACGACGGAAAACATATTAGTATTTAATAATCGTACTTTAAGGATGTTGGTCACATACGCCTTCAATGACATGTGTTAAAAAATGACTCCTAAATATAAAATTCAACACTTCAACGCTTTTCGCATTAACCCAGTCATAGTCAATGATTCGAGGTAGCACTTTTCTCGAACAAAACAATTAGTTGACTCCTAGATGCGTTTTTTGTCAGCATCGATTCCTCAAACTGACATTCTTGGGTCCCAAATTCAGTACTGTTCACGAGTAGAATTTTTCCCAGATGCTTTAAATCTCTCCATCGATTGCGCTTAATATTAAGGAGCCCATGCAGCCCTCCACAGGTGCTGAATCCTTTCTTCTTCAAGACACTGGCTATGAATGATCTGGTAATGTGATGACATTTTGAGCAAAGATTTTGAACTCCATGTGGCAACGCTGGCGGAAGTTATTGCCCTGAGATCTGTCCTGTATATTATGAACCACTGATACATTGGTACACTCAATGGATGACAGCTCCCTTTGAATTATTATCATACATTCCCGTAACGATGTAGTGAGTCAATTTATGTTCACTGTTTCGATCAAGTCCACACGTTATTTGTAGTTCTCATGGCATGGTTAGTTTACTGCCAATATTGATATTTCAGGACGTGTAAACACAAAATACATTCATACTTGATTTCTGATGCGAATTTCTATTCTCGTCTCTTAATTCCAGTGTGATTGCTATTATAATCACAAAAGCACTAATCTGGTGTTCCCCCTTGAACACCTTAACATTTGACGGTGGCACGTTGTACTTTCACGGATAACTCACTCTAGTTCCTTGAATGGTACAGCTGCCGTAGTAATTCGTGTCTTGAAGTGTTTGGTTTCCAATTGGAGTTTAAACGGTTAAAAAAAGGAAGGACCATTAATGTTATCAAACAATTATCAGCAAAATTTCGAACTGAGGAATGTGTATGTTTAGTCCTCAGCCCGAAGGCTGGTTGGATCCTCAACAGCTCCACCATCAGCTGTCATAGATGGCCTAGGCGTCACTGAAGAGGCGTACTAGGGAAATGAGGAGTGAGGTAGTTTCCCGTTGCTTTCCTCACCGAGCCAGAAGTTGCTATTACATATCAGTCTACCAAGCCCACTGAAATTGCATGCGCCAACCGACCCTATGAGCAATATTTTCACACCATTCGTAGCAGGGACTGGTTGCAGATGGAATGGCATTACTAGCATCACTCATACCTCAGTCACATTCATTTTGTCAAAGGCAAGGATAAAGCTGAGACAGGTCAATGAAAGTAACATTGACTTACATAGAAGACATAGTGCACTGTAAACACTAGGTCCCGCCAGCAAAGGCAAACCTGAGGAATATATAAATATAATGAGAATTGAGGACATACTAGTTCAAATGGAAAAAACATGACCACAAAAATCGAAATTTAATTTGTGCGAATGGATGTACATGAAAGCTGAAGAAGGTGGTAAACAGTGAAAGTGCCTAAGAGGCACTGCTATTGCATGCGCTGTGGATGTGTCCAGCGTTTTAAAATTAAGAACCATGAATGTGCCACCGCTGCTAAAGCTGGTTGCTGAGTGAGTTTGCTCAAGTATAAATATCACTCATCCCGCGAAAAAAACAACAGATAAGTATATTTTTTATCCTTTTATTTTTTCAGTAACCTACTAAAGTCAATTATTTCGATCCTTCAACACTAAAAAAATGGGACATTTCGTCATAATATTGAAGAAATAGCGTACTGGTAGCGATCATTTTGCCATCAACACTGGTTTTCTCTCCAAAGCCGGCGAAGAGGTTCAATGTCTGAAATGATGGTCGTGGCCATGGAAGGTAAGGAAGGTGCGCAATGCGCAGGGGTATGCGAAGGAAGGAGGGAAGGCCGAAAACATATCCCAAGTATCGCTAGTGAGTGAGCCAGGGATAGACACGAGCAGCCTCAAAATTAGCCGAAGCACTGCCTCAAAGCACACGGTTACAACTTGCTCAATGTGGTAGCCTTTGAAAGGAATTTAAGTTCACGATTTTGCGTATTTTATATGTTCAACAGAAATGATCCATAATATTTTTGTAACTACGACGTATAGCATCAATAGCCTAACCGAACCAAACCCCATAGCGCAACAGCCTCGAAGGTCCAAGACCTACCAAGCGACCGCTGTTCAACCCGAATGCCTGCAGATTACGAGGTATCGTGTGGTGAGGGTGACGAATCATCTAGGCCGTTATTCTTGGCTTTCTAGACAGGGGCCGATATCTCACCGTCAGATAGCCTCTCAGTTTTAATCATGTAGGCTGTGTGGACCACGAACCAGCCCTCAGTCAATGCTTTCGATCCTTCGACACTAACAAAATAGCACATCTCGTCATAATATTGAAGAAGTGGCCAAACGTTACTTCTAGAATATTCAAGAATACAAACCAGTCCCCAATAAGAGCCAGATAAAATGAGTAAATATTCCGCATATTGTTAATGAAAATGGCTACAACCAGATAAGTCAGTCTATTTTATGTGAAATAACTTTCCGAGGTAATTGTGGACGTGGATAATATTATATTGTAAATGAATTATCGGCAGTGAAATTTCACAACTGCTTCCGGTAAAGAGAACAATTAAATCTCACTAGCTAACAATACACATAAGTGGTTTGATAGAAGGCAGTTCTGGTTTAGAAAAGGTTATTCGATTGAAATTCAACTTGTAGGATTCCAGCAAGATACAGCAGATGTCTTGGAATCAGGGGGTCAAATAGACTGTATCGCGATTGACCTGTCTAAAGCATTTGATAGGGTAGATCATGGGGGACTACTGGCAAAAATGAGCGCAATTGGACTAGACAAAAGAGTGACTGAATGGGTGGCTATATTTCTAGAAAATAGAACTCGGAGAATATTTCTGATGACTATTAGAATTGGTGCTTTGATTCTTATAGCAAACTTGTTAAGCGACGAGGCGATGAACTCAACTGCATATCCATTTCCCGTAGTTGGGTAACTGATCACGTACCCGACCACTTTCCATCACGTACTATAACACGTTTGCCACTTACGTATACTTTTAGTCGATAATTCCTAGCTTTTACTAAATGAAATCGCAAGAATCTATGTTCCGTGACTGTCTGTTTATCCATGTCACTTCTTACCCAAATCGTTCCTCCTTTTAAGTTCCTTCCACTGAGGATGACTTAACATGCCTTCAGAGCTGAGATCAACTTAACTTTACTCGGTCTTTTGCCGCTAACTTTCCCCAGCCTGTGAATTTCATCAATGTACTCTTCCTTACAATTTACCATTATATGATTATTTATGATATCGAACACTATACTCGTTAAATCATTCATATCCCACTTTTAATTCTCTGCTACGCTGAATATGAAAATATTTTTCTCTTAGATTCCTGATGCCATTTCATTTGTTCCAATTCCCATTCCATCCCCCTCATTTTCGCCTTCAGTATTTCTATTTCCCCAGAGTTCTCCACCACCTTTTCTGTCGTAATTCTTATATCTTTAATTTCTCCTATTACATCGCTTAGCCCTCATTTTCTCAGCCTGACAGGCCACTCTGACTATTTCCCCTAATATGTCTTTTCAACTTATTGCTCCATCTGGTCCAGGATTCACTTCTACACCTCCTATTACCAGAAGAATTGCCACCACTGCTGTCACCATCATGGCTACCTCGATCCCAGATTGTTGTAGTTGCACCTTCCCGCTTGCCGTACACACACGCTTCACTCGCCCGTTCCGTCGACCTATGGCCGCGCGTTACTGAGCTAGAGTAATATTCATTCTTTTCACTCATCACTCACTTTACAATACAATCTGTCGCTTCTTTAGCTCAATGAAAACTAAAAATTATTAAGCACTTTAAGTGTATTTGAATTAAAGCATTTTTAATGCTAAACCATATTTGATCCTACTATATTGATATCTTCCTCCTTTGTGTGACCAAAGATCTTTTCTTACATCTTCCATAGGTGATTCTTCAAATGACCCTTGCGAGCAGATGCATAGTTCTGCTTCGTCAGATTTTATGATGAGGATTAACATTCTAAGCATGGTTTCGTTCGGTTCTGAACGTTTGAGATCAAATACGCCCCTTGTTATTCAAAGAAAGTTAGTAAATAAAATTAGGGTGCATTTGAAAATGCAGACACTACGTAACCTAGGAATTATCCAGAGTGAATGAGAAAGATGTGTCAAATTTCTGGACTATCATTGTGTTATAAAAGTTGAGAATACGTCTTTATGATCCAGAAATTTAAGTCTATTTTTAATATTGAAATCATTTCATATCAGACAAAGTAGGGCGTCTTCATACTACGAAATACTTAAATTGAAGCATTTTCCTCATTGTGCCAAAAGTCGAAGGTATAAAGAACCCGGAAAGGTTTAAAATTGTTTGTCTTCGATATATATACCAAACTCGAAAAAATTTCGAAAATCACTTCCGATCTAAATACAGTTCCCCCCCCCCAAAAAAAAGACAGCCTTAAATGCCTTGTTTCTTTACTCGGATTATTTTTTGTTCAAATCCTAGCCAAATGAACTTACTTACATAATTCTTTCTGTAATGTGTTCCTGGGTTCAATATTCTTAGCCATTTTTTGAATTTTTGAAAAATGTCCACACCGAATGTGTTTATAAGGGCTTAAGTAAAATACTGCTTTGATTCACATTAGCGCTCGTAGTGGTGATTAGGTGAAACAATGCAATGACTCACATTAGCGCTCGTAGTGGTAGAAAAAGGCAAACTGCTAATCTAATCAACCGGATAAGAATGATTAAGAAAAGGATTGTAATTTTTAGGAGTAAATACAGAATATATTCTTATACCTTATTTACCTAAAATTCGTAGCTCAAATCCGTAGGATGTTTTCAACACTGAGTTGCTTGCCTGAAAGACCAGAACTGTGGATTTTCCAACATATAATTGGAATCGCGATGATGGACAAGGGACCCCCAGTATTCGATGTAATCTCAACAAAACGAACATGAATTTCCATATATGTTTTAATTTATTAACTGAAATTCTAGCATGGTCACCAGTGACGATGCCACGTGGTTACTGCCCCTTTCTATATAAATTACTATCGTTGTTTTAGTAGTATTACTGGAAATATTGATCTGTGAATAAGAACATTGGACTAGAATGAGAGAAGTCCTCATTTGAAATGTTTATTAAGCTTTCATTATAGTATCGAAATAACAAATAATACACTTTAATCTGTTATCCCAGGCTACAGAGTCTTTCATATTTTATTCCAAATGATACAATTTGCTCTATATGGCAAGATTAAGTCTTCTAGGAAAGAGATAACTGATTACGTTCCTGGATATTAATTTAACCATTAAGTGTTACAGTCTGATCCGCAGAAGATTTATATAACCTACTTCAATAATTCACAACAATTGCAAAACTTGGTAAGCAAACCTCGCTCATTGCGTAAGAAGAAGCTGCAAATGAGAACTACGGCATGGTAATCCTTCTTTCAGTCTCCGCTTCTCCAGATAAATCCTCGTCTCCAAGCCCGAACGCCGAGGAATGCAATGAAATTCTCTCGCTGTCACTGGCAATAAGACGGTCTCATCTGCTATCTGGAAAAATTTCTTTACATTATGAGTGATCTACTCATTGTCGTTCATTTGTACTCACGAGTTTTCGTGAAGCAAAAATGATTCTAATACTAATGAATGTGATTGAATAAAATAAATTTATGAAATGAATCAAATCAGGTATTAATGACATAGATTGTGAGTCATTATTCCGAAATGGAGCTGAATAGAAAGCAGTGAGAAAGAATGACAAAGTAAACACAGGAAAGGCAACGATAAAGTTATAGTCAAGGAAAATTAATAATAATGAGGGTTAATTATGAATAAAACATATTAATTTTAATAATGACAATATATAAGGGACAAGTAAAAGCTGTGAAAACTATTTAAAATATAAATTAGGAGTGTAGAACTAGACATAATGAGGAGTGAATAAATCATAAAATATGAAAAGTCTAATTGTAGATGGTAACGAACTGGTTAAATTTTATTAAGCAAATTCATGGATATTCTCTTATCACACACGAGAACTGTACGTTTAAAATATTCGATATCATAAATCCCTTCAATAACAATAATAATAATAATAATTGTACCGGGTGGTACACCTCCACGCCACTAATTCATATATTGCGCCAGTTGAAACTCCTCTAGAGGAGAAAGCCTGAACTTTAACAAACTGTATTAACTCCACGGTTTCTCGGAAGATGTCACTATTTGGCAATTTGGAAGTGTTCTGAACTGTGTCTATTTCGATTTGTGTTTGTTTGCTCCGTATCAAGAAATTTTGACATTCTCTAACAGATGTCTCTACCAAAACTGATAACGCACTCTGGCGTAAAGGAATGTACCTTCATGAAGAAATTTTGTATTCAAAAGTTTTGTCTTAACTAAATTTTGCTCTGTCAGTTGTAGGTTGGCAATATAATCCTATCTTTCCGCCTGTTTTGAATGTAGCCAATCAGGAATTTCTGTAATTAATTTTCTACCAATAAGTTGTTTCTTCCTCGTCTGGTGTATTAGTTTTTGCTGTTATCCAATAAAATTTTGTGGGCGGGTTGTAATCATTCATGAAACGTCTCGAATTTTCCGCGAGGGTATAAAAACTGCTGATTTTCTGGTCTCCTGGCCACATCATCGACATCTTTCTTAGTGTGTGATTATGTAGCAGGGGGCGGGTAGCGCCTCTTTCTTCGGGCAGCAGTTCATCAACAAGGTAATGGCCGTTTAATAACTTTATTTCTTGCTAGCTCAGCAGTTTAACCCTCGGGGCAGGTTCGAAACTTTTCTCATGTAACCTACCTTTAAAATGTAAAAAAAAATTGGTGAAAATTCCGTCTCTTTAACTACAAATCGGGATAGAGAGTGCCTAACCCTCTAGAACTCCCACTCATATTGTTTTGAGGTGGCTACGTTTTCGTAACCGTTGTCCTTCTCTTCTTAATGTAATAAAGTTTTCTTATACGTGTCACCTCCTTAGTATGGGATTAGCCCTTGCGTAAGCGGCCTAGTGCCAAGTAGGTTTTAAAAGCGTATTAGGAGTGAAAGCTTCGCCTCCATTCAATTTTGTATTATGGGCCAGTAACTTAACCTGATAGTTTTTTTTTCTTATGTAAAGGCCCTGTAGGTTGGGTATCAAATACGTCTGTTTCTTGGTGTGCCTTGAGGGCAGGTGGAAGTAAAGTTGTTTGTGCTTATAAAATTGAGAGCAGGTCAGCTCTTTCTGGTTTCTTTGGAAAGTGCCTCTATGAGGCTTAATACTACTAAGCGGGAGCAAGAGCTCCATGTAATTAAGGGTCTTGTGTCCTTTGATAGTTGTGGTTGAGAGTCGTGAACTCAGACTTTGGGGCTAGTAGCGCAGAAATTGTAAATTTGCATTGTACCTGAGTGTTCCTTGTTATTTCACCTGGTGAGAATTGTTAACCGTTGTTATCTGTTGATTTTGGAAAAGAAAATATAACCTTTGTTAAAGTTTTAAATTAACTCTAATTCTGTAGTTGAGACCTATTCCTGCCCGCACCTTCTTTCACCTCTAAGTACCACGGATAACTCCGTAACAAGTGTTAGCAGAGCGTGGTTGAATGGGTCTCAATTTAGCCCCTTTTGACGGCTAAACATTGTATTTCATTCGAACTCTAACAATTTTCTCAGTCGCTGGAATTTTTTTCATTTTTCAAAATTTTTCTGCCATCATGTCCGGCTCTCGCGAGGTCCTCCATACTTTCTATTTGCGTAAGGAGGAATTACTTTATGAACTGTCTATTAGAAACGTTCAATCTGGAGGCACGGTTGCGTTGGATGCCAATAAACTTAAAGATTCCCTTGATTTGCCTATTACCACCCCAACGTTGGGAGAGACAGAGATTGATGACGCTCTCTCCACGATCAATGACAATACTACTGAGCTAGCATCTGTAGTTAGTTTTTTGAAGAAGGGAACCCATCCCCTAACCAACTTAAACGTGTGCAAGCTCGACTATTCCATCTTAATAATAGGCTTAATTATCTATTGTCTCTCAAGTTGAGTGACATTCAGGGAAAGGAGGCTAGTGCCCTCATTGAAAACATTTCTAAATTGTCCAGTACTGTTGGTCAATTGTTATCGGGGGTAACGCCTCCCAAAACTGACCTGCCCATGGCGGTAAACACTGTTAGCGAGGAAACTTCTTCCAAAGGGGGAGAAAATGGAACATCTGCGGTTACTCAAAAGACACCTGCCCATCTAGAAACCGGCCCTGATCGTCGGACCTCAATTCCGCTTTTCTTTCTGAATAATGCTCCCTCCGAGCCTCCGTCACCCCCTAGGCAGTTCCCTACTATGTCACCGGGCTTCAGTAGTTTACCTCATCCATTATCAATGTTACTTAGGGGTATTTCCAAGTTTTTGGTTAACTCCACCAGTGAGGTAATTTCATTTTTGAGATTTTTGGTCGAGTTCCAGGATCATGCCCTGGTATTTTTCCTCTCTGCTCCCCAAATTCTTCAAATTATTTATCCGTATGCCATAGGTGTCCTCTCAGACAAAATAGTTAGGGCAATTGCGGAACAGTCATCTATTGAAGACTTTCACGCACACCTTCTCGCAAACTTCATTCCGGCTCGAGCTAGGTCATCGCTTATTCAAAATCACTACTATCGTGTACAGCGTCTGGACGAAAGTCTTGCCGACTTCATCCAGGATATCAAATTTTATACCAGGGTGTTTGCTCTCCATTTTCCAGAAGATCAAATTGTTCATGCTATTGTGGAAGGTATTTCACCATCCTATAGGTCATATTTGTGTTTTGCGGCGCGCCCGCAAAACTTTTCTGAGCTTGAAGCATTGGCGTATCAGCCGAAGGGGTTAGATATGCTGATACATTACGTGTTGCGAGGGAGCCCCCTCCGTCATCAAGTAACTTTCGGCCTACACCTCGCCGAACCATCTCTGCCCGTAAATATTATGCTTGTGGGTCGCCTGACCATCTTCGGAACAAGTGTCCATCAATTAAATCTAGTGGGACAAGGAATGGAGCAGGGTCATCCCAATGCTGTTTTAAATGCGGTGCTTTTTCCCATATTGCCAAGAACTGCCCTAACGCTAACAGCACCCCCTCCTGCTCAACTTCGGGTACAACTTCCACCAACAAGCATAAGTGACTAGTGGCTCCGGCTGAGTCGGCAGACTCATCTTTCCAAGGTTCAGCCCAGGTTAAATCCGGCGAAAGATCGGGGAAATGTCAGTCTTCTAATATGTCATGTGAAGGACCTAAGGAATGTCCAAGGATTGCGGCGGATTCCCCCGCACCAGTACCTTTCCTTAAAATTGAGGTGAATAATGAGCCTGTAACTGCTCTTTTAGATTCAGGCAGTGTTTGTTCCATTATGTTGGCTGAATGGTATTCCAAATTGAAATCTGTTTATAAATTTCCTGATTATTGTTCGTCTTTGGTTCAATGCGTTTCGGCAAACTCCTCTCCATTAGAAATTGAAGGTTCTCTGTATGCAAAAATTAGAGTTGCCAAATTTACTTGGAAAATTAAATTGTTTGTAGCTAAGCACTTGTCCTGCCCCATTATATTGGGAGCAGACTTCATATCTCACACTGGCCTGGTGCTCGATCTTCAGAGCAAGTCGTGCACGTTCAAATTTGCTTCGAATGGTAAAATTCCCTTATTGAAATGTAGTTCTGCGTCATGCTCATCTGTTTCGCCTACCCAGGATGAGATGTTGTTAGATCTTAGACATCTACCCGAGGAACAGGCTGATAGTATTCGTAAGCTGTGTCAGTCGTTTCCAGATGTTTTCTTCGATACTCTTGGCGTTACTGACCTTATCGAATACAAGATTGAGGTTACAGATTCGATCCCTGTGAGATTTCCACCGTATAGGTTATCTCCGCCCAAAATGAAGGCTCTGAAAGAGATCATCGATCACATGTTAAAAGATGGTATTATTCGGCCCTCTAAGTCGGCGTATTCATCGCCTATTTTCCTTGTCCCGAAACCCCAAGGTGACTTCAGGCCTGTGATTGATTATAGGGCTCTCAATCGGAAGGTGGTGTTACAATCCGTGCCCCTTCCTGACCTTCATTCTTGTTTTTCATGGTTTCGTAAAGCGAAGTTCTTCACAGTCTTGGACCTCAATCAGGCGTATAATCAGATCCCTCTAGCTGAAGAATCTAAACATCTGACTGCTTTTGCCACGGATTGGAACTTGTATGAGTATAACCGGGTGCCTTTCGGGCTCCCCACGGGAGCAGCCGCGCTTACAAGATTGCTAGATAGGGTCTTCTCCGACATCAAGTTTGAGTACTTGTACCACTATCTCGATGATGTCGTCGTATTTTCAGAGACCTTCGAAGAAAATTTAGATCATCTAAAAGAAGTTCTTGGTCGCCTTCGTAAGGCTGGGTTAACTGTGAAGTTGTCCAAGGTCGCCTTCGCTAAGCCTTCCATGTCATTCCTAGGGCATATTGTAACGCCCGATGGTGTCGCAGTGGATCATTCCAGAACACAGGCCATCCGTGATTTCAAACCTCCCAAGGACATCAAAGGTATTGCCAGGTTCATTGGTATGGTGAATTTCTTCAGGAAATTTATTCCAAATTTCGCCAATAGAGCGGCGCTCTTGAACTTACTTCGTAGGAAAGGCGTCAAATTTGAGTGGGGACCTTCCCAACAAGCCACTTTAGAAGATCTCAAATTAGCTCTGTGTAATGCCCCTTTTCTGGTCATGCCCGATTTCACCAAGATATTTATCGTCCAAACCGACGCGTCGTCGTCGGCGGTAGCTGCAGTCCTTCTTCAAGAGACTGAACTAGGGAGGCGACCCATCGCCTATGCCTCTAGGACTCTATCGGCTCAAGAAGCCAAATATTCCATCTATGAGCTCGAAGGTTTGGCAGTCTTATTTGCTTTAGAAAAGTTCCGTCTCTATCTGGAACATGTCAAATTCGACTTGGTGACCGATAACCAAGCCTTAAGTTGGGTCTTAGCTAGGCCGCGTCGTACGGGTCGTATAGCCCGGTGGGCCATCCGAATTTAGGCCTTCCAATTTGATGTTAGACATATTAGGGGTACTGAAAATGTTGTGGCAGACGGACTAAGCCGTATGTTTTCCAATGATGTCGAGACTCACGAACTGGTCGATAGTTCTTCACCTCCCGAGTCCATACGACCTGGGGTTAATATCGTTTTAACTGATGCTCCCATGTTGTTTAGGGATCTTGAGAAATATCAACGTGAAGATCCGACGCTAGCCCCTATCATGGAAACCCTTTCTTCTGGGGAACATGTTGTCCCTTATGTGCTGAGGAATGGTGTTTTATGTTGCCCGTCGAGGCATGATAATAAGATGAAAGTGGTGGTTCCAGCTGTTCTTGTACCTATAATCTTCAAGTACTATCATGAGACCCCACTGGGGGGGGGGGGCATTTAGGCATCTTTAAAACCCGTGAAATGATTCGTGAAATGTTCATCTGGAAGGGTATGGACGGAGAAATCCGTGAATTGGTAAAATCTTGTAAATCTTGTTGGCTTAGTAAACCCACCCTGTCCACTAAGCAAGGGCTTTTGTCTTCTCATCAAGCGTCGCGCCCCATGGAACGACTCTATATCGACTATGTCGGACCCTTCCCCAGTCAAAGGGGAATGCCAATAAATTCATCCTTTTGTGTGCAGATGGCTTCACCCGATTTTCTTGGTTATTTGCGACTAAGCTGTCTACCGCTCAGTCCACTATTTCCTGTTTAAATTCCATTTTTGCATCTTTTGGTCCGTGTCAATATATTGTGTCTGATAATGCTAAAGCTTTCACGTCCAATCTCTTTCGTAAGTTCGGTTTTGATTTGTCCATCTCTCATGTGACTACTTCTGCTTACTATCCTCAACCATCTCTAGCTGAACGGGTCAATCGTAATATGAGGTCGGCTCTTATTGCCTATCATCATGAAGATCATTCTGGGTGGGACACATCCCTGCATTGGTTAGCTTTTGCTTTGAATTCGGCGGTTCATGTATCCCATAAATTTAATCCAGCTTCTTTGATGTTCAAGTTTGTTCCAAACACGCCGCTCTCTAACCTTTGGTCTCTGAGTGATATTCTACCTGAGACAATAGATCCTGATAACGTTAAAGATCTTTGGAAGAAGGCTAAGGCCAATCTTAAAGTGTCTCATGAAAAGGTTAGGGAAAGATATTATCGTGGACGGAGACCCACCAATTTGAAGGTAGGCTACCAAGTAATGGTCAAGAATTTTGTTCCCGCGGGCAAGCTTGCCCCCAGATTTCATGGGCCGTGTATTATTCTCGATTTCCTCACACCCGTTACTTTATTATTAAGCAATCCAGCCACCGAGAGGATCTTTAGGTGTCACCTGTCGCAGGTGAAACCTGTGTAATTTCCGCGCTAACTTAGCTGGTTTTTATATTTCTTTTTTACCTTTTGAAAGAAATCTAAAGTTGATATTTTGGTTTCATTTTGTGGCCTTCTGCCCTTTGAATTATGTTCTTTGTATTTAAATATTCATTGTACAACCTCCCCTGTCAGTTAAGCTGCTGTCCTGTCCACCTAGGCCATTACCACGCTCCCGTCTCCTGCTCAAACACACCAGTGGCTTTATGAGGAAAACCAAATGGCACGCCACTGACCCCTCATCCTTAACTACATGAACGTACCCTAAATACTATGTCTCCAACAACATCTTTCTACCGCGGAGATCTTACTGTTTCAGTGCCCCCGCAGCCGTCCGGCGCCGTATCGCCATTGAGGTGGGGTACGGGCCCACCCTACTCCAGTGAGGCCAACCAGTGTACGGCGAGCCGGAGCCCTCCTCCCGGCCAAGGCTGATGTGCGGCGCACCACCTGCTAACTGCCCGCAGTCTGTAAACATTCGCCGCGTGTGCGGCGTGCTTCACCACCACTACCCCTCTCATAGTAGCGGGAGAGGTGTATCTCAGGGTACTTGAGGGTACCGAGCGGCTTCCACTGAATACAAGCAGCGGCGGCCGGCCTGGCCGTTAATCTTAATCAACAGCTAAGGCTCTCCCTCAGCTACATGGACACTTTATTTCTACGCTTAATAATTTTTTGCTTCAAATCATTTATTGGTGGACTTAGAAAAGTTTTTCTTTTTCTTTCAAGAATTAAAGTGTTTTTGAATTTCACTCCTACAAACATAGAGACCTTTCATCAAAATCTACTACAAAGTTTAAACTGGACTTAAGCTAGTCGCACCCACCAATATCAAACCTATTAAGTGATCTCTGACTTCTGAAAAATTGGTATTTTCTCTGCTCAATTTTCTTCATCCAATCTGCAAAAAAACTTGGACTTCGTTTTAAAACAATTTTTTTTGGTGTCACCCCTGGGAAGGACCTTTGGGGGGGGGGGGGAGGTTTGTACCGGGTGGTAGACCTCCACGCCACTAATTCAAATATTGCGCCAGTTGAAACTCCTCTACAGGAGAAAGCCTGAACTTTAACAAACTGTATTAACTCCACGGTTTCTCGGAAGATGTCACTATTTGGCAATTTGGAAGCGTTCTGAACTGTGTCTATTTCGATTTGTGTTTGTTTGCTCCGTATCAAGAAATTTGGACATTCTCTAACAGATGTCTCTACCAAAACTGATAACGCACTCTGGCGTAAAGGAATGTACCTTCTTGAAGAAATTTTGTATTCATAAGTTTTGTCTTAACTAAATTTTGCGCTGTCAGTTGTAGGTTGGCAATATAATCCTTTCTTTCCGCCTGTTTTGAATGTAGCCAATCAGGAATTTCTGTAATTAATTTTCTACCAATAAGGTGTTTCTTCCTCGTCTGGTGTATTAGTTTTTGCTGTTATCCAATAAAATTTTGTGGGCGGGTTGTAATCATTCATGAAACGTCTCGAATTTTCCGCGCGGGTATAAAAACTGCTGATTTTCTGGTCTCCTGGCCACTTCATCGACATCTTGCTTAGTGTGTGATTATGTAGCAGGGGGCGGGTAGCGCCTCTTTCTTCGGGCAGCAGTTCAACAACAAGGTAATGGCCGTTTAATAACTTTATTTCTTGCTGGCTCAGCAGGTTAACCCTCGGGGCAGGTTCGAAACTTTTCTCATGTAACGTACCTCTAAAATGTAAAAAACATTTGGTGAAAATTCCGTCTCTTTAACTACAAATCGGGATAGAGAGTGCCTAACCCTCTAGAGCTCCCACTCATATTGTTTTGAGGTGACTACGTTTTCGTAACCGTTGTCCTTCTCTTCTTAATGTAATAAAGTTTTCTTATACGTGTCACCTCCTTAGTATGGGATTAGCCCTTGCGTAAGCGGCCTAGTGCCAAGTAGGTTTTAAAAGCGTATTAGGAGTGCAAGCTTCGCCTCCATTCAATTTTGTATTATGGGCCAGTAACTTAACCTGATGGTTTTTTTTCCTTATGTAAAGGCCCTGTAAGTTGGGTATCAAATACCCCTGTTTCTTGGTGTGCCTTGAGGGCAGGTAGAAGTAAAGTTGTTTGTGCTTATAAAATTGAGAGCAGGTCAGCTCTTTCTGGTTTCTTTGGAAAGTGCCTCTATGAGGCTTAATACTACTAAGCGGGAGCAAGAGCTCCATGTAATTAAGGGTCTTGTGCCCTTTGATAGTTGTGGGTGTGAGTCGTGAACTCCGACTTTGGGGCTCGCAGCCCAGAGTTTGTAAATTTGCATTGTACCTGAGTGTTCCTTGTTATTTCATCTAGTGAGAATTGTTAACCGTTGTTATCTGTTGATTTTGGAAAAGAAAATATAACCTTTGTTAAAGTTTTAAATTAACTTTAATTCTGTAGTTGAGACCTATTCCTGCCCGCACCTTCTTTCACCTCTAACTACCACGGATAACTCCGTAAGAATAATAATAATAATAATAATAATAATAATAATAATAATAATAATAATAATAATAATAATAATAATATTGTCGCATGGCCTCCGGAGAGGCCTGGTGCGGGTCTTTTACTAGTAGACGGCCTGTTAGGCTACCTGCATGTCTGTGAAGATGAGGGCTCTACCTAGGATGATTTTTAATGCTGAATATGTCACACACACCCAGCCCCCGAGCCATTGGAATTAACCAATTAAGGTTGAAATCCCCGACCCGGCCGGGAATCGAACCCGAAACCCTCTGAACCGAAGGACAGTATGCTGACCATGCAGCCAAAGAGTCTGACATTCCACAACAATTAAACCATAACAAGCATGTTAGCAGCAGGCACAAGTAGCTAAATAAAAACTCACACGAAAAGATATTTCCTAATTTAATGAAAACATACAGACGCAGAAAAAAGATATTGTCACTCATTTTAACACGAGATCTATCACTGTCCGGATACCGTACTTACCAAAGTTAATTGTGACAAAATTGTCATTTTGATTGACATTCAATGACAAAAGTTGCAGAACTTGTATGGAAAGAACCATTTTGTTCTTTCTACAATTGTCCAGGACAGTTACACCACCACCTTCGTTCTTGTATTATTTTAGTAATATTTCAAGCCATCTCCTTTCAATTTCAGCTTAGTTAATATATATAACTGTTAGGATTTCCAGTCCGCTGAAAATAATTTTGAGTGATAGAGTAGTTTATAGATTTATTACTTAAAATTCGTTTCAGCAGACTGAAAAACATAACAGTTTTAAACCCTACGTCAGTAACAATATAACTAATGCGACAGTGCTGGCTGGTACAATTAAACACTATCGTTTTTAATCGTGTTCCCATTCTCATCTGTAAAGATCTAGCCAACGCCTCAAAATGTTCATCTTTTCTAGCCGATCACTCAAGATCAACATATGTTCCCTTCCGAACCCGACGGTATTAAATTTCCGCCACCAGGTGAGTAATACATTTTCACGCCTTCCATGGCCCTTTCCTGTCTTTTGCTATTACTACTATTCGTCGGAGGATAGAAATTCTTCAATTTTCCTCCGTACATGTTAAGCTGATGCCAAGGATACAAATACTTTCAACCTTGCTGCATATTTATAACACTGGTCTCTATTGTATTTTACTGGAGCAACTTTGCCAGTAATCGTGCCCCATTGTACTACTTGGAAGCACACAAATCCATGCACATACGTTCAGCATATTGGAGTGTGTAAGAAATGCTGGAACGCTAATGGAGCTCAAAATTTCAGTAGGGTATTTGGTCGCTTCATCCTAATTGGCAACGATATACACCACAGAATCATAAAGCATTTATAAAGCAGAGAGCGACTACATTTTTATTAAACGGAGAAATTTAAACTCACTATCTTCCCAATGAAAGCTCACAGGTGCACGACCTAACCACACGGACAGCTCCCTTTATCATGCACAATGAAATTACGTCATTTAATCACACACGTACTTTCATGATTACATACACTATATTACACAAATAAATCCGGAGGAGTGGACAGACAGATAGACAGTCAGATGGAAAGGCTTGACCGCTTATTGTTTTTTTACTTGTTTAACGTCGCACTAACACATCGAAGGTTTTCGGTGACAGAAGGGTGGGAGATTGTGAAGGTAGCTGCCGTCGCCTTCATTAGATACAGCCCCAGCATTTGCCTGGTGTGAAAATGCGAAACCACGGAAAACCATCTTCAGGGCTGCCGACAGTGGGGTTCGAACCCACTATCTCCCGAATGCAAGCTCACAGCTGCGCGACACTAACCGCACGGCCACTTGCTCGGTGATACCTCTACATGCATATATGCATACATACATACATACATACATACATACATACATACATACATACATACATACATTCATAGGTTTAACTGTTACCTGTATTATGTCTTCCAAGTTTAAGGACTGAAAGCTTCCCAGAATTAACTAATTCGAACTATATTTCCCTTTACAACAATAGTATTGATTCTCCGGTTGCTTAGTAGTTTACTATAAGAGAATTAGAATCCTAACGACTAATTTGGTAAGATGAAAGGCTTGTGTATCAGAAATTGTCCTTTCAAATTCACCTTGAAGACCATTGGAACTTGACCTAGATTGAAGACACCTTGGTTAGTTATAACATGTGGGTAGGAGAACCAAATCAGTTCATGATTCCCTTAGTGGTTGCTTTGTCAATTTTAACGGCGACTTTGGGCTAAGGTCATGATGGATGTATTCTAACTGTTATATTACAACAAGTCACACCTTAGGAATAATTATTTATTTGAAGAATACAAAGATAATATTTAACGTAGGCCGAGGAACTAAACTAATACCTTCACTGCAATGCCATAGCATTTATGTTGCCACAAGAAATATTTGACCAGACATATCCCGGTGAAACGTTCAGTGGCAATAACCTTAAACATCCTTCAACTCAATATACTACTCCTCAATGCATGAATGATATCAGTTATTATTATTTAAAGAGCTGTGAGGGCACATGTTTCGATCTACGATAAGGATGTTATTTTTCCTTTTCGATATTAAGTTATATTACGCTAATTGCGAAGTATACAGGGGTAACTGAAATACATTAACTACGTTGAACAGGTGATGGAAGATGATATTCTAAACAAACATCTTCAAAATGTTAATTCTATCTTAATTAGTATAGGAGAAATTAAGTCACAAAATTTCGGTCAATGTTTCTGAAACGTCAATAGGCTGGCTACCCCTTATCAACACAGCTGATTTCTCCACATCACCCTCCTACGGAACGCTGTGCGAAGTTCTAGATATATAGATGGATAAATTTACTAACTACCAACAGGCTGTTCCCAATTATAGATGACGTACTACACCTATAATATATTTCCTACAATTAACTTATTATTTATATATAATTACATATTATTTACAAATAATCACAAACTGTAATGGTCAAAAATTAATATCTTCCAAAACTACATAGAGATTTATAATTTTTACAAATGTAATACTGCCTTTCTATTTGTCTTTATATCAGAACAGAACCAATCCACCGATTCTTCAACACTGTTCAGGGTCCGCAGTGACTGTATTAACCACGAACTCCGGTGGTGTTCAGTTTTACACTTGATCTCTTGAAAGGTGGCTGGCTGTCTTGTGTTTCGTGCGGAACATGAAGCGGTATTAGCTGCAGGAGCTCTGGACAATCTATTCTATTTGTTAAGCATTTGATTGTGAACACTGCGTTATCACATTTGTGACTCAGCAGTAAATTCTCCATTTGCAGCTGTTGGCAAAACTCATCATATAATGATGTCATCTTAATTCCCATTTCAGGAATTTTACCTGCACTCTCACTAGTGAGTAAATTGAATATTGTAGGGATGGAACGCAGATCTCGGTACAATATTCTAACCCCGACTTAATATAGGAAATATATAGAATTTTCAAGGTTCGAACAGAAACAAAATCCATACAATTTCTCTTAAGAAAACCCATAAACCCAAGAGATTCCCTTGTTATATAATCAATTTGGTCGTGGAAGGATGGGCCACTTGCATTGCTTAATATGATACCTAAATCATTGATAATACCTACACGGATTAAATACACACCATTGAAAGCATAATTATACTCGACAGGGGATTTCTTATGAGTGAAGATGATTACATTGCACTTTGAAGCATTGATCTGCAACATCCACTTCTTACACCACTCTCTCATACGAAGGACATCTGATTCCAAATGTTCGCAGTCGTTTTCGGACTCTATTACCTTAAAGATTTTTAAATCATCTGCGTATAACAGACACTTGCTCGACTGAAAGGTAGGAGGCAAATATTAATCAGCAAAATGAATAGAAGGGGCCCTAGAATACCTTGTGGAACACCTGATGTTCGGTGATACGGGAAAGAAAGAAATCGTTCAGATTTTGCAAGACAAGTTCTACCGGATAGATAATGATTTCAGGCATTCTAGGATCCTTCCATGCAGCCCATATGCAGATAATTTAAGAATCAGAGCGCTTTGTTGTACTGTGCCGAAAGGTTTCGAGAGATCAGTATATATTGAGTCTATCAGAGAGCCATTGTCCAAAGGTTGGGAAATGTAGTTACAATATAAGCCAAGCTTTGACGCCGTGGGACGCTTATGTACAAACCATGTTGCTCATTCGAAAGGTATTGGTTCAAACAGTTGTATAGCCTCCTATACACCATTCTCTCAGCCGTCTTCGACAACAGTGATTGCAAAAGAACAGGCCTATAATTATCAAATTTACGGTTTTGCCCTTTTTTAAACAATGGAACAATATAGGCTCTCTTTCACTCGTAGGAGAAATATCCAGCTTAAAAAGACTTGATCAGTAGGCTGGTTAGTGGGATAGCTAATTCCGCAACACACGATTTTACCACAACATGATGGATATTATCCGTTCCATTTGACTTGTTGATGCCCACTGCCCAAAGAATTTCCATAACCTCACTGGCAGACGTCACCACGGTTTCCAGCGTAGAGTCGCTGAGATATTCTAACGGTGATTTACAGGTCATGGAGGGGGAGTGGTGTTTACTGAAAGTCTTTGCAAAAATGTTCAGGATGTCTTGAATATTACTCACTTCTTGATCGCCAATAAACATAAGTTGACTTTCTTTTATTGTTTATAATTATAGTTTTAGAACTGCTTGAGATTGGTATGTATGTCCTCCTTGACTGATTTAACATATTCCCTACGTTTAAATGCCTGCAGGTCTTTGAATTCTTTACGGAAATTGGAGAAACGTATCTAATCGCTTGGCTGAGCAAATGCACGGAAGTATTTCCTTGTGAATGTGAATGCGTGAAAGGTGAATGTGTGTCGAGGTCAGTGTACAGCGACCTGCAGACAGGTTCAGTACATTCAAATTAAAACAGGCCCGGATTCTGATTGTTGGTGCGCACTACCAGACCGACAATGCTGAGGTAACAGGCAGGGTCCTCTTTTTCATACGAGAACTAACAGAAGGGTTACCATGGGGATGTCAATTCCGCTTGAAACACTGAGGACGATAAATAATGAATAAGATGTTGTCATGTTCTCTATCAGGATCTCTTTTAAAGTGAACACAGTGTACGTATGTGTGAGATGGCTTTGTCATGCTAAAGCATGGGGCTGGAGGTGGTCACTTTGTACACGTATTGCAAATCATGAACTTGTCTAAGTGGACGTCAATGGTCCATATCACACACTTTTATTTCCCTGTTCATTCCTCAGCCAGCAATGAGCTTTATTTATTTTATTTTATTCCTTAACCATTCACATAGTGAAGAGCATTTTACCTTTATATTTCTGGTTCTCAAAGAACCGTGCATTCAAATATCGGTAGGACAATGTGACATGTATCTAAGACGGTGGCTGGGCTGAGTGACTAAGATGGTTGAGGCGCTGGCCTTCTGACTCGAACTTGGCATGTTCGATCCTGGCTCAGCCCGGTGGTGTCTGAAGATGCTCAAATACGTCAGTCTCGTGTCGGTAGATTTTACGGCACGTAAAAGAATTCTTACGAGGACTAAATTTTGGCACTTCAGCTTCTCCTAAAACTGCAAAAGTAGTTAGTGGGACATTATTATATGGTAGGATAGTGCTTGATAGATAACGCAATGACATACGTTTTCAAAAATAGTTTGACACCGAAGTTGATTTTTTAGTATTTTGCTTTACGCCGCACCGACACAGATAGGTCTTATGCCGACGATAGAATAGAGTTAGGAGGAAGTGATCGTAGCTTTAATTAAGATATAGCTCCAGAATTTCGCTGGTCTGAAAATAGTAAACCATGGAATACTACCTTCAGAGGTGACGATAGTGGGGTTCGAACTCACTGCCTTCCGAATGCAAGCTGATAGCAACGTGACCCAAACCACATGACCACTCGCTCGGTATTCCTAAGATACAGTGGCATGTCCATGTCAAATTTCAAATTATTTTTGTAAAAAAAAGGAAGCCGTCGAAGACAGGCTTACATACTCATTAGTACACTCCATTAGTGGTTTTTAATACATTCAAATGAACGCAGAGGTAAAGGCAAGAAATATATTTACGTAACTAATAGACGACTATTTTTTTCGTTACAGTCGTTATTTATTATTCCTATGTGCTCATGTGTCCGAATTTTGTTACTCACAGCAAGAATCCATCATAATTGAGGATTAGCAATACATAAAGCGAGATCAACCTATATTTTGTAACAAAGAGCCTTTTTCCACGTTGTTCGGTCAGCGCGAGAGAAGCTGGCAAATTACACCGTTCTGTGACCGTATTCCCCAGGGAAACGCGGGCTAATATTATCTGTCGCTGCTCTCCACACAGTGCCAGATGTATCGATTTTATCTTCACCATTGTCTGATATATGTTCAGCGTATATGAGCATTTTTCCTAACCTTACTTATCGAATTAGTACTTTGTTGATCTTTGTGTAGAAGCATTTACTTAAAAAGTTACCTATAAATGGATGCGTAAAGGAAAAACGAGCTTGATAGCTGCAGCCGCTTAAGTGCGGCCAGTATCCAGTAATCGGGAGGTAGTGGGTTCGAGCCCCACTGTCGGCAGCCCTGAAGATGGTTTTCCGTGGTTTCACATTTTCACACGAGGCAAATGCTGAGGCTGTACATTAATTAAGGCCACGGCCGCTTCCTTCCACTTCCTAGGCCTTTCCTATCCCATTGTCGCCATAAGACATATCTGTGTCGGTGCGACGTAAAGCAAATAGCAAAAACAAAAAAAAAGCGTAAAGGAAACAGTTCAATAAGAGCCCATGTCTTCTCGTTGAACACAAAAGAAAAAAATCCGGGATTGTAGGTCGTATTCGAATTGAGTTAGCAGCTCCCATCATTTCAGCGGGAACTGTTCTCGACATTTTCAGGTGGTCTACTGTCTCTTAACAGCCCGGAAAATAAATACATCTCTATCCGAAGTTTCATCCTTGTTGTCCAAGTACTTTCCATTCTTAAATAATTAAATTAAAAATTAAGTAAATAGAAATATTCAGGCAATTTACTATTGGAACTCATGGATGTATTGTATAAGTGTCCTTAATACATTAGCAAACTCTACGACTAACGTGAAGAAAATGGATTAGCGCTTCCTCACATTCAAATATTAACTCATCTTGGCTAGCACTGGACCCATTGTAGCTATATAAATAAATCTGTACAGAGTATAAAATAAAGTGTTTGATCCCGTCTGTCTGTGACGGCTAAACTCGAGAACCACTGGATGAATCCTGATCCGGCTTTCACCATTATACCTATAAAGGATTCTTTTCAGAAAGGTTTATGTATAGAAATATTCATCTATGGCAAAAGGAAGTGGAGTAGTAACGATTTCATTGAATCAAGTTGGAGGAAAAACGACTGTAAGTAGTAAATACGAAAACACTGCCCTCCGACATCGATTTTAGGCCACTGTGTGTACCTCCATTAGAAAGCTATCTTGCCAAGTTAAGTTTCTCTTCTGCTTCTTTTATCAGACAATAGCAGACGATTCTACGAGGAGTTGCGTGCTGGACGTAAAGGAAACCTTTACAGGGATGGTGAACGTGACATTTCCGATGACGAGCACAGTAGTGCATGGAAAGACAGACAGTGTTAAAATGGACTGGAGATTTATGTGTTGGATATGGTAACTAGTAGTCTGTACTATTATTTATATTCCAAAATAGTACATTATGCAACAAGCCTATAATGGCAATAATTAAGACACGAGTATGTTCATAAAACGAGTGTTGGCCCCCAGATTCCAAGATAGTGGGTCCAAACCCGGCAGAGGTAATGGGATTTTTGAAGGGCGGAAAAATGTTCATGCGACACTCCACATCGTACGATGTCAGCATGTAAAAGATATTTAGTGGCACATGTGGTGTTTACCCGAAAAAATCATTAAATCTCATCCATAGACGTCTAAGAGAGTTTCGGTTTACTCAGTCAGTCATCTAGTAGGCCTAGAGTAAAACGGAACGCCGAAATTGACGAGCAGACAGCCAGATGGCGTCAAACTAAAAGGTCTGCACACGGTACCTGAGGCCATACGATTATTATTATTATTATTATTATTATTATTATTATTATTATTATTATTATTATTATTATTATTATTATAGGCGATTTGTCCTCGGACACTCCCGGCACTAAAAGCCATACATTTCATTTGATAGGCGAGTTGCATACGATTGTTTATGCTCGACGTTTAATTATAACTCTATTTTTTAAATATTCATAAATTTCTGTCGAGATGTCTCTTGACAGTTGAGTTTACTGAACAAAACAGTGCATGCGCTGGGTTATTGATTTTCCATGACTGGATAAAAGACCTTGACAATATCATATGTTTTTAAAGCTTTGATAGAAGGTTATCATAATCTAGTTTTATTTCGAACACAAATCTTTTATTGTACAGTTGGTGAAGTGAAATTGGGAGAATGTGCCGTGTGGATGTGGAATATTGGAAGTAGAGGGTGCATTGATGTTAATATGTGTGTCCGACATGTTTGATTTTGCAAACAAGTGCGAAGCTAGTGTTTTGAGCGCAGGTGAGATGCTATCCTTACCTAATTGGTCAATCATGTGTATCATAAAGAAAATCTGAACTCTGATTGGTGGAGAACCCGTACCATAATGAAACTTGAACTATAATGAGTCTCATTAAGATTCTTTTTTTCTGGCATATAATATTTATATTTCGACATCTTCGAGCATAAATCACATTTTTTCTGTTTAAGCTACATCAAATTGTTGATTCATACATGTTTTTCACTTCGGGTCAGTTCAATTTTTTATGTGTGTATCTGTTTGTGGTGACATCACGGAAAAAAAGTGTAAAGAATATTGGAAGCTCAGAATTTAATTTCAAGGATAGACGGGATGTGTACTATGATATGTATTATTTGACCAGTATTCTATAACAATCGAACTTGGAAGAAAAACGTTAAAGAATGATGACTTAAAAATTGAGAGAAGATGAATTATAACCGATGAAGTTAAAAGGTTAGACCCCAAAAGTCCTTACATTGTCGAGCATAAAACAACTGAATGTGATTATCAATAATATCGAAATCCCGCAATGTTCGACAAGAACAGAAAATCGCTGACTGACTGTTGTAGTTTTATGAGTTGTGCTTTATTTCTTACACACCTTGTTTCCGTTAAATCACGATAATTCTGCTCTTCAACTCTTCCCCGAGAGGTTCACTACAGCTAGAGTAACAATACGAAGTAATATAACCAGATAATAATAAACCAAGAAAGTAACATGTCCCGTTTGCTGTTTCAATGGATTATGATTTATCCCAAGCTATGATTAATATACATTAGTTATTAATTTCGATGGGGAAATAACAGGCTTTAATTTAATTTTTCATCATTGTTTATCTGGATATGAGTTAATATTTATTTTAGTGCTTCCCGGAAAATTATATTTTCTGTTAATCTTCTTATCAATTATTACTACGAATGTACCATTGGTTGAAGATAACGAATTGGTACTTAAAAATTTAACAAGCACTTTAAATGAAAAAGAATTCTTTAGTTCAAGCGATACCGGTAAACAGAGTGTTTGCAAACATATAGGAAGTAATATAGGAATGAATAATACACCAGAAAAACAACACGAAAACTCCAGGTGAACCTATACCCTATGATCGATTGTTTATTAGCTAGAATGGGGGAATAGTCCGTAGTTAGAATGAAGTTTGCGGTCAAGCATTCTTTAGCGGATATTGCAGTAGTTCGTTTGCGTTGGAACCGGTAGCCATTGAATATATTCAACGCCCAGCGTGTACGAACGTGTCCGACTGTTAATTACGCGGCGGGTTTAGAGGTGACTTCAAGTGCATGTTGGACGTTTTGAGTACTTCACCATCATTGAATGCTATTTGACGTGGGATGTGCCAGGTAAGTCTGATACTGATAGTTCCGTGCGAATTTGGAAAGTCTGTGACTCGTCATCGATCGATCATAGGCCATACGTTCATAGGGACCTTCTGTATTGTTTTGGGGTGTACTATCTACACCATGATTATTTACCACATATTTTGGGACACTGTTTATTGTATTAATTTATATATATAAACGATGACCTCCCCGGAATTATGATATAACCAACAAATCGGTAGTTTTTCAGGGAGAGGAAAATCTTTTGATGATTCTAACAAGGCGTACACTACTTGAAATAATTGCATACGCAAATGAACAAATGTGCTCATCTATCAAAAACAAGTTTTTTAATAAGGCTTTAAAAATAATGTATGAATTACAAGTCATACAATGGAAAAAATCTCCAAGTATAACAAAAGAGAAATCCTGTACATACACTTGGAACACAAATGATAGCAAATAATGTTGTTGTTGTTGTTGTTGTTTCAGTCATCAGTCCATAGACTGGTTTGATGCAGCTGTTCATGCCATCCTATCATGTGCTAACCTTTTCATTTCTACGTAAGTACTACATCCTACATCTGCTCTAATCTGCTTGTCATATTCATACCTTGGTCTACACCTACCGTTCTTACCATCTACACTTCCTTAAAAAACAACTGAACAAATCCTGGGTGTCTTAAGATGTGTCCTAACATTCTATCTCTTCTTCTCGTCAAATTTAGGCAAATCGATCTCCTCTCACCAATTCGATTCAGTATATCTTCATGTGTGATTATATCTATACATCTCACCTCCAGCGTTCTTCTGTAACACCACATTTCAAAAGCTTCTATTCTCCTTCTTTATGAGCTAGTTATCGTCCATGTTTCACTTCCATACAATGCCACGTTCCACACGAAAGTCTTCAAAAACTTCATTCTAATTCCTATATGTATGTTTGAAGTCAGCAAATTTATTTTCTTAAGAAAGCTCTTCCTTGCTTGTGCTAATCATCATTTTATGTTCTCCTTACTTCTGCCATCGTTAGTTATTTTACTATCTAAGTAACAATATTCATCTACTTCCTTTAAGACTTCATTTAATCTGATATTTCGTGCATCACCTGCCTTCGTTCGACTGCACTCCATTCCTTTTGTTTTGGACTTATTTATTTTCATCTAGTACTCCTTACCCAAGACTTCGTCCATACAATTCAGCAGCTTATCGAGATCTTCTGCAGTCTCAGATAAAATAACAATATCATCGGCAAAACTCAAGGTTTTGATTTCCTCTACTTGGATTGTGATTCACTTTCCAAATTCCTCTTTGATTTCCTTTACTGCCTGTTCTATGTATTCATTGAAAAGGAGGGGGGACAAACTGCAGCCTTGACTCAAACTGCAATACTGCCTCAAATAATACTAGCGCAATAATAAAAATAACAACAAAATTAAAACGTCAAGGAAATAGTTCAAAATGTAGATGTCATTTCGTCTATGGCTTTTATATAAATAATCTATTACACCTGGTGATTAATCAACAAAAGCACTGTCCACCAACTTTACTGATGTTCCATTCTTACAGCACGGGGGACAAATTTCTGCTGTTGGTAAACCAGCTTGAAGTTCAAATAATAATGGCGTGTGGCCTCCGAAGAGGCCGAGTGCGGATATTTCGAGTTGACGCCGCATAGGCGACCTGCGCGTCTATGAGAATGGTGCCCTACCTGTGATGAATTCTAATGCTGAAGACGGCACCAGCCCCCGAGCCATTGGAATTAACCAATGAAGGTTAAAATCCCCGACCCGGCCGGGAATCGAACCCGGAACCCTCTGGACCAAAGGCCAGCACGCTAACCATTTAGCCATGGAGCCGGACTGAAGTTCAAATGTAAGACGTAAAACGACACCACAGTGTAGAGGCGTGTTGATACACCCTACTTCCACGGAAATCTCACTTTTCATAAATTTGTTGTTTACATCGTTATTGAGGGGAGTTCTTCAATTGTAAGTTCCGACAGTAAATCATTTGTCCTTCCTTTAATCCGAGAGCAATATCTAGTAAATCCTTCCTAGCTGACTGAGTTAAAATGACAAACGATAGGACCAGTCAGCTACTGCACCAAATTCTTCTGTCAGTATAACATCTTTTCAGAAAGCATGCATCGGTCAAGCGAAATTGAAGTTTTAATTAAAACAAGCAGAACACAGTTTTATTTTCCTGGTGTATTGGGTGAGCAACAAGCAAGCCCGAGTTCGGTCGATATGCAACAGACTCGCTGTGGTGTCAAGCACAGAGCTAGATGTTTCTGACACTATTTGCACTACCTGAGAATATTTCAGCCTGCACAAACACACACAATGGTCTATAGGATCGATCACTCGACTGAATAGACTAGAAATTCTTCGTTGATTCCCTTTCGGGGCTGAAGACATCTCTTGAACTCATAACTCATGCCTGTTAAAACTATTTAAAAATCTTATGTATAAAAATGAGCATGCCTGTATTATTATTATTATTATTATTATTATTATTATTATTAATTAATAATATATTATTATTTAATGATCTATTAAACCTGGAGATTAATCAACACAAGCACTGTTCACCAGCTCGACTGATATTCCATTCTTACACCAGGGGGGCAAAGTTCTGCTGGTTGTAAACCAATAATATTAATAATAATAATTTTACCTCAGCTACCGTTTGCTTACTTTTGTATTTGTACGTAATTTAGGCTTCCTGAGGATCATTTCCGAAGTTCTGTTTTACTCTATCGGATGGCAGAAAAATAGATCTCTGTTAGTCTGAGTTTTAACATAATTTTTCACGTCATTCGCAGTAGTGTGTAGTGCATTAATTGATTGCCTACGGGTTTTTGATAGCCCTGCAGCGTAACATCTGTTAATAGTTAAATGAAATGACTCTCGATGAACCTGAAGCCCGAAATCATATAGATGTCATTCTGATATAATGCTGCTAAAAATCCTCAGTACCAAGCAAAAAAACTTATACAAGGAGATAATGTGGCTCTGAGCATAATCTCACTGGTGACAAAAATTGCATATATAATTTAAAGTTGCAGTCAGGCAACAAAAGATGAATAATCTCTCTATAAATTTGGGATAGGAATCACACCAAAATTGATTGTGATAAGGCAGAAACTAGTGCTCTTGGATTGGAAAATAATATGTAAAGGTCAAAGCTGATGGTGGTTGATCGTGGAATGCACGGGTGAATAATTTTGTTTACTTAGGCTCACTCCTGAGAGACAGTAGAAGCTTTACGCAAGAAATAACGAAGGAGAATAGCACTTGGAGCAGAGCAATGAACAAACTAATTTTTGTTTTGTGCGATAAAGGTTTACCGTGTAATACGAAAATCCGTTTAGATCAGTCATTTTTGTCTTCTGTATCAATTTTTTTGAGACGTGGTGCTGGACAAATATGGCATAGGTATCTTTTATATACAGAAGAAAAATGTGTCAGTAAATTAAGCAGGAATTCACAGACCATTCTCTTCGATGTATTATCGAAGAATATTACAGTCTTTAGCCCACATTATAAGAAGGCCAGCTGGTAACATCATAAAACTTACAGTATAACGAGTAGCAAACAGAAAATAGTCAGAGATAGAATGCCCAGGATGTCAATAGATCATGCCAAGGAGATCAACCGGATGCCCATAAGAAAAATGATTTGGGCAACGGACGACAGCGACCAATGACAACAAATGGTGGAATCTGTCAGTAATTACAGCCTGCTATAATGTGGTCGCCATACTTAGTTATGAGCTAACTTAAAAAGCAGACAGACTCATATTTACAATTGACGTTGCAAGTCCCAAGATTTGATCCTAGGGTCTTTCCAAAATGTTGGTCTCCAGTTACCCCAAAAAGGACAGAGATATTTGTAGGAATTTTGAAAATTCCTTGCACTGTAATAGCAAAGACTGTAAATCGATGGCTTTTTTTAAAAACCTCGTAAGTACGAATACTCTTCCTATCCATTATATTCCTTAAGACTGGTCACGCCTCCCAGCCCCATATTTATATGCAGTCCAAAAAAAAATTTCGTTACGGTCATTTTCCTCTGCCAATTTGTAAAGGAAAATGAACCTTAAATAAATTATACTGTAGGAGTGTGTAAATTTGCCATGCAATCATGAAAATGCTTGAATGAATGAGAAGGGAGGAAATTCGTTGCTTTTAATTGCAGCACTAAGTTACAGGTAACGATTAAATAACCTTTGACTCCAGAAATTATCAACATTTATTTCTGTTGCAATACAAGTGAAACATGGGGCATGTGTATTTACACTTCTGTCAACATGAACAACTGTACATCCATACTATCCAAAGTTTGAAAGTCATACCAACGAAGTAGCCTATGTGTGGAGATAGTAAACGTTGGATAATTTGACAGTAGTTCCAGGTTTCACCTACCAGACTACCGCAAGGATTCTAAGATTCCGATGATGTTTAAGGGACGAACTCAGAGAAAGTATTTTTGTAAACATTGTGTTGTATTGGGTGCTTTTTCTTTTCTTACAATTCAAACTACGAAGTCTTATTCCACGGAGCGCATTACAAGTGCATTAAAAAGGAGTTAGTTTGTTAATCAGCACAACGTTACATCTCCTTCCATTCTTGTAATATGTTAGCTTTCTAGGTTGTAATTCTTGAAAAATCGTCACTCAGAGTTCCAAACAATACGTCATGTGAAAAAAATACTTAATTTTTTTCTGTTGACAGCACTGTCAAAGCTCTACAGAACCAAATCAAAATTTTTTACAAACTAATTTCGACGGAGATTCCGTTCAACAAAATGTATGTGTTTTGTGTGTCAGAACTATAAGATCAATTTTTCTTGGTTTTTGGTCTTTGAAGGATCGGTACGATCTGCTCAGAAACTAATGGAGATATCATCTTCAAATTTCCTATATAATATATGTATACTAGTCTCTGCTCGTCACGGGAAGTAAATAAATCAATTTACAAAAATATTTATGTTTGAGAAGTAAAGCTACATAACTCCGCCATTATTACCATCTTTTTAACGATGTGTTTTACGCCGCATCGACATAGATAGGTCTTTCGGCGACGATTAGATAGGAGTGGGAAGGAAGCGGTCGTGGCATAATTAAGGTACAACCACAGAACTTGCCTGGTGTAAAAGTGGAAAACAACGGAAAACCATCTTTAGGGCTGCAGGCATTGGGTGTTCTAACACACAAACTCCAGATTGCAAGCTAATATTTGTGCGCCCCTAACCGCACGGCCAATTCGCTCGGTATATATCTGCCTCAATATTACGTTTAATATGTATCCATGAGTCATACAAATAACGAAATATTATCAGTCATCTGACTTCAGTGATTTGACTTCAGTGGTTTATAGATTCAGCGAACCGCGAATTAAGTAATTTAAAGTTAGAGATCTAAGAGAAGCACTGTCCCCTTAACAATCATATTTGTAAAATGTACGATGGCAAATATTTTCTCTATCTTCGGTTCTCCCTCTCATGGTGGACACGTCGTTCAATATTGATATATTTTACCACACTGCTGGCGGGAATGCTTGTCAAGTAGGGGGACAAGTGACAGAAGTCTCTCTCAGGGTAGCAGATGGAAAGTTACCGTAGTGACAAAGCAGCTCGTTGCCTAGCCCTCCGGCAAGTTCACGAGACCACAGAACAAAACAAGGCGCAACAGATGTACTATCAGAGAAGACAGCAAGTACAAACTGGGCAGTTCCAGTGGTGCTATAGCATAACATAGAATATGATGCGCTCGAAAAGCAGTTGATTTAGACCTCTTACATAAATCGAATGTACAATTTCCATAAACTACACGTTTTCCAGTTGCATTTCAGGAAAAACGAATTAATTTCAGGAACCACTGTATTCCATATTAGCAAGTATTAATTGAAATACTATAAATTCTATGTCCAATTAATATCTAATTTAATAAAACTTAAGTTAGTCACTTTTATCTCAAAAAATATCAAGACATTCTGAATGAACTTTAGCGCCAAGCAGGCATATATTCCTTTCATAAGGTTACAGATTGATGAACTGAAGCTCAAATGAAATATGTTCAATATAAATACATATTTGCGATGGTAACGCAGTGAGTTATTGCTGAATGAGTTATATTTCGTGAAATACAAATGACATATCCAACAGTAAAATGCATGAATCTGAACTAACATAGCATTCTCTCAGATGTATGTTAAGCAGTCGGCTTGAAGGCTAGTTGGATCCTCAACAGCACTTCCACCAGCTATCATGGATGGCCTAGGCATCACTGAAGAGGCATACTTGGGAAATGAGGAGTGAGATAGTTTGCCGTTGCTTTCCTCACCAACCCATTAGTTGCCATTGCGTATATTACTGCCAAGTGCACTGAAATTAATACACCTACCGAGCCCATGGGCCATGTTTTCTTACAATTCATAACAGGGTCTGGCCACATAAGGAATAACTTCACTAGAATCGTTCACACCTCAGTCACATTCATTTTGTCATATTCGAAGAGAGACTGAGATTTTGGAATAACATAATGTGTTTAGCCATTACTAGAATACATAGTGAGCTGTGAACGCGTTTCGCCAGCAAAGGCGTATTCCCTCAAATAAAACTGATAAATATGACGTGTAATTTATCATTTCTGAAAACCAATTGACTAATATGAAATGTGTTTGAGAGGAACTTCCTGAAAACTAAGTACCTAATATGAAATGACTTTGATATTTTCTAAAAGTTGGAAACGACATAGTAATAAACAAAAGCTTTGATCCAGGCAAGAATGAACGTGAAACTCCGGATTTCATGGCACTCTACGCCAAGTTGTGAGCATACCAGAAGAAAACGTGGAAAACGCAACAGAAGAAGCCGATCGGTAATTACAAAAAAAAGTTCTAAAAAATTAAATACCTTGTGATAAACAGGATCATTTGGAGGCCGTTATAACTGGATTTATTCAAAGTTGATATCTCTCCCTCATCACCCATTCCCAAAAGATAATCGTGTTGTTCTGATTGTAATGGTTCCTCAAAGTTCAAACAGTGTTCTACCCATCTTCGCAGAATATCATCTTTGCCGGTCACTACGCTACCATTCTTGTCAAAGATGAATTGTGTTTCCGTCTGAGAGCCACTTCTTGAGTTATTGCATATCATTAATCACCACTGATCTCCTTTTAGGGCAGTCGCCCTAGTCTATTCTTAAATGATTGCAAGGAATTTGGAAATGTATTGTTTGTCGTGGTAAATTATTAGAATCCCTAACTCCCCTTGCTACAAATTAATATTTGCCCCAGTTTTTCCTCTCTGATTCCAACTTTATCTTCATAGTGTAATCTTTGCTACTTTTAAAAGCACCCCTCAAACTTATTCGTCAATTAATGTCATTCCACACCATTTCTCCACTGACAACTCGGAACATACCACTTAGTCGAGCAGCTCGTCTCCTTTCTCCCAAGCCGTCCTAGTCCAAATTTTGCAATACTTTTGGAACGCTATTCTTTCGTCGAAAACCACCCAAGACAAATCGAGCTGCTTTCTTTTGGATTTTTCACAGCTCTCGAATCAAGTAATCCTGATGAGAGTCCCATGCACTGGAACCACACTCTAGCTGGGGTCTTACCAGAGACATTCATACTTGGCTGAACCAACCCTTGGATAATTAAAAATTGAGTAAACCACAAGAGTCTGGAAGGCAGAGATATTCAAGAAAGCAAGAAATTGATAATTACTGGTTTATACAATTTAACCTACCATAAACAACTTTTCATGAATTTTGGAGTATATAAAGAAGACAGAAGATTTCAATTTTGTCAACATCGTATGACTGAAATTCACCTCTTCAAGAAACGAGAAAATAGAATTGAAAAGAAAAAGAGTAATTCTCGTGAGAGAAAGTTAGGATCATATACTGGATATCGACTATAAATTTACTTATTTTGTTATGAAGAAAATTTTGGAACATCTTGTCGGTAAAAATGGGGAGATGTGGAACCTCACGAGATCATATACTGTATGAGACAATTTTAGGTGGAGTAATATATAGGCTATATAATATAAATTGGTTTTCAAACGTATGAGAGGTTTTGAGCAGAACATTAAGCGCGAACCATTAATCCACATATACCTTTATTTGAAGTGAGAAGGGGACACATGTAGACCCATCTCTTTGGTCAGAAGTGCTCCTAACAGACCGAGTTGACGTCATAGTCACGACTCCACCATCCTACATCATTTGTCATGTTTCTTTTCTTCTTTCCTTTCAATCCCATGGTAGCACTTCGCACTTTGTAATTCCAGACTGTGTTATATACGAACGAGCTCTACAATGTGTGACGTGCTTTGTGTGCTCCAGAACGAGTGAACAATCCGCGAGAACAGAATATTAATATAATTACGTTGTAATTAAACAACTTAACACTAATTTTCCACACGTTTTGGGTAATTTAGGATATTATTTATAACTTATAGAAGTAAAGCATTAATATATTATGTATCTAACAATAATAATAATAATAATAATAATAATAATAATAATAATAATAATAATAATAATAATAATAATAAAACTTTAAGTCTAAATATAGCCTTCAAAATCCATTAATGGCCTTCTACCTAAGCAGGGACTTCACTGAGTTATACTCGTTAGGAAGAATGTGCTTTACGACACGCCGACACAGATATGTCTTTTGGCGACGATGGGATAGGAAAGGGCTTGGAGTTGGAAGGAAGCGGATGTGGCGTTAATTAAAATACATTCCCAGAATTTGTCTCGTGTGAAAATGGAAATCCACGGAAAACTTCAGGGCTGCTGACAGTGGTGTTCGAACTCACTATCTCCCGAATGCAAGCTCACAGCTGCACGACTCTAAACCACTCAGCCAACTCGCTCGACTTACTCGGTAGGGGAGCAGTCCTACATACTCATAATAATAATAATAAATAATAAATAATAATAATAATAATAATAATAATAATAATAATAATAATAATAATAATAATAATAATAATAATAATAATAATAATAATAATAATAATAATAGGTTATGTACTGATAGTACAAGGTAAACGGCGTATTTTGAAATGTCATACATTGAATAGTTGACGTCTTTCAACCGTAAAATATTCTTCAATTCATTTCAATTTCATTTAGCAGTAAACAAGAGGAATGTAAGACGTAGAGTCCGCTAGTGCAGTGATGTTAGTGTTAGATGTCCGACTCGTTGGCTGAACGGTCAGCGTACTGGCCTTCGGTTCAGAGGGTCCCGGGTTCGATTCCCGGCCGGGTCGGGGATTTTAAAGTTAATTGGTTAATTCCAAAGGCACGCGGGCTTGTTACTATTATTATTATTATTATTGTAAGTTGAGGGTGCCTCGAATAGGCTAGGAAAACTGAGAGCCTGTTCGCTCTTTTTCCAGGTTTTGTAAGATTTATAAAGGCTAGATGTTGTAATTTTGGGAGCAAGTGCTCTTTGAATTAGGGAATTTCTGCCCTTGTATAAATTTGTGCTCTTTTGTAAATTGGAGCTAGTAGCTCCGGAAATGTAAAGCTAGGGGCTTAAAGCCCATAGTGTTAAGATCCTCATCCGGACGCGCAGGTCGCCTACGGTGTCAAATAGAAAGACCTGCACCTGACGAGCCGAAACCGTCCTGGGATATCCCGGCACTAAAAGCCTTACGACAATTCATTTCATAGTGTTAGATGCTTAATTACAACGTAATTTATAATATCAACCCTCTGGATTACTGCCTATAACGCTTCCCTAGTAGACATGTATAAGTCTGTTATGTAAGTGTGTACTTAATATGTCTAGGATATCCTATACCTGTTAAGGAAAAGTTAATTTTGATCTAAGTAATAAAGAAATGCTTTTTCAGTCCTTCGCTATCTTTTGACCATAACGCATTGGCCTTTGATTTACCTTGTATATTACTTTAAACCTCCTGACTAATTACCTGAGCAGGGCTGAGTGGCTCAGACGATAGAGGCCTGGCCTCCTGACATCAGCTGGGCAGGTTCCATCCTGGCTCAGTCCGGCAGTATTTAAGTAAATGTGTTCAAGTACGTCAACCTCGTATCGGCAGATTTACAGGCACGTGAAAGATCTCCTGCGGGACTAAACTCCGGAAACTCGGCCTCTCCGAAAACCGTGGAAAACAGTTACAGGGGCGTAGAAACAATGACATTATTATTACCAGTTGCCTGATAATTCAGTTAACGAGTGAATAATAGGGTTACTTTCAAAACTAGAAGCTGGAGAATGTAGCAGGAGGAATATTGAACACCACTAAACGTACGAGCAACTTCATAAAACTTTTTCTTCTACAATGTTACCGTCACAACGTAACACTATTCACTCAGAGAAATGTTACTTAATTTCGTTCCCGCTCTTTTTGTCTCTTGAATGTCGCTTGTTCTCTTTCCAATTTAACGTCAGTCAACTTCTATTGACATTAGTGACTGCGTACAGAAATTCAAAAGGAGCCGTAAAAGCACCTTTTGAACGTGAGGGAAGGAAATTCTTCTGTAAAGGTGAGCTGCAAGAAGATGGGAGAATAATGTAGGAATATATCTACTGTACATCGAATTCCTTTTAACTTACGCAGATATGTCTGTATATTAATTCTAATCGGTAATTCTACTGGATAAGTGCGAGGAAACATTTTGCATGTTTTCATTTGAAAAATATTATTTATCCGACTATTTGTAGAAGCATGCTTGATTTTAATGTCATGCGGTAGGTAATTGCCTGGTCGCAAAAATCATAGTTCCTTGACAATGAAACACGGATTAATATGAATTCAAATAGCATGAACTAGGTACTGAGATTCCCCATTATATGTAATTGTGTTATTATTTTAACCCCTACCGGGAGATTTAGAGACGCGCGACTGAGCTTGCATCCGGGAGATAGTGGGTTCGAATCCCACTCTCGGCATCCCTGAAGATGGTTTTCCGTGGTTTTCTATTTTCACACCAGGCAAATGCAGGGCCTATGCCTTTATTAAGGCCACTGCCGCTTCCTTCCAACTCCTAGGCCAGTCCTATCCCATCGTCGCCATAAGACCTATCTGAATCAAGCTCGATAGCTGCAGTCGCTTAAGTGTGGCCAGTATCTAGTATTCGGGAAATAGTGGGTTCGAACCCCATTGTCGGCAGCCCTGAAGATGGTTTTCCGTGGTATTCCATTTTCACACCGGCCAAATGCTGGGGCTGTACCTTAATTAAGACCACGGTCGCTTCTTTCCAACTCCTACGCCTTTCCTATCCCATCGTCGCCATAAGACCTGTCTGTGTCGGTGCAGGAGCCGGTGCGACATAAAGCCACTAACAAACATTTTTTTAAACCCTTTGAACTGCTAGAGCATATGTCTGGTCAAAATCCGAATCATTTTATAAGCAACCCGCAAAGCCAACAAACACCCCGGAGAACAGTACCAATTGGACCGGACGAGTAACTGCGTCGTTTGCGTCACATAGGTATTAGCTTGCATTCGGGAGATAGTGGGTTCGAACCCCATCGTTGCCGTAAGTTAGTGCGACGAAGAGCAAATTGTTAAAAATAAAGTTTAAAGCACTTGCGGACATTGATTGCACTTCTGCTACTGATATTTAGACAAATACTGATTTCAGTAGCCGGCTGGTGGCCACGACAGTTAAGGTGTCAAGTCTGGCATCGTGGTTAGCTGTGTGGAGTCCCGTTGGTGAAATAAGTTTTCATCGTGCTGGCCTTTGATCACTGGGGTCCTGGGTTCGATTCCCGGCCAAGTCGGGTATTTTAACTTCGTCTGCTTAATTTCTCCGTTTCGGGGGGCTTCGTCTTAAATGTATAAGTTCAATTTATCAAAGTCGATTCATAATTAATAATCAGAAACATACAAAATAGTAGCTAAATGTTCGATAAGACCGAAAGCCAAAATTTAAAAGAAAGTTTTCATCATCAGAATGTTGGCGGACAGGGTAGGAGAGGTGGTCGTATATAGTTGTGCGCCATATGGTGTGAGGGCATCCGACGCTGTTGATGGTGATTCGTTCCTCGGATGTGGACGTTAGGCTTCGAGCAGACCCCCTTGGTGTTATATTACGTAGTAAGCTATGTACTGATACCAGGTTTCACCCTCTTCTCACCTGATTTCCAACCAACATCTCACCCATAGACGTCATATACCTACACCAGTTGAGCCAAACATGTCCTCTGGCTCTAAAAGCCATACGCTAATAAATAAATAAATAAATAAATAAATAAATAAATAAATAAATAAATAAATAAATAAATAAATAAATAAATAAATAAATAAATAAATAAATGAATAAATAAATAAATAAATAAATAAATAAATAAATAAATAAATAAATAACTGATTTCGTTTTTTATGTAGCCTTCTGTAGACTACAGTAGAGAAATAATACATTGCAATACATTTCATTTACATTACACTGAAATACATTTGCAGCCGGCCCCGCGAGGTGAGGTTGACGTACATGCCTCTAGTTTGATTCGCGGCAAGGTCTGGGATTTTTACTTAGATCTGAGGGCTGGTTCGAAATTCACTCATCCTACGGAATTACAATTGAGGAGATATATGATGGTGAGATGAAGGCCAGGTATAGAAAGCCATGAATAACGACCGACAGGATTTGTCGTGCCAACTGTAACGGTTCAAATCCCGTTACAAGCATTCATCTGTATTATTATTATTGTTATTTTTATTATTATTATTATATCTATATTATTATTATAACTATTATTGTAACTATTATTCTTGTTTGATTCAATTCTTTAATCTGATTTCGCTATGTATTAATTATCACTTGCTTTATTGTATTTAATTTAACTGTGTATATACTGTATATGTAAGTGTGTTATCATTAAAATCATGTAGAGTGAGACTAACTGCCTAATATCAGATATGGATATATTTTGTGATACCTTCTTACATTACAACATATGGTGTAATACTGCTACCGTAACTGTCGAGTCATCGCTCTGTCATTATATGCTTTTAGCGACGAGTTCATATTTAGGGAACTCCTAGCGTGCCTTAGGATATTTCATCACAATATGTAACATTTGTAGCTGGGTGGGAGTGACGTCATAGTTACTTTGAGAGATGACGTGTGGGCGATAACGTATGTCTATATATATGGGCTGTATCCTATGGTGGCAGTAAGTTGGATAGTTCAGTTTGTTCGAAGCAGTTGGCTAGAGGGAGATGAATGAAGGGACTTGCATTGAAGTCAATTGGAGTCAACTGAAAGGAGGCGAATGGAGAACAGTGTTACGGATACGTAATCGTCAGTGACCAAATGGATTATATGTTCGGAGTGTGTTTCGTGCATCTCTTCGGTAGAGTTCTTGTGTCAGTTCGGTGACAGCCGAATATTGTGTCATCGTGATTTAGACTAACAGTTATTATCAGTGAATTACTTGTAAAGTTGATTGTGAAGTGTGAATATAATTTCAAGTCATGCTATATCTCGTTTGTGAAACAAAAAGGATACATCACCAAATTAGGCTTGATATACCTACAGCTGATACCAGTTCAAAGGAATACGTCGTAATAACACTCAATGTATTCAGGGTACAATTAAGTGAACCAGTGAACCAACTTTAAATGTCCGGTCAAGAGGATTTCAAATTTAATGCTTACAGTTACCTTCAGTTTTAATGTCATAGTTTTATATTATGTTTTGAATTATCGCAGTAAATCTCACTCGTTAAAATCATTTTTAAAGAGTATATTTTGTTTAGTATCAAATATAATTGATTGTTTCATTTCTATAGTAGATCAGATAACCTAAAATTTTAATGGTGAAACAGAACGCCAATCTCCTTCTCCCAGATCCTACATGTTATGCTATCAAAGTAAGCTTATTACCCCACACCCCTAGAGATATTTAAGACTCTCATTCTATTATCGTTACATCTATTTGTAGCTGGCGCCCATCAACAATTGTATGTGTAAGTAATCATGTAAGCGCTAAGTGTGAGTACATAGTCCGACGATTGAGTCTTTTATTTCATGAGTATTTTAATATTGTATTTCATTTTAATTCAGTTTCACATTTGTAAATAAGTGAGTAGTAATCACACAACTACACGACACCTCGTAATCTGCACTGCACGCCTTCGCGTTGGACAGCGGTCGTTTGGTAGGCCATAGGTCTTCGGGGTTCTTGCGTCAAAAGGTTTGTGTGTGTTTGATTGTTTCTTTGCTTGTTTGGTTACAATTGCACGATAAGAAAATGTGAGGACAAATGCATTCTGACCTCCCATAGTGCCATTTCTAGTAGTATGCGTGTGAAGTTCATGAACCACATGAAGCATTAGATGCCCATGTGTATGGCAGAGTAATGGTCCGTTTACATGCGATGTTCTATGGTCAGTCATGCATGATCCAGAAAGACTGTTGTACAATATTAGCAAACACTGCTCTGTCTTCCGCTGAGTCTTTATGAGGATCGTTATGTAGTTGCATTCTTAACAAGAATTTCTTTGTGATTATTTTTTTATGTTTCTTCATTTTGTCAACAGTTCTTGATCATTCAAGAAAGGAAGCAAATCGAAGTACCAGAGTACAGGTTTATAAAACTCTTCTACAGATGCCGCGAGATGCATTGTCTACAGTGCGGAAGCAGTTACCTTTTAACTAACAACATATCCGCCTGCCGCACGGTCCACTTATTAACGTTTCTTAACCTGGAAACGTATGCGTGATCTTTTCTTCCCTGTCACGACAATACTTCCATTTAATTTGCCAAACAGCAAACTTCGGTATAAATAGATACATTCGTTGCTAATTGAAAGCAGTATATCATAGAAAATACTCATCCGCTAGCACCAGCAGCTGGTGCAATACTGAGCGTGATGTGATTGATAAAATAAAGTCGCATCTACTCGGAGCGACTTGTCTTCCGTCTTGCATGAACACAAAGCGCTCGCCCATCAGTACTTTGCGCACTATTTAAGCCTTTATTCAGTTCAAGAAAAACTTCATATTTTCCGTCCACACGTAGCATTTTGCACGACCGATCTAGCGTGATTATTCACGACTAATAATTCTGTTACCAAGTAGTTTACAATTATATTTATGCAAAAACTCACTTTCGACAGACTGAGAAACCTAACACCTATAAATGGCACGAGTCTACACTGAAGATAAATGGCTTTAGATAAAAAAGACAATTCTGTACTTTTTATGTTGAAAGCATTCCTTAGTAGACAAATTTGGGATCCCTAAACAGTACTTAGAAAAACGTCATTTTAAGCATTTTTCTCAATTGTGACGAATGTTGGAGGGCTAATAGGCCCAGAAAGACTTCAAATCGTGAGTCTTGGATAGCTCTATTTATAAAAAACTAATTTCGAAAATAATTTCCGGCCTAAATGCTGTTCCAGAAAATCAACCTGAAATTGCTTGTTTCTCTACTCTTCTTTTTTATTCATTCCTTGCCAATTTAACTTATTTGCATAATTCTTTCTGTAATGTGTCCCTTGGTTCAATACTTTCAGGCTTCTTTTGATTTTTGAAAAAGCTCCCCACCGAATGTAGTTTGTGTTTATTCGTGTCAGTAGCACAATATAGATTACAGATGCAAATTAGATGAAATATATGAAATGACAATATTTACATAAAATTAAACAGTTATTTACAAAATATCGGCCCAGTATTTGGCTACGTTAACAGCACTGATAATAGCCTGTGTCAGATCAAGTTCTGTGCATTTAACAGGGCATAGAGGGCAATTAATAAGCTGCCTTGTCGTTTGTACCACGCCGCATTCACATACGGTCTGATCCCCCTTCAGGAGGCCCCATTTCTTCATATTGTCCTTCGATCTTCTATCGCCTGCCCTTCATCTGTTCAGTGCCTTGCATGTAGTCCAGGTTTCTTCATGACCAGGGGGAAGCTTTTCCTCCAATTTTAAGCGTTCTGGATGAAAAGGGATCTTCTGTTTCCAGAGTACAAATCTGGACTTCCTTCCGTCTGCACTAGCGGGGGATGAGGAGTGCACAAAACTGTTCCTGGACTTCAATCGAGTTGGTGGTAGTTTGTGTCCTTGTAGGGGGTGGGCTGAGCTGGTAGAAACCCTTAACCTCTCCACACTTGCAGATACTTCGCGTCTGATCTCAGAGGGGGCTATTTCTGCAACGGAGTGCAGATTTCTGGTGTTCGTTTCAGACATTCTATAATATGTCTGCATGTTTCATTCATGGCGACATCGACCTTTCTGGCAAGTGTAGATTTATACCAAACGGGACTAGGATACTCCCCTGCTGAGTAACAAAGTGCTAAGGCTGTTGTCCTCACCGTATGAGGGTGGCACCCCACTTTGAACCTGTCACTTTACGGAACAGGAATTTCCGAGAGGAGACCTTTGCCTTGATGTTTGAACAGTGCTCGCTTTAAGTTAGAGAACGATCCAAAGTAATATCCAAATATTTCGGTGTGTAATTATGCTCTAGAACTTCGTCTTTCCACTTCGCTTGGAGCATCTTTGAGGCTTGTTCCATTGACTCACATTAGCGCTCGTAGTGGTAGAAAAAAGGAAAACTGCTAATCTAATCGACCGGGTAACGATGATTAAGGAAAGGATTGTATTTTCTGGGAATAAATAAAGAATATAATCTCGTACTTCATTATATTTTATTTACCTAAAATTCGTAGCTCGTATCCATAATTTTTCAATATTGAGTTGATTGCCTGTGGATTTTTCACGTAAAAGCTACTTGACTGATGAAGCTGACATTTAGAAACTTATTGTTGATGCCTTTGGTTAACACACAGGCTATCTACTGTTACGCTGTATTTTAACTGGTCTATGTAGCGAATTCAAAGAGAAAGTACGCTTGAGGCTCTTAAAATTCAGTACGCTGCCTAAACGGTTAGCCCTATTGAACAAAATATAAAGCCAAGTGTACCTCAAATTCAATTTCTCAAAAACAAAATGTATATGAATTTTCTTCGCAATTCTAAGAGTTTGAGAGAGAAAAAAGTGTTTTGGTTTATTTTGGTGCATGCTTTATCCTTGGTCTCTTGGTCTTAGTTTCTCTCAAGTAAGAAAGGACCGTGCTTAAATTTCGGAAGCATACAACTGAAAGCATGGCCCCTGAATTGTTACTATTACTTGCACGATTTTCAGAACTTTCAGCCGTCATTCTACTCCGAATACCCGAACAGTAGCCTCCGTGAAAAATATTAGATATTGAGAATACAGATAATGAATTATATCCTGCAAACAATAATTCATATTTCTTTACTGAAATTTGTGGATTAAAGCTTGTTAAGCATTGTATCATGCAGTTTAGCGAGTACGAATGAAAGACCAAACGACTGATTGCTATTCGCGGTATGCTTCTTCATGTAATGTCTCCACTGCGTTTTGATACTAGGTAACATAAAATGATACTTTCTAAAATTATTGTTGTGGTACAGGGAAAGTCATTATTAAAATGCTAGAAACCAATTAGTTAATGTAGAAATATTCACCCTGGATGCTTATCCTGAGTAAACGAGCTCGCAGTTTCATGTCTCATGAAATTAGCTTCACACCAATTATGGGATTAAATTTTTGCGTTGTTGAAGAGATAATATCACGCTGGATGGGGGTGAATAAGCTCTAGGGATGATAAGGTAACACGTTGGTGCGAGTTTCGTATATCATTACAGGTCTTTCAGGGTGATATTACAAGATGCTATGGGGCTGCATAGCTGAAGAAGCAAACGCGTACACGTTTTACCTGGATAAATGGGAGTTCAAATCCATCCCAGATGATTGTGAAGTCCTATATCAACTTCGAAGGCACTTGACCCTATTATTCACTCATTTGATAACTAATATTAGTTCAAAGTTAATTATTACGGCCAACACAGACATATAAATAGTTAGCCACTTTATCACACCTAGTGCCTAAATTGTAGAAGTCTTTAATTTCGATTAACACCAAAAAAGTGGCTTTGCTTTATAGACTTAATTTCAAACATTTCCACTTCCTTGGATGAATCACCAGTGTTTTGGACTTCGGTTCAGACGGTTGCGGGTCCGATTTCCGACTAGGGTAAATTTTATGGCAGTGTATTTACGATTAAGAAGGCAAAATTTTTAGTAACCGCTGTTATATAATCGAAATTTCATAGATATTCATGATATATAATCGGCTTCCTAGATATACAGGCAAAATAAGTCACAGAACTGAATACCATTTGCACTGGGAGTTTATTGCTTAACTTCTATTGTACGATAACTGACCATAGCAATAAAACCCGACAATTAACGACCAAGTAGGCGTACACATAACCATGTTGACTACCAATACAAATGTATTTGACTTCTACTGTCTGTACCCCTGTATGTAATAAGCAGTAAATATACCCGCGCTTCGCTACGGTATTCTACCTTGTATGTGGATTTCTCCCCAAATTACTGTACAAACAATGAGTAAGATTTTATTTAATTGTATGTCTCTTAGCGCTATCCGAGAAACAAAACAGGGAGTACGCCATACGTTGTTTCCGATATAAGGTGGCATTAGGGATGTTTTGATGATAATGGAAGACCACATTTCCTACTGCAGATCACAACTGAGTTCGGGAGTTTCTACTATAACGGCAGGCTCACTTGGCAACTCCCATTCACATAAGAGAGGGAAGGCTTTCATTTGTTGTTGTTGATGATGATGATGATGATGATGATGATGATGATGAAGAAGATGATGATGATGATGATGATGCTTGTTGTTTAAAAGGGCCTGACATCTAAGGTCATCGGCCCCGCTTTCATTTTATAGACAGGCCCATTTTCCTAATGCCAGTCACAATCGAGGTGGAGTTATTTGATTATATTCGAGAAATGACTCGCTAATTGACATATCAAGAATCGAGACACGACAATATGTCATAGGACCAAAGTTGAAGATCTCTCCAAATTGAACGGTGATTGTGCTATCTGTTTTGTGATTCTTTACCTTTGCTACTTGCTTTCCGTCGCACCGACACAGATATGTCTCATGGCGACGATGGGATAGGAAAGGCCTAGGAAGTGGACGGAAGCGGTCGTGGCCTTAATTAAGGTACAGTTCCGGTATTTGCCTGGTGTGAAAATAGGAAACCACGGAAAACCATATTCGGCCCTGCCGACAGTGGGGCTCGAACCCACTATCTCCCGAATACTGCACTGCTGCACTTAAGCGACTGCAGCTATCGAGTTCGGTGTTTTGTGATTCGACTGACCGTTTAGCCACTAATTAAACCGAAACGAAGGTCTGCATCGTCATTAAAATTGCATCCGTATTTCGTTTTTTTCCGGATCCAAACAATATACATTTGAACAGCTTGAACATTTTCCTCAAAGGAAAGAGGATTCGGGATTACCACTCGCATACATACGGAGTAATTAAGGAAGAAAGAAGAAATCAATAGAAAATAGCATTATAACTGAGGACAGCCGCATAGGACAAATATATAAATACCAATTGGATGTATTGGAAAAGGATATGTCCCTCACTAAATTGTGATGATATGAGTTACGGTTATAAAAAGGTGGTACCAGGCGAGTTAGCCGTGCGGTTAAGAGCACGCAGCTGTGAGTTCGCATCCGGGAAATAGTGGGTTCGAATCCCACTGTCGGCAGCCCTGAAGATGTTTTTCCGTGGTTTCCGATTTTCACACCAGGCAAATGCATGGGCTGTACGTTAATTAAAGCCATGGCCGCTTCCTTCACATTTCTAGGCCTTTCCCCTACCACCGTCGCCATAAGACCTATCCGTATCGGTGTGACGTAAAACAGCAAAAAATATTCAAATATTAACAGAGCGCCTTAGTGCTATTCGGCCAATATGCCGCAGAATGGCCGCTTGATGTCTCTCTTGCTTTCTACCCAAGGAACAGCGACGGGTTTACAGGAATGATAACAAAAATGGCAATACACCACTCCCCAGCTGGCAAGTGGCCGGAGACGTTGCCATGGTAACCGGCAGGTTCGTTGTCGGTCTGTCGATCACTCAATGCAGAGCATGAAACCCGGAAAAAAAAAAGTTTTTTCTCCATCATTTGAAGAGTAAGCGAAATTATGTACAAAACACAAGTTGTTTATAATCAAGGGGAATTTTACAAAGTGCTGGGATGTTACAGAAAATCAATAGTATAAGAGAAATAGGAAAGAATACTGTTATGGTTTTCCTATAAAACCCCAGTCTATTCAGCAATTTTTAAATCATATACAAATAAAAACTTTTCCTGGATGAGTATTCTATAAATATGAAGTTTGTTCGAGTTCTATCCAGCTGTTTCGCCGTGATGGTGGAACAAACAGACAGACACGAAAACTACAAACCACTGATACGCTCTTGAGTTGACCCAAAACGGATAAATATAGGGAAAATTGGCCAAAAATAAGAAATTACAGACAGCGGACCTCCTTCAACTTTATTTATATAATAATAATACTAATGATAATAATAATAATAATAATAATAATAATAATAATCCGATTACTGAGCAAATGCCAATTTATTCTTATTAGATAACACTACCAGACAATATGTTTTAGTCCATCGAATTAATAGTCATTGCTTAGTTTCAGTGTTGTTTAGTTGTTAAAGTAACAGCATATACCCAAAAGAAATGCCTACGTCTAGCCATCGAATCATATAATTTAACGTACTGATGATTTTCTTTTCAATTTGCCTTACGTCTCACCGACACGGATAGATCTTATGAAGACGATGAGGCAGGGAAGGGCTAGGAGTGGGAAGAAAGCGGCCGAGGCCGTATTTAGGGATAATAATAATAATAATAATAATAATAATAATAATAATAATAATAATAATAATAATAATAATAATGGTACACCTTCTCCGGCTACTTAAACTGCGCCTTATCTACGGCCATCTAGGCCAGCGGATATGAACGTTTTGAAACTTTCGAAAACTTTCTTCTCGACGGTTAGATGGCTCTACCATCTATTTGTTAGTGACATCTTACGTCTAGACAAAAATTAATAGCTTAGAAAATGTTTATTTTGTTATTGGTAAACCTTTATCTGTGGATTGTTTTTTTTCAATGTAGCGAAGTTGTCAACACTGCAGCTGGTTCCTCCTCTATTGTAACCTACCTGCCATATGCTTGTAACTATTTTGTCTAGCCAATCAAACCCAGGGGTCTGTCTGGAAATTCAACCTATCTGCATATTGTATTTTAATTTAGTCTGGAACTTCGGAACTATATAACTGGGGCACCTTAAGGTCGTCTGGACCGAACTGCTCCAGTTCTGGAGAGTGCGCCTTGGCGGAGGCCAGAGAGGGCTTGGGAAGCAGAGGCGCGAAGAAGATCCAGCGCTACAAAGTAATAGCATAATTTACCTAAATACGTGATCGTGCCTGCGGGTAGTTCGAGGGGAACGTTTCAGCCGTTTCCTTAATATAATTTTGTCTTTTGGTGGTTGAAATGTAGACCTTCTGCGCAGTCTTCGGACTCTATTTATATTCCCTACTGGGAAATATTTAATGTAAGGGAGCACGAGTGGTGACCATCAGTTGTCTCCTCTTCAACTTTTGAGCTAGGTGACTAAAGTTTTCAAACTATGAATTTTGAAAATGTTGTCTCGGCTTTAAAATGTTCCACGTTTAGTCACCCTTTTCAGTAAGAGGTTAGCCTCTGTGTCATTGGGCTTTAAGTCCTCTTAGGTTCTCATCTTTCCAGAAGTTTCTATAAGGAGTTCTGTTCTTTCGCCTACTTGCTTTTTGTTAATGGCATATTAGGTGTAACCTATACTTTTTATTCTTAAGGCTCTTTAGTGTGGGTGATTATGCGCCTGTTTATTCTGCATAATTCTTAGGATACCTGTATCTTCGTATGGTTCCCTCTGGGAACAGTAATAAAACTTAATGTGAAACTTCGCCATAGATCATCCCATTATGGGGCAACCGCGTATGAACACTTCGAAGCGGGGTCACCCTATAGGTTGCCTAGTGTAATTAAGAGTGTCAAAAGCAACTGCTTGCCTGTTCGAGGTTAGGCTCTTGTATTTTGGAGCCGAGACTCCGATAAAGTTTACATATCAGGAGCAATTATGCCCTTTCGTATGTAATTTAACGACTGGGGATTTCTCCCAAGTTATTTTGTACCTGATTTAGGACTGCTAGTCCAAGGCATTGTTAGAGATGACGAAATTCTTGCTAATATTTTCAAATGTTCTTTGTTATGCTATTACATTTCTATCTTTCAATTTTAAAAAAGGTATCCTACTGGTAACCGGTCTAGGAAGCCAAGAATAACGGCCGAGAGGATTCGTCGTGCTGACCACACGACACCTCGTAATTTGCAGGCCTTCGGTCTGAGCAGCGGTCGCTGGGCAGGCCAAGGCCCTTCAAGGGCTGTAGTGCCATGGGGTTTGGGTTTGGTTTGGTTTGGATCCTACTGGTAACGATGTGTTCACCGTTGCGTTTTCCAGTGGGTGTATGTATGTATGTATGTATGTATGTATGTATTGCGACATTTCACTATTCGTAGTGAGGTTTGTTAGGAACGAAAATGGTGTCTAAGCAATGAGAACGTCAGTGATAAATGTCCCTAAATGATAAAAGAATGATGTCTTCATCAGGCACTTGAGGGGAATGGGATTTAGAAGGCGGTGAGAAAGAAAGACGTCATTGTTAAAATTTATTATTGAAAATTAACATTCGACTTCACTGGAGACACATTAGCAGAACGCTACGTGAATAAATTGGAAGCAGACTAGTCCTGAGGAACGAAGACTAACACTACAAATAATAATAATAATTATAATCGTCTACGGGAACATCGTGAGACATCGGCGATAAAAGATTTAGTTAACTCTGTGGAATTGGAATTGTACAGGCGGACCAGACAACTTCTGCATCACCACATCACAAGTCCCAGCAAGGCGACGTATCAAACGCTAAAGTTTAATCTTGGAAAGCTGAATAGTAAAAATAACGGTCGCGCAAGACATAGAAACGTCATATTACAGTCAGAGTGAAGCCTTACTAGACATCTGGAAAAACTTTAAAAATATTATAAGAGTTGACTTTAAGAAGCGATGGTCACAAATTAGCAATAGTACATAGCCAGCTGTGTCCGTAAGATGATGAAATTAACCATGTTTACGTACTTTTCTGTTCCAACCGCGCAAGAGACCAGAGACATCATGGGCTAGACAAGCAGAGGCAAGAGCTATATATAGCACTAGGTACGATCTATATAACGTTCCTATGTTGACACCTACTATTGGATCATCAAATAATTCCAAATAAGAAGAGTAGCACGTAGCCTACATTTTTACGATTTCTCCTCACCACAAATATTCTCATTCAGATAAGGAAAGCTAGGGAGCTTTTTTAATCGCATTAATCGTTATCACTGGTAACTCCTCTCCATAACTGAAGGCTAATAGTAATCGGTAGAGTATTCTTACCAGCTATATCACTTGTTATCCAGCAGAATGTAATTGATTAGTGGTCAGATATGAATGATAGTACAGCAACGGATCACATGATTATAATATGGGCACTTAAATTAAATGTTTGAAATTAATAATTATTTGAGTGAACAATTTGAGTAAATATAGGTCATGACATTGCGATTATGTTATTTTAAACGAAGTAATGACGTAATGACTTATTTTACTCTCCATGAAACCAAGAGTTTTGAAGTTTTTCTAGTGAAATGTGTTAAATATATGTAATAATTAAGAAAACATTCCCTGATAGCAAATGGTACTGATGATAATTAAGTATGAACAGCTCTGGTCAGATGAATATATCGCTCTGTGATGTGATTAGAGAATTTTTTTGTAAAAACAAGTAAGAGTTCAGGAAGCATTTCACGCAACGTTTAAGGAAAGATGATAGCGTGATTTTAATTTCTATTCTTGACTTAATCAACTCAAAGGACTTGCGTCAGACACATTTCCATAACTCCCAATCAAGATTGTAAATACGGTACTGTAAACATATTTATTCTTTTTATTGAGTTCGATGCCTCTAATTGGACAACATTTTAAGCTTAATTGATGAGACATGAAGTCAGTTGTTCATTATCCATTCTTCAACATAACATTCATAGTATTTAATTTACTTTCTAAGAGTTTTTCTTTATTATTAATAAAGAATATTATATAAAACGTAATTATTCTCTCAATGATTTCCTATGTTAAGTGTTTAGTTTTAAGTGATTGTTAGTTAAGGATTAGAGTAATTCATGCGGAAACTAACCAGAGATCGAACAAGGGACGTCCTTTAAGAGGGTTAGGTTTAGCTGACAGCGTATCCCGGTGATCTTCTCTCGATGCGGAACCCATAGCCCGGAAATCCGATTTACTTAGAAATTGATATTATATCCGAGCTAGCCTGGATCTTACGCGACTCGACCTGGACGCAGGAATGGCGCAGTTTGTATGTATGTATGTATGTATGTATGTATGTATGTACACTGACTGACAGAGCAAATGCAACACCAAGAAGGAGTGGTTCGAAAGGGATGAAAGTTGGGGAAAAAACAGAGACGGCACGGACGAATAATTGATGTTTATTTCAAACCGATATGCAGGTTACACAATGCGCACGGCATCGACTCAGTAGGATGTAGGACCACCGCGAGCGGCGATGCACGCAGAAACACGTCGAGGTACAGAGTCAATAAGAGTGCGGATGGTGTCCTGAGGGATGGTTCCCCATTCTCTGTCAACCATTTGCCACAGTTGGTCGTCCGTACGAGGCTGGGGCAGAGTTTGCAAACGGCGTCCAATGAGATCCCACACGTGTTCGATTGCTGAGAGATCCGGAGAGTACGCTGGCCACGGAAGCATTTGTACACCTCGTAGAGTCTGTTGGGAGATGCGAGCAGTGTGTGGGCGGGCATTATCCTGCTGAAACAGAGCATTGGGCAGCCCCTGAAGGTACGGGAGTGCCACCGGCCGCAGCACATGCTGCACGTAACGGTGGGCATTTAACGTGCCTTGAATACGCACTAGAGGTGACGTGGAATCATACGCAATAGCGCCCCGAACCATGATGCCGCGTTGTCTAGCGGTAGGGCGCTCCACAGTTACTGCCGGATTTGACCTTTCTCCACGCCGACGCCACACTCGTCTGCGGTGACTATCACTGACAGAACAGAAGCGTCATTCATCGGAGAACACGACGTTCCGCCATTCCCTCATCCAAGTCGCTCTAGCCCGGCACCATGCCAGGCGTGCACGTCTATGCTGTGGAGTCAATGGTAGTCTTCTGAGCGGACGCCGGGAGTGCAGGCCTCCTTCAGCCAATCGACGGGAAGTTGTTCTGGTCGATATTGGAACAGCCAGGGTGTCTTGCACATGCTGAAGAATGGCGGTTGACGTGGCGTGCGGGGCTGCCACCGCTTGGCGGCGGATGCGCCGATCCTCGCGTGCTGACGTCACTCGGGCTGCGCCTGGACCCCTCGCACGTGCCACATGTCTCTGCGCCAACCAACTTCGCCACAGGCGCTGCACCGTGGACACATCCCTATGGGTATCGGCTGCGATTTGACGAAGCGACCAACCTGCCCTTCTCAGCCCGATCACCATACCCCTCGTAAAGTCGTCTGTCTGCTGGAAATGCCTCCGTTGACGGCGGCCTGGCATTCTTAGCTATACACGTGTCCTGTGGCACACGACAACACGTTCTACAGTGACTGTCGGCTGAGAAATCACGGTACGAAGTGGGCCATTCGCCAACGCCGTGTCCCATTTATCGTTCGCTACGTGCGCAGCACAGCGGCGCATTTCACATCATGAGCATACCTCAGTGACGTCAGTCTACCCTGCAATTGGCATAAAGTTCTGACCACTCCTTCTTGGTGTTGCATTTGCTCTGTCAGTCAGTGTACGATAATAAACTGATGGCAAAGTGACAACAGAACCGGTACATATGATCATCAGTACTTAACCTACATCTTTGACGGTATTATTAGCTGTGATGGGTTGCGGATTCCAGCCATACTGGGCTTGATCTATTGAGCTAACTAATTCAGATCACGCAGTCGTGAAAGCCAAGAGATCCATTTATGAAATTAATTGAACGTGGGGCAAGGTAAGAGGATTGAGGATGACAGTTGAGTGACCTGAATGGTATCGCCTGCGTGGCATGAACAGCCTTTCAGAACCTCATGTGTCATGGGCACAAATATGAGAGGACAAAAGTTGCAAGCCAAGCAAATGTTTGTGTCTGACACACATCTGTTGATGAGTCAAATAAAGGCTCGTCGAACATTCTCAATCGGGAATAGGAAGCGAAGTACTTTGCATGAACATGGTAATAAATAACACGCATTTTCTTTCATGAATAATTAAGAGTTTTATGATGTCTTTTCTTGTATTGAAAAATTCCAATAGTATCATATTTTACTCTAAAAATAAGATGAAGTTTAATATAGCAGAAACGTGGGTATCACAATTGAGAAATTCATTTCTAAATGATAGCAAATCCGAAAAATTGAAAATTGAGGTGCCGATGGAAAACATACGTTAGTACGAAGCTCCATAATATGAAAGAAAAAAAAAGAAATGATCAAAATGGCACGAGTCTATGGCGAAGAAAAGGGCGTTGAAAATCACGTTTGATGCCATTACATAATTCCAAGAGGTGAAATGGCCAAGCCATAACGTATTTATTAAGCCAATCAGGAGCCATTTCCGGGGCACATGACCAGCCAGCAACAGAATACCTTTTGTTTAATTTACATCGTTGTGTTCGATGACTTAATTTGATATTATTTAAATAATCCGAGCCTTCACTAAGAATAACTACATTTTGAACATTATATATTTAAATACAGTCAGATTTCTGATTACGGCAGTCATATCAGATAGCTGTATTTAGAGCTTCAGGTCCAAAAATACCAAATATATTCTTCTTTTCTTGAATATTTCTTAAAAGTTTTAACATAAATTCTTTATATATTAGTATATTTATACTGTATGAACATTGTAATATAAGAACTAAAATGAATTACTAGTTGAAATTTTACTGTTTGAGCGTTTTTCCTCTCTACTCCAAAATTTGTATTTTGTATTTGGTACACTTTTGAAAATAATCTTTTCAATTATGAACAGCTTTTAACGACGGAAGGGACATCAAATGATAGTTTCTGTGAAATTGAATGAGTTAAACGATATGAAACCATCACAATATTGTATCCTTTCCTATTGAATATGTTTCATTTTATTTTTAGCTGGAACGATGTCTAGAACGATGGCTAAGTGATCAGTGTAGGGGATTTTGGTTGAGAGGTACTCGGCTCGATTCCCGGGCGGTGCGCGATTTTATCTATGTTAGGTTAATTACCCTAGCTCGGAGGCTGGATGATTTTGTTCGCCTTAACGCACATTTTCATACAACACGTCATTTTACCTACCAAAACAGAAACACACAGCAGTCAATTTATCACTCCACATAGGGTTGCCATAGAGGAAAGATATAGGACCGTAAACCTTGGCTACTATATGCTGGTTCTACCCCGAGTAACTGTTAAATGGTTAGAAGGAAGGAAGGAAGGAAGGAAGGAAGAGAAGAAGAAGAAGAAGAAGAAGAAGAAGAAGAAGAAGAAGAAGAAGAAGAAGAAGACAGTACTACGGTTGTACTGTAAGATATTCTGACATTGAGGGCATCTTTGTAACTATAGATTATGTGTCACATGCTACAGTATATGTTTATCGTGGTATTAACTAAACACATTTTTCCTGGCAACAGAGTATATTTATAATTAATTACTATAGTCATACTGGTCAATTATCTTAGGTCCATATTGAAAATTAATCACACATTAATTTATTTAATCGCCTTTAAATATGTGGTTTCACCTTGTAAATGTACGGCCATTAGTAACATAACAACTTTAGCAACATGCAAAAGACTGATAGTAATATAAGTTGAATTGTCAGCTCTGAGGCTGCTTGCAACTTCAACAGCTCCACCATAGATTGAAATAAATGGCCTGGATGTCACTGAAGAGGCGTACAATGGAAATTAGGAGTGAGGTAGTTTTCAGTTGCTTCCCCCGTCGGCCAGAATTTGATATTACATATCAGCCTGCCAAGTTCACTGAAATGTACGCACAAACCGATCCTATGAACCACAATTCTCACCTTTATAACAGGAACTGGCTGCATAAGGAATGACCTTCTTGGTACCACTCAAACTCGTATCTGTCACTTTCAGTTAGTAATTGGTGATTAACGTACAGCTCTGGCGTCTGTCTGGTGTGAAAATGGGAAACCATCGAAAATTTTATTCAGAATGCTAACGGTATGGTTGGTAGCCCCTGCCTCAGCGATGAAAGCTTTACAGCTATATGACCCGTACCACAACATAGTTCTTGGTGGAGTAACAACCCTCTTCTCAGTAGATTTTCAACAGACTTTGCCTGTTGTCCCCAACAATATCAATGTATATGAAGTTAATGCCTCTCTGAATAGATCAGCTCTAGGCCATTCATCTATAAACGCTCTTCAATTCAATATAATGAGGGTTATCTTGGAGATAATCCCGACAGCACACTATTTTCCGATATACTCCTATCTATTGTCAATGGAACGATGAGAGGAAATAACGGATTAATTATTCTTTAAGATGAAATTTTTACATCACTTCCGAGTATTCATGACATCATCAAGAAAGTATACCCCAGTATTCAAAAAATAAATCTGAAATCAACTGAATGGCTCTGTGAGGGAACAATACTACTAATAACGAAGCTCTCAATAGGTCCATCATGAGACATCAAGCGCAGTAGGCGGTGAACCGAGTCATCATTCAGGTTGACGCGGTGCACAATCTTGTTGAAATCTCCAAAATCTGCATCAACCCCTAGACTGCCGTCTCATGTCTGAAAATTAGAACACCTGTAATACTTCTCAAGAACCTGTCCCCTCCGAAACACTGCGATGGAATTTGGCTGTAACTAACGGCATTGCACAGGCAAGTGAAGAAGGCAGTTACGCTCATTCGCTGTGGCAAAATATAATCCGTGTTCATAGCATGAATTCCGCTGATTCCTACGAACTACCCATTCCAGTTCAAGTGTTTGCCGTTCTCCGTCAGTCCGCCAGCAAGCCACAGGTTCAGACTCTGAAAGTTGACCTCAGGTCTAGCTGCTTCTTACACGTCGCATGACCCCGTGATATCTGAAGTCATCCATTTTCAGGTTTGAATCATTCAATTTATAACTGTTAGGTTATTCAGCCTGCCGAAACTAACTTTGAGTAAATAAATTTATAAACTATCTCAAACAGGAAACGTATGTTAACAGTATTATACCTGCAAAAGGAACAACTTAATTAAATACCATGATATGCTTCGTTTTTGATAGAACAACATCATATTCAATCAAATCACACTCAAATATTTATAAATGCATATTTATGTTTATTTTTCTTTAAATACGTATAAACTAGAAATCTGCAACTTATCTCAATGATGCCTTTTGTCTCTACTCCAACATAGCTTTATACTGCGAGGTGTTCAAGAACCCTTTGCTCTGTCCTGTGTTAGTAGCGCTAAATCACTGTACCTTTGCGGCTACGGTAACAGATGACGAATGTGGTGTGAAATGAAGCATTAGATTAAATTACTGACTTCAGGTATATCAAATATAGAATTGGCTTCACTCACCTAAGCACCTAAAATTCAGTATGTCGGTAATAACGAAAAAGTTACGTATCGATTGTGTGTATCAATCTCTTAGGTTATATTGTATCGGGCAGTGAAATGCAAAAACGAATAGGTGCTAACCACTTTGTCGTTAGCTCTACAGTAATCAACACAAAACTAACATTATTTTGTTCGTATATTCTGTTTAATATTACTGTAACTTCATTCTAATTAACCCGTCAAGACGATCAGATAAATAAATTAATCTGTGTATGTAGAACTGTCACCATGTCTAAGTTCGTATCCCGGATCTGATAACACTGATCATCAAAAATGACTTTCGATGGATATCTTGGAATTCAACAAGCGTTCTGAGGCAACTAAAACATGTTGATTCAAAATATCGACGGCTTACTTCTAAAACCTCGTATCTCCTAATGCTGTTTCTATCCATTCTCTTCCTTGTGACTGGTCACGCCTTCCAGCCACATATTGATACGCAGCCCATCAGAACAATTATCGTTGAGTTCATTATCCTATGCTACATTGTAAAGGAAAATGAACCTTAAATGCATTTTACTGTAGGGGTGCGTAAATTCGTCATGTAAACTACATCCCCACAACACGGTATGGTAAGGTCCATTTTCCTTTACACACCAGCGAAGGAAAATGAACACCATGAAGATTGTTCTGATGGACTGCATATCCACATGTGGCTGGGAGGCGTGATCAGCCTTAAGGTATATAATGGGTAAGAAGAGCGTTGGGACATATGAGGTTTTAGAAGTAAGCCGTCGATATGCAAACCCGTGTTCTCTGTCACCCACCCACGACATCAACCACTTACATATGTTTAACATTGTATCAAGGAAAGGAAAACAACTCACAGATTCACTAGAGCACTGATTGCTACAGGAAGTACTAATGAATATGGCTTTAACTAATATTCGTGCAAATGCAACACATGGCACATATTGGCTTTCTTTCTGTTCGTTACACAGCCGCACACGTAGCAAAACAGTTCTGTAAATTTATGCAACTTCTGGACCCCATAATATCCACTTTCACTGGCAATAAAAAATAAACAAATGAAAATATACGGCTTTACATGAAAAATAAGGAAAACAATTCTGGATCAACGCTGTTCCGTGAAAGATGAATCGTTGTTAGCATCTTCAAAATCTGACACGATAGAGTTAAGGGGAGTTTGAAAGGCAAAAATGTGAATTTTTTGACATTTTCCAAAATAAGTCCTACAATATTATTTAGTGTTTCATGAATAATATGGTATATAATTTATCTCTGTGTGACTGCTAGAAGTATTTTATTTTTAATTTTATAACATTGCTTGCATATCCATCAGGCTGGTTGATTTCGGACATGCATCTCTTTATTTACGAATATCTCTGAAACAACTGCACATAGAAGGTTGTGGTTTTCGCCTATCGATAGAGAATACTAGGCTCTCAATTTTGGTTACACTTCTATTTCAAATATGTCTGCCGTTATGCTTGTTTTTGTGTAAAGAATGTTGAATTTCGTGTGAATTAGTGTCTCTGGAAGTGCTTCCGTGTAGTTTGGTTGCACTTATTTTGGTAAACAAAGTATAAATATGCCTAGAAGTTTTGGGAAACGTAAGTTTTGTGGCAACCAGCATACTAAAAACACAAGACCATGTGGTTCACATGAGGTAGAATCCTCCAACAGCGTAGAAACAGATTGTCAAAATGTGACACCAAAGAACAAGACAGTGAAAGTGAATCTATATTAGGTAAACATTTTGAAGAACTGAGATCCGAAAGGCTGAAGTTTCAGAAGAGCATTTTGAGCACAATAATTCTATACCTGAAGCAGTTATGGAAGCTATCAAGCCAACAATGTTATCTGGACTCAAGTGCCAAAAATGTTTAATTTGTGAGGTTAAGAACTTTGAAATGGGGAGTCAGTGATGCTGTATTAACATTTAATGATGGGAACATGGGAAGAGTAAGAGTATTATTGCATCTCACCATCAACCCTGGCCGTCATACTATGAAGGGAGTGCAACATTTAGACAAATTAAGAATTGCCAAGGCACAGCTTGCAGCAGAGTTTAACACCAAAGCAGCAAGGCCATCGCGAAGGAACAGGTTTTTAGAGGAGGGGTACCAGGAAGAGGATACCGACTATGCTGCAGGGTGCTTTTGAGCCTTAATTTAAAAATCTGAGTGAGTTCTGATAATTTCAAGTTTTAAACCTGATTTTCTCAAAATGACGTTTTCTACAATTAATGTTCCTGTATCTGAAAAACTACTTGTGATACATACATGGAATTTTGTGAGATGCTTTATTATATCTTACTGTCCTTACTGAAGCAGAATCATAGCACAGATTTCCATAGACATGAAGTAAGGGGTGTCCATCTTCAAATATTATGTGTAAAAAATGGCATTTAAAAAATTAATATATCTCGTCCTTTTGGTTTCTATATTTTAATTCTGCTTCAGTCAACATAAATAATATAGAAATATCAGCTGTAAAAAATTCAGAGTCGTAATTTCATTGGTTCCAAAAATATACGAACATAATTTTGGCATATTTAACATTGGCAGGATAGTCCTTTCAAACTCCCCTTAAACGGGTTTCATATTTGAAATCAGCATGAAGAACTGCACACAAGCAAGAAACATGTCAGATGTCTAACCCTGCAAACCAGTCTAATCTAATTTTACCATAGCTCGTGCAGATGCGAAATTGAGCGACTTGCATACGACAAATTGATTTAATGGTGGTACGATTCCCCAGATTAATGACACAAATGACAAAGAAGCGGCAGTCGTTCCGTAATTATTGCTACTATAGAGAACTAAATGACACACCTGTGTAGTTTGATAGTGTATTTTCTTGTTTCAATAATATTCACTCTTCCACTATCCACGACTGAAGCTGGCATAGTCATTTAGCATATCATTTGGAAAACTACGTAATCAAGAAGTGCCTATTCAAACCAAATTACAAATGAGGATGTGTTAGACCTCCAGCTATGGCAACTGTCCAGACAGACATGAAGACTTTAGGATTGAAAGAAGCGAAAGCAATCAAGCAATCAAATACGCTTTATCAACTGATAATAATTTAGTACTTAATATTAACAAGGCTACATATAGAAATATATTTTATTAAAAATACTAACATTATTCATTTCTAAGAATTCATAGGTATTATAAAATGGACTTTCTATTCACCAGTCATACAATTTTCTTTCAAAATTGCTTAAACGAGTGAACCGTGCGGAATGTGGTAATTTATTAAATAATCTTAAACAACTGATTTTATGTGAGTGAGCAGTTCTTATCAGCCTATGAATTGGGTTGTCAATGTCTACTTTGCCCCGATTATCATGGAGGAGAATGTTTTACCTGGTACGGAATTCATTAATGCTGTTTTTGACATATAAAAAAACATAAGTATACAAAATTATAACTGTGGGTATTTTAAGCTTAATGAAGAGATGTACACAACGGTCAACTGCACCAGCCCTATACACCGTGTGGACAACCTTCTCTGTACTAGAGAATATTCTATACGTAAAAAGAATGCCCCGATAATATGCCATCCTTAGGTAGTCACTGCTAAGTAAATCCCTCAATTTCAATACCAAATAGGCCACTCCTGATATTGTTTTACGAAGAAGATCAATGTGTGTTTCCCATTTCAATTTGGCATCAATATAAAAATCCAAACGTTTGACTGACTGACTTTCAATATCTTTGGATAAACCTGGTGTGAGAAATTGAGTTTTATCCTGATCGCACAACAGCCCATTGGATGAAAACCAATGCATAGCAGTTGCATGGAAATGAAATAGTGCTAACTCATGATTAGGAATGCGGATCCCTTTTAACCGTTACAAAGTGAATAATAATAAGATTCATCCTTTACTAGAGTCCAAAACTTAATGCAAGGAAAAATTAATGATCCAGTAGTGTTGCTCTTATACGATTTCCAAGTAAATGCTGGAAAAATGCCATAATTGACCAGAGAAGAAGGAGTATTCATATCCTGTGAAATGTTGCCAAGAAATCTTCGTTTCTTTAGGCATTTACGTTCTGGCAAAGGGTGATCCCAATCAATAATATTATTTCTTCTTTCATTGTCACTACATCTATTTTATAATTACTGTCAGTGTAACAAACTCCATTTCCCGGGTTATTTACTCAGAGGAAAGGACCTGTTGCAGATAGGGAGTGCTTCTGACTGCTGGTTAGTTATGGCTGGTCGCCAACTGTGACTTGGGCTGCCAAATTGGATCAGACAGCCAAGGAAATCAGCCCTTTGTCACTTTGATGTGGTTTCACACCGCACACATGTCAGAACAAGACTGCGGTAAAAGCTCTATTGCAGTTGATGAACTTAGCTTTCGACATGAAGGTTCATGAAATGTCATTACTACACGAGAATATCGTTTCCTTAAGTGATGCTATTATTATTGTCAAAGATAATGAACCTTTAAAGAAAGCAATAAGGGGATAAAATTCAACTCTTTACGACTGATACTAACACTTATATTTGTGATAATTTTTATATACATTCACTATCTTACGTTTCACCTTTCTCTGTGGAGGTAATCGAAGGGAAAACCCACCCGTGATTGAAAGTGGTTCGTCCGTCGGATAGGTCATAAAGTTTTGAGCAGTCTCGTTGGTGTTAATGGTCAAGAGAGGGTTACGAAACGACAGAGAGTTTCACCCACTCCCTATCTCATAGGCGTCATCAACTCACACTTAAACGCTCAGGTGACCCATGGGCGTCAAATATAAAGACCTGCATCTCAAGCGTGTCGAATATGTCCGCGGATATTCCCTGCATTAAATGACAAAAATAAATAAATTCATTAATTTATAAATAAATAAATAAATAAATAAATAAATAAATAAATAAATAAATAAATAAATAAATCGAAAGGAATGGATTAAGATAATTCGTTGTATGACTAATTTAATACATATTACAGATTATTAAGATAACCTGGAAATAAATAACAACTAGACTTCATCAATCAATCAATACTGATCTGCATTTAGGTCAGTCGCCCAGGTGGCAGATTCCCTATCTGTTGCTTTCCTAGCCTTTTCCTAAATGATTTCAAAGAAATTGAAAAATTTATTGAACGTCTCCCTTGGTAAGTTATTCCAATCCCTAACTCCCCTTCCTATAAATGAATATTTGCCCCAGTTTGTCCTCTTGAATTCCAACTTTATCTTCATACTGTGATCTTGCCTACTTTTATAAACGCCACTTAGACTTGTTCGTCCACTAATGTCATTCCACGCCATCTCCCCGCTGACAACTCGGAACATACCACTTAGTCGAGCAGCTCTTCTTCTTTCTCTCAATTCTTACCAACCCAAACTTTGCAACATTTTTGTAACGCTACTCTTTTGTCGGAAATCACCCAGAACAAATCGAGCTGCTTTTCTTTGGATTTTTTCCAGTTCTTGAATCAGGTAATCCTGGTGAGGGTCCCATACACTGGAACTATACTCTAGTTGGGGTCTTACCAGAGATCTATATGCACTCTCCTTTACATCCTTACTACAACCCCTAAACACCCTCATAACCATGTGCAAAGATCTGTACCCTTTATTTACAATCCCATTTATGTGATTACCCCAGTGAAGATCTTTCCTTATATTAATACCTAGGTATTTACAATGATCTCCAAAAGGAACTCTCACCCCACCAACGCAGTAATAAAAACTGAGAGGACTTTTCCTATTTGTGAAACGCACAACCTGACTTGGTGGGGGATATTATATCCTACCTCACTGCACGCGAATTCTCAGCTGAACTATATTAAAATTCGCTCAGGGTTAAAACTCATGCAGTAGATAAGAAGTAATAGCTTTCCTCGAAGAAATGGTGAAAGAAACATAGATATTATCAGCACTTCGTACACAATAATCTAAAAAAAGGAAAGAATAATTTCGAAACAGTGTCTGGTTATGGAATGTAGGGATATACGAAAAAAATGCTCTAAATAACCTTGTGGTCGGAAAGGAAGGAATATATCGAAGCTATTAAGCAGGAACAATGAGAGAATGTATCCTACCAACAACAATGTCAGCCTCCTCAGGTGCCCCATGCTTGCCGCAAAACATTTCTTAAGCTGTGTGTTCCTGGGATGTTATCATTTATCCAAACCTTGTCGTCATCGTCATTGTCTCCTCCAAATAACGCAGAGTTAAATAAAAATGAAGTAGGTTTATTTAATAATTTTGCAAATTTCTCATGGTTGCCAAATGGTAAATTTGAACAAATGAAAAATATTAGGACAAACTGTGATAGAAAGAAAATGGAGTTAACGGCACTTAATTAGGAAAGTAAATACAATCTACATGGGTAGTTTTGATGTATGAAACATAAATATGGCGTATGTGATAGTTTATAAACTCTGCTATATGGTGCAATATTTAACGCAAATAAATTTAGCTTCAATACTTTACCAGCGCGAGACAGTAAATATCAGTTAATAATGTGAGTGTTGCTGTTCTCTGTAAATGTGAGTCCTACTCGGATAGCACGCACTCGCAGTATGGTACTAAGCGACTGTGTAACAAGAACATAGATCATCATCATCATCATCTGTTTACCCTCCAGGTTCGGTTTTTCCCTCGGACTTAGCGAGGGATCCCACCTCTACCGCCTCAAGGGCAGTGTCCTGGAGCTGCAGACTCTTGGTCGGGGGATACAACTGGGGAGTATGACCAGTACCTCGCCCAGGCGGCCTCACCTGCTATGCTGAACAGGGGCCTTGTGGAGGGATGGGAAGATTGGAAGGGATAGGCAAGGAAGAGGGAAGGAAGCGGCCGTGGCCTTAAGTTAGGTACCATCCCGGCATTCGCCTGGAGGAGAAGTGGGAAACCACGGAAAACCACTTCCAGGATGGCTGAGGTGGGAATCGAACCCACCTCTACTCAGTTGACCTCCCGAGGCTGAGTGGACCCCGTTCCAGCCCTCGTACCACTTTTCAAATTTCGTGGCAGAGCCGGGAATCGAACCCGGGCCTCCGGGGGTGGCAGCTAATCACACTAACCACTACACCACAGAGGCGGACAAGAACATAGATACATATTTTAATGTACCAATAAAGGAGACTTCTGGAAGAAAGAGGGCAACAAGGAATATACATTTATGAAGAAACTACACTACAGGTTTATTTCCACTGTTTCATGTAATGGCGAGAGGTTTCAATCACAATTTTCATTCCATTACTGTGGAATATAACTCATCAATGTGGTAAGGTGAACTGTTATGATGCATCAAGTAAGGGAGGTATCTATCTGAAAATTTAGGGTTTGATACTGGAAGAATTTCGCCAAGACTTCAAATATTAAACTAGTTTCTTTCTTGAGGACTTTGGTGAGTACATTAAAGTAAGGAAAGAGTTTTTATCTTGGAGAAGGGACACCGATTACAAAAGTTCATTAATGCAGCACTTACTGAGAACTAGTGTGATAGTAGTTGGAGAAAATAACTTACAAATAAAATGGAAACTATTTACAGTAATTTAAAAATCTCGTTCATTAAGTATTGAGAAATTTGTCTTCAAGACGTCGAGCATTATGTTCAGTACGACTAAGGGCATCGATAGCTGCCTCTGTGGATCAGCGGTAGAGTGTCGGCCTTCGGATCCCAAGATAGCGGGTTCAAACCCGGCAGAGGTAGTCGGATTTTTGAAGGGCGGAAGAAAAGTCCATTCGACACTCCATGCCGTACGATGTCGGCATGTAAAAGATCTCTGGTGACACATTTGGTGTTTACCCGACAAAATTCACTAAATCTCACCCATAGACGCCCAAGAGAGTTTTGGTTTACGCGGTCTGCCATCTAGTGGGGGCCTAGAGTAAAACGTAACGTCGAAATTGACGAGCAGACAGCCAGATGGCGTCAAATTGAAATGTCTGCACACGGTAGCTGAGGCCATACGATTATTATTATTATTATTATTATTATTATTATTATTATTATTATTATTATTATTATTATTATTATTATTATTATTGTTATTATTATTATTTATGGACATCGATTTCAATACGGCGTTGTTTTCGAGAAAGCAAAGTTTTAAAAAATATAAAAGTAGTTCCTTATATGAGCTTTAGTAGAAATCCAGAAATCTCTTCTTGTTAGGATCAAGGTATAGCCATGAATGTGGTTCTGACAAGTCTATACGATCACTGGCTCATCTTTATCCAAGCACACCTGACCTGTGTGACTGTGGACAGGAGCTACATATGAATCAGATTTCAGACACGAAATGAAACACAGAGTTTCACCAACGCATCTTTTATTAAATAAAACATTTCACCAAAGAAACGCATTACCTTTGACACGCAACGTATGAAGGGATTCTTTGGGCTCTTCGTCCCCTTGGGCAAGTGAAATCGGTGAATGTGTTCCAGGAAACCGACTGATTTAAGTCAGGACGGTAATTGTGGTCTCCCTCCAATTTAACTTCCTTAAAAGTTTTATCAGAACTGTTCAGTTACTGATAATTACGTGCTATGTAACCTAACTAATCTCTGTGTACTCTGATTGTTTCCTGCTCCGTGCTGAAATAATCATTACAAAGTATTACCTATCGTATCACTAACAAACCTATTCAAACCAAAATATGTAAGCGTTAGTAAATTGCATTTTAATTCAAAACTTTATGAACGCTAAGATAATCCTAAAAATCGAGCAAGATGGAGCGCGATTTGGGTCACGTAGCTGTGAGATTGCATTCGGGAGGTAGTGGGTTCGAATGTCACTGTCAGCAGCCTTGAAGATGGTTTTCCGTAGTTTGCAATTTTTTTTACGATGCAAATGCCGGCCTGTATTTTAATTAAGGCCAAGGTCGGTTACTTCCTACTCCTAGGACTTTCCTACCCCATCCTAGGCGTAAAACCTGTCTGTGTCGGTGCGATGTAAGGTAAATCGTTAAAAAATATAGGAATCCTCGAAACATTTACATATTGCTAGATTTATCTATTTCTCATAGTTTCGTGTGAGAAGAAATCACCACGCTTCATCTTAATATATTCTAGATAAACTACGGTGGAGAATCGATCGACGTCTGTCAACAGATACTCAAATAATAATTATATATATCACCAACTGCATTAAACTGATTTAATTGTTACCATAATATTTTCGCGTTGACTTTCCACCTTTCTTAAAGTTAGTTTTATACCATTGTACTATGGCAACACCTTTCAGACAAAAGTTTAAATTGAAATGAAATGGCGTATGGCTTTTAGTGCCGGGAGTGTCCGAGGACAAGTTCGGCTCGCCAGATGCAGGTATTTCAATTTGACACCCGTAGGTGACCTGCGCGTCGTGATGAGGATGAAATGATGATGAAGACGACACATACACCCAGCCCCCGTGCTAGCGAAATTAACCAATTAAGATTAAAATTCCCGACCCTGCCGGGAATCGAACCCGGGAACCCTGTGACCGAAGGCCAGCACGCTAACCATTTAGCCATGGAGCCGGACAAGTTTAAATTTATATACAGTGATACATTTACTTTCTTCTTCGGTACATCCATTCCCTTAGGAAGAAAATCTATTTCTTACTGCCTTGATGCAAGAAAACTGATTACTCGGCCATAGTTGCAAGTAATTGCAGATATTATTTAATATAGGTGCCATGGCGATATACATTACCAGACAGCATACAGACACATGGGGCACTAGTATGATTATATCAATGCCCTTAATTCCTAAATAAAATAACACTGGAATACAAAATATTCAAGCACTGTTGTTCCTCTTTCATCATCTAAGATTATGCTACTATATCACTAATATAAGCCGGCCCCGTGGTGTAGGGGTAGCGTGCCAGACTCTTACCCGGAGGCCCCGCGTTCGATTCCTGGCCAGGCCAGGGAATTTTACCTGGACCTGAGGGCTGGTTCGAGGTCCACTCAGCCTACGTGATTAGAATTGAGGAGCTATCTGACGGTGAGATGGCGGCCCCGATCTAGAAAGGCCGAGAGGAATCGTCGTGCTGACCACACGACGCCTCGTAATCTGCAGGCCTTCGGGCTGAGCAGCGGTCGCTTGGTAGGCAAAGGCCCTTCATGGGCTGTAGTGCCATGGGGTTTGGGTTTGGTTATCAATAAGATAATGTCATTTGCTTTACGTCCCACTACTACTCTTTTACGGTTTACGGAGACGCCGAGGTGCTATTATATCTATATAAATAAAGTTGTAGGGGGTCCACTGCCTGTAATTTCGTTTGCTTTGCCAATTTTTCAGATATTTATCCGTTTTAGGTAAACTCAAGACCGCATCTGTGGTTTTTATTTTTCGTGTCTGTTTATTTGTTTTACCATCACAACGAAACGGCTAGATAAACCTCAGCCAAACGTCACATTTGGAGTATAATCATCCAAGGAAAGTTTTTGATATGCATATGATTTTAAAATCTTTGAACCGACGGGGTTTATATAAAAACCAGAACAGTTTTCCTCTATTCCTCTTATACTAATGATTTTCTATAAAATCCGTGGACTGAATGTGAAACGACTCTTCATTATAAACTTTTGTTATGTTCATACGAGTAATTTAGCTTACTCTTCAAATGACGGATGAAATTACTATTTTCTACTGTTACCGGTAACCGACAATGAACCTACAGGTTACCATGGCAACTTCTCTGACATCTGACCAGCAGGAAAGTAACGCATTGCAATTTTCGTCATCATTCCTGTAAACTTGTGGTTGTTCTGCGAGATATTGGCGGAATATCGTTGGAGGTTATAACCGTCCTCGAATAGCTTAAGTAATAACACCATAAGTCATCTTCTTATCTATTTACCTAAGAATACCTGCGCCTAAATTTCTCCTCTGTTACCGCTTTCTTATATCCGTAACCCATACATCATAATTTATTGAGGGACATTTGCTTGTCCAATATATCCAATTGGTATTTACATATTTGTCCTATCCGGCTGTCCTCAGTTATATTAATTTCAGCATTCTTAACTGCATTACTTTTCCTTAATTACTCCTTATGTATGCGAGTGCTAATTCTGAAATCTGGACACTCTTTTCTTTGAGGAAAAATTCCAAGCTATTCAAATGTATAACTTTTGGGCCCGGATAATATCAAAATATGGATGCATTTTAATGAGAGTGCAGACCTTCGTTTCGGAATAATTGGTGTCTCAGCGGTAAGTCGTATCAAAAATAAATAGCACAATCGCCTTTCTATTTGTAGAGATCTTCAACTTTGGTTCTATGACTGACTACCGTGTCCTGACTGTTGACACGTTAGGTAGCGCTGCATTTCTCGATTATAATAATATCCTTCGAACTCAGTTGTGACTTTCATTAGGAAAAAGGGCCTGTATTTACATAGAAAACTCTCAATTTATATTATGAATGGCATTTGCCAAGTGAGCGTGCCGTTATAGTAGAAACTCCCTAACTCGATTGTGAATGGCAGTAGGAAATGTGGCCTGCCATTAACCTCAAAACTTCCCCAATGCCTACCTTACATTGGAAAAAATGTATGGCGTCCTCCCTTATTTGTTTTTAGGATAGTGCTAAGAGGCATGCAATTTAATATAATCTTACTCACTGCCTTTACAGTAATTTACGGAAAAATCCGTATACTAAGCATAATACCGTAACGAAACACGAGTACATTTGCTAGTATACAATCAACTTTACGTCGCACTGACACAGATAGGTCTTATGGCGACGGTGGGATAGGAAAGGCCTAGGAGAGGGATGGAAGTGGTTGTGGCCTCAATTAAGGTAGCCAACTGCCCTAACATTTGCCTGAATTGAAAATAGGATATCACGGAATATTATATTCAGGCTAACGACAGTTGGCTTCGACCCCACTATCTCCCGAATGCAGGCTCACAGCTGCGTGTCCCTACCGCACTGTCAACTCGCTCGGCATATGGTGGTACTACTAATAATAATATGACTAATGAACATAATTACATATATTCGCTTTGTTTTATATCATAACAGGCGTAACAGTGCAATAATTTGGCCATTCATTTCTTGCGAAATCGAGCCAGCTAATCTACTAATGCGAATCATGTGTGTTTAATTATTTAAAAGTGATCAACGGTTCACGGGTAAGTAATTCGAAACCAAACAACCTCTTATCAACTTATTGTGTATTCTATGTCCGACTCGTTGGCTGAACGGTCAGCGTACTGGCCTTCGGTTCAGAGGGTACCGGGTTCGATTCCCGGCCGGGTCGGGGATTTTAACCTTAATTGGTTAATTCCAATGGCACGGGGACTGGTTGTATGTGTCGTCTTTATCATCATTTCATCCTCATCACGACGCGCAGGTCACCTACGGGTGTCAAATAGAAAGACCTGCACCTGGCGAGCCGAACCCGTCCTGGGATATCCCGGCACTAAAAGCCATACGACATTTCATTTTTGTGTATTCTATTTAATGTTATGCATAAATATTGCCTAGCTCGTTCTTAAGAAGCCTGTAGTATTCTTGTGTTTTGAATGATATTGTTGTTCCCTTGCAAAATCACGCAAAGGTTTAGCGTCTTTAGTATTTCTTCTGCGAATATTCACTCTATTTATTTTGTAAGATACTCTGAAGCTATATTTTCAATCTCGAGAGAGTGAGTTTCGAAATATGACTAATTCCAAGCAATGCCCTGGTCAGGAAATCTTTCCTTTGAAGTACAGTATATTAAAACATTCATAGTATTGTACTGATGTATCCAAGATTACACAAGCGTATCATAGTCAAACCATAGCATGAATCCCTTGTAATTGACCAACCGACGCGGCAGGAGTCAAAATAAAGTGACAGACATCCGTTGGTCCTACACAAAGGTAACATAGACACAGTCAAACCGTGTGAACAAGGAACGTTCTCAGTAAACATTAGGAGGACGTGGCATTATGCACTTTCACATAAACAATAGGAGAACACGTAGCCACTAGGGCAGGTCGACAGATCACAGTACCAAAACACAAAGACCAAGCTCTGGGCCATGTTGTTCCTGCAGCAAATATCAGGCACGCTTACATCCATTGAATGATGCAACCACTTGTCTTCCAAGTGAGGTCTGCGGGATGAGTCAATAAAAACGTGAATATTCCTCAAGACATAATACATGTTAATAAAAAAGGGAATTTTATTTTTTAATCACTGGTTTAAAAAGTGGTTTAAATGTCAGTATTTATTTCATTGGTTACTTATTTTTTTATTCTTATTCAGTAATAACGTATCGATGATCAGCGTGCTGGCCTTCGTTTTACAGGGCCCTGGGTTCGATTCCTGGCCGGGTCGGCGCTTTTGCCTGCGTATAGTTCGTTCCTCTGAAACAGGGACTGATTGTTTATGATTTTCCCAATACAGATGTTCATCTATACACAGTACATCGCACTCCAAACCACCACAGAAACATACAACAGTCAATGCATCCCTTCCACAAAGACACACCAGGCAAATGCTGGGGCTGTTCCTTAATTAAGGCCACGGCCTGTTCCTTCCCACTCCTAGACCTTTTCTCCCGAATTGTCGCAATGAGACCTATCTGTGTCAGTGCGATGTAAATCTAATTGAAAGTAATAATTAAATTACAAAATCACGTTGATAAATAAGTTTCAAATGAACCATATGAATTTTCATGAATTCATAGCGGATAATGTGGAAATGAGATACGACAACTTGCTGATAGAGGGCAACGTGGCTCACGCGCTGCCCGGGGCAAGCTCAGGACCGTACGTACGCCTCTGCAGCTACGTCGTTGTGCCTTTCTCGTAGCAGTCACATTGATTGGTGGTGATGATTACTCTTTTAAGAGGAAGTACAACTAGGAAACTATCCTAATCAAGGGGAAAAATGGAAGGGATCCGTCACTTCGAAAAATGAAGGTAACAGCCAAAGAGAGTCAAGGGCCACGCAGGGCGTAAAAATAAACTCCCTAGGACTCCATTGTTCTAATACTGTTTGGGTCGGAAACCAACAAGAGTAGACCAAGGCAGGTCGGATAGGAGAGATGAAAGTGAGGAGCATAGTACAAGTACGTGGAAGCAATGACAGGACTCAGCCAGGAGCCACGTGGTCGCCAACACACGCTCCCAAGTTCAGAGTGCTTGGGGTCGCTTTTAGTCGCCTCTTACGACAGGCAGGGGATTCCGTGTGTGTAATTCTACCACCCCCACCAACGGGAGGTAGTAGCACTCACAGCCCCACTCTCTCCCCTGACCGAATATAAGCTCCAATATAGGTTTACAAACTGACCGGCATACCGGAGAAAAAAATCACCTATCATAGGAAAATATTTTCTAGAGAAAGGTGTCCGTGCTTACACAGCCAGCTGCCCGTCTCCATGACTAAAGTACATACACCATTCACTGTGCGAATATGTCATATCTTTTTAATTAAAGAAAACAAAATACTTTCTGTCAGAAATGTATACACATCAAGAAACTTTTGTATATTTGTTGTTCGCCATAATGCTGAGCTTACTTGGGATTTAACAAATTTTACAAAATAATTTATTCATGAATAAAACAGAAAATTACAAAAGGCATACAGAAAGAAATTCGACCCGTCACATAGGGACGGATAGTTTGCATTTTGCCATACTGTGACATTTCAATAAGAAACATGGGCGCCATGAACGTCCAGCAGGGATCGTATTCGCTGTGGCATACCACAGGTTCCACACTTCGAGGCGGCCTCGATGACCTCTTGTCGGGTTAGGAGAGGGTGTGGACGCTGAGCAATACCACGCTGCAGCATATCCCATACATATTATTTACAGTTCATGTCCGGTGACATCGCAGGCCAATGCATTCGGTCTCTGTCGAACTGCTGAAGGAACGTTTATACCACACACGCTCAATGTGGTCTTGCGTTGTCGTCCAAAGTAATGAATTAATCGCCTATTTCTTCACGAAATGGACACACAGTTGGTCGTAGCACTTCACGAATGTAACACTCGCCCATCATTGTGCAATCTAAATGCACGAGCGGCGCTTGCCCTGTCAGTATTATCTCACCGCAAATTATGACTCGCTCCCCTTGGAATGCGTGCACTAATTGGACATGCTGTAGCCTGGAACGAGATCCCTAATGCCTCCAGGCTCTTAGGCGATGACTGTAGCGATCCTGGTTTTATCCGTTAAGAAAATTAAACGGCACTCTTCACGTCCCCATTCATGGTGTGCTTAGGCCGAACTCCGATAGCAATTCTTCCTTCCCTGTGCGGGCCGGATGCTTTGGATAATTTGAAAAGAAACGAGTGTTGCATACCTAATTTTGTAACACGGTTGGCATGACGTCGTTAGAGTGAAATTTTTATTTTGGCCTACGCTAAACCAACTCTCGCTGAACTTGGTCTCGTCGGAAAACATGATCTTTTTCCAGAATTACAATAGTCTCTTGAGATACGAACGTGTAAATTCTAATCTTTTCACCCTGCTTCGCTCCCTAATGAACGGTTTCTATCTTGCTATTGGGCCTTTCTAGTCAGCTTTTTGAAAATAGTAGGGTATCTACTGTCTGCGGTGTCACTTCCCAGCCCGTTGATGTCACATGTCATCTTCATCCAGTGCTCATCCTCAAAGAACGCGTCTTTTTGAACTTAATAATTAGTTACTAAAGAGTCGCTTGAGATGCTGTCAGCTTAACAGTAGTTTTCCGATGACTGGCCTCTTCTTGCCACAAAGTAACAATTCTGTCTTTAGCACTTGTGGTTATTCACCGTGTATCTACCCCTAGAACACTAACCCTATTTCGCCACATATTATTACCAACCCTTCGTAAATTTGACTACTCCAATTTATAATTGTTATATTTTCTACGTAACAGCTTATATTTGGCAAAATTTTGGTTATTTACAGGTCCTATAGTGTCGTAAACTTAACATGAATCAAAATGATTGTATGTGATTATTTATTAAATATAGAAAACTTGACACACAGAAAATATAAAATGGACACGTTTTATAAGAAATGAATTTTATAACACAACATATTCAAATAAACCCTTAAAATTATGAATGTGGGTTACTTACATCGCAAAGAAACCAAAACTACCAAGAAAATAAACAAAATATGTATAAAAGTAAAAAAAATGGCATAAAGACACATTATACTTATAAGTTCACAGTATCACTAACCGTTCGTCAATATGACGACATCCACCGAATTATTACAAGAATGAGCAAAGATAGCAACAATCGCACTTGCCACAGTCAATAACTGCTCGAAGAAATCAGCTACACAAAATGGCGGCAGGCACGCATGCGCGGGAGACAAAAGACTATATCGTTCTGCTACCTACCGTCGTAAAAATTTACGAAGGGTTAGTGTTCTAGGGCTACTGTTGCTTGTAAACAATAACTATCTGAAAAACGTTGGCTGGGACGAATTATTTACAAAACTTGATGAAATGAGAGCACTTATTTGAAAACTTAATTTTCTTTCTGGCACTAGACAGTATTACTTTTGTTGTTTAGGAAGGAAAAGTATTACGTATGTAGCGTAATTTTTTGAAGACCTACCCGGAATAAAGATGTAACCAACATATTAAAAAAGTGAGATTTCAGTGGAAATGGATGTGTCATCACGCTTCTGAGCTGTGGTGTCATCTTATGTCCTACATTTGAACTTCAAGCTGGTTTACAGCCAACAGAACTTTGTTCTTAGTGGTGTGAGGATGGAATATGTATCAGTAAAAATGGTGGACATTTCTTGTGTTGGTTCATCAATATTTCAATAAACTCTACAGACGAAATCACATCTATATTTTAAAATGTTATCTTGACAATTTTATTGTTATTTTTTATTATTAATGTGGAATATTGATTTTTCTCGACCTCGTTGTAATCGAAACCAAACACCACCGGTTGGCCATTTTTACTCTGTACTGAACATCTCTTCGACACGTACTATGTACGGAACACGACCTAACAGGTTGAGAGTTCATTTCGGTTATTATTATCATTATTATTATTATTATTATTATTATTATTATTATTATTATTAACTATCATTTTTGTTTCAAGTGCATGTACAGGATTTCTCTTTTGTTTCATAAAAATGTAAGACATATTTCGATGGCTTTCTTTTAAAACCTCGTATGTCCAAATGTTCTTCCTACCTATTATATCCCTTAAGACTGGCCACGCCTCCCGGTCATATATTTGTATGCAGTCCATCAGAATAATTTTCGCTGTGTCCATTTTCCTTTGCTAATGTCTAAAGGAAAATAGACCTTAACGTACCGTATTGTAGGGATGTTGATTGCATGGCAAATTTACACACTCCTACAGTACAATGTATTTAAGGTTCATCTTCCTTTACAAATTGGCAGAGGAAAATGACCATAACGAAAATTATTATTTTGGACTGCATATAAATATGGGACTGGGAGGCGTGACCAGTCTTAAGGAATATAATGGATAGGAAGAGTATACGGTCTTACGATGTTTATAAAGAAAGCAATCGATTTGCAGATTATTTTCCATTGCATCCCTTCCAATTCGTACATCGTTTTTAAAACCTTATAACAATAAAATATTGTTTTCAATAGGTGAACTCATCTGTACTTGCATATGCAATTGGTTCAAGTAGCGTATACCATGAAATAAACAGGAAACATATTTTCTTCTCTCCTAAATATTACTGATTAGTTGGTTACTCCAGTGAGGTCTTCATTTATATCTTAAGTTGTCACACCAAATACTGGCGTACACTTAACCAGAAACAATTCGTCAACAACATCGCTGCAAAAATAATTATTCTTTGAAAATCATGAAGACGAATACTTAATTTAGCGACTGTATGTGAAAATAAATACATTAAAAAAAACTTCAAAACGAGAAATTTCTGAAAAGTGTTTTGGAATAATATAGAATATGTTATATTACATGTGCACAGGTGAGTTTAATGTTCGTTTCCACAAGTTGAAGAAAGCCTACAGTATAATGTATTTAAGGTTCATTTTACTTTACAGATTGGCAGAGGAAAATGACTATAACGAAAATTATTCTTTTGGACTGCACATAAATATGGGACTGGGAGGCGTGACCAGTCTTAAGGAATCTAATGGATAGGAAGAGTATTCGGACTTACGAGGTTTTTAAAGAAAGCCATCGATATACAACAGAGAACAGTGTAATTAATGCCTTAATATAAGGAAATTATGTGTCTTTCCTTGTAACTGTAATAAACAATACAATAAACAACAGAACGGCTAAGAAAGGAAGAAGTGAATTGTTAAATTACTGCGCAACTATAATGAAATGTATAACCAGGTCTATATAATGTAGACTGTCGTTAGTTAGACAAAAGAGTAGCGTTACAAAAATGTTGCAAAGTTTGGGTTGGGAAGAACTGAGAGAAAGAGGAAGAGCTGCTCGACTAAGTGGTATGTTCCGAGCTGTCAGCGGAGAGATGGCGTGGAATGACATTAGTAGACGAATAAGTTTGAGTGGCGTTTATAAAAGTAGAAAAGATCACAATATGAAGATAAATTTGGAATTCAAGAGGACAAACTGGGGCAAATATTCATTTATAGGAAGGGGAGTTAGGGATTGGAATAACTTACCAAGCGAGACGTTAATTAAATTTCCAATTTCCTTGAAATCATTTAGGAAAAGGCTAGGAAAGCAACAGATAGGGAATCTGCCACCTGGGCGACTGCCCTAAATGCAGATCAGTATTGATTGATTGATTGATTGATTGATTGATTGATTGATTGATTGATTGATTGATTGATTGATTGATTGATTGATTGATTGATTGATTGATTGATTGATTGATTGATTGATTGATTGATTGATTGATTGATTGATTGATTGATTGATTGATTGATTGAAATTGAGGATGAAACATTTTATGAGTGGAGGGTTGATGTAGTGCTTCCGAGTTAATTCATATGTGATTTTTCTTTCAATGGGAGCCAATTTGGACATAATTTTGAATGCCAATCCGGGATGCAGTCTCTGAAGCAGCGATAACCCACAATCACTAATTTATTGTATGTGTCCATATCCCGTATAGGCCATATAATACAACCCTAACCTTCACTAACTCAAATTTCATCCTTAATCATATGGTTCCCTACTCGACAGCTTCAGGGTAATTCTGTCGCCGCAATATCGCCGTAGCGTGGCTCATAGGAGATAAAGATGGGAGCTACTATGCGAGGGAAGGCAGGGATGGGTTGATTAAAGCCAGGAAGATCTTATTACCAGAACACGAGAGTAAAAGCAAGGCATGTCTATACTGCTTTATGGAAACAGTGAAGTATACACGCAAATACTGAAACCCACATATCAGCCCTACCAAATCGTTATTAAAACAAACAATCCAAGGTAAAAATAATTCAAGGGTGATCGAGACGTGATACGTCGCTATGTTAAAGTGTTCATATTTTAAAAAGAATTGCACATGCATTAAAAGGTGATCGAGAAATGATTACATTTTAAATTTAATTTGCATATACTGTAAATCTGAAGGAAGCATATCGTTCATGGAATTATTGGAAAATTGTATCGTTCCAAATTATACGTCGATTACAATTGTTAAACATACCTGTTCAAGTACCACCGAATGAGGAAGGATGAAACGCGGCAACTTGGGCTCGGAGGACAAGCGCTAAACTACCTAAGCCAATCAGCTCGATGACCAATTGATTGATTGATTGATTGATTGATTGATTGATTGATTGATTGATTGATTGATTGATTGATTGATTGATTGATTGATTGACCAGTCCTGGATAAATAGAGTTCAAGTTGTTTTTCTAACGACGGTAAGCTCCAGAACAGAAGCAGGCGTTTAGGAATTCTTCTGTTATGTGAGGCACTGCTTGTAACATCTGACCTAGTGCCTGCTATTTGTAATGTCATAAACGATATCAGAAACAAAACAGGGAGCACTTAGCCGGTCCGTCTAGTTCTCATTAACTTGAGCAGATAATCTGTGAGACAAGCCCTCTTAACTAGAAATACACGTGGGACAGAAAGTCAATATTTTTACTCGTACTCGTGTTTTCCCCAATTATTCTCAAGATACTGGGTCTACCTTAGTTCAGATTCTCGCTTTTAAATTCGTGGCAATATCGATAATCAATCCTAATTCACGTGCAGCGCAGGCAGCACTCTTAAACACCACGCAAACGTAATAAAGCTTAAATATGCAGGAAAGAAGTTTTCACTTAGCAGAGTGCCTGAATTCATGAGATGATAGGTTAGAATCACAATATGGGTATTCCAGAACGTAGATTCCTATGCTTTTTCCATTTTCATACTAGGGATATGCCACAGCCATACTTTAGAATGTCGGCTGAACTTTTCCAGTCCTGGACTTGTCCGATCCTAATTGCCGAAAACCTACATGGGTTATAAAAATAACAAAAATAACCCGTCAATACAAAATTCATATTTTACAAAGAAGTACTGCCAAAATATGAACACATTTGTTTTTAAATTCTTAATCACGGAAATAGCAATTGCATATTAAAAATCGTAACGTTTTGTTTGTAAATGAAGTATAAATATTCTTAACGGTATAGTAATCAAATTATTGTGACCAAACATATTGATATGAATACCAGAGACATTCATTAGAGAGTTGACATAAACAATAAAAATGCATTTATTTCAATATATTAATAATCCAATCACAATTTTTAGTTCAGTTGATAGCAGCTTTTAACGTCCACTAACGAACATGAATACTTCGTCATTTAAGTCGACCCACATATAGTTAAATTTGATCCCCCTGTGGGTGGGGGCGGTAGAATAACACCCATGGTGTCCCCTGCTTTCTTAAGATGCGACTAAAAGATGCCTCAGAGGTTCTGTATCAGGGAGCGTGAGTTGGCAACCACGAGGTCCTTAGCTAAGTCCTGGCATTGCTTCCTCTCACTTGTGCCAGGCTCCTCACTTTCACCTACACGACCTCTCTTGGTCAACTCTTGTTCGTTTCCAATCCCGAAGGCATTAGAGCATTCGAAGCCTAGGGAGTTTTTCATTTTCCCCGCCTTCACGGCCCCATCTTTCTTTGACCGATACCCTCAGTTTTCGAATTGTCGGGCCCCTTCCATGTTTCGCTCTTATTAGTGTTAGTAGAGGTTGGTTGCCCTGTTGTACTTGCTATTAAAACAATAAGCACCACCACCACCTGGTTACGTTTGAAGTTATGTGAGTGGTCAAATTAAAATATTTAAAAGCACTCGTTAGGTACATAAACATAAATTGCATCCTCGTTTGTGCAGCTATCTGACAAAAAACTGGAACTGAAGATGAGAAGAAACGAAAACAATAAAACAAATTACACGCGAGTGAAAAGGATAGGAATGTCCTACGTCAAGGCGAGTCAACAATTGTCAAGTAATCATTCACAGACCGAGCGAATTCAGTCACTTTGTTGATTATGAAGAAATGATTCATTATTTCCTACAAGTAGTGTAGTTCAATAATGCAGTCATTGTTTGATACAGTTTAAATACTCTTAATTGCCGGATATTAAGCCTTAAAGGATATTCGTCATAAATAGCAAACTTCTTTAGCTTATCAGCTTAGGCGTTTTTCGCCAGCGTTGCGATGAATATTAAATATTTTTAGCTTGTAGGCTTTAGTTTAAATGGATTCGTACACTTAAACATTTCACCAACCGAGCTCGATAGCTGCAGTCGCTTAAGTGCGGCCAGTATCCAGCAAGTGTATCTGGGCAGCGTCCTCTATTAACACTAATCACAGAGGAAGAGATCCGACACTTCGAGAAATTAAGGTATCGGCAAAAGAAAAAAAGGAATTGGGTCAATTAGCTGTCAACTTACATTCGGGAGATACTGGGTTCGAGCCCCACTGTCGGCAAAATGGTTTTCGTGGCCTTCTATTTTCACACCAGGCAAATGCTGGGGCTGTACCTTAATTAATTAAGGCCACGCACAATTCCTTCACACTCCTAGCCCTTTCCTATCCCACCGTAAGATCTATCTGTGTCGGTGCGACGTAAATTGACTTGTAAAGAATGGAAAGGAATGACTCACGAAGGGCGTGAAAATGAGAGTCCATGGGCCTCGAAAACCGTATACCTCGGGGGCCGAAACAGAACAAGTGTTGATCAAATTGAGTTCGGATAGGAATGTTGAAGGACACAAGTAAGTGGAAGGTTAATAATGATTGCCAACCCACAGTGCCATGTTTAGAGCACCTGTTCCCTCTTTTAGTTGCCTATTATGACAGGCAGGGTAGATCATGCAATATTTTACTTCAAAATAAGTAAATTCGCCATTGTATGGAATAAAATGAAATAAAACAAAAATGATGTCAAAATATCCCATGGAAAAATCAAGTGATCTTAAATATTTCTTATATATCTGTCGATAAAAGACATCCATCAACGGTGACTAATTTCAAATGACTGCCAGCCATAATACACAGCCTACATCGTTGCTAGGTAACATTGTCTGTCCATCCATCCATATCTTACGTCACAGCCTGCACGGTTGATAGGTTACACTTCCGTCACATTTTCGATACCTTCAAGCACACTAGTTCTATGTCCACTTTTAACAAGTTGTGGGAAATCGCAAAACAAAATTTGAAATTGATATTTCGTTATAATCCATTGTTTCTATATGCTATTGCGCTGATTTTTTATAAAGCATAATGCATCTGAGCCGTAATTCTAAAGAACTTAAGTGAAAATTCTCAATATTTTCTTATTCTAATGTGTTTTTTGCACTTAAGTCGGGACATAGTACAACTGAGCACTAACAAGTATGCCATTTTTGGACATAGTACAAACAGTTTTATTATGAGTCACAAAGGCGTAAACAAGATATTTTCAATAAAAAGAATATTTTAACCGTAAGGAAAACATTTATGACATTTTAGCACTTTGAATACTATAAAATGTATACTGGAATATCAAATGTAAAAAAGACACAGAACAGAAAGGCCACCACTGGAATATTCTTGGAACATTCCAATCATCCTTGCCCGCTGTCGGTGCCCATACAGCTTCATCACAGACATTTTTGTCCGGATCCATGGCTAATTGGTTAGCGTGCTGGCCTTTGGTCACAGGGGCCCCGGGTTCGATTCCCGGCAGGGTCGGGAATTTTAACCTTAATTCGTTAATTTCGCTGGCACGAGGGCTGGGTGTATGTGTCGTCTTCATCATCATTTCATCCTCATCACGATGCGCAGGTTGCCTGCCGGCGTCATATCAAAAGACCTGCCTCTGGCGAGCCGAACTTGTCCTCGGACACTCCCGGCACTAATAGCCGTACGCCTTTTTTTTTTTTTTTTTTTTTTACAGACATCCTTTGCAGAAGGCAAATTGTTGACGAAGCCCTTTTAATCAGATGGGATTACACCATTCTTCACTAGATTCAACAAATCTTTCTTTTTCTGAATTGATATGAGCAGCTGAGCACTGTATTTTACTTTCAGAGAAATGTTTATCCAATCAGTTGTACAAGGATTCACCACAAGCTCATGGAAATCGTCCTTCACACCATACTTGAAGTGAATTGTCGAACAATTTTCTTGGAAACGAAACCACTTTACGTGAAGCCAATTACCTTTTTCATTCATAGAAACTCTTGTTCGATTCTCCATGACTTGTTTTGTCAGCTGTTCTAAGTCGTACACGCTGTTGTAGCTCCGTTGAAAGACAGTGTAAGGCCGAGGCTTCTTTCTGGCCCTTTCGATTACAAGTTTATACTCGTGAGGAGTATAAATAGTTTTGTGTTTTCGACATTTCTCTATTGCGGCATGAATTGAGTAAGCCTCAAGGTAGCTATGGCCACTCTCCATAAATTTCAAGTATATGGTTTTCAACTTAGGGTGCATTTTGGTATTCATTGCGTAGAGCAAAGCAGAAATTGCGTTTTGGTTCCTGTTCTTCCCACCACATGTATCACCATACAGGACTAATGCTTAACTTCCAGATACAATTGATTAATGTAACTCAGCAGGCAGCTGCCAATTTCTACACTCCATTTCCAACCATGGGTCTCATCCCACAAGTAACAGGTTCCATTCTTGAATGAATCATAAACTGTAAAGTTAAAAACTGAGTTTTCTCAGTGATTTTGGCAGTCCCCTGCAAAGGGTATTTGGAGTATCGCTTGCAGGTCAATACTTCCACACACAAACTTTGAATTGTCAGCCGCAGTTTTGGTATGTTCTTCCTTCATTTCTCGTATTTGAAGCTTACGAGTGATGTGGTCCAAACAGTCCGAGTTGGTGGTAGTTGTCTTGGTGCGTTCTGCCTCGGTGCACTTCGAGCATTGATCCTTCTTCGGGTTGAAAATGGCTAAGGGTGGCTCGAACTTATTAAAAATCGCCCCGAATACAGATTCTGACACCTGAGGGCGATTCGCATCCTTGCTGTACAGGTAAGGTAAGGTTCGTATGTTTATGTCCGGTGCGAAGTAGATACGATTGCGCTTCTTTCTACAGTAGTGAGCAGGAACTTTCGGAAACGAGTTAATGAAGGCAAGAACGTGGCGAACAACTCGTTCTGGAGTTGCATTTGGAGCTGGTCGTCCAGCCCTCCGATCTCGCCCTAAGTAGGATGCGTGAGGGCTCTTATACTGCAAAGCTGCGTTCCCCTTGTCCTACTACATCTATAGCAGTGGCATTATTTTGAGAGTTAGTTTGGACTTTATCAGAGGTGTTATTTTCACGTTCCAACTCATCCAAACACCTGCACAATTGATCTGCCTCTGCACTCATTTCTAATCATATGCAAAATAAATACATTAGTACAGCCTTCAGTACAAATACGAGGTTTTGATTGTTTTGGTAGATAAAGAATGAGTTTAATAAGATGACTACTTACCGCTGTAGTATAACAGCTATGAAAGCAGTCTCCACAGTCAATATTGACACCATGTCACTCATTCACGATTAACACCTACAGCTGTTATGCGAGCCAGAACAATCTGCTGTACAGGACCGCCAAAACAACACGTACCAAGGCCAGTAATGAATCAAGAACAAGATCTACGTCCATTCTTGTTTCGTGAAGTAAATGCACACGGATACTATGTCCGGACATAGCACAATTGAGCACGTCAGTCCTGATAACAAGGAAGATATCAGGACTAGTACTTGTGTGCGCTTGTAAAGAAGACAGGGTAGGACATAGTAATTTTAGGTTTCTCGAATTTTCTCGTATTTCCCACTTGATATGGACAAAGAACAGCTGTGAATTCAATGCCGTTTCTCATGACTAATCTGGTGGTACCAATATGTCGATATCCGAAAAAAGTGGACATAGCACTTGTGTGCTTTAAGGTATCGTTTTGTTTCATGATACTATATAGCTACATACATTTTCGGATTCCCCCCCCCCCCCGAAGCTCTACAACTTATACAGGGTGGTCGGAAATAACGTGAACCGGGTATATGAGCGTTAGAGGGTTCGCCATATTGATGAAATATTTAAGGAAAATAATTCGTATTCTTGCACCACTGTCATTTTATCAGCCGTTGAACTTAGGCAATCAGATCGCTCCACGGGTGAATTCAAAGGAGCTTTGTCAGGCGGTGCTGCTAAAGATGGTTTGCCGTGGTTTCCCATTTTCACATCAGAAAATGTTTGGGTTGTAACTTAAAACTTAACTCCATGGCCGCCTCCTTCCCCAGGTTTCTGAAAATAAAAAGCCAGTGGTTCTTAAATGTCGTCATAATTGTGAAGTTTTCATCATATGATAACGCCTTACTTACAGTTTTTCTTCAGTACTGTGAATCTTAAGTCGAAATAATTTTTATGGCATTTTCGAAGTCTGTTTTACTCTCCAATATTCTGTCTCTTCATCCATGCCAATTTTGATCATCAGTCTATATTTATACTATTTAAAAAAAACACGAACACCCAATGACACAAGAATGTAACCACAGCACAACACAAACCAACTTCCCACAACACAAAGACCACGAAAAATTGCACTGAAAATTATTTTCATTTATTGTCAAAAGAGGAAGTAGGGGTTATGCGAGGCTTGAAATGAAAGCATATACATTTCTGGAAATTGGGTTCAGAGTATCACTGCTCTGTTCCTGTAGCCAGCTAACGGTAGTTGAACATTCCTGTTACAATATGAGATTAAATGTATGATTATGTTTGAGAAACATAGAATATGGGCAGATAAATATGCATTCATCATGCACCCCTTTCGTATAATCCACAGACCCGCAGGGGTCTACGGACCACATATTTCCAATCGATAGTATAGCACTTAAATATTTTATACATTTACTAAACAAAAAAGCGACATAAAATAATCCAGGCATTATACTACCGAGCGAGTTGGCCGTGCGTTTAGGATTGCATGGCTGGCAGCTTGAATTCGGGAGACAGTGGGATCGAATCCCGTCGACGGTAGCCCTGGCTTTCCATGGTTTCAGATTTTCACACCGGGAGAATGCTGTCTGGAGCTGTATATTAATTAAGGCCACGGACACAATGTTCCAAATCCTAGCCCTTTCCCTTCCTTCAATCACCAAATTCATTTGATGCATTAATGCGACATTAAACCATTGGCAAACAAACTCTACATTATACTTCTTCCGTTTAATCGTACACTTCTGCAAACGACTGCATCTGATTACATTTCAATAATTACCCAAATCCCATGTCGCAGCAGACCCGAAGTGTCTTGGCCTACCAAGCGACCGCTGCTCAGCCCGATGGCCTGCAGATTACGAGGTGTCGTGTGGTCAACACCAGTGGCATATACCGAGGCCTACCAAGGCTATTGGTGAAGCCCAAACCTCAAATAACAACGATGGGAATCTAAAGCACATTATAATGCAACTATCTGACACTTCGTTCCATTTATAACACTTGAACGCAATAGGAAAAATCATCGGACGTATTTCGGAGAGCAAGTCATAGGAGACTGATATTGCAGTCCAAGCGCTGCGTCCCTCTCCCCTCGCCTCACCTCACGCGTCTTGCTACTGGATGTCCATCAGGAACGGGGACCGGGGGTATAGCTGTGCTAGGCTTCGGCCCGTCAGATCGCCACTGCAAACTGACAGCCATGCGTTGTTCCTCTTCGTATATATTTAATCGCCTCATACTCATAGATAGAGTGCTTGTATTTCACTCCCGTTTACCTCAACATCCTTGTAGGAAGACCCTGCAAGACTGCTGTTATAGGAGTGATATAGTTTTCTTTGTATAGGTAGATCTAAATTAAATACAATCTTCCAGGTTTAGTGTTCTCTCTTGTTGGTTGGAATCGAACCAGTAATCATGGGTTACACACCACCAACCAAGGAAGCTAATAAACCAGAGAACGATTAGTACGACCACTGGTAATGCTGTACAATTCAAAATTATTATGTAACAATAATAATAATAATAATAACAATAATAATAATAACGGTGGTGAACTAATGAGGATGAAATGAATGGCAAAGACGTCAAAAACACCCAGCCACCAAACCAGGGGAATTAAGAGTCCGAGGGAGTTGATTCTGAGAACTGAACTGAGGCCATCGGGCCAAAGCCGGACTTAAGGACTGTATTTCACTAAACCTTAGGCTACCATCTCCACTGATCAGGTGTTCATTATTGACAGTAGCAGAGGGCAGGACAGTAGCTTGTGAACCAGCCTTGACAACACTACTCGGTTGGTTATCGGCTGCAGCTCAAAACACTTAAGACTTGACGTTCACTAAACCAACCATCGGAATGGGGTGGCAGCCCACGTCTTGATCCCAGCAAACGCCACTGGTAAGCACGGAGAATCCTCTCACCCGTTCCATATCAGTTACTCACAACTTCTTTTTATTTCATTATTCTTGGCTTTCTAGACCGGGGCTACCATCTCACCGTCAGATACGAACTCTTCAATTGTAATCATGCATGCGGAGTGGACCTCGAACCAGCCATCAGATCCAGGTAAAAATTCCTGACCTGGTCGGGAATCAAACCCGCGTAAAAGGTAGTCACTCTACCCCTACAACGCGGGGCCGGCTCTCAATAATTAAGATATGAAAATATTGAGTGGGAAGGTAAGCGAGAGGAATTTTTCCTAGGACGGAGTACATGACTTAAGCCGTTGGCCCTATTCCGGACCAGGAATAAAAATAACTCCCCTAATCTCTTCATTTATTGTTTGACATTAATGTGATCACAAATTCCGTTCTAAAAACTGGAATAAATTTTGCCGCTTAAGAGCCCAATCAGTCGCTCACAACTTCTTTTATTCTGTCGCAACAATCATCAACACACGTTAGATGGTCTTGATACTGCCGCATCTTAAATTAAATATAAATCAACTTGTTACATCGTTGCAATACTACTCTCGGATTCGGAAGATGGTGTATTCGAATCCCACAATCAACAGCCCTAAAAGTGGTTTTCCATGTTTCCCATTTTCACACAAGTGCTAGACCTGTACCTTATTTAAGGGCAAGCTCACTACCTTCCCAGAGGAGGTGGTGGGTTCGAACCCCACTGTCGGCAGCCCTGAATGTGGTTCTCCGTGCTTTCCCATTTTTACACCAGGAAATTTCTGGGGTCGTATCTTAATTAAGGCCATGGCCGCTTCCTTTCCACTCCTAGCACTTTCCTATCCCATCGTCGTCGTAAAACATATGTGTGTCAGTGCGACGTAAAGCAAATTGCATTAATAAATCTACCTTTCCAATCATAGGTATTTCCCATCCTTGCGAAAATAGCGATGTGCCACTGCAGTGTTAAACCACTAGCAAAAAGGAGAAGTACCCCGCGGTTGGATAGAAACTCATTCACTTACTGTTTGTTCAAATACTTGCTAAAAGCACTTGGACATACATATGTAGGTCGATTCTTCCACCACCGCGGAATCCGGTCTTTACTCCTGGTAGTTTGTGTTACACAGAAAAGAAAGACAAAGCTGGCAACTAGCTGACAGGCACGTGGCTTAAGTCTTCGCCAAGCTGAAAGATACTTGCTGAGTGTTTTCCACTCGACAGCGCAGCTACGCAAGCGTTTTAAATTCACACGGCACGATAGTGCTCCATCAGACAAGAAGGAATCTGTTTACAGAAAAAAAGCACATATTAACTGATACATCCATATCGTAGGCTTCCTCCTCATAAAACATACAAATTCGACATTGTTTTCTTTTCTCTGACGTATGCTGTATACAGGGTCTACCATAATTCATAGCTCAAATTGAAACAGCTGTAAGAGCCGCAAACTGTAACAGACTAGTTTCTTTTTCATTAAAACCAACTGTACTTCTAACAAAGAATCTAGTAACTTTTCTTAATGTTGTATTGGAACTGTTTTTTTTTTCTAACTAGGATGACGTTTACACCACAATAAAGTCAGTGGTATGGGCAACCACAAATTACCTAGCAAGCGACTCGTTTGCAAGACCCATGTTTACTGAGTACTGAGACATTTTTGCTTCTAGTATCGTGTACTAACTGCTGTTCCAATTTGCACTATTAATTATGATACGCCCTGCATATTTACTGAGAGGGCGGTGAGATAAAACTAGAGGGGGAAAGGGAAAACACCCAAAACAAATTATTATTAATCCATTACGCGTTTTACTTTGAAGACACACGTGAATTATTCGCCGATAAGACAATATTATGTATTCCCCGAACAAAAATGTTCGGTTCTTGATAATAGATTCCAAATTGAGGGGAAATCCCCTGATTGCCTTAAATGTGCGATTCCATGACTAAATGGTCAGTATTCTTGTCTTCATACCACAGGTCCCCGGGTTACATTCCTGGGTGAGTCATGGGATTGCAATCACGTATGGTTGATTGCTTTAACTTGGGGGATAAGACATCTCTCTGAAGCATTCCTGCGACTCATACAACGCTCGGAATAATACATAAAAATTAATAATAATAATTTTATTTTAGGTCCCTTTAACTACCTTTATGGTTTTCGGAGACGCCGAGATGCCCGAAGTTTGTCCCGCAGAAGTTCTTTTACGTGTCAGTAAATCTACCGACACGAGGCTGACGTATTTGAGCACCTTGAAATACCACCGGCCTGAGCCAGGATAGAACCTGCCATGTTGGTTTCAGAAGGCCAGTTCCTCAACCATGTGAGACACTCAGCCCGGCCCGCTCAGAGTAATACACTACACAACAATAACAGGCGATTCAATTCCCACGGCAAACACCGCTCACTTGCACCGGAGTATCTGCCTTACAGGGGGTGCACTCAACTGTTAATACCCACACGGAGCTGTAAATGATATCACCTTCAATCCATTATTTGGGGTATGTAAGACGTAAACCTGAATTTACCTCTTGTACTCTAATTGCAGTCAAATTACCATTTAATGAATTTAACTAAGTTCGTCTGTGTGCAAAATATTTGGTGATGTTACATTAATTGGTGCGCTCTATAAATTAAATGAAATGGCGTATGGCTTTTAGTGCCGGGAGTGTCCGAGAACATGTTCGGCTCGCCAGGTGCAGGTCTTTTGATTTGACTCCCGTAGGCGACCTACGATTGGTGATGAGGATGAAATGATGATGAAGACGACACATACACCCAGCCCCCGTACCAGAGAAATTAACCCATGATGGTTAAAGTTCTAGAGCCTGCCGGGAATCGAACCCGGGACCCCTGTGACCAAAGGCCATCACGCTAACCATTTAGCCATGAGCCGGACTGCTCTATAAAGCAATGGTCCGACAGATGACCAAGGTCTATATGAACTTTTATAGCTTCTAAGTCTACAGTAACACATCTGCTGACTACGTGAAATGTTCTTCCTGCATCAGGAAGATACTACGATGCCCGTAGCTATGGTGGTGTTTGACATTCACAAATTTAACTTTGAAAATCCTTACAAGATTTCTGAATATGTAGATTTCCTTATACTACAAGGTGGGGTATTTAATATAGACCGTGTAAATAACGTGAACATTTGAAGTGACAAAATTTGCTTGTCTTGAGGGTGAAATTAATGTGTTATCAACAGGGCTTGCATAGTATTTAAAGTAGAGGAGATATGAAAGTCAGCATCACTGTATTCGCACATAGAACAATATGTTTTATAACTGAGTATTCGAATAATAATAATAACAATAATAATAATAATAATAATAATAATAATAATAATAATAATAATAATAATAATAATAATAATAATAATAATAATAATGTTATTTGTTTTACGTCCCACTAACTACTCTTTTACGGTTTTCGGAGACGCCGAGGTGCCGGAATTTAGTCCACCAGGAGTTCTTTTACGTGCCAGTAAATCTACCGACACGAGGCTGACGTATTTGAGCACCTTCAAATACCACCGGACTGAGCCAGGATCGAACCTGCCAAGTTGGGGCCAAAAGGCCAGCGCCTTAACCGTCTGAGCCACTCAGCCCGGCACTGAGTATTCGTAAATGACTAGTCGCACCTCAGTGGAATGTTTTCTAACAATTGTGGCGAGCACTGCTCTTAAGACTTAAATATTCTTATTTCTGTATGATGTCCCATCAATAAAATAGAGACCATCGATTATTTACAAGACCATATCACACATTTGCAGGAAGAAAGGACTTGACTTACTCATTTCTGTCAGCCACTTTGGGTCTTAAATTGACTGGTAGCGCAAGCTAGCGAATTAATTACGATGGGAAATGCTTGTTATTTATTCTTCAGTCGTTTAAAAGTTCCCTGGCATGCAATTTACACTTGATCAATCTGAATATTTGTTGGAAATTACTTTGTGCCTGCAAAAGCAAACCGTACTCTGAGTTCTAGTACCAAAAATATATTTCATTCATCAAAGTGTCATGTTTTATTTTTACAAATTTTTCAGTCGTAACATCTCCAAACCTTGCTATTTTCAGTGAAATTGTTTGTAATTTAAAATACAGAATAAGCTGTAATTTCTGTATGTTTGAAAGCATTCGTTTCTAGTTTACACAAATTTGCATGGTGGGTACGTCAACCAATCACCACTGACCTTCTTTTAGGGCTATCGTTTAAGTGGAGGATTGATTTGTTTCCAAGCAAGTACTGGAAAATTCGAATATCAAATGAGTTTAATATTGTTATTACGTTGAATCGACGCAGACAGTTATTATTGTGAAGGTAGGGTAGGACAAGAATAGGACAAGAAGGAAGTGACCGTGGTCTTATATAAGCAGCAGTTACCTGGTGTAAAAATGGGAAGCCATGGATAAACATCTTGAGTGCTGCTGACAGTGGGGTTCGGACCCACCAGCTCCTGAATGAAGACAACAGCTACATGACGCGAACCGCGCAGCCACCTCGCTCGGTGAAAATGATTTTGCTGAACCATTCAATTGCTATCCAATGTCCTTTTAAAAGTCTAGTAAGGAAATGTGTGGGTGATCTAATTTCCAATGATTAATATTACGCAAATAATTTGGATTACGAATGGAAACAGTAGAGACATTTTTGTGAAAAGTATGTATAGTAGAGCCATACGCCTATCCTCCCTAAAAATAGACGTTGCGACTAATATGTTTTCTTGTACTGTACAAGCAAAGTTTGGATGATCTTATGTTGGCGAGCACTTTGTAAGATTGTCTTCAATTTTGTGAAGAATATACAAATGCAATATTTATAATTGTAAAGAAAATATTTCGTTTATTTTGTATAATGTCTGTCTCTTCTTCCGTAAATTATTTCATATTCACAGAACAGGATGGGTCTATACTCGAACATTCATGGGTGATGTCCAAATGCTTGTTTAACACGTCATTGGTAATTCAAGCCGGAGACTGCCTCCATTTACATAAATTAGCCGTCACTGTAGCGTGTTCCCTACATGTGGATAACATCATAGGTCTTCATTCATTTTCACGATGGAATTTCCATCGTCAATCCCTAGACAATCACAAGCAACAATATGAAATGCAGAGTCATACAATTTCTTGTCGGTTAGCGGAAAACCTAACATTATTATCATTAATATTACTGAATTATCATGTCCTAATGACGTCAGTGAAAGTGAAAATTAAGATAATGTATTTCCTAATAGTTGCTCTAGACGTCTGACGTGATTCATAACCGTTCATAACCATCGCTAAAATGTCCTCAATATTCACAATGGTTGTATGACCGGCATGAAGTAAAATCCCCCTTAACCACTTCAGTGCATAACAGTTTAACCTACAGTCATATAATACTAAAACCTTCTTTAGAGTAAAAGAATGACATGTTTACATAACTTATCTGGAATACTATTACTATTGTAATTTTTTCCTGACCTTTTCCCAAATGTATTAAGCTTGAAACTTGATATGGATTTGGCCCTTTTTTACGGCCGGTTGCCCTTTGAGACGCCAAAAGAGTATGCAGGGATGTATTCACTGTTGCGTTCTTCTATGGTGTAAATATATGAAAATATTTCCTTTATCTTGTATAAAATATATCCCTTCTTCCGTAAATTATTTCATATTCACTGAATAGGATGGGTCTGGACTCGAACATTCATGGGTGATGTCCAAATCGTCGTTGCCGGGACAAAACCTCCTATGTGAAATATTTTAGCTTAAAACTTTGGCCGGTAAGGTTCTGTCCTCTAAGGTGCAATATTGTGTGAATACTGTCAAGACATTCTCGCTCTTCATAATGTATGTGCTGCGGGTCAGTATATCTACAAATATATTATCACATAGGAGGTTTTGTCCCCGCAAAGACGAAATGCGTGTTTAACACCTGATTGGCAATTAAGACTATCACCAACACCCGCGCTGGAGGAACTAACCTATCGCAACTAAAATTCCTTTGAAAACATCGTTCCGGGGGGGGGGGGGTGAGGGGGAGTTGAATCCGGGGCCATTTGGACTGAAGGCGACTACATTGAAAATCCAATATCTGTAAAGTTATAACGAGCTGTCGCGGCATTATTATATTGAGGAAGCATCACTTACACTTACGTTGTATATTATATTTTTGTTATATGCATTCGACAGTACAATAAGTGTGAGAGAGAAAATTCATTAAAAATGGCTGAGCTAATTCAAGGGATATCACTCGAAGGTTCAGCCTAATGCTAACCCGTAAGGACAATAAGAAATAGATTTAATTAGTTTTCATTTTATTTTTAAAAAATCGTGATATTTATTATTTTCAGACCACAAATCCGCCTCCCATCTGCCGATGGATTACAGTTATTCAAATTACTTTGAAATTATAATATAATTTTGTACTATTTGGAATGAATCTCTCAAACTCACAGTTGAAATATCATGCAGAATAGTGCTAGGGAGCCGAAATCTTCTGAAAATATTCGCAGAGAAATATGTTAAATATAGGTCAGGGAAAAGTGTTCCAAGCATTGCTAGTTATAGTAACTATTTTACCAGTTTTGGTTTAACGATTTTTGGAGGCAGCACACATATGCAGGAAATTTTGTCCCGCAGGAGATCTTTATCTTTCTAGGAGTCTGTTTTTGAAACGAATAGTAATAACAACCCACTTCGTTCCACTGCTTTAATACTGGAACTTTACAAAACAACAATGAGCAACTTAATGTTAAAACATTGCCGGGTGATAAACTGCGTATGTATCAAGTGAAAATATTTCCATGATACAATCGTCAATCGTTTCAATATTTCATAAAAATGAGGAACTGGTTTACAAGGCATTAGATCATTCTGTGTAGGGGGCCCCTTTAAACAACAAGCATTGTCATCATTCTGTGTGACTTCAGTCTCCACACCGCCGATCTGCGACTTGCGGGGGGGAGGGGGGGGGGCAGGGTGTGGGCAGGTAGAGTACCTGGTGGCAGGTTACGTAAAGATGTTCTTCGTCGTAAACGGAGTTGTGAAATTCTTAATCGCTCCAGATAAAGATCAATAGGACAAGTTTCTGCAAACAGTTCCTTCAATAATACTGAGTATGTAACGCTTTTTGAGGGGTAAAAAACATTTTGAGGCAAATATGGTATCAGAGATCTAGTCAATTTATATTACCAATAATATTAGTCCCACATACAGTCTGTAGGATTTAGATTTGGTGCCATTTGGTGTGCGTGGGTGAAGAAATCGACATTCCCGCACAACCCACCAGTTCCCAAAAAATCTAAACTTTATTTATGGACCAAATCTTAATAATTAATTATTTCGTGTAAACATGAAAAATATCACTGCTGACCCTTTACAAGACGACACCGTACTACTTGGAGCGCCGAATAACCTTTTTACCACCTTCAAAAATAAATGGATGTTATTCTGAAGAGATACCTACAAACATTCTCGTAATTTATGTAAAATCCTTAATAGGGAAATATTCAAGAAAGTTTCTCATAAATCTTAAGGCTAGTTGTAATTTTACATTTAAATCCCATTTTCTCCCATAGTATTCTGCCAAATATAACAAAATTTGTATAGTATATCGATGGCTTTCTTTTAAAACCTCGTATGTCCAAATGTTCTTCCTACCTATTATATCCCTTTAGACTGGCCACGCCTCCCGGTCATATATTTGTATGCAGTCCATCAGAATAATTTTCGCTGTGTTCATTTTCCTTTGCTGATGTCTAAAGGAAAATGGACCTTAACGTATCGTATTGTAGGGATGTTGATTGCATGGCAAATTTATACACTCCTTCAGTGTAATGTATTTAAGGTTCATTTTCCTTTACATTTTGGCAGAGGAAAATGACCATAACGAAAATTATTCTTTCGGACTGCATATAAATATGGGACTGGGAGGCGTGACCAGTCTTAAGGAATATAATGGATAGGAAGAGTATTCAGACTTACGAGGTTTTTACAGAAAGCCATCGATATGTATCACAGCTATATTAAGAAACCTGCGAATGGAATTTCGATTGCAGAATTTTTTCAAATACTAGGAATTGTTAAGTCCAATATTTTAGTACGTAAAATTTACACAAATGTTAGTATGATATATCACCTTATATAAATTAAATACAGAAAAATATATATGTAGTCCTTTTGAAAGAAGTATTATCTACCTAATTACGAATTCACATTAACATGTTAATTGAATTCCATTAAAATGGAATTAAAAATTTCAAAAACTATTTATGAAAAGCTATTAATTGGATATGAAAGAAATGTTCGTGATATCTCTACTTTTTATGTAGGTGACATTCCCACAAAGTCCATGCATTAGGTAAAGGTATCTTTTTATCTCCGGAATGTTGCCTTAAACAAGGTTTTGGAATAACCGTCCATCCTGCACTTTCATTAGGGAATTTATAATTGAAACACAAATCTTGCTTTGCTACTTAAGAAAACACAACGATTATTTATAAAGGGTATTCCCAAACATGTGGGAAGTAATCTGAATGCGGATATAATACCCCAAAACATTACAAAATGTCCCTGTAAATATATGGCCTAACGTCGATCACTTACGAGTTCTAGTTATTAGCTGGAATGGGCGGATAACCGTATTAGGAATTAAATTTAGAATCAGAGATGCCATTGCGCTGATGTGGTGGTTTGTTGCGTGTATCATACTAACGGAGCGTGTTTTGAACATTCTATATAGGAAAGAGTTTCGCGTGGTAAGTTGGTACGTCCAGTACTGTGTATTTTCGATTATTAATACACTATATAGAGTTGTAGGAAAGGAATTCAAGCAAGGAAATAAAGCGTTTACGGACCCATGTCCGCGTGACATACAACCTGTGACAATAAAGTTCGGTGAAGAGTCCTGTACTATCAACATAGATGAACAATGCACGGCAGTGACCTTACTGTCCTTCGAAATAGTCCCCTCCCATACCTATGCACTGCTGAGATCGGCGATACATGTCCTGGAAACTGTTCAAGAGGGCTTCCTTTGGGAAGATGTTCAAAAGCCTCGTCACGTTTCGTTTCAAATCTCTTTCCTTTCTAAGCGAGTTTAATGCGTGACTTTCCGGCTCTTACTTTTTCCGACGAGGGGATCCCGGAGAACGCCATTGCATGCTCTGCCGTTTCGTTTCAGGGTCGTACCTGACACACCAGGTTTCATCCTCAGTGACAATGTAGTTCAAGACATTTGGTGTCACATCCGCCGTTTCGACAAAATCATATGAAGCCTCTAACGTGCCTGCTTCTGATCGTCAGTCAAATGATGTGGCACAAGACGAAGACACGTTTCCATTTTCCCTTACTTCTGGGTAATGATTTGTCTCATGGATTCACGGTTAATCTGCAGTTCATCCGCTATCATGCGCACAGTTAATCGCCGATCATTCGTGATTAATGCCTTCACCTTCTCAATGTTTTCGTCACTGACGACGGTCGCCAGTCTTCCGCTACGGGGGTTGGCAGAAACACCTTCCCGGCCTCCTCAAAAACGGGCGAACCACTCATACACACACTTCAAGGACAGTGACTAATCGCCATAAACACGTGCCAGCATCGCTTGCGTTCCTTTCGGTGTCTTTCCAAATTTAAAACAAAAGTGTACATTGATATTTTGGTCATTTATGTTCCTGTTCGCATTCAGAACCAACGCACTAAACACGCACTGTGTCAAATAGGTCTTACACGGCACACACACGATGCTCAACTGAACAACGTTGGGAGCAGGTGATCAAAAGCTGCTGCTACGCAGGTGCAGCGTTGTGTGTCTCCAGTGTTGACGGATCGACCGTTCTGACTTCATTCAGCGAACTTTATTGTCACAGGTTGTATTTTCTTCTGCGTGTAAGGAATGTGTGCTGAAGTTTGCCCTACCTTACACTAACACTCTGTATCCATTTATCTATGTATTTATCTACCTGTCTATCTATCAATGTATCTATCTATACACATACTTATTTATCTACCTCTGAATACCGAACGGACTGGCTAAGCGGTAGGAAATTTGTAACTAAAAGCTTGCATTCACAAGAAAGACAAATGCCAGACCTAAAGAGGGTTTCTCGTAGATTTCCCATTTTCAGAGCACGAAAGTGCCAAGAATGTACATTAATTAAGGCCATAATTGCTACTGTATCCTCCTCGTCCGTGCTCTTTCCTATCACATCGTCACCCAAAGCCTGTGTACGTTAACACTGTTTTAATACAACCAGTTACAGGACTGATCCTCGTTGTAATGTCTTACGATTTATAAATATTTTCCTGTGACATCCTGCTGCACACGCAATGTTTTGGAGCTACAGTTCGTTGCAGTTATCCGACATACAATATATGGCACATATTTGTATCCAACATGCATCAGAAGTACTGCAAATAACACGAAACACCGAACTCACCCACACGAAAACCAATAAACATAGAATCTAGTGGATGAAACGTTTTGAACTGGCCTCAAGTGGCCAACTTCCCAAGCTGATGAGTTGGTGGGTTATCCATTTCAGCAGGGAAACTGTGAGCATCCCGCCATAAACCGACTACACTCTGTGGTATATGCAGTGACAGGGATACAATAAACTCTTCAATACCTCACCGTGTTATATTCCCCTGCACTTAAACTTTTCTAATTTGATTCTCACAAAATTAATATAAGTGAATTTTTTTCGATGGGATCGATAAAGCCTTCACTTCCAATATTCCTCAACATTTGTATAAATACCTTACCATTTATTTCATGTAATGTTGTTAGAGCCACCAATATAACGAAATAATGTGATTTGCGGAATTTTCACTTACCTAGACCTACCTTAATTCTAAACTTTGCTCTCTTTAAATTGTTTTACTAAACGGTAACAAATATTTTATCTCCATTCTATAATGCAAAACTAATCTTCGATTTATTAACATTATATTTAGGGATGAAAATACCGGATTATGATTATTATTATTATTATTATTATTATTATTATTATTATTACTATGTATTTATTTATTTGTTTATTTATTTGTTTTCCACAAATGTAGATATAATTTAGGAATGGTGAATGGAGAAAGGGCAAAACCTCACAAAAACGAAGGTGCCTCCGTCCCCAATTAAAATTACAATATTGAATCATTACAATTTTAGGCTACAGAATGTGTTGATATTTATTTACCGTATTTACACAGACGTGTTGCTTACATAATATTCAGAAAACCTGTTTAAAATTCAAGTAATTCTACTCACGAACACAGACACATGCATACACTTCAGCTAGATCGGCTCATTTACAACATGGCCCAGGTACGTGGTAATGCAAGTGGCTCTCCACCTAGGGTGAAGAGCATGTGACATGCAGGGTAAACCTTCTGCGGTCAGTAGAACTTAATCAGCGTAAAAGGTTAAATAGTGTCACATCGCAACGGGGCAACGCGCGAACATCAAGTCCGGCAACATGTAGGGGAAAACGGTGAAGGAAAGACACATGAAATGTTGGTGCAGGTTTACGGCAGAGAAAATGCGAACAAACAATGCCTCCGCGGTCAGTGAGATCCGTGTGCGTCAATTCCCGACTCAGTGGGGCGGGTCTGTTCTTGAGCATCCACCGTACTATCCTGATATGACCTCCTACGGACTTCTTCCTCTTCACCGTGCCTGAAGGGGGTCATGAAAAGCGCACATTTTGCGGACGTAGCAGCCATCCAAGTACGTTTGACAGCACTTCTGCGATCGATTCCTAAAGAGGCCCTTGTTGACATTTTCCGTAAGCTGTTTGCATGTAGCAGTACATTAATATATTGTACGTTATTAAGGTACAGTTACGTCATAATCAATTACTGCATTACAGCAAGCCTCGTGGCCATGATTGTTAAGGCGTCAAGTATATAATGGTCTCACGATGTGATTAGCCATTCCGAGTCCTGTTGGTCGAAATATTTTCACCATCGGCATTTCTGCCGGCAGGATATGAGAGATGGTGGTTTACAATTTCCAATCACTAGACTGCGTGCCAATGACCTGGGTTCAATACCAAACCTTTCTGCATCGTTCAAATGGAATGAGGGCATATAACGCTAATAGTGATTAGTTTGTCGGATTCTGAAATCAGGTCTTGATTGGTCCCTTACGTGTTTTCAACATCCAGACGCGCAGATTACCGATGGGCCTCAAGTACAAAGATCTGCACCAGGCGAGGCGAACATTTCCTCGAGCACTCCCGGCACTAAAAGCCGTACGATAAATAAATAAGCGTATTTTATTACGCTGCTGAAGTATATATGATAATAATAAATTATCTTTCATACCCGTGCAAGTCAAGAAGGTCCTTGACGAAACTAAAGGTAAAGGCGTCCTCCATGCATTAAGAAAGTAAAGGTATATGCTTCCCCCATCCATAAGAAAACTAAAGGTATAGACTTCCCCGATTCATAAAGAAACTAAAGGTATAGGCTTCCCCGATCCACATAGAAACTAAACGTATAGGCTTCCCCGATCCACATAGAAACTAAAGGTAAAGGCGTCCCATATCCATAAAAGAACTAAAGGTAAAGGCGTCCCCCATTCATAAAGAAACTAAAGGTATAGGCTTCCCCGATCCACATAGAAACTAAAGGTAAAGGCGTCCCCTATCCATAAAAGAACTAAAGGTATAGACGTCCCCCATCCATAAAGAAACTAAAGGTATAGGCTTCCCCCATTCATAAAGAAACTAAAGGTAAAGGCTTCCCCCATTCACAAAGAAACTAAAGGTAAAGGCTTCCCCCATCCATAAAGAAACAAAAAGTAAAGGTGTCCCCCATCCATAAAAGAACTAAAGGCAAAGGCGTCCCCCATCCATAAAGAAACTAAAGGTATAGGCTTCCCCGATCCATAAAGAAACTAAAGATATAGGCTTCCCCGATCCACATAGAAACTAAAGGTAAAGGCGTCCCCCATCCATAAAGAAACAAAAAGTAAAGGTGTCCCCCATCCATAAAAGAACTAAAGGCAAAGGCGTCCCCCATCCATAAAGAAACTAAAGGTATAGGCTTCCCCATCCACAAAGAAACTAAAGATATAGGCTTCCCCGATCCACATAGAAACTAAAGGTAAAGGCGTCCCCCATCCATTAAGAAACTAAAAGTAAAGGCGTCCCCCATCCATAAAAGAACTAAAGGTAAAGGGGTCCCCCATCCATACAGAAACTAAAGGTATAGGCTTCCCCCATTCATAAAGAAACTAAAGTTAAAGGCTTCCCCCATTCATAAAGAAACTTAAGGTAAAGGCTTCCCCCATTCATAAAGAAACTAAAGATGTAGGCTTCCCCGATCCATAAAGAAACTAAAGATATAGGCTTCCCCGATCCACATAGAAACTAAAGGTAAAGGCGTCCCCCATCCATAAAGAAACAAAAAGTAAAGGTGTCCCCCATCCATAAAAGAACTAAAGGCAAAGGCGTCCCCCATCCATAAAGAAACTAAAGGTATAGGCTTCCCCCATCCACAAAGAAACTAAAGATATAGGCTTCCCCGATCCACATAGAAACTAAAAGTAAAGGCGTCCCCCATTCATAAAGAAACTAAAGGTATAGGCTTCCCCCATCCATAAAGAAACTATTATAGGCTTCCCCCATCCGTAAAGTAACTAAAGGTGTAGGCTTCCCCAATCCATAAAGAAACTAAATATAGGCTTCCCCCATTCATAAAGAAACTAAAGGTAAAGGCTTCCCCCATTCATAAAGAAACTAAATATATAGGCTTCCCCCATCCATAAAGAAACTAAAGGTAAAGGCGTCCCCCATCCGTAAAGAAACTAAAGTTAAAGGCTTCCCCCATCCATAAAGAAACTAAAGGTAAAGGCTTCCCCCATCCATAAAGAAACTAAATATAGGCTTCCCCCATCCGTAAAGTAACTAAAGGTGTAGGCTTCCCCGATCCATAAAGAAACTAAAGGTATAGGCTTCTCCCATCCATAAAGAAACTAAAGATATAGGCTTCCCCCATTCATAAAGAAACTAAAGGTAAAGGCGTCCCCCATCCGTAAAGAAACTAAAGGTAAAGGCGTCCCCCTTCCATAAAGAAACTAAAGGTATATTCTTTCCCCATTCATAAACAAACTAAAGGTAAAGGCTTCCCCCATTCATAAAGAAACTAAAGATATAGGCTTCCCCGATCCATAAAGAAACTAAAGTTATAGGCTTTCTCCATTCATAAAGAAACTAAAGGTAAAGGCTTCCCCCATCCATAAAGAAACTAAAAGTATAGGCTTCCCCCATCCATAAAGAAACTAAAGGTATTGGCTTCTCCCATCCATAAAGAAACTAAAGATATAGGCTTCCCCCATCCATAAAGAAACTAAAGGTAAAGGCGTCCCCCATCCATAAAGAAACTAAAGATATAAGCTTCCCCCATCAATAAAGGAACTTACGGTATAAGCTTGCCCAATCCATAAAGAAACGAAAGGTAAAGGTGTCCCCTGTCCATTACGAAACTAAAGGTAAAGGCTTACACTATCCATTATGAAACTAAAGGTTAAGGCTTCCCCCATCCATTACGAAACTTAAGGTAAAGGCTTCCCCATCCATGACCTCGGAGCTCATACGGGAATTGTTTGTGATGAGACTGACAGATTTTAATGTAGATTGAATGATCAACAATGAACATATTCTAAATTTAATGGTATTAATTCATATTCCGTAAGATCACACACACAATCTGTTTTACATCGCATCGATTCAGATAGGTCTTATGGCGACGATGGCATAGGAAGAGGCTAGGAGTGGATAGGAAGCGACCGTGGCCTTAATTGATGTACAGCCCCAGCATTTGCCTGATGTGAAAAATGGGAAACCACGGAGAAACATATTCAGGGCTACCGAACCCACTATCTCCCGAATGTAAGCTGATAGCCACGTGACCCAAATCGCAAAGCCACTTGCTCTGTTCCGTAAGATCATTGACAGTTATAATTGGTGAAGAATTGATAGAGTGCTCGCAGCAATTAACCGATGATGACGCAAAATGACCATGGATATTCACTGAAGAAATATACCAACTCTTCTACACTGACTGACAGAGCAAATGCAACACCAAGAAGGAGTGGTCAGAACGTTATGCCAATTGCAGGGTAGACTGACGTCACTGAGGTATGCTCATGATGTGAAATGCGCCGCTGTGCTGCGCACGTAGCGAACGATAAATGGGACACGGCGTTGGCGAATGGTCCACTTCGTACCGTGATTTCTCAGCCGACAGTCATTGTAGAACGTGTTGTCGTGTGCCACAGGACACGTGTATAGCTAAGAATGCCAGGCCGCCGTCAACGGAGGCATTTCCAGCAGACAGACGACTTTACGAGGGGTATGGTGATCGGGCTGAGAAGGGCAGGTTGGTCGCTTCGTCAAATCGCAGCCGATACCCATAGGGATGTGTCCACGGTGCAGCGCCTGTGGCGAAGATGGTTGGCGCAGGGACATGTGGCACGTGCGAGGGGTCCAGGCGCAGCCCGAGTGACGTCTGCACGCGAGGATCGGCGCATCCGCCGCCAAGCGGTGGCAGCCCCGCACGCCACGTCAACCGCCATTCTTTAGCATGTGCAAGACACCCTGGCTGTTCCAATATCGACCAGAACAATTTCCCGTCGATTGGTTGAAGGAGGCCTGCACTCCCGGCGTCCGCTCAGAAGACTACCATTGACTCCACAGCATAGACGTGCACGCCTGGCATGGTGCCGGGCTAGAGCGACTTGGATGAGGGAATGGCGGAACGTCGTGTTCTCCGATGAGTCACGCTTCTGTTCTGTCAGTGATAGTCACCGCAGACGAGTGTGGCGTCGGCGTGGAGAAAGGTCAAATCCGGCAGTAACTGTGGAGCGCCCTACCGCTAGACAACGCGGCATCATGGTTTGGGGCGCTATTGCGTATGATTCCACGTCACCTCTAGTGCGTATTCAAGGCACGTTAAATGCCCACCGCTACATGCAGCATGTGCTGCGGCCGGTGGCACTCCCGTACCTTCAGGGGCTGCCCAATGCTCTGTTTCAGCATGATAATGCCCGCCCACACACTGCTCGCATCTCCCAACAGGCTTTACGAGGTGTACAGATGCTTCCGTGGCCAGCGTACTCTCTGGATCTCTCACCAATCGAACACGTGTGGGATCTCATTGGACGCCGTTTGCAAATTCTGCCCCAGCCTCGTACGGACGACCAACTGTGGCAAATGGTTGACAGAGAATGGAGAACCATCCCTCAGGACACCATCCGCACTCTTATTGACTCTGTACCTCGACGTGTTTCTGCGTGCATCGCCGCTCGCGGTGGTCCTACATCCTACTGAGTCGATGCCGTGCGCATTGTGTAACCTGCATATCGGTTTGAAATAAACATCAATTATTCTTCCGTGCCGACTCTGCTTTTTCCCGAACTTTCATCCCTTTCGAACCACTCCTCCTTGGTGTTGCATTTGCTCTGTCAGTCAGTGTATTTTAACGTTCCCTTAAAGATATGCTTTTATTGCCAGTTGATGTACCGTGCAGTATGTCAGAGGACTAATTTAATTCGAGCTGAATGGGAAAGTATCTTTCAGCACTCTAATGTCCGTATAGCGTTTTTGAGAGCTGCCAGTTCGAATGACGGAAGATGAGTTGAAAACTTTACGTGATGACCATGGCTTTCTTCTACCATAATAAATTACTAAATCATCAATGATCAAATTCCAGGAAGGACTACAGAATCGTGAGTTTGAAAATTAGAAATCTATGTCAGGAAAAGGTAAGGGGATGGCAATGTTCAGCGTGGCGCCCGAGGCTAACAAGTGGCAGTGTAACAAGAGCGTGTTATCTATGTCGGAGTGGATGACGTGTTTAATGACGAATGCAAGTGTTGCGGCGATTCGAGCTATTACTGATCTAGATATGACTGCCCGGGGACTGCATTCTTGGCTCACGTCTCGGAGCTGTGTGACCAAGGAATGCTCATTCCTAACTCGCGTCACTATAATATACGGTCAAAGATAGTTAACTCCCTGCGGAAGAAGGGTTGGACAGTAGATGATGAAATTTCCTGCCTTGTTGCGCATGGATTAACTCGGAGGGTTAACATAATAACGTACTCTACTAACACAAAGCGAATTTTAATTGTGGGTCCCACAGTAAGATTTGAGTTGGAAAATGAACAGGATACAGAGGTAAACTAATAACGGAAGAGTATTTGTGAACCCACAGTCACTTTCTTCAAAGAGTCACTTTGAGTCAATCGAGGGAGCTCCAGATACCATACAAGTTTTTTTTGAAAATTTAAGGATGAGATTCAGCTTACCATCCTATTTTAGAAATAAGATTGAGGTGACGGCGCTCAAGAACTCCTGCCAAATAAAGAATCACCACCTCAATCCAAATATATTAGTACGACTCGCTAAAGGTGACATATCAAATTTCTATTAATGAGTATACTGAGTCATATAGAGCTACCTTCGTATTTTTTTACAATTTGTTTTACTTCACACAGACACAGATAGGTCTTATGGTGACGATGGGACAGGAAAGGGCTAGGAGTGGGAAGGAAGTGGCCGTGGCCTTAATTATGGTACAGCCCCAACGTTTGCCTGGGGCCTATTCCACGAACAAACTTTTCAGCTTTTCACTTTGCACTTTTCAGTTCAGATTTTGTTCCACCGTCATTTTTCAGATTTAGCTTGCAAAGTGAAAAGTGAAAAGTTAGGAATCTTTTCACTTTTCAAGCCTGTTATGTTCCTCCATTGGTACGGAAATGCAAAGTGCAAAGAAATGAAGTGAAAATATCTTGCAAAGAGATGATTCCCTTTTCATCTGTTAATTAACAAGTATGTACAGTAGTTTCTCGGCGTAGAATTTTGTTTAGTGATATAAAAACGTTACGGCGTGAGCTTTTATTAGCATCAAGTGAGGACAGTGATGAAGAATCCAATAAGAGAACGTACAAAGACGAGATTAATTTTCATAACCTCACTTCGACGGACTTTCGCGAGTGATTTCGTATTACCCCAACACAGGCTTACTATATTCTTGAAATGATCGCACATTTATTGAAACATGTAACACCGGGCGAGTTGGCCATGCGTGTAGAGGCGCGCGGCTGTGAGCTTGCATCCGGGAGATAGTAGGTTCGAATCCCACTATCGGCAGCCCTGAAAATGGTTTTCCGTGGTTTCCCATTTTCACACCAGGCAAATGCTGGGGCAGTACCTTAATCAAGGCCACGACCGCTTCCTTCCAACTCCTAGGCCTTTCCTATCCCATCGTCGCCATAAGACCTATCTGTGTCGGTGCGACGTAAAGCCCCTAGCAAAAGAAAAAACATGTAACAAAAAGAAGTCAATTCCTTTCCGAAAAAGAACAAATTCTTATATGCTTATATACATTGGTTAGTAAATAGTGCCCAGCTGCACGGTGTAGCAGCAATGCATGGGACATCAAAATCAATTATTTGCAGAACTATTATCAAAGTCGTAGATGTTATAGTAAATGTAATATTTCCTAACAGCATGTTGGCCTGATAATCCACTTAATATAGCGACGGGATTTCTAATGAAGGGTGAATTTCCTGCTGTGTGTGGATGTGTTGACGGCAGCCTACTCTCGTTAACATTGATGTGTGTCATCATTTGGGAGGTTATGTTTAAAATTGTCAAAAAAGGCTGTCACGTTTCTCCTTGACAACTTCCAGCACAGCCAGCTTCTTGTAATAACCTTCTTTCCCATGATAAAATCTTTAACGGTACGACAATTATATCGCCAAGTTCGGCGCGAAAAGTAAAGCATTAAAATCATAGAATATTAGGCCTATACAGTTTGCTTATGGAATAAACTCGATCGGATCATTCATTCGCAAAGACTTTTCACTTTGCGAAGAAATTGAAAAGAACAACCTAGTTCATGGTGGAACAGAAAGACTTTGCACTTTGCAAGAATTGAAAAGTGAAAAGAGCAAAGTTGAAAAGTTTCAAAGATGGTTTGTGGAACAGGCCCCTGGTGTGAACCGTTCATTGTTAAACAGATCTGAAAAAAAAAAAATGATACCGAAAATGTGATTCTGACATCCCAAATATAATTTCAATCTCTAAAAACCTGTTTTACTCTCACGTATTGTATATAACTGCCTGACACGCAGTGTAGGGGAAAAGTGCCTGCCTCTTACCCGGAGGCAAAGGGTTCGATTCACGGCCAAGTCAGGGATTTCACCTGGATCTGAGAGCTGGTTCGATGTCCTCTCAGCCTACATGACTACAACTGAGGAGCTATCTGATGGTGAGATAGTGGCCCCGGTCTAGAAATCCCAGTATAATGGCCCAGAGAATTCGTCGTGTTGACCACACATCATCTCGTAATCTGCAGGCCTTCTGGCTGAGCAGCGATCGCTTCGTAGATCATAGCCCTTCGGAGCTCTTGCACCATGGGACTTAGTTTTGTTTGTACAGTATACGGTATAAATCAAAATATTAAGTGTTTTAATACTAATGTTTTTTTATAATGAAAGCCTCGTCCTTCTTCATAAACAGAGTATGCCTTTAACACCTCAGGTAGGTAGCTTGAATATAATAATAATATTAAGAACAGGAATAAATAATAATAATAATAATAATAATAATAATAATAATAATAATAATAATAAAAATAATAATAATAATAATAATAGTAATGATATATCCTTTCAGCTGCTGGTATTGTCATTAGAGTATGAAACTCTGGCAGAAAGCATATAAAACGTGGAGTGGACGTGGAAACTGTCATATCCCTCCTCGTAATTACTCATTTTCTCACACTGTGCCCAATCTGCATAACAATGCAGACGTGCAGGATCCATCAAATATGGAGAAAAATGGCAGTATTTATAAGCAAATATATTATGAACTAGCAAATGTACCCGTGCTTCGCTACGGTATTCTGCATTGTATACGAATATTGAAGTAAATACTGTACATGCAGTAAATAAGATTGTTTTAAAATAGCATGTCTCTTAGCGTTATCCGAGAAACAATATGGAGAGGTCCCCATACGTTGTTTCCAGTGTAAAGTGCTTGTTACTGAAACCGTACAGTGGGCGAAGGGGATCGAGCGGCGTCCGGCCAGAACGGGACCCGCGAAAAGAGCGCCTGCGAACAAAGGGAGGACAGGGCAACAGCCAAGCCCCCGCGGAAATACGCTCTCAACTTGCAGAGAGAGATAGAAGGGGACGCGATGCTGGAGTAGTCAGATACGCCCCGAGGTGTGGCCTAGCTTCCCAGAGTTCCAAACGAACATAAGGAACTTCCGGTTTTTTATGCACGTGTCACGGGTGCCAACGTCGGACTTTGGCGCGTAAACAATGGAATGATATTTTAATCCAAACATAGGAAAATTATGCGAGACACACCATTGAATAGAGCGGAATTTTCTGCGTTCCCCAGACTAAAAATATGTAATAACTTATGCAGGGGAAGAAATGAGGTCACCAGCTGTCAAGATGTAACATATCGCTAACACATGTGGATACAGCGGCGTCACCCAAGCCAAGAGTCGCGCTCAAAGTCGACTCCACCTCCCGAGGGACGCTAATGAATTAATCAAAGGCGGGAAGCAAATTACATAAAAACTGCTGATCGTAGGTCCAGCACGCCTGGCTCAAATGAAAGAGGAGACAGAGGGCTACAAGATGCAATATTTAAATATCGTCAATTCTTGGTACGAAAGGAGCTCTTGTTCTTAATGAACCGTGAACGTTGACGCCCCCAAGCTTCCGGCGGGCAAGATAATATAGGCCGAGCAGGCCATTGCAGAGACAGTTGTTCTTTTACGGTCGTTGAGAAGGACACTATGTCCCGCGGTGCCCCAGTTTAAGTCAGAAACCCTTGACCGCGTACTGAAAGCGCCATTGTGTCCAGCACGCTTTGTGAAGTGAACGGGAGGCCAAACGAGCCTAGGTATTGTTTCTGTGCTGCGTGTCAAACTAGTAAAAACCGCGAGGATAATTTACCAACAAGTAGCAGAATACGGCTGAGAAACTGCCGGTTTAATGAGTCAGTGAAATTCATAATTTGGTATCACCCAAAGTGTTGCTTTGAATCAGGGGCTCGAGTCTCGTGAGCCACCCGATTCTTACTGTGGACGCGCCCGCCGTAATTTGAAAGTCCGTCTTATTCGTGGTGTAAACTCTGAAAATAGAGGACGTGTGACGAGTGTAAAGTGTTACCCAATTGGATTACTGTAAGATTTCAGCTGTGACGAGTCCCCCAGGATGTCGGACTTGTATGGACCAGGGATGAAGGACTGCACGCCCGCCACCTACCGAGTGGTCATGGAGTACTAAGAACTTCACCATGGGTCTCCCGTGGAAGGAGAAACAACGGCCACCAAACAGATGAGTGATGTCCAAATTTAATTTCTAAGCATGACATAACCCGGGGATAGGATTAGCGTTCTTTTGTAAATATCAAAATGTTGTAAGTTAATGCATGTCCTATATGGAAATTTTATTGATTTTTATAATGTTGAAGTAAAATTCAAGGGAGCTAAATTCCCGGACGACTCATATTTCTTTCTTAATGATTAGCTTATCGTGAGGGTTATATTTTTAGTGAAATGTAGAATGTCCTAGCAAATATGGGAACAAGGTTAGGAGAATATTTGAGTTTCCCGTAGGGGCGGTTGGAAAAATGGAATTTGGCGAGCAAGGAAACATGTCGAGATGTTGGTAGTCACTGTCCCACGTGGTTGCCGAATATGCCAGGGAAACTCATGGGTCAGTCAGACAATGCATGCCTAGCTTACAGATATAATCAGTGCATGGACTGCAAGAAAGAAGAAATCCCGACCGGGAGAGGTACATATTGTGTGATTTAGACAGATGTGAGGAACCATGTGCGAGTCTCCCGTGATTTTTGATTAATTGGCCATAATGGTTTCGAGTGTTTTTTTTTAATCTATAGCCGGGGTGAGACCCAGGGGCAGGAGTCCTTAATCTTTGGTCAGAAGGTTTAAATATAAGTGTATTTTATGTGGTATGAACGAGGAGCCATGAGAGCCATAGGCCCAAGGGAAGAAGATACGCGATATGAGACGTAGTGAGAAGGCCGAATAGGAATTTACGATGAGATGATTGAGAAGTGATCGTGCCCACAGTCTCAGTGATAATAATGAGAAGGGAGTGAATAAAAAGAGTATTTCATGGGAATTCCATAATGATATGAATAAGCAAATGAAATGGGCCGTGGATATGTGTCCCCGAGACGAGAGGGTGAACGTTTGAGGGAGAGAAGAATCTGGCGTGGCAAATGAATGAGTAATGGCCGTGCGAAGTGAATGACCGCCCTCCCTTCCTTGTATTTTTTGTTGTGAATGTCTAGCTCTCGCCCTCGTGACAGAGGGATCCCTTTAAACCATTGTGTTAAGACTAACTTGGAGCCCTGGGTCAACCTCGCGCTCCCCTCGGTTGGTTTAAATGGCCTAGCTAAGAATACTTGTATAATGATAATATCACGGTGATTTCTTTTAAAGGTATTTAATAAATGAGTAGGGATCCCCCCAGATATCCGGCGATATGAGATTGTAACTATTCTAGGGATCTACAGAAACCCACAGTACCTCTCGGTCGGGAGTCGGCCAGTTCGACTCCGGATTATGATGGCGCCCTTGAGCGAGCTGCTCCAGGCATGCGCCTCGGGCCGGAGACAGTGATAACCATGCTGTTTTTTTTCTAGGAATGGCTCTCCTGTGTGCATGAAGTGTATATATCCATATATCTGTGTATGTTTCGTAATTATGTGCACATATTTTTGAGTTCAAACAGAACCTATGTGCACGTTGTGTGGTCTTGGTGATAGATGAGGAGTCCGGGGTTTAGCAAAAAAATGGTATTTGTGTTTGTTTGTGCATTATGCAAATGTGTCTTTTAATATGATATTATGTAGCGTAGGCCCCGGTTATGTTCGTGCTTAGAACAGCTAGTAATATTTGTGTATAGGGACATCAGGTCATCTCACGGTGTGATCGACAGAATAATGTACGAATTTCATGAACGGTATGAATTAATGAGGAAAAATGAACGATAGCAAGTCGCAAAACCTCAATCATACCGTTATGCAGACGACGCCCATGGGCGATTCGTATTTTAAAGTGATTATTATTTTCTTTTCCTCCCATATGTGGAGAGTCATTGTATAGAGCGGTGTCAACTTTTTTTAAATTGTCATATTTGAATAAATTTGTATTCGTAACCCCTATTTTATGATTCTTGTCGTTTTGTAGCAGTGTTAAGCAGTATCCAATAGGCATTTGAACCCAGAGATCCTACTTTCATAATATCGACATAAGGCTCCATCTTAAGTATTAGTTTTTTTTTCTTTCGAACGTACCACTTCCCCAAGTGCTCAGGCTGCCGGGTCGGCACAGAAAGTAGGAAGGGGAGCGGTTCGAAGCTCGTTAAGCAATTCGACCCGCTCTTCAATCCAATCTCATCCGTGGGTGTTTACCCGTTACGTGGAGGCATTCTTATGCGTGGGTCATCCATTCGAAGCCCGGTAGGGTGTATTACGGATTTGTGATGACAACGACAGAGTCACTTTCCTACTGCCATTCACAATCGAGTTGGGAAGTTTACATTATAATGGCAGGCCCCATTGCTTACTGCGCGGCCACAATCGATTTGGGGACTTAGCGTTACAATGGCAGCCCCCTTTCCTACTTCCAGACATATTACAAATTGAGGAGTTTTTATTATAATGGCAGGAAACTTGCCTACAACCAGTCAAAATTGAGTTGTGCAGTTATCATTATAATGATAGGCCCCTTTTCCAACTGCCAGTCACACCAAGTTGATGAGTCTCCATCAAAATAGCAGGCCAGTATGCCTAATGCCAGTCACATTTTTGATGGGTACATCTGTTTATAACTGCGGGAACGCTTGCCTACAGCCAAAGACTGTATGCTGCATGCTCCCTTGCCTTCTGAAAGTCAAATCGAGAAGTAAATTATTCATTACAATGGTAGGCCTGCCTCATTAATGCCAGTTACACAGGAATTGGAGAAGGACTCCATTCCTACTGCCAGTCATAGTCGGTGTGCGGAGTACTGATTACAATAGCAGACACACCCTTTCTCGAACGCTACAAAGTTAGAAACTTGGAATAGGGTAAAAGTTTTGTAAGATTATCTCACATTGCATTGCATTTCGGATAATTAAGTGACAGCTACATACATAGCATTTGGCTGACATATGGCTTCTGGGTGGACCAATTTTCGTGTAGAGTATAATGATTCTATCTTTCCTCTAAGTGATGGAAGGTATGAATTATGTATGTGAAAAGTACAACTTTACTTAACATCGAGAAATAAAGAAAAATCAAACGTAAAATGGATATAAATACGACAAAAAGTCGTAAGACCAAGGTTGTAGATCACTACAAATTGAACGGGGATTGTGCCATCCGTTATGTGATAATACTTCCCGACGGTCTGCACCATCATTAAAATTGCCTCCATATTTCGATATTCTTCGGGATAGAAAGGGAAAAATTTAAAGCTCTTGGAAGTTTTCCGCCCGTTACAGGCTAAAACTTAAAATTTTGCCAAATTTCAGTTCTCTTTCTCGACTGGCAGATTATGCCGCAATCCGGGTTTTCGGTGAGAAGTGTAAAAATTAGGACCTTCAAGAAACTAAACCAAAAAATATGCAGATGATCATTATTACCCCTTAAGCGTATAGCTGTACGAAAATTTCGACAGAATAGTCAATGTACAGGCACACAGTCGTTACGATTTTATTTACATAGATAAATAAGGAACCTGCTCCACGTACAACACCTTATGGGCTATATCCGCTGGACTTAACCAGAAAAACGGACCGTTTATGATATCTCCCTTATTAATCCTCCTGTAGAAAAAATGCACATGAAAAAAAGTTTTAGAGATGGAATTCCATCACGTTTGGTCGATTTCCAGTCAGGTTGGTCTTGTACTGTATATATTGTGTACGATTAAAATCACCATTTCGGTTCCCAATAAACCGCCAGTCCATTCCGGGAACATGAAATGTTATTGACGATTAACACGTAGCGTTTGATAGGTGGATGTTAATGTAAAGTTTGACTCAAATAACCTCAGTAGTTTTCAAGTTGTAAAACATACGCTTTACACGCACCCGCTCTTGAGTTAAGTCCGGTGGGACTTGTACCCGAAAACGGTCCGTTAATGATATCTCCCTTATTAATCCTCGTATTGAAATAATGCACATGAGGAAAAAGGCTTAGGAATTTAAATTAAGGCAGGTAAATTTACATTCAGTTTGGTTGTCTATATTTTGTGAGAATGCAAAATGACGGCTTCGGTTTCGTATAATCCCCCAGTCAATTCAGGGATTTAGAAACAATATTTGCCCCAAAACCTACCAAAGGACAGGTGGATTTTAAATATCAAGTTTGGTGGAAATATATCCAGTAGTTTCCAAGTTATAGACAAACAGACAAACAAACAAACAGACAGACATCAAAACTGAATATATGCAGATGGTCATTATTACACCTGAAACGGATAACTGTACGGAAATTTCGCCAAAATTGTCAATGTACAGACACACTCTATAAGTGCAGACCTTTATTTCGATAGTTACTGCTTTGTAACTGTGCGACGTATCTACAAACGGACTTCACCATCAGACGCCCCTTTCAGTGCTGTACATGGTTGGTCCTATGACATCTTCTCGTATCTCCTATATTCATGGGTTAGATTGAGTTAGCGTCATTGAATGGGGTGAAATCTTGATTTTTTTTTTTTTAGGATGCTGCTTTAAATTTTTTTTCTCATGTGACAGCTAGAATCATATACCGAGCTCTATAGCTGCAGTCGATTAAGTGCGGCCAGTATCCAGTATTCGGGAGATAGTAGGTTCGAACCCCACTGTCGGCAGCCCTGAAAATGGTTTTCCGTGGTTTCCCATTTTCACACCAGGCAAATGCTGGGGCTGTACCTTAATTAAGGCCATGGTCGCTTCCTTCCCACTCCTAGCCCTTTCTTCTCCCATCGTCGCCAAAAGACCTATCTGTGTCGATGCGATGCAAAGCAACTAGCAAAAAAAAATCGCTAGAATCATAAAATATGGCTATAACATTGCCAATGGTCATGTCAATGGGCGTGCCGAATGTCACGATTCTACCTTTCCTATAAGTGTGCCAAATGATAACATATACGTGTAAAAGTACAAAATCAACTTGTATTTAATGTATTAGGGAAAGAAGTACGACGAAAAGTCATAGGACAAAAGTTGTAGATCACTCCAAAATGAAACGCCATTTGCTTTGTGACTTGTGATACGACTTACTGATTAGCCACCAATTACGCCGAGACGAAGGTCTGCAACGCCGTTAAAATTGCATCCATATTTCGGAATTTTCCTGGGCCAAATGTAATACATTTGCATAGCTTAGAATATTTTCTCAAAGGAAAGAGTGTACAGCATTCGGGATTAGCACTCGCATACATATGTGGTAATTAAGGAAGAAAATAATACAGTTTAGTAAGTTGAAATTAATAGAAAATGGATTATAACTGAGGACATCCGGATGACGACAAATATATAAATACCAAGTGAATGTATTGGAAAATAAAATGCTCCTCAATAAATTATGCCGGTGTGAGTTATGGATATAAGAAAGCGGTAATTGGAGAGAAATTTAGGCGCAGGGATACTTAGGTAATCAGATAAGAAGATGAATATTTGTGTTATTACTTAAGCTATACGAGGACGGTTATAACCTCCAATGATATTCCGCCAATATCCCGCAGAATGGCCGATTGAAGACTCTCTTGCTTTCTACCCAAGGAACAACCACGAATTTAAAGGAATGATGAGGAAAATGGCAATACGTTACTTCCCTGCTGGCAAGCAGTCAGAGACGTTGCCATGGGAACCCATATATTCGTTATCGCTCTGTCGGTCACTCAATGCCGAGCTTGGTATTGTGATAGTACATATATCACACCCACGAATTATATGTAGAAGGTAGAGATATCATTGTCAGTATTCGATTTATTATTATTATTATCAGTATTTCATTTGTATGTTTTGTCATTTATATTTATAAGCTGGAAGATATCCACATATGTAGGTATGAGTAATTTGTTTTGCATGAGTGGGAAAACATTGCTTTAATAACTCTGGTAATTTGAATGAGTCATATGGCTGCCCCAGTGCTTGTTGTGATGTACTTGTGTCGGGAAATTCATGAGTCATGTATATATCCCAGCCTGATGAGATGAGCTTGTTGTTGTATTAGGAAAATTTGGTGATTCATGTAAAACTCCCGAGTGTTTGTTATTGTCTTGGGAGGAAGAAGTAGTTCAGGGCTTGGTCTTGACAAGAGGTTCACTCATGATTGGCTGGCAAGCACCAATCCAGACGTATCATCTGAGAGGAGGGGGATGTTGATGTCTATAAAGGTTGATGATACGGCGGCAACCATGGACATTGTAAAGAGACATTGTAAAGGGACATTGTAAGGGTGATTGTAGAGGTGATTGTAAAGGAACGAGAAGGAAGATAACTACAACTACAACTACAACTGAGGCACTGTATGGGAAGGAAGTGGTGCTGATACACGGTACTGGAGTGACACGTCTGCAATGGACTGGACTTCAAACGTTCGTGGAGCGTAGTCTAGTTATGTTCGTGGAAAGTGACTGATTGTGGAGAGTGCTTGCGCATTAAGTATTGTAGCACTTGTGGCGGCTTAGAATTGTATGTTGGTGAAAGCTATCTCAGACTTTCCATAAATTTATGTTGAGGATCGACAGACGTGTATATATCTTTACAACAAGTGTTAAAATATGTGAACACAGTAGTACAAGGTACAGTATCTGTGTGATGTGATAACTGCCGATTATGAGAATCGGTAAGTCGAATTGATATAGAGACAGTGAAGGGTATTTATCTTCATACATGAACATTGTTCATCGGACTATCTACAAATGGTACCTTAGTTCTCGCTTTCGTTTTCCCACGATTTTCATTGTTGTTGTTGTTGTTGTAAATATGGAGTCTTCCAGCAATATTTTATGTGTGTATGATATGTATAATGTTGTATGTTGATGAGGTGCTCATGCACGGAATTTGTTAAGAATATAGTTAGCTATTTTAGAATCAGTGTTATTGATGAACCTAGGTGCAGTTCCTACCTAATTAGTCGTTTTCAGGAGGTTAGGTAAGGCCTGCAGCAGATGTACCAGTACGCAGCATTATGTACACGCCCTGGGATATAAAGTTTATCATGCTCTTATCTAAATTCGAGGGATCCATTCTGGTGAACTCTGGCGCCCATACTACGGACATTTCGGTTAATTATGCTTATTAATTTTATTAAGTTTTTGAGTAATTTTATTTATATATTTTTATTTATTTATTTATATTCATCAAAGAAGTTACAATTGGCTTCCCAACGTGTGGCTGAATGGTTGGTACATCTGTTAGGCTTATAAGCGTAGGTGCACTTGTCAGGTGTGGTTGGAATTCTGCAAACTATGTCAGTGAAGTGTTTTATATGTTTCATGTGTATTTTGGAGTATGAAGAAATGTAGCGAGTCCAGTATTATAAAATTGAGAAGTAGAGAGGTTTTTAAAGTTGCTAGTACTATGAATCAGGATAAGAGAAGTCAAAAGAATTCCACCACATTGAGTTTATCTAATTTAAGTGAGAATAGCGAAATGGCCAATAGTAGTGAATATCAGTTGGCAACGATAGGTGAGGAACCAAGTAACCCGTCTCAGATTCAACATGTAGGAGATCAAGGGGCGACTTTAACTCTTAGTATGCTTCAATCCTTATTTAATCAGTTCAGTAAGGAGTTCAAGGATAAATTAAATGTTGTTAACAGTAAGACTGATAGTCAGTATGTTCAACTGTCTAGTAAAATCGATAATATGTATGTTAGTGTGTCCAGTAAGATTGATGAGAGAGGTAAAGTGTTAAGGGAGGCATTTGATAAAGTAGAGAGTGAAATCGTTTATCAGAGAGATTTTCAGAATAGGGGGCGTGATGAAAGTAAGAAAGACGTGTCAGATGTCTTACTTTGTGCTAGTGGTGATGGTAATAGCGGTGTTGCGATCGATAATCTTGTGGAAGTTTCTGAAATTGAAAGTGAAGTTTTTTGTGAAGTTGATGAAGGTTGTTTTGTGAGTGAAGGGTGCTTACGGAGTATACATCATGAGGATGTTTTTGTTGATTTAAGTGTACGTGAGGAGAATAAAGTTAGGTCCATTATGTGTGAAAATGTTTACTTTGAGATTAATGAAACTTCTGATAAGAGAGTCGAAAGTAGCAGTGTTGTTGGCATGAAAGTGGTGCAAGTAGGAGCTGATATGGAAGGTGGTGAAGATGGATTAATTGTTGGGTCATTAAGTAATAATGATTCTGATCTCGAAGTGAATTATGGTGATGATTTCAGTAGTAGGGTGAGCGTGAGTGATAGTACGTGTGCTAAGTGTGGTGTGAATGAGATTGAGGTAACTGAAGTACGTATGTGTGATAAGTGTGTGTTAACTATGACCGTTGTTAGTGAAGGGTTGTTTGAAGCGGATTATAAGTCATATTTTGTGATTAAGGGGATTCATAGAAAGGGTGATAAATTGTATGGTGATTCAGGGTTTGAAGATTTTGTGAGAAATTTTTGTGTCAGAGATCATGTGCGTGTGTTGGGAATGTTTAAGGAAAGTGAGAATGGAAGTGTGCGTGAGATGAAAGAAAGTCTATCCAAGCGAGTGTGTAATGTTTTATTTAATTCTGAGACTTGTGTGAATGATTTGAATGACGTGCTGAATGATATCGATGTGGAATGTATGAAAAAGTATGTGATCTGTTTGCTTGCATTAATTATGGTTTTGTGGAAGAGTAAACGTAGTGAGATTCCCGCATATTTCAGAAAGAGGGGTTTCCTTTTTATGAATGTTCCGAATGAAAGTTTGTATGACTCTTGTGTGACTGGATGGTATGAATGTTTGTGTGTGAGATAGAGTGGATTCTAGACGTACTTAGATTTTAATGCGGTACGCATTCCTCGTCTATCGATGCCAATGTTAAGTTAATGTATAGTTTTTTCATTTATATTAGGGTCCGTATACTGTGGACAGTAGAATAGGCAAGTGTGCTTATAGGCTCCTAACCGCTGAAAATAAGGTCCTTGGGACATTTAATATCTATTGCCTTCGCAGATATAAGAGATAGGATCTGCACCTTGGATGTATATATTATCAATTATGAGTTTTGTGTATATAGCCATATTATTATTATTGTTTGGACAAATTGTATTTCGTGTGTGCGAATACAATGCAGTAGACGCAATGTATATATCATTATTACAGTAAATTATGTGTTCAGTTATGCCATTATAAGGTTATGTGTGAAGTTCTGTTTTATGGTGAATCATAATATGTGATATCATCGATTCACCAAGGGGGCGTTATGTGATAGTACATATATCACACCCACGAATTATATGTAGAAGGTAGAGATATTATTGTCAGTATTCGATTTATTATTATTATTATTATTATTATCGGTATTTCATTTGTATGTTTTGTCATTTATATTTATAAGCTGGAAGATATCCACATATGTAGGTATGAGTAATTTGTTTTGCATGAGTGGGAAAACATTGCTTTAATAACTCTGGTAATTTGAATGAGTCATATGGCTGCCCCAGTGCTTGTTGTGATGTACTTGTGTCGGGAAATTCATGAGTCATGTATATATCCCAGCCTGATGAGATGAGCTTGTTGTTGTATTAGGAAAATTTGGTGATTCATGTAAAACTCCCGAGTGTTTGTTATTGTCTTGGGAGGAAGAAGTAGTTCAGGGCTTGGTCTTGACAAGAGGTTCACTCATGATTGGCTGGCAAGCACCAATCCAGACGTATCATCTGAGAGGAGGGGGATGTTGATGTCTATAAAGGTTGATGATACGGCGGCAACCATGGACATTGTAAAGAGACATTGTAAAGGGACATTGTAAGGGTGATTGTAGAGGTGATTGTAAAGGAACGAGAAGGAAGATAACTACAACTACAACTACAACTGAGGCACTGTATGGGAAGGAAGTGGTGCTGATACACGGTACTGGAGTGACACGTCTGCAATGGACTGGACTTCAAACGTTCGTGGAGCGTAGTCTAGTTATGTTCGTGGAAAGTGACTGATTGTGGAGAGTGCTTGCGCATTAAGTATTGTAGCACTTGTGGCGGCTTAGCATTGTATGTTGGTGAAAGCTATCTCAGACTTTCCATAAATTTATGTTGAGGATCGACAGACGTGTGTATATATCTTTACAACAAGTGTTAAAATATGTGAACACAGTAGTACAAGGTACAGTATCTGTGTGATGTGATAACTGCCGATTATGAGAATCGGTAAGTCGAATTGATATAGAGACAGTGAAGGGTATTTATCTTCATACATGTACATTGTTCATCGGACTATCTACAAATGGTACCTTAGTTCTCGCTTTCGTTTTCCCACGATTTTCATTGTTGTTGTTGTTGTTGTAAATATGGAGTCTTCCAGCAATATTTTATGTGTGTATGATATGTATAATGTTGTATGTTGATGAGGTGCTCATGCACGGAATTTGTTAAGAATATAGTTAGCTATTTTATAATCAGTGTTATTGATGAACCTAGGTGCAGTTCCTACCTAATTAGTCGTTTTCAGGAGGTTAGGTAAGGCCTGCAGCAGATGTACCAGTACGCAGCATTATGTACACGCCCTGGGATATAAAGTTTATCATGCTCTTATCTAAATTCGAGGGATCCATTCTGATGAACTCTGGCGCCCATACTACGGACATTTCGGTTAATTATGCTTATTAATTTTATTAAGTTTTTGAGTAATTTTATTTATATATTTTTATTCATGATTTTATTTAGTATTATCATCAATAAGTTACAGTATCGGCAGATAATAGTAAATTTCTCCGTCATTTGAGGAGTAAGGTAAATTATGAACATAACGAAGTTGTTTATGATGAAGAGACCTTTCACATACGGTCCAGAGAGTTTGCAGAAAATCAATAGTATAAGAGAAAATGGAGGAAAACCGTTGTGGTTTTCCTGTAAAACCCCGGTCGTTTCGAAGATTTTAAAATGATATGAATATCGAAACCTTCCCCGGAGTGAGTATACTCTAAATATGAAGTTTGGTTGAGATCTATCCAGCCCTTTCGACGTGATGGTGGAACAAACAAACATTTTTATTTTTTTTGTATTTTGCTAGTTGCTTTACGTCGCACAGACACAGATAGATCTTATGGCGACGATGGGACAGGGAAGGGATAGGAGTTGGAAGGAATCAGCCGTGGCCTTAATTAAGGTGCAGCCCCAGCATTTGCCTGGTGTGAAAATGGGAAACCACGGAAAACCATTTTCAGGGCTGCCGACAGTGGGGTTCGAACCTACTATCTCCCGAATACTGGATAGTGGCCGCACTTAAGCCAAACAAACAAACAAACAAACAAACAAATAAACAAACAAAAAACAAACGAACAAACAAAGAAACAAACAGAAACGAACAACTTTATTTATAAGATTATTTTTATACCACCCCCCTCGCCCCCTGCCCATAAGGGTGCTAGGGGTGTCTTACCCTCACGCGGTTTGTCTCCTGATACTAATTGATAAGTGTACCACGTTTGGTGAAATTGCTCCAGTGGTTTAGGAGGAGATGTCATAACACACCCACACCCACACACCCACGCACACACATACATCAACTTTTATATATAGTAAGAAGGAGATAACATTTTTATATGTAGTTTTTCGATTAATTTTATATCTCACCCCCTTCGCTCCCCACTTGGATTTGCAAAAAAAAAATCCGGAGTATACTATTCATCTCAGAGACCCTGAAATCTATGGATACGAAACTGTTTTTAATTATTTCTATATCTCACCCCCCCCCCCTTTGCTCCCCACCTAAGAGGGGGCTGGACTTTAAAAAATTCTAGAGTATTACTTTTCAACTCAGCGACCCCGAAAACTATGAATTCGACACTATTCTCGATTATTATTGTAACTACCCCCCCCCCTTGACCCTCAACCCTTAAGGGCGCTAGGGATGGCTTAACCCCCACAGTGCTCATCTCCCCATAGTAAGTGATACGTGTACCAAGTTTGGTTGAAATTGCTCCAGTGGTTTAGTTGGAGATGTGTCATTTACACACACACTTCCATTTCTATATAGTCAGATTTTTACACTCGTACTTCACCCCCTTTCCATTCCCGCCCAAAGGAGTCCTATGAGTGCCTTACACAACAGTATATTTTTTTCCAGATATTAAGTCTTATTTGTACCAATTTTGGTTGGCAGCTATGCCCAAACGTACATGCATAATCTCACTGCTCTAGAATCCTGGAGCTGACGTTGCCATGGTTACGGCAGTTCATTTCTTTATCCGATTCCTAGAGCAGGGGTAGTGTGGTGCCAATATCTCCGTAACGGTTGGTTTTAGGGCCTTAAACATGGTTTTCTGGCCCGTAGGGCTTACCGAGTTTTGTTTTTTGCGTCAAGAGTATTAAATTGAGCTTTGTCTCGTCCTTATACGACAAATTCGATATTTTGCTCATAATAGTATCAGAGAAAATGGAGGAAAACCGTTTTTCCTATAAAAACCCCATCTTTTCAAAGATTTTAAAATGATATGCATATCGAAACATTCCCCGGGGTCAGTATACTCTAAATATGAAGTTTGGTTGAGATCTATCCAGCCGTTTCGACGTGATGGTGGAACAAACAAACAGACAAACAGACACGAACAACTTTATTTATAAGAAGATACTACCATTACGTTTATACGCTCCTAATTTATCATCCTAAAAGGTTTCATTGCAGTCGATCATTTCAGACCCAAACAATTCTGCTGTAGGTAGGGTACAGTGGTTGGCGACCTTTGCCTTCAGGAATTGACCTGGTACTCATTTTTTACGTATAATGAGCACTATATTCCTTTCCAGAATTAGAACTCTCGTTTTCCTTAATCTGCTTTATGTCGCACCGACACAGACATGTCTTATAGCGACGACAGGATGGAGAAGGGCTAGGAGTGGAATGTAAGAGGTCGCGACCTAATAAAATGAGAAAACCACGGATCTGCAGGGCTGCTAACCGTGGGGTTCAAACCCACGAACTCCCGAACGCAAGCTAACAACTGCGCGTCCCTAACTAGTAACCTCATTACTAATTTTTTCGACATCTTGATAAGAAGAGAAACCCACGTCCCTCTGGGTGAAACGAGCGCGGCTTTACCACCTCGGCCAGGCAGATTGTGTATAATAATAATAATAATAATAATAATAATAATAATAATAATAATAATAATAATAAAAGGTCTGAGGTAACAGGTGCGAGCATTTTGATTTGACACCATTTAGGCTGTCTGTATGGCAGTTCCAGCATTCCATTTTTCTCCAAAAGATGGCAGAGAAACTGGAAATCACTAGGGTGATCTGTGGCTAAGCTTAAACAATTTTGTCGGATAAACACCAACTGACGACATTGTAGGACGTGGACATCTTCCTGTCCTGCAAATTGCGACAAACTCAGGTGGGTTTGAACTGGAAATTTTGGTATACAGAGCCTGACAGTGTAGTATACATCTACAGAGGTGTTTCCTTGCTATTTGCTTTACGTCGCACAGACACAGATAGCTCTTATGGCGACGATGGGACAGGAACCTAGGAATGGGAAAGAAGACGCCGTAGCCTTAATTAAGGTACATCCCAAGCATTTGCCTGGTGTGAAAATGGTAAACCACGGAAAACCATCTTCAGGGCTGCCGACATTGGGGTTCGAACCCACTATCTCTCGGATGCGACCTCAGAGCTGCGTGCCCCTAACTGCACAACCAGCTCGCCCGGTCATCTACAGAGGAAACGTATGGAATAATATATAGTCAGTATACAGTATTTTACTATCTTCCAGACACGTGCTTTTAAAATGTCACAGTAAAGTTACTAAAAGCTATTAACCTTCCATTGTCATGAGAAGCATGTTTGCATTTTCTGTGAAGGCAAAGTGATTGACGTGCCTCTTAAAACCAACTTTGACACTTAAACATCGTAAAAGTCTCCATAACTACGTCCTAACTAACTTGGAAACTGCGTGCAGGGATGTTATATAATTATGCTACACGTACCGGCTTTAAACACCTGAACAGTCATAAAACCAAGCTAAGCTCTCAGGATATCCCAAATTTATGTATGACGCATGGAACTACTTGCGATTTGTACGAGAGAGGTCATATAAAGGTGAGTTTAAACTTTGCATAACCAGAGTGTTCGCAGCTTTCGTCATGGCGCTCCTCCGGCTGCCAACGTGGTATAATAGTTAGCAGAGTAGTTTTTTTTCTAATTCCCGAATCGCTCTCGAATACCCGGAACGGCGTTCAGACAGTTAAAAAGCTTCCCTGGGGCAACAGCCCAATAAGGCTGCCAAGACCACTGCTGCCGACATATATACAAAAGTGTCACGTGGTTATCTATATCGCTAGGCTTTCTCGACCGGCTCCGCTGCCTCTCGTATAAGCCTGCTCCTGATTTAGTGCCACGAGGCTAGAATTACAGGTCTTTTAATACTTTCATTATTTTCACCCTCCAGTGTGGGGTGGGAAGGGGGGAAGAGCGAGGGCACTATTTCATCATCCATTTCAGTCACTTAGTCTCACTAAGTAAGAAGATCCATACTCCCAACTTCACCTGCCACATTGTTTCCTAATCTTTCGTTCTCTTCTGTATTTCAGAATACTCCTGCTATTGTTCCCCAAGTTATTCGCAATTAAATTTCTTGAAACAATGAGCCTGTATTCCCAAAGAATAACCTTCCTGATCCCGAATTGAGAAAGCTATCAAATGGCAAATATCGATGGCTTTCTTTTAAAACCTCGTATGTCCAAATTTTCTTCCTGCCTATTATATCCCTTAAAACTGGCCACGCCTCCCGGTCATATATTTTTATGCAGTCCATCAGAATAATTTTCGCTGTGTTCATTTTCCTTTGCTGATGTCTAAAGGAAAATGGACCTTAACGTACCGTATTGTAGGGATGTTGATTCATGGCAAATTTACACACTCCTACAGTATAATGTATTTAAGGTTCATTTTCCTTTACAAATTGGCAGAGGAAAATGACCATAACGAAAATTATTCTTTTGGACTGCATATAAATATGGGACTGGGAGGCGTGACCAATCTTAAGGAATATAATGTATAGGAAGAGTATTCGGACTTACGAGGTTTTTAAAGATAGCCATCGATATATCCCGGGATCGAATCCCAGTCACTTCGAGTGGGATTTTCAATTGAAATAATGCGTTGTAATAGGAATGGTCTCCAGAATTGAAAATCTGGCGAAAATCAATACTGACCCACATAGACGCTGGAATGTAGCGATGAGAAGTACTCGCATTTCTGTTACAGTTAAGATGATCGATGTTCACAATTTATTCCCACAGTAAGGACATAAGATGAAATTAACACTGTAACCATTCAAATCAAGGTATGGATTACATTTTTCGCGTTTGGGACTGACTTTATAACATCCTAGTCTATGAATAACTTAATCTAAGTTATGACATTTGATTTAGACAGTAAATAGAAAAAACGAACGTTTTCGTGTTTCTTTCTTTTAATTTCAGTCCAGTTTAAACTGAGAGAAAATATATGCGTTTGCTTTTCTCATGTGTCCTTGTTTATGTTACATATGGAAGTAATACTTTTTTTCTGAAATTTTGCTGCATAGATAGAGGCAATTAAAGCGCTCCATTCATTCATTCATTCTATGTTCGTTCTGTTCACAGTTACTGCTCGTAATCGAGAATAGTTCAACAGTGCTAAATCAGCCAACACCACTAATATTTACCTACTATCATTGCTTGCACTCGCTAACGTCCCCCTGTGGGTGGGGGCGGTAGAATAACACCCACGGTATCCCCTGCCTCTCGTAAGAGGAGATTAAAAGGGTCCTCAGGGGCTCTGAACTTTGGAGCGTGGGTTGGCGACCACGGGGCCCTCAGCTAAGTCCTGTCATTGCTTCCACTTACTTGTGCCAGGCTCCTCACTTTCATCTATCCTTTCCGACCTCTCTTGGTCAACTCTTGTTCTTTTCCGACTCCGACGCTATTAGTTTTGCAAGGGCTATGGGAGTCTTTCATTTTCATGCCCTTCGTGGCCCTTGTCTTCCTTTAGCCGATATCTTCATTTTTCGAAGTGTCGGACCCCTTCCATATTTTCCCTCTGATTAGTGTTATATAGAGGATGGTTGCCTAGTTGTACTTCCTCTTAAAACAATAATCACCACCACCACCACCTCTCGCTAACGCCCATCGGCTTCAAATTGCAAGATATCTCAACATATTAAGGAACACCAGCGAGTTTTCCATACTCCGACAACAGTTAAATTCCGTAGTAAATGAAGATAAGTCAAACAGGATTATTATTACGAGGGTCGAGCCGTAAGTCATGAAAACTATATTTTTCTCGCGAACAGGAGACAACACGGAAAATCTATGATATGCATTTGGAAGTATAGGACTTGTACAGTACTTATGCATATTGCCTGAAGACAAATTATGACTTCAGGAGATTCTCGTAGGAAAGTGACAGAACACAGGCCATTGGTAAACATTGTTTTATTATGATATAGACAGCAAGTGTACAAGACGACGTACAAAGGACAGGTCTCCACTGCCTGCAGACCTTAGAAATAATCATCTTAGGTTTCCACTGTGCGTTGCCAGCGGTGGAGCAGGTGCTGAATACAATTCGCTGCATGTTTGAACGTCTCCACCCACCTCGCCACTGCTCTATAGGGCATGGCATGAACACCTAATGCTTCCCGCAGTTCTGAATGACACTGGCGTGCATTTCTGCCGCTGAGAACTGCTGTTTTAATATACAACCATTGCTCCTGCTTGTTGACTTCCATCTTGTGACGCTCTCACTCACACCCTGAACTTGGGAGCATGCTTAGTCCCACACAGATGTTTACATACACCATCTAGTGGCATCATGCGCAAGTACATACCGTACGTTTCCAAATGCATATATTTATCATTATTATTATTATTATTATTATTATTATTATTATTATTATTATTATTATTATTATTATTATTATTATTATTATTATTTAATCATAAATTAAATTTGGTTACATACGTAGTGAAGTACTCCATACAGTTATTTTGTGTTTTATATATACGCTGAGTTACGAGTGAGGATCTTATAGAATTCTAATGAATCTCACTTAATAGACCGCAATCATTGGTTCCTTAAAATACCAACCTTCAGCAGCATCGTAATCAATTATTCATTATACTTGTACAACTGCTTTGTGGTTAAATTGCACTTTCCACTCGGATCTTATGTAAATACTGTCCATGTTATGAGAGACGTTTCAAATCTAAGCTTCATACTGTTATTGTTTCATGCAAGGAGAGACGATGTTCTGACGCGTTGTGGAATTTATTCATAAATATGTACGATGTTATGAGTTATATAATAATGATGAAATGTGGAATGTATTTACCAAAACATTTTAGTATTAAGATGAAGGAGAAGAAGAGCCAAAATGAAGAAGAACAAAATACAATTAATTCATTTTTACCTGTCGAATGGATCGTGGCTTACATATGAATATCTTCGTTATCTGTTGCAAAATAAGTTGAACACTGCAAAGTTATCTAAATATATATTATCTAAATTGGTAAGTTATAACGAATACAAATTTTCAGACCTCTATTCTCTTTCCATGTCCGGTTCTATGGCTAACTGATTAGCGTCCTGGCCTTTGGTCACAGGGGTCCCAGTTTGGTTCGATTCCCGGCAGGATCGGGAATTTTAACTATCATTGGTTAACTTCGCTGCCACAGCAGCTGGGTGTTGTGCCGTATTCATCATCATTTAATCATCACACGACGTGCAGGTCACCTACGGGAGTCAAATCATAAGACCTGCACCTGGCGAGCCAAACATGTCCTCGGGCACTACCGGCACTAAAAGACGTACTCCATTTCATTTTTCTGTTTCCATTTTGTATAGAAATATAAAATGGTGCAAAATTAAGACACATAACTAAGGGAACCTCGATAATATTGTGAGATGGACAGAAGACTTGGTATGATGGTAAACAGGGTGAAAAATCAGGTGGTGAGTTTCACCAAGAGGAAAGGACCTCTCACTTTTAATTGCCACGTTGATGGAGGTGAAATTACCTCACTGGGAGCACTTAGGAGTTACAGTAATATAAGGAAAGATCTTCATTCACATAAACGAGATTATAAATAAAGGTTACAGATCTCTTCAAATGCTTAAATGATATTCAAGGGTTATAAGGAGAAGGCATATGTGATGGTAAGACCACAATTATAATATGGTTCTTACTGATCTGAAGAACACATTTTAATACATGTTGAAAATTCGGTAAAATGTGAAATTTACTCAAAACACGAAATTTTTTACTAAATGCGACAACAAATAATTGTTGAAATTAAACTTTATTTGTGATTTATTAATCATTGTGGAAACTTAAACTAAGGAATCTGTGCCCCCGTGGACTACCTGCAAATTCTTTTGGCTTTTAACATGCCAACAGCAATGACATGGCTACAATGATTTCAAATTGTCCTTTTAAAGTTGACCGAGCCAGGATCGAACCCCTGAAAATAATTCGTAGGACACTCTACGGATGATAGACCCAGGCAGCTGCCATTTTATTAGCATATAAATTTACGTGAGCATACAGAAACTGGAAAAATAATCATCAGAGCACAGATCGACCCTTGCCGCATTCTGAATTGCTGTTTTGCAGTCGCTCTCCTTTATCATGTTGCAAATTATATTTTGTCTAGTGTGATTGTTTGTCTAAAGTGGCGTGTGGTTGGAAGCACCTGAAAGACCAGAAAACTTGCCATTTGCTTCCATTTAGTGGGACGTAAAGCCAATAATATTTTTTATAGATTATCTGTGAATGTGGATCTTTAATATTACGACACCTAACATATGAAGTAACATTTCCTCACAGGAAGAGCACGATGGGACGCGTATCTTGACTACGCGTTAACCATGCAATTATCCCCGTTAAACGATTAAGAGTTGATTTTTATTAAGAAGCGCTGCCTTGATTAAATTAACACCAGGAGCACTGTTACATCGTCATCCCCATTCGGAAAGTATTTTAATATGCTTCCCTCTTTTCTTACAACTGGCTTTGCGTCTTACCGACAAGGATAGGTCTTATGGCGACGATCTGATAGGAATTGTAAGGAAGTGACCGTAGTTTTAAATAAGATACAACCCCAGCATTTGACAGGTGTGAAAATGGGAAACCGCAGAAAACCATCTTCAGGACTCCCACACGGTGAATTCGCTGGGTAATATGCATTCACGCATGCCACGAATTTATCGTTTACATTTTAGGTGAACTGAAAGTGGTTTGTGCTTACAACTTTCGAAGCAAAGCATTTCATGAGCACAAGCCGTACCCTGATAAAGATCACTTCTTAGAACAATTAAAAGTTATATTAACCACTGCACAACATCCACTCTCCCAATTAGAAATTCAAATTCCTCACTTTAGAACTTAATGAAATATAATGCTAAAAGTGACTCTCAGACTGTAGAATGGGTGCAAAGTTACCAGCTTTAAAACATTTAAGTAGTTCATCCTACTTGAGTTAATTGCGTCGTACATTTAGATAATATTAATCTTTTGTTTGTGTGCTAATACTAGGACTGCAGAAACCTACTGATAACTGAAAACCCACCTTAAATTTAAGACAGTAACTTGAGTCCATCAACATGCGATTAATTGTTAAATTGTTGAAACATGAAACTCTACAAGTCCATACTTCAAGGAGAAGTACGAACTGCGAAATATACGTGTAATCGGATACTAATTGGTGCACGTAGTGTAACTGAAAACATTTCAGAAGTTTGGTCTCGGCTTCGGGCTAGCTACGAACCTCAGAGGTGATATCATCACTATTATCCTGAAAACGTTATATCATATTTTGTTTCACTACTTAAGTCACAAAGGAAATGTCATTGACCTACGCATAATTTCTTACGTATACAACGTGCAAGATATTCACGATATGATACGGTTTTTAAACTCAAGGTTTTATTTCTTAATTTCATGTTTTTTTGCTAGGGGCTTTACGTCGCACCGACACAGATAGGTCTTATGGCGACGATGAGATAGGAAAGGCCTAGGAGTTGGAAGGAAGCGGCCGTGGCCTTAATTAAGGTACAGCCCCATCATTTTCCTGGTGTGAAAATAGGACACCACGGAAAACCATCTTCAGGGCTGCCGATAGTGGGATTCGAACCTACTATCTCCCGGATGCAAGCTCACAGCCGCGTGCCTCTACGCGCACGGCCAACTCGCCCGGTTTCCAAATTTTTGTGAACCCACTGTCTATAATTCTTATTTAATATCTGGAACATAAAATAACTACAATCAATTAGTCACTACTGATCTGCATTTAGTGTAGTCGCCTAGGTGACAGATTCCCTATCTGTTGTTTTTCTAGCCTTTTCTGAAATGATTGCGAAGAAATGGGAAATTTATTGAACGTCTCCCTTGGTAAGTTATTCCAATCCCTAACTCCTCTTCCTATAAACGAAAATTTGCCCCGATTTGTCCTCTTGAATTCCAACTTTACCTTCGTCTTTCCTACATTTAAAGACACCACTCAAACTTATTCATCTACTCATGTCATTCCACACCATCTCTTCACTGACAGCTCGGAACATACCACTTGGTCGAACAGCTCGTCTTCTTTCTCCCAAGTCTTCCCAGCCCAAACTTTGTAACATTTTTGTAACGCCACTCTTTTGTCGGAAATCATCCAGAACAATCGAGATGCTTTTCTTTGGATTTTTTCCAGTTCTTGAATCAAGTATTCCTCGTGAGGGTCCCATTCACTGGAACCATACTCTAGTTGGGGTCTTACCAGAGACATATATGCCCTCTCCTTTACATCAGTACTACAACACCTAAATACTCTCATAACCATGTGCAGAGATCTGTACCCTTTATTTACAATCATATTTATGTGAATACCCCAAGTTCGTTCCTTATATTACCACCTAGGTACTTACAATGATCCCCAAAAGGAACTTTCACCCCATCAACGCAGTAATTAAAACTGAGAGGGCTTTTCCTATTTGTGAAACTCACAACCTGACTTGTAACCCCGTTTATCATCATACCATTGCCTACTGTCCATCTCACAACAGTATCGAGGCCATTTTGCAGTTGCTCACAATCTTGTAACTTATTTATTACTCTTTACAGAATAACATCATCTGCAAAAATCCTTATTACTGATTCCACTTCTTTACACATACCATTGATGTATATAAGGAAATATAAAGGTCCAATAATAATGCTTTGAGGAATTCCCCTCTTAATTATTACAGGGACAGATAAAGATTCGCTTACTCTAAATCTCTGTGTTCTATTTTCTAGAAGGAAAGCCACCCATGCAGTCACTCTTTTTTCAGGTCGAATTGCACTCATTTTTGCCACTAGTCTCCCATGTTCTACCCTATCAAATACTTTATATAGACCAATCGCGATACAGTACATTTGACCTCCTGAATCAAGGGTATCTGCTATATCTTGCTGGAATCCTACAAGTTGAGCTTCAATGGAATAACCTTTCCTAAACCCAACTGCCTTCCATCAAACCAGTTACTAATTTCGCAAACATGTCTAATATAGTCAGAAAAATGCTTTCCCAAAGCTTACATGAAATGCATGTGAAACTGACTGGCCCGAAATATTCAGCTTTATGTCTATCACCCTTTCCTTTATACACAGTGGCTACTATAGCAACTCTCCATTCATTTGGTATAGCTCCTTCATGAAAATCGTAATCGAATAAGTACATCAGATATGGTACTATATCGCAAACCATTGTCTTTAATATATTCCCCGAAACCTTTTTTATTCCAGCTGATTTTCTAGTTTTCGACTTATGTATCTTACTGTAAGTGTCATTGTTGTTGTAGGTAAATTTTTATACTTCCTTAGTATTAGTAACCTCCTCTATCTGGACATTATCCTTGTAACCAACAATCTTTACATACTGCTGACTGAATACATCTGTCCTTTGAAGATCCTCGCATACACACTCCCCTTGTTCACTAATGATTCCTGGAATATTACGTTCCAGAATAACAATGTAAAACATAAACCCACTACTGAGCTGAAATAATTATCATATTAAATTCGAAACTATGAGAGACCCAACCCCTCACACACTTATAACTTGTCTTGGTGAGAATACTGTACATTCAATCACAATTTAACATGTGCACATTTTACTTCTTTTGTAAAACGCTCTTGGAGGAATGAATATTTTGGTTTCCGGATCTCAAGCTCTATTTAACCACCTGAGGGGTGAAATTCTTGAATACCTTGTCTTATTTAATATCTAAGGTATAGAAATGACCATCTTGCGTAAGTTTAACATCCTACACCAGACTGTTTCGGAGAAATTAATTTTAGTTTTAGGATCCTAATATCTTCAAAACCCTTAGGGCTTAAAACATAAAAGATTAAGCGTAACGTTCAAAATTTTTCTACTTCGTACGTCATGCACTGTTGTTGGACTGAATATTTTTATTTCTAGAGCTGACTTCCATGTAAAACCGTGAGGGGTGGAATTTTTAACATGTCATTACTATTACGACATAGTACGTTCGAGGAGACATATGTGAAATTTTAACTTTGTCCCTAAAACTGTGTCAGGAGAATGAATATTTTAACAATTAAAAATAACGGTGAGTGTACTGGATCCTTAAGTGTATTTCTCTTGAGAGGAAACAATACAATACAGTAAAAAAATTAATACATTTGGTAGAAGTAAAGATAAAATCGACTCAATTGTTTAGAATAGTGACAAGTAGCTCAAATGGAAGATACGAAAATATGTTAGATGTTATATCAACTGCAGACATACAAGTGATTAGTAGCTGAATGAGATGGCGAAAATTTTCATTTTACGTTAAGGGGAGATAACACCACGTAACCTTAAAGTGTATATCAACTAATAAAATCATTTTATAACTAATACCCCTAATTACCTAATTATGGATTGTGAAAACAGATGTGATTATTATTATTATTATTATTATTATTATTATTATTATTATCTTTATTTTACAATTTACTTTACGTTGCACCAACAGAGACAGGTCTTATTGAGACGATGGGAAAGGAAATGGCTAGGAGAGGGAAGAAAATGACTGTGGCGTTAATTAAGCATTTTACTGATTTAAAAATGGGGAACCATGATAAACTCCCCTTAGGGCTGCCGCAGAAGGGTTTTTATTGCTAGTTGCTTTACGTTGCATCGACGCAGAAAGGTCTTATGGCGACGATGAGACAGGAAAGAGCTAGGAATTGTAAAGAAGCGGCCGTGGCATTAATTAAGGAACAGCCCCAGCATTTGCCTGGTGTGAAAATTGAAAACCACATAAAACCATCTTCAGGGCTGCCAACAGTGGGGTTCGAACACACTATCTTCCCAATACTGGATGCTGGCCGCACTTAAGCGACTGCAGCTATCGAGCTCGGTGCAGAAGTGTGTAACCTCCGTCGAAGATTGAAGGGAAATGCGGTTATTATTATTTATTTTGATGCATTTGCAGTGAGCATGTCAACTAACGAAATGCAGGAGCCATCAGAGGTGGCTCAATGCAATACTATCTAAACCTACAAACCTAATGTCGCCTGTGACTTTAAAGAGGAGCTCGTGGTGATTAATGTGGTTAATAGGAAGTCCAGCTAGATAACCAAACACTAACAACTCTACAAAAGAAAGAACGTGGACGCTTTCTAACTGTTCGAAGAGTAAGAGTATTGGGAAAATTAACGGTGTTAATATAAAAGTCTCCCTAGATCTCGCTAGGCGACGCCGTCGGGATCGGAGGAGAACAACTGTCGTCAAAGTGAGAGCGGATATAAAATATTTAGATGAATAGCTTGGTGCAAGTAAGTACAAACAGTACCGGACTAAGCTCAAGATCACATGGTCGTTAGCAAATATTTCCGAGTTCATAACCCCTGCGTTTCTCATTATAATCGCCTTGTAGGGTAGGGAAAAATCTCCACACAGGGGTTTTTGAAAAAGGGAAGTCGGGTAGAAAGATTCTCTTTTCTTTCTTCGCTAGTGTTTTAAAGTCACACTAACACATCGAAAACCGGGCGAGTTGGCCGTGCGCGTAGAGGCGCGCGGCTGTGAGCCTGCATCCGGGAGATAGTAGGTTCGAATCCCACTATCGGCAGCCCTGAAAATGGTTTTCCGTGGTTTCCCATTTTCACACCAGGCAAATGCTGGGGCTGAACCTTAATTAAGGCCACGGCCGCTTCCTTCCAACTCCTAGGCCTTTCCTATCCCATCGTCGCCATAAGACCTATCTGTGTCGGCGCGACGTAAAGCCCCTAGCAAAAAAAACCACATCGAAAATTTTCGGCAACGGAAAGGTAGCAGTAGGCGAGATAGTAAAGGGCGAGGTTTAGGAGGGTAGTGGCCTTCACCTCAATTAAGGCACAATGCGCTTGCCTGATGTAAAAATGGGAAATCATAGAAACCATCTTCAGAGCTGCCGGCGGTGGGATTCGATCCCACCATCTCCCGAGTCGAAGCTCACAGCTACGCGACTTCAACCGCGTGAGACTTGGACAGAAATAATTAGTGGAGTATTTAATAAGTGTTTCGACAGAAATATGTATAAGATGGAAGTTATCAGTAGCAGTAACTGGTATTATCAGTGTTATGTATTTCAACTCGGTCTAGAAAGCCAGGAATACCAGCCGAGAGACGTCGTAATCTGTAGGCCTTCAGGCTTAGCAGCGGTCGCTTGGAAGGCCAAGGCCCTTCGGGGCGGTTCTGCTATGGGGTTTGTTTGCTTTCTCCTGTGACTGTTATTGAGACGTTTCGGTTGGTTCCTGAATCTTCGGGACTTAAATCCTCGTCTCATATTTGAAATTGTTTTATTCATCCTCATGAGGTCCACAGGATAGCTTTCTGAATACGACAGCGATTACCATCAAATCAGTCAAGTAATACTACCGAAGAAGTCATCATACACCGATCAAGTGATACTTGGCAATCTGCAGGCCGTTAGGCGTGGATGTAGTAAGCTTGGTAGCCACTAATCTCATCGTGGGTGGTAAGGGTTGTGGGTTGCGTCTTTTATTTTTTTGTTATGTATCTAGTGGTCAATCAATAAATTGCTGACATTAAGGGTCGCCGGAGTATGAAAACGTTTAACCTAGATTAGTGCCCTCTAACTTGTTACCAAACACGCTCAGACGCATCACAACAATTAAATCAGAAATTACAGTGCATGTATTCGATAATATTCAACTTGATCACAGGAATTGAGTCCTAACCGACTGTGATACCTAGTTAATTAAGGGCAGAATCCAAGTTAAGAAAGGAAAAGCATTTGGCAGGGGACAGAACCGTTATTTAATTTATTGAGTGTATTGTTTCCTGCATATTCTGTAAGATGTATCGCATGACAGAGGCACTTAACTAAAAAGTGATTAAATACTTTTCCAACCCCTTGACTTTCAATGAAATACATTGGTTCCTTTTGCAGCTTCTCAACTTTATTAACAATTTCGGAATATTTCAACTTGTTATTTTTGAAACATATATGAGCGGAAAATTAAATCTCAATGGTTGAAACTTAGCAATTTCACTCTCTTATATTTATGTGAAGTGTAAGAAATACCCATACTATCGACATTGTACTTTATCGAGTTGTCAAAATATCACAATCTTCTACAAACTGGACTATTGATTGTAACTTTAGGCTGGATTGCTCCCATCCAACCCCAGCTCAAATCGTCAGCAGTGACTAGGAATGGGAGCACTGGCTGTTGGTCATAAAAACTTTTACGTTTCCTCCTAAAACCGTAAAACAGTAAAACCAATAACATTATTTTACGTTTAATTTTTGGCTGATTTATATTGGAGTAATTTGATAAGAGAGTATCGCGTTCAAGGTTCTAAAATATAGTCGATTAGACCCTTTCGTTGAGTTCGTAAGTGTTCCTAAGCTAAATAATGCTAATTGTATATACTGGATGTGGTAAATATTAATGTGAATTTTAACTGCCCCAAGCACACTATTTTATGTTATAAAAAATGGAGCGTTCTCTCTTTAATTGAGGTTTTAAACTTTATCAACTGTGTTAGGATGATTCGCGTTATAAATTTACGTTTTAATTGTATTGTTTCAGACTTATTAGGAATAGGTCTATTACAAAATACTGCAACATTTATGAACACGGTGTGAGTGTCGTTTTTATATTTTTTATTAAATTTGTTTCACGTCGTACCGACACAGATAGGTCTTATGGCGACGATGCGATAGGAAAGGGCTAGGGGTGGAAAGGAAGTGGGCGTGACCTTATTTAAGGTACGGCCCCAACATGTGCCCAATGTGAAAATGGGAAGCCACGGAAAATCATCTTCAGGGCTGCCGACAGTGGGGTCCGACCCCACTATCTGCATATTGCGCGGCGAGTGTCGCTTTAAGGGGAGCTGGGCCCGCCTATCTTATCAATGATACATTTATGAAATGTGGTGCAACTTTTCTAGGAATCTAGAAACTCTAGAAGTGCTACATTTTTCACATTTTAAAATGGATATTTATAAACATTTTAACACAGTGGGTTTTGAGTTTATTATTTAGCGATATATATTTTTTGTACCTGTCAACATTTTGTATAAATAATGTGTACTTTCTAAATTATAATTTCTTTGTAAACAAAGATATGGAGAGAATTAAATCGTGCAGTCATGCTCTTTATGAGCGGTATAAGTTTTGTGTTCCTACCTTCAGTAGTTTCAGAGGAAAAGTGCACTGAATTTGAAAAATCTTAACTTTTGGGAATCAGATAATTATTAAAGTGCAGCATTACATTCGAGTGCATCCCTGTTCCGTATGAGGGGTTATCTGGATGCTCGTCCATTTCATCACTTGTTTCCACTTCACACTCCTCCTATAGCTCCTTGCAGTTTTCTACAACTCAGACTGAGCCTTTCCAGCACCGCGAAGTCTTTTTTTTCCGTCTGTCGGGCTGAGTGGCTCAAACGGTTAAGGCGCTGTCCTTCTAACCCCAACTTGGCAGGTTCGATCCTGGCTCAGTCCGGTGGTATTTGAAGGTGCTCAAATACGACAGCCTCGTGTCGGTAGATTTACTGGCACGTAAAAGAACTCCTGCGGGACCAAATTCCGGCACCTCGGCGTCTCCGAAGACCGTAGAAAGTAGTTAGTGGGACGTAAAGCAAATAGCATTATTATTATTATTATCTTTTTCGTCAATCATTTGAAATATGTCACAACATTCCTTCCAGGATTGATGCCTAGTTTCTTCAAAGTTTAACACTTAATCCTCGAGTACTCAGGATGGCGCACTCAATGCAACACTCGCGTCATCAGGTAAGTATATTTTTATTTTAAAAATATGTTATATGTCTATAGAATTTTCTTCCATTAGTATTTTGTGCACTCTTCGTTGCCTTCTGCGGGAAGTCTCCTATAACCATTCCGTTTATTTAGGGTTGGAAGAAATCTGTCAGGTCCACAGCTGTACCAGTTACAGAATTATGATCCAGATATCCGCATAGCGCATAACAGTGAAAAATAGAAATGACAATTTTGAAAATGAAAATGAGAAAATGACATATAGTAAATAAATAAATAAATAAATAAATAAATAAATAAATAAATAAATAAATAAATAAATAAATAAATAACTCAGGAAGAGTACAGCTGCTAGTGATGCAGAATAAACGGGACAAAACTGAACTGTGCCAAGCGAGATTTAAATGTATGCGCTTTAATATACGGTGATAATTATACTTCTTGTAGTTGACACACAAAAATAGACTACACTGGCGTTATATTTGAATGTACTAATTTCCTTCATAAATGTACTTGTTAACGTTAGTTTAGGAGGTAAACGTAACATTTAGGCTAAATGGAAGCTTGGTGCTCTGTGATGCAGTGGTTAGTGTGATTAGCTGCCACCATCAGAGGCCCGGGTTCGATTCCCGGCTCTGCCACGAAATTTGAAAAGTAGTACGAGGGCTGGAACGGGGTCCACTCAGCCTCGGGAGGTCAACTGAGTAGAGGTGGGTTCGATTTCCACCTCAACCATCCTGGAAGTGGTTTTCCGTGGTTTCCCACTTCTCCTCCATGATGCCGGGATGGTACCTAACTTAAGGCCATGGCCGCTTCGTTTCCTCTTCCTTGTCTATCCAACCCAATCTTCCCATCTCCCGCAAGGCCTCTGTTCAGCATAGCAGGTGAGGACGCCTGGGCGAGGAACTAGTCATCCTTCCCAGTTGTATCCCGCGACCCAGACTCTGAAGCTCCAGGACACTGCCCTTGAGGCGGTAGAGGTGGAATCCAACGCTGAGTCCGAGGGAAAAACCAACCCTGGAGGGTGAGCAGATTGAGAAGAAGAAGAAGAAGAAGAAGAAGAAGAAGAAGAAGAAGAAGAAGGAGAAGAAGGAAACTTCGTGAATGTTCATGACTAAATACTATATTCTTATGTAAAATAGTGTTGTAAAATAACATTTACTTTAATTAACTTCGAAGGAGACATTAACATACATAATGGAGCACACAGGGCGACACGCGAGTGCTTGAGAGTTAACTGTATGTGTGGTCTTTCAGCATTAGGAATTAATTTAGACTTAGATTTATCAACGTTCATTACGTTTGTTAAACACTTTCCCATTCTTTTCTCCCATATTAATGTGATAAAGTATGTAATATCGCGGCACACAACAGCAAGTCGTCCGCCTCTGTGGTGTAGTGGTTAGTGTGATTAGCTGCCACCCCCAGAGGCCTAGGTTCGATTGCCGGCTCTGCCACGAAATTTTAAAAGTGGTACGAGGGCTGGAACGGGGTCCACTCAGCCTCGGAATGTCAACTGAGTAGAGAGGGTTTTGATTCCCTCCTCAGCCATCCTGGAAGTGGTTCCGTGTTTTCCCACTTCTCCTCCAGGCAAATGCCGGGATGGTACCTAACTTAAGGCCACGGTCGCTTCCTTCCCTCTTCCTTGTCTATCCCTTCCAAACTTCCCATTCCACCACAAGGCCCCTGTTCAGCATAGCAGGTGAGGCCGCCTGGGCGAGGTACTGGTCATACTCCCCAGTTGTATCCCCAGACCCAGAGTCTGAAACTCTAGGACACTGCCCTTGAGGCGGTAGAGGTGGGATCCCTGGCTGAGTCCGAGGAGAAAACCGACCCTGGAGGGTAAACAGATTACAAACGAACAACAGCAAGTCAAATGTATAAATAAACAAATGAACTGTTATATTCTTTCAAATCAAAGTGGTTAGTCACCACACTCGAAAAATATATCTGTGTAAACAGGGTAGCTAACCAATAACGTTTCCCCATGTATATTGTGATTCTTACAGGAGCGACAAATTTAATATTAGAATTGCATTCCTTATATCTGTCATACGTATGTTTCACTACGTCCACTCACAAACAACGCTTATTTCAAAAATATTTTATTAGAATTCACAAACAGATATTGTAATTATGTATATCTCAAATTCATCAGGAGGTTTTTCTCTCTGTTTTAACAAAAGAACGATTTTTTCGTATTTTCCGGGTCCAGGTCGCTTTAATACAAACGTGCAGTATATTTAGTACATGTATATGGGACTATTTATGATATATTAGCTCTTTACGAGTAACACTCACCATATTGTAGAGAATAGTATCAAATAGCTGCTACATTTCATTGAACTATTACCACAATAATAACGTACTTCAAGAGATATAACAACTTTTTTCATATCATGAAAAGCGTATCAAACCTCGGTTGATGTCACTTTTATTACTGTAATAGTAACACGATCATGCGACTCAATAACGCAGCTTCTAATACGTAATTCACAAGTTTAGGAAGCGCATGTGGGCGCTGTCTACGACTCTATAATCCCTTTAAGAGGAACAATGGTGGCAACTGATTATTTCTGTCAGAAAAGTTTACCCTGCAATACATTAACATAAAAGTAAATATGCAGGGTCAAGAAGAGAGAATCGTGCCTACGTACGTCATTTCTAATAGTAATTTGTCTCATTTGCCCGACTCATTGGCTGAAAGGTCAGCGTTGAAGCCTTCCGTTCAGAGTGTCCCCGGTTCGCTTCCCGGCCGGGTAGGGGATTGTAATGGCGTCTGATTAATTCTTCTGGCTCTGGCACAGGGTGTTTTCGGTTGTCCCAACACTTTCCTCTTCAGATTCAGACAGCACCCTACACTACCGACCACCACAAGAAACACGCAATAGTGATTACATACCTCCATATAGAGTTGGCGTCAGGAAAGGCATCCGACCGTAAAACATGGCCAAATCTACATGTTGGGCGCAGTTCACACGCGTGAGCCCACAGATGTGAGGAAAGCGGAGGAACAGAAGGAGAAGAATAAGAAGAATTTATCTCATTTAATGTCGCCAGAATCTCCTTATCGTTTATTGGCCCCACTAACACCTTGATTCAGTGTCTTACACGTTTGGAACAAATTTCAACTCATAAACTATTAATTATTAAGGAAGGTTTTCTCTAAGTGAGAAATGAAATGTAAATAGTGAAGAAATAAAATTGGTGCGAGGCTGTCAATATTATAACGGCCGCAGTGTTTTGAGTGTTTCGTATACTTTTTCAAGATTTTGAAGCAATGAAAACCTACAACCTGTTTTCCAGTCAATGACCGGGTCAGAAATGTAATAAATGAAGCAGATATAGGCTATTAGTACGATGGGGTCGCCATTCCCAAAGTGATTTATTAATGACTCATAGCCTAGGTGCTATGAAATAAGAATGGAGAGTGTTGCTGGAATGAAAAATGACAGGGAAAACCGGAGTACCCGGAGAAAAACCTGTCCCGCCTCCTCTTTGTCCAGCTCAAATCTCACATGGAGTGACCGGGATTTGAACCACGGTATCCAGCAGTGAGAGGCCGACGCGCTGCCGTCTGAGCCGCGGAGGCTCTCTTTGCAAGATTTCGCCGAATCCTAATCAAATCTTTATTTTCCATTATTAAATTTTCTTCTTACTCTTACTCTGTTTACTCTCCAGTGTTTTTTCCGTCGGACTCAGCGAGGGATACCACCTCCACCGCCTCAAGGGCAGTGCCCTGGAGAGTGACACATTGGGTCGGAGATACAACTGGGGAGGATGACCAGTACCTCGCCCAGGCGGCCTCAGCTGCTATGCTGAACAGGGTTTTGATGGGGATAGAAAGATTGGAAGGGATTGAGAAGGAAGAGGGAAGGAAGTGGCCGTGGCCTTAAGTTAGGTACAATCCCGGTATTTGCCTGGAGGAGAAGTGGGAAACCACGGAAAATCACTTCCAGGATGACTGAGGTCGGAATCGAATACATCTCTACTCAGTTGACCTCCCGAGGCTGAGTGGACCCCGTCCCAGCCGTCGTACCACTTTTGAAATTTCGTGGTAGAGCCGGAAATCGAATCCGGGCCTCCGAGGGTGACAGCTAATCACACTAAGCACTACACCACAAAGGCGACTATTAAATATTCTATTCTTTACAACTGACCACGATGTACTCACAATGACAGGTAACCTCCAACTGAGCTCACGAGTCAACAGAGTGCCATCTTGTAATAGAGAAAGCGTGTCTGGCTTCGTGGCTAAATGGTTAGAGTGCTGGGATTTGGTCACAGGGGTCCCGGGTTCGATTTCCGGCAGGGTCGGGAATTTCAACCGTCATTGGTTAATTTCATTGGCACGTAGGCTGGGTGTATGTGTCATCTTCATCATCATTTCATCCTCATCACGACCCGTGGGTCATCCACGGTCGTCAAATCAAAAGACCTGCACCTGGCGAGCCGAACATGTCCTCGGAAACTCCCGGCACGAAAAGCCATACGCCATTACTATTATTTACAGAGTTTGCGTGTGACGTCACATATTTAGCACAGATTGTGTCTTATTTTTAAGCACTATTTCATCAAAACTACGTTTCAGAGCCAACAGGTATCCTCATTTCTTATCTCTCAATTGAGACATAAAACATAATCATAAGTTAAATATTCTCGGCGATATACGAGTTCTATCCAAACATTAAAGGCTTTCTCGTAGAAAGTGAATGCACAATAAAATTACCAAGAGAGGTTGAAAAGCACTGCCCCTCAGAAGGCGTGAAAAGAGATATCTCGTATAGTAGCTCAGTGACATATACACATAAATATGTATGCGGCGGAGTGAGTTTGGGTTGTAGAGCCATTTTTGCATGTACATTCACTCAAAAAAATGCTATTACGAGTTATTTAGTTACACCTTTATCAGAAGAAATTTAACCTGTAGATATAATGAATAATAACAGTAATGCCATTGGTTTCTACATCTCATTAACTACTTTTTACGGTTTGCCGATACCCCGAGATGCTGGAATTTAGTGACGCAGGAGTGCTTTTACGTGCTAGTAAATTTACCGACACGAGCCTGACCAATTTTGAGCACCTTCAAATATCACCAAACTGAGCTAGGATCGTACCTACCAAAAATTGGCAAGCATATTTCATTTTGATCATAGAATTTCATCAGAGAATCTGGATTTCTTAATTTCATTAACTGGGTCATTTTTCCTTCGCGGTGTCGCTGCACGCGGTGTTACCTGAGCTCTGCAGTTCTTTCGCGTACCATTACCACGCTTTAAAGCTGCCAGGCAGCCGGATGAGAGGAAGTCAGTACGTGTTGGTTCTAGGGGCGTACGCACGTGTTCCTGTTCTTGTGTGGTGATTAAGTTTTCACTAGGTGACACTGTAATATGAATTTTAAGTATTCAGTATCCGTAATATCCGACTCGTTCGCTGAATGTTCAACGTACTGGCCTTCGGTTCAGAGTATCCCGCGTTGTACTCCCGGGCGGGTCGGGGATTTTAATCTTCCTTGTCTAATTCCAATGGCTCGGGGGCTGGGTATTTGTGTTGTTCCCAACATCCCTGCAACACACAGATCACACAAAACACTATCCTCCACAACAATAACATGCAGTTACCAACACATGGCAGATGCTGCCCACCCTCATCGGAGGGCCTGCCTTACACTCGGCTAGAAATAACCGCACTAAATTAAATTCATTAATTAGCCGTAATACAGTATAATTTAATATGGCTCAATTCATTAATTCCTTTTTTTACTATTTTCTTTATGTCGCAACGACACAGATAAATCTTATGGCAACGACGTAATAGGAAAGGGCCAGGCTTAAAAATGAAGCGGGTGTGGACTTAATTAAGGTACAGCCCTAGAATTTCCCTGACATGCAAATGAGAATCCACGGAAAGCCATCTTCAGGGCTGCCGACAGTGGGTTTCGAACCTACTATCTCCCGTATGTAAGCTCACAGCTGCGCAACCTTAACCGCACGCCCAACTTGCTGGTCATGAATTATATTCCTCAAGGAGTATTCATTGATTCTTACGTGCGTACAGAATCAGGTCGTGCTGAACAGAGATTGTTTCCAGAGAGATTCTTTGACATTCAACTTCCAAGTCAAAGTTCAATTCATAACTTGGTAAATACATTTCATGAAACTGGGAGTCATCGTGACAATCAGCGTACATATACAGGCTTACGTATATTACTCAGAAAAGTAACTAAGGAAAACGTTGAACATACTCTGCAGCGTTCGTCTACAACATCAATTCAACGTCTGTAGCAAAAATGGAGAATTTCCTATTCCTCTGTTCAAACGGCTACAAAGTTACTGTAGTGTAATAACTTAAACCGGGTGACCATGCATACAGGAGTGGATTTTTTGCACGTATTTTGAATAGTGTGAACAATGGAGGAGTGGCCATTCTGCTTGGGTGTTTCCAAATGTCAATTCATAAAAAAGATGATTCCGCATGTTTCAAATTCCATTACTTGGAGGTTCGTTTAGTTAAATGATAAATGTGGTACATTCAGTACATTGTTGAATATGCACTGAACAATATGTAGGTCGTTTAGCTTATTATATAACCAATACATAGACAGTAGCTGTTCACAAACGGACGTACTGGCTACAAAGCGCGAGCAGCATTGGAAACCGCATTACGTTATGAACAACGAATAATAAAATTCATTTCAATATCAATGAGTAGAAGCACATATTATCAAGGCAACCGTAATATCGCAGTATTTTATGTACAACGGTTCACAAGTCGTGGTAGCAATTACATTAGTTACAGGAATATTTCTTTTGACTGTTTATTTAGATAATTTATTTACTTAAGACAGACAGTTCAGTAATGTAAATGAACTTTGGTATTAGCTTCGGTGTGGTTATAACTGGGACTAAGACATGAAATTTAAAAACATAGAAAATCTGGTTTGGGAGATTCGATAGTGTAAGGTACTGAGCTTCGTATACCATTCCGAGGCATAGCTCATTAGATACAAACTTCAATATATTACTGCAGTAAGATAAGAAGAGGAGAATTTACATTTTTAAATCTCATTTTATCAAACAAACACACACAAAATTTCTGGTGAATATAGAATGATGTAACAGTTGTATGTCCTGTGTACGTCCACCGGGAATTCTTTGCGGAATGATATGGTCAATTGGTTCACACATAGCTACCACAGTTCAATTCCTTATTAATGCATGGGTACTTGAATATTTTTGCTGGTGATTTAACTTTTTACAAACACCCCGAAGGTTCTCGGCGCCGCAATATGGGAAAGGGAGGGTAGTCCATCGCTTTAATTAAGATACAGCACCAGCATTTGGCTGGTGTGAGAATAGGAACCACAGAAAAATCTTCAGCTCTACTGACGGTGCGATTCGAACCACCTCTCTCCAATACAAGCTCATCGTTACGCGGCCCTAACCGCACGATCATTTCGCTCGGTGGTGTACTTATGGCAGTGAAGTTGAAGGTGTACGAAATGTTGTTACACAGGACAGTCCCTAAGTTTCTCACCTCCAAAATATTCTGATAGAAATGGAATGAGTGCATAGTACTCTATGTTCCTGAAATTTAATATTATATCTAAAATGTTATTATTATCAAAATATAATGCATCTCCCTCATAGACAAAAGCCCTGTGAATTCCCACAACAAACATTATATCTGTAGCTTCAAATGTTTCTGAGAAATGTGTACCTAAATAACTTGTAATAGCAAGTGGTTTTCGCCCATCAGGAAATCAGGACTTCTCTATTTCATGCCTTTGCTTGAAACTTGCGATGTAGATGTCATAGATTATTAGTGTCAAGGCTCACTATCCTATTAGACTATATTCAAAAACATGTCAGTCTCTGGAATCTGATTATAAATAAACTATTGTCACTACACCCAGGTGAAGTTTATAAATATAGGAATGAAACTGAAAAACAAAAGCGTACTATTTCGTTCTCACAGCCAAGACGATACACTGCAGAAAATTAAACGATTTCAAATTCAGTCGAATATTCGGCAACTTCATTACCAAATATCTGAACGTTGGAAACAAGGTGAGATTGATACGTCATGAACTGTTTGTACAGTGCGAGCTCAGTCCATTTGCCGTTTACTCCCTGTGCCGTCTCTGAGCGAGTAGATAGTGCAATAACCGCTTGACACCAATAGCTTTCCCAGTGGTATCATGGTCTCAGCTCGTTTGCGATGAACTTGCGTACAGGGTACAACGTTAGTGTTTCTTATACAGCAGTAATTGATCGGTATAATGCCTTTCATGGCATTTGAATTAAGTGTTGAATAGAGTATTTTGTTGTGCTGTAAAATTTTAAACGCAATGCAGGGTTGAGTATTCATGGGACTGAACTGCAGAGAATGAACCGGAATATCATCGCACTACATCGTTGTCTACAGACTGAGGGAGAGCATTTTCAATACTCACTGTAATGGGGTAAGTTTTATTCTTCTTCTCATTTTCCCCTGTTTCGTTACGGCCTCTGTAGAATCACGGGCAGCTTGGTTATGGTTTGTGTTTCCTCCTTCTCGTCCAAGAACCTCTTCATCCCCTCTCTCACTCATTCTCTCCCGTTCTTCAGCTGATATTTTCAGTATCCATCATCTCCTACCCCACCTCCCTCAACAAATTGCTGTTTTTTATATCCTGTTCCGTTATTTTCTCTTTCATTGAGTTTGGGTACAGTGCTTGGTGTATAGATATTTCTCCATTTCTGTGCAACTCAGTCAAGTCCTTCCGATGTTCGACAACACACTTAGTTCCCATCTTTCTTCTCGTATTACCCGCTGTCTCCGATAATCTTCTAGACATTCTCTCCTGATCACATGTCCAGCAAACCTTGCTCCTTTGAGTCTTATTTCTCCAGAGATCGTCCTCATGTTTCGGTACAGTTCATCCCTTCATCTTCGTTCCCATCTTTCAGATCCTCCTTTTGGTCCCAGTATTTCCCTCAGGAATTTTCTCTCTTCTTTCTCCTCTTCCGTTGCCCCATGCTTTCCTGGGGTAAGGTTTTTTGTTTTTCTATGTTTTGCAATCTCATTATCCAACCATCGAAGTTGATGGGCGTGCAGGAACAAGGAGATGTTCACCACGTTCTCGTTTACCGACATACAGGAAGGAAGGCGACCAGTACCCTGTACCTTCACTTTCACTGATTACATTGACTCCAGAAACGGATCAAAAGTAGCTTCTTCTTTTTAAATTCCGGATACTAACTCCTCACAGTACCACATTTCAAAAATTCACATTTCAAGTCTTTTTTCCATAATTCCAACATAAATGATCCGTTATTGGAAATTTGAATTATTGGAATTATGGATATACACTTTGGGGACAAATGTGTCAAGCCCCAAATGGCAACCATTATATATATATATTACCCTTTATTTCGCCCACGCTGCGTCCAGAAATTAGGTTTTCCTATTTCTATTCTTGTAAATTAAACGTATTTAGCCGGGAAATATGAGCATACGCGACAGATCTATGACGTGACAATCATATAAACCGGCCGGAAATTCTACGCTGGTGTCAGTTGCGCAGCAGCAGTAGCATGAAATTGCGGCTCGTATTATTTCTCCCGCCACGTGCGAGGTTCGGCCTGCGATAAAATTTCTAGGGAAATTGCGATGGGACATTCAGAACAAGAGGCGTTCAATGCTCAGTGCAGGTGCCGATCCATGGAAATGATAGCTCACACACGGCTCGGCGCTCCACAAATGTTCTGCAGGATTTCGACTGGGGTATGTTTGATCTCCACCATACAGACATGATCTTACCCCCGGTGATTTTCATATTTTCTTGCACCTCAAGGAATTCCTGTCATCCTGTCAGGATTTTCACACGGACGAAGAGCCGAAGACGAATGCAACCGTCATACAAAAGTTCATCCCACGGTATGACAAGTGTCTCAATTCGGGTGCTGATATCAAACAATAGATCCAACATTGGTGCATCGAATGCCAATAAAGTTTTGATGTAACTGTGTTATATATTCTTATTTTTAATTGGGGAAACGTAACGTCTGGATGGCCCTCGTAACTTCATAACTGAACGTTGCTACCTATGAACACGTAATTACTGAAAACGAGAGATATGGGTGTAGTTCTATTTAGAAAGTCCACTTGGTTTCGCAGCCTCGGTTCTTATTAAAGCCCGGACGACACAAGCTAAGTTCTTTCATGTTCCCCTTACTGTTATTAACCTAGTTGAAAGCAACAGAAGATGTTTGAGGTTAAAACCTTTGGTAGACAATCCTATATAATCAAAGAAGTTCGGATATTTTTGAAACAATCCAAAACAAGACCGGCAAGCTTCCTCATGCGAATCTTGAAGAGCGTGCCTTAGATGCATTAAAGGAGTTTCCTGCTGACAGTGCCCTTAACGTTCTCACACAGTTCCTCGCTTCCAGTTTGGAGCATGCTTCCAACAAGCTTGCTTATTTGTGAGGTGTAATGAAGGCTTGCAGGCAGAAAAGTAGAGCTGGCCAGGAATCAGGTTCTGTTACAGTTGCAAACGCTCTAGATGAGGATAAAATTAAACAATGGTGGAAGGGAACTGCGACTTGTCAATGGAGAACAAGTCTGTGAAGGAGGAGAAAGGTGTGAAATCTCAGGTAACAGGGGTTTGTGTCAAGCTGGTAGAAGACGGTTATGGTGAGAATGTAGCTGCAAAACTTGATGATATGATTGAATGGATATTACCATCAACAAATATCAATTGATACAGTGGAATTTGTGCTGTAGAATTATAAATACAATTCTTACTGAAAGTTCTAAGATTCAAGGGGCTGAATTTCAGGTATGCTACACAGTCCGTATATTGAAGTTTTTTTTTGTTCTATTTGCTTTTACGTCGCGCCGACACAGATAGGTCTTATGGCGGCGATGGTACAGGAAAGAGTTATGAGTGAGAAGGAATCGGCCTTGGCCTTAATTAAGGTACAACCCCATTATTTGCCTGATGTGAACATGGGGAACCACGGACAACTTCAGGACTGCTGAGAGTAGGGTTCGAACCCAGCATATTCCGAATACTGGATACTGGACGCACGTGCGCGACTGCAGCTATCGAGCTCCGTTGTGAAGAATTTTGTGAGCGAGGGACAGGTAGTGTCGTGAAGTGTTTATAAATTAAAACCTTGATAAGACACACAAAACTAATACAACTAAGGTTGGAAAAGAGTAGGCGTTGGCCATGGAGGGTAGGTAAAGAATTATTCTCCGTAATGCCTGACTAAATTATTTGACTATCATTTAAGTCTTGAAAATTAAGGACCGCGGATAATTTATTCTTCTTCAAGAGGTACAAAGTAATGGCATCTCAAGGCACCAAGCACCTGTCATAAGTTGTAAGTTCCAAGAGATGGAGTGGCTTGATAAATAGGGGTTCATTTTTTCATTCGATGATGGATTGAATATTAATTAACTTAAGAATATCAATAAATAAACAGTAATATTTCCCTTTAATGGAAGATGAATCCCTTTGACTTCAGTTCGCAGTGCCCAGGTTTCGATTCGTGGACTGGTTGGGGATTTTATTTGTATATGATTAATTCCTCTTTATCGGGAGCTAGGTCTTGTGTCGTCTTAATACACTGTTGTTTCACCAACACCAAACACACCACACTACCAACCACCATAGTAAATACACTCCACGTTATGGTAATGAGAGGATGGACATCCAGCCGAAAAACAGGACTAAATTCACACGAAGCGCCAACTCAAAAAAAAATTTGGAAGAAGGAAAAGAACAAGTTTCATTGCCTGGCAGGGCTTTTGGAGAAACTCATTATGACTTTTTTGTCAACTAGAAAATTGTTTGTGAACACATGCAAATAGTGAACTCTTCCGCTGTACTGCAGTAGTACTTCCTTTCCTAGCAGGGGAGAAAACATATACTAATTATTCTCGTCGTAACGTTTTGTTTGTAGTTATTAGAGCTTCCGAGATGCCACGGCGATAGTACTCAGTGTTGGTTGGTTAGTTAATTAGCCCATTACTAGTACGGATATTTGCATTAATTGCATCGTGCAGCCATCTAGAATGCAATAACACATCCAACTATTGTCCTTGGCACCTGCTGCCTTCCTACTAAATCAAAGGAATCTCTCAGTAATTTGAACTAAATCTTTCGGTATAAGACTCTGTCTAAAAGTCGAATTTGATGTAGTTGTGAGTTATACAGGATGATTAAAAAAATACATATTCAGTCTCATAAAAGAATCTCTTTCTCTCCAATTTATCGGAGGCAGCATTTCATGTGCATGTGGCCTATGTGGAGAGATGTATTCGCTGCTACATACTTCTGGGGAGGTTGGCAGTGCGGTGTGATATACAGTATGTAGATGAAGAGAACTGAATTACGACAAGTACAGACATCCATCCATAAACCAGTCCCCGTGTTAAATGAATCATCCAAATACAGACAAAACCATTAGTCCAATATAAATTGAACCCAGAGCCTTCTAAACTGAAAGTCAGTAGGCTGACTAATTGTTTGTGGTTTTCTAATTAACATGAATTTACTTTCTTGAATGTGGTGTGAAGGTTTGTAAAGTACAGAGTGACCAAAAAGTCCCTTAACATTTGACGAGGCAGTACTTCACAAAATATTGAAGGTCTTCTTCTCAAGTATTCAGTCCATGGATTGGTCTGCGGAAGTTCTCCAGTCGGCTGTATTCATAGCTTTCCTGTTCATAGCTTCTGCATCCTACATCAGATATGATTTGTTGTACATATTGTAGATGTGATCTTCCGGGACATCCTATGGCCTTCAACCATTCCCTCCAATACCGTTTTCAACAGGCTACCGTATCTCAAAATATGTCATCAGTCTAGTCGTCCTCCTCTTTATACTTTTCCATAAGGTATAATTTTCCGCCACCTTCTTAAATATTTCAGCATTCGATTCTTTTCTGTCCAGCTAATCTTTAGCATTCTTCCTACAACACCATTGTTCAAAAGAATTTACCTTCCATTTTTCTTCTTCTCCAATTGTCCACGTTTCGCAACCATAAAGGGCAATGCTCCAAACATACGTTTTTAATAATGCTTTTCTTGTTTAAAGATTATTGGAATTTGTAGTGAATAAACCTTTCTTTTTGTGAAATGCTAATTTGGCCTGCAAATTTATATTTTGATTTCCTTCTTGCTTCTTCCATCATTGGTAATTTTGCTTCAGAGATATTTAAACCCTTTAACCTTCCAGAGTTTTGTTGCCCACCAATATTCTAATACTTGAGTCTGCTTTTTTATCGCAGACAATAACTTTCGCCTTGTCTTACTTATTTTCATGTTGTATTCATTACCTATGATTTCCTCCGTTTTTTTGCTATTATTCGTTTGAGATCTTGTTCACTGTCTGCAACTATGGAAATGTCATCTGCAAATCTAATCGCATTTATTTGTTCACCCTGTATCCTGGATGTAGGCATTAAAAGGCATGGAACACAAAGCACGATCTTTTCTAACTTCTATCCTTAATTTTGCTTCCTCTTGTTCAGGTGGAGAGATAATAATTGACACACATGATTGGCATGACATGGGGTTTAGCGATGTCTTAATTCAAAATACACCTTGGTATTTACTAAAAAGACGCCCTACACGGGCACTCGAAGAAATATCTGTGTTTAATATTAATAACATCGTTGAAATATCTTTGAAAGTACTGGAGAAGTAAGAAAGTGACTTATTGAGAACTGAAGAAGTTACCGGTTTTGCTGTAGTAGAACAGAAAGAAATTTCTTGATCATAATTTATTTTTTAATATTTCTGTCCCAGTGCGATGTATATAAATTACTATAAAGTAACGATCACATCTTCATTTCAAGAAGTAAATTACAAGTAAAAAATATTTTTTTGAAAGGTAACGATTACAAGCAGAATTTACTAAGAATGTAATCGTTTAATTCACTTCTGCCCAATTAAATCCCAACAATGGTTTCAAACTATTGAAAGTCGAATATATGACTACAATCCCCCATCACTTTGCGCTATCGTCAGTTTGAGAGAGGAAGCAAAAGAGTGCACTTCAAAGCCATATTAGTAACATGCACAAAACACGACATGATGAAGTCCGCCTGAATGGAGCATTGTTTAACACTTGCTTCTGGCAACCAATAATCCATACAAGTTTTACTCGTGCACAGTATACTGCAGCAGCGAATCAAAAATTCAGTGAGTGGGTGGGGTGGGGGGGGGGGGGCGAGAGGGGAACGAGATTCCACCAATGAAGGAGTGTAGTATGGTGACAAAATTGAAAATCGATATATCTCTGTCGCGATGTCTGGGATCCTATCGCCCTCTCCAGAATGATGTATGCGCGTCATGGTGTTTGAAGAGAAGTCTATGTGGTATTCCTCCAGAATAAAGTTTCCATTACAATATTGATATCAGCTCCCTCTTCCCTCTCTCGTACTTCAGTTGGAAACTTAGGCTAGGTTCAGGAAGGGGATCTACGCGGGTGATGGTGTCGTGGGACAGAGCATTGAACGCGGGAATTGACCTAACCAATATTTCCCATTGTGTTTATGATGAAGGTCTGGGGAGTAAATATGAACTGTCCATTACTCACCATACTTTATATCTAAGACTTGAACATTTGGGTATTTTTATTCAAAGGTTAACTCAACGTAAAATGTTTCAGGATTGGAATCCTCATGTATGAAAAATAATGAAAGAGCATGACAACGTGGGCCCGGAAATGAATGATTGCAGAGTTATCCGACTGTTTGACTTATCATGAATAACAGTCGAATCCACAACAGAATTTACATGCACCTAAAGGGAAAACTCCAGGAGATTATGAGGGCCAAGCACTTGGTCTATCTCTACCTATGCAGCGCCGAGGATAATACAAATTAAAAAGCCTGCGTACAAGAAGTCGAAAATGTGCCGGAGCCTTCGGGATGAGTAATCAAACATACACTGCAGTCGAAACTTCATATCTCGAATCAGCTCGAGAATTGAATCTTATTTAGAACTATCAAAATTTTGAGATATAGACAATTTCCATCTTCGAGGATTGCATGTAATCGAATCACGTGTAACTACGCCTTAATACTGTCACAAGTATTATTTAACCATATAAAAAAACTCGAAGTATTATGTCATTTTAATTCTAACACTGATTATAGCAAGTCGTTGAAGACAGAATACATAAAACAGAGGAAAATGTTTTTCACTCTCAAGCTTCTTTTCTTCCACATAGTTATCAAAAACAGTTATTGCCGTAAAATATTTATATCAATGTATTTGTTATATCGGACCTGCAGTTTGATGAAAGGCTTTAAACCATTAAAGGAAAATGAAACAGTCCAATTTTATTGTTAAAATGGTAACAAAAAGGAAGTATTATTGACCGGAATTATTTTTAGAGCACATAATGACTAGAAATCTCTTTCTTTCTTTTTGTCATAACGAATCTCTTTTCAAATATGGAACTACATTCTAACACTCGTTCTATCGACTATTACAAATGAAAGAAAACATTTCCTTTACCTATCAAACAATTCAAAACGCGTAACAAGGGGAGTTTTGTGGTAGTCATAGGAGCGATGTCCACACGTTTGACGATATATACAATATACAGTAATCCCTTTTCAGTCCCTCGTAATAGAAACACACACATGTTCTATACAATGTACGTTATTCACATTGTTTGTAAAATTAAAGTAAAATTTCATTCAAACGTTACTTCTATGAACCAATTAAATGTATTACTCTCAATGATCTTCAGAATTTTCTCAACGATCTGAAGCTTTTATAGTATAAAATAGGTATCTTCCATGGTTTACATTTTGCGTAAACATATATTAAAAGCAATTAAAAAGTAATGTCATAGTGACTGACAGGATTGCTACTATACGTTTACCTTTCTTGCGCTTTTTTCAGTATATGAGATTCATAATTTTGTTATGTCTCCTCCTAAACTTTGACTGTGTCCGACATCCTCAGAATGGAGACCATCTTTCCACATGCATGCGGCAATATATATCCACCGCCTCTTTGAACTACCACATGGGCGGCAATTTCCTAGATGTTTTGACATAGTCTATTTTACAGAAATCGATTACCAAAAATTTTTGAAAAAGAAACAAAGTCCCTCATAGTTAGGGTTGCCATAATTGTCTGCCACAAAACCGGGACAAATACATATTAGCAAATAATTCCTGTGCTTCACTGTACCTACGTGAATTTTGATGTCACTTGTCCCCCCATGTGCAATAGAAAAATAGCAACTGAAAAGAAAAATATTATTTTTAAATTACCAAGTCTGACTTCAGGTAAACGGTAAACCGTAAACAAAATTCTTTCATCAATCATTTGTTCTATTTCTTACATAAAAGAGTAAAAGAAACTTACTTGCATAGTTTATATTACGCCTCATATTCACTTCTACCTCGTTTTATTGAAGGAAACTCTTTGGCGTATTCATCTTTAAATTTCGTTTCCCGTTTCGATGCCATGCTTAAAAATGTTAAATATTCACTCACTCAGAATATCTTACTGAATTTAATCGATTCCTACAGATTCTTCTTCTTCGAACATAGAATGAAACAAGATTCTTTTCAATATTCTAATTGAAAACAATCTGTAACACCGGAAGTACGTAGAAAGAAGCGATAATTCGGTAGCTAACTTTGACTACTTCATGGATAAGATCAATAAAGGTTAAATTTAATGGATACTTCTTGAGTCTCGACCATTCAATTTACTCGAAGTTTTACGAGATTGGACGGGAGTTTAAATTGTATTTACTTTAGGAGTAAAGGGATTACTTTTTTAAAAACCGGGACTTTAAGTCAGCCTGATGGGACATTATTTATACCACTCTAATCCTGGACAATCCCGGTTTTCCGGGACGTATGGCAACCCCACTCATAGTGAATTGGCACTGACGGTGGCTCTAAGTAGCCTACTCGGTGGCCTCCACGTTATGCACTAACCATTAGGTGTGCTAGTTACCACCGGATGAGGCCAAATTGTCACACTGGGACGAAGCGCTGGCAATAGGAATGAATTAGCTGGTGGATGTATAATGTCCAATAACCGACCAATGAATTTGGTATTATAGTCCGCTTTAACACCAAATTATTGTTACTTTGCTCGACATGACCATGCCATCAAAGTCGAGGCTTCATACAGTAGTTCTCTCCACCATCCGGGCTACACTGGGTCTTCACGCACGCCCGCACTTACCACATGGTGAAAGAAGGTGTTTGTAAGACATCTCCATTTGTATGAGATGATGAAATACTTCAATTAACTTGTCTCAGAGGATCATTATACCCCACAGAAGGGTGTCAGGTGATCCATGTCCATAAAAATGTATAAATAATATTCAAATTACATGATATGGAGACTGCTCTTCATGGTATCAGAATTGGTGCCGTTTTCTGATATCATAAGTGACTGAAGCTATTCAGAATGCATGGTCTTACAGCAATGACAACAAAAACAACAACAACAATAATAATACACAAATACACACATGCATACATACATACATACATACATACATACATACATACATACATACTGTACCGATAAAAGAGCCCGACTCTCAGATTATATTTTAAAGTAAGCAAGAATATAGTTCTCAGGGCTAAAACTGGGTGACTAGTAGCTAGGGCTCGGTACAGGAGGTAGGGCCCTATCTACAAGAAAACTTTGACTCTGACTGAACATGAGTTTATTCATATAAGACATGAAATTGGACATCACCTCCAGGTAGATATAAGTAGTCTTCCACATAGTCCTATAATATGTGTCGGATTCTCCAGTTCACCAAGCCGGGCAGGTTGGATCACGCTCCAGAAGATTCCAGGAACTCCGTACAGAAGCGGCTGGACTGTCTGGGTTGGTAGAAGGTAGAGATGCCTCGAACTTTCGAGGCCCAGGTTGAACCCCGATGATCCTGGTGATGTTGCAGATAATCATTTACTACCTCAGTCCAATGTGACTGAGAGGGTTGATGTCTCCAAGGTCACTCGCAGTACTGATAAATCTGAGTTCATAAAAACCTTGGGTGATTAACCTATTAGCGAAGTCACTGGTTATTATTCATCAAGACTTTCAAAATTTAACAATCGTAAAAATGATATGTCTCTGTATACGAGGAAAATAATTTCAGAGTTCACCACTAGCAAAAGTCTTCGTCCCTGAATAAATACTGGCCAAAAAAACACAAGTCCCTTCTCATGAAACTATGACCAAATTTAAAGTTCACCACTGGCGAAGGTACAAGTCTTTGAATGAACACGGACGAAAAACATAAGTCCATCCACATGAAAATCTGAATAGATTTAAAGTTCATCACTGACGAAATTTATAAAGTTTTGAATCAACACTGGCGAATGTACAAGTCTTTGAGTGAGCATGTACGAAAAACACAAGTCCATCCACATGAATAAATTTTCAGTCTATCACTGGCGAAATTTGTAAGTCTTTGAATCAACACTGGCGAATGTACAAGTCTTTGAATGAACATGGACGAAAAACACAAGTCCATCCACATGAATAAATTTATAGTCTATCACTGGCAAGGTGTCCAAGTCTTTGAATAAACACAGGTGAGATCCTAAATTTATGTTTTAAAGACGTTGAATGAAGTTAGAGTTCATCACAGGCAAAGTTTATAAGTCTTTGAACCAGTACCGGCAAAATCACAAATTTATGCTTACGGGAACTTTGAGCACATTCAGTGATCATCACTATCAAAGTTTGTAAATCACTGTTTATTAGAGGAATGAGTCTCTTAACACTCGCAAGTATTGCAGGTTCAATTTATGAAGAATTCGTTCTTTAACATACGTAAATAATACAAGTCCAATTATGAGTTTAACACACGTAAATAATACAAGTCTATTTCATGAATAATTGGAAAAATTCCAGTCTCGAACACCCGTAAATATTGTAAGTTCAATTATGAAGACTTAGAAAATGTTCCTTAACACTCGAAATATTGCAAGTCCACTTGAGAATACTTGGAAGAATTCGTTCTCCCACACTCGAAGAAAATACAATTTCACTTTATGAATACTTAGAAAATTACAGAGTTCCTCGTCGGGACTATCACTACACGACTATAGTAGCAGAGAGGGTGTCCACGCTGACTACTTAGCTGTAACTGAGTGAACAGGCTACAGTGGGCCCTCCTTTTATTCGATCCGGGACGTCTACGTCACAATACGGCTTGACTGAATATCTCCTGAATCACTCGATGGATTTACTTGAAACTTGAGCATTGCGACGTTCAGGTGATCCCAAAGAAGACATATCGCTCAAGCCGCTAGCATAATTATTACGGGAGTTACAAAATTTTCCCCGTCGAACAATCCGGAAGATGTGACGTGGAATCTAGAATATACGAGTCCAGGCTGGGAACACGTGGTGTGACGGGCGGGCGGTCTAGCTAGCCCCTGTGGCTACGTCACAGCTCACAGCTGTCCTTCACTCACTTGCTTGCCCCGCTGACGGTAAACAAACCAGGCGTGCTCAGAACATCACGCGTGATAATTAAATGTCATTTATACTCAAAAAATACTCATGTACAGGTCGTAACCGGTACAATACATACATACATACATACATACATACATACATACATACATACATACATTACATACATACATACATACGTACATATATACATATTCATTATAGAATATCATGCCTTTCAGCGTTCAGTGTGCAAGCCTCTGGTGAATTTATAAAACGCCGCCACAATCCTCTATTGATAACTAGTGCTGTGGCCTAATTTAGTTCTATACCTCTTATCTTTAAATCGGTTTTATTATTATTAGGCTATCACTCGTTAAAGAGTATGATTGTCTTCCAAAGGTAAGTTCAGATCACATGAGTTATTTGATGGCTGTATAATCCAATTCTTGAACCACAGATCCTTCCACAAATTTGGTACACGGTGTCTTGGGTAGCCACTGGTCCTTGAGGGTTGATACTTCTGCTATCTATACGCTCTTTCCTAGCATTGCGTTTGTCGGACGAAAGTTTCCTCCATTGTAGTTCAAAGGATAGATGTCCTTGGTGGACAAAGGGACCCCATTCTGGACGAGTGCATGCCGCAATTTCCCAATTTTCAGAGTCAATTTGACATTTCTTTAGATTCACCTTCAGCACATCCTTGTAGCGTTTTTGTTGCTCGCTCTGTTTTCTCTGTTCGTCCTTCAACTGACAGTACATGATTAGTTTTGGCAGACGTGACTCAGGCATGCGAATTACATGACATGTCCATCGAAGCTAGTATTTTATTATGAAAGCCTCAACGCTGGTTGTATTAGCTTGCTCCAACACGCTTGTTAGTTGCGTCTGTCTTTTCATTTTATTCCTAGCATTCTCCTAATGCAGCGTTGATGGTATTTTTCCAGGCTTAGAAAGTGCCTTCTGTATGTAACCCATGTTTCACAATCATAGAGTAGCGTTGGAACAACTATAGCTTGGTACACATACAGCTTACTTTGAGTATTAATGTTACGGTTGTCAAACACCCTGATTCGCATACGATCATAAGCTGCCATGGTATATTTGAGACGATATTGAATTTCAGCGTCAATGTTTGCATTTGTTGAAAGGTGACGGCTCAGACAGGGAAAGTGTACAATATATTTTAATCCACTTCCATTAACCGTGGTAGCAGGAGCAGCAGCCTTACAGGTTGGTGCAGGTTGATATAAAATTTGCGTTTTACTGGTGTTTATATCTAAACAAATGTTCCAATATGCCTCTATTTATGCCTCGTTAAACCGTTAGAAACTGAGTGTAACTACCGTCCTCTTGGTCTTCTACTACTCTTCTTACCCTCCATAACAGAGCATTATTCTCCTGGGTAACCTATCCTCCTCCATTCGCTTCACGTGACCTACCAACCGAAGCTAGTTTTATACAGCTTCATCCATCGAGTTCATTCCTAACTTAGCCATTATCTCCTCATTCTGAGTAGCCTCCTGGCACAGTTCCCACCTATTTGTACAAGAAATAATTCTCGCTACATTCATGTCTGTTACTTCTAACGTACGGAATAAGATATCCTGAGTCCACCCAGCTTTCACTCCCGTACAGAAAAGTTGGCCTGAAAACAGACCGATGTAAACTTAGTTTCGTCCTGGAGCTGACTTCCTTCCCTTACAGAACACTGTTGATCGCAACTGCGGGCTAACTGCATCAACTATACTGCACCATGATCCAATATCACGTCAATTATTACAATTCTGGGAGACACACATCCTAAATACTTAAAATATCTATATGTTCCGGCTTTGTATCCCCAATCTGAAATTCAGTTCTCGTGGATTTCTTACCTGTTGATATGAATTTAGTCTTCGAAAGGCTAATTTTCATACCATGCTCATTGCACCTACTTTCAAGTTCCATGATATTAGATGGCAGACTCTTGGCACAATCTAACATTAAGACCACGTCGCCAGCATAAGCCAGACTGCTTACTACGATTCCACCTAATAATATTAATAAAATGCCTCTGATCGCTATGCACTTTAAGAGACTGCAGAGCATGAGTTATTATCCTGCAGAATTCATTTAACGAACAGGGTCGGGCTGAGTGGCTGAGACGGTTAAGGCGCTGGCCTTCTGACCCCAACTTGGCAGGTTCGTTCCTGGCTCAGTCCGGTGGTATTTGAAGGTCCTCAAATACGTCAGCCTCGTGTCGGCAGATTTACTGGCACGTAAAGGAACTCCTGCGGGTCTAAATTCCAGCACCTCGGCGTCTCCGAAAACCGTAAAAGAGTAGTTAGTGGGTCGTAAAACAAATAACATTATTATTAACGAACAGGAATGCAACAGCATAGAGTTCTGACATTTCAACAGTCTAAAATATCATCAACTTGAGCAAGAATTGAACCCTTTATATTAGAAATACAGGAACTATGTCTAAATGACTTCACAACTGCTATTATCTTATTGATCTTCCAAAAAGAGGAATATCAAGATAAGTTTGAAATAATTTTGAAAAATTAACGTTTATTCCATACACTAAAACGTAATCTGATGACAAAACTTTTCATTTCCGTATCAAGCGATCAAGCCTTCATCCCGGAAAAATCTTCTAAAACAGTCGTTCATCTGACCTCATTAATCATATAATCAGAAATTGAAATTAATCATTCAAATAAGCGTTAAAATTGTCAGTAGGATATTCTCGTAGGCTCATTGATAAGGGAGGACAATTCAGGAATTAGGACTGAAGATGCAAATCACATTTCTCAAACGGAGTATAGATCCAATAATTTACTTCAACTCTCATCTGAAGACGGTTACGATTCCCTCAATCTCTGCAATCAACAATCTTTTGAAAGCTTATCAATATTGAAGTAAAATTCGGTAAATTAAGGAGAGTCGCAAAATACAATTCCTATTACTGAAATTGCTGCCGATTACTGCAATTTATGGATGGTGTTTTGTGTTCACTAGGAGCATAGTGCATACACTAATAATGATATTACTAACAATAATGACCATGAAAATAACTATCCTAGTAATAATAATAATAATAATAATAATAATAATAATAATAATAATAATAATCTTCTACCAGTTGATGACCTAACTGATTATGATGACATTAACGCCATAAATGCTCATTCCCGAGTAAATCAAGTAAAATTCACATTCAAAGAGTTGGTGCGAACGATGTGAAGCGAGTAATTTACTCCAAGTCAGATGCTCCGGGTAATGACGACATACTATTTTCTTTCATAAAAAGTATTATTGGTGCAAGATTACCTATTCTGACGCATATATTTAATCATTGCCTCGTACAGGGAGTATTCCCAACTTTGTGGAAGTACTGTATCGTCATTACCATTCCTAAGAAAAATTTTCCTAGTTTCCCATCAGATTATCGCCCTATATCCATTCTCCCACCCCTTTCCAAAGTATTAGAACGCTTGGTACATGAACAAGTCCTCAGTTACTTGACTAACTACTCACTGCTTGACCTTTACTAATCTGGTTTCAAGAAAGGACACAGCACAGCGACTGTCCTACTGAAAGTGATGATATCCGACACGCAATGGTCAGTCGACAAATGATTGTACTAGGTCTACTTAATTTTTCTAGTGCTTTTGATACTGTTGTTCCTCAATTGCTACTTTCAAAATTGGATTAATTAAATTTCAGCAAGACGGCAATAAACCTTTTCAGTTCGTACCTCAAAAATCGCCGTCAGTGTGTCAAAGTAAATAATAGCAGATCTGAGTGGCCTAACAAACCCCTCGGTGTCCCCCAAGGGTCTGTACTTGGACCATTGCAGTTTGCAATTTCCTTACACGATGTTGCCAAATCGATTACAAATTGTAAGTATCATTTTTATGCTGAAGATCTGCAGATCTACCACTCAAGAACTGATAAGACTCAGAGTGCTGTACAACAAGTTAACGCAGATTTAAGTCTCATAAGTAATTTTGCATTGCGTAACAATCTCAAAATTAATCCTCTTAAAACGCAAGCAATAATCATTGGTACTTCGAAAAACTTACACGTCTTAAAACAATACGAAATTCCTCCTGTAGCACTAAACAATACCATTATTCCATTCCGTGAAACAGTTATGAATCTTGGTGTGGCTATAAGCGAAACATTGAACTGGTCACAACATGTGACGAAAGTGTGCCAAGAGATATATCAAAGTCTACATCCCCTGAAGCGGTTTAAAATAGATTTCCTTGGTTCCTGAAAGTAAAGCTCATTCAATCACTTTTGTTTCCAATTCTCCAGTACTGTGATAAAGTTTTTATTGATATCAATAACGAGCAAGGCATGACACTGCAACGTGCCCAAAATGCATGCATCAGGTATGCATTTGACATACGACCATGTGCCCACGTATCCCCATACCATAGACAATTATCTTGGTTACGACTGAATGACAGACGTAGACTGCATGCAACTACTTTGGTGTATCAAGTCCTTTCTGAAAACACTCCTCCTTAACTACCCACCAGATTTCACTACCTTAGTTCCCTACATCTGTTCAATACCCGGTCAGGCTGTACGCTAGAAATTCCTTTGCATTGAACCGCAACCTACAACAGATCGTTCACGATCACCGCCACGAGCTGGTGGAATGAACTCCCCAATGACATCAGGGAAGCTAAATCTAAGACAAAATTTAAAATCCGTTGGCCAGCGCCATGTTATAAGTACTTCCAGTCTTTCTTTGAATGGGATGCATGAATGAGAGTGAATATGGTTGTTTATTGTAATATGTTCCCCTTTATACTTTAGTTATACTTTACTCACTTTATTTAGTTTAGTTAGTGATACTTTAGTTGCTTTAGTTATACTTTAAGTTGTAGAGATTTCATATGTTTAAATTTTATGTAAAAATTATATTATATATACGGCACATGAAGTGGTTAAGTGTAAGAAAGGGCCGGGAGCCCTAACTTCGCCACAATAAAGACGCTTTAATAATAATAATAATAATAATAATAATAATAATAATAATAATAATAATAATAATAATAATAGTGTCAGATAAATAAGCAAACAAATTCAAGAAATTGAACGTTTGTCTTGAGCTGTGACAGTTGGCTGATTAGTGTCTGTTCTGTTCAGTCACCTCCACTCATACCTTTCAATACTCCGCATTATATTAAGGAATGAATATTGTCATTTAATTTATGTTTTAAGTTATATTTTCTATTCCATTCCCAAGTACCCCAATCTCATTCAAAATAATGATGGATGAAAGTGTAGTTAACTAGCGAGTTGATCGTGCGGTTAGGGGAGCGCAGTTGTGACCTTGCATTCAAGAGACAGTGGGTTCGAACCCCACTGTCGGCATCCCTGAAGATTGTTTTCAGTGTTTGTTCCATTTTTAGATCAGGCAAATGCTGGGGCTGTATCTTAATTCTGTCCTTTACTATTCCATCGTCGCCGTAAGACCTACAAATATAGGCCAAAATTTATTCTGTATATGTAATATATATACACATTTAATTTCTTTAACCCTGTTACTCGAAATGTACTACGGAGAGTCTAAAAAAGTCTGACCTCACCGCAATCACTGTAATTGAACCTTCACATTGTATCGTTCATTTTGTAACACTAACATGAGACTAAGGTGGTAATAGATTATCTTCAGATTTTATTCTTCATACTTCAATAGCTGTAGGACCTACTTAGCAACAATATACTGAAATATCCTCTGAGAGTAACAACAGTGGTAATGACAAGATAAATGACAAGATAAATATATTCAGTTTCTAGTCAACAAATATCCAATGTAAACGTAATGAAATTGAATAATTCAGCTTTCATGTTCTGAGTAAATAATGATAGGCTGTAACACTGAAGTAGTGACACCTGTAAGGTCGGTTTATCCTTGATACAACACTGATCGAGTTCTCGTATCGATACACAAACTCTATGAAATCATCTCTTGAGAGTGTATGAAAACTGGACATGAAGTTTATCGATGTACCGGATATGAAGTACCCAACATGTCTAATTCCTTTATTTTACTGGATTAGAAATCGGAATTCGTGGAGGAGCATCTCAGAGAAAACTAATTAAAAGTTTGAAACAGAAGTATGAAACGAATCACTCTACCACCCTGGTTGGACGTTATGAATGTTATACACAAACCGTACCTGAAATTCATAAAATGAATTCTTATCGTAGAAGATTAAAGAAGGAATGGCCATTTCATATATCTCCTACTGCACACGTTTCCATATATCCCCACATTTACGTTAAATTGCGAGTCAAAAGTTTTGGGTACGGGATTTAATGGAATTCATGCTCTCCACAGTCGGAAATACTCTTCGCCACGTTTCATGATAGAACATGCAGAATTCTTAGTAATGAAAGGTATTTAAAAATGTTTTTTTCCCTCTTTGTCCTCCGATATAAGAGTTTTGATCAGTAAACCTATTTATTGCTTTGCAGACGAGTTTCAAGACATTTGCAAACACAACCTTCAACATGGTGAAATTCCATCAAATTAAGCGATATAAATGCAAGTAGCTCTAACTTCCTTTGTTCAACTGACTTGGTATATACAACATCCAACATATATTTCCAAGTTCATCGGTTCGATTCCTCTCAAAGTAGTCTGTGTTTGAATGATTGGAAATGATTGGCACCCAAAGTTTTATTGTCTGACATGTTTCAGAGCTACTTCAGTCCATTTTACTTCCATTGAGTCTTAAGAAACACCCAAGAGAAATACCGGACGGCATTTGAATATGAGACTACCTCGCAAGTGTCTCAATGTTACTAGTTCAGATCAGTAACTTGATAAGATAAGCCACCTTTGTACCAGCAACAGTAGTAGTAGTAATAGTAGTAGTATCAGAAACAAAATAAAGCTACAGTAAATTTACAGACGCTTGGAGACTGAACATGGAAAGGCATCGCAGTGTTTAACTAGTCTAGTCTAATAGTCTAGACTAGTCTAGAGTACTGGCTACTGAATTGGATTATGAATATTAAAATAACTGATTGTTGGCACATTTGCACTGTTAACACTGGTGGAGTGTTGGCCACTGCAACCCAAGATTTCGCGTTCGAACCCGGCAGACGTCAGATTTTTCAGGGCGGTAGGAAGTCCATCTGTTACTCCGTGTCGTACGCTTTAGGTATATACAAGGTATCTGGGGACACATTTGGTGTTTACCCGACAAAATTAAACAAACTCAGCCACAAATGTCCAATTTATATTCCTTTATGAAATGTATAAATAAACAGACGTGCATTGGGAATTTTAATCCAGTTTCAAATAGCTTAGACTTTCCTAAAGTTACTAATCATACATTTCAACAGAGAAGATTCTTAGGAAGGGAGATACATTCTCAACTATTTCTTAATTTCGATTGAAGATGACATAGTTGCCATCCCTATGTCTGTCCATCATTGTTCCGGTGAATAAAGCCTGATACTCATTTTTTTTTTTTTTTTTTTTTGCTATTTGCTTCGCGTCGCACCGACACAGATATGTCTTATGGCGACGATGGGATAGGAAAGGCCTAGGAATTGGAAGGAAGCGGCCGTGGCCTTAATTAAGGTACAGCCCCGGCATTTGCCTGGTGTGAAAATGGGAAACCACGGAAAACCATCTTCAGGGCTGCCGACAGTGGGGCTCGAATACACTATCTCCCGATTATTGGAGACTGGCCACACTTAAGCGACTGCAACTATCGAGCTCGGTAATATACTCATTTTTGCTGAAGGTTGAATGAATCTTAGGTTTACCCTCTCTGAATAAAAGAATGTTAATACTAAGGAATTGAAAGGATTCCGTCTTTACCATTTCGATTAAGCGTAATTATCGATACAGAGGCTTATTCTAGTACATAAAACAACTATGTTTCATAATTTACGTATTAGTTTCGAAGTAGGAAAACAATTTAAAGATAATTGTTCATTTATTTCATGAATCGGAAGCTTTCTACGCTGCAATATATATATTCCTGCCCGTATTGACCCGTTCTTAAGAATCTCGTGCCAAGGTTATGGCATGGATTGTGCGCTTTATAACAGAGGTTTTTTATAATGTTTATGCAAATGTCTAGCAGAACAACATTGTAAGCTCGAGGACATTTAATATATTTCAGTATCAGTGAAATCCAAGTTGTGACTGCATAAATATCTCGTGCCTAGAAACCAAACAAAGAGATATTCGGCTCTGAAAATTATCTTGGTTCACCTCTAAACTTGCACATTTACCTTCCTAAGAAACGTATGTTTATTCTTGATTAATATTTCTTCAACACTGGAGTATTTCACTTTGGTATAATGGATACAATGAAGGTACAATCATCGAAGGAAAGACACGAGGTGCTCAACCTTTACTGTCATTATGTCTGTAACAGTGTGAAGGAGAGTCTGGAAGTGCCTACTAAATAATGTAAATGAGCTAGCGATCGTTGAATATGGAGCTCGAGAGAATGGCTGGCTGAGATAGAACGAGGTGAGAAAAATGTTGTACGAACATGTGAATACGGATAATGGTACTCTATTTTAAAATAGAACAATATGATTCAGCATATTTACAGTATGTTAGGTTTATCTGAGCATACAGTGGCTACGGGATTAAGATTTAAAAGCCTTTCGTTAGTACATGCAGTCACAATTGAGGCGTACCAATTGTCCTCGGAAAGCCTACCAAGTATTAAGTGCGTAATCTGAATTTAAAAATAAGAGTATTGAAACTCCAACACAGCAATAATCTGTGACAAATTTAAGTATGACTCTTCTATAAATCATTATTCATCCGGATATCTGTAGTTATGTCAAACTAACAGTTAAACTGGAATTAATCGGGAATGCAATATGCTTCTCATTTACCTAAGCCAAGATAAATAAAATCAATAATAAGAATAATCTTGTTTGCTTTTACGTCCCATTACTTACTTTTACGGTTTTCGGAGACGCCGAAGTCCCGGAATGTAGTCCTGCAGTTCTCTTACGTTCCATTAAATCTATCGACATGAGACTGACATATCTGAGCACCTTCAAATACCACCGGACTGAGCCAGGATCGAACCTGCCAAGGTGGATTAAGAAGACTAGCGCCTAAACCATCTGAGCCACTCAAGCCGGCGAAATAAAAAATGGGCAATAATAATAATAAAATAATAATAATAATAATAATAATAATAATAATAATAATCGTATGGCGTCATTTACTGGGTGCTGGCATTTGGATTTAACGCGAAGTTCTGTTTTAATCTCCCAGAGCGCAGAGTAAACTCGTAATTGTCCATGAGTCCAGACGTCTTGATAAGGAGTAAAAGAAAGAATATCCGAATGAATTGTAGAGAGATATTTCTGCGTTCTACTGGTTACAAGGGTTCCATAAAGGTTTGTATTTCGTAACTACCCAACAGGGTTTTACATATAATTTGTATGAAATATCAGTACCAGGATATCCATGCTTCCTTTAATGATTATGAAAAATATTGTGATTACTTTAAACTGATACGTCTTTTACATCAGCAGAAATAAGGAGATGCCGGCCTCGCTGTGTAGGAGTACCACGCCTGCCTCTTACCCGGAGACCCCGGGTTCGATTCCTGGCCAGGTCAGGAACTTTTACATGGACCTGTGTGCTGATTCAACATCCACTCAGCCTACGTCATTAGAACTGAGGAGCTATCTGACGGTGAGATAGCGGTCCCGGTCTAGAAAGACAAGAATAACGGCCGAGAGGATTTGTCGTGCGGACAATGCGACACCTCGTAATCTGCAGGCTTTCGGGCTGAGCAGCGGTCGCTTGGTAGGCCAAGGCCCTTCAGGCCTATAGTACCATGGGGTTAGTTAGAAATAAGGAGTTACATCGGAATCAAACGCTTCATATCAAAATTGAAAACGACATTACTGAAATTATAAAGATCCAATAAAATCTGAGGGAAATAAGTATCCCATCTGCATTAGTTTTTACCTTATACTCAGAAGCTATATTCGAGTCGCCCTTGAAATCATAATAATCCTAAAGCCACTATATCCGCTGTATACATGACACGATGATATTAGCTGAGAATTTAGAATACATACAGTTATGTAGGCTGTATGCAGTATCATCGAAGTAAGTTAGCAATGTAGTCGTAAATTATACATTCTGAAGGCAACATTCACCACGCAGTAAGTGAATAATGATGCCATCACCCTGACCTGAAATAAATAGCTTCACATTTCAAGTACTGATAATTATGAATTACACAACAATGAAAACGATCTAGAAATCAAAATTAGAGCCGGCATTGCAAGAAGCGTATTTCCAAAGTTAATAGTTGTGCCATGCAACCGTGGCTACCAAATCTGAACTCGTTTTCACCTCGTGAATTTGTATATATTATTATGCTCCCTTACGGTATCAAGGGTCGACATTAAAGGCTTCGTCGATGACCCAACTACTGAATTTTCAATGTTGATATACCATGGAACGTTCATTATCACACAGTTAGACCATGTTACCAACGAGGATGAACTCCATTGCGCTGAGAAATAATCTGAAATGCGATTGATTTCACCTAGAGGGTTGCTCACATTACAGGAGCAATCCGTTGAAACACTCATGGAAAGCCTGTTTCAATATCAACAGCGGAAAGACCGGGACTAAACTGCAATACATTCCTCACACAGCTGGTTGCTTACTGACAGGAACAATTGAAGAGTGAAAATGGAAACGGGTGAAAGTGCCTTAATTATGAATGTTATTTTCTTGGTTCGGAATTGGCTGTAAGGACCACACGGTGTAACATTGTGAAGGCTGGAAGTCTGAAGATGCACAATTTGGCAATTTCACCCTTTTACATTTTCACTCTTCAGTAATCCCTCTCGTTATGAACATCGGCAAAAGTAAGCGAGAAAAAGACATTAAGGCGTCAATAGGCACACCAGCACTACAATCTGAACAACCGGGTTGCATAAGACCAAATACCAACTATACAATGGAACCGATACACCCCATAACGTAATTAAACACACGAGTTTCCAAGACTATTTGATTTCAAATACCGAAACAAACCAACTACTTACACTAAGTAATAATTCCCCCATTTTCATGGGACAAAGGACATAAAGAGGTCGGTGATCACACCTTTCACTAACGCTTGTGAGCCACATAGTGCGTGTTGAAATGGTGAATTCTGTTCATTTAACTGTCGTAAAACGCAAGAAAGAAGCTTGTTTCGGTCAAATCTTCCAAAATTACAAAATAGTTCGACATAACTGATCAAAGAGAGCACGTTAGAAAAGAAAGAAGTACGCGGGCAGGGATGACCATCCTGCCCGCGGAACTTCCGAAAGTGATTCGCCATTTGCGATACGTCAACAAAGGTATGGGAATCATGAAATTAATTATTCCATTGAAATCACCGATCTCATATAGGCCTAAAGGGGATGATATAAAAGAAGCGGAATTACGACTGATTGTTGCTGTCCTTTGGTGGGTGCTGTATTCAGAGTCTAGCGCCAAATACAGCTTCCATTGAAGGGTCAGTCAGATTTATGGGCGAAACTGTATGGAAGATGCTGAGGTGTCGGCTGTGTTGTGTAATAAAAATCAGTGTCACTACTAGTGGGCATGGATGCTGTAAACGTTGTTACATACCGGTTCCTTCTCTTCCCTCTCCTACCTTTTCTCTCTTGTCTCGTTGAGGTAAGCAAATTCAAACTGCCTTGCCCACTTTTTGACTTCTAAACCTCATTATGGTATAAATAATTTATACGGTTTCTCTCTAATGGTTTATTCTTCCGTAGTGCTACATTTGGATCCAATCACCAACCACCCTTCTGGTTGATGAATTAACATATCATTCTCTTAGATAAATGTGAATCTTATGATTACTAAGTTCAGCAAGAGAAATTCGTCGAATAATATCACAAACTGTTTTAATAATATTGTAGATCTAACTTAAAATGCACAAATACAGAAACTCCAACCATATAATAAACAAAGACAGCAAATTATGAAGACGTCGGTTACGACATACCGGATATTTTGAAGGTGTTCTAATCATCATACCACCACTACGTTAACAGTTTTAAAACGTATGCATACATTCCAAATTAAATTATTTTAATATCTTATCGAATTCTGAATGAACACACGACTATCAGGAGAAATTATTGTTAAATCCACGTTGTAAATGAGCCAGTTAATTTTTCTCTAAAGGATATATTAATGGCCATTTATATCCAGTAGCCTATTCATAGAATTAAACAGTAAATGGTAAGTGCCATAACTAAATAAGGACTAGGTTAGGAAAAGGTACTTTGGACCAAGTAGCAGTGGGAGAAAATAGCTTACATCGAGTGATCATGTGATCTTGTCTAAGGATATTTAGGGAAACACACGTTGTGTTCTTATGAATCTGAAAAGGCAATTCCTTAGCTTACTAGCTTAGGTGATCACCTCCTAAGTTCGGGGTAATATAATGAATTCCAATGGTGTTGTCATTTGAGAGTGCATTCTTTGTAGAAAACTGTATCATCAGATTTATTAAAATGTTACAGAACTATTTTCAGGAAAGCCTGAACACCGTTGTAATTCCAGTAGACATTGAAGAATGTTAAGCATGGATCATTTCTATTATAAGCAAAAGTTAATTTTGGAAAGAAGAGTTAATTTCTTTCCTTGATTGAATCGGTTATTTCAGAAACTCATATGTCCATTTTCGGACAAAATAGGTTTAATGCATACATGTTAAAATTATATCTATTGCCATCCATCAGAGAGAAAGCATGTATGTCCACCAATTTATAAGGGTTTTGCTGGGATCTTTAAACGTTTCCCCTGGCCTACAGGCAGGACATATCTGAGAAAATTGGATAACGGGCGTGACAAGATATTCTCTTGAAATTATTGTTAACAGGGAGTGATATTAAGACGGGCAATGTTAGGAAATGTTCTGAATTTTTAATTTAATGTTGTATGAAGGAAAATGTAAAGATGGATCTTAATTACATAATTAAGTGTAATTATATATTTTTAAGTATTAAATAAACTCATGTTTTTGATATCTTGAGTTTATTTATTTGATAAATCACAAATTTCCAGTAAATATCAGTTCCCATATCACTCTTTTCTGAAAACATTTTTTTCAAAAATATCAGAATTATTACAAAAGATCTGATACATAATTAGTATAAAAACCAGACAAAAATTAAACATTAGAAGCTTCAGGCACGTTCATCAACTTTTCTCAAAATTTGTAGTAGTGGACTTGTGTGCTTTCTCAAATAACCGATTAAATTAATCCAGAGATAGACATGAATGATAAATGTGACGCCATTATTAAATGTAAAAAACGGATAATGACTTTTTTATTCTCACAACTTTTCTAGTGTTATATAGTATCTACAGTTTACTTGTCAAGCAAGAGGTACTCTCAGGCTAAGCACTTATCTTCACTGCTATATAAAATGATATTTCTACATACTACTTGAAATACTGGAAGAAAGATGTTCCAACGTGTTTCATTATAGAGCATATGTTTGTAATCAATCTCTCAATAACGTTAATCAAAGCAATGTATTTGCCACATCTGCATTCGGGCGCTATTTCTTACCTGTGTTGTGTAAAAGTGAAAACTCTGTGAAGATCACAACTGTATCCATAATTCTCAGCTTTTTACCTTCTCCTCAGAGCATAACATTGCCATTTATCTTTTCTTACCTCCATTCTTCGGATGACAACTTTGTTACTCTTTACAGAGCCTTTTCATCTCGTATGATTTCTTTCCTCAGGTTCCCGTGTCATCATCTCATTTGTTTAATATCAATTTGGAACTCTTTCATAAAACCATCTCCAGCAGGTTCACCATGTTACCTCTCCTGCTTCGTACTTTTAACTGCCTTGAAACTTCGTTTATTTACAGCTGACGAGTCGATATTAAAAACTTATTTAGGTGATGTTTTTGTACAAACCTTCCTCAGTGCAATTTGGGTGCGGTTAGCCGCGCACAGGCGTGAGCTTGCATTGGAGAGATAGTGGGTTCGAACCCTACTGTCGGCAGCGCTGAAGACTGTTTTCCGTTATTTCCCATTTTCAGAGCAGACTAATTCTGGGGCTGTGCCTTAATTAAGGCCAACCCTCCGCTTAGGCTTGGCGTCAGAAAAGTCGTCCAATCGTAAAACTAGGCTAAATATATTCGGAGTGTTGATTCCAGTTAAGTGGAAGAAATACCAGAAGTTGGTCATTCGATATACGAAAGATAATATGGCTACAAAACGGTAATCTTATTTTTGACTGATCATGTTATTGATTCTACAAATAAAAATAAAGATAGCCCTGCGTGGAAAACAAGTTCAGTAACGTCTAAATGTTTTTTACTGAGGAAGCAAAATAACGGCTCATAACCGAAGAGAAATCTCGTTATCAGAATTAATCAAAGATAGCCTCCTCAAATTTAAAACTCTCAGCTGAAAACCGAGGAAGCAAGCAGTTGAGAGATATGTATGAGCGTATTTCTGTACGGAATTGAGACCTGGATACTAGGGGTCGCCGAGAGGGAGAGGGTAGAAGCCTTTGAACAATGGTGCTATAGACGAATACTGACAATTTCTTTGACAGATCGAGTTTTTATTGAAGAAGCAATGGAAAGATTTGGAGAAACCCCGAGCTTGACAATGAATACGAAAGAAAGAAGAAATACATGGATTGGAGATATAATCTGACATGAGAGTTTACTAGCCTTCATCCTGGACGGCTGTGTCAAAGGAATACATTGTAGGGGAAGGCATAGACTGGAATATTTTGGTAAACTGGTGGAGGAGCTGCGATACCAATCTTATGAAGAACTGAAGAGGATGGCAGAGAACCGGAACATTTGGAGTGTTGCTGCCAACCAATCCTGATCTTGTAAACTTTAGTAGTACTGTAGTATTAGTTGATTATATCAACCAATGCTGTAAAGCACTTCATTGGACTACAGACGTAAGTGCAGTAAGTGACAGCCCTTTGCGCATTATTTTGAAGAACTCAAACATATGATATGGGACATAGTATGAGATAACAGATATTCTCCATACATCCAATGTCAGATATCAAGCATTCGTGGTGTTACAAACTACAGCTCAATACAACAAAACTTGACTCGTTATAAAATGTTCCGAAGTATTTCGAAAGCACCTTGTTAAGTCGCACCGGCCCCGTGGTGTAGGGGTAGCGTGCCTGCCTCTTACCAGGAGGCTCCGGGTTCGATTCCCGGCCAGGTCAGGGATTTTTACCTAGACCTGAGGGCTGGTTCGAGGTCCACTCTGCCTACGTGATTAGAATTGAGAAGCTATCTGACGGTGAGATAGCGGCCCCGGTCTAGAAAGCCAAGAATAACGGCCGAGAGGATTCGTCGTGCTGACCACAAAACACCTCTAATCTTCAGGCCTTCGGACTGAGCAGCGGTCGCTTGATAGGCCAAGGCCCTTCAAGGGCTGTAGTGCCATGGTTTTTTTTTGTTAAGTCGCGCTGCTGTCTACAATGATCAATGAAATGAATGTATCCCCTCCGTAGGTACCATTCAGGTAATTTTCTCAATTCATAATCCTGAGGTCAAGACTGCATCGTAAAGAGTGATCTATAGTATATAAATGTGATCGCTACTTCATCACTTTGCGATAAAGTAAGGAGAAACATTAAAAATATATTGCCATTGATGCTTTCACGGTCCGACATAGGCTTTTGGGTTTATGTCGTGTCAAGGAAATAAGGTGAAATTCTTTACGTTTCGCAGAGAATTTCGGTCTGCGTCATCAGAAGAAAATCTAGACTGTCCACTAGAAAGGCTCCTTAAAAAATCGAAAAAATAATATAATGAACTTTTTTGTATTCATTCGATATTTTTTGACTGTGCAATTGTGAACGAGAATAATTTTATAAATTGAAATACCTTTCGGAACGTAGGGGACATGATTTGTTTGTATACAATTTCGTCCGTTCGTACAGAAGGAACTCAGGGTTCATTTCTCCCCAGCTTGGATGGTGGATGGGTATAAATTGCAGGCGCAGTCATGTAAGACAAAAGTAAGACGTACGTACCAGACGGAGTCAGAGTAGTCTGAGAATGACAGCCTGCATCAATCATTGGACCGCTCGCTCAATATCACGGACGAGAGTCCCCAGAGCAGACTATATGACGAAGGGAATTGCTTCCAGTTAACTCTGCTGTGACCCATAACAAGGATTTATGAAAACTCTCAACAGTAATTCTTAACACTACGAAATGTTTTGGAACAGTAGTTTAAAGTCTACCTAGAAATATGACCGCGGGTGAACTTTCAATTCAGCCAAACGTTGGAAATATACGTCACTTAATTTCAGTTATGCCTTTGTTGCCAAGATCTAGTATTTACAGTGCACAATGTCTTCTGGTATTGGCTGGAGCAATTATGTTACTTTCGTTGGCCTGTCTCAGTTTTATCCTTCACTTTAACATTATGAAAGTGACTGAGGTATGAGCGATGCAAGTAATGGCATTTCTTATGCAGCCAGTCCGTGCTATGAATGGTGTTCAAATCTTGTGCCGGTTGGTGCATGCATTTCAGTGGGCTTGGCAGACTGATATGCAATAGCAACTTCTGGATCAGTGAGGAAAGCAACAGGAAACCACTTTACTCTTAATTTCCCTAGTACCCCTCTTTAGTGATTCATAGCCTAAGCCATTTGTGACGGATGATGGTGGATATGTTGAAGATCCAACCAACCTTCGGGCTGAGGACAGAAAATAACATAGTTTCAATTACACTACATTCATTGTATTTTACTCTCATGAAGATACGATTGAAATCGTTTATGAGATTAGCACAAGCGTTTCGCATCGATTGGATTTGGGCTCCCTTTGGTGGTCTAAACAAAGGGAACACATTCATCCTCAGATAACATAATTTGTAAAAAGAAGTGGTGTGAACTTTCGCTCATAGCCACCTTGCAGATGATTTGCACTTTCATTACTTCTGGGATTATACTAGCACGTATGCAGTACAGTAGTCTATAAATACTGTAGTTAAATGATTTCCTAGACCTAAATTTAGCAAACCTCGAAACTGTAGCACTTTTTTCTGAAATGCCCTAGATAAGGACAACGAAGGGTATGTTTTACGCAGACACGTAAGTACAATGGAAAAAAGTAAGCACAGTATGTTCCGAACACCGGAACGTTATTTCTCTTCACCTTGCTATTCCACTAATTCCCTTACAATAATGGGTGGTAATTTCATGACTGACATACTAAGGCTTGAAATTAAGAATCATACTCATAAAACTATATAAAACATGTACCATGTTCAATATATATTTGCAAGTACTTTCGCTTTCTTGCAAAATTTAAGGCCTGAGCACCCAAGCAAAACAAAAAGTTAGGACTACTCAGAAGTGTGTGGAGGGACAAGAGGGTGGATGAACAAGGATTACAAGAGAAAGTGAAGGGCTACTGCCTACGATGATCAGCAAATGACGTGAAGGAAATCTAAATCCCTAAATATATGCTGGACTGGACTTGCAGCACGAAGGTGCTATTGTAGATGGGTAATACCAGTTCTGAAATGTATAGCAAGAACCCTCACAATTGAAGAAAATGTACATGTTGAACTGAACATCACTAGAATTGACGATAAAACTGAGAATAACGGCCGAGAGAATTTGTCGCGCTGACCACGTGTCATCTTGTAATCTACAGGCCTTCTTCGGGTTGATCACTTGGCAGTCCCTCAGTGCTGCAGTGCCATCGTAGATGTGGTTTGGTGGAGGGGTGATATATTGTAGTGACAACGTATGGGACGTCTCATCTCTATTATGACTTTGTCTTAAGCGAGTATAAAAATAACAGTAAAATCATTCTCTATGTTAACAGAAGGTAATCATGACGAGAATGATAATCTCATTGGCTCATTATGAAGTTACTAGACACTGTGATTTTTTGTATCAAACACCGTTTCTGTCTAAACAAGCTGACCAAAATAGTCCGCGTTCTCATTCTGCGATATACAAATTCAGGTCACCATATAAATGACGAGAAAGCAAAACAGTACAGTATAATTCTCGCGTAGGACTTTGAGTGGACTGCTACTTGTTTTAGTGATGTCACAAGGACTTCGCAATACCCTGGGTGCTGTTATTTTAACCGCCTCGTCGGTGAAGTGCTGTGTAGGATAACTCTATCAATGTACGAGAAACAAAAATAATATTTTCTAGAAATCTACTCCTCAATGGTCTCAGTTTTTCAACAAACGTTTCATATCATTGGATTTGTATTTCTGTTATCACTGTGAGTCTACCAAAGATAAAATAACTTTTTCGATGGATTTTACTTCTTCATAAATTAGAATATTTATAATCAGCTCATTCTGAAGAAGAATGCGTGAAACACCAATCTTCGTGAGTCTTAAGAAAAAAAGAAGATGATGAAGAAGAGTGGGCAGGAGAGTGTGCTGTTAACTACACATATCATGATATAACAATTAATTATTCCACATTATATTATGTCATTTTGCCTGCAACACATTTTCAGCTGATAAAATATAAAATAAATTCGTTTTCCTCTAACGCAAGTTCACCTGTGACCAAAATATCCAAACGTATATTGTGAAGGAAGAAAGCAATTAAACAGAAATTCCTTTTTCAGATATCGAGTTGATTAAGAAAAAAGCAGCCGGGCTGAGTGGCGCTGACCTTTTGACCCCAACTTGGCAGGTTCGATCCTGAAGGTGCTCATATACGTCAGACTCGTGCCGGTAGATTTACTGGCAAGTAAAAGAACTCTTGTGGGACTAAATTCCGGCACCTCGGCGTCTCCAAAAACCGTAAAGGTAGTTAGTGGGAAGTAAAGCAAATATTATTATTATTAGGACAAAACAGATTCGGTATCACAACTAGTTTCAGCTACTGCATTTTCTATTATTGTCTATGGTTTACATTATAAACTAGCATAATATTCGTGCTTAACTACTTTATATTTTACTCCTAACTCATATTATGTTAGTATTTATTCAGGTAGAAGATTACTGTTTTTGAACGTTTCCCCATCAAGACCAATTTCTCTAAAATAACATTATATTAGAAAGAGATTTTTTGCCAGGAATATTGCCAACAGAACTAAGAACGTACCAAGAAGAAGAAAGAAACTAGAACCTTCTGACTCGTGATGTTACTTTTGGCGGGGAATCATGAGCGTAAGACTGTTGGTTTGGTTATCCAAACAGAGCCTGGCAGACACTCGCAACGTGATGAAAGTGCTGAGACTTTAAGCTGCTCATCTAAAGTCAATTTACATCAGCACACATGTGGGATCTGGGAATATAAATATCTATCGTGAATGAACGGAGGGTACCAAGGTAACTGCGAATGAATCTGCAGCACTAAGTATACCAGGCAGCTCTCAGGACTGCAGCCTCCGTCGGTGTTACCACAGAGAGGTCGAAACACTTGATCATTTCCTTGGAACCTGCCCTCATGGTGAAATTTCCGCTAACTCATGTCATCATGCTACCGATGATATGAAGGATAAGGGATTCAACGTATACCAAGAAGTTCATAATCTCTCTTGTGAGCCAGCAATCCGTGAATAGGCACCATCGTCTACAAGCCAAATTCTTCCCAAGGATACATTATAGACCATGCCATTAGGTTTAAAACTCACATCAATCAAGTCTGGGAAGTATCTGGTAATACCCCAACTAGAGTGTGGTTCCAGTGTATGTGACCATCATCAGGATTAATTGATTCAAGACCTGGAAAATCGAAAGAAAATAAGCTGATTTGTTTGGGTGATTTCCGACAAAAGAGTAACGTTGCAAAAATTTTGCAAAGTTTGGGCTGGGAAGACTTGGGAGAAAGGAGACGAGCTGCTCGACTAAGTGGTATTTTAAGAGCTGTCAGTAAGGAGATGGCGTGAAATGACCTTAGTAGACGAATAAGTTTGAGTGGTGTCTTTAAAATGAGGAAAGATCACAATATGGAGGTAAGGTTGGAATTCAAGAGGAAAAATTCGGGGCAAATATTCATTTATAGGAAGGGGAGTTGAGAACTGGAATAACTTACCAAGGGAGATGTTCAATAAATTTCCGATATTTAAGAAAACAAGAGATAGGGAACCTGCCACCTGGACGACTGTCCTAAATGCAGACTAGTAGTGATTAATTGACTGAATTTGAGTATGCATTTCTATTTAGGCACATGCAGTATGTTTTTTCAATGACTTTTAACCAGCACTGAAATCACACCCACGGTAGTTTAGTATCAACCTAGTCACTCAGAACTCTCGAAATTCTCCTTCCTCTTCCTTACTTTACATAAGCAGCTGTGATGATATATTTGTTTGTGCTGATGGTATATTAATTTGGGAGCTTCCTTTTTTTTTACACAGCTTTTCATCCAGTACTCAACACTTAATGATTTGTTACATTAATCATAGATATGTTGTTTTATTCAGTAACACGATTTTTCCTTCTGGACGATTTCGCTGTACTACTAATACATTCAATAATATTGAAGCTATGATCAAATTGTGGTGGCTGACATTAATTATCATACCTGTGCTTTTCTGCCATATTTCTCGCTTTCTTCAAGTGGGTATTAGTCGTATAGTGGTAGTGAACATGTGTTTTATTCTCCTTCAGACCTTCACCAGCCACTCTGACGGCTAACGATTGAGTAAGTTGAAAGTTCACTGCAGATTGCGAGAACCCCTCCTTGTTTGTTTCGTTCGAACCAAGACGAACAAAAGGAACACAAGAACAAATGGCTGGCCACTTTGGTGTAGCACTTGAATAGCAAAGAAGGTGCACTCCTGTCTACTGAGACAAATCACCTAGACATTCTGATTGAACTCCCAAGTCTGGAGAGATGTACTCTAACGATCAGGCTTACTGCAAGACATTTTACTTTGACCTGATGTCGGTATCACATTCGCAGTAATTCTCACCATATAGAGTATATTCTCTTAGAAAAAAAATATATATCAATATCTATATATATATAAAATAAGAGTTTTGTCTGTAAATTGCTCAGAATTTGAAAATAATGGCATTTCTGTATCGGTCATGTCCATAGTAACAAGAAAATGCACTTTTTACTTTTCCGTAATTTCTGTCTGTCTGTCTGTCTGTCTGTCTGTCTGTCTGTCTGTCTGTCTGTCTGTCTGTCTGTCTGTCTGTCTGTCTGTCTGTCTGTCTGTCTGTCTGTCTGTCTGTCTGTCTGTCTGTCTGTCTGTCTGTCTGTCTGTCTGTCTGTCTGTCTGTACACGCATCACGAGAAAACGGTTGAAGAGAATTTAATGAAAATCGGTATGTGAAGTCAGGGGATGAGCCTCTACAATCTAGGCTATAAATCATTTTACTCACGCTGAGTGAAATGGTAGTTTAGGGGAAGGCCTAAAATTGAATTCTCAACTATTTATGTTATTAGTGGTCTAATGAAAATCGGTATGTGAAGTCGGGGGATGAGCCTCTACAATCTAGGCTATAAATCATTTTACTCACGCTCAGTGAAATGGTAGTTTAGAGGAAGGCCTAAAATTGAATTCTCAACTATTTATGTTATTAGTGGTAGTATTTTAGAGAAAATGGGTATGCAAAGTTGGGGAATACGTTGCTACAATCTAGGCTATCAATAATTGTATTCACGCTGAGAAAAACGGTAGTTTCGGGGAAGGCCTAAAATATAATTCTCAAATATTGTTGTTATTAGTAGTTCTATCTTGATGAAAATGGGTGTGCAAAGTCAGGAAATAAGTCGCTATAGTCTAAGCTGTAAATTATTTTATTCACGCTGAGTGAAATGGTAGTTTAGGGGAAGGCCTAAAATGTAATTCTCAAATATTTCTTATTAGAGGTGTAATCGATGAATGCTGCATAACTAGGGTTATATAGTATTAAATGTCCTATTAATCATGTCTTATACATTGTTACCGTACTGGCTATGATCACAAAGATATTCATGATTTTGGAGTTTTGTTACTAAGTCCATATCAGCGCCGAGTAACCAGAAATGGGTAAACAGTATTTAATGAAAATCGGTATGTAAAGTCGGAGAATAAGAAACTACAGTTTATGGTATAAAATATTTTACAAATCACAGAGTCCAAAGAAAACTAAATGTGAAGGCCTACAATATAGAAAGGTCATAACATTGATCAACAATAACATTTGATCATTGTTTGTCGTGATGTGCTTTGTGTCATCTGTTGCCCTTCATCTCCGGTAGATAGGATTACTGCTGCGTACAGAGTATTTTTATTTGATTTTCGTCGCACCGACATAGATAGGTTTTATGGCGACGATGAGATAGGAAAGGGCTAGGAGTGCCTTAGGCCTTAATTAAGGTACAGGCCCAGCATTTGACTGGTGTGAAAGTGCGAAACCACGGAATACCATCATCAGCGCTGCCGACAATGGGGTTCGCATCCACTATCTCTCGAATGCAAGCTCACAGCTGCGCACCGCTTACCACACGGTCAACTCGCCCAGTCGTACAGAGTGTAACAGCCTGCCTGAATATTGATGGGAAGTAGCTGGGGAGTTAGAAAACTTTCTTCTTTAGCATGACATTCCCCTGGTTTATAAATTTTCTGATTCTACTGGTACGTAACACACTGGATCATCATAGCATTCGGGCTATTCAATCCCTACTCTGAGGCACTGATTGGAATGAACAGTGTGCATATTTAGCGGAATAATGGCAGATGAGTTTTCCTGGCAATCTGCGGCCTGGTCATCCCAGCTCTGGAACTTTGGACTGATAGATTGGCACCGCAATCAAACCGCAGAAATGTTCGTTAAAAGTGATAAAACGTGCGGCTTTCCGTTTGATCGAGTATTTTATATGATAGCATTGGTTTTAATCGCTACATTCATACTTACGTTTTTGTAATGACCTATGTTGATTTCAGGTTAAGTAAACCACAAAGTCAGTCTTTCTGAGAATCCCGTAGCGAAGCACGGGTACATCAGCTAGTATTAATATATACCAATATTTTTGCTATAATTATCTCGAATATCGAATATCGAGAAGGTTCAACTGTTGTTTTTTACACAGCAAAGCCAAACTATAGAATTCATGATAGGAAAAAGATTCGCATCGAGAAATGTCTTATAATGTGCGACCCTTGTAGAATAATGCACACTGCAGTAATTCATTTGCTGCTTGTTTCTTGTGCTTCGGTTAAATTGCTTGCGCCAGCGGTATTGTTCTCCATTCTTACATACACTCAACTGTTTCATTACAATGCACGAGCATGCTTTGGTTTGTTATTGCCATTATTTCATCAGTATTTATTTACTGTACATCTGTAATTAGTGTGCTTACGTGTTATAGACGTCCAGCTTTATGTGAACCAACAGAATGTTTTGATTTGTTATATTGCAAGATTCAAACGCATATTAGTATGTTAGCAAGCCCACACAATAGTTTTACATGACTGTTGATGTCGTGATTATAACAACGTGACCTCCAGTTTCACAAGAATCCAAACCACATGGACGAGACATTTCATTTGAAAATCCCACGTGCATTCGAACCGTGTCCTCCTTGATGGAATTTGATTTTAAATTCTGTTAGATGTTTCATTACTATGGGCAGGAATTACGTCATTTGCTTTTGAATATGTCGTCATTACGCATACATATATTTTGATGAATTACTTTCTGCTTGTGTTGAAATGTGGGTATGTCCGCTGTTTAATGTTTTAATTAGTATGTACAAGAGTATCGTGATTTGATACGTGCTTTATTAATGTATCAACGTGTGGCTCAATTAATTTTTAACGTAGAATACATTTTCCCGGAGGACCTACTTAATCAAACGTACACACGGGCAAAGTTATCATGGGGCATATAGCGCATGCCTGTACTCGGCTATGTTTACAAAGTATTGTTAGTTATAACTTCAAAGTGTGGAATTAAACCTATCTGTACAGTATATTTTCCATCTACTTATTTGTGCTTTTTAAACAGTCGGACAAATAATAATTGTTTTGAAGAATAAAATAGTAGTAATACTAAAAAGAACCAGATCGTAAATAGCTGTGTAATATTAATGGAGCAATAACTTCCTAGGTAATCCTTCGATAGGGGATTCTTTTGATAACTTATTCATTCATTTAATTAATTAATTAATTAATTAATTAATTAATTAATTAATTAATTAATTAATTAATTAATTTATTTATTTATTTATTTATTTATTTATTTATTTATTTATTTATTTATTTATTTATTTATTTATTTATTTATTTATTTATTTATTTATTAGTGCCTTGTTCAGTGGCGAAGTTACGCAACTACGCCCGGTCTTATTCTTAACCACAATATTTCCAATCTGAAATAAAATAAATGATGTAGTTAAAATTAATTAATATGATTAAGAATGATTTTATACAAACTCGATTACTATTAAAAACTGACATAATTTGAGTTAGATTTAATACTTGCTGATGATGAAGCTTGTTGTTTAAAGGTGCCTGACATCTAGGTCATCGGCGCCAAATGTAATACTTTAATAAATAACAAATTATTAACGTAACTGAAGAGATGTAGTGAGAAATTTTGAAACCTTAAATTAAACACAACCGAGTTTGATAGCTGCAGTCGCTTAATTATGGCCAGTATCCAGTATTCGGGAGACAGTGGGTTCGAACCCCACTGTCGACAGCTCTGAAGATGGTTTTCCGTGGTTTCCCATTTTCACACCAGGCAAATGCTGGAGCTGTACCTAATTAAGGCCACGGCCGCTTCCTTCCCACTCCTAGCTCCTTCCTTTTCCATCGTCACCACAAGACCTATCTGTGTCGGTGCGACGTAAAACAACTTGCAAAAAAAAATTTAAACACAATTAAAAATTCTTTATAAACAAGTACAAGTGAAAGTTCTTAAAAAAAACAAATTGGTAGAATATCTTAACAACATATTGTACATATTGTAAATATATGTTTCCGCTTTAGCCCTGAGTTTGCCCTGGGAAGCCCTGTCATGAGGACATTTTACTGACATCACTTGGATTGGTACCCCACGTGCTGTAGGTCAGAGGACGATCAGGCATGATCTGGCCACCCTCACGCAAGTAAACTCTGGCTCAAAACGCCTGGTCAATAAGCCTCGACTTATCTAGGATCAATGACTAGGCCACCAGCGTTCAGATTTGGATAACGAACTTTGGTTACATGCAGGTACTCCTCGCACACTTTTTATTGTTAGTGCCGAATCTGTCGACCTCGGTTATGTTCGAGATTAGTATCGGCAACTTTTGAAACACAAGCAATGAATCGCTTATGGATCGCTGTGCGACATCTAGCGTACACTTTACGTACTAGAACTCTTGTTGTTTACACAGCAAAGCCAAACTATACAATTCATGATAGGAAAAAGATTCGCATCGAGAAATGTCTTATAATGTGTGTATGACACAGTTGTTGGCTTTTCTTAAATAACTGCAAAAATATCGAACATTTATTGAACATCTCCCTTGGTAAGTTATTCCAATCCCCAACTCCCCTTCCTATAAATGAATATTTGCCCCAATTGTTTCCTCTTGAATTCATATCGATCGATCATATTATCGATTCAATTCAGATTTAGCTTCCATTCAGTTGGCAGTATTACTGGAACCGGGAGAGCTCCCTCCTTACTCCTCACCCCTGTACAAACATCAATCACTAAAATGTGTGCGAGTAATAGATGGAGAGAAGCTCCGGACACTAATAGTTTTAAGTTCCTGAGATCCAACTGCAATTTGGACTTATAGGTAACTCACAGAGTGCAGGCTGATTAGTTGAAGGTTGTCTGGGGGTAGTCTGTGACATAATAATCAAAATCCACCTGAAAGTAAAGGCCTATGAGTGCGCTGTGAGACCGGCAATGCTGCACGGCGCACGGGCATGGGAAACGTGAAGTCGGAATGCCGGAATAAATATGTGGCACTAGATGTGTAGTGTTTCGAGGATGGGCGGAATCAAGGACATCTTCATAAAAGGTATTGTTAAAATAACAGCGAGGGTACAAGAGGAAAGACTTTTCTGGCACGATTATCTTATGCGCAGGAATGAAAATTATATGAGGAGGGTAGGAAACGGATGACCTAGGTAAGATGGTTGGCATAAGGGCGTATAATTAAAAGAGATCGTTGTTTTGATCAAAGGCAAATAGAAACATCGACCCTGCAAAAACGGGAAATGACGCACAAGAAGCCTGAAAAGTACCTACATAAAATGTTTATAATTTCCGGTCCGATTCTTTTAATTCTTCCTTTAGGATGCCATTGTGGCTAAACTTGGCATTCATATGCCAGCTTTAAGTGCCCTTAACATTAATATCTCTGCTCATGTTTAGACTTCCAGCTTGAATTAGCGATGATGAAGATCTTTGTTATTTAAAGGGGCCTAACAGCTAGGTCATCAGCCCTTAATGTTACGAGGTGAAGGAAACAAAAATCAAAAAGTAAAACTGTATGCACTGACTACAATCTAAAACGAATGATGGTGAATGATCGTGTAACAAAACAATCAGTGGATCCAGTTCGCAATGTCTTTATTACTGGGATTATGCTTATTATCTAAAGTGGACCAAATCCAGATCAGTTTTTTTTGCTAGTTGTTTTACGTTGCACCGACACCGATAGGTCTTATGGCGACGATCGGACTGGAAAGGGCTGGGAGTGGGAAGGAAGCGGCCGTGGCCTTAATTAAGGTACAGCCCCAGAATTTGCCTGGTGTGAAAGTGGGAAACCACGGAAAACCATTTTCAGGGCTGCCGTCAGTGGGGTTTGAACCTACTGTCTCCCGAATACTGGATACTGGCCGCACTTAAGCGACTGCAGCTATCGAGCTCGGCTATCCAGGTCACTGGCCCCTCATAACGGTGCTAATCGCTGGTAAAGCACAACCATGGTGTTCCTCCTATAGTGGTACTAATCACAGGTAACGTAGACTCATGGTGGTTTTCTTCATTATGGTACTAATCACAGGTTATTATATACCCATGGTATGTCACACACAATGGCACTACTCACAGGAAAGGGTACCAGACACAAGGAACGCAGACCCGTGGTGCTCCCCACATAGTGAGACTAATTACGGGCGCCGGTATTCCCGTGCTGTTCTTCACTGGCGAACATCGACCGTGGTTAAGTCGCCGATCGCGATGAAACTTGGAAAACACACTGACGTACATGTAAAAAAGTTGCCGGAATCAATTTTGGGTGCCAACATTCATTAGGGCATTAACTAAGTTGCGAAATTTCAAATTCCGCGCGATCAGCAATGAATACCTGCTGGCTAATGATGCTAAGCCGTATTTAACGCCCTAATGAATGTTGGCACCCCAAATTTATGCTAACATCTTTTTTACGTGTACCTCAATGTGTTTTCGAAGTTTCATCGCGATCGGCGACTTAACCACAGTCGATGTTTCCTTGTTAGTATAACTAATCGCAGGCCACGTACACTCATAGTGCTGCTCATATAATGGTACTACTTCTCTCAGGCAACGCAAGCCTATGGTTTTACTCACATAGTGGTACTAATCACAGGCATCGTAGATCCATGGTGTTTCTCATAAAGTGGTACAACTAGTAGGTAACGTAGACCCATTCTGAATACAGTGCAACTGACCGGGAGAATACACACGTTGACCATTATCACAAACAACGCCCAGACCCGTAGTGTTTCTCGCATAATGGTACTGCTCCCATGTAACGTAAGACCCATGGTTTTCCTCGCATTGTGCTACTAGTTGCAAGTAACGTCGACTCATGTTGTTCCGCACGTAATGGTACTAATCACAAGTATTCTCATGGTTCTAATTCCATCATCCCTTGGTAGCCTCTTTTAGTCACATCTTACGATAGGCAGGGGATACCGTGGGTGTATTCTTCGTCAGTATACCCCTCCCACAGGGGGTGTCTGAATTAGCAAAGCCACTGAAAATAAAACTGAGCTCCTTTACTAATAATATGCCAGGGTCACTAATTCACCGCCAGATAGCTCCTCGATTGTTCCCACGTAGATGAATAGCCCTCAGATACGTGTAAAATCCCCTGACCTGGTCGGGAATCGAACCCGGTCCCTCCGAGTAAGAGGCAGACTCACTAACCGCAGACCTCCTGGCCTGCCCATAAGAGGTGCTGAATTCGCAGATTTTCCACGGCTGTTGCCAATTATTGACGTGATAATCACCTACTGTTCTGGGTTTTGTGGACATCCGTATGAATTCCAGTTTTAATCCCCCGTGAATTAGGGAGAGGGCCAACCTCACGTTATTGTGCATTAACCAAGTGAATGTGGAGACTATCCCACACAATAATACCTATTGAATGTAATTATCGACAAATTATGACTACCGTGTTTGCTTATCAATTTGAAACGTTCGGGTTTTAACAAAAATAAAAAAGAACCGCGTGATTGTATAATCAAAATGTAGAGTAATATAATTTAATTAACAATCCAATATTTGTTTTCATTTTTTATGTTTTTCTGATGATGTCAACCTATCAGGGTTATTACCTATTATTAATGAGTTAGCTCTTATGTCCTTAAAAACACGGGAATTAATGAGACTCTTGAAAACAATAATTCTAACTTACTACTACTACTACTACTACTACTACTACTACTACTACTACTACTACTACTACTACTACTACTGCAGCTGCTGCTCCTGCTGCAACGGGATAAGTAGCTCAGATATTAGAGCGCTAGCTTTCTAAGCACAGGTTGACGGGTTCGAGTTCTACTCAGCCCTGTGAAACCCGCAGGTGCTCAAATAGCATCAGAAGTAGGTGTTAATTACTATAAAATAATTTAAGAGTCGGTAGATTTAATGGCATGGAAGCGAATTCCTGCAGTACGCAATTCCGGCACCTAGGCATCTCGGAAAATAGAAGAAGGTAACTCGTGGGACACAAAACCAGAATAATAATAATAATAATAATAATAATAATAATAATAATAATAATAATAATAATAATAATAATAATAATAATAATAATGCAATGATGCGAGTCTGGCATTGTGGGCATTGAGCTTCTGAACCGAAGTTGGCAGGTTCAAACCTGGCTGTCGAAGGGTACTTGAAGTTTAGAAGTACGTCATCCAATGGATGGTATATTTAATGGCACGTAAGAAAACGCTCACTGGGAAAACTTCTGACAGCTTGGCGTCTCAAAGAACAGTAAAAGTGAGGAAGACCAAAAAATCAAATATAATAACCGGGCGAAAATCTGATTCAGAACATTTTAAGAGACAGCTATAGAGATCAAATGAAATGGAGTTTACATTCTGCCATAAGACATACTGAAAACCCTCCCTTATCAGGTAAATTGAGGGGATTAGAAGCAAAGCAAAGGGGTATAAGTGAGTTATTATGTGGCAAGTGTAGGGGAAGGAACAATCTCTTTCGTTGCAAAACAGTACAACTGCTGTCATTCACAGGTGCTGCAATATATTCGGTTGTTTCAGAACCGCTTCACAAAACTGTTATTTTTTTCTGGCGGTAGAGGGAGACAAGTACACTTATACCTCTTTTTACCTCGAAACTGCTTAAAATAAGCCAGCTTGAGTTGCAGTTGCAAAGGCCCTCGGCTAGTTTCAAGTAGTCAGAACGACTACTGAAGACTTCCATTCAACTGAAAACATGAACGAGTCCCTAAAACATAGTGTTGGGGGAACAGCGAATTTCAATATATTCATTTAATGAATAATCACCCATTCACACTTTATTACAAATGTTCGCTCAATGACGATCTAGAGTCATGATCTTGGGGGCCCAAAAACCAGTGACCGAGCTCGATAGCTGCAGTCGCTTAAGTGGGGTCAGTATCCAGTATTCGGGAGATAGTAGGTTCGAACCCCACTATCGGCAGCCCTGAAAATGGTTTTCCGTGGTTTCCCATTTTCATACCATGCAAATGCTGGGGCTGTACCTTAATTAAGGCCACGGCCGCTTCCTTCCCACTCCTAGCCCTTCCCTGTCCCATCGTCGCCATAAGACCTATCTGTGTCGGTGCGACGTAAAGCAAATAGCAAAAAAAAAAAAAAAAAAAAAAAAACAGTGAATTATCTTTAACCCCTTTTTATGAAGTGCCTTAAGAAATCAGAAATCAAGTACTATGGTCTACAGTCTCTTCTAGAATATTTTTCTCCAGTTAACCATGAATTTTACAAAACACAGAAGAAAAGAATTGCTCTGCTGAAGTGATGTCTTCACCAACAACTGCGAAGGACAATGATGAGGACGTCATGGAATACCGCTGGGATTCAGATCAATAACCATTCATACCTAACATTGGACGTATCTTACTTATCATTGATATTTATTATGCATTTTAATAATACATTTTATAATTTTGTGCCAATAAAAATAAACTAATATAACCTACTGTACATGATAATGAGTTGTTTTATTATACATAACTTTAAAATCAAAACCTTTACTATTTTGAAGGGAAAAGGTGTGCAAGTGACTCAAGTTGGAAGTAAATGTGTGCAAGTAATTGCAGGCTTGCGCGTAAAAGAATATTGTGCCAACCGTCACAAATATCATTTGTTATGACTTCATACACAAATGCACAACACTACAAAGAACAAACTGATGTTAATAATATTCTGATTAACTTCCACCATAATTTAAGACATGATCCAAACTTTACAGCTCTTTCTCACAGAAGTATATCTTTGACACATATACCACTTTCCCTCTAAGTATGTCAATTCAGGCACCTCAGTATGGCTGTAAAACCGTATACCAATATAAAGGTAAACTTTAATTTTAAAAAAAGGGAAGGACATTTCTGAGGAATATTCAGGGACACCAAAATATGACAACTAAGATTTTACTTTCCACTCCTGACCAAATCAAAAATTATAAGAAAAGAACTGGAAGTTTCTAAAGAGTTGGACCTCTATGAAGAAATAAAGAATGTTCTGCTAGTGAATTATGAAGCATGGAATTGTATATTAAAAATGTTTCTACTCAAGATTCTCACCCTCCAGGAAAACACAACGACACAAATTACATGGGTGAAGGATGTCATCAAGATGAAAACTAAACAGACGATGTAGGAAACACAAAATAAGGAGTATTGATAGATATACAAAGAATTCTCCAGATTATGGCATCATTTTGGTCAATAAGCATTGTTTTATTTAATGAAGAAACTACGGATCCTGTAAGTAACAGAAAACGTCTGACAAAACAATCTTCACTGTAATGTGGAGGATAGTGTATCTGATTCTCGTCACAGAAGAACGGATGAATCTTGGTATTTGTCTGTAAAAGAAAAGGGATCTCTTTCCTTCATATCTATATACAGTATGTTTATAACACACTAATCGTAGATTCATAAGGATGCAAAGCGTAAACACCTAATATATCTACAGTTGCTTCATTATTTGACAGTGGTGCTGGTTGAAAGGCAGAAACGAGCAGAGTTATTAACCAAATTAACTGCTGTGGATTGAAAACTAGTTCCAAAACGTAGAATGATGAGAACTGATTTTGAAAGGAAAGGGTAATGAATGACTGGAACATGAAATAATTCTTATGCCTCGCCAATCTAAGATATTGACTACCGAATGTGAACGAGAATTGAAAGAAATGAACTCGAGTGGAAAATAAATGAAAAGAGAGAAGCGTGGTGGACGCAAGTGTCATATTGAGCATCTCTGCACGTTCAAATTTGTAAGCTACTGGAGGAATTATTTCATAACGGGGTTGAAAAAGTAACTGTATATTCCTGTATAGAATATTTTGTTTATGAATACATAACATTACTTGAGAATGCATTAATTAATAGACACCTAATTACAAAGTAACACCGGCCATGAACACTTAATTTTAAAAATGAGATCGAGAAGGCCTTTGCGTAATACTACTATTTGCGCTGTGAGACTTCACACTTCTTTGCTCGGTTAGCTTGAAATGCTTGCAGCAAGGCAGACGAGAACAAAAGGATGTTTCGCGTTCATTTGGAAGACGCCTCGCTATCTAGTTCAGGGAATCGCAGGGCAGACGTGTTGGTCTCTACTCTTGGCCAATTGCAGGCATATCCCTGCTATTGTTCAGCTGTCACGACGTCCTCAAGGTTGTAAAATGAGCACTAGCTCTGCAACGCAAAATGTCGTCCTGATCTCGCTCAGCTCCATTTACTTTGAGGAAAAAAGGAAATCGCACTACAGATGTGTGAGATACTGATGACATGCAAGAGAGAAATATATTCCAAAAATATACAAATATATGTAATGCGTTATTCAGTTTATTTTTATTAATTCACTAATCACTGTAGGCCTACATCTCAATAATAGGGGACCTTTAGAACCATATCCAGTAAGTCACGAATCTAATAGGTAACTCGGAAAAGTGCATTATTTGAGGCGTTTTTGGACATCATTTACATTATTTTCTTGGTATCTTAGACCCTTTTCAGAGAACTGCCAGGCTGTTATATATTGTCGCGGGGTGCATTCCGAATTAAAACAGTAAGCCAATATCAAACAAAATATATATTTTGTGACAATGTTCAATCACCTGAGCACACAAAACCAATTAATACGTTACCGCCACCCTCAAAATGGAATACATGTGTTCATCTTATCATAATTTTGGTATGGATTAAAGATTGGATTCCTTCCTGAAACTATGTGATTGACGAGAAGAAAACTTCCCGCTCAAATCACCAGAATCGAAATCTGCATCTTCAGAATGGAAGTGAGCCTATTGCATGGAGATAGACATGAATAACCGAAGTATCATAAGAATTATTCTTCAATCCATTACCTACCAAAACGTAAGAAAACAGTAATAAAAACCTATCATTCATTGAGGAAGCAAATAAAATACACTGCATCAGGTACTGGACATCATACTGAAAATTAGATGTTGCTGAGAAATATACAAATGACTCTATTTTATTCCATTTTTACTTAAAGGAAGCTGACAGGCAATTTTACATTTTAGCAACAGAAATTTCAGGAAATTACACATGTGAGAAAGAAATGTCCCTTCAGCGCTATGGATTTTGAGAGAAACCGGGGTGTCGAAATGGTTTGCGGCAGGAGTTCTGTGTCATACTGAAGGCCAACGACTCTCAAATAGCACCGACCTCAGTCAGGAGAGCAGCAGAGCAATTATTAACAGAATACTTCACTGAGTGCGCACTATACTATGATGACATGTTAGTACAATAAGAGAACTGAAGTTGCGTAACATGCACGTAGAATTTACTTACCTACCTTGAAATAGATTTCCAGTTTACTAGGTGGTGTCGAGGTATAAACTACCTACAGGCCGAAGAGATGGAATTGCTGAAAGAAAATGGCCAAACGGACATGTCGTAGGCTTTCATAGTTACTTAAGGTAAGGGTTATTCTGCCTGAAGGCAGGCCCGAACCTCCGCAGAGGTGTTCCTGAGCCGGAGTTTACGTGCGGTAGGGTGGCCACTTCCTTTCCGCTCCTCCATTTCCTTACCCCCCACCAACAGCGCGTGGCAACCCATCCAACTCCTGACCACGCCCAATGTTGCTTAACTTCGGAGATCTCACGGGATCCGGTGTTTCAATACGGCTACGGCCGTTTCATAGTTACTTTTGAACAGTAAAATCCACCTTCATATTCTCATACCGTTTTCCTACATCCTGGTGGGGTCACGGTAGTGAACTGCGTCACACATGCGGATTTCGCATTGTTTTACTTCCGAATGCCCTTTCTGACACCAACCCTATTGCGTGTTTGTGTGCTGGTTGGTGTGTAACGTGTTGTGCGTATATGAAGGGGAGTGTATTGACACAATATCAAATACCCTGTTCTCGAGCTGGAGGGATAAACCGGACGCGATTAATTCCCCGACTTAACGACACATGGTAGAGTTGGGACTAGAACTAAGCACTACAAAACATGTTCCTATGATGCCACTTTATTGCCATCGTACTACAAATAGTTATTTAAAACTAAACAAGGAATATGGTATAATGTATGCATTCATTTCCTTTTTTAAATTTGATATGTAAAATATTATTTTTGTATTTTGCTCTGAAGGTACACTTTCCTCTGAAACCAATGGACCAATTGTAGGATATTTGTTGAGGGCAACCACAGGAACAGTAGCTATACAACTGGTGAAGTACACCTAGAAAATAAGTAAATGATGGTAAAAAATATTAAATACTGCAAAATATATCAAAATATGATGGTTCTTGTTAAATATAATTTTAAGACCATGTTATAACATAGTCTGTAAATCTACTTCTATAAATGATATGTATGAAGTTAAGTTGTTCTCTCTTGGACACATTATGTGAAAAGTGCACCGTTAGAGAAAATACACAAAAAAATAATATTTTTACATGATATTTAATTTTTTTTTTCTAGAAATGAATGCATAAACCACGCATTTTTTTGTTTAGGGTTAAAGGAGAACTACATTGGGCATGTGTAATATTTGAGTGTTGTATGTCTAATAGGATGGAAATAAGTTCATCATAAGGAATGTATTGTTATGCTTAGTTCTGAGTAAGTACAAATTGCTTTACGTTTCACTGACATAGATAGATCTTACGATGACTTTTTGTTTTTTGCTAATTGCTTTACGAGGCACCGACACAGATAGGTCTTATGGCGACGATGGGACAGGAAAGGGCTAGGAGTGGGAAGAAAGCGGCCGTGGCCTTAATTAAGGTACAGCCCTAGCATTTGCCTGGTGTGAAAATGAGAAACCACGGAAAACCATTTTCAGGGCTGCTGACAGTGGCGTTCGAACCTACTATCTCCCGAATACTGGATACTGGCCGCACTTAAGCGACTGCAGCTATCGAGCTCGGTCTTACGATGACTATGGGGTAGGAAGGCTCTTGGAGTGCGAAGGAAGTGGCCGTGGTTAATTAAGGTACAGCCCCAGGATTGTCCTGGTGTGAAAATAGGAAACAACGGAAAACCATCTTCAGGGCTGCTGATATTGGGGTTCGAGCCCACCATATCCCGAATCCAAGCTCACAGCTGCCTGCCCCTAACCGCATGGCCATCTTGCTCGTTGTGCTTAGTTCTATTCTCATCTTCATAAAGCCAAGTGTCCTTAACACAGAGTCCTCTGAATTCAAGCCACCGACGGCCGTGAAGCAGTCGAACAAATGCAAAATACAAAACCAGTTATAAAATGTGTAATTGTGGAAAAAAGATATCACCGAATATATCCAATCAACCAACCTTGAAAGAACTGAACTACCTAGGGAAATGTGAGCGGGAAGTTACATTTACACCACAATATCACTGCCAAACCTTGCGAGTTGTAGGCTGGATTTAATCAACCCAAACGACAGTGGAGACATTAAACAAGGTGAGGGCTGCCCACGGAGGGTGTGGAGCTATTCTGTATAGCTTCGCCACGCTGTAACTGCTGAGAACAAGAGACTGTTGGACTATAGTACTTTTGAATGCCCCCTTCTAGCTTTCACAGGCAGAACAAAGACCCAAATAGTGTCTCATTTGACGTCCTTCACTGGATCTCACACTAGAATCTTCGTATTCTCCTTATCCCACACGTGTGGGGTCGTGAGTGCAAACTGCGCCGCACATGTAGACTAAGCCCTGTTTTACGCCCGGTTGCCCTTCGTGATGCCAACTCTATGTGGTGGGTTGCAATCACTATTGTGTGTTTCTTTGGTGGTTGGTAGTCTAGTGTTTGGTGTGGATATTAAGAGGAGAGTGTTGGGATGGACACAAACACCCAGTCCCCGAGCCAGAAGAATCACTCAGAAGCGATTAACATCCCCGACCCGACCAGGAATCGAACCCGGGACTCTCTGAACTGAAAGTGAATACGCTGACCATTCAGCCAACGAGTCGGACGAAACTCTAGTTACGAACTTGGAAAAGGTGTACTTGTCTTGTATATCTACCGGTTGTAACAGTGTGGTACGGTCAAACTTTCATTATACATCCCGCACACACTGAAGAAGACAACGTGTTAACTCGACACGCTTTATTTCCATGTTAAAATTCATGATCTACAACCCTAGTAGGCTATATTCGTTATTTGAGACACACAGAAACAGAACGTACCAGCATGCCACACATAACTCTATTCTAAATGAAATGTTAAAAATGCGCATTGATACATGTATCAACATGAATGCATCCGGAGATCAGTGTGACGGTGGGCTGATGACTATATCAATGCAATGCTGATACGTACTGTCCGCGATTTCTCCATTATTAATGTATTAAGTAGAGTTATATGGTGTAGTGGTTAGTGTGATCAGCTGCCACCTCCGGAGGCCCGGCAATTACCTGGAGGAGAAATGGGAAACCACGGAAAAGCACTTCCAGCATGGCTGAGTACTCAGTTGACCTCCCAACGCTGAGTAGACCCCGTTCCAGCCTCGTGCCACTTTTAAAATTTCGTGGCAAAGCCAGGAATCGAACCCGAACCTCCGGGCGTGGTAGCTAAACACACTAACCACTACCCCACAGAGGCGGACGAAAATTATTTCTAACATGGTAATTAAGTGCTCATTAGCTTTTTGGAGAATTATTTATTTCTGTATTTTGTTATCTATATAAATAAAATTGTTCGTGTCTGTTTGTTTGTCTGTCTGTTTGTCTGTTCCACCATCACGTCGAAACGGCTGGATAGATCTCAACCAAACTTCATATTTAGAGTATACTCCTCCCGTGGAAGGTTTCGATATGCATATCATTTTAAAATCTTTGAATACAGGGGGGGGTTTATAGGAAAACCAGAATGTTTTTTCCACCATCACGTCGAATCGGCTGGATAGATCTCAACCAAATTTCATATTTAGAGTATACTCATCCCGAGGAAGGTTTTGATATGCATATCATTTTAAAATCTTTGAATAGACGAGGGGTTTATAGGAAAACCACAATGGTTTTCCTCGATTTTCTCTTATACTATTGATTTTCTGTAAACTTCGTTTACCGTACGAGAAACGTCTCTTCATTATAAACAACTTTCGTTATGTTCATAATTTACCTTACTCTTTACATGACGGAGAAATTTACAATTTTCTGCTGGTACCATGCTCTGCATTGAGTGACCGACAGACCGACAACGAACCTGCAGGTTACCATGGCAACGTCTCTGACTGCATGCCAGCAGGGAAGTAACGTATTGCCATTTTCCTCATCATGCTTTTAAATTCGTGGTTGTTCCTTGGGTAGAAGGCAAGAGAGGCGTCAATCGGCCTATCTGCGGGATATTGGCGGAATATCGTTGGACGTTATAACCGCCCTCGAATAGATTAAGTAATAACACCATTAGTCATATTATTTGTTTATCTAAGAATCACTGGACCTAAATTTCTCCTCTGTTACCGCTTTATTATATCCATAACTCACACTAGCATAATTTATTGAGGGGTATTTGATTTTCCAATACATTCACTTGGCATTTACATATTTGTCGTCATCCGGCTGTCCTCAGTTATAATCCATTTTCTATTACTTTCAACTTTCTTAACTGTATTATTTTCTTCCTTAATTACGCCGTATGTACGCGAGTGCTACAAACTACTGGATGTATTTCCACCAAGACTCATATTTAGAATACACCTGTCCTTGATAGGTTTTTGGGATAATATTGTTTCTAAATCCGTGAACTGACTGCGGGTTTATACGAAACCGAAACAGTGATTTTGCACTTCCACAAAATATACACAACCAAACTTAAAGGAAATCTACCTACCTTGGTAGAAGTTAATTTCTAAACCTTTTTTCTCATGTGCATCATTTCGATACGAGGATTAATAAGGGAGATATCATTAACGGACCGTTTTTCTGTACAAGTCCCATCGGACTTGACTCACGAGCGGGTGCGTGTAAAGCGTATTCCTTACAACTTGAAAACTACTGAAGACATTCGAACCAAAATTTATATTTAGCATCTACCTGTCCAAAGGTAGGTTTTAAACGTAAATAACATTTCATTTTCCGGAATGGACTGGCGGTTTATAGGGAACCGAAATGGTGATTTTACTCTTCCGCAATGTATACAGAACAAGACCAACCTGACTGGAAATCGACCAAACGTGATGGAATTCCACCTCTAAAACTTTTTTTTCATGTGCATTTTTTCGTCACGAAGATTAATAAGGGAGATATCATGAATGGTCACTTTTGCAGGTTAAGTCCAGCGGACATAGCCCAAAAGGTGTTTTACATGGAGCAGATTCCTTATCTATATAAATCAAATCGTAATGACTGTGTGCGTCTACACTGACTATTTTGGCGAAATTTTCGTACAGCTTTCCGTTTAAGGGGTAATAATGACCATCTCCATAATTTTTGTTTTAGTTTCCTGAAAGTCCTAATTTTTACCCGCCTCGCCCAAAATCCAGATTGCGGCATAATCTGCCAGAAGAAAAAGAAGATAATTGAAATTTGACAAAATTATACGTTTTAGCCTGTAACGTACGGAAAACATCCTAGATCATTAAATTTTTCACTTTTTATCCTCGAAGAATATAGAAATATGCAGGCAATTTTAATGATGGTGCAGACCTTCGGAAATTCCTATCACATAACGGATTGCACAATCTCCGTTCAATTTGGAATGATCTACAACCTTGGTCTTATGACTTTTTGTCGTATCTGTATCCCTTTTACGTTTGATTTTTCTCTATTAATGGATGATAAGTCAATTTGGAATTTTCACATGCATAATTCATACTTTCTGTTACTTATATGAAATACAGAATCATCAAACTCTTCACGAAAATTGGCCCACCCAGTAGCCATATGTGAGCCAAATGCTATGTATGTAGCTGTCACATAATTATCCGAAAAGTAATGTAATATGAGATAATCTTACAAGAACTTTACCCTGTTCCACGTTTCTAACTCAATCTTACCCGAGAATAGATGACATATCATAGGACCAGGCATTTAGGCCACTAAATCCGGCGTGTCTTATGGTATAATCCTGTGTCGATATGACGCACGTTTAGTAGCAGTTAATCTGTAAATGAAGGTCTTCAATATTGTAAACACGCATATACTTTCGTATGTCGATCTATATATATTCACTGATGTCGATTTTTAGCGATCGAGAAAGGGTGTACCTGCTATTGTAATCAGTACTCCCCACACCGACTTTGACTGGCAGTAGGAAAGGGTTCCCTTTCCAACTCCTGTGTAACTGTCATTAGTAAGGAAGGCCTACAATTGTAATGAATAGTTCACTTCTCGATTTGACTTGCAGAAGGCAAGTGAGCATGCAGTTTTGTTTAAAACTCCCCTACCCGATTGTGTTTGGCAGTAGGCAAGGGTGCCCGCCATTATAAAGAAATGTCCTCATCTAAAATGTGACCGGCATTAGGCATAGTGGCCTGCTATTTTGATGGAAACTCACCAACTTGGTGTGACTGGCAGTAAGCTGGCTGGCAGTAGGAAAATGGGCCTGGCATTATAATGATAACTGCACAACTCAATTTCGAGTGATAGTATTGTAATTGCCTGCCATTATAATAGAAACTCCTCAACTGTAATCTGTCTGGAAGTAGGAGAGGGGGGCTGCCATTTTAACGAAAACTCCCCAAATCGATTATGTCCGCGTAGTAGGCAATGGGGCCTGCAATTATAATGTAAACTTCCCAACTCGATTGTGAATGCCAGTAGGCAAGTGAGCCTGCCGTTATATCACAAATCCGTAAGAAACACTTTACATTGGAAACAACGTACTGGGACCCATGCTCTTTCTCGGATAACGCTAAGAGACATGCAATTTTAAAACAATCGTATTTACTGCATGTACACTATTTACTTCGATATTCGAATACAATGTAGAATACCGTAGCGAAGCACGGGTACATTCGCTAGTCATGTAATAAAAATAGTATTAACAATCTGTAGCCTCTCTATCAAAATAATGTATATGTCATGAAAGTTTGGCCTACCTTCTTTTACACTCTGTATATTTGTTATCATGTGCAAAATAATGTTCAAAGTATTATAATGTAATTATTTCACATCGCAGGGTAGTTTATGGAAAAACAGCTCTACGTTAACATTTAAAGCACGTGCGAAGAATATCTAGTAGAATTGTTGTTCTTATTTCAAGTAGTGTTAAGACATTCTTAAGTAGCCCGCCTGGTGGCAATGATCATTAAGGCGTTGAAGTCTAAACGGTCTGACAACGAGTTTAGCCGGTTCGAGTCCCGTTGATCGAAAAATTTTCACCATCAGCATGTTGGCCGGCAGGGTACGGGAGGTGGTGCTATACCATTTATAATCATTTGATTGCTTGCCAAAAGCCTGGATTAAATTCCAAACCTCTCCACATTTCTCATATGGAGTGAGGGTATATGATGCTGTTGATGGTGATTCGTCCGTCGGGTGGAGACGTTAAGCCTTGAGCAGACCCCTTGGTGCTATTCGATAGGAGTAGGCTACGTGCCGGCACCAGTTTTTACCCTCTTCGTCCCTAGTCTCATACATCACGTCATTCATTTCATCTCATTAACTCTTCTGATTAGGTTCACATCAGGAATGGCATCCGGTTATAAAAACCCGCCACTACAGATTTATCTCATCTCACCTCATACCCGACCCCGTAGAGAAACGGGACATGGGTTGGACAAACAAACAGTGTAAAGACATTCTTAAATAGAAATTCAGAAACTTCATAATAGTTTTAAATCCACACTAATATTTAGAAGTTAAAAGAGTAGACAGGCATAGTTCGACGCATGATCACATGTACAACTTGCTCACATAATTCCGCATAGACCTGCCACTTAATTTTTGGCACAAAATCCACTGGCGAGAACTAATCCTATTAGGTTATGTAGAGCACTCAATTCAAGTTAGAAATGGTGTTGCGTAGTTGTTAACTCCTTCAAACTCTTCCCATCAAGTTCTAAGTTTGAGACAGAAGTGTCCGATACGCTTACCTCTGTGTGTGAAATACACAACATGCCAATCGAAGGGATGAGTAGAGACTTTCAGTCCTCTCCCCAAGAGGAAATATATTTTAAAATTTTTGTATGGAATATAATAAATACAAAATGTTGTACAAATGTTAACTGAAATCCCTAATGTAGAATTGAACGATGTCAATGAAAGTTAAAAGAAAGACATTCTAATGTAAAGTAAATAGATAAATGAGTAGATGGTTTCGAATCACAAGCAGAAAAGAATGCCCTCAGATCTCATTATACCGGGTGAATATTAGTCGCCCCTGTTCCTTCAGATTTTAGCAACCCATAGTTTACAACCTAACGTGAAAACATAACCCCTGTCGTCCGATAGAATACAGTATTATTGTGCAGGTACAAGGTTTGAAATAGATGTATTCGTTCCTTACAAAGCAGAAATAAGGAGATAGGTCTAACAATAAATTATCGCATAGAAATGTGCTATCCGTAAAAACGGAACGTTCCATGTTTATTGAAAACTAGGTCGACACTGAAATGTTGTGGCCCCGTGACAACTGGGACCGATTTCTCCGTTTCTGCCGTGGTTAATGACAAACACTGTGTTTTTGTGTTCGAAGCTTCAAATTGGGTGCGGGAAGAATATTTTATGAATTTATTTCAATCCCATGTGAACCACAATAATGAAAATCAATAGTAATTATGACCAAACTTCACAATGAACCTACTCTACTATGTCTGAATATTAGGCAGACCTTCCTTTAAGGGCTGTTTATAGTGCAAGAAGCTCTTACCACCAGAGGCGCGAGGGGATTCTGGATTTACATCCAAGTCCTTGATCCACAGTGAACTGATTAATAAAACAAGTGCGAGGGTTTCTAAATCACATTAAGAATAGATTCTTCGTTGTTACTAGACGTTACTGAAACATCTTGAAGAGGTGGTTCCCTACGAATGCAGACGTCATTCAACCATTCGATACGAATCCGCAGTCCATATTCTTCATCCAGAAAAATTCGTGATGAACGTCATGTTTCGTAAAGCAATGTACGAACTCATCACCCGATTACATAGTGGTTGCCTTTTCAAGAACTATAACTCGAATGTGCACACAGGTTCGCCTTGCTACAAACACCATAGTATACTGATGAATCACACTGCTGTTACGCCTAGATAGATTTCATTCCCAGTGATAGGAGTACGCACCTCTTACGTTGTTAAATGACCCGCTAGAATGTTGATAGTACTCATGGTATTCAACCTGGGGTTCACGAAGCCTTCTTACTGGGTATGTAAAATACGTATAAGCAAATATGTTCTGTGAAATACATGAGAATGCTACCTAGATAATCTCTGGTTATAGTTTTATAAAACTTTACAGACACTCTAAAAGAAGATAGCACAAGAGATTAGACTGTAAATCTGTCTTTCACCAACACCAACAATTTCACTGACCTTCCTGTAAAATTAAAGGGAAGTCTGCTGGAAATATCCGTTGATGGTTCACCAAAAATAGAATTCGCAACCTCGTCAAATTGCGACTTCTGGTGTTATGCCCGGAAAGAGTATATGATGTTTAGTAATACTGGCATTGCACGACTTCTGTCTTTTCCCTCAACATACAGTATATGAGTGATCAGTGACCAAACCGAAACACAAAAGTCATATGAATTCCCTCAAGAATATTCAGCCATGAATATAGGTCTGGTGTATAGAAAACCATCTAACTCATTCCACTAAGAGGTCTAAAATATTTACGTGTAAAACATACATTTTTTTCATTGTCTATAACGTTGCTTCCTTATTTATTTAATAATGTGATCCTCCTCTCCATAACTAATTTGAGGTTATTTAGCGAGTGGTGAACGGTTTAATTAATTTTAGTTATAGCTTTGTACGATGTAAATTAAAAACTCCAGGGGTATAATCTAGAGTGTGAACCGAGCTCGATAGCTGCAGTCGCTTAAGTGCGGCCAGTATCCAGTAATCGGGAGATAGTGGGTTCGAACCCCACTGTCGGCAGCCCTGTAGATGGTTTTCCGTGGTTTCTCATTTTCACACCAGGCAAATGCTGGGGCTGTACCTTAATTAAGGCCACGGCCGCTTCCTTCCCATTCCTAGGCCTTTCCTATCCCATCGTCGCCATAAGACCTATCTGTGCCAGTGCGACGTAAAGCAAAATAATACAAAAAAAAAATCTAGAGTGTAGAAGTATATCTGGTGTTATCTGCAGACAAAATGTTGAATACCGTTCGTATGCAAAATGTGTTTGTCCGAAGCCTGTGTTTACGCGGAAATATTTATTGTTTCTACTGCATTTCTTTTAACTTCGTTGCTAGGATATCTAAGAAGTCAGAAAAATAAATTATTCCTGTAAGATTTTCTACCTAAGTACAAAACGAAAATAGAAAAGGTCGGTGAGTGGCAAAGTGTTTGAACCTTCACATCACTGAGAAGCCAGCAATCTACCCTACATAATTCCACACAGCTATTTTAAGCAAGCTCATTTGTGCATTATAACTCTGCAGTCAATAGGAGACCGGAGTTCTCACATAGAAACTTTGCTTGTATTCAAGCCTTATAACGCAGTTTTGAACGCTCAAACAATACTTATTACATGATGAAAGCTATTGCTTCTCTTGTATACCATTTATGTTCAATAATTTAAATTGAAAAAATACATTCCTGTATCAGTTTTGATATGGCACTGCACGAAATGCTGATGAATATGAATGTCCCTGATTGCTGATAGTGATCTATCATCTGTTTTGTCACACTGTATCCTCTCTTTTCTATCAAAATAAAACATCCTCTTGGACCAATTCGTATCAATTCTCCAGTGACAGCCACACGGGTGGATATAACCTGTACAAAACAGTAGCATTTCAGAACTGATAGGGGAACTGGGACTAGACGTTACACCGAGTGAGTAGAGCTGCCCCGACCAATATTTTGTACTGCATCCCAGTAAACGAGAGAGATTGTCGGGAAGTCAATATTTCTCTCCTACTATCGCGTATGGTACTAAAGTACTGTAAGTACATCTGCGAACAATTCTATTATCGTTCGCGTCATGCGACTATAAAGGTAAGGGTTGTTCTGCCCGAAGGCAGGTCCGAACCTCCGCAGAGGTGTTCCTGGGCCGGAGTTTACGTGCGGTAGGGTGGACAGTTCCTTTCCGCTCCTCCATTCCCTTACCCCCCACCAACAGCGCGTGGCAACCCATCCAACTCCTGACCACGCCCAATGTTGCTTAACTTCGGAGATCTCACGGGATCCGGTGTTTCAACACGGCTACGGCCGTTGGCATGCGACTATAGACCGTCCAAAAAATACGATATCCATTTAACCTTTATCGCTCGTCACCTACCATGTAACTGTGTCAAGATGTCATGCCATGTGACTGGGTATAGAAAAACGCAAAATAAAACTCTTAATATAGCAAGAAAGTCTCACTCACAGCAGTGGCGTAGTGCATGTGGTCAAAACTACAAAGTAACGGAACGTAGTATTGATAGATCGAATCCTACGCCCTACACGAAATTTTACATAGACATGAAGCTTCAATGCTTGAACTTAAACAGAGGCCAGTCTATACTGCACGCAAGAAGTCAAACGCCGCTGATATTAACATGCATCTACGGAGATGATAAGAGATAATTCGTTGCAATCACCACGTCTTTGTCAATAAAGGTATCCCGACAGATGACATCCGACTGAAAACGACATTCCTCTGTGTTGAAAGAAGTACCTCGGGGATGCCTCAGATGATACAACCTGTCCAGCAGAAGACCGTAATGTCTGGTGAGAATGAGGATACTGTTCTGACAGGGATCGCAATAACCCGTACAAGAGTGATTACACGGGCAATTGCTCAGCAGGTGAACATAAACCAGACTTCCGTACTACGGATACTGCATGCACATAAAATCTTCAGCTAAGCTAGAAACTCCACTAGCAGGATTTCAAAATAATAATGAATTTCTGTCGGAGACTGTTAGGAAATCTGGAAAATAAGACAGCAATCCTGATGGATTTGATGCATATGATAGCTCAAGAACAGCAATTGAGGAAGTAAGAAACCAGAAGAAAAGAGGAAAAATAAACTGAACATATCGTGTGAAAGAATTTTTTGTTATTTGCTTTACGTCGCACCAACACAGATAGGTCTTATGGCGACGATGGGATAGGAAAGGCCTAGGAATGGGAAGTAAGGGCAGTGTCCTTCATTAAGGTACATCCCCAGCATTTTCCTGGTATGAAAATGGGAAACCACGGAAAACCATCTTCAGAGCTGCTGACAGTGGGGTTCGAACCCACTATCTCCCGTATACTGGATACTGGCCGCACTTAAGCGACTTTAGCTATCGAGCTCGGTGGGTGAAAGAATTATTGAAACACAGTGACAAATGCAATAAGAGCGGTAATACATTTTAATGTTCATTGGTTTAATCTTTTTGTCTTCTTTATGTAATTATTCAAGTATCACTTGGACAAGTGATTATCTTTGTTGTCAACATTGTGTCTAGGAGTAGTTCCGTGGTTCTCAAAGGCTCTTCTCACACTAAAATAAGCATGTTCAATAAGAAAACCACATCAGCTGTCCCAAAATAAAAGTTTAGCCCATAAGCCCTTATTTCTCAGAACTCGTCAGTTGATTGCAGAAAGCAGCATAGAAGGGAAACGTGGAAATGGACAGAGAAGAATCTCCTGGGAGTGGAACTTCCGACAGAAGTTCGGCATTCACGAAAAGGAAACTACGATAAGGGGAACAAAAAATAAGAAAATATACCCCTTGATGGTCTGTAACATTCTGTGAGGAGATGACAGCAGAATAAGTTGAGGAAGGAGAACAAGAAGAAGAAGAATGAGCTTGACAGAGGTAATTGGATATCACTCTTCCTGTCTAATCTTTAATAAACAGAATAATTTTAACTTTAACATTCGCCTAACTTGTGTGGTATTTTCAATTGTTTAGGATCTTCCGTTAGACCAATGCAAGTACAACCACCACTTAATATGACTATGTCGAATAATAGATGGACTGTTATAAAATAACGTAGTTCGTGAAAGAACCGTCAGACATTGAAGTGCGTACTGTGATCTCGTCTCTGCGTCTAAATCACACCTGATAAAATAGGAGAGGTAATTGAGTAATTACACCAGATTTCACTCAGCCAAAGTTCGCGCGATTTGCTATGATATGCATATACTTCGATCATTGAAGAAGAAACTGGGTGAATGTGGATTGGTATCTGTTGAAGTACAGTTGACAATCATACCTGGTATGCTGTGGAAGCAAGACAATTAAGATAAAAAAAATTTAAAGAGAAGCAAGGATTCTGTGTGTAAAGAAAATATTGAGACGATGAGGACCGAGGGCGAGGAAGCCGGAGAAGCGACAATGTCGGCGGAAAGGGTCTATGGCGAGCAGAAAATCAGTTAGGAATTTTGCCGAGCATCTTCGAAGATGGTGGGAGCAGGCTAACAATGAAGAAGCAGCCGGAATTGTGTGAAGGTAGAAAGTGCGAGGTGGTTCATCCAGAATCCTCCGCTAATTTGTGGAAAGACCTAAGCTATTCCGCCAAGAGTCAGCCAGGAGTCATACACAAATCATTCAGAAGTGTGTCAGTAAGCAGTGATACGGTTCTGACTACGCGAAGTGCGGCGTGTAGCTACTATTACTCAATGTTTCCATTCTTCCCCTGAAGGGGGAGACTGATCTCTTAGCGCCGACTCTCACGCCAGGAGATTGGAATTGGAAAACGTGATTTGTGGTTAAGGTGAGACAGTTGATAGCTGTGCCCTATACTAGGAACTGTCCCTGCATTCGCCTTAGTGCAAGAGATTTGCCTATTTTCAGCATATCTGACGGTGGGGAATGCAGAGGCGTAGAACCACGGTAGAGACGGGGCCATCTCTCCTCTGCTCGGTTTGTCGGTCGGAGTGCAGAGCTGTCGGACCACTCACCAGCCGTGGCTACTCGTAGGCTGAAGCGTACTGTACAACCTCCGACGGCTTGTAATTTCAGCTGTGGAGTGAACGACTCTGGGGACGGCCGTGTTGGAGACCAAGACTTCAACGGGGAGGATATTAAGCGGAAAACTCAAATTTGAGTGCAATTATTTTAGTTGACAGTAAAACATGCTACTTCTCTGAGTACCTAATCATTTTAGATTTTAGAACCATGATAACCTGTGGATTTTTGTACTAATTTACCGTACGTATATACAGAAATGACTTACATTTACCCGATGAGGGGTCTTGATACATTATTTACTGAATCACTCACGTGCATAAATGATCGTTCATTTGAGCACATACGTATATAAGCTATTTGATTTACGTTTTACTCGCTAATTGGAAGGCTTTTGGAAACGCCGAGATGCCGTAAATTTTGTCCCACAAAAGTCATTTTTAACTTGAAGGTAAATATACCGCCACCAGCCTACATAATTTTGTGTACATTAAAGTAAAATCAGATATAAATTGACCCTGACGTTCACAGTCTAGCATAACGTCCCCTGATTTTGTTTTTTAGACCCTGCATCTATTGGTCCTACACTGTACTCTGTACTCTTCTAATCTCGGTAGAACTGAGCTTGAGAAACACAGGTACCTTTCATTTCACCGCTTTTCATGACCTCCTTTTATTCACCGGAACATTCACTCTGACAAAAATGGAACCTGTTTGTTATTCTGTCATTATTAGTGGTGACTGGGGATGATATATTATGCTCACTTCTCCCTTAGAATCAACAGTCGCTTTCTTCGTAATTATATTGCCAATGAATGTCAAGTAGACATTCGAACAAACACTAGAGTCACTCAGGTTACCAAACCGTTCAATGAGCACTAAATACATGGTGATATTCAGCACTACGTTCTGGATCCCATAGAGTCCATAATTATATGGCTGCTTAGCAGAAGCGGTGAAAATTTGATGTTCAATTAATCCTGAAGGGATCATAACATATGTAGTCGAAAATTTCAGAAATGAGATTTCCATTATATGAGTGGCATATGACCCTGAGGTTCACTCTCAATACAGAAAATTGAATAACAGATTAATTCCTAGATGGAGGTGGAGATCGTGGCGTTGATGGTAGTAGTGGTAGTGATTATTGTTTTAAGAGGAACGTGCTACTGAGCAACCGTCCTATATTAACACTGATCAGAAGAAGATGGGAGAAGATCCGACACATACAAAACTGAAGATATCAGTAAATGAAAGGGCGTGAAAATGAAGGCCTTCTTTGGATAAAAACAAGAGTTGAACAAGGGAGGTTGCATAGGAAAGATGAAATCGAGGATCATGGCACAAGCATGTGTGGAAGCTATGACAGTCGCCAAATTATACTACCCATTAATAGCCCCTTGTCACTCATTCAATCGCCTCTTACGATCGACAGAGGATACCATGGATGTAGTCTACTGTTCCCACCTACAGGAAGATTAATTCATAGAGGAATGGGTGGGTGTACATAGAGTTGATCACTTTATCCCGCACAGTGTTGAGATAGTGGGTAGCGGAAGTCTTTACCTTGCATTCCTCCAAAGGCCTTCATTGACGTATATAGACGACTTATGCAGCCTTCATACATGATTATCTTCCATACAACAGCTGAGATATAAATGCTTCCATAGTTCCTTATCAAAAGACAATCAGAGAAGTGCTGACACCTTCTCTTGCTGCTTATAAATAACTTAGAACCTACGCAGGTATAAGGTCTTCAATTATTCAGGGCTGAGTGGGAGGCCATTCAGAAATAATGTTATAGATCAAAGGATTTTTTCAGAATACAGGAACTCTTACAGCATTGAAACAAGAAACAAGGGTGAAGAGAAAGGAACATACCTGAATCAGCTGAAACTAAAACCATCTAAAATGTTTCAAATAATCGGAGTATATGAGAGGGTGGTCACACGGTCAAAGTTTAGCCCGCTGTGGCTGTACCTTAATTATTAAGGCAACAGCAGCTTCCTTCCCACTCTTAGTCCTCTTCCTATCCCACCATCGCCATAAGACCTAGCAGTGTCGGTGCGACATAAGGTAGATTGCCAAAAAAATGTCTAGCCCAGATACAACGAATTACAGGTGTGAACTTGAATTTTTCATGAATATTATAGCTCTGAATGTAAAGCTGACATCAAAATGACACGCAGTACTAACACAGTCCATGAAGTTTTGTAGCTAACTAAAAATACATTCACGAGAACTAGACTTCTGTCCCAATAGTGAAGCAAAGAAACAATTTTTGTGTTGCTATGGCGATCATAGCTACGGGAATTTTAGTGAACCGTGGGAATGTGGCTTTTGATCCAAAATTCCTCGACTGAGATTCAAATCGCGAGCTCCACGATGAGAGATCAGCGAGAATGCAACTCGGCTAGCACGCTCTTAAAGAGTGTCATCATACTCACCATTGGACAAATACATCGTACTTGTACGTATCACTCGTGAACATATCTGCCTCCGCAGGATAACAACGAGCGTTATTTGCTGCCATCCTCAGAGTTCCGGGTTCGATTTTCGGTACTACTAGCGGGATACGAATGATGGGAGGGCTGGTATGTGTTTAGAAATGGTACATGCAACTCATCGCCAATGGCGGGTGTGCCTGAAATGAGCTTTAACCTCGCGGACAAGAGGACACTGAGTTCACATTACTTTAACTCGAGAGCATTTTTCCGAATCGATTTAAATGGAAACATGAAAAATATTGTCATTATACGATTTAGGGCAGAATTTAAACCACAATATTTCTTCAATCGATGTGTGATATTGATGTCAAATTATTTTAACATAAGAACAAAGGGGAACTCAAGAAGGTTACATATAATCACATGGTGTCCAGCTCGAGTAACACGGTGATGATTCGATAGATGTTCATTATTCAATGAACAACTCCATGTTAACCACTTATTGATCATCAGATATAAATTGCCCCTACATCAAGAAGTATGAGGTCGATTGCAAACATTAGGTGTACAAAGTTGTATAGTTCGTACACTTGGAGCTTACTTGTTAGTTCGACCGTAGATTTATTAAATCTTTCAACTTCAATGCATTATTATTACTCCTTTTATGTATATATCTATGTTTTCTATGTTAGCGATAGACTTTACTTCCTAGATTATATTTAATTAAGTACGCTATTCAAATTACGTAGTTTTTAATATGGAATTGCTGTATGTCGTTTCACAGCATTTCTTAAGTTGTGAAGAAGTAACTCGTTACAGCATTTCATTGTTCCAACCATCAATTTCAAGACTGGTGTGGCAAAGCCAGTAGATGTCGAAAAGGAAGAAAAGGGTAGGTAAGTTCCCAATTGTATTAATCAATTTCACCTCAAGGACCTTGAAGTCGTTGAACTCATGTTCGGAGCCTGAGACACGATTAGGGTCTACTTAGCCGAGGCGATTAAGGCGTGTTTGGTTCACCAGGAAGGACCTGGATCCGATTCCCAGTCAGAAAGTCTAAATATTTAACAAATTGTATTTCCACTTCAGTCAGGCTACTTGAAGAATAAGTACCACGTCAATTCCCATGGGAAGAGCAATCGGGTGTGGAGCTAACTATTCTACTCCACCAAGTGGAAGCTTTTACCTTTCATCCCTCCCAGGATCTTCATAACCTGAACGGAGGAGAGTTTGCTTTGCTTCTACTTTCCTGAGGCACGATTACGTCTTTCACTGTCAACTTCTGTGACAGACAGCAAAGATGTCATCCATGACGTTGCCATAATAGCACTGAAGGGATCTATCAGGATATTTGAGACATCATTTTCATTTATACCCATATAGCCATACAGACTGTGCCGTTGGTAAAACAAATTCCTTATTTGTATTTATATGTATTTATATTGCAATTCCTTTTTTTACATAACTTCATTAATTTATTTTTATTTATCGTAAGACTTTTAGTACAGGCAGTATCTGAGGGCATATTTTGCTTTCCTCGTTTTTATTTGAGACCAATGGGCGAACTGCACGTCTGGGCATGAGATGATGATGATATGGAGAGGGTGAAAACCGGTGCTGGTACATAGCCTACTCTTGTCAAATACCACCAAGGTGTCTGTTCAAGGCTTAACTTCTCTATCCGACAGGCGGATCACCATTAACAGTGTCATATGACGTCACTCCGTATGGACACTGTGGAGGGGTTTGGAACTGAATCAAGGCTTTCGGTATCCAATCTAGTGATTATGAATCGTACACTAACATAGTATTCATTCCGGCCAACATTCTGATTGTGAAAATGTTAACCAACAGCGTGTATCGAAGCAGCTAAACACGGTGTCAGACTGGAAAGAATTGGACGCCTTAATGATCATGGTCACAACGCGGGCTAATTCATAACTTCTGAAAATCTACCATTCCTTATATTGTTCTGGATTCTTATGGAATCTGATCATCGTTGAATTATCAGCATCGAAGGCTTAGCCTTAACAGGGCTTCGCGTTGGAATAACGTCGGAATAGGTGATTCTTACAACATTTAGTTACAGTAATTTCTCTCAATCGGAGAATACGAGTTTGTGTCCGACCCAATACACTCGTTCCCACACATGTGCAAACTATTACACTGTCATGCATGACAGAGACACGCAATACTGAAAATATCCCTCAACATGGGGTTGAAGTAAGGAAGGACATCCGACCGTAAAATAGAGCTATTCGCACCCTCTACCCCACCATAGTTTGGGAAAAGCAGTGAGTGAAGAAGACACAGAAGAGTAGGGAGAAGAAGAAGGAGATGATCGTATATCTTCGTATTCTCACAATTTCAGGCAGATAAAAGAAGTGCATCCTTGTCACAATTATTTCCGACTAATTTTATCTTCGCATACGTAGTCGAATTGACTATGAAGAATGCTTCCTTTCTTCATCTCAGTTCATTTACAGTTTTCGTTACTTGGCTGAGTGTACGGATACAAAGTAAACTGCATTTGTTAGCATTGTATCCGTCAGGCATGAGACATTAAAGTCTGCACCAGCCATGGTATTGATTAAATTCTCCGTTACAGTTTGAAAATTCCTATACAGCTGACTGGCTAGTTGGGCGATTTCATCATGTGTATCAGGTTATGCGATCCAATTCTGGCCAATTTGGCATGCTTGAATAGCAGAGAGTCTTGTTAGTAGATTTTCTGGCTGGTTGAAGATATCTCCGTCCGCCGAAAATCCCAGCACATTGCCGCCTTTTAAGATCGATAGTCAAAGGTGGGACGTGGTAAGTAAAGGCTTTTACTAGTTCTGCACCAATATTGAACGATCCCAAAGATCATTACAACTAGGAAAATGAATTTAAGGCGGTAATAATTTAGAATGCGGACTTATTAAACCAAGACGCAAGTGTATGTTACCCGCAGAGCAGTTATGCTGTGAGATTTGCATAAATATTAGCGATCTGAACTATCACAACCCTTAAAATTTATGCAACTCACCTACATAACTGCAGTGGGGCTAGATGATATTTGCGCCTTGTTCATCCGGGAGATGATGGTCTCGAACTGCACTCTCGGCAGTCTGAAGATGGTTTTCAGTCGTTTCCCATTTTCACACCAGGCAAATGCTAGGGCTGTACCTGAATTAACGCCACGGACACTTCCACCCCACTCCCTGCCCTTTCATATCCCATCGTCCCCATAAGACCTATCTGTGTCGATGTGACATACATCCAATTGTAAAAAAGAACGTGCCTATTGTTCAAATACGTTTGCCATACTTATATTCAAACTACATAATTAATCTCAAATTTGATTGAATGGTCAGCGAAGTTCCTTCGGTTCAAAGGGCCCTGGATTCAATTCCCAGCGGCAGTGGAAATTTGGAACAGATCTGGTTAATTCCTCTGGATCGAGGGCTAGGTGTTTGTGTTCCTCTTAAATAAACTCACTTACATACAACACATCACACTACCAACTACCGCATGAACATGGAAGAGTGAATACGTCCTCTTACGTACGATAGGCGTCAGGAGAGACATCCAGCCGCAAAACTATACACATATAGTGCTGACCCCAAGTAACTGAAGAGAGACCAGAAAGAACAAAAAGGGGAATTTTTAATTAATCAGAGAATAAAAGCAGATACAAATCAAGAATCGGTCTTTTACCTCAAAATCGTGTAGCAAGTAGGCGTACGATATTATGCCATATGGTATAGATTTCTTCCAAGTTATTTTTAAAATTACAGGTTCCTTGATTGGTAACAACTCCCACATGTATGTTGAAATACCGAGCGAGTTGGCCGTGAAGTTAGGGGCGCGCAGTTGTGAAGTTGCATTCGGAAGACAGTGAGTTTGAACCCCACTGTCGGCATCCCTAAAGGCGGTTTTCCGTCGGTTCCCACTTTCGCATTAGGCAAATGCTGGGGTTGTACCTTAATTGAGGTCACGACCACTTCCTTCTCACTTCTATCCCTTTACTCTCCCATTGTCGCCGTAAGACCTGTCTGTGTTGGTGTGACTTAAAGAATACTGTAAAAAATAATGGTAAAATAGAACATCTTAGAAATTCACAAGCTTTAAATCTCCCGATGTTATGAGTCCATAACTATTCTTTCAATTTATTTTCCTCATCATTGAACTTTTATTGCATTTATACATATTTACTAGTTGCTTTACATCGCAGCGACACAGATAGCTCTTATGGCAACGGCGGAGAAGGAAAGTGTAAGAGTGGAAAGGAAGTGGGGTTTGAACCCACTATCTCCAGAATGCATGCTCACAGCGGCTCGCCCCTAACCACTCGGCCAACTAGCTCGTTATATAAAATAATTTACTTAATCTTCTCGGAGTAATCTGTTCCTTATTAAGTTAAGAGCCAACCAACGAGGTGAAATGAAGTCAGGTACTTAGCAAAGAGGAGTTGCAAGCCTGCGTTCAATTATGAACATTGCAATTAAATAAAAGATTTTATGATAACTATCTGGTACTTTTCTGTCTCATTACCGTTTAAATGCAGGTATCTCATTCCGGTATCAGGAGTTCCGCTTTAATACCGCAGATAAACTGAACCCCATTTTCTTTTTATTGTCTTATCCGCTGTCCACGAGGAAGTTCCGTCCACCGCGTCGCTACCACATGAGCGGCCCAACATGGGGACGCTTTCCCTAATCACACGCCACCCCCGCCCGGATCTCGCCGCTATTGATCCAGGCCTTGTCCCGGTCGCTGCGCGCTGCCAAAATACTGGGAGGTCAGCACCGTGAACCTCACTATCAATACAGAACATTGAGCGTACTCCTGACACACATCTTTCATGCACCCCTCTGCAAGCGATGCGGCATCACAATGCAACTCTTGCCTACGCGTAACGTTATAGTGGATGGCTAATATATAATGTACATATGTACACAGCCCTACCTACACAGGCATACAGAGTGGATGGAATCGTCCAAAGAAAATCACCAGCATCAAAATGAGCATTTCCAATGTACTTACGTACAACACAATTTCTACGTAAAATTTCGATCACATTCTGCGTTTCGATATACGTCGATTTACTTGGAATAAATTAATCAAGTGTGTTACGTAATATGTTTATTTACGAGGAAAAGAGGAAGTTTGAATTTTTTTATTTGGGATGTTAAAAGAACGGAGCTTTGGATTCACTGGGACATACATCTGATTAACAATAGCACAGTAAAATTCATGATACTCATAAATGGTGTATTATATATGATATATTCAGGACTTCTCGAGAGATAATCATCTTCCCAGTCCCTCCACTACTTCATTCGATAATAGCTTTGATAAAATTATTGTGAAATATCCGAAATACTGGCTACCTGCACATAAGGTGCACCGAACAACTACATAGTACAACCTGGGTGAAGAATATAATTGTTGTTTAAAAGGCTTTGAGCCCTTGGCTTTGATGATAGAAGATGGATTACAGTGTTTGTGTTGCCATTGATGCTTTCACGGTCCGTCCTGATAGATATGATACTGTATAGGCTTTTGGGCTTATGCTGTGTCAAGAAAATAAGGTGAAATTCTTTACTTTTCGCAGAGAACTGTACTCTGCGTCATCAGAAGAAAATCTCGACTGTCCACGAGAAAGGCTTTTTCTATTTACTTGACACGACCCAAATGCCTATACAGCATCATGTCTACAGTGTTAGTGGTGTGGTGCTACAGAAGGATGCTAATAGTGTCAAGGGTGGATAAAGAAATGAATGAGGAAACGTTAAGATAGATGGATGGAAGCCAGTGTTTGTGGAATATTCTTAACAACTCATGAGAGAACTCAAAAGGACAAAGTGTTAAGGCATGAAAGTCTTCTACATAAAATTCTGGAAAGTGGAAGACAACACCTTCCATGAATCAGTCAAATAATGGAAGAAATTCTGTAGGTAAGAGATCGCTATTGAACGAACACATGCATAGCTGCTACAAGCATATCTTCATATTGAAAACCACAGAAGAGAGAGTAGTAGCTTCCTGTCAACAATATGATAGGCCTCATTTCATCTACTCAATAACTGTAAATAGTCCTTGTGGACCATTGATATGCCACTGTCATTGTGCCCATCGTGTAAGTTCATATTTTCTTTCCCACTCTACGAGTTATATTATTTCATAACCACGGCCTGATGTAATACATATTTCATAGAATTCCAAAGCAAATACAATATCGGATCAAAAGTATCCGAACACCGCTCTGTAATATGGATATGAACCCTAGATGTCACGGTAGGTGGACCCACCAGTATAGGAGGAGGTAGGGAGTATTGTGTTATCAGTAGAGAAGCAGGAAAAGCAGAATGGGTCGGTCAAGAGAGCTTAGTGACTTCGAACGTGGACTAGCCAATGAATGCTACCTGAGTAACAAATCAATCAGGGACATTTCAGACCTTCTGAAGCTGCCGGTGATGTGATTGTGAAGTGGAAACGCGAATGAACAACCACAGCTAAAGCAAGGCCTAGCAGACTACATTTATTAACGAGTAGGGGCCGTCGAGCATTGCGGGGGGTCATTATAAAAGCTGGCGAGAAATCAGTGGAAGGAATCACTCGTGAGTTCCAAAGTGCTACCAGCAGCACAGCCACCACAATGACTGTGCATAGGGAGTTACAAGGAATGGAGTACAATATTCTAGCTGCTGCTCATAAGTCAAATATTTATGTAGTCAATGCTGAGCGACGCTTCTGGTGGTGTAAGGAGCGACGCCACTAGACGAGTGATCTGGAGTGATTTGCGGCAATGCGTTCGGGTTTGGCAAATGCCTAAGGAATGTTATCTGCAATCATGTGTTGTGCTCACAATGAAGTGCGGAGGATGTGGTGTTATAGTATTGAGGTGTTTTTTTTTTTTCGTATTTGGGGTGTGGTCCCCTTATTACACTTAAGAAAACTCTAAATGCGGAAGGATATGAACACATTTCAAACCACTGTGCACTGCGTACAGTAGGGAACAAGTTCGGAGACCATGATTGTTTGTATCAGTATGACTATGAACCCTGTCACAGAGCTGTATCTGTGAGACAATGGTTCATAGACAATAACATTCCTGAAATGGACTGGCCTGCCCAGAGTCCCGAACTGAACCCAATGGAACACCTTTGGGTTGAATTAAAACGTCGACTTCGCTCCAGACCCCAGCGTCTAGCATCACTACCTTCTCTGGTTTCGGCTATTGAGGAAGAATGGGCTGCCAGCCTTCCCCAGTCATTTAGACACCTCGTTGGAAGTGTCCGCAGCAGAGTTAGCTGTCATAAAGGCGAAGGTTGGACCCACCCAATAGTAAGGCCCAACAATAGGGAATGTGACACGGGTTAAAGTCTAGTGAAATTTCACATATATTTCAGGATGTTTTTGATCACGTAATGTACTTACAGATCTATTCTACTTCGAAAAAAATAATACTTCCGTACATAAAAGTATTAGAGAGAAATTTAGTAAATATTTACAGAAATACAGAAGATACAGTGAGTATCGCACTGACCCCTTCATGAATAGCAAAGTGTTACTGTTTACTATCGAATTATTTAACTGAAAACAGTCTTATTTATATTGTAATTTATTTATTTATTTATTTATTTATTTATTTATTTATTTATTTATTTATTTATTTATTTATTTATTTATTTATTTATTTATTATTTATTTATTTATTTATTTATTTATTTATTTATTTATTTATTTATTTATTTATTTATTTATTTATTTATTTATTTATTTATTTATTTATTTATTTATATTTATTTATTTATTTATTTATTTATTTATTTATTTATTTATTTATTTATTTATTTATTTATTTATTTATTTATTTATTTATTTATTTATTTATTAGGTACAGCCTTTGGAAGACCATTTTACAGTAATAATAATAGCATGTTTAAATAAGTATAAAAGATAACAGTCGGTATGAATAACAATATTAAGTACCAACAGTTAATTATTAACCTCTTCAGTCCCGAACCTGTTTTGGCATTCGATGGGATGTATTTTGCTCAAATAACTTTATGAAGTGTAGCATATATGCTACATCAGGACTCAGAGATGAGTTTCCTACCATTATTGTTTTTTCTTTAAATTGTTTTGTATTATTGTAAGTAAACAAAACCACATGTAGAGCATATGCCAACCTCGATAAGACGCAGTCGCTCAAGTGCGGCCAGTATCCAGTATTCGGGAGATAGTGTGTTCGAACCCCACTGCCGGCAGCCCTGAGGATGCTTTTCCTTCCTAGTCCTAGCCCTTTCCTGTCCTATCGTCGCCATAAGACCTATCTGTGTGGTTGGGACTTGAAACAACTGGTAAAAGAACAATAACAATGTAACAACAATTGCAACGATAATTGGCAAGGGTCGGTTACAAAGTTAGGAAGAAGAAAGGTCGTGGGTTGGTTGGATGGAAGGAAGAAAATGAAAACCTGGAGAAGACTTCAAAGGAATATATTATTTTTGTGTTTGAAGGATCTTAAAGGTGTGGATATAACAATGTTTATAGTGTACAGTAATCTGGCTAATTCATCATAACTCAAACTATGTAGTATAGCCTCCGTGGCTCAGGCGGCCGGCCTCTCACCACCGGGTTCCGTGGTTCGAATCCCGGTCAGTCCATGTGAGATTTATGCTGGACAAAGCAGAGGCGAGACAGGTTTTTCTCCGGGTTCTCTGGTTTTCCCTCTCATCTTTCAATCCAGCAACACTCTCCAATATCATTTCATTTCATTAATCATTCATGAATCATTGTCCAAGGGGAGTGCGACAGTCTTCGGCAGCCGGCACAATTCCTATTCTCGCCGCTAGAAGTGTCCTTCATTGATTCCATTCCTGACCCGTTCAAATGACTGGAAACAGACTGCGGATTTTCACTTCCACTTTCATTTTCAAACTACAGAGTATCAAACACGATATCTGAGGGTTCCCAACGATGCACGATTGAACATATTTTGTCCTTACATAATATTCCTTAGCATGTACGGCATGTACTCGACAGCATCTAATAGCTGAAAGCATATTTGAAGTGTACTCCGGTCGTTAAAGCTATTGATTAAAGTAGCCTGCTGCCTGTTCTTGATGGATGCAGGACTTTTGTACCTGCTCTTGGCGCAGACCAGATCAAAATGTTGCTTCCACTGAGGCTGTGACAGTATAGGAGCTGCTGATGTATGAGTGTTGCTGAGTTACGACATTGAGAGTTTAACTAGTTTGTTTGGACGTTAGGAAATGATACTACTTATGAGGCCCGTCGTTCTATAGTACATTAAAGCACGGTGAGGAAAGTAATGGCAAAAACCTTACTTTTCATCACGTCTCTTTATTGCATCGATTTTGGTTTTTGGAGTTCCTCTCAAATCGCATAACATTCGGTGGGGCTATTTGGGGATACAAGCAATTTCTGGACTGATGATTAAACAAACAGACAAGTAGATAGATAGATATATATGGTAGATAGATTAGATTGATAGACAGATAGACTGGAAGACAGGCAGAATTAAGGTAATGAAATATTTCTAGACCAACGTTCAATCAAACAATTAATTTCAATAGAAAACTGTCGAATTTGACATAAAAGGGAAGCCATTGGAGCACAATTATTATAATATTTTAATGAAATCACTAACGGCATTTCATTCAATAAGAATCATATGAGAATTAGCCCAAAGTTAAACCTTACTTTTGAACAGTGATTCCAATTATTGAGTAATGGTAATAATGTATTCCTCAAACTTGCGTAAAGATATAGGAGGATTTTTGTTTTCAAAATTTTCCTCACCTTTGAGCCTGTCTGAGAAAAAAGCATAGAACAGAACAGAATAAACATCCCAAGGAAGGAAAATAAAGAACCTGAACAAAATACAATAAAGAGCTACACTCTACAAACAAGTAAATCGTACCATTAATTTACAAATTAATATGTAAAATATCGAATTACCCGAATTTGTTACAGGGAAAACCGATTAAAACATTAAAAGTCAGCGACGGGACATATCAGAATTATTCAGTAGAATTGTATGTAGCTAATGACTAACTGGATTTGAGATAATAATATAAACTTTTAAATTGTTCACGTCACCTCCAATGGTCTGACTATTAATACTACAGAACAATATTAAATGTACACACTCTGGATCTCAAAAATTAAACATGCTTCATTAATAGATGTAGGTCAAACGGGATGTCAAGAGTATTGCACAGATACACGTCTACAACCCCAAGTGAAAAATAAATTTATTTCCACTTTTCCTGTTCTGATGGTCATCTGGTGCCGTGATCATGGTAGGAAGCACTCTAACAAGAAAACTTTGTTCGGTTGTAATGGATGGAGTGATTCGAATGAAAGGAAATATGATGTGAAACTAGAAAGGTCTAGTTTTTCTATTCTAGTGGCTTTTATCTTCAGGAGTAAATTTTGTCTTATTGTTCTGGTTATCCTAACTTGTGTATTTTTAGTTTGTCCATAATGAACAAAATATACAGTTGATTTTACTCCTATTCTGCAATAATATTTACTGTATATAACTACCATATCACAGCACTGCAGTTGTTATTGCGCCTTTGACATTTAATTTCTCTGACAGTTATGAAACCACTTACAGCGCTATAAACATCCTTTGTCGTTTATATGTCATTGAGGAAGGGTTCTAGCCCAACGTCTGTTAACTTAGTATGTATACCTAAATGTGAAAGCATAGGTGCTAGAGATTGGAAGGGGTTTCACGTAATAGTGCTTAAGATAAATCTTAATACAAATACGTTTCGAATTGAAACCACACCAGGTGTACAGCACATTGGCTACAACATCCAATGCAAACTGACCCAACGCACTTTAAGGTTCCGTGCTCTTTAATTTACTGCAATTAGTGTAGAATCTCAGAAAGACTTGCATTGCAATATGTTGCAATCTATAAATAGATTAGATACGATTATTAAGGTAGAGAAATTATACTGGTACGTAAGAAAGATAATGAAAAACGAAAAAGGAATAGCAGCTTAGAAATAATTTAAAGATGTGTGAAGATAGGAAATTTAAGAATTGCGTCTATTTAGTTGCTTTCCTCCACCGCACAATTGTGGAACATACAGTGTCATCTAGTTGTGACCGAAGTAACCTGAACAGTTTCAGTCTAAAAGATTAAAATATTTTATGACGGTTGTTGAATAATCGTTACGTCAGTAACAAAATGTAAGTAAATCCCAGTTGTCCCATGACACAACGAATATATGCCGTCCTTCATACAAGAATATTTTAAGAATATTTAGGAAATAGGATTTAGAATTTAATTCAGTCAATCACCAATCAATCACCATTGATCTGCCTTTGGAGTTGTCACGCAGGTGGCGGATTCCCTAGCAGTCCTTTGCTTAGCCTTTCTTAAATGATTTCAAAGACGTTGGAAATTCATGAAATAACTCCTTTGATAAACTATTCCAGTCCCTAATTCCTCTTCCTATAAACGAATGTTTGACCCAATTTCTTCTCTTGAATTCTAACTTTATATTCATTTTATGATAATTCCTACAGTAAAATAAAACTTCACTCCTGCTTATTCGACTACTAATGTCATTCCAAGCCATCTCTCCACTGACACTTCGAAACATTCCGGTTAGTCGAGCAGCTCGTTTCCTTCCCTTGCTTACGTCATCCATCTGGGGTTTTGGCTGTTCTGCACAATTTTGATCCCTGTTCATCAAGTTGTGTTTCGGAAACCCGCACAGTTTCAGTATGAAGGTTGTTAAGGTTTGCTAACGACTGTTTAACCGCGCTACCATAATATAAGTAAATGCCGGTGGTAAGTGTTTGCTACTTTGTCCCGTGACATAGTGAAAGACGGATGTTTGCTGTGGTTTTCGTGTATACAGCAGCTAATCTCATTAGCCACCCCTCATTCTTCAGTACTACCGCGCAAACACACAAACAACACTGCAAGAAACATTCCAACTATGCTGTTAATAATGCGTCAATATTCTTTTGTTTTATGTACATTGCAGCAACATTCAGCGTATTTTGCAGCCGGATATAACTCTATTTAATTGTTTCGAGTATTGGAAATATTTCAAGTATTAGTTTACATGGCTGTTAGTTTTTTTGTTTGTTTGTAAAAAGCACTAAAATTCTACCACCAAACAAATAAGTAAAGAGAACCGATTTTACACAATGCATGTTGTTAATTGAATTAATATGGGTTTTTCAGTCGGTCAATGAATGATACATTTTCTACTTGATTTTAGGTGGAAGAACAGTTTACAATTGTGTACACTCGTCACATACAACTATACATAAATGTCCACCTAATTGGCTAAATGGACAGAGGAGTGGTGCTTGGTTTAGTGGCCCCAGGTTTGATTGCCAGCCAAGTGGGGGAATGTAAGAAGCATCCTCAAATATTGAATTATTAAGTAAATATTACGTAAATGTAAGGTTAGTAACATTATAGTTTAAATTTTTCGTGATTTAGTTTTAATAGTACTAAATACTGTACATTCATTTACAATTTTAAAATTGTTTTTATGATATTTTCAATTTCAGATAAGTTATATATACGTTTAATTTAAATTATATTAAATTCATTTTTAATTTTAAGTAGTTACAATGCTCAATATCACTTGAAAAACCAACTCAAATTTAAATTCCACGGCAGACGTTTGAACAATCAGGAGGTGCAATTCGCCACAATAAAAGCTATGGAATCCTCAGGATCAACATGGATAGAGGATAACGAAGATAAAAAGCAACTATACACACGGGCAGTAGCATAACAATTGACGGCATAGTGGATTAAAGAACCATAAACACCTAATAGAGAAAATAAGGGAAACTACAGCAACACTTAAAATAAATAATTGGGACATACAATTGAAATGGCTGAAGGTACATGTAGGTGTACAAGGAAATGAGTTGGCTGCTAAACTAGCAAAGGAGGCAGTAAAATTGAATGAAATAAGTTATGACAAATTATCCATCAACACAGTTAAAAATAACCTCAGGAGAGAGTCTATTGAAGAATGGTAGCGAAAATAGGAAGAAACTTCAAAAGGTACAATCACAAAGGAATTTTTTCCAACAGTTGAAGGGAGACTAACAACCAAAATTAACCGAAGGCCAAATATTACAAACACAGTCTTCCTGCAACAAAGGACGCCAGACAGCAAACCACTTAATATCGAGTGTTGTGAAGTGAGAGAGGAATGTAAAGAAACAGTGTTATTATAGCAGGCAACTGGCCAATGCACAAATCTGTCCTAACCAAACGTATCAAAACCAATTGCAAAATTTGTGACCTATTTAAATTTTCAAGCTATGAGAAAGAGTCAAGAACAATAGCCATCACCAAAAAAGTGTGCAAAAATTTAATCAATTTTTTGCACAAATATGTAAGATTAGTTCATTGCATGTAGTACTACGCATGTAGTGGAGAAAGCGGAGAGTATACATAATAATAATAGAAAAAAAGTGATGTTTATGCAGGTGTATAATTATATGGTTTGGCATAATAGCAGGCTTCATACACTAAGCCCCACCATGTACAACAAATCAGTAATAAAGAAATAATTACATAAATAAATGGTTAATGTCTCTCGCTGCAGGATCAGGTATTTGTGTTATTCTTAATAAACATCTCTTCAATAACAAGTACCACACCACACAACCACCATGATAGAAACATATGATAGTGATGGATTCCTCCTCACAGAGTTTGAGACAGGAAGAGCATCGGGTCGTAAAACTGGGACAAAATCCACATCCAGTACCTATCCAAACAAAACTGAGAAAACGACCATGACAAAGAAGTACAAATATGTATAAATGAAAAGTACCACTCACTTAACGCGATACCCAGGAACCACTTAATCGACTCGAGTAAAGTTTGTAAGTCATAAGAAATCTACCTACGGTACCTAAGAAATAAAGTAAGAGGGTAAATACGCGACAAATGGACAGCGATTTGGAGATTCACAGTACGTTACGGGTGGCCATGATAGTTAATTTATATGCAACTTGGTTGCGTTGATGGAAAGCAGGCTTTCGTAATAGTCTCACCGCTTGGCAGAGCACATTTCTATTCACGTCCAAGGCTAGACTAGGAAGGTCTAAACATAATGCTACAATCCTTATAGGTGACGGCCACATTGATTCTTAAGTATCGTTATGATTTGGGCGAGCCCGATGTGATAATGCGAAATATACAAAATAACCGTGTTTGCATTTTTAAGGAAAGGGGAATACTGTGCTAGAATAAGTTAATTAAAGAGTGTTTCACCTTCCAGTGATGAGGAATGGTGAGCTCAGGCAGGGGGTACGGTATACGGTATAAACTTGATAAATGACAACCTGATTCTATGAAGGACTTTTATTTATGGGTTCCATTATGTATTTTCTTCCGACATCATTTTGATAAATCACATTTTGAACAAAAGGCGGTAGGTGGGTGAAGGCATTCACCTGGAATTCCATAAAAAAATTGTTCTTAATCCACCCCTTAAAAATATTTTAGGAAACCTTCAAAACAAAGACAATAACAAAAGAAGCAAGAAAGGTGATAGGAACTGTACACTAATATCATTGATGTTTTCGTTTTGGAGTTAACTGACAAAGGAAAGTTGTATAGGAAAGACTGAAATAAAGAGCCTGGCAAAATTAAGTAGAAGAAATGTCAGGGCTCAGCTAAGGGCCCTGTGATTGCGAACCCGCGCTACCAAGTTTAGAGTAATTTCAACGATCTTTTGCTGTTGGCCCCGAGTACTACATCACCTAGTGATTTAAAATATGTCTATTTCTTTTCATTTATTTCTTCGCAATGTGAATAAGCCGAAATTATTCTCGTCCTTCAGCCACATGAATTATTCACTTCAATAGTCAATTTAACTGCCGAATAAAAGCAACGTTGCATGCTAATTTTGTCCTAATGAAACATACTCCCCTCTTTGTCACCTCCGTTAGAAATTCCAACATATTTACTGACTTACTGTCAATGTTTCGTAAGTGTAATTGATATTGATAGCATCACATAAATATCGATTTCGCTCGGTGAGTTGTATTCGAGGAACCTCTGACTATCAAACAGAAAGTGGAGCTGCGGAGATTCAATTATCTCTAGAGAGATTATTATCCTGTTCCTTAAATTTCCTTCAACAGGGTTGCAGGTCTAAATTCGTCTTCGCGGCAGTGAGAAGTTTTCATTCTAACGTCTTAAGGACAATCGATGGATTATATGACGTCAACCGCCAGAGTAGAAGGAAGGTTACATTTCGGAATATGTCCGGGATGCACACCTCTGCTCGATAGTAACTGATATAGAGACTTTCAGGACAAAATAATAATAATTGGTCATTCAGCAGTTATCCATGGTTTACATACACGGACGTTTGTTAAGAATGAAGCCATGTTTTCCAGTGTTGACTTAGTTAAGGGGGAGACCCAGCTTAACAAAGGAAAAAAATAGGTTAATATTCATTCCATTGTTAAATATGCTACAATTGTTGTTGACAAATGCTGCACATATGCCAGTATTGGCATGCTTCCTGGCAACCATTAGCAACTTCAATAATGTGAGAATTTTAATCATTTTAATATTTTAAAATTAAATATTCAAAATTCCCTGCCTTTTTAACAGTATGTCACTGTTTCCCTTATAAATTCCAAGTTTATAAGAATTTTCGTACTTTTCCTTTTTTAAAGTGAGTATCAAAACTCCAGCTACAAAATGAACCTCAAGCATTAACATAGACTGTGATTTGGATTTTTTGTCACGTTTTTATTCCGAGCACCAGAAAATATTAATAGCTTTTTAAATAAAAAATGTTACATGAAATCGAATTTAAATCCTATTGATCTGAATGAGGTACAGATTGTAGTACAACATTATGGGAGGAAACTCTAATAAAATCATCTTTCCACACTTCTAAATATCATGCCTGCCGGTTGTCGTCTATTGGGATAGCGTTCTTGATACAGGTGTTGTGCATTATATCTAACTTCTCCATAGATGAGTAACAAATCCACATACTCTTTGCTGGAATACATCACGGGGCAGTGAATAAGCCTTTTGCTGCGTTGTGTTGTATTGTATTGTGTTGTATTGTGACTTGCCTTGAAGGGGGAGGGGGGATGTTCGCGCAGCTACATACCTACCTGCCATTCCGTGTTGTTATCGTTCCAATGTGGCGCACTTTGCCTTACTTGTGGTCTACGAAGCGTGGAACATGTACGAAGTAGCTGACAGGTTGACTATGTTCTAGCCACAGATCATCACCTCCTTATCCAACCCAGCTCCGTACCCTATGCCACGATGCATACGGCCATTTGAAAGGTTAAATAAGCAAATCATTCTGTGGAAGCTATCAAGTATGCAACCTTACCACATCCCAGGCAGTTGGCAGTATAAAACAACTTGCCTGGTATTCTGAACTTCGAGTACTGCGCCCTTACCATGTGAGCTACTGCGAGGCTTGAAATGCAACATGCAGTTTCCAGCCTGTACAATTCCTGCTCCTGGCCTGTACGTGTATACCTCCTGTTGTAAGGTACGTGTTCTCAGTACCTGTGTTCGTTTTACGGGTTCATTCAAGGTACCCATAATTAATTAATAGTGGCGCTCACGATTTCTGCTGTCTTCTAGCCCGTAACCGCACATCATATTATATTACACCGGTTTACAGAGATATATTTCAGGACTGTGATAAAAGCGGCGGGATGCATAAAACTAGATCGCAAGGGGCTGGTGGACCATCCGGTATAAAATTATTACTTAACACGTTCAGCCCGACAGTGGACAGCCAGTGAGTTGTCTAAATTCCAATATGCGCCACCGGTGTCGCACGCTGTCTTTGTACAAAACCCGACGTGCTCCACCAGTGGCGCATAATGTCGTTCTAAGTGCATGTTGCTTTATGTTGCAGTTGGCATTTTGTGCGAGGTAATAGAGCAATGCTTTGGCTTTATTAGGACTGTAAACTGTGTACGTTGTGTAAAAAGATTGATGGACAAAAATCCTGTAAATAACTGTCAATCAATAACGTCCTTTAATTACTAAACATAGCATTTTCTCTATTTAAATGTGTTGTGAGATTACAAAATCTATACGTAATATTATAAAGAGGAAAAATGTGTTTGTTTGTAACGAATAGACTCAAAAACCACCGAACCGATTTTAAGAATTACTTCACCTACAGAAAGCTACATAGCCATTGAGTAACATGGGGTGTATTTTATTTTCAAAACAATTCGTGGTGGAGGGCATGGGAGGGGGAGATATAAAAATAATCGGCTAATATAGGCAAAATATAGAATTTGTCGTATAGAGACGAGACAAAGCTCCATTTAATCCTCTTGACGCAAAGAACAAAACTCCGTAAACACTTCGGGCCCGGAAACCATGTTTTAAGGCCCTAAAACCAACCGTTATGGAGATATTGAAACAACACTGCCCCTGCTCTAGGAATCGGATAAAGAAACGAACGGCCGTAACCATGGCAACGTCAGCTCCAGGATTCTACAGCAGCTAGATTAGGCATGTATGTTTGGGCATAGCTGCCAACCAAAATTTATACACATATGACTTACTATCTGGAACAAATAAACTGTTGTGTAAGACGCTCCTAGTACTCCTTTGGGCGGGGATGGAAAGGGAGTGAAGTATAAAAATAATAGCCCCGGAGATCTGCGGAGTACAGCGACCAGCGGTTGCCCACGTGCCTCCGTTTTAACGTACTGGCTTAGGTTTCAGCATTTTGCGGAATTTGTTACCTATAGTTTAAACTATTTTCTATCAAATCATAAAGTAGTAGGATCACTGATGTTGTTAGTGCCGATATTTTGGCCCTATTTTACGGTCATTGTAACCATGGAAACAACCTATATACTGTACACAATTGTCAAGATAGTGCGCCCATGACTTGAAAAAATTTCTCAACATTTATACTCAGATTCATTATATTGATGTGCGACATGAGTGACAAGCCCTGCGAATTATAACCCTCGATAATTATAGTAGTTTCTTTTATGGATCGCGTATTTCCTTGATAATTTTTAATAGTTACGAAAGGTCGGATCAGACAAATACATTCAGTAATATTTATACTTATTTGTGGTACTATCTAGCGGAAGTATACTTACACTAAACCTGCAGCTTTGTAAAGGGAGCAGGTATATCTAGGTGAGAAAGAAGGAAAAACATGGTAGCAAAACATCTTAGAGGTCGATGCTAATTAGGAACTAATATTTAGGGACCCCCATGAAAAAGAAGAAGATACACTATAATTCCAAACATGACAAGTAATTTCTACGTACTTAAGTAAATACACCAGTGATATAAATATCTAATGAAGTCAGTCACAACGATAGTATGAGTAACTATAGCCAGTTTCTGATAACCCGTACGAAGAACGGGTACTTCTGCTAGTTGTATATAAGCCTAGTCATAATAATGAGGTTGATTTATTAAATTACAATGCAAATTGAATTTTACATAGTAAGAATACACTGGTTTGACAAAAATAAAATGTTGAAGGAAATAAAGTAGCTGCAAATCAAACCCTGGTAAATCGGTCCCTTGTCATAGATTTCTTTAAAACCTCATTTCCATATAAAGTATTATTAGACTAGTATATTTTTCTTTGTGGGAGAGGACAAATGCCCATGATCATACAAACTCTCTCGTGCGGTTTTTCCATTTAGACATTGGTGAGGTCTCTTTACTCTTCTAGAGACAGCGAAGCCTTGTATATCTGATGGTTTCTAAAGCGAATCCATCTAAGATTTCATCACTTAAGAAAACTTATGTATTGTAAAAGGGTCTGTTACATCCAAATTATAGTGCAGCCGTGGCTGTCCAGAAAAAAAAATTCCCCACAAGTGGCTTTCAACTCAGTCCACTCCAAAATGCCATTTACGTGATCATTAAGATTAACAATTACTACCAATTGTAATGGATCACCGTCACTCCTTTCTGCATCACTTCGTTCTTCCTCACTTTCTTCTGCCACACTTATAAGGCCGCTATCATACAAAGTTATCCATGGTTTACATACACGGACGTTTGTTAAGAATGAAGCCATTCTTTGTATGTTAGTGTGTATTTTACAGGTATGTTTATAGTGTTATAATTGACATTGTATTTGCTGTGTGTTTGACGTTCTCTCACAGTGAAGAGGTTGTGATGATCGCTATACATCATAACCCGCGCACTAGCACACGGGTCATTACAAAGGCGACGAAGATCAGTCGGACGTTTGTTATGAGGATATTGCATACCCAACAGTTTCACCCGTTCCATCCTCATTTACACCAGGAGCTCCATGGTCATGATTTGGAAGCGTAGGTGGTGTTCTTCCAAAGGATCCTACAGCATGTAGACACAGATCGTGCCTTTCTTCGAAGCGACCACCTTATTTACGGACGAAGCGCGGTCCCACAACAATGAAACTGTTAATCGCCATAATTGGCCTATGCACTACTGGAAAGGCAACTTTTCAGATAGAGTGGGGCGTGAACGTATGGTGTGGCATCGTGAGTAATCACCTCACTGGTCCCCATTCCTTGTAGGAACCTCTGAGTGGAGAACGCTATCTGCGGTTTCACCAAGATGAACTACCACTTTTCTTGGAACATGTGCCACTCCTTGACCGCTGCAGGATGTGGTTTCAACATGACAGTACTCCACCGCACGGGGCGTTGGTCTTCCGAAACCATTTTCGTGCGACGTATCCCGATAAATTTATACGAAGGAGAGGACCCGTTTTCTGGCCCGTCAGATCGCCAGATCTTGCGCCCCTGGATTTTTTCTGTGGCGCCATGTAAAACAACTGGTATATGCAGAGAAACCGACCAAAACTGTTCATCATGCCGATCCATTACGCCACAGAATTTGCAACTTACCAGACGATCCTTAATACATCACGCGCAGCTCTGCATCGACCATGGAAGTCATCAGTTCGAACAAGAGCTGCGTTAAACGACGTAATCCTGCACCATGTTTCCTAGCCTCTTTCAGCCCAGCTCCATATCGTATGCCACCATACCAATGCCCCTTTTCAGAGCCAAATAAACAAATCAGTGTGTGAAAACTATTACATATTCAACCTTGCCACATCACAGGCAAATGGCTGTAAAAAAATTTTTTTTAAAAATTGCGCGTGATTCGAAACTCCTAACCTTCGAGTATTGTTCACATTCAGATCTCCGACCACACCCTGTCAAGTGAGCTATTGCGATTCTTGTCATACAGTGGAAGCTTTATACGTTACCTGTTCTTACTCTGTGTGTGCACTTCATTTTTTATTCAAGTTGCTTTACGTCACACACACACAGATAGGTCTTTATGGCGACGATGGGAGAGGAATGGGCTAGAAGTGGGAAGGAGGCGGCCGCGTAGCCTTATTTAAGGTTCATCCCCAGCATTTGCCTGGTGTGAAAATGTGAAACCACGGAAAGCTATCTTCAGGGCTGACGACAGTTGGGTTCGAATCCATTATCTCCCGAACACTGGATACTGGCCGCACTTAAGCGACAGCAGCTATCGAGCTCGGTGCACCTCCCGTTGTAAGGCTCATGTACTTTTATCTGACTAGTTTTACAGGTTCATTCGAGGTAGCCATAATGAATTAATAGTGGCGCTCATGATTCCGGCTGTTTTCAAGCCCGTAACCACACATCTCGTTATATCACCCCGGTTGAGGGACAGGAACCGATGTACCGATACTTCAGAGCTGTAACCAACGTAGCGGGTTGCATAAAACCAGATAGCAAAGGGCAGGTGACCCACCCGGTATATTAACTATAACTAGAAAACACAATAATTCTGGCCACTTAAGTAAACGTTTTCAATAGCGTTTATTATTCATCTCTTATTCATTTGAGATTCTGAAATTGATGATTCTTGTTGCTTAAATGGGCCTAACATCTAGGTCATCGGCCCCTATTGGTACGAGACGAACTGAAATATAATAATAATAATTAAAATTTAAAATGTATCCGCTGACTAGAATTAAGATGATGATAAAGAAAGTGATTTTAAATTCAAAATAATTTTGAAACTAGTTCACAGTGCCTTATTTTCTTATAAAATTGTTTAAAATTACAAATGTATTAAAATGAAATGAGGCATTGTCTTCGAAATGAAATCATATATATTTCATGAAATTAAGAGTTTTAAAACATTAAAAAATACACAAAAACTGAGTCAATAAAATAAAAAAGTAGTTAGCAATAAAATAAGAATTAATAGAAAAGTCACTTTTGAACACCTAAACGTTCAGTGTAAGAATCGGCTTCAGCTGAAGAAATGTGTTAATTAATAACATACATCAACATCGAAGATGGTAATTAAAATTCATTGTACTAAAAAAAATACCTATTTAGAATATATATGGTCAAGAAAAGTATTTCTTCATTCGTCACATACCTAGATTTGTATTCGCCCAACAAATTGAGTGGTTCTAAAGACACCAAAAATTTGTACTTAAGATTTGTATTACGGGTAAAAGTCTTATTATGAGTTAGTGTGTGGTAGTCAGTATAATAAAGTATTTGTCGTAGATAAGTGTTTTTTTTTTACTTTTAACCCCTCATGACTTAGAAACGAACATACATAGAATAAACCAAATGTAGAATGAAACAGATAAATCAATATGAACAGACAGAGAGATCGAAGCATCGAAGATTGCAGTTTTAACTATAATTCCTTATGACATAGAGACATAGAACATGCAAACAAACAAACAAACAAACAAACAAACAAACAAACAAACAAACATCGAAGGAAGCAAATATAGAATAGAATAGACAAACTAATAGAAGAGACAGAGGGAAGTGGAACTTAAATTACCATAAATCGTTTGTAACATAGTCCGAGCTGTGGAGTTAAAATTAAAAATGGACAATTAAATATTGTATTTAATTCATTTACATAAATAACACGTGTCTGAACCACATAAATTGTATTACATACTGCTTTGGCCTCATTCTGGTTTGGCTAACTCTGCCTCTGTTCTATCCCAAAAGAGTGAAGGAATGTCTGCCCGCCCCGTGAACGAATGTGTACTTCAGTGGGTGTCCGGACACAATACGTGCCATAGTGCTGATTCCTGCCATAGAGTATACGAACAGCTTACCTTCTCCATCTGTAACAAGAAGTATAACAGATGATGGGATAGCGTATGAAAAATACTTCACTGCTCACTTTCAATTACATCAACAGTGCAATGACTTACTTCTTCCTCTCCTGCACAATTTGGGTCATTAATTGCACTTTATTAGATGCAACATCGAAGCAAGTTAAGACTACAGTCTAAGGTAATGTAACAAGAATAGCTTTGAAAATGTTAAAAGAAACATCAGGATATTTTGCTACAAAAACAAGGGTATATTAAATCTAAATGGAGATATGTTTCTAACTGAATAAGCACAATGACACATGACTGTACAAAAGACTGAAGAATGCCATGAATGTGTAAGAAACCGTAATGTAAAATAAATACAACCCAGAGTACTCGTAAGCAGAAATATCTTTGGATATTACGGATGTAATAACAAATAATAAATACACATTCATATGTTAAAAATATAATTAAATAAGAAGAAAGATGAATTGAGATATTAAGGTTCATATTTGGAATGAAAGGAAATAAGAAGATTTTTCATTAGCCTTGGATACAAAATATAGTTCATACGCGTACATACATATCATCATAAATAGAGCACAGATACATCTCTTCACATGTCCATTAAGTTCCATCGCTGTTCACAGTTCAGCCTGCAAATTGCTCCGAAAGAGTTAAATGCTGCCATAATCATTTACTTACCCAAAACCCGCTGGTCACTTCTGGTTCTACATTACTTACATCAAGTAATTTAACAACCGAGTTTAACCACTCTGCCGTAAGTCCACTAAGTCTTCTGTTTCTCCTAACCTCCATTCACTTCACTCGACCTCAACTCCGAAGTTAGTTTGCACAGCTTCATCCAACGTGAGTACAGTATTCCTAACTTAGCCTTTCTCCTTTCATTAACTCAAGGCAGGCGCGCTAATTTCTGTGACATTAACAGTGTTATACTTTCTACAGATGTTAGCATTATATAGTAAAATCAATTGTTGTTGCTATGTTATTATAACATGAATTTGCACAACCAAAAGAGCAAACAAACAAAATTAACGCTGCCACTCCAGCATGTAATGCGAGGTGTTTGGAAAGTGGCAGACAAAGGTTTTTCAAACACCCAGTGCATGCTTGAGTGGTGGCAAATCAGGGCTTCATTAAGATAAGTTCCAGATTTCAACTTCTTGAGTATTTAAATATAAATATGTATACATTTCTAAATATTTGAGTGTGATTGTATAGAACCTGATGATGTTTCTTAAGAACGAAACATGCTATTCTATTTTAATTAATAATAATATATTTTATTGAAGCCAATGGCCAAAATATATTTACATTAATACACAACATTAGTCATCTTTGCAGAAGGCTGTCATCGATTCGCGCCGACAAGTACACATCATGGCATGATAACGTTCACAGCTCTTACCACAACGTTCACACACACAGTGCGTGTCTGGTTGATGGAATTTCTTTGTTTTACACAGCTTATAATGAAATCCGTGTATTTCAAAGCGTGTGATCAATTTTCCGAGCTCATATCCTCCTCCTTGCCAGTCGTTGTAAATCATTGCGTCCGTCGAGTAAAATTCGCTCCATATGTTTCTCTTCTTTGCTCTTAATTTATTTATCAACTGTAGATATGTTGGTGTAGTTGGTAGCGGTAGATGACAACGGAGATCCTCTACGTAGAAAGGTTCGCGAGTTAACTCATATACAAGCCTTGAAGGTGTATACTTCGAGTCACGTAGTGCCTTTTTTAGAAACGTAGTTTTCACTTTTTCTAGTTGCTTGAGCTGTTCCATTTTTAGATGCGGCGATACAATTTCTAATCCATAGGTGATTACTGGTGACACTTTGAGGTCAAATAATATCAGGGCTGTATTGATAGACAACTTATACAAATTCTGTATGTCGTTGATGGCTCTGATTGCTGCATTTGTCCTGTCATTGATGTGGGTGGAGAAAACATTACCTCTAGTTGGTAGTGTGACTCCCAAATACTTGAAGTTCGATACATTATTCAGAGGTCTCCCATGTATATGAAACATGTTTTTCCTCCTTTCCTAAATGTCATTGTCTTTTAACTGAAGTTTATTCTCTTCTGTCCACTTCACCAACGCGTCAAGTGTCTCTTGCAGTTTCTCGCTGGACCTCGAGGCAATCACGATATCGTCTGCATACATATATATGCGTGTTTCTTCAGGGATTACTTCAATAATTCTCGCCGTAGCAATTATAAATAGTACTGGGCTTAGTGGTGCCCCTTGTAGTACACCGGTGGTTTGTTGAATTGGGTTGGACTTCACTATTCCGTCACTAATTTCTATGCAGTTTGAGGCCAGTATGTTCTGAATTAGTCGTTTGAGACTTGCATTACTTCTCATTAATCTGTCTAGTTTCTCCATTATGATTTTTCGGCTGATAGAGTCGAAGGCTTTGGAGAAGTTGTTCCTTTTTCAAGTATAATGCTGTTATCATATGTTTTATTTTTCAGATATTTTATACGCTTTTTAATTAAAATTAGTTTCGGGAGACTGAAGAACCTAACAGTTGGGTATAAACACCATAGCGTGGCAAAAGCGCGCTATTCAACAGGCACGTATTCTGGTGTGGTTCGTGGATAAAGTAAGCTCTTAGTCGCTCTTTTGCCAAAATCGCGAATGTGACAATTCTCTTCCTATCCATTATTTCCCTTAAGACTGGTCACGCCGCCCAGCCATCAGAACAATTTTCGTTGAGTTGATTTTATTATGCGCGTGAGTAAAGGAAAATCAATCTCTAGGAATGGGTAAATTTGTCATGTAAACATATAGTCCTACAGTACGGTTCAGTAATGTTCATTTTCTTTATCAGATGAGTATAGGATCATGAACTCAACGAAACTGGCTCTGATGGACTGTATATTCATATGTGGCGCGGAGGCGTGACCGCTCTTAAGGGAAATCATGGACAGGAAGAGCATTGTCACATTCGCGTTTTTGGCGTAGAAGGAACATGTTGTAATAGCAACATATTTTGGTGAAATACATTCTGTGACAATAAAGTTCGGTGAATAGTCCTGTACTATCAATATAGATGAACAATGCACGACAGTGACCTTACTGTCCTTCGAAATAGTCCCCTCTCATAACTATGCACTGCCGAGATCGACAATACATGTTCTGGAAACTTTCTAAGAAGGCTTCCTTTGGGATGGTTTTCAAAAGCCTCGTCAAGTTTCGTTGGATGTCAGGAATATCGCCAAATCTCTTTCCTTTCAAAGCGAGTTTGATGCGTGACTTCGGCTCTGACCATTTTCCGACGAGGGGAACACGGATAACGTCCATGCCTTGCCGTTCCGTTTCAAGGTCGTACCTGAGACACCAGATTTCATCCTCAGTGAAAATACAGTTCAAGAAATTTGATGTCGCATTCGCCGATTCGACAAAATCATGTGAAGCCCCTAAACGTGCCTTCCTCTGATCGCAAGTCAAGTGCCACAAGACGAGAACACGTTTCCCTCTTCCCCTGCTTCTGGGTAACGGTTTGTCGCACGGATTCACAGTTAATCTGCAGTTCATCCGCTATCATGCGCACAGTTAGTCGCCGACCGTTCGTTATTAATGTCCTCACCTTCTCAATGTTTCCGTCACTGACGGCGGTCGTCGGCCTTCCGCTACGGGGGTGGTCAGAAACACTTTCCCGGCCCTCCTCGAAAACGGCTGAACCAATCGTACACACACTTCAAGGACAGTGCTTGATCTTCATGAACACATACCAGAATCCCATGCGTTTCTTTCGGTGTCTTGCCAAGCTTTAAACAAAATTGTGCATTTATCTTTTGGTCGTTCATGTTCCCGTTCGCAGTTCAGAACCAACGCACTAATCACGCACTGTGTCAAACAGGTCTTACACGGTACACACACGAGGCTCAACTGAACAACGTTGGCAGCAGGTGGTCAAAAACCTGCTGCTACAAAGGTGCAGCGTTGTGTGTCGCCAGTGTTGCCGGATCGACCGTTCTGACTTCATTCGTCGAACTTTATTGTCACCGGTTGTAAATATTACAAACCCGCCGGTTTGCTGGGAGGTGACTGGGTTGCTCTTCGGTGCGTGAGGACCTGCCATAAAATTTTCAGTTAATTTCTTCCATCGGATTCGTGTTTAGATTTTATAATATATTTGTTTATATGTTTTACTCAACTCATTGTCAATGGTAAATCACCATTTATACAGTGGATGTAAAGAAATTCTTTTTTCTTGTCGGAGAAGCTGTACAACAAAGGAATTTCAAAATTAAAAATACGTAAGCTAATTTTATCCTATGATAGACCGACTTGTTGGCTGAATGGTCATCGTAATGGCCTTCGGTTCAGAGGGTCCCGGGTTCGATTCCCAGCCAGGTCGGGGATTTTAACCTTCATTGGTTAATTCCAGTGGCTCGGGAGTTGAGTGTTCGTGCTGTCCTCAACATTCCTGCAATTCACGCACTACACGTAACACTGCCATAATAACACGCATTTACCTGCACATGGCAGATTACGCCCACTCTCATCGGATGATCTGCCTTACAAGGACCGCACCCGGCTAGATATAGCCACACGAAATTAAACCCTATGAAAAATAGTGTGAAAACTAATTGCATTACCATCTATTTGATGCTGTTACCGTACGGTACCCCTTGTTCTGAGGCAGCTATCCCGTGTGGATTTTCTCTGCCTCTCTCTGGTGACTTTCGAAAGAATTTTCGTGTTGTTGCCAGAGGATCCAAATGATGTTAATGCCTGTCTGAAAAAAGATCACCTCTATGGCCGTTCATTCATACACGCCCACTCAGTCGAAATATGAAATCTTTTTCAGACAATCTGGACAACGCACGATTTTCCAAACACTCCTACATATTGTCAATGGAACAATGGGAGGTATTAATAGAATAAAACATCAAATGCAATTTCTACATTTCTTTCGAGTGTCACTGATATTATCAACAAAGTATACACCAGTACATCTGAAATCGAATGAATGGCTCTGTGAGCGGGCAATACTAACTATTACCAACGGTGAATCAGAAGATATCTGTGGGACCACCATGAATACACATACAATGTGCTGTATACGTCAGCGAACCAAATCGTCAGTAAGGATGACGGGATGCACTATCCTTTTGAATTCCTCAATTCTATCACAGCCACTAGACTACTGGCATATATGACAACTGCGAATGTAGGAACACCCGTGATCGAAGAATAGGCTAACTGAGAATATCAATACCATGAAGCTATTTGACAGGGGAATGTTTCATGAATAATTAAAATACAAAGGTTTAAATAGAACTGAAAGAGACAAAGAAGAAAATGGAATTGAGGAGAGAACAGTGCATGAGTAAATCAGACGGAGAAAATATGCATGAAGCAATAACCTTGCTATTTTCAATTGGCCTCATTCACTGCCAAGAACACATCAGACACATTGGGATTCATTTCGTCAATAAAGTGATGATTAAAACTCAAACCATTCGAGCGCATTATTCCAGACTGATCAACAAAGTTAACAACCATATCGCTTCGTTCCAGGACTGTTCAACTATGGCACAATCTTTCACCTTCCATGCGCTTAAAGTCAAATTCCGCCTGACCGATAATTATCAAACTAAGAATTAATAACACTGCATCACAATCATTATGTCCACGGCTCTTATTGGAACTATTGTGTGTGTTCAATAATTTTATCTTCCTCAATTCAACACAGCAAAAAAAGCCGTTGAACCCCAAAATTTGTTGAACTTTCCTCAAATTAAATCATGTATTTTAACTTGACATTTTCTGCATCACGAAACGTATTTAAATGCGTATCAATTCGTTACCTTGTCTATTTTACTTATAAGAATTTTCGGCTGATGACGTCCTAAGAGAAGGACGAAACATGTCCCGAAACTTGTTCACGTTATCCTAAGTAAACAAAAATATTTAGTATTGTAAAGGTGGAATATTTCGTGGAACCATTAAAAAGTATACCAATACATCGAATATCTGATATCGTCGGGTTGAGAACAAGCGTTGATCTAGTGAGGTTGTATAGAAAAGAGTGACCATTCTGGCACAAGAAATTGGAAGTAATCCTATATTCAGTTAGCAGATCCGTGTTCGCTAATCCAAACTCACACTTTAACAACCTATGCTCAGACACTCTTTTAGATTAATCTTACGACAGGCAGGGAACGTCCTGGATATAAGCTATATCCTCACAGATAGGCTGGTATTAGAACAACAACAACTTACCAATGCTTTTGTACAGTGTGGAAACATTATCCTAGAATGAATAGTTTGGTCTATCCGTAAGACTACTTCTACGGCTCCATCTACTTTAAGCATCCTTAAATACAGACCGACTCTGCTGGTATTCGATCGTAGAGCGTACAGCAGTGCAGAGGAGAAATAAATGGCTGACCCATACAGCGGCTTGGAAGAAATAATTCCTTGGGTGAAGGAATTACCTTTATTATGTGCGGATTGTAGATATGGCATCAACGTTATTGAACGTAGTTACTCAGAGGATGAGAGTGATTATTCTCACTTGAGAAAATCAATTTAACTTGGTTAGTAAGCTGGGACGCATTTTGTTGGGGAAATTCCCTCAGCTTAAATCGTCACTGCAAAGACAGCGTTATGTTAAATGGAAGTTAAACACGGAGCTCTATATTTATAGAGACTTGCATCAATGCGATTATGGATGTAATAATCGTCATTCATCGAATACGCTGGTAAGATAACCAAATTATTATATTGTAAAGAGGACTATTTTAGCAGCAGAGACATTTAAGGACTCTAATTTCAGCTTCGCGTATTAAAACCAAATACAAGATTCCCGGAAAAGGAAAGAATCGTGTAGGCTGTTTACACGAAATGACGGGAAGTTTAGGGCGTGACAGCATGCAGTGAAACTAAATGCATATATTGAATGTAACAAATTTATTCTTAAAGCACAGATTCAATTGAATGAAGTACAATGATTGCGCCGCATTTCCGTGTCAGTACTGGACAAGGGAGGTATTTCAGAGACGCTGGTACGGATGAAGCAATTAATGTAAAGCATTTCTAAGTCTCGTGTTAGAGACAAGTTTGAAAGATCTCTGTTCACTGTACCAAAGATCTTCCAGCAGTGTTCCCTCTACAAAACATTTCCTGCATTGTGAGTACATGTTTCTGATAGAGGAGCTGTTATTGTTTAACGGAGCTCCTCCTTAGAACGAAGAACAAAGAACGGTATTATCGCACAGACTTTTATCTGCTACACCTCGCCATCTGTTTCATTTCGCTTTGGGATACAGCCTGATCTATGAACAACAATGGATACTCGAGAATGAAGGTCAAATCGTTACTCACAGCCTAATTTTGATACTGATAAGTTTCTGCATGCTTTAATGAGGATGCTGGTCCTTCGAATCATTTGTAATTCTTATCTCAAATTAAATTTAATTCTTCACTTGCAGGAGGGATGTTCTTTATTACTGTTCAAATAGCGTGCTTCATATGTATGACTTAATTATATCTTGTTCCCAAAAAACTAAAATGTCAAAAGTCACTAAACAAAAACTGTATTCGTGATATTGTATTCGACAACTTGACAGGTAAGATTTATTTTCCTTTTTGCTAGTTGCTTTACGTCGCACCGACACAGATAGGTCTTATGGCGACGATGGGACAGGAAAGGGCTAGGAGTGGGAAGGAAGCGGCCGTGGCCTTAATTAAGGTACAGCCCCAGCATTTGCCTAGTGTGAAAATGGGAAACCACGGAAAACTATTTTCAGGGCTGCCGACAGTGGGGTTCGAACCTACTATCTACCGAATACTGGATACTGGCCGCACTTAAGCGTGTAAGTATTATATCTTTCAACTTATTCCATTCCAAAAGTAAAATCACTATTCAGAAATATAATTCTAAATATATTTTTCAATTCAAAGTCAAAATGTAATGAGTCTTAAATGTTCACTATATGTGCAAACCTGTCAAAGTATCCATAGAGTCTTCCTCCATACGTCAGAATTAGTGGATGTTCATGCTCAAAGATAAACAGCATTTCATTGCGGTTTACCTACGCTGTGTGAAGTTTACCAAATGTTGTTCATTATTACAACACTAGCGACAACTATCAACATCTTCTGCAATGTAGAAATAAGCGTGCATATTTGAGAACTTGCAAAACATAAATCATAATACTGAAATGTGTAAGAGAATGTATAAAAGGCAATAAGTACTAATTTGCACATATCGATGGCTTTCTTTAAAAACCTCGTAAGTCCGAATACTCTTCCTATCCATTATATACCTTAAGACTGATCACGCCTCCCAGTCCCATATTTATATGCAGTCCAAAAGAATAATTTTCGTTATGGTCATTTTCCTCTGCCAATATGTAAAGGAAAATGAACCTTAAATGCATTATACTGTAGGAGTGTGTAAATTTGCAATGCAATCAACATCTCTATAATACGGTACGTAAAGGTCCATTTTCCTTTAGACGTTAGCAAAGAAAAATTAACACAGCGAAAATTATTCTGATGGAGTGCACACAAATATATGACCGGGAGGCGTGGCCAGTCTTAAGGGATGTAATAGGTAGGAAGAACATTTGGACATACGAGAGTTTAAAAGAAAGCCATCGATATGCGAGCTGCATATTCAAGGTTGAAGTATCTGTTTACATACATGTACCTCATACGAAGCTGTTCAGGAATTACTGAATTTCTTTACACAAAGCTTGCGCGTAAATTTTTGCCATTCACTAAACTTCAGTTCATTCTATATACTAGATACATTATCGAGATTCTAAATATAAACGGAAGAAATGCTCCCTTCGTGAGAATGTGTCTTTATCGGCAGCGAACGCATAACTAGTATTCCTGCGACCTCTATGTTTCGTTCGAAGGCTTGTCATGGAACTGTCCCTATATATAATATCGCCGCTGGAATGTAAAAGGTTGTATTCCACAAAGCTCTTCCTATCAATTATTCTCCTTAAGACTGGTCATGCCTCCCAGCCACGTATGGATATGCAGTCCATCAGAACAAATTTTGTTGTGTTCATTTTCCTATGCCCATGTGTAAAGGAAAATGAACCTTACAGTACCGTACTCTAGGAATGTACGTTTGCATTACGTATTTACGCACTCCTAGTGTACAATGCATGTAAGGTTCATTTTCGTTTAATCGTCGACATAGGAAAACGAACACAACGGACACTGTTCTGATGGACTGCGTATCCATTTGTGGCTGGGAGGCGTGACCAGTCTTAAGGAGAATAATTGATAGCAAGAGCTTTGTGGAATACAACGTTTTACCTTTCCAGCGACGATATGTATAATCATCGTCTATCACAATGCCGTGCCTTTGTTGGCAGGACCTACTGTTTACAGTGCACTATGTCTTCTGGTATAGGCTAGAGCAATTTTGTTACTATCATTGATGTGTCTCTGTCTCATCCTTGGCTTTGACAATATGAAAGTGACTGAGGTATGAGCGATGCTAGTAATGCCATTCCTTATGCAGCCAGTCCCTGCTATGAATGGTGTGAAAATGTTGCTCATAGGGTCGGTTGGTACATGCATTGCAGTGGGCTTGGCAGACTGATACGTAATAGCAACACTGGCTCGGGGAGGAAAACAACGGGAAACGACCTCACTCATCATTTCCCTAGTACGCCTCTTCAGTGATGCCTAGGCCATCTATGACAGCTGATGGCAGAGCTGTTGAGGATCCCACCAGCGGCATCGCTGACGGACTGAACATACATATATCACAATGCCGATTCAAAGCCTGGGTAAGTTCATTCAGCATGACACGTTTGCCAAGAGGTATGGAAATGCGTTACTGCCATAATTACCGGCCACTATGAGTATCATGTTCATAAAACGAAGGGCTGGAGTGACTTCAATGTGACATCACTACACAAATTACCTCTAGTAAGGGAGCCAGCTCATTTTTTACTCTACAATAGTCAAGCATCGGAATCACTCTCCGTATTAAATACTCATACGTTTTATAAATCTAGTCTAAAAGAGTCGCAATGAGGTAGATTATCAAGTTCCAGTACAAGTCATAATTTCTGTACGTTGATTTCATTATTTTTAGGGTTCTATGTTCATCTTTACATTTATGATTCGCCTATAACAAAGAAAAAGTTTGTTGTTGTTGTTGTTGTTGTTGTTGTTTAAAGGGGCCTAACATCGAGGTCATCGGCCAAGAAAAACTTTAAAGCCGAATGTTTGACTGACGTCTGACCATTGATGGTGTAAATATTTATTAGCGGTGTGGGTATAGCCTGACATACGACTTCAATTATCACATCAAGAGTGACCAAAAGAGGGTTTGGTGGTTCCCTCGCCGGATTTAGACCCCAATGGTGTAATCAATATTACAGTAGTGTGATGAACCAGGATTTTCTGGTTCAGTACTTGATTCAGTTAGCGTTATCGAGTTGTACTTCCCGGCGGCAATTACTCACTGAATGAAAAACTGGACTGAACAGGGTTTACTCAGCCTCCTGGGACGTACTCAGAAGCTTCCTGGTACAAGAAGATCCGGTCAAGAAAGCCAAGCAATACTGTTGAGAATGTCACCATTCTAAACATGTGGTACTCCAATGGCTGCATGCCATCTCAACCTATAGTATTGTAAGCCGTATAGTTAAGCAATGGAAATACTTAAGTTGTGTGTGAATTTGTATATGATGATGCTGGATTTAGAGCGATAAATTCTGTGAGCTTGCATCCGGGAGATAGTAGGTTCGAATCCCACTATCGGCAGCCCTGAAAATGGTTTTCCGTGGTTTCCCATTTTCACACCAGGCAAATGCTGGGGCTGTGCCTTAATTAAGGCCACGGCCGCTTCCTTCCAACTCCTAGGCCTTTCCTATACCATCGTCGCCATAAGACCTATCTGTGTCGGTGCGACGTAAAGCCCCTAGCAAGAAAAAAAAGAAGAACGGTAAATTAGCAGTATTTATTGTAATATATTTCTTCAGAGGTAAGGCTTTTTGCGGCTAATGTTACTCTGTATAGAGTAATATACAAGTTACAAGATTGTGAGCAACTGCAAAATGACTTCGATAATGTGATTAGATGGCCAGTAGGGAATGGTATAATGATTAGCGGGGTTGAAAGTCAGGTTGTGAGTTTCACAAATAGCAAAAGTCCTCTCAGTTTTAAATACTGCGTTAACGGGGCGAAATTTACTTTTGGAGATCATTGTAAGTACTTAGGTGTTAATATAAGGAAAGGATTTCATTGGGGTAATCATATAAACGGGACTGTAAATAAAAGGTTGGTCTACAGATCTCTGCACATGGTTATGAATGTATTTAGGGGTTCTAGTAAGGACGTAAAGGATAGGGCATATATATCTCTGGTAAGATCCCAACTAGAGTACGGTTCTGGTGTATGGGAACCTCACCAGTATTATTTGATTCTGGGACTGGAAAAAATAAAAAGAAAAGCAGATCGATGTATTCTGGGTGATTTCCGACAAAGAGTAGCGTTAGAAAAATGTTGTAAAGTTTTGCGCTGGGAAGACTTAGAAGAAATGAGACGAGCTTCTCGACTAAGTGGTATGTTCCGAGCTGTCAGTGAAGAGATGGCGTGGAATGATATTGGTAGACGAATAAGTTTGCGTGGTGTCTTTAAAAGTAGGAAAGATCACATAGATAAAGTTGGAATTCAATAGGACTAATTGGGTCAAATATTCGTTTATAGGAAGGGGATTTAGGAATTGGAATAACTTACCAAGGGAGATGTTCAATAAATTTTCTAATTGATTTGAAATCATTTAAGAAAAGGCTAGAAAAACAACAGATAGTGAATCTGCCACCTGGGAGATTGCCCTAAATGCAGATCAGTAGTGACTGATTTATTGACGATTGCTTGTTGTACTCCTGTTGCTTTTCTTTTTTTTTTTTTTTTTTTTTTTTGTGAGCCATAGTGTAACATTTTGAAATACCTAATGTACGTGTGAATTTGTATATAATGTTCAGCTAGTAGTAAGTTCAACCTATAGTATTGTAAGTCATATTGTTAAGAACTGGAAATACTTAAGTTATGTGGGAAAAGGTTAGGAGTGGGAAGGAAGCGGCCGTGGACTTAATTAAGGTACAGCCCCAGCATTTGACTGGTGTGAATATAGGAAAGCACTGAAAATCACCTTCAGGGCTGCCGACAGTGGGGTTCGAACTCACTATCTCCCGAATACTGGATATTGGCCGCACTTTATGTGTGAATTTGTATATGATGATGCCGTATTTAGAAGGTTAAACTAGTAGTATTTCTCGTAATAGTTTCTTTCCATGGAATAGCTTGTTGTACTCTTGTTGTTGTTGTTGTTGTTGTTGGATAATTATGCTTTGTTCTTACTTTATTATTACACTACTCTAAGTGACCATCGCCACATTGTCGTATTACGATGCATTTGTTAATAATAATAATGTACCGGGGTGCACCTTCTCCGTCCCGTTGAACTGCGCGCCTTGTAGAAGGCTATCTGTGCTATGAATCTTCAACTAATGCAATACGAGATACTTGGACCTTCAACCATTTTTTGTCTTTACCGTCGGCCTATGTGCCCACTCTGGCGGGATTAAGAACAATTAATTCTTAAGGGAATTTCAATGTTTTGAAGGTGGCAAACCTTAAGTTTGTGAAGATTGTTTTGTTCGTGCGTCAAGGTTGTCAACACTCCTATGGCTTCCTTCTTCCTTAGTTATCAATCAATCAATCAATCAATCAATCAATCAATCAATCAATCAATCAATCAATCAATCAATCAATCAATCAATCAATCAATCAATCAATCAATCAATCAATCAATCAATCAATCCATCAATCAATCAATCAATCAATCAATCAATCAATCAATCAATCAATCAATCAATCAATCAATCAGGAATTTCGTGTATATTTCTGTAGCTAATGAAAATGGAGGGGGGGGATACAGGCATCCTGTCTATCTGAAAAGAGTACTGGAAACTTCCCCTCGGAAATGGTATAAACGCTGGGCGTTTTAGGGCCGTATTGCCATCTTCATCGCTCCAATCATATGAGTTTGGCGTGATTAGAAGTGGGGGTGCAGGGTGGCGTTTGGAAGGCCTAACTACTCAAGGAAATGGCAGAAATTTATTTCCATGTGATAGCTCCAGGCAAATAGCTTGAGACGATGGTTTCAAACTTCCTTAATTTTATGTAAAGTCCTAATATTAGGTCTTAAATTTAGATTTTCGGCAGGTCTGAGGACTCTGTTGAAATCCCTGCTGGGAAACATGTAAATTAAGGGAACAAAAAGTGTTCACACTTTGTTGATTCCCATTTAACTTGGCATGGGGTGAATAAAACTTTCTTAACTTCTAAAATCTTCACACTCCTTTGGCATTTAATATTTCTCTTTTAGTCACCCCTCTGTTGTATAGGCTTAGCTTCTGCAACTGCGGGCCATAAGCTAATTTAGGTTTTTAAAAGTTTTCTAAATGGAATGCAAGAGTCTCGCCCTCTAGCCTTTGTTCATGGCCGATCATGTTAAATCTTTTATTTTTACATTAAGGCCATTTAGTACGGGCACTCATTGTCCCCGTTTAAATTGTAATTATTGATAGACGAATGTGTAAAAGACTGTTGAGCCGTAGTAACCGTAAATTCAGTATTGGAAGTACATCAGGCCTCTGAGAGGCTGGACTGTAGTAACTTACTGAGGCAGCTCAGTCTCCTAGGATGTAAATTAGGGGAGCAAACATGCTCTTAGTGTAGTGTAACTGTTCAGAACTATAATGTTCATGCCCTATACAGTATATTATTTTGTTATTGTACCTGATTTTTTGACTTATAGCCCGTTGTTGTTAACAGAGCTGATGAGCTCATTTTTTGTTTTGTTCCAAATCTTCTATCAATCAAATTTAAAAATTAAAAATGAAAAAGAAGGAAACAAATAAAATTTCAAGATTTAGTGCTTTAACATATGCTCTGGTCATTTCCTTGTCTGCCCGTTCACCCCAGAACTTTCTTACGCCTCTCTGTTTCGCGATATGTCCGTAATAAACAATAATAATAATAATAATAATAATAATAATAATAATAATAATAATAATAAAAAAAATCTCTGTGTGTAGCAGTCGCTTTAGGACGCATGAACAGTGGTATTTACATCTCAATATGCCCTAACCCTTACCATTTCTTCATGAAACCAACATGATTAAATTCATAACAGATTGTTGAGATCAACTGAATTATAATTTTCTATACGATTGCATTCAGTTATTATTCCTTGCATCCGGGAGATAGTGGGTTCGAACCCCATTGTCGGCAGCCCTGAAGGTGGTTTTCCATGGTTTTCCAGTTTCACACCAGGCAAATGTTGGGGCTCTACCTTAATTAAGGCCACAGCCGCTTCCTTCCCATTCCTAGGCCTTTCCTATCCTATCGTCGCCATAAGACCTATCTGAGTCGGTGCGACGTAAAACAAATAGAAACAAAAATATTTTTCAATTACTGTAAGTGATAATTGCAACCAGGATTTTTAATTGTATCTGGTTCCTTTGCTGAATAGTCAGCATACTGGGCTTCAGTTCAGAAGTCCCTGGACTCAATTCCCGCCCGGGCCGAGGATTTCATCTGTATAATGCTTAATTCCTCTACTAATGGAACTGAGTGTTTGCTTTCGTCTCATAAACTTGATCTTCATGTATACACGGTACTACATCACACATTTCCAACTACCACAGGAATTCTCAATAGTGAATACATCAAACCATATTTGGTTGGCGTCAGTACGGGCATCCGGTCGTGAAATTAAGTGAAATCCGCACCAAGTGCCAGTTCTAAGAAATTGGGGTAAAATCGGAAAGAGCAGAAGAAGACGATATCATGTATAACTGCCAGTTTTTCTTTCTCTTCCTTGTTTTAATTCAGTACTTCATTTTATTCTTCGTTATATTTCGTTTTATGGAATTTGTTGTTTTTGTATAGTTAATTGTAATATAGGGTTTTCGTTACGTAATTTATGCTTTGACGTTCGTGATATACTACAGTAAGTTAATATTGCCACTGGGATATCTCCCAATCAAAAAAATGTGTTTGTTTATAAATAATAATTGGAACACAGATTGTACGACAGTAGACTAACCAAAAGGATCTTCACGTATCTTTGGAAGAAAAGGTCATCAACCACCTGAATCCAAGAGATCAAAAAATACTTCGAAAGAAACAAAATCAGAGAAGAAAACGTTATGGAAAGAGAAATTTTCTGGAAGAAAGTTTTAATGATGGAAAGATTCCAAGGGAGGGGGGCAAAGTGGTCCGAAAAAACAAAGAAGAAACGCTGTTAAACAATGAAGGAATATTGGAAGAAAAGGAAGGAACAACAACAAAGTTTTCTTATTTCTTAGTCAAACAAGAATATTTATAACAACCAAAAGTGATATATTACTTGAATAAGTACAGGGTTCAACGTATAGAATTGATTAGTCTTATGGTAGCAGCTCGGATCATCATACCTTCTTTATCTGTGAACACAAATATAAGGAAACTGGGAATTCCTAACCCTATCATTCACCAAGATTCAAGAAGTTTCCTACACTGATCGGTATATATCCTGTGTCAACATTTATATTATTAAAGTTTAATGGGTTTTTTTTTCTAAATATATTTTTAGAAGAATTATACGGGTCTCATGGTTAGTACTCTCCTCAAAAACAGAAGAATTTCATAAATGTATTTTCTAGTTCAGATTGGTTTTCGTTTGTTTATTGTATTTCGGATGTATAATGTTATAACTTTCATGGAAAAATGCGTTTATATTTGCAGCTGGATAGATCTGTATATTTCACTTAACATCTTTTATTTCAATTAACATTGGATCATTTTTGTGAAATTCTGTAAACTTTGTCTAGCCTGCCAAGCTTGTAAATCAGGAAATCAAGAAAATAAATATACCGTATATAAAGTTGTAAGTTCATAGAATTTTAAACAATTTTACCCTTTCAAGTGAATTTCATCTCATTGATTCCATTACATCTAGCAGTTTAGTGGTAGCCAATAATCATTAAATTTGTAACTCGCTGCAGCTTGTTGTACCTATTTTTGTGTCATTATTATTACCATGAAATAGCTGTTAGCTTAATGGATTGTCTTCATGAGGAAAATTATGAATCCTTCTAACAGAAGTATATTTCTAAATATCTTAAATTTCATTTTTCAGATATTAACTCTTGCATCTAATCTTCACTGTTCATTAACGACTTCCATAAAACTATGTGCATAGTTATGTCCTGTTTATGTGGTTAAAGTTTATCCCTGCAACTTGTGTTGCAATTTCAAATCTCGCTGTTTGATATATATTCAAGGAATTAATTTTTTAAATAACGGCAATATATGTAAAATTATTCATGATAGAAGAATCACTATTCTGAATTGATAATGAGCACATCGTTTTCACAGTTTTTTTAAATACTCCTCCTATTTAGGATAAAAACGTTTGAATTATGTAAGTAAATGTTAATTCACGGAAGTCCTTCGACTGTCTAACCTCTAAAATACACACTTTATATTAGAGGCAAATGGACAGAATATCAAAGATAATGTCGATTCACTTCCTTTCGTGGCAAAACAAACTTTATCAAATTGAGGTTTTCTCCTCAGTTTGCATTCAAAACCGTATGTGAATTATTTATTTTTACTGAATTGTTCTGTTGGTTTTAATTATATTGGGGGATATGTAACATTATAGTTTAATGTCACGCTGTACTTATTTTTTGTTAGTTGTTATACGTCGCACCGACACAGATAGGTCTTATGGCGACGATGGGACAGGAAAGGGCTAGGAGTGGGAAGGAAGCGGCCGTGGCCTTAATTAAGGTACAGCCCCAGCATTTGCCTGGTGTGAAAATGGGAAACCACGGAAAACCACTTTCAGGGCTGCCGACAGTAGGGTTCGAACCTACTATCTCCCGAATACTGGACACTGGCCGAAATTAAGCGACTGCAGCTATCGAGCTCGGTACGCTGTACTTATCATGCCCATTATGAAGTACATGAAATTCTCGTCAAATTCCTTCCGGTACCGTTTACATTTTTACTAATATCCCTCCAAGCAATGACCTTGATATCAATGTCTGTAGGCCAGATTTATTAAACATTTTGTGGTGTGACAGGTTACTACAAGCCGATATAAGTACACTCCACAAGTGGGTACTCGGAAACAATATGCTGTTTCAGAAGAATGGGAAAGAAACATAGGCAAGGGGACTTTCAATATTGTCTTAGATCGGACGCTTTGGTAGAAAGTGACTCATGAAAGAACCTCGGAATCAACGTAAAGAGTGATCTAAAATAGGACACCCACGTAAGAAGTGCAATTTCTAAAGTGTACAAGTCCTTACACTTCGTGATGAGGGTGCTATAGGGCAGCAGCTCCCAGGTGAAGGTGCAAGGCTATATATAACCCATTAGGCCAGTCCTGGTATGGGGAGCAGCCGTATGGGATCCGTACCAAACAGGACTCATGGTATGGCTGCAAGATTCGCGCTCAACGATTTCAGTCCTGGAAGTAGTGTGACAAGTACGGGTGGGGTACATTGGGAACTAGAAGGAAACAAACATAGTCATGTGCCATGCATAATGCATACACAAATAAGCCAGGTTATGGACAGCTCAACACTCGACTAGAAAAGCCCCGTTATAACAGCAGGACAGATCATCCGGATAAAATAAAAGGCAGATCTCAGAAAACTAACTGTGGTAAGTATTCATTTGTAAATCGGGGAATTCATGACTGGAATGCATTATTTGCTGCCTTCGTAGAGCCTTTTCCAAAAACTGTAAGATGTTTCAAGAATAGACTCCAGCATTCTGTAAATCGTGTGTACATTTCTATGTGATGGTGTCATATGATGATTCATTGGTCAGACCACTGTAAAGTGTAGTATTAAGGCTTCTGAATTATTTAAGATATGTGTGAATCTTTTTACGCACATGCTGTATTTACAATGTTAAGATACTAGTTAGTAATTGGACCGATCAATCTACTGTAAGACACAGTGACAAATTTTGAAATACTTAAGGTACGTGTGAATTTGTAGATGATGATGCTGGAATTACAATGTTAAAATAACAATATTTCTGCAATATTTTGTTTCCATGGAATCGCTCGTTGTACTCTTGTAGTATTAGAACTAGTAGTTGTAGTTTTTGTTGGGTGACTACGTTTTAATTTACTTTATTATCACACTACTATTAGCGATCGTTGTCGGCGGAATATTTCTCAATTGGAATTAATTTGTTAATAATAATAACAATAATAATAATAATAATAATAATAATAATACGGTGGAAGGAATCGGCTGTGGTCTATGAATAGGAACTGTACGGCTTGGTATTGGAGGTGAAATGGGAAACCATTCTTATGACAGCCGACGGAGGTGCTCGAGCCCATGCACTTCCCGAATGCAGAGCTTGACTCCATAGCCATAGCGCGTTCACACGTGCGGCCACTCCACTTAGTACATTAAGGCGCCTCGCAAATGCAGAGCTTGACTCCACAGCCATAGCACGTTCACACGTGCGGCCACTCCACTCGGTACATTAAGGCGCCTCCCGAATGCAGAGATTGACTCCATAACCATAGCGCGTTCACACGTGCGGCCACTCCACTCGGTACATTAAGGCGCCTCCCGAATGCAGAGCTTGACTCCGTAGCAACAGCACGTTCACACACGCGGCCACTCCACTCGGTACATTAAGGCGCCTCCCGAATGCAGAGCTTGACTCCACAGCAATAGCACGTTCACACATGCGGCCACTCCACTCGGTACAGTAAGGCGCCTCCCGAATGCAGAGCTTGACTCCATAGCCATAGCACGTTCACACGTGCGGCCACTCAGTTCGGTTCATTAAGGAGGCTCCCGAATGCAGAGCTTGACTCCACAGCAATAGCACGTTCACACGTGCGGCCACTCCACTCGGTACATTAAGGCGCCTCCCGAATGTAGAGCTTGACTCCACAGCAATAGCACGTTCACACACGCGGCCACTCCACTCGGTACATTCCGGCGCCTCCCGAATGCAGAGCTTGACTCCGTAGCAACAGCACGTTCACACACGCGGCCACTCCACTCGGTACATTCCGGCGCCTCCCGAATGCAGAGCTTGACTCCACAGCAATAGCACGTTCACACGTGCGGCCACTCAGTTCGGTTCATTAAGGAGGCTCCCGAATGCAGAGCTTGACTCCATAGCCATAGCACGTTCACACGTGCGGCAACTCCACTCGGTACATTAAGGCGCCTCCCGAATGCAGAGCTTGACTCAGTAGCAACAGCACGTTCACACACGCGGCCACTCCACTCCGTACATTACGGCGCCTCCCGAATGCAGAGCTTGACTCCATAGCCAGAGCAGGTTCACACGTGCGGCCACTCAGTTCGGTTCATTAAGGAGGCTCCCGAATGCAGAGCTTGACTCCATAGCCATAGCACGTTCACACGTGCGGCCACTCCACTCGGTATATTAAGGCGCCTCCCGAATGCAGAGCTTGACTCCATAGCCATAGCGCGTTCACACCTGCGGCCACTCCACTCGGTACATTAAGGCGCCTTCCGAATGCAGAGCTTGACTCCATAGCCATAGCGCGTTCACACGTGCGGCCACTCCACTCGGTACATTAAGGCACGTCCCGAATGCAGAGCTTGACTCCACAGCAATAGCACGTTCACACGTGCGGGCACTCCACTCGGTACATTAAGGCGCCTCCCGAATGCAGAGCTTGTCTCCATAGCCATAGCGCGTTCACACCTGCGGCCACTCCACTCGGTACATTAAGGCTCCTCCCGAATGCAGAGCTTGACTCCATAGCCATAGCGCGTTCACACGTGCGGCCACTCAGTTCGGTTCATTAAGGAGGCCCCCGAATGCAGAGCTTGACTACATAGCCATAGCACGTTCACACGTGCGGGCACTCCACTCGGTACATTAAGACGCCTCCCGAATGCAGAGCTTGTCTCCATAGCCATAGCACGTTCATACGTGCGGCCACTCCACTCGGTACATTAAGGCTCCTCCCGAATGCAGAGTTTGACTCCATAGCCATAGCACGTTCACACGTGCGGCCACTCCACTCGGTACATTAAGGCGCCTCCCGAATGCAGAGTTTGACTCCACAGCCATAGCACGTTCACACGTGCGGCCACTCCACTCGGTACATTAAGGCTCCTCCCGAATGCAGAGCTTGACTCCATAGCCATAGCACGTTCACACGTGCGGCCACTCCACTCGGTACATTAAGGCGCCTCCCGAATGCAGAGCTTGACTCCACAGCCATAGCACGTTCACACGTGCGGCCACTCCACTCGGTACATTAAGGCTCCTCCCGAATGCAGAGATTGACTCCATAGCCATAGCAGGTTCACACGTGCGGCCACTCCACTCGGCACATTAAGGCGCCTCCCGAATGCAGAGTTTGACTCCATAGCCATAGCGCGTTCACACGTGCGGCCACTGCACTCGGTACATTAAGGCGCCTCCCGAATGCAGAGCTTGACTCCGTAGCCATAGCGCGTTCACACCTGCGGCCACTCCACTCGGTACATTAAGGCTCCTCCCGAATGCAGAGCTTGACTCCATAGCCATAGCGCGTTCACACGTGCGGCCACTCAGTTCCGTTCATTAAGGAGGCTCCCGAATGCAGAGCTTGACTCCATAGCCATAGCACGTTCACACGTGCGGCCACTCCACTCGGTACATTAAGGCGCCTCCCGAATGCAGAGCTTGACTCCACAGCCATAGCACGTTCACACGTGCGGCCACTTCACTCGGTACATTAAGGCTCCTCCCGAATGCAGAGCTTGACTCCATAGCCATAGCGCGTTCACACGTGCGGCCACTCAGTTCGGTTCATTAAGGAGGCTCCCGAATGCAGAGCTTGACTCCATAGCCATAGCACGTTCACACGTGCGGGCACTCCACTCGGTACATTAAGGCGCCTCCCGAATGCAGAGATTGACTCCATAGCCATAGCACGTTCACACGTGCGGCCACTCAGTTCGGTTCATTAAGGAGGCTCCCGAATGCAGAGATTGACTCCACAGCCATAGCACGTTCACACGTGCGGCCACTGCACTCAGTACATTAAGGCGCCTCCCGAATGCAGAGCTTGACTCCATAGCCATAGCACGTTCACACGTGCGGCCACTCCACTCGGTACATTCAGGCGCCTCCCGAATGCAGAGCTTGACTCCATAGCCATAGCACGTTCACACACGCGGCCACTCAGTTCGGTTCATTAAGGCTCCTCCCGAATGCAGAGCTTGACTCCATAGCCATAGCACGTTCACACATGCGGGCACTCAGTTCGGTTCATTAAGGCTCCTCCCGAATGCAGAGCTTGACTCCATAGCCATAGCACGTTCACACATGCGGCCACTCAGTTCGGTTCATTAAGGCTCCTCCCGAATGCAGAGCTTGACTCCATAGCCATAGCACGTTCACACATGCGGCCACTCCACTCGGTACATTAAGGCGCCTCCCGAATGCAGAGCTTGACTCCATAGCCATAGCACGCTCACACGTACACTCAGTAAATTAACTACTACTAATTACGAATATTATGTCCAAGGCATTTGATTCAATATACGTTTCGTCGCTGGTATTCTGCCGTGTCAATTGCAGTCTGTCTCTCATCTAATTGATTTTCCGGCCAATTAACAATATTCTGAAGTCTGACACAAATGATGACTGGTTTGTAAATATTCTCATTGTACCATGGTCTGAACATCCTGAATATCAATCTTGCCGATTTCTGTCCTATGTCTGACAGAAGTTTATTTGAATACTCCTTCTGGAACCACGTTCTTTGCGTAACTAGCTCTTCAGGCTTATAAAGAATATTTATTTTACAACAAATAAATCAAAATCTACATCCATCTCGGATCTAACATTAAATGTGATGTAAAATATAGCCTAACTACTTAGTAGATAATTCAAACGTTGTTTATTTATTAGAGTTTTCCTTATTACGATTAATAATAGAATTCACTCAGTCAAAAAATTGGTATCTGTACATGCCACCTTCTTTTAAATTCCAGATGTAATGGGAACTCGTAATAACCCTACGTAATTGCCATCAGCACTGATACATTTTATGGGAGCATTTTTGTTTCACTTTCTTCCTAACATACTGTATGATAGGGAGAAAAATTGCTCGGTAAATGAGCCGAGCTAGCTATAATGTTGCCTGAGATTGCTTGGAAATGAAGATCGATGATTGAATTTCATCCTATGTTTTAGGCTAGAGCTCATTTCAGTGTAACATTATTGGCCCGAACAGTGATGACACTGTCATCGAGAACGACGCAAGCTGAAAAATCCGTACGCTCATTATTCTTAAAAAAAAATAATTACGTTATCTACATGCAAAATAGTAACACTGGCAGTAACAACTATATCAATTTATGAGAAATCAATGATGTGAGTATGTATATATACGCATGATACCTTTTAATCAAAATCTATTCAAATAATTTTCCCAACGCTGAAATCGTGAACATATGACTCGATGACACTCAGACATACAGAGTGAAAGAAATATACGTAAATTGAGCGCAGCTTCTCTTTGACGCCCTTTACCTCCGATGATATAGCAGCCAGGGGGTTGACCAACTTTTATACAATTCTCACTTTTATTTACCCCATTTAAAAAATTTCTAACACTTATGAATTATGAAATTCTACTTTTGAAACTAATATGCAGAAACATTGGAATATATAATGTTTATTATTACATTCCTATTCATCTTATCAGTAATGAAAAATGCCTATAGTTAATTCGCATGACCTTTGATTCATTGTCGGGTAATAAACAAACTTTGAAAGTTTAAAGTACATTGTACCATAGGAGCGTAAATATGTCATGCAAACATACATTCCTAGAGTGCGTTACGGAAGGGTTCATTTTCCTTTACATATAAGCATAGGAAAATGAACACAACGAATATTGTTCTGATGAACTAAATAGCCATATGTGGCTGGGAGGCGTTACCAGTCTTAAGGAAAATAATGGGTACGAAAAGCATTGTGAGGTATGACCTCTTGCCCGAATTGAATTGAATTTAATCGGTTTTACCTGTTATTCTTTTCTCGACTTTCTGTACTTGCAGTAAGTAGATAAAAGGGGAATTTAAATGTATTAAATTAATAAGATATTTCAAAGTTGGTTGTTAGTCGTTTAGTCGCTTTCGACTCTCCGTGACCCCATAGTCCAACGTGCGCCATTTCTTCCTGTCATGTACTATTTTCCGAAGTCTTTCTAAATTGAGAGCCGTGGCTTCCTTGATGCCATCAATCCACCTAATCTGTTGTTTCCCTCTTCTCCTGCTACCATCAGTCTTGCCCAGCATTAAGGTCTTTTCCAGTGAATCATGTTTTCTCATAATACTTTAGTTTTTGTCTGATTATTTGACCTTCCAGTGAACAGCCTGGGTTGATTTCCTGTAATATGGACTTATTACATCTCTTCGTAGTCCACGGAACTCTAAGGAGTTTTCTCTAACACCATAGTTCAAATGCGTCTATTCTTCGACGCTCAGCCTTTCTTACTGTCTAGGTCTCGATTCCGTACATTGCTACTGGGAAGACCATAGCCTTCACTATACGAATCTTCGTTCTTAAAGTTACGTCTCTACTCTTGAAAATGTTATGAAGGTTGACCATTGCCTTCCTCCCAAGGAGCAAGCGTCTCTTAATTGAATGGCTGCAATCGAGGTCATCAGTTATTTTGGAGCGTAAGTAGATGAAACTAGGAACAACCTCCATTGTTTCACCATTTATATGCCAGGAGGGGATGTGCTTAGTCGCCATGATCTCTGTTTTATTGACATTCAACTTTAGTTCAGCTATTGCACTTTCTTCTTTCACCTTCATTAGTAGATACTTAAGTTATTCTTCACTTTCTGCAATCAGGGTGGTGTCATCAGCATATCTAAGGTTATTTATATGCCTCCCACAAATTTTAGCTCCAGTTTCTGTTTCATCTAATTTGGCATTCCTCATCACATACTTTGTATATAAGTTGAATAAATAAGGTGACAATTGTCAATAAAGCATAAGTATAGTTCATTCTGTAATTCTCCTGCTTTCTCCATAATCCAGCGAATATTAGCAATTTGATATCTGGTTCCTCTGCCTTTGCGGAAGCCGGCTTGTTCTTCAGGTTAGTTCTCGATCTACATACTGCCGAAGCCTATTTCGCAGTATCTTGAGCATAACCTTACCAGCACGCGATATAAGTGCGATTGTTCGGTAGTTTGAACATTCTTTAGCACTGCTTTTCTTTGGAATTGAGATGAACACCGAGTTTTTCCAATCTTTTGGCCACTGCTGGGTTTTCCATATTTGTTGACATACTGAATGTAGCACTTTCACAGTATATCTAAATACATAATAACAATTCCCTTTATCAAATGACTAGTGAGATTACGAATTATTGTGTGGATATAAAATAAGTTTCCATATTTAAAGTGTATTAACGATGTTCCAAATTTCCCGTTTGTTGCGTCACTCAACAACGATATTTCTGCAAGGAACACTATTCACCGTCGGATACAGAGTGAAATTTTCAGCTGGCTGCTTTGCATATTATGACCAAAGTAAGCTGGGCCCTATACGTTAAACTGCAAGCTATTCCTTTACAGATTGGCTATTCTAACCAAGCCACGGCATGTCATGTTCCTTGCAGATATTGCTAGTTATAAATCAAGCAGCCTGCAATCTTTTGCGGAGGTACTTTCCTTCTAGAGATGGCAGAATTATTGGCGACCGTTCTACCATGAATTAATGGTAGGATTGGTGAAGATTATTCTAGGGCGGATCCAATCTATAAGCAGAGAAATAAAAGAGTAAATGTCTTAAAGATGTAATATACGGTGCACTTGAAGAGAATTTAAAATTTAAGATAACTTTGCGAAAACGAAGCTATAACAAGCTGAGTACTCAGCTTTATGGTAAGGAGATTTATTATTACCGGCACACTACCTCTATATTAATAGACTCTACGTTATTGCTTGTGAACACTAACAATTTTTATTAAGTCCAAGGAACTAACAACATTGGCATATGCAGATTTTGGTTGAAGGATCACGTGTGTGTTTTTCGAAATTTCTGATGAAATTGTAAGGCAGCTATAGAAATAATAAAAAATCGAACATTTGGGAGAATAAAGCGATTTACTCAGATTAGAGTACTTTGCACTGTAACTTATTAGTAAACAGGTGGAATACTTAACATTGTTGTTAAAGGATACATTACAAAATTAGAACTGGAAATAGGACTAGAAAATAATTACGAAATATCTGCTCTGTGAAGAAGAAGCTGATAAACTGTATCCAATATAGAGTCACAAAGAGACCAAATGTTTGAAGTTAAAATCTATGAAAGAGAATCAAGGAAGAATGGGGCAATCAAGGTCATAAATTAATTAATTTGTTAAATTAAGAATGTAAGAGACCGGGAAGAAAACATAATATATTTTTATAGTGAAACTCATATGCAGTAAAAGGAATAATAACAAGGTACGTGAAAGCAGATTTAGGCCTATACCTGAGATTTGACCAAAAACTCTAACGCACTGGCAACTTTTTATCATCACTTCCTAGCAAATATTTAATTGCCGAACATGGAACGTAATTTCTAATATTGAAATCCGTGCTCGAGTGACTTATTGATTGCAGTAACTTCAAAATTTACTTTATATGAAGAGGAGATATGGATTGGAATATCTTACCAAGGGAGTTCTTCAAAAATTTCGAAATTCTTTGACAAATTTTAAGAAAAGTCTAGGTGAATATCCTAAATGCCGATCAGTGGAGTTTAAAAAAATATCTGCAGGAAGTTATACGTACGCTTTCGGTAGAGAAGGGCACAGGAGTAAAACTGCCCAAAAGGTTTGCTAGTTGCTTTACGTCGCACCGACACAGATAGGTCTTATGGCGACGATGGGACAGGGAAGGGCTGGGAGTGCGAAGGAAGCGGCCGTGGCCTTAATTAAGGTACAGCCCCAGAATTTGCCTGGTGTGAAAATGGGAAACCACGGAAAACCATTTTCAGGGCTGCCGACAGTGGGGTTCGAACCTACTATCTCCCGAATACTGGATACTGGCCGCACTTAAGCGACTGCAGCTATCGAGCTCGGTCTGCCCAAAAGGAACGGAGTGGAGATCAGTATGAAAACAATCTGTCTCATACGGAATAACGCTCACATTTAAGTCGTTGAAAATCATGGTTTTAAGCGAGAAAATAATGTAAGTGTGTAGAAGCCAAAAATTCAGTGGAACACACCTGTATGATGAATATCTATTTATGCCAATTCTTTTAGTTTAAGGGGTATTTTACTTAAAATAAAATATAATGTCACTGTATGAATAGAAAATGACAATGCAGAATTATTTATTACCTGTCGTGAAAATACGTGAAGTGCCTATTACCTTCACCCCCAGGACTGTTAGAGTCCATGCATATATCTTTTAGTTGAATAGCTGGGGAAATTTCATGTTTTCGTAATACCAGGTATTTTTCACGGAACGCATTCAGACGGGTGCAATACACTGACTATTTTCTAAGTAAATCGTAACGAAATTTTAAAATCCCGTTAGATTTTATAAATAATAATGTCCTGTGGCCTCCAGAGAGGCCTAGTTCTGGTCTTTCGAGGTGACACCTTATAGGCGACATGCGTGTCCCTGAGGGGGAATTCTTATAATGAAGAAGACACAAAAACCCAGCCCCAAACCAGAGAAATTAACTGCTGAAGGTTGAAATCCTCGATTCGGACGGGATCGAACCCGAGCCTCCTTAAACCAAACGTCAACACGCTAACCAATTAGCCATCGAACCGTACCTTATATAAATTTGGGCAGGCATACAATAACTTCCGCCGGAGGGAACTTACTGATCACCGGAGATTTACCCCTTCTTCCCCTGGATTCAACACTGACCCAGAGATTGCGGGTAAGAGGAAGTCACACTGCCCCAACATTACCCATTCTATACCGTAGGCGAGTACTGATGAAAAGTTGATGATCTTGAAGAGCTTCGCTGTTTTAATTAAACAGATCGCTATTAATGAGAGCTGCCGAGGCAAGGTGCAGTCCATTCCAGCAAATGAATTTAGTATTCACTCACACTGCTAATAACTTTATATTTTACTGCAATAAATCAGTGATTGAAGTAATAAATATGTGCATATGAACAGCTAGTTGAGACGCTGAAGGGAGTGGAAAACAATTTTTAATAATCTTCCAAAACTACGGACCAAACCTATGTGCTTACATTTCTCACAGTGTGCGCTGAGTCATCACGACCATAAAAAAATCAGTAATTGGATGGGAATATAACTAGCTCACCAAACGTGAAATTCAAATCTACCCTAAAATATAACACTATTTGAAGAATGATTGGACCATATTTTCCACTTTACTAACATCTAACATGTTTTGCGATGACAGGTAGTGTATGCCAAATATTACTTGAAACCTGATCGAAATAATATCAAATATATAGTTAGTGAGATAGATTATCGTTGATATAATTTAGTGGTGTTCCACAGGCGAGTACTGATGGAAAGTTAGTGATTCTGTAAAGCTTCACTTTTTTAATTAAAACAGTTCGCTATTGATAAGAGCTGCCGAGGCAAAGTGCAGTCCATTCCAGCAGAGAACCGATAAGACTTTCATTAAACTGTGTGGTGAAAGCACCACCGTCTCAACGGACAACTATACAGATGTACGTACACGCTACTCATCAGCTGAATGCGGAAAATGTTTCTGCATATTTTAAGGAATTGTTTAGAATAATTTCTTCATTGCACACCCCGTCAAGTACTCACTAGCAAGCTGCTTACATTTGAGAACGTCAAGGGAAATAACAAGCTAATTCTTCTAACTATTTAGCCGCTGAATATAAAGTAGAAGAGCATGTTTCATGGTGATGTACGTTATACCATTCTGTTTTGACAACTTGCACTTTAATCCACCATATGCGGATCTGCTCCATAATAAAACATTCTCATACGTGCACCAGTTTGGAATGATGATCTGACAGTTCGTACGAGCAGAAAACGAGCATTAACACTTCTACTGTCAGTTAACAGAGTTCTTTGATCCGTAAGAGTGTCAGTAAACATAATACATTCAATCTAAAATTATATACATAAATCTATCCTCGGAAGAATACCTTAATTTATATTTATTAGAGTACTAATATCACTGTCACCCAAATTTCTAAAGCACACCCTAGTTACTTCTGCGGTCACTAGACCTATGTTGGCTCATTCTTGGTTTCTGTAGGTGGTTTCAGTCTAAATGACTGCATCATTATACGGAATGTTAGACATTTTATATTCTTGGAACTTCTGTCTTCAAAATAGTGGTCAGTCAGTAGCACAGTCACTGTAATAATCACGTTTCAAGTTCCCACTCAGTGTAATTTTTTCATATTATTATTATTATTATTATTATTATTATTATTATTATTATTATTATTATTATCCGGCACAATGGCTACATGGTTAGCGGGCTGGCCTTTGAATACAGGGGTCCAGAATTCGATTCCCGGCAGGGTCTGGAATTTTAACCATCATTCTGCAGGCACGGAGGCTGTGTGTATATGTCGCCTTTATCATCATTTCATCCTCATCACGACGCGCTGGTCACCTACGGGCGCCAAACCTGCACCTGGTGAGCCGAACGTGTCCTTGTACACTCCCGGCACTATTACTATTATTATTATTGTTCCGGGGTTTGTGTGAAACGCAGAGATGGTCAAAGAAGGTGCGGGCTTGAATGGGTCTAACTACAATATCAAAGATTGAATTAAAATGGTAAAAGGTTATATTTCTATTAAAACTTCAAACTTAACAATTTTGCACTGAATGAACATAACAATGAAACATCAGGTAGAATGACAATTTCAAAAATTGGAAGATTCAAGATTTAGACCGTAATAATTCTGGGCTACAACCCCTTAAGGTACACATTTACAATTAACAGTGGTGTTGTTTAGTTAAGGGCAGGACTCCCCTAATTCAAGAGCACTTGCTCCCTAAACACAATATCAAGCCTCTCAGAGGCACTCTTTACTATGCCAGAAGCCCAGAAAAGAGCTAACAGGCTCTCAGTTTCTATCAGCCTACTCAAGGCACCACTTACAATTGAAAATAATTTTAGTACCCAACCTACAGGGCCTTTGCAAAAAAGAACAGGTTAAATAAACGGCCCGAACATAAACTGAATGGAGGCGTACACTGCGCTCCAGATAATGAAATATTAAAACCTAAAGGGCTCTCGGCCGATGAAGCAGGGACTATTCCCAAACTACTGAGGCGGCTCGCATGGAAACTACCTTAACACATTACAGAAGAACACAGTTACACAACTTAGTCACCTCAAACCAAGATGAAGGGGAACTCGAGAGGGTAACTCACACTCTATCCCCGGTTTACAGTTGAAAATTATATGAAGTTTTTATAATAGCCAAAGAAAAGTTACATTTTAGAAGAGTACTGTTTCATGATTAAAGACTCGGACCTTCCCCTCAAAAAACTGCGGAGGTAGCAGGAAACAATGAACTTAAGTGGCCATTACCTTATAGATGTTCTGCTGACCGAAGAAAGAGGCGGCCCCGCCTCCTGTCTTAACACACACTCTTATAAAGACGGTGATCAATTGACCAGGAAACGTGAAAAGCCACAGTTTATAAAGACTCAGGGAAGGTTCGAGAGCATTTAAGACTAATCAGAACACACCCTCTTAATTTTTATTGGCAGATTCAAAGTGAACAAGAAATGCGCGATTGGTTGAAAATTAATTACCAAAATTTATGATTGGTCCGATTCAAAACTGGCGGAAAGAAACGGAAGTGTTGCCAATTCAAAAATAAATGAACATAGACTCAATTACGAACAACCTAAAAATACAAAACTTCTTTAAATTATAAATTCTTTCAGTTTGCACCAGAGTGTATGATCATAGTTCTTAGTAGTGTCATCTGTAGAAAAATGTCCAAACTTCTTGATGCATAGCAAAACAAAACAAGGGGAAATTCAGTCAGTTTAGGAAACTTCACAACAAAACAATTACTTAATATTTCAGTGGTGATATCTTCTGATTAAAGTTCCAAGTTCGTATAGTTTCAGCTTCACCTATTGACCGAAAGAGGAGTTCATTAAGGCGCTTATTTTGAATGCGCGGCGTTGAGGTATACCTCCCTGTACAATTATTATTATTATTATTATTATTATTATTATTATTATTATTATTATTATTATTATTATTATTATTATTATTATTATTATTATTATTATTATTATTATTATTATTATTATTATTTATTATTATTATTATTATTATTATTATTATTATTATTATTAATAATAATATTATTAAAGGTCCGAAATCTAGTAAACGACGTCTTCTCATGTCGACGGATCAGTCAGTGCTCCTGTATGGCTCTGAAATCTGGGCTGAATCCTTGAGATTTGCTTGGTATCGGAGAAGGATAGCTGCCGTACAACGGAGAGCAGCACCGAGCTCGATAGCTGCAGTCGCTTAAACGCGGCCAGTATCCAGTGTTCGAGAGATAGTAGGTTCGAACCCCACTGTCGGCAGCACTGAAAATGGTTTTCCGTGGTTTCCCACCAGGCAAATGCTGGGGCTGAGGCCACGGCCGCTTCCTTCCCACTTCTATCCCTTTCCTGTCCCCTTGTCGCCATAAGACCTATCTGTGTTGGTGCGACGTAAAGCAACTAGCAAAAAAAAAAAAAAAAAAAAAAAAAGAGAGGGGAGCAGCTTGCAGCTTTACGTATTGCATGTACATACCGCGCGGTTTCCGAACCTGCAATCCTCACAGTGGCAGCAATAGCCCCAATAGACCTATTTGCATTGGAGCGACATGAAATCTAGCGTACCCAAGGAGAGCTGGGAAAGAAATGTGCAAATAAGGGTGCCTTCAATCAACGGATGAGGCGTTGGCAACTCAGATGGGAAAGTGACCCTCGGGGTAAATGGACTGATACCACGCTTGGATATCTGGGTTGAAAGGGTCCATGGTGAAGTAAATTACTATCTCACACAGTTTCTAACAGGGCATGGTTATTTTCAGAAATTTCTGCATAAAGCGGGCAAAGCGAGTGACGCAGCATATACTGTGATGACATCGACGACGTATTTCACACCTACTTTGGGTGCGGCCATTGGACGACTCAGAGAAGATGTGTGGAAACTAAACTAGGAGAATTGACAACAGATAATATTATTTCGGTGATGCTGCGAAACCAGAAATCCTGGGATTGCGTGGCAGTGTACGTGGAGGATGTCCTTCGTCAGAAGAAGAAGGATTTGGAAGCGTACGAACGTTCGTAAAGGTGAAATGAAGAAAGAAGAAGTTTGAAAGACAAAGCACGATTTCACCCTGAAGTAATGCGAGAGCGGTTCCAGGGTGATGACACACATCGTGGGAAAAGGGTGTGTGGTTTTTAGTGGGTAAGAGTCCCACACACTTGTGGAGTGCGGACCCTTCACAAGTGTCTTTTGAAGATTTTCCACAAGAATTGTGTGAATTTTGTTTAGTATTATTACAGATCTATTAATGGTAAATTACCGTATTTGAAACGCGTTGGCTTTATGATACCTCTGCATCAGCATTTAGACGAAATCACGATAATATTTAAAAACCGAAGTGGACACAAAACATCAAGTGCCAATACCCCAGAAGTGGATGCTGAAGACAGTGGTTGAAAGGGATCCATGTTGTGGTCGATCAATTTTTGCGTAACCTATTGAGTTGTCTGCCCAAAGGCTGCTTGATTCCCAAGCAGTTTCACCATCTATTTTCACAGATGGCCTAAGCGTCTCTAAAGACGCGTAGTAGAGAAATGAGGAGAGAGAAAGTTTCCCACTGACTCATCGAGTAACATTTTCAGACCATTCTTTACAGGCACGGCAGCAGTAGGAATGGATTACTATAATCCTTATACCTCAGTCTTTTTCATATTAGCCCAGCTACATTGCTAAATGATTAGCGTTCTGGCCTTTGGTCCACTGAGTACCGGGGTCGATTCCCGGTCGGGTAGAGGATTTTAACCTCCGTTGCTTAATTCCGATAGTTCGAGGGTTTGTGTGCCGTCTTCATCATTAGAATTCATCATAGGTAAGGCCCCATCCTTACAGACGCTCAGGTAGCCTATACGGCGTCAACTCGATGCACCTGCACCCGACCACTGCGGAAGCCACACGCCATTATTATTATTATTATTATTATTATTATTATTATTATTATTATTATTATTATTATTATTATTATTGCGTAAGGCTTACTAGCGACCACGTTCCAATTTCAATTATTCATCCTTTGTTGTTATTCCTTCCTTTTATTCCAATATTCCTTCATTGTTTAACTATGTTTCTTTTTTCTTTCTTCAGACTACATTTTGCCGGTTTTCTTTGCCTCCCTCCCTTGGAACCCTTCCATCTTTAAAACTTTCTTCCTGAAAATTTCTCTTTCAATTACTTCTCTTCTGATGTTGTTTCTTTCCCAGTCCTTTTTGATCTCTTGAATACTTATGTTTGTTGGTTTTTTCTTCCAAAGATACTTGAAGATCTTTTTGGTTAGTATATTATCGTCCATTCTGTTAATACATATGTCCAAAAAATATCAGTTTCCTCTTCCGTACTGTTATAGATATGTTTTCTGTGTTCTGATAAATTTCGTCATTACTTCTTAATTTCCAAAAGTCTGTAGTTTTTAATTATTATTATTATTATTATTATTATTATTATTATTATTACTATTATTATTATTATTATTATTATTATTATTATTTCCAAGCCAAGGATTAGACTAAGACAGGTCAATGCTATTAAAAAAATTGTTCGACCCCATACCAGAAGACATAAGGTATCACGGGCAAACGCAGAATATTTGTATTGCTGTAAATCCCCTCAATATTATCGCGAAATTAAATTCAAATTTCTTAATAGAAACATATCTTCGCTGCACCGGCAAAACCTCATATCCAAAAATGTATTTTCTATCCATTTTGCTCCTTAAGACTGGTCACGCCTCCCAGCCACATATGGACATGCACTCCATCAGAATAATTTTCGTACTGTTCATTTTCAAATTTCGCTCTGTAAAGTAAATTGAACCTTACTGTACCGCGCTGTAGGGATGTAACTTATGTTTGAATGACATATTTACGCACTCCTACAGTATAATGCATTTAAGATTCATTTTCATTTACCCGTCTGCATAGCAAAATGAACACAACGAAATTGGTTCTGATGGACTGAATGTCCATATGTGGCTGGGAGGAGTGACCAGTCTAAAGGAAAATAATGGATAGGAAGATCATTGCGGGATATGAGATTGTGCCGGTGCAGGGACGATATTACACAACTATTCGTAGATCATACTTAATAATTGTACCGGGAGGTACACCCCAAAGCCGCGCATTTAAATCTAGCGCCTAAAAGAACTCCTCTACTGGTGAAACTGAAATTTAAACTAGGCCATCTTATAAATTTACTCAGGAGAAGTCACCACTAAAATATGATGTAATTTTGTTATTGTGAAGTTTCCTGAAGTGACTGTATTTCTACTAGTTTTGTTTACCATTCATCAAGAAGTTTGGACATTCCTCCATAGATGTCACTACTAAAAACTATGCTCATGCACCCTGATGCGAAGTGAAAGAACTTTTGATTTAAAGAAGTTTGGTATTCATAAGTTTCTTTTCTAATTGATGTTCATTTATTTTTGGGTTGGCTATATTTATCTTTTCCTTCCGCCAGTTTTAATCCAGCCAATCCCTAATTTCTGCAATTAATTTTCTACCAATCACTGTCTTCTTCTTCTTCTCCTTCAATTTTGAGTGTAACTTTGAAAGTACCCAATAAACATGAGAGGGTGTGGCTAGTTTAATCTTGAATGGTCTCGAACTTTCCCCGAGGGTTTATATACTGCGTATTTTGACGTCTCTTGGCCAATTGATCGTCATCTCACTGAGTGTGTGTGTCAAGCAGGAGGCGGGAGGCCTCTTGGTCAGCTGCTAGAACTTCTAAAACGTAATGGCCCTACAACATCTTTCTTTCTTTCTTTCTTTCTTTCTTGCTAGCTCCGCAGTTTAACCCGAGGGAAAGGTCCGAATCATCCATTATGTAACCTTCTTTTCTAAAAATGTAACTTTCTGCCGGCTAATGTGATGACCTCATTAAATCTTCAACTGTAAATCGGGCATAGCCCCCCTTCATCTTGGTTTGAGGTGCAACGCTTTTGTTTCTGCAATGTATTAAAGTTATTTCCATGCGAGCAACCTCAGTAGTTTGGGAATAGCCCCTGTTTCGTCGGCCAAGCGCCTTATCGGTTTTCAAATTTGTGGAGCTCAGCCTTCGACTCCATTCAAATTGTACTCGGGCCGTTTATTTAACCTGTTCTTTTTCACTAAGGCCCTGTAGGTTGGGTACTAGATACCTCTGTGTAATTCGATTTCTATTTATAAATAGTGCCTTGTAAGGCCAGTGATTATTAGATTTTCATGCTATGTTGCCTTGAGTATGCTTGGAAAACTGAGAGCACATTAGCTCCTTTTCAAGTGTTGTAAAACTGCCTCTGGGAGGCTGGATATTGTAAATTACGGAGCAAGTGCTCCATGTATTAGGGTTTTCTTGCCCTTGTAAAATTGTGCTCCTTTGTAAATTTGAGCTAGGAGCTCAGGAAGAGTAAAGTGAGGGCTTGAATCCCGAGGGAAATTTTGTCGTTCAGAGACTTGTTTAATGTTGGCTACTTGTAACTGTAAATTGTGAAATTTTGAATTTTGAAAATATAATCTTTGGCTTAAGTTTTAATTAATTTTGACATTGTAGTTAGACCCATTCACCCCGGCACCTTCTTTCAACTCTGCGATCCACAAATACCCCGGAACAATAATAATCATAATAATAGTAATAAATTAAAATTAATTTTTGTATAAACGTAGACATCTTTCTGAAAGAAAGGTTTCTTTGTGAATCTTCCTCTTCAGGCACTGATGTACATGACACACACGTAATCGTAACTAGAGATTCATCTGGTATTCCGCATTGCGACCACATTCATTATTCATCGTCTATCACCGCTTTCATAGAAACTTGGTTGCTATAGAGATATAAAGGCCTCACGAACACAAAAGTCTTCTAATCCTTTTGTTCCACACGATTCTAACGACGAAGAGGAGAGGACAAATACACAAAGAACGAGCGTTATCTCTGCACACGAGGGACTTGTCGGCATCATAAGGTAAGGATCAAAATGAGTGTATCTTGTGAACCAGCTGGGAGGGATGCAGTAAGTATTTATGACGGTGAAAAGAGCCTGGAGACAGAATAGAAAGGCTATGAATTTTTACGTGTGCTGTGTTGCGGGATGTTATTTGTGAAGACCGAGGAAGCAGTAACAGTCCACAAATATAGACTACGCTGCGTCATAAAAATGGACCATCTTTATTGATTGCTATATTCTGTTCTAGCTCCGAGTTGGATTTTGAATATGAAGTAAAGTAAATGAAATTGGTGCTTATACGCATAAAGAAGTAGCTTTGCCGTCTGTGAATACATGAACGTGCATAAACAAACCGTATTTTTCTCAAATGAAACAGTCCTTTTTGACTCGCAAAACTTCCTAGAATTTCAAGATATCGAACGAATATTTCAATGAAAATCTGATCACAGCAGCACATCTACAGCACGAATATATTATTATAAAATTTATATACATAAAATCGTAACGACCTGGTGTCCGTACATTAACTATTTTGGCGAAATATTTGTACAGTTATCAAATAAATTTCATCCAACTGTATTGTACTTACACCAGTTTGATTCACCTTTCGGACAAAGAAAACGCTGTTGATTCTAAACTTTCGAACACTTGTGTAAACATATTGCCCAGACTGCCTGCTTCATTCTATCCAGACTATATTTATTTCTCCTCACAGCTATGCCATAGTATGTCTGTATGTTTTCTATTTCCTTAGCAGTTAGCCTGCAGTGTCCAGGTATGAACTTCCTATCATCAAGTTTCTTAGCTTTATAACGCTTCACCAACCTACGGAGCTGACATCCTATTGTATGTGCTATGCATTCCAACCTCTCAACTTGCACATCACCATAAGGTTCACTGTCCGCAACCAGTTTAAAATCTTTGCTATCCCTATCACCCAAATATTTTGTAAATCTAACACCATACAGCTTCAGTGAACGACTGAAAATTTCAGCTAACACCTCTACCGTTTACTTTACATTCACCACTGCCTTATGTTGTTTCAATGAACGTTTGCACTTCTTCACATTTTTAACATTATTGGCAGTATTTTGTTAGACGTACAACATCTATTACCTTTCCAGTGTCCACGCTTGTTGCAGAAACCAAACATTTGCACGTGTATGCTCACGTCTCTGTCAGGAACCGCCTAATGCAACTGTCAAATCTGTTTAGCCTTCATTCTCTAACACAGTTTCCTTTACTGCCTTCTGCGTAGAATTTTCAGCACACACTTTTATACCTTCGCTCAAAATAGCATTGAATTGAAATTTGTTGGTGATTTGGGTAAGTTCATCATTGCACACAAATTATTTCCAGCTTCTAGCTATTTTCCAATTGATCGCATGCCATACACAAATCTAATGCTCGTCTCATACCCATGTGGCGTCAAATTAGAGGAAAAAATTCATGTTTACTATTGCAGCTTATGCACTTTATGAAACTAATTTAGCAGCTAAACCTTTTTCTATCAGAAATATCCTTACATAATTTTATGGAATGCTCGTCACTAGAGTGTTTACATTTCACATACAAATTCAAAGCAGTGGAAAGTATTTCAAGATTAATTACACGCTTTCCATGGCATAGCTATTCACTGCTGCTGTCACTGTCAATTTAATTCAAAGATTCACTACCACATTTGTTACTTACACTGGGGTCATTATAATAATTTTTCGTGTGGCTATTTCTAGCCGAGTGTAGCCCTTGTAAGGCAGACCCTCCAATGAGCGTGGGCGGCATCTGCCATGTGTAGGTAACTGCGTGTTATTGTAGTGGAGGATAGTGTTATGTGTGGTGTTTGAGTTGCAGGAATGTTGGGGACAGCACAAACATCCCGACCGGACCGGGAATCCAACCTGGGACCCTCCGAACCGAAGGCCAGTCCGCTGACCATTCAGCCAATGATCGGACACTGGGGTCAGTGAAAAGCTTTATTTACTGCACACTGGAGTTGATGTTGTTTCAGTACAAAGAGGTGTCTCCAATAACCTCACACTCACATTACTACATTCAGCAGAACTATTCTCCACAGACAGCGTAATATTACTGTTAATATTAGCTTTAGGTTTCCTTCTAGGGCCTCCACGGCGTTTCTTGAACAATCTACCCGAGCCAGGCATCCTAAAAGATACTTCTTTACTTTCCACACAATAGGACGTGATCAAAGCAACAGTCATATGAAAAAAAAAGTAAGTCAAGCGTCACTCGCCAAACCGCAATACTAGTACCAATCCTAGAAGGAAAGTACATGCCGCGAAATACATTTTATATGCGGCAACAATACATCGGTTATACAAAAATGAGGCGTACCCTCAGCTGTCACAGTGACATTCAAATGGCATTTGAGACCTTAAGGGATGACTTGTGCAAAATACGCATGCAGTATATTATAAAATAAGGTATAAACTATCAAAAAACGTGAAAAACGTAAAACATGTTTCTTGAATATTAAAAGATGTACCACCTCCCGTTTCAGCCACAGCACCTCTCCAGTGGTCAGAAAAACAACAATACGTAATCGAGAAGCACGGAGAATTTAGCACAAAGTGGAACTTGGAAATGTACCGTATAATACACTCTCTAATCGTCCTCATTCTGTCTCGAATTTGTTGATCTTTATCCTGCATCAAGTTTCTGCCAGGTGCATTCGTAGGAAAATATAAGTTAACATGCCGTATTAAACGTTTGAATACAGGCATGTAAATTCGCATATATTAATGGAGGAACCGTGTAATCCATTAAAAATTGCCGAGCGAAGAACAGGTACAAATGCCAGTGTTGGAATATTATTCTCAATGTATGTATCTTGCAGTTAACCGTTATGATAGTTATGTCGTTAACCAGTCCTCCAATATACTTTATTGTGATTATAGATTTGCAATTTACGAAAAGGAAACCGTTACAATTGTTGCCTAACGTACTTCAAGAATGTAAGTTGATAACGACACCGACGATAATGTCTTTATGATTATTATTATTATTATTATTATTATTATTATTATTATTATTATTATTATTATTATTATTATTATTATTATTATGTGTCCCGAGAACTACGGTTTCCGGATCTACCGTGGTGAGAAATTTGTCTCGCAAGAATATTTTCTATTTTGCTTGGGAGTAAATCTACTAACAATACCACTGGACTGAGGTAGAATCGAACCAACCAAGCTGAGCTCAGAAGGCCAGCATTCTACCATCTAAGTTAGGCAGACAGGCAATGGAAGTTGAAAGTGAACAAGATGTAAATACACGTAAAGTTTATAGGCAATAACATTACTAACGTAACGATGAATTTTAATATTAACAACATAACTGGTCAAGAAAATATTTCCTGATGCTTACGTCGCCGACAACTTTCAATGTGTTAGTGCGACGTAAACCACTAGCAAAAATGAAATAAATAAATGTCGCTGATAATATAGAAATGATGACTGTAGACTCCGGTGAATGCTTACACAGTAGTCCATATATGAGTATCAACAGTAGATATTCCTGACTCCAACATCGTTCCAAATGGAGAATTACTGAAGAAATGTCCTTTGTTGTAAACAAATAATAGAATTTTACTCAATAAGGCTTCTGGGAAAGCTGCAGTTCACAACATTACAATGATCCCAGTGTTTTGCAGTATATTGTGTATTCAGCTCGAAGGCAGGTTTGATCCTCAACAGCTCCACCATCACCTGTCAAAGGTGGCTAAAGCGTCATTTGATAAGGCATAGTATGAATAGGAGGAATGAGAGAGTTTCCTGTTGCTTTCTTCACCGAGCAAGGAATTGCTATCACATATCACCCTGCCAAGCCTAGTGATACGAATGTTCAAACCGACGCTATCAGCGACATTTTCACACCATTCTTGATAGAACTGGCTGCATAAGGAATGGTATTACCAGCAACCCACATACCTCAGTCACTTTCGTGTTGTCAAATCCAAGTGTGAGATTAAGACACATTAATGAAACTACCACATTTTTTTCTAACCTATACCACAAGACACAGTTCACTATAAACACTAGGTCTTTTCATGCGAAGGCACTGTTCGACAGTAATACTTTAAAATTAGTGTACTAGCGGCAAAATGCAGCATCAGAACATGGTATATAAATTGCGTTCTAAATTCTTGATAGTTGTTAACCGCCAATACTTGAGATAATACTTGTAGTTAATAACAATAATATATTTTCTCTATGTCCCAGTAAATACTTTTACGGTTTTCGGAGACGCTGCGGTGCCGGAATTCAGTCCCGCAGGAGTACTTTTACGTGCCATTAAATCTACCGACAAAAGGCTGACGAATTTGAGCACCTTCAAATACCACTGGACTGAGCCAGGATCGAACCTGCCATGTTGGGGTCAGAAGACCAGTGCCTCAACCGTCTGAGCCACTCAGCCCGGCAATACTTATAATTAAAGAGATTTTCTATTTGCTTATAATGTTGTTTTATTACAGAAATAAAGAAGATACAGATGAAACGAAAAATCTGATAGCAGGGTGTAATAATTGGACTAGCTTTTATTGACCTCTCGCCAAGGTGACCGCAGTTTGAATCTCGGTCAATATCAGTGATTTTCGAAATTATAAATTGTATATCTGTTATTAAGGTTGATGTAAATTTGGAGTATCCTGGCTATGATCGTGAAATCGATAGGTACCCCAAATAAAAAAATTTGTTTTGTTTGAACAATTGTCCACTTTTCAGTTAAATAAAACTTACATGGATAGTAATGTGCCCCACAAGAGAGCACTACTAGACGCTCTTGCTTCTAAGTTACGTGGTACGGTGAGACTTGTCTTCTTTTTCTACTGTGTACACACCGTTAATCGTGGCCTAACACAATGCACGGAGCTATTGTATGGAAGAGAGTTCCTCACTTTGTTACAAATGGATTTCCTCGACTTGGGTTTGCATAAAGCTCCTCCCATTATCTTTCAAGAAAAAGATACGTGCATTAACGAGAGTTACAGCATTGCTCTATGCTAGAAGGTCATGAACTAATCTTATGCCTGCCTTTGTGTTCTGCCTTCTCTGGATTAACTTCAAGTTCGTCCCTCCTCTGCTCTCCGCAAATCCATAATTGGTACAATGTTTAAAGAGAAAGACGAAGGCTTTCTTACTGAAATAGGAGCTGGATGTAAATTAGAAGATAATCCTTATCTACTCTACGCAAGCTACGATTCCATTAATCTTGTTTCCTTTCTTTCGTTTTTTTCATTTCAAGCATCTGTGAAAGATGTCCATATTGGAAAGTTTTGGATTGGTTCTGAGGACATTTTCTTTAATCCTTAATCCCGAATATGATAACGCTTAATTGTTGTATGAGTTATATATTCAAAATACTATTTTACTTGGGCAAGCTGTCACTATTGTTTATTATTTTGATCGCAGTGGATTGATAACAACGGGGTAACCATTTAGAAAATTTTCAAATTTGGAAATTTTTGTCATTTAAACCGGTAACTGTCATATAAAAACGGAAAACAAAACAGATAATCAATAATTCCTTCGACGGATTAAAGTCATGTCATGAGTGTTGCATCACCTACAGGAGAAAATTAATTTTAGAGAAGAAATATACCGAGTCGATAGCTACAGTCGCTTAAGTGCGGCCAGTATTCAGGAGATAGTGGGTTCGAGCCCCACTTTCAGGAGCCCTGAAGATGTTTTTCCGTGATTTCCCATTTTCATACCAGGCAAATGCTGGGACTGTACCTTAAATAAGGCCACGGCCGGTTACTTCCCACTTCTAGCCCTTTCCTGTCCCATCGTCACCATAAGACCTATTTGTGTCGGTGCGACGTAAAGCAATATGCAAAAAAGAAAAAAAAAGAAAGAAAGAAAGAAGAAATGTTGTCCGAAACAATGTGAATGGTGTACACGAGCGTTAAAGGGTTGGTCATACTGATAAATAATTTTTCAAACAATTAAATCGATATCTCACGCCGTTCTTGTTTTATCAGCTACTGAAGTTTGCCAATCAAATCGCTTCGCGGGCGAATTGTAATGGGCTTTCCGAGGCGGTGTTGCTAAATCAACACGTGACTTAAGACCACATTGAGAGCCATACCGAGATATTGGCATCGAACACAAACACATCGTGGGTTTCAGCTGGTGTCACAATTGCTGTGGCACGATCCTGTCAAATCTGAGATCCGTGTTCAAATACCTCCCCTGGCGAAGTATTTCCCTTCGATTGGTGCTCTGAAACCGGAGTTAAGCCAAGTGTAAATTTACCAACACCGTCACGCAAAGCACATTTGAATTCACTCGTGACTGGCTAACTTCAGCAACAACGGCGCACGATATCGAATTACGTTTTCCAAGTTATCAGTATGACCAACCCTCTAACGCTCATACACCCGAGTCACGTTGTCTCCAACCACCCTGTATATTGATCGTTCAGGGCCTAGATGCGTTAGAGCGAAAGCCACCACTGTATCACCCAGGACTGACCTATTGACATTCTGAGCAGTCACATATTTAACGCGATGCAGTACCTGGTAACAGAGCCGGATGGCAGAGCAATAGACGTCAAACAAGCAGTAGTTCCTGGCATGAGGGCAATCATATTTTGAAGACAAGAATATCTAACTGTAGGTGAAAGATAGGATGTCACTGGTAAGACTCCAATTAGAGTATTGTTCTAGTTTATGTTATGTCGTCATTTGTATTGGTAGTACATCGCACTGATCACAGTATCCTTCACAGCGGTGCTCAATTTTCGCAGTACATCAAGAACTACTATCTTCCTTTAGGTGAAACCAGCACATACAAATTAGTAGGAAGGTGTAGGTTATACACGACTTTGCTAAGCTATCACTCTATCAGGACTAGGGCCCGGAATTTCAAAAAATGCATATGAGAATATGCAAATGGATATTTTGAACTTCAGTGCATATTTTGAACGTTAGTGCATATACAGACATGTCTTTCTCTTATGTGTGATCGATTATACATGATTTTTGAAAGAAATGAAGAAAATAATGAGCTCTGTATGTTGCACATCACTTGACAACATAAGAAACCTTCCCTGATCAAGGAAAGTTCTTTCAGTGTCGCAGTACAAGTAGGTAGATGTATAATGACGCTTTTCACACCAGCAATTTCATTCTTCCTAACATTCCCTTCTCCTTCTCCTTGCAGTAGCCTGCCAAGGTTTGCTTAAACAAGTGCGTTCATCTGTTAACTTGCTCATCGTCTATTGCAGTTTTTTGCCAGATTAAACTGGATTAAACTGTAAAAGTTCATAAAGTCTTTGCCAAAAGAACGTTCCGAGCAGTAAGTGCCCGTGCACAAGTATCACCCAGTTACGTTTGTCGACGTAGAACGATCATTTTCAGCGTATAAATTAATTCTGTCCGACATAAGAAGGTCATTGACTCCTGAAAACATTAAAAATTGTTGAAACCTACTGCCATGCATCATTTTGCAAGGAATGAAACTTGTTTATCAATGTAACACTGAGTTAAAATTAAATAATGTGTTTGGTAATTGTATTTTGTTTTATTTTTAGTGCATATTTTCGTGCATATTTTCGACAGTTTCAGCGCATATATGAATGCATAATTCTGGAGTTTTTCGTGCGTATAAATCCGGGCTCTAATCATGACACTGTAAAATGTCCATTGCGATGTGATCGAACTTGAATTTTTTTTAAGTGCAGAAATTATCTTTCTCCTGATACTCAATGGACATCTCAGTCTCATTCATAGCTGTCATAGCACAAAAGCTGCTGAGGTATGAGTGGTTGTAAGTCATGTTATTCAGGCTACGGTCAGTGTGTGAGTGCCATGAAAGGTATTGTTCATGAGGTCAGTGACGCTGCTATATCACTTTCTGCTTCATTGATAAGTGCGAAGGGAAACTATCTCACTGCTCCATTAGCCCAGTATGACTTATTATAGCACTATAATGGCCTTAAGCGCTTTCACTTTACACCAATGACGTACAACACGGATCCAACTTGACTCCGAGGTACTTAATGGACAGGTACACTGAAACAGGATGGGCCCAGAAAAGTTTAATACGGGGGTGTGAAATATAGACACGAGGTGAAATTTCAAGGGTATGTTCATCGTATGTTGAAAAGAAAGTACAAAACACGAGGTATTTTATATCTGAGTTAACTAGCGTTCAGATTTGATTTATTGTATTTCAGTTGGGTAACTACATTATTGTTCGACTGCACGGCTAAATGGTTAGCGTGTTGGCCTTTTCTCAAGGAGTCCCGAGTTCGATTCCCATTCCGGTCGTGGATTATAACTTTCACTAATTAAGTACGATGGCTCGGAAACTGGGTGAGACTGCATTCTTCGGCATTAAAATTCATCATAGATTGTTCTCCATCCTCACAGACGAGCAGGACGTCTGTACGGCAACAGGCCTCTCCGGAGGCCACATGACATTTGTTTTTATTAGAGCCGGGTTGAGTGGGTCAGGCGGTTGAGGCCCTGGACTTCTGATTCCAGCTTGGCAGCTTCGATCCTGGCTCAGTCCTATAGTATATGAAGGTGCTCAAATACGTCACCGTGATGTTGGTAGATTTAGTGCCACGTAAAAGTACTCCTGCGGGACAAAAGTATTATTATTACTATTATTATTATTATTATTATTATTATTATTATTATTATTGTTATTAAACATTATGATTCATTACAGAAAGTACAATATTCTAATTTTACAACACATTCATTAATCCAGGATTTAGTTGGAGTGTAATTGAGTTCCCAACATACTCATGTATTCATGGCGGAGTTAATGTCATCTGAGAGACTTCAAAGTTTGCTCACATAGAGTTGGAACGACGTCACTCAATGCAGAAAGGTATAGATACATACTTGAACATTCCATAAACAACCACTTCTCTGATAAGAGCCCAATGAATTTTTCAATGGAGACTTACTTCACCACAACAGAAGACTGAGGTATCTGCATCAAAGAGAATCCCGTCCTATAAGAAGCTCTTAATGAACGTTTCTGGTTAACTAGAAACCATAAACAACATCTTGCGTAAACTGTGTAGTCCCCTCTGCTGTAACTCATAGTTGCCGTGCGTTAAGCGTGGTTTTTTTCAACAGCTGAATATGGAGCTCCCGTCCAGCTGAGCATCCCATAGATTTTATCAGTAGAACGACTCAATGAGACTGATATCTGATACTGTCAGATCCATGCCCACATACAGCCCACCGGACCTAAGTAAAATTACACCCTCAAGCTTGCACCACTAACCAGTTTTTATTTTGATAAAGGAAGGGAACCTACCACTCTGTCCTTCTTTCCGTTGTGATATTTCTGATGCTACGGGGATCAGAAGATTAAAATCTCGAAGATCACAACAACGCAACAATTATTAGAAGGAGAATATTTCTACATTATATCATTCTTCCAGGGGTAAAAACAGATTTTTAAAAAATCGTTTTTTTAATCATTGTAGTAACCTACTAAGGTCAACGCTCTCTATTCTTTGACACTAACAACATTACTCATTTCGTCATAATATTGAAGAAATAGCTAAAATTTACTTCCAGATTATTCAAGAATACAAAACAGTCCCCGGCAAGACCCACTTGTTAATATTCTGAATATTGTAAATGAAAGTGGATTCAACCAGATAAGTCAGTTTGTCTATGTGCAAATATATTTTCTGCAGTTGTGCTGGACGCGGAAATTATTATTGGAAGTGAATTTACACAGATGTTTCTGTAAAAGATAACTATTAAATCTTACTAGCTAACAATACACAAATGTGTCATACATGGTTTGGTTTTTACTGGGCCACATAAGAAAATAATGCTTGGTCGGTATAGAACAAGTCACTTTCATTCACTGTCCAAAGCAGATATTTCATTCATTTTTTGAATTAAACAAAATACAACCAAAAAAGGCTGTTTCCAACCCGGAATGGTTTGACAACATCAGGTAAATTGGTGATTTCGTAATTTTTAAAAACACAAAAATGCTTCCCCCTGCGAAATGTATTTTTAACATATCTTGTCTTTCCCTGGTATGAGTGATACTAAAGTGGGGGGAACAGTGGAAAATCCAAAAAAACTCTGCATGACTTCTAGGATATCTTCAAAAAACCCATTGATTTTGAAATTATCATAAGGAGCTGGTCAGTCTTGAACAGGATCAGAACTAGGCATGGCAGACCTGCAGATTTGCTGTTTAATTGGAAGAAGGGTACCATTTCCTGAGTACAACTGTGGAGTGATGTGGCAGACCATCTTATATATAGTCACAATGCCCTTAACGATTTTACCACGGAGATATTTAAGATGAACTGAAGGAGACTCCGACATCATTTCTATGGATTAGTGACCTGAATTTAAATTTAAAATTATTGTTATAAATAAATAAATAAATTCCATAAACAAATTTATTTGTGCCAACCGAGACCATAATTCGTAAAGAAGCTCTTGCAGGCCCAGGCTCATACAGCCTTTACTCCCTTTTCACCTATACAAATCCATACTATGAATATTACCTCTTACTTTCTTTTACATTCAGTATTTCCCCTCCATTGTTCGAAAAACTTTATTCCCAAGATAAGATCTTTAACTAGTGATTTTTCTAAAACCATCTGTACCATTAAAATGTTCTAAAAACATAGCCTTCACGCCAGTTATCAATTTCGACGCCTTATATTACGCCACTGTAAAATCTTTCTGAGGATCTCTGCCAAATCTCGAACTGTAAAAATTCAGATACGAGTTTCACTCTACCCAAAGTCCGGCTCCTTGACTGAATGGTCAGCGTAGCGCTCTTCCATTCAGAAGACCCCGGATTTCATTTCCACCCGGGTCGGAGATTTTAACCTTAAATGGTTAATTCCCTTGGCTCGGGGACTGGGTGTTTGTATTTTCACCAATATCCCTACAGCTCATACACCTCATGCGACGCTAAGACCTGTTCTGTTTACCCTATATTTCAACGATATCGACAAATATAGAGCATAGAGCATAGAGCATAGAATTCATGAATAGAATTCGCTGCCGGGACGATACCTCCTATGTGAAATATTTTAGCTTGGAACTTTGGCCGGTAAGGTTTCGTCATCCAAGGTGCAATATTGTGTGAATATTGTCAAGGCATTCTCGCTATTCATAATGTATGTGCTGCGGGTCAGAATATCTCCAAAGATATTATCACATAGGAGGTTTTGTCCCAGCAGCGACGATATTTTAAATCTGATTAGCTATTCTAAAGAGAACTGTTTATTAATTAATTCTAAAAAAGATACAAGCTATTATAAACAGGGCAACGAACGCAGCTAAATATCCTAAACAAGAAGTTATTGTCTTTACTTTTGTTTGTGGTGTAGCTATACCATTTCAGAAGTCTGTAAGAAATCTTGGCATTATCATAATTGACACACTAGACTAGAGTGAGCACATAACAAGCATCTGCAAGAAAATTCACTCGTGACTTCACCATCTCGAAACTCGCCAATCACTTCTCCCCTCATATTTCCCATATTTAATTATTGGGATATTGTAATGATAAATGCCACCATGGAACAAACACTAAGATTACAGAGGAAAATGAAGTCATGCATTAGGTTCACGTTTTCAATTACATTTTCAACCTATATCACCTCCGATCATAAAATACTCTCCCGGTTAAAAGTCGATATAGTACGATATCTTCACATAGCAACTCTGGTATTTCGTCTGTTGAATGAATCTAAATCCCAGTATTTATTCTCAAAGCTTAATTATTTTGGTCTCCTTCTCTCATTAACATAACACAGGATCGACTACTACACTCTCAATTCCTCCGCATCGCTCATCATCATATAACCGCTCCTTTCAAGTGTCTGATACAAGGTTATAGAATTTCATTCCAGTCAGTGTTAGGAATAGCACCTCCTTAGCTTCTTGCAAGCGGTCTTTCCGAGTTTACCTATTAAATGTATAACCAGCTTGTGTGAATGCCAGTATGAATGGAAGAATAAATGAGGTTAGAATTTTTATTTTTATTATTTGATTATTCTGTTTTCTGACGTGTATTTGAGATATTATGTGGTTAAGTGTAAGAGAGGGCCGTGAGTCCTTATTAGTGGCTAATGATCAGCTTAAGAGCACCTCCCTGCTGATAGGTTCGCCCCATAGCAAGCTCACTACGGTAATATTGGCTAAAATCCACGGTGTTTTAGTGTTCGATGCTCATTTTTTGGCATGGCTTTCAAGATCGATCAAAGCAAAGACACCTCCGTACAGGCCATGAAGGCCCTTGGAGGAGTGGAAGGTAAAGGCTTACACCATTGTTAACCTCGGCACGTGATTGGGAAGAGTGCTTATCTTTACGCCCGGCCGCCTTTGCCCCCAGGAATTAACCTGGTACTAATTTTTGGTGTAGGCTGAGTGAACCTCAGGGCCATATGCACCTCCGGAAGTGAAAATCTCGTTTCTTAAATTCCACGACTTCCTGACGGGGATTCGAACCCACGTCCTTTCGGGCGAACCGAGCACGCCTTTACCGCCTTGGCCAGGCAGCCCCTCAAGCTCGATCAAGCCAAGTGCAAATTTAGCAACACCGTATTTTAAAGCCCATTTGAATTCGCTGATAAAATAACAACGGCGCGAGGCGTCGACTTAATTTTTTTCGAATTACTCATCAGTATGACACCCACTCTAACGCTCATACACTCGGTTCGTTTTGTTTCCGAACAAAACTCTACCCGACAAGACATTACAAAAAGAACTATTTTGAAATTTACAGAACTAATATTTTACGATACAATGAAAAACTGAAGCCCTTTCTGAAAACAATGTGGCGAGACACAAAACAATTGGGAATTTTCATACTGAAAGTTATCAGGATGTTCATGTTGGTTGATAATTGTTTAAATTAATTACAGCATTATCAACACTTACTATCAGAAATATCCTGTGTGGGATTGATATATCCCCATTGGATGCCTCCCCTGGTGGTGGACAGTGGAGTGCCTTCCAAATTTGTGTGGTACCGAAGTAACGAAATACTCGGGCCGGTCGAAACTAGCAAGCAGAATCTCACTCCAGGTTAGGAACGGCTGCAAAACAGGCCTGGCGAAACCACTAGAACAGCCTCAGTTCAAAGAATGAAGATGATATAGCGGCCGTCTTACCAAAACACTTTTCAGCTTACACATGATGAAAACTACCTCAAGAGAGAATATCCCAAGAGATAAGTAATCCTCTGTCGGAACAAGCGACGCAATCAGGCATTCAAATTCCAGAGAGCCTGAAAAATCATCCGGTAGGGCATTCTACAACTTCCATGCTTTCCAGCAGTTGAATTCCCTCTGTACAGATATTGAATCAATTTTCGGCCGTTAGCAAAAACATGTTGCTGTGGTGTACATTTAATACTTATTGTATAGTTGTGTATTATACAGTTATCTCCTCTCATGTTTAACCTCAAAACCACCTATTGTCTTCGGTACGTACACACCACAATACGCTTTAGAGAGCTTGTTTTGAAATATAGATGGAATGGTAAAGGGACGAAGAGAATATAGAAAGAACTTAGCAACCAACCCCATGGTAAAACATTCCTGATAGGCGTTGGCCTATTAAACGGCCTCTGGTCATTCCGATGACCTGCAGATTACGAGGTGCCACGTGGTCGTCATTCATGTGTATCTAGACCAGACTCACCATCTCACAGTCAGATAGCTCCCGTCCGATCCAGGTAAAAACCTCTGACTTCGCCTGTAATTTAATTCGGGGCCTCCGGGTAAGAGGCAGGGGCGTAGACCGCGGGGCAGGCGAATAGAATATAAGAACTCAGTACATTTGTCTTTTTATCACGAACACCATTCAACACCAGGTACGAGCAATTCCCAAGTCACAAGTAATTTAGCCAGAAACGCGTAAAATAAAACTTTAAGCCATAGTATTCTATTTCTAGATTATAGATTGTCTAATATATATTTTGTTAATACCTCAGTATAATAAGGAATTACCGATACTTGTTCCTATGCTGTGAGCATGACGCCTACCTTACAAATGGGAATGCGGATAACATTGGGTCTTGAAAGTATTTGATATGTTTTTGGCATAAGTCATCTAATTCATTATATATTTTTAGATCAAATTTCAGATATTGTGTACTATAATATTATATGGTTTCTTGTACGAATATTTCATACCTTTGACAGAGCGATATTTCGAGAAATTTTAATTTGGGCTCTGTGTTCGTATGGACATATGCTTAAAACTACAGTATTTATCTATTCGACTGCTATATGAGCACCAATATCATACATTATTAATGCTGTTCCTCGCAATTTAATCAGATTCGTCTGTATTCAAAGTTAAGAACAGTTACATTTATGTTCCAAGAATAAGACATGGATTAAGAAGAGATATTGAAACGATATCAGTCAACTAAAAGTTGCATCAAGTTTCAGGGAAAGGAGCTTACTTCAGGAAAATAATAAAAGTGAAAGTAGATGTTGTTTATTGTTTTAAGGGGCCTAACATCGCAGGTCATCGGCCCAAAAGTGAAAGTAGAAACTTAGACTTTTAAGTCCAGCAACATGTCTTGACACACATAATTAATATCAATTTCTGACTAAATTAAGGAGGATACATCCATCTGTTAATAATAATAATAATAATAATAATAATAATAATAATAATAATAATAATAATAATAAATGCCGGGATAACTAGCTCAAATGATAGAGCGGCGGCCTTCTGAGACCAGCTTGGTAGGTTTGATCGTGGCTCAGTCCGCTGATACTTGACAATGCTCAAGTACGTCAGCCTCGTGTCGGTGAATTTATTGGCACGTTAAAGAACTCCTGCTGGACAAAATTTCAGCACCTCAGAATCTCCGAATACCGTATTTGTAGTTAGTGGTACATAAAATCTATAACATGTTCATCATTAATAATAATAATAATAATAATAATAATAATAATAATAATAATAATAATAATAATAATAAGACACGGTGCCCCTTGGACAGAGGAGCGTAAGCAGGCCCACTCACAAAGAATGAGGGAAATTTGGGCTCTAAAGAAGGCCAAGTTCAGTGTCAAATGCAACAAGACTTAACGTGGTCCTTGATGGCCCCAGCGAATTATATAATAATAATAATAATAATAATAATAATAATAATAATAATAATAATAATAATAATAATAATAATAATAATAATAATAATAATAATAATAATAATAATAATAATAATAATATGGTTTCAGTTAGCGCGGGCTGGCATTTGGTTCTGATGGCATTTGATGCGCTGCGTGACAATTTAGGCGACAATTTCATCCGGTTAACTCCGCATTTCCCGGCACCGTAGGATATGGTCATGAATGCTCCTAATTCCGTTCTTCAAAAATTTTAATTCTCCCTGCAGGGTTTCAGAGTGCGATCCTGCAGTCCAGAGGCCAAAAATCTACTAGCTAATAACCAGGGATACCGGGCGAGTTGGCCGTGCGGTCAGGGGCGCGCAGCTGTGAGCTTGCATCCGAGAGATAGTGGGTTTGAACTCACTGTCGGCAGACCTGAAGATCGTTTTCCGTGGTTTCCTATTTTCACATGAGACAAATTCTGGGGCTGTACATTAATTAAGGCCACGGCCGCTTCTTTTCCACTCGTATGCCCATCCATCGTCGCCATAAGACTTATTTGTGTCGGTGCGACATAAAGCAAATAGTTTTAAAGAACAGGGCTGTATACAATAATAATAATAAACACAAAATCTATCGGACCGAGATGCAATCAGAAAAATCACGCTAACAGGGGTTCTAGGTGGAAATATGGTGATGATGATGATGATGATGATGATGATGATGATGATGATGATGCTTGGTGTTTTAAGGGGCCTAACATCGAAGGTCATCGGCCCCTAGGTGGAAAGAGTAAGACCACATGACATACGTCGTTGGAGCAACGGAAACGCACCACTCGTTGAGTATTAAAGAATAGACCACTGGGCTAAAACGAGAGTCAACAGAAGTTAATTCCACGTGGCCCTAAGCAACCCATCTACGAAGAAAAGAAGGAAATAATAATAATAATAATAATAATAATAATAATAATAATAATAATAATAATAATAATAATAATAATAATAATGATATATGTAAGAACGGAACTTTTAAAATACAGAAAGCTACGTACAGTACGTAGCTCGTATTTGGGAACAGAAGAAAATATATCCGATTTCTAAATAAGTGGAATGGGAAGCTAGAAGTTTTCAATGTGATATCTACGAATTCCACTTCCAACCTCTTGCTACTTTCAATCAGCGAACTTAGGGCGTCCTTAAAACAATAATTAATCCGTGACCTTCGAGGAAGTATGTATCCTAATTGAAGATGTAAAATTGCCATAAACTGGCAGAATAAGTCATACCCCTATAGAATAAGAACATTCAATCTCGAGTTGAATTAGTCGAAAATGAACCTTACATGCATTATACACTAGGAGTGCGTAAATACATAATGCAAACATACATTCCTACAGTACGGTACAGTAAGGTTCATTTTCCTTTACACGTGGGCATAGGAAAATGAACACAACTAAATTTGTTCTGATGGACTGCATAACTATATGTGGCTGGGAGGCGTGACCAGTTTTAAGGAGAATAATTGATAGGAAGAGCTTTGTGGAATACAACGTTTTACCGGTGAATGACGATATGTTTCTACGGGCTTATACTGAATACAGTATTTAAAAGTACTGTAGAAGGTAGAATACAGTACATACAGTAGTGAAACAAGAAAGATAGCCTACCTCCGTTAACACCTTTAGAAATTAAGTCCGTTATTCTCTTGTGTTTTTTTCTGTTAACTTTATTTTCTTCCACATACCTTTCAACAACATTTCTTGCTGTGAGAAACACTCCCATTCATATTCGACTGACTCTGTATGTAGGGTCGAAACCACACAGCCAAGATTAGTAAATGGAGCTTGTCATCCATGAGCTTCGCGGTTGCTTTCGTACGTAACCGGTAATAAATTCACACCTTTAAAACAGCGAGGCTGCACCGATTTTCCGATCACTAGAAATTTGTTTTTCTGTTCCCGTCATATTAGCTCTCAGCATCACTGTAACCGTTTCATTACTTGTTAACTGTTCTTCACAAGCCAAAAATGCCGTACTCCACAGTCAATGTTGTATAAAATTCGAGTTACAGTGTATTTCTTTTGCTTCAAGGGAGAAAACGTTTTCTTCAAGAAATCCAGAAATTCCTGTAACCGAATTCCGAGTAATTGAGATATAAATACATGTAAAGAATAGGTGAACGGCCGGAAAATTGAGGTTACTTCGAGATACTGAAAAGTCGAGTAATGGAGTTTCGAGATATCGAGGTTCAACTGTACAAGGCGCATTTCGGTATGTCACTCAGGATAACCTTAAAAATCTCTCTACCGGGCGAGTTGGCCGTATGGTTAGGAGCGCGAGGCTGTGAGCTTGGATCCGGGAGATAGTGGGGTCGAGCTTCACTGTCGGCAGCCCTGAAGATGGTTTTCCGCAGTTTCCCATTTTCACACCAGGCAAATGCAGGGGCTGTACCTTAATTAAGGCCACGGCCGCTTCCTTCCCATTCCTAGGCCTTTCCTATCCCATCGTCGTCATAAGACTTACCTATGTCTGTGTGACGTAAAGCAAATAGCAAGGGAAAAAAGGAAGAAAAATCTCTGTAATCCGAAACATGTTCAGGTAAAACTCTCAATGTGACAATAAAATGCCTACCGGGCGAGTTGGTCGTGCGGTTAGGAGCGCGCAGCTGTGAGCTTGCATCCGGGAGATAGTGGGTTCGAATCCCACTGTCGGCAGCTCTGAAGATGGTTTTCCGTGGTTTCCCCATATTCACACCAGGAAAATGCTGGGGCTGTACCTTAACTAAGGCCACGGCCGCTTCCTTCCCATTCCTAGGCTTTTCCTATCCCATCGTCGCCATGAGACCTATCTGTGTCGGTGCGACGTAGAGCAAAATAGCAAAAAGAAATAGGCTATATATAAATGACTGGAGTAAACTTCACACTAAATTATGTCTTTAATACTTCGTACCAGGTATTAAAAATGAATATATTTTTCAAACTTCTATAGGCTACGTATACTACCGAAGTATAAACATGCTTAAATGTGACCCTCAGATCTCAATCTGGACCAGAGGTATTTAAACTTTTTTGGTTGGCGCTTCCTCAAAATCCAATTGCTTAACCTTCGTACACCCAAAGTAAGAGTATATTGTCATTTTCCCAGGAAAAAGAAATATTGCTGCTCGATTCCAAGTAATATTAAACTAAAATCATCATCTACCGCAGCTAATCCCGCTTGCTCAGGTCTGTGCACTCGCGGAGGCATGCAAGACTGTGGCTGGAGATTTAAGGCCGCATGCCCTTCCTGACACCCCAGTAAAACCAGAAATCAAATCTTGGTTGCCAGGATGACAGATAAGTAGCTAAGCCGCTACACTACACTTTTCCCTATTAATAGCAATGATGTATCGTATACCGGGCGAGTTGGCCGTGCGGTTAGGGGCGCGCAGCTGTGAACTTGTATCCGGGAGATAGTGGGTTCGAACTCCACTGTCGCCAGCTCTGAAAGTGGTTTTCTATGGTTTCCCATTTTCATACCTTAATTAAAGCCACGGCGGCTTCCTTGCCATTCCTAGGCCTTTCCTCTCCCATCGTCACCATGAGACCTATCTGTGACGGTGCGACGTAAATCAAATAGCAAAAAAAGAAGAAGAATGTATTGTACACTGTATATATCGTCTCTGAGCAAAGGAAACCTCTTAACACCTTCGGAGTAATGTTTACAGAAGAAGCACAAAAGTGAGCGGTCACTAACGGCCGGAGAATTGTTCCTGTCATCTTCATTGCTTAACGATAGTCTTCTGTTCCCTTCTCAGGCAATGCGACAGGCCTTCATAAGACAGATGGAGAAACGTACTTTTCTCGTTAATGCAATTACAAGGTTTTCATTCCGTAGCAACGCTATATATGAGTATAATCATAAATGCTTCAATTACCATATACACACGGATACTGCGAAAAATTGAACCGAATGAGTGGATTTGGAAACAAGGAATTAAAATATAGCAATGCAGTATAAGTAATAATTGAGGAGCTATCTGACGGTGAGATGGCGGCCCCTGTCTCGAAAGCCCAGAATAACGGCCGATGGGATGCGTCGTGCTGACCACACGACCCCTCGTAATCTGCAGGCCTTCGGGCTGATGAGTGGTCGCTGGGCAGGCCGAGGCCCTTTCAAGGGCGTTAAGAGCCGTGGGGTTTGGTTTTGGTCTTGAGACGACCCCGTAAATCCCTAGTCGTTTGAACACCACTGACCTAGAAGACACTGTAATATTTATTCCCCGAGCTACTGAAGAGCTATTGACAACTTTAAAGTCATGCCTAGCATTATGACGTAGATATAAGCTGCAAATGTAGATAGTGAAAGGGTGAAGTTCTGTGTCGGCACATGGTTATAGTATATGAACTTCCACTTCACTATTTAATTCCACCTGTTTCTTCAGACTTTTCAAACCAAAGCAGTGCTGTGCAGGACAAGCCTAACTGTGACCAGGTGTTCACAATTTTAATTTATTAAATTAAATTAAACGATTTCCACATTTTACGTACCAAAGTTCAGAGTATAAAAAATTCATGGTCTGACTTGTAAAAATTTCGTAAAATTCCAGTAGTATTTCTGTGAAAAGTTAATTTAACACTGTTCTTTCTCAAGAAATTTAACACCATTTGAAGTGATATTTCGTCGTGAATGTGTTATTCCTATATTGGCATATACATTTTCTACTGTTTTCTCATACATAAATGATCTGAATTCGACGCCAAATAGCGTGAATGTCAATGCATTCAAGCAACCCACGATTATGCCACATGAGAGAATCGATTAGCTGTACCCACGCAACTCGTGGCTGCTACTTACATAAGTAAGCTGTATAATGTTAGCTATTATACCGTAGGGCATCTTAAACTTCTCAGGAAAGTTTATTTTCCAATGAATATTGGATTTGAAAGCTCTTCGTTGATCCTCTACACAGTACCGTAAGCAAAGTTTGAAGGCAGTTTATTGTTTGTGATGAACTAGTTCCTCCAGGGATCTCAACCCTTGTGTATATCCATCCATAATATTGGAAATAAGTGAGATGAGAATAATATATAGAACAAATCAAATTTAAATTTGGATCTACAAGTAGATTTTAACTAATTACAGTAATCAGATTAGCATTACCACCAAAATGTAGGTTCTTGTCTAAGTGTGAAATGGATTATAATTTGAATATCTCTTATTATAGAAGGGCCATTATTTAATATAGGATAGCTCTGAGGATAGCTCCTTTTATGAGATGTTGTCGTTATTCCTGGGGGATCTTTTAAAAGATAGGTCCAGCAGCCAGAGTTTCTCAGCACTATTCTGAAAAGCTTAAGACAAGCAACAACATCCTTTAGAAATGATGTGGCCCAAGTTGGGGAACATTTGCAAACACTTTACGTTCTTCTGTTTTGGGACTGGTTTTCTCTTGTGCTGAGTACTGTGCATCAGTGTGGTTGAGTAGTCCTCATACAGGACTCATCGACGCTCAAATAAATGCTAGTTAGTGTTTAAGATCTGACACCATCCAATCCGCTCCCACCTATTAGCTCCCAGTTCTGTCAGGTACAATGCCAACTGATTTAAGAAGAACAAATGCCCTAATTATAGAGTACAAGATAATCTGGACGAACTCTCAACTACCAGTTTTAGAAGACTTTCTTGCATTCGAACTGCAGAAGTTCCAGTCACGTCACCCACCCTTACGTGATGGAGTCATAAGGGTTGCTAACAGTTTTGACGTTTTGAAGGAATGGAAGATATCGCTGGACAGCCAGCACAAAGGTGTCTCAGCATATTTTTTCTAGTGAGCATCTTACCAGCGGACATCATCTGCTGCATAAATTGTACACCACACGGAATCGAATGAGGGCGAAACATGGATGATGCAAGGACTCCCTTTACAGGAGGAATTACACTTCAACGCCGAAATGTGACTGTGGCACCCCACGGCAAACAGTTATACATATTTTGAGTGAATACAAGTTGCGGTGCTATAGAGGTAGCTGTAGTGACTTTCTGGAACCAGCATCTGAAAGATTTTTGTTTTTGGTTTATGTTTTTCAAATTGCTTTACGTCCGAGACCTGAGATTCGATTTCATTACTTGAGTGGTTGTTGGGAACGGAATGGCGTATTTACCAACCAGTTATACTGAAGATTGGAATGCTGCTAAGTGAAAGAGATAACATTTGGATTTTAATAATTCTCTTCCACACAGCTATGTCATAAGTTTATTTGACCGAGCTCGATAGCTGCAGTCGCTTAAGTGCGGCCAGTATCCAGTATTCGGGAGATAGTAGGTTCGAACCCCACTGTCGGCAGCCCTGAAAATGGTTTTCCGTGGTTTCCCATTTTCACATCAGGCAAATGCCGGGGCTGTACCTTAATTAAGGCCACGGCCGCTTCCTTCCCACTCCTAGCCCTTCCCTGTCCCATTGTCGCTGTAAGACCTATCTGAGTCGGTGCGACGTAAAACAACTAGCAAAAAAAAAAAAAAAAAAAGTTGTATTTGATATGAAGGTGCTAGCCGACATATCCATACACTCTGATCTGTCGAGCGTGGTGAAGGTACGTTGGTCTGCATCGAGGTTCCTAATAACAACAAATATTCTTACGCATATTGTCCTTCCATGTTGACCTTCGATTTCTAAAAGGGCAACTTCAAGTGTACTAAAAGCGAAATTATAGCACTTACCACTGATGTTATAGTTTTAGTTTAACATTTAAGATATCAGTAGTAATATGAAATTGGTTTAAACATCCATAACCTTCGATAAACTATTAAAAAATATAGAAATCCCAAGCGCATACCTACATGATTTAAGGATATCCCGATATAAAGTGTTATCAAAAAACGCATTACAGATTTTGTACAAGTAGCTGCCATATTACCGGACGAAGCTATACTTAAATTAGTTTTTCTTCAGACCAACTATGTCGTACGTGAGTGAAATGTGGGTGGACTCAGCATATCTTGCTTTTAAGTCAGAAGTAACAGACATGAAAGCAATGAGAATGATTCTTTGTAAAAAAAACAAAAGGTGGGAAGAATGGTGGAAGGGTAGTCGAAATGAAGGGATGAAGGTTACAGTATGTTTGGAATAAACTCGATGGTTGAAGATGTACAAACATATCAACCGACTTCGGCGCTGGGGTAACGTGAGGTGAATGGAGGAATATATGATTCTTTTTACAATTTGCTTTAAGTTGCACCCACACAGATAGGTCTTATGGCGACGATGGGATAGGAAAGGTCTAGGAGTGAGAAGGAAACGGCCATGACGAGCATTTGCTTGGTGTGAAATGGGAAACCACGGAAAACTTTCTTCAGGGCTGCCGACTGAGGGGTTCGAACCCACTATCTTCCGGATGCAAGCTCACAGCTGCACACCCCTGACCACACGACAAACTTGCCCAGAAAGATATATTTACTAGAATAATAACTCACTCAACCTTGGAGAGTAGGAGGAGAAGATGGAGACGAGACGTTGATGGTCATACGCAGTTTGTAACGATTTAGCAACACGAGAGTAGAATTTAACCGCAGATATATTATACGTTTCAAGGTACTGACCTGAACTATTATTATTTGCGAAATTATGTAAAGAATTTTGGTGGAATGGTTTAAAATCAATCATGCCTAAACTACTGGACCAAATGAGCTGAAAGTTGGAATGGATATAACGCAGATTTACTACTCAAATACAGCTTATTTGAATCTCTATACATAACGCTTTGCATCGGGATTATTTTAAATTCCACAGATGTGTCTTTGGGATCAATGTTTTCCTATTTTACCGAAGTTTAATGTACTACGGTTAGAATTTCATATTCCTACTCCTATTTTAAACGATAAACTAAAATATAAAGGCAGTGATAAATTCAATTTCATTTCATCCAAAATCGAACAAGTATAGATCGGTGATCGACCGCTTCGAGGCTCACATGGCGAACAGAAACCGTTAGGGGAAAGAAGACAGGCTGTCGCATGAATAATACAAATATTTTGGGCTACAAAGGAGTCTTCCAGTAATGTGCGACTGCTGTTTAACGTAGTCTCAAATGGCTCTAAAGGAATATAATAATAATAATAATAATAATAATAATAATAATAATAATAATAATAATAATAATAATAATAATAAATAGGCTAGTTGGGGATGATGATAATGCTAAAATCCCAATAGCCTTATTGAAAAACAGTTCTATAACAGCGGAGAGTGAAGGATACATTTTTTGGAGTCGAGGAGGAGAAGAATATGAAGATTGTGGAGATTGTGGTGATTACTGTTTTAAAAGGAAGTACAACTGAGGGGAACAAGTTACTTATTGTCTTCCTGAGAACTTTTCTGAGAACTTTTCTAGTAGTGGCATTTTTTTAAGCCCGTTTGAAACTGTTTGCCTCTGATAGTCCTCTGACCTCCTGATGAGGATGGTTCCATTCGCTGTAAGTAAGATTTAAAGGAACAGGGCGTTTAACGAGGATAGAGAAGTATCTATTTCTGGAGAAGTAGTTGGAAGTCGCCTCTGTGATATAGTGGTTAGTGTGATTAGCTGCCATCCCCGGAGGCCCAGGTTCGATTCCTGGCTCTGCCACGAAATTTGGGAAGTGGTACAAGGGCTGGAACGGGGTCCACTCAGCCTCGCGAGGTCAAATGAGTAGGGGTGGGTTCGGATCCCATTTCATCTATCCTGGAAGTGGTTTTAAGTGGTTTCCCACTTCTCCCCCGTGCAAATGCCGGGATGGTCCCTAACTTAAGGCCACGGCCGCTTCTTTCCCTCCTCCTTGTCTATTCCTTTCAATCTTCCCATCCACCTACAAGGTCCATGTCCAGCAGAGCAGGTGACGCCGCCTGGGAGAGATACTGGTCATTCTCCCCAGTTGTATACCCGAGGCGATGTATCACGCTCCAGAACACTGCCCTTGAGGCGGTAGAGGTCGGATCCCTCGCTGAGTCCGAGGGAAAAACCAGTCCTGGAGGGTAAACAGAGATTAAGAAGAAGACGAATGAAAGAAGAAGTGGAAAAAGAAGATGGAAGCAACATTCTCCTGTTTAAATTAAGTCATAAGATACCGTTCAACTTTTGTGAATACAAGTGTATGTATAGGTCTCGTACGGCTGATGACGCACATATTTCCTTCAATATTATGCAAACTATGACATACGAGACTGTCCAGAGCGCGGTAATGCATTCACTTTACGGAGGAAAGCTGAGAAGCCGTTTAGTTCAAAGCCGCGACCAGCAAGCAGAGCATAGAAAAGGCAATTAGACCGCGAACTCTCAGCTTGAGAGAAACAATGGATGACGGGAACTAATGTGGACTGTTCCCCACAAGTTAATTGTTCTGGAAGTGGCTATTGTCTTCTGCTATCGACCAAAGGCAGTTAAGTTCCTTGTTATCGAGCTGGTGGACACCAAATAATGTTCACACCTGGGCCTAGGTCATTTCTAACCATTAGGACACAAGGAATTTCGGAATGAGCAATGCGGAGACAGAACCATTGCTTAGCGATACAGTTCGATATTTAAAGAAGATATCTCTAACCCCACACCGACGGATGATTTAAAGAATATCAGAATAGTTACTTAAATGCATGAAGATACACAACTGATACGGAGGAATGTATCAATCATCATCATCAATCATCAATGATATGCATTTAGTGGTGTCGTCTAGATGGTAGATTCCTTATCAATTGTTTACCTTTTTTCTAAACATTTTCAATGAACTGAGAAATTTATTATATTATTCCATTCACTTTTTCTAAAAGCTATGTTCGGGCGAATCGACCTAGAAAGATCTCTTGCCCCTACTTGCACCATATGTTAGGAACCCCGGGTTTGATTCCCGGCCGGGTCAGGGGTTCTTAATTGTAAATCATTAATATCCCTGTCCTGGAGACTGGGTGTTTGTGCCGTCCCTAACGTTCCTTTCCTCACATTCAACACTCTATAATTCCGCAGTTCCAATTACACGCAATTTCATATCATATGGTGCAAGTAGGGGGAAAAGATCTCTATAGGACGACGCCCCGAATACATAGCATTTTTTTCATGACTGGTAGCAGTTCCCACGGATGCTGCATTTGCTGATGATGATGATGATGATTCTTATTGTTTAATGGGGCCTAACATCTAAGGTCATCGGCCCACCCACCGATGCAAGCTGTACCTTACCCATTAGTGATTTAAATACACATAGGGGAGCACGTGTACCAGCAGTTCAAGTAGAAACAGGCATTATAGGCCTATGGCTGCCTGACATACAATGGAAACTTTAAAAGAATAGAAATTCTAACATTCCTCAAATAATAATCATTATCGTGTCAAATTAGTAGTTCATGTATTTATGAAATTGCACCATTCCGGTCCGTCTCAGTGCAGAACATCAAATTACGCTTGGACTTTGTGGGGGGGATCAAAGGATTGAGCTCAACTCCCAATTAGAGCTCCCCACTGCCACACTGATGAGCTGGTATGTCACTAAATAACCTCAAATCCTCACACGACATATTAAATGACCCTAGCAATGAATACGTCTCCTCACAGTTTCCAAATGTACTCTAAATATTCATACAGCATTGTGCGAATAAATTCCATGCATAGAATTCAGGATATATTTCACTGTCTTCACAGATTATGTACTCTAATTCTGGGCACCAATTGTGACAAAATAATACACTAATAAGCCTCAGCAGGAAGATTTTAAATTTTCGAAGGCCAATGAAATGCGAATGAGGGATTTTGCGAAAAACTTCGTTAGATTAGTGTTCATCAAAACATAACTATTCTTTGACGTAACTTGCACTAATGTCCGCCTCTGTGGTGTACTGGTTAGTGTGATTAGCTGCCACACCCGGAGTCCCGGGTTCGATTCCCGGCTCTGCCACGAAATTTGAAAAGTGGTACGAGGGCTGGAACGGAGTCCATTCAGCCTCAGGAAGTCAACTGAACAGAGGAGGGTTCGATTCCCACCTCAGCCATCCTGGAAGTGGTTTTCCGTGGTTTCCCACTTCTCCTCCAGGAGAATGCCAAGATGGGATCTAACTTAAGGCCACGGCCGCTTCCTTCCCTCCTTCTTGCCTATCCCTTCCAATCTTCCCATCCTGCCGCAAGGCCCCTGTTCAGCATAGCGGGTGAGGCCGCCTGGGCGAGGTACTGGGCATCCTCCCCAGTTGTATCCCCCGACCAAGAGTCTGAAGCTCCAGGACACTGCCCTTGAGGCGGTAAAGGTAGGATCCCTCGCTGAGTCCGAGGGAAAAACCGATCCTGGAGGTTAAACAGATTAATAATAAGAAGAAGAACTTGCACTAATAACGACACGTATTACCATTCGTAATCGTAGTGTGTTGATTTTTTTTCATAAAATAATATTTTTGGCGGGTACATACGAAGTCTCATACCACATCGTCATTAAAAATATATTTTCATCTAAGATTTTATCAGGGTTCTAAACAAATGTTATCTGGACTATAATTATGATTCAGTGTATATCCTTCCATTTACCTCTTGTAGCAGCATGTAAAAATTAATCTTACGTCCTTTGGAAATATGTTTAGAATGAGTTCCGAGTAGTACGAAAACTTCATTTTCCCAATTTCTTAGGGTCAGAACTTCACACGTATCTGGCTCAGTTTTACGGCTGGATGTTCTTCAAAAGGCCAACCGTACACGGAAGAACGTACTCATTATTTCGTATTTCTGTGGTGGCTGTTAGGATGTCGTGTAGTTAAAGGAGAACAGACACACATAGTTATCAAGCCATAGAAATTAAACATACTCGGATAAAATCATCGGCCCGGCCTGAAATTGAACCCATGTTCCTCTGTCACAAGGCCATTACGCTGACTGCAACTCACCAAATAACACTGTGCGATCTCAAATGATTCGCTTCATAAGGAAAGGACACCAATCTCGATTCTTTCTAAATGGAGGTAAACATTATTTGCCTATCTACAATGTTAGATCATTTCATAAAAAGGAAAACAGGCCAACGTTTACTTCAATGAGATTTGTGATCGGACTGTGCGCGTTTCATAGAGGAAAGGCCGAGTACATACCTGATGAGCATGAAGGGTACTTCTCGGAACTTTCCTATTGAACTACTGTGAAAGAAGGAGGATAAAATGATGGTGAATAGAGAAAAATGAACACACTCTCTCGTTTTAGATTCTGGTTAGTATCTTTCATTCTTTTTTGGAATTTGCGTAACGTCGCACCGACACATATGCGTTTTATGGCGACGATGGGAAGAGGAAAGGCTAGGAATTGGAAGCAAGGGAACGTGCCTTAATTAAATTACAGCCTCAGCATTTGCCTGGTGTGAAAGTGGGAAACCACGTAAAACCATCTTCAGGGCTGCCGACAATGGGATTCGAACCCACAATCTCCCGAATGCAAAATCACAGCCGCGCGCCCCTAAACGAACGTTATCAGAGGACTAGTAAATATGTTATCTAATTGTAAAAACAATATTTGAACTTATTTCTGTAATCAAATAAATAAACTCGGAGTGGTTAAAATAATATATGAATATATAATTGTTCTATTATAAAGGAACGATCATTCTGTGAGCTTTAAAAAATCCGTAAAATTCAGCTCTTGACGATAAATTCGAGAAACCCCTTAATAAGAATCCCAATTAATGCTTTTTTCTTTGTTCATTACTATTTTTACACTTGTACAATACTAGTAATGACTGCAGTCACGTTTTATTTGCTTCGCCCAACTTAGCAGAAATAGAGTAATGCCATTTATTATTAGCCATCTCAGACAATATTCACTGGAACGATGTAAAGTATCCACCTCCGTAGCGGAACGGTTAGTGTTATTAGCTGCCATCCTCGCGGGCCCGGGTTCGATTCACGGTACTGCCAGAAATTTTATAATGGCAGGAGGGCTGAAATGTGGTTGAAATGATACATTCAGCTCACCTTCATTGGGGGTGTGCCTGCTGCACCACCTGGGGGTGAGGACACGAAGCAGAGAAAAGTCATACTGCAGCTTACTATGTAAATTCCGAAAAACTACAGGTGTGCCGCTGTTGTCGATGGTGGTGGGAGTGTATTTGATTTTCAAAGTACCACAGTGTGCGTGTATTATGTGAGTCTAAACGGCTTAATAATTTACTGTGCCAAAAAATGTGTGTATAGGCGTAATTTTCTTATATTACTCTCAGTCCGGAACCTAGATATTCAAGTCGGGCTGCCCAAGCGTATAGAATAAGTGGCTTCCTTTTCTAACAACCAATAACGTAGAATCATGACAGGTTGTCCCTTGTTGGTGATTAATGGGTGTGTTCAACGTTCGGAATGGGTTCAAATGTTGATAGGCGAACAGCGCCAGCAAAACAGTTAATTAGAAGGGAAAGATAGGCGGCTGCTCGGCGTCTCATCAATATGCAAGGTGGTAAATTAACTCCGTGCAACCCATCCTTCCGTCTAGCCTGAACGCAAACATGGGCCTTAGACAATGTAACACAATACTAAGAGAGTCCAGGGTAGGCTATCAGCGCCAAGATAATCACTCGGAGCATGTCTGCCGTCCATGTGATAGTTTAGGAAATCATACTGTATGTAGAGCACAGTAAAAGGTGCAGTTTCAACCGATTTTTCCGTCTATAGAGGACATCAGCACTTAAATATCTTAGAAAAAATCATAGATTCCTCACGAAGTGCCACATAACTACATCAGAACAACTAGGTCACACTCAGCTCACACGCGCTTTGTTACATGGGCCAATTGTAGGAAGTGGACCATTTTGTCTTCATATGTTCATAGTCTATATAAATGTCATTGTGATAATTACGTTTTCACAACAATGTTCTTTTTTTCTTTTTACAATTTGCTTTACATCGCACCGACATAGGTCTTATGGCGACGATGGGGTAGGAAAGGGCTAGGAGGGGGAAGGAAGCGGCCGTGGCATTAACTACTGTACCAAAAACCCTGATTCTCTCGAATGCAAGCTCGCAGTTACGCGCCCCTAACCGCACGGGCAACTCGCACAGTATTTTGTTTTCAAAGCATAATTATTATTTCATTCAATTTTAATTTCATTTTTCGTAACGTATCATTACGAGAAAATAACATATTACTACTTTCAAAAACAGTAATTTTCTCCTTTTTAAATTCCTGTCCTTTGTCTCTAGACTTGAATACATTAAAAAATTCTAGTGAAGAGCAATTTATTTTTGGAAAATCCCGATGATATCTCTAATGGCGCGGGGCCTTTGGGCAGACCCTGGAGCAGGTTCTTCGAGTTAACGTAGTACAAATCTTATGTTGAAGACAGCACAAAACGTTCCGTTCTCAAGACAGAGGAATTAATCAATGTAGGTTAAAAATCCCCTGGAATCAACCTCAGGACCCATTTGACCAAAGACCAGTATGCTAACCAGTTATCCATTCAGACTGACAATCATTTAGACGTTAATATACATTACAGTCTAATTGTCTTTAAGGGAAGCGATGATTGTCATCATCTCGCTTCGCAAAAAATTGTAAGGCTATTAGGTGCAATAAATGTTTGAAAGGTTTTAATACCCCATTTAATGGACCACTCATACAAGATAATTTTGACTCTGTGTCAAGTGTCTTCCTTCAGCTTCGCCGAGACTATTGGATTGTTCAGTTATTAAATTGAGTAAGTCTGTCGTAATTTAAGTTAATGGCTACCAGCAGTTACACACGTCATGGATTCATTCTTCAAACGAACCGACAAGTACATGTTTATTATTTATGTTCCTATTTTTAGGCGAAATAGAAAGAAGCACTTTAATCCATGACAGGTTACCCGAGATTCCCGGATTTGGTGCTAGTGTGAGCACAACACTCGGTATACGGCAATAATCATGCCAGACATTTATTTCTAGAAAATAGATCTCAGAGAATTAGAGTGGGCGAAGCTTTATCAGATCCTGTAATAATTAAGAGGGGAATTCCTCAAGGCAGTATTATTGGACCTTTATGTTTTCTTATATATATATAAATGATATGAGTAAAGAAGTGGAATCAGAGATAAGGCATTTTGCAGATGATTTTATTCTGTATAGAGTAATAAATAAGTTACAAGATTGTGAGCAACTGCAACGTGACCTCGATAATGTTGTGAGATGGACAGCAGGCAATGGTATGTTGATAAACGGGGTTAAAAGTCAGGTTGTGAGTTTCACAAATAGGAAATGTCCTCTCAGTTTTAATTACTGCGTTGATGGGGTGAAAGTTCCCTTTGGGGATCATTGTAAGTATCTAGGTGTTAATATAAGGAAAGATCTTCATTGGGGTAATCACATAAATGAGATTGTAAATAAAGGGTACAGATCTCTGCACATGGTTATGAGGGTGTTTAGGGGTTATAGTAAGGATGTACATGCGAGGGCACATACATCACTGGTAAGACCCCAACTAGAGTATGGTTTCACCGAGCTCGATAGCTGCAGTCGCTTAAGTGCGGCCAGTATCCAGTAATCGGGAGATCGTGGGTTCGAGCCCCACTGTCGGCAGCCCTGAAGATGGTTTTCCGTGGTTTCTCATTTTCACACCAGGAAAATGCCGGGGCTGTACATTAATTAAGGCCACGGCCGCTTCCTTCCAATTCCTAGGCCTTTCCTATCCCATCGTCGCCATAAGACCTATCTGTGTCGGTGCGACGTAAAGCAAATAGAAAAGAAAAAGAGTATGGTTTCAGTGTATGGGACCCTCACCAGGATTACTTGATTCATGAACTCGAAAAAATCCAAAGAAAAGCAGCTCGATTTGTTCTGGGTGATTTCCGACAAAAGAGTAGCGTAACAAAAATGTTGCAAAGTTTGGGCTGGGTAAAATTGGGAGAAAGAACACGAGGTGCTCGACTAAGTGATATGTTCCGACCTGTCAGCGGAGAAATGGCGTGTTATGACATTAGTAGACGAATAAGTTTGAGTGGCGTTTATAATATTAGGAAAGATCACAATATGAAGATAAAGTTGGGATTCAAGAGGACAAACTGGGGAAAATATTCATTTATAGGAAGGGGAGTTAGGGATTCGAGTAACTTACCAAGGGAGATGTTCAATCAATTTCCAATTTCTTTGAAATCATTTAAGAAAAGGCTAGGAAAACAACAGATAGGAAATCTGCCACCTGGGCGGCTGCCCTAAATGCAGATCAGGATTGATTGATTGATTGATTGATTGATTGATTGATTGATTGATTGATTGATTGATTGATTGATTGATTGATTGATTGATTGATTGATTGATTGATTGATTGATTGATTGATTGATTGATTGATTGATTGATTGATTGATTGATTGATTGATTGATTGATTGATTGATTGATTGATTGATTGATTGATTGATTGATTGATTGATTGATTGATTGATTGATTGATTGATTGATTGATTGATTGATTGATTGATTGATTGATTGATTGATTGATTGGGTCTGTGCGTGGGAACCTTAACTTTAAATAGGCAAGACGGAAAGTTATGACCTCTATAATACGATATCATCGATATCTATCGGGTGATTCACCAGCCCCTTGTCCGACTCGTTGGCTGGTCAGCGTACTGACCTTCGGTTCATATGGTCCTGGGTTCGATTCCCGGCCGGGTCGGGGATTTTAACCTTAATTGGTTAATTCAAATGGCACGGGGGCTGGGTGTATGTGTTGTCTTCATCATCATTTCATCCTCATCACGACGCGCAGGTCGCCTACGGGAGTCAAATTGAAAGACCTCCACCTGGCGAGCCGAACCCTTCCTGGGATATCCCGGCACTAAAAGCCATACGAAAATTCATTACCAGCCCCTTGCGAAGTAGTTTTATGCATCCCTCGTCGCTTATACTACAAATCTGAAATATATCGGTCCCTCTCCCTAAACAGGGGTAATATAACGAGATGTGTGTTTACGAGCTAGAAGACAGCAGGAATCGTGAGCGCCACTAATATTCATTATGGGTGCCACGAATGAACCCGTAAAACGATCACAAATACAAAGGAAAGGTACCTTACAACAGGAGGTCCACACACTGACCAGGAGCAGGTATTGTATAGGCTGAAAACTTCGCGCTGCATATCAAGCCTCACAATAGCTCACTTGCCCGAGGCGCGGTGGGAGCTATGATCGTAGACGATGCTCGAATGTTTGAATCCCTCGCAAGTTTTATTTTAGCCAGTTGACTGGAATGTGTCAAGGTTGCACACTTAATATTTTTCACAGACTGATTTGTTTACTTGCCCCTAGAAAGGCACTCAGCAACTGTTCTGCAGGAGTTCGAATGTGAGGAGTTTGATCATCCAGCGTACAGCCAGCACAAAAATATCTCAGCTGACATGCTATAGCACTAAACGCACGGACTGAAACCTTCAAATGGTTATTAGATATGGATTAGGGACTGCATTCAATGTATAACCCTGGACGTTCAAAGTAATGAAATTACACCTGTCAATTGTTAAACTTATAACCGAAAATGCTTACCGGCAAGCTATACATACACAAATGTGCACATCCATTACTGATTAATAATGTTATTGAGTTTACGTCCCACCAACTACTTAGGCCATCCAGAAATTAAGTCTCCCTATTTATCTTCTTGTAAAGTAAACGTATTTTGAAGGGGTATGCGAGCATGCGAGAGAGATCTGTGACGTAGCAAACATATACCAGCCAAAAAAGACCCGCCTGGTGTCAGTACCGCAGCAGCAGTTGCTAGAAGGGGCAGCTCATATTTTTTCTCCTGCCACCTGCGAAATCCGGTCTGTGCTAATACTTTCTACGGAAACTGCGGTGGAATGCTCAGTGCAGTTGTTGTACTGATCCACGGCAATGATTACCCATATACGGTTCAGCGCTCAGCAACTTTTCTGCAGACGTTCGGCTGGGAGGTGTTTGAATATCCACCGTACAGTCCTGATCTCGCTCCCAGTCCCTTTCATCTTTCCTCCCACCTCAAGAAATTCCTGTCGTCCTGTCATTTTCACACGAAGGAAGAGCTGATGACGTATGTCCCATCCGGCAGATTTTTACGTCAACGGCATACAGAAGTTGATGAAACAATATAACAAGTGTCTCAATTCTGTTGGTTATTATATCTAAAAATAGCTCCAACATTGCTGAATCGGGTGCCAGTTAAGATTTTCATGTAACTATGTTGCCTCTTTTTAAATAAGGAACCGAGCTCGATAGCTGCAGTCGCTTAAGTGCGGCCAGTATCCAGTATTCGGGAGATAGTAGGTTCGAACCCCACTGTCGGCAGCCCTAAAGATGGTTTTCCGTGGTTTCCCATTTTCACACCAGGCAAATGCTGGGGCTGTACCTTACTTAAGGCCACGGCCGCTTCCTTCCCACTCCTAGCCCTTCCCTCACCCATCGTCGCGACGTGCGACGTAAAGCAACTAGCAAATAAAAAAAATTAAATAAGGAAACTTATTTTCTGAATGGCCCTCGTACTTTTGACAGTTTACGGAGACGCCGAGGTGCCGGAATTTTGTTTCGCAGGAGTTCTGTAACGAACCAGCGAATCTACCGACACGAGGCTGATGTATATGAGCACATTCAAATTCCACTGGACTGAGCCGCAATTTGAGCCAGCCCTTGACCACCTGAGCTACTCAGCGCGGATATTCATGTATTAATTGTTACGGAGTTATCCGTGGTAGTTAGAGGTGAAAGAAGGTGCGGGCGGGAATAGGTCTCAACTTACGAAATTATGTTAATTTAAAACTTTAACAAAGGTTATATTTTCTTTTCAAAATCAACAGATAACAACAACAGAGTAACAGGTACCAAGTAGCGGGAAAACAATTTAAGAAATTACAATTGTTACAAGATTTGGGCTTCTAGCCCCAAGATTAATTTCTGAGCTCTCAGCTCACCACCACAATAGCTAAAGGGCAGAAAACCCCTAAGTACGAGGAGCACTTGCTCCTAATTGCAATGTTAAGATGAAAAGAGCAGACCCGCTCTCAATTTTACAAGCCTATCAAAGGCTACAACAAGGTTCATTCCTAACTGCCCTTAAGGCACACATACCATGAAACAGGGGTATCTTGTACCCAACCTACAGGGCCTTCACATGAAGAAAACAAACTCAGGGTTAATTAAATGGCCCAAAAAACCAAACAGACTGGAGGCGTAGCTTGCACTCCTACATGAAACTTCTTAAAACCTAGGTGGCACTCGGACAGTTATACAGGGACTAATCCCATACTAGGGAGGTGACTAGTTGGCAAATAAGTTTAAGACTTTAAGAAGGAAGAGAAAAACGGTTACGAAAACATAGTCACCTCAAATTCAAAATGAAGGGGAGTTCGAGAGGGTTAAGCACTCTCTATCCCAAATTGCGGCTAATTTACATGAATACAGTAAGGTTTACATTAAAAAGGATTCGAACCTTCCCCCGCGGGTTAAAACTGCTGAGCTAGCAAGAAATGAAGATGTTAACAGGCCATTACCTTGTAGATGAACTGCTGCTTGGAGAAAGAGGCGCTTCCCGCCCCCTGCTATATATGTACACACACTGCGAAAGATGTTACTGAAGTGGCCCCGAGACCAGAAAATCAGCAGTTTTTATACCCTCGTGGAAAATTCGAGACCTTTCAAGAATGAAAAAGACACACCCCTTCAACTTTATTGGTAGACTAGGAATTACACATGGAAACCTGAGGAAGAAAGCTATGATTGGAGGAAAATTAATTACAAGAATTAATGGTTGGTTAAATTCAAAACTGGCGGAAAGAGAAGGGTTATACTGCCAACCCAAAAAATGACTAAAAGAAATTTAACAAAGAACAAACTTATGAATAACTAATTTCTTCAAAAAAAAAACAGTTCCTTCACTTCGCACTAGGGTGCACAGTTATAGTTCTTAAGTAGTGCCATCTAGGAGAGAATGTCCACACTTCTTGCTACAGAGCAAACAAATACAAATCGAAATAGACATAGTTCAGAACACTTCAAAATTTACAGTAGAGACATCTTCCGAGAAACCTTTGATTTAATACAGATTTTAAAGTTCGGAGTTTCTCCTGTAGAGAGGTTTTAACTGGCGCAATATTTGAATTCGCGGCGTGGAGGTGTACCGCCCGGTACATTAATTATTATTTCATTATTACGTGAATAATATAAAACATATTTGACAAACTCTATTCACATGAAATTTACTCCTGAGGTGACTTAGATTGCCGTCGCACCGGCTGGAGGGAAATATTCAGTAATGTCATATTGTCGGATAGCGACACGATATTTTAGATTCTTTATTTCAATAACTTTCAGTTGTTTTAAATTTCAGATAATCTTTTTCACATCCTTGATTGATGCACTCAATGCACAATTGTTTTAATGTCAAGTCACTGTAAATATTGCATTACACATAAAGATTCTCTGAAGAAACTCCTTTCTATTGCTAAGTTTAAGTAACTTTAACCATTAAATATTTAGAAAGAACGTACAAGAAATTTAGTTCATTTTCGTCTGGTCTTAATAATCAAGAGATTTAGTAAGAATTTTGGTATATGTTTATTTACTTTTTGCTTGAACATGGTGCAATTTAATAACCATTATGTCATTCAGATTACTAGCTGGATTCATGCACGTTACATTTATTAAGAAACCCCTCCATTATTGGAGGTGACAGGTAAATCATGAATGAAATCTCAATCTGGACAGCTGATGGAGCCTCAATTCTGATTGTGAGTGTTTTTCATTTCACATGAATTAAAATGTTCAGCAAAGGAAGTCTGATGAAAGGGGGAGAAATACTGGTAGAGATAGCTCCAAGGGAGGTCTGATAAGAAGGTTAACTACTGGTATGTCTGACATATCCGTCTGTTTCTCGCTGCCTACAGCTGAGGAAAATATCGATTGCAGATGCCAGCACGAGCGGCGCCCGCTGCTATTAATTTCAGCGCTGAAAGAGCTGAAAGGAGCTCATTATGACAACAGCCTAGGGCCATGACGTCGTCACGACGGACAACACTGTACAAAATGAGCTCGTTACTTGCGTAAGCAAGACACCCCACCGGCAGGGAGATGGACCTAAATGAATGAGAAACGCTGCGTTTAGTGCCAGAGAATTGCCACTGGACTGCAAGAGATATTAAAACCTCACTCAGAGTCACACATTACTTTGTTAAAAAAAAACTCAAAATTAGGCTCACTTGCAATGCGTATGATGAGATATTCCTATATAATCAACAGTTTCTTGCTACACCGAAATTGATTTCCCTTCGAAAGACAAATATTTGGAGCTCACTATCCGTCACTCTCACCAGGTTTCAGAAATATAAGGTCAAAATACATATGCGTTCTTCCGGCTTCTTTCTTTTCTGTTCCCAATTTCTAAATTGGGGCTCCGGCTGCCTCCTCACACCTCACGCTGAAGAGGTTGCCAGCCCCGCAACTAAATGTACAGACTAATAGTGCATGCTCAATCTTGCGTGACGTCACTAACCGGGCATTACGAAATGTGGGCAGCCGATTACGTGTGCAGGCTTAACCTCACAGGCTTGGATTCGACTCCAGGCTTAACCTCATAGGTGCGTCAACCTAACAGATCCAAGTTTGATGTCAAAGAGTGCAATCTTAACCTAACAGACTTGGATTCAACTCCAGGCGTAACCTTACAGGGGTGTTAAATTTACAGACCGTAGTTCGATGCCCGAAGAGGCTAATCGCATAACAACGCAAGCTTAACCTTACATGGTTGGATTCGATTCCAGGCCTAACCTAACCCGTATACCGGGCAAGATGGCTGCTCTACATTATTCTTGTGCGCAGAACTACCTCAGGTGATCACAACTTGCATCTTACGACCTAATAGTTTTATCGACCTAACTTTTGGGAACTTACGCAAGGGGTACTAGGCAGGAAAGCTGTTATACACTCTTCTTAATGAACTCACTCTAGACAGCTACCTCAGGAGCTCATAACTTGTAACTTAGGACCTGTTAGTTTTATCGGCCTAACTGTTGGGAAATGACGCAAAAGCTACTGGGCATGATGGCTGCTACTACTCTCAAATACGTATTTTTGGACATTTATAATATTCTCCCTTAACTTGTTTAGAAGGCTCAAAATAATCCTAAAAGGTACCATCGATCCCTGGTGTAATAGGGAAGAGCTGAAGACATTTCATTATTATTAGCTAAGAGCTTGTTTATTGTTAAACAATATTGCCATTTGGACTGCTACAGTTGTGTTTATGGATACGCTCTGATTTTGAACTATTCTGAAGAACAGCCGAAGATGGAGTGACAAGTAGCGAAAAACGAACATTTCCGACATGTTCTTCTGTTCTGACTTAGCTAAGGAGCAGAAGCAACTGAGACCACTCGAATCATGCGCACTGTGTACGGTATGAACACCGGTTAACCGTTTTAAACAGGGTTACTCTGATCTGAAGGCAAATCCACATTGAGGAAGACGATCAGACGGTATCGCGTGAAGGGAGTTCTTTTCTATACATGTAAATGTCACTCTTGGCATCAACTTAGACACTTTCACAATACAAGGAATATGACCGGGACAACATCATGTGTTGCTATTGTACGACAATGCACGCCCGCATGCCGCTATCATGTCAAAAGCAGTTGTCCCAGAGCTTGGTTGGTAGGTCCTAACACACCTCTCATTCTCCCCGCCTTGTCCTCTCCTATTTTCACCTCTTCCGCTCTTTAACGATCAGTACGCAAGGATACTATTTCCGTCATTAAAATTATCAATCAGTCAGTCATCACTAAACTTCATCTTGGGCAGTCGCCCAGGTGGCAGTTTCACTATCAATAATTGATTACCTAGACTTTTCTTAAATTATTTTATCTAACAATTCCCTTTATAAATTATTGTGATTTTCAAACCTCACTTGTCGAATGAGGTAGAGACACAACACAACTGGTTGTTACCATAAATCAGTAGATTCCTCAAGACGTAGAATTGAATCAATCGCTCCAGGAAAAATTTAATTGATAATACAGAACACTATACTTATGAAGATCATGATGATGATGACGACTATATTGATGATTATTGACTAATGTGTAGTGTGTATCATCATTGTATCCCATTATACCAATGAAGAAGTGCAATAACGTCAACACGTCTCGAGGTATGCTTCAATTGATTATTATTATTATTATTATTATTATTATTATTATTATTATTATTATTATTATTATTATTATTATTATTATTATTATTATTATTATTATCCGCCTCTGTGGTGTAGTGGTTAGCGTAATTAGCTGCCACCCCCGGAGGTCCGGGTTCGATTCCCGGCTCTGCCACGAAATTTGAAAAGTGGTACGAGGGCTGGAACGGGGTCCACTCAGCCTCGGGAGGTCAACTGAGTAGAGGTGGGTTCGATTCCCACCTCAGCCATCCTCGAAGTGGTATTCCGTGGTTTCCCACTTCACCTCCAGGCGAATGCCGGGATGGTACCTAACTTAAGGCCACGGCCGCTCCCTTCCCTCATCCTTGCCTATCCCTTACAATCTTCCCTTCCCCCTTCAAGGCCCCTGTTCAGCATAGCAGGTGAGGCCGCCTGGGCGAGGTACTGGTCATACTCCCCGGTTGTATCCCCCGACCAAGAGTCTGAAGCTCCAGGACACTGCCCTTGAGGCGATAGAAGTTGGATTCCTCGCTGAGTCCGAGGAAAAAGCCGAACCTGGAGGGTAAACAGATGATTATTATTATTATTATTATTATTATTATTATTATTATTATTATTATTATTATTATTATTATTATTAACTTAAAATTTCAAACATTAGGTGAAAATTGTATGGTTCTCCTGACGCACTATTTTCTGTCAAGCCGCAGATGTTTTTCTGCTCCAAAACCGGCCGTAGTCGAAAATCCGTTGTGGATACAGGAGAACCAACGCAATTCACTGCGACGCACGTCAGCTCTTCCCGCACGGGCGCCAGTCCGTGATGCCGCGCGTCCGCTCTCCCGCCTCGGTGGTACTAATCACAGGCAACGCCCAGACCCATGGTATTCTTCACATAATGGTACTAATCACAATTAACGTCGACTCACGGTGTTCTTTACTTAATGGTACTAATGACAAGTAATCTCATGGTTCAATTCCTTCATCCCTTGATCGCCCTTTTAGTAGCCTCTTACAACAGGTAAGAGTTACCGTGGGCGTATTCTTCGTAGAAAAAGGAAAGTCACCTCCGGACAGGCCATGAAGGCCCTTGGAGGAGTGGAAGGTAAAGGCCCGGCCGCCTTTGCCACCAGGAATTAACCTGTTACTCATTTTTGGTGTAGGCTGAGTGAACCTCAGAGTCATATGCACCTCCGGAAGTGGAAATCTCGTTTCTTAAATTTTACGACTTCCTGACGGGGATTCGAACCCCACGTCCTTCCAGGCGAACCGAGCACGCCTTTACCGCCTCGGCCAGGCAGCCTCTTGTTCTTCGTAGAAGATACTGAAATAAGTAAGTACGTAAGTAAACTCGTGTCCTCGTCCTGAGTTGGCGCAGGTCTCTTCAGGCACACCCCCAATGGAGGTGAACTGCATGTACCAATTTCACCACATAACTAGACCTCCTGTCATTCTTAAATTTATGGCAGTAACGGCAAACGAATTCGGTCCCCCAAGGACGCCAGCTAATTGTGCTAACCGTTACCCTACAAAGGCGGACATACTGAAATAATAACCATGTTATGATTGACGAGCTTGTATGCCATTTCTTTTACGACGAAGTCTAAGAGTCTAATCGATGATGTACATTACTCGAAATGCAAAAATATTTCACATTTCTATCTGATTGTGTTGAAACTATTATGATACACGACTTACAATGGAACTTTTAAGCTATATTGTGTTCATTCCTGAGTGACTGCATTGCAATTAGGTTATCTTTCCGTAAATTTCGAATGTCATCCAGCGTGATTGCCTGTAATGTTTCACTACTCAATCTGGCGACTTGACTAGGCAGTGTGCGTCAGATTGCTTTGAAATTACATTCACGAGATGGTGTCGGTAGCCATGAAGATGATTTTCCTTGGTTTCCCATTTTCACAATAGGTAAATACTTGATCATAATTAAGGCAACGGTCATTTCATTCCCAGTCCTAATCCTAACCCATACCATCTTTGCCATAAAAGCAGTATAAGACTGCGCGACGTAAAACAGATTGAAACAGAAAATGATTCCCCACTAGCAATTCATTTTAAACTTCGATTATATTTGTTGGTACCATATGCCTCATTATTATCCTTTCTTTGCTATGGAGTTTAGAGATTTGTGTGAGTTATTGTAATATTACGTCTTCATTAAATTGTTTGTTACAGTTTTTAGTGTTACATTTTATTATTTATGTTTCCATATAATTGTATTGCCTTAGTACAGGTAAAAACACATATTGCCACCGTAATTATTCCAAATTACAATATAATATATTTGATGATGATGATAATAATAATAACTATCATGTGTACCTGTTCCTCGCACGGGAATTTGCTGTGGATTACATGTTGCCTATCAGGTATTTATGCGAAGTAACATGTTTAACAAGTTTAATATAACATGTTAAAATGATATTTTAATATGACAGCGCGTAGCATTAACGAGAAATATGATGAAGCTGAACGAAGTCGAGAGAGAATGAGGATGATTTCCGAATTTATTGTTCGGTGCAGTTCCTGGTCCGAAGTTGTGCGAAACCCGTGGTTTTAGGTTGCATCTTGTAACTATCTCTGATCACTGCCGTGGCGCTCTGGCGGTGATGATACCTTCTTTAATATCTGCCCTATTGAAAAGAGTAAAATGACTCTTTTGTTTTTTCGATTACCCACTTTGAAGTGACATGTACATCATGTCCCATGGGATTTTGACTAAAAATACAATTTTTCATAATCATCTGCTATATTATCTGTCGTACGATAAATACGTACATGGCAAAAAGGAACGAAAATAAACGTTTGTTATATACAGTCTTATGATAGATCTAATATTAACGAAAATATTTTTGAATAGTCTTCCTATAAGCAACATCTCCATGTGATTACCATGGCATCATATGCACCCGATAACACAATCCTGAGTGAGAAGATTCCAAATAAATAATTTGGTTCAATTAATTACAGTCAGTTTACCACTTTTAGGAGTGTACAAATAGATAAATAGCCAGACAAACTGTCAGACAGACAGACAGACAGGCAGACAGACAGACAGACAGACAGACAGACAGACACCAAAAGGAAACATTCTGTTTCAATTTTTCTCGGTGTTCAGCTTCATTAGTTAGTGGTTAATATTGAAGCCGAGCGAACTGTTATGCATCCTCTGATTTTCACCCTTTATGGATCCTCCAAAAAACTGTAGGTCTGCGAGCGTGCCCGTCACTGGCTGCAGAATATGAACCCCGTCAGAGTCATTTGAAGGGTAAGCGAAATATTATGTACATAAACATTTGTTTCTTTATTCTTTTTTTTTACAATTTTCCGTACGTCGCACCGACACAGATAGGTCTTATGGCGACGACGGGACAACATGAAAGGCCTAGGAGTGGGAAGGAAGCGGTTGTGGCCTTAATTCAGGTACAGCCCAAGCATTTTCCTGGTGTGAAAATAGGAAAAATATACTGAAAAGGAACAGGCGTTTCACACATAGTCCACACATTTTACATATAATCAATAGTGTAAAAAAATTGAAAAACTCTTCTGGTCTTCCTATAAACCACCAGTATATTCAGTGATTTTTAAATGATATGGATATCGCAACCTGCTCCTGGATGAGTAGACTCTAAATATGAAGTTTGGTCGAGATATAGGCTAAACAATAGTGTAAGAAAAATTAAACTGTAAAAACTCTTCTTTTATTCCTATAAACCCCCGCCTACTCAGTAAGGTTTAAATGATATGCATATTGTAACCTGCTTCTGAATGATTAGGCCCTAAATATGAAGTTTGGTCAAGATGTAGTCAATAGTTTAAGAGAGAATTGAAGAAATCTCTTCTTATCTTTCTATAAAACCCCTGTCTCTTCAGTGATTTTTAAATTATATGTATACCAAAATCTGCTCCTGGATGAGTAGCCTCTACAGTAAATATGAAGTTTGGTCGAGATAAAACCAATAGTGTAAAGGAAAATTTTAAAAACCCTCTTCAAGTGTTCCCATAAAACCCCAGTTTCAGTCATTTCTTAATTACATGCATATCGAAACCTCCTCCTGAATGAGTTGATTCTAAATACAAAGATTGGTGGAGATCTATCCAGCCGTTTCATCGTGAAGGTGAAACAAACGAACAAACAAATAAACAAACACGCAAGCTAAGAACCACTGATACGGTCTTTAGTTGACCTCAAACGGATAAATATATCAAAAATAATGCTAACTAAATGAAATTACAGACAGCGGACCCTCTACAATCTATACGATAGTAATAATGTATTTCACAATGACAAAATTTCCCGGAACTAGAGTATAAATACACTGACTGACAGAGCAAATGCAACACCAAGAAGGAGTGGTCAGAACTTTATGCCAATTGCAGGGTAGACTGACGTCACTGAGGTATGCTCATGATGTGAAATGCGCCGCTGTGCTGCGCACGTAGCGAACGATAAATGGGACACGGCGTTGGCGAATGGCCCACTTCGTACCGTGATTTCTCAGCCAACAGTCATTGTAGAACGTGTTGTCGTGTGCCACAGGACACGTGTATAGCTAAGAATGCCAGGCCGCCGTGAACGGAGGCATTTCCAGCAGACAGACGACTTTACGAGGGGTATGGTGATCGGGCTGAGAAGGGCAGGTTGGTCGCTTCGTCAAATCGCAGCCGATACCCATAGGGATGTGTCCACGGTGCAGCGCCTGTGGCGAAGATGGTTGGCGCAGGGACATGTGGCACGTGCGAGGGGTCCAGGCGCAGCCCGAGTGACGTCAGCACGCGAGGATCGGCGCATCCGCCGCCAAGCGGTGGCAGCCCCGCACGCCACGTCAACCGCCATTCTTCAGCATGTGCAAGACACCCTGGCTGTTCCAATATCGACCAGAACAATTTCCCGTCGATTGGTTGAAGGAGGCCTGCACTCCCGGCGTCCGCTCAGAAGACTACCATTGACTCCACAGCATAGACGTGCACGCCTGGCATGGTGCCGGACTAGAGCGACTTGGATGAGGGAATGGCGGAACGTCGTGTTCTCCGATGAGTCACGCTTCTGTTCTGTCAGTGATAGTCACAGCAGACGAGTGTGGCGTCGGGGTGGAGAAAGGTCAAATCCGGCAGTAACTGTGGAGCGCCCTACCGCTAGACAACGCGGCATCATGGTTTGGGGCGCTATTGCGTATGATTCCACGTCACCTCTAGTGCGTATTCAAGGCACGTTAAATGCCCACCGCTACGTGCAGCATGTGCTGCGGCCGGTGGCACTCCCGTACCTTCAGGGGCTGCCCAATGCTCTGTTTCAGCAGGATAATGCCCACCCACGCACTGCTCGTATCTCCCAACAGGCTCTACGAGGTGTACAGATGCTTCCGTGGCCAGAGTACTCTCCGGATCTCTCACCAATCGAACACGTGTGGGATCTCATTGGACGCCGTTTGCAAACTCTGCCCCAGCCTCGTACGTACGACCAACTGTGGCAAATGGTTGACAGAAAATGGAGAACCATCCCTCAGGACACCATCCGCACTCTTATTGACTCTGTACCTCGACGTGTTTCTGCGTGCATCGCCGCTCGCGGTGGTCCTACATCCTACTGAGTCGATGCCGTGCACATTGTGTAACCTGCATATCGGTTTGAAATAAACATCAATTATTCGTCCGTGCCGTCTCTGTTTTTTCCCCAACTTTCATCCCTTTCGAACCACTCCTTCTTGGTGTTGCATTTGCTCTGTCAGTCAGTGTAATTCACCTGCGTGCTGCCATGCAGGTCAATATTGAAAAAAAAAGTCTGTCAACCATTTTTCGTAATATTGTCGTTGTATGGGATAGTGTGGAATGCCTTGCTATATCTTACAAAGGAATTCACCTAGCATGCATTACCCAGTGAACGCCAAGTCTATGAGCCCTTCCCGAAATGGTTGTCACTGAGAATTCCTTAACTTCCTGAATTTGAACCGAACACTCACCCTTCCCAGTTGAACCGACCACGCCTTTTTCGTTCTGGCTAGACAGTCTAAATATACAAGAACATTCATTTGATATTTAATTCGAGTTCAAAAGTGAACTGAGCTATAAATATACACTGACTGACAGAGCAAATGCAACACCAAGAAGGAGTGGTTCGAAAGGGATAAAAGTTGGGGAAAAAACAGAGACGGCACGGACGAATAATTGATGTTTATTTCAAACCGATATGCAGGTTACACAATGCGCACGGCATCGACTCAGTAGGATGTAGGACCACCGCGAGCGGCGATGCACGCAGAAACACGTCGAGGTACAGAGTCAATAAGAGTGCGGATGGTGTTCTGAGGGATGGTTCTCCATTCTCTGTCAACCATTTGCCACAGTTGGTCGTCCGTACGAGGCTGGGGGAGAGTTTGCAAACGGCGTCCAATGAGATCCCACACGTGTTCGATTGGTGAGAGATCCGGAGAGTACGCTGGCCACGGAAGCATCTGTACACCTCGTAGAGCCTGTTGGGAGATGCGAGCAGTGTGTGGGCGGGCATTATCCTGCTGAAACAGGGCATTGGGCAGCCCCTGAAGGTACGGGAGTGCCACCGGCCGCAGCACATGCTGCACGTAGCGGTGGGCATTTAACGTTCCTTGAATACGCGCTAGAGGTGACGTGGAATCATACGCAATAGCGCCCCAAACCATGATGCCGCGTTGTCTAGCGGTAGGGCGCTCCACAGTTACTGCCGGATTTGACCTTTCTCCACGCCGACGCCACACTCGTCTGCGGTGACTATCACTGACAGAACAGAAGCGTGACTCATCGGAGAACACGACGTTCCGCCTCCAAGTCGCTCAACCCCGGCACCATGCCAGGCGTGCACGTCTATGCTGTGGAGGCAATGGTAGTCTTCTGAGCGGACGCCGGGAGTGCAGGCCTCCTTCAACCAATCGACGGGAAATTGTTCTGGTCGATATTGGAACAGCCAGGATGTCTTTCACATGCTGAAGAATGGCGGTCGACGTGGCGTGCGGGGCTGCCACCGCTTGGCGGCGGATGCGCCGATCCTCGCGTGCTGACGTCACTCGGGCTGCGCCTGGACCCCTCGCACGTGCCACATATCTCTGCGCCAACCATCTTCGCCACAGGCGCTGCACCGTGAACACATCCCTATGGGTATCGGCTGCGATTTGACGAAGCGACCAACCTGCCCTTCTCAGCCCGATCACCATACCCCTCGTCAAGTCGTCTGTCTGCTGGAAATGCCTCCGTTGACGGCGGCCTGGCATTCTTAGCTATACACGTGTCCTGTGGCACACGACAACACGTTCTACAATGACTGTCGGCTGAGAAATCACGGTACGAAGTGGGCCATTCGCCAACGCCGTGTCCCATTTATCGTTCGCTACGTGCGCAGCACAGCGGCGCATTTCACATCATGAGCATACCTCAGTGACGTCAGTCTACCCTGCAATTGGCATAAAGTTCTGACCACTCCTTCTTGGTGTTGCATTTGCTCTGTCAGTCAGTGTATTTTATTCTCAAAAGAGGTGATCATTGAATCTTCCTGTGACACCTTGGCATCCCTTTTCATTGTTCTACTGTATGTCCGTATGAATTAATTTATTATTACAACCCTCAGATTTCATATTTATTTTAATTTTTATTTTTCATCAATAACTTAAAAGGGCATGCAATTTGTTCTAATCAAGACCTCCGGGAAATGTCTCCGAAATTACCTTGTAGAATAATACTTCCATAACTTAAGATTAACTGTTTCCAAGGAAGTCTAGAAAGAGCGATATTAAACGAGTAAAAAATGAAAACAACGTCGCTCACTTTAATTTTCTGTACATAATTGAATAGCGAGAGATTTAAAGAGGCTGGACTGCGATCGTTTCTGGCAGTAATATGAAATAAAATCCTGTCTGCATTATGCTGTAATGTTTTGCTGATGATGATGCTTGTTGTTTAAATGGACCTAACATCTAGGTAATCGGTCCGTAATGGTACGAAATGAGAAGAAGTGGAATTACAAATTAAAAGTCCCAAATCCTTCACTGATCAGAATTCAAAACGTGAGGACAGAGAATGAATGGATATGAATTTAAAACAATCAGTGGATCCGACCCACAATGCCTCACATTCACAGAAACTGACGTGAAACAATAGTATTACTGACCAAGAACTGCTTCTATAGCATAAGACTGAATCGATGATGCTCTTAGTCTAAAGGGGTCCAAAATCCAAGTCATCGGCCCCTCATAATGGTACTTATTGCAATGTAAATATTAATCTTATACCAGTTGTATAGTATCATTTGAAGTAATTCCACATACTGTATATCAGTTGACTATATTTGTAAGTAGTACAGGAGATATTATAAGTAGAATTTTGTAAACAATATAAATTTATTCAGGATGAGCTGTGTGTTTAATAGAAAACATTGTTAGCGTAAATTGTATAATATTGTATTATAGGAAAATTTTCTTCTCTTGTTAATTTAATATTTAGTGCTTGACAATAATGTATTTTAGTGTACCATTTGCCACCGAGGTAGACACCTCATTTGCAAATAAAGAGATTTTGATTTTGATTTGATTTTGGAATTACAACCATAGTATTTGTCATGTTGCGGTACTAATCAAAAGTAGCGTAGACTCGCGGCATTTCACACAGTATGGTTCTATTCGCATGGAATAAAGACCTACGGTGTTTCGCACATTGCGGCGCCATTTACAGGCAACGCAGACCTATGGTGTTCATCACACACGTGTTCTAACCACAGGGACTCGCACTATCCCGTGGTGTTCCTCATGTAGTGGGCACTAATCATAGGCAAGCCAGAACCATAGTGTCGCTCGCCCATGGTGTCGCTACTTTTTTTTTTATGCCAGTTGTTTTACGTCGCACCGACACAGATATGTCTTACGGCGACGATGGGACAGGAAAGGGCTAGGAGTGGGAAGGAAGCGACCGTGGCCTTAATTAAGGTACAGCCCCAGCATTTGCCTGGTGTGAAAATGGGAAACCACGAAAAACCATTTTCAGGGCTGCCGACAGTGGGGTTCGAACCTACTATCTCCTGAATACTGGATACTGGCCGCACTTAAGCGACCGCAGCTATCGAGCTCGGTGGTGTTATTCCTAAAGTGGTACCAATCACAGGTACTGTAAAAGCCGACAACGCACTCTGTTGCTACTAATCACAAACTTATTTGGTACCTAACATAGTGATACTACGCGCAAATAAAAACGACCCATGCTATTCCCCGCATAGTGGTACTAATCACAAGTAGTTTCATGGTTCTAATACAATCATCCCTTGGTCGCCACTTTTAGTCGCCTCTTACGACAGGCAGGGGATACCATGGGAGTATTCGTCTGCGTCTCCCACCCACAGGGGATCAGTAAGGTTTTCTTTCCTGGGGCAGTGAATAACTCATATTTACCACGATTACTACGCTTTCTGTCCGACTCGTTGGCTGAATGGTCAGCGTACTGGCCTTCAGTCCAGAAGGTCCAGGGTTCGATTCCCGGCCGGGTCGGGGATTTCAACCTTCATTGGTTAATTCCAATGGCCCGGGGACTGGGTGTTTGTGCTGTTCCCAACATTCCTGCAATTCACACATAACACTACCCTCCACCACAATAACACGCAGTTACCTACACATGGCAGATGCCGCCCACCCTCATCGGAGGGTCTGCCTTACAAGGGCTGCACCCGGCTAGAAATAGGCACACGAAATTATATTATACTACGCTTTCTACCTGAAGTACCCAAAGACGTTAATATTACACCTAGACTCACAGAGCACGCTGGTGCTATGCGGAAAATTGAATATCTTCGCACATCGCCATGCTGCGGGCACTTCACGTTTGAATGCATGGTTAACGCTTCGTGATGTTTACAGTTTCTTGTGTTACAAGTGATTATTTTCATATTGACCGTATTGAAATTCAATTATTAAATGTTAAACATTAATTTATTGAAACCACCTATTAAGTACTAATTGAGTCTTTATGACTATAACAATGTCATTACATTAAGTTTGAGTATGGTACATGTTTCTCCTGGCATTCCAGGGATCATCAGCCATTAATTCTATCTCCAAGTCAGAGCACTGAGTGGATGCTATTTTAGGATTAATCATAGTCAATATTAATTATATAACAGTGCAAAGGAGTGATCAAGCCGTCCATGTTTTAAAGTTCTAATGTGACATTCTAATCTTGTTCACATTTAATGGAAATATATTGACTGTTAACTTCCACAATGTCGGTAATGAGAACGGCTTGATGCAATTGGGATTAATCATCTGTACATTTTTACAACTTATTGTGTGTTTTTCAGGGTGATTCCTGTCAATTAGTGGATCTATGGTTGTGTTATGTGATAAAGTGATAATTTGTAGTATTGGTAACTATTTTAAGTGATAAGTGCGAGCTAACATTGATTGGTGATATTAAATGAGAGTAGGCCTAAGTGAAACCGTAAGTGCGGAGTGGAGAAATATTCACGATGGTGACCTCTTGTGCAGCTTTCAATTGCACAGTCGGTATCAGAAAGGATCTGGTATTTCTTTTCAGAAGTGAGTAGAAATTTAAATGTTATAAAATTACCATAATCGAGAATGTGCTACAGAGTGGTGGATTCAGGGATGTATGGACGTGGCCTTCTCAGTGTTTAGGCTTCTTCTTCTTGGCGTTTTTCATTTCGTTAGGGACAATTCCTAAGAACTAAACAGCTTTAAGAACATATTTAAGAACTAAACACGGGCCTAGAATGCGAAAAATATGATTGATAAAGCTTGGTAAACCCATCTATTTTTAGGTCAAATTATGGCTTCAGATTATTAACAATTATCAGAAAAATGATTTATTGATATCATTATCCAAGTTTTCAAATCTCCTTTATAATAAAAGAATTGTTAAATATGCTGTTCCAGAGAAGTTCGACTAGGCTGACTCCTACTTTGCACTAGAAAACACTAATCATACTACCTATTCAACTGTTATATTCATATAAGCTTAATATTCAAGCTCCTTTGTCTTCTTCCTTATGTGAATCATAATATTCTTGTAACAGAAAAGTTAGAACAAATTTTCAATTTTAATTTGTGCTCAGAGAATCTCCTTTCAGTTCGAGTTCATAAAATCAGTAGGCCTAATATTGGTATTTAAGATGATAATAGTATGAGAGGGAATTTTGCAACCTAAATCATATATTTTTACTCTCTTAAATTTAATCAACTGGTAAAAATATATTTAATTCAGAGAAACTTAAAATAACTTAGGTATTCTTTTCATTGTTAGATACATTTAGAATTAGGAGGTAGAGTAGCACTAGTCTAATGAGTTTCTTCAGGAAGAATATTTTCAAAATGTAAAATAATGTAGTGAAATGTGAATGATTACTGACTCGACCACTCTATTCAGAAATATATCACATGAGGTTCTATTTATGAAGCTGAAGAATATATTGTGATAAATAACTGGGAGAATGTTCTGTCACTGTACCAGGAATGGTTGAGAAAAGAAAGGAGAAGGTAGAAATATATACATTTCTTTGATTTCGAATACATGGCTATTATTTTTAGACATACTGCTTACAGATTTCCATTGAATAAGCCTGAACTTCTGTCAAAGTGGCTTATTGCTGTTAAAAGACACATGTTTGTTCCAACTTATTCGCATAGACTATGTTCAATTCACTTCACAGAATTAAATTTTTGGCAATCTGAAGAGAAAAAAATTCTGAAAGATGACGCAGTGCCAACACTCTTTGACTTTCCAGATATTCTAGAAAGGGTACTTGTAGTTCAAGTAATTGGGATTAGATATTGTATTACTTCATTTTATTTTTATTTTTTCATTAATGATAAGGTTTTGCTTATGGTAGACCCAATAGGCCTATGTATTTTTATTTTTTTCAGACTGAAGAGGCTCCCTGTAGGATTTTAAAAAAGAAGTTAGATTTCGGAGAGACAAATCAACAGAATAACACCATAGATCCCAGTCTATGTAGCAGTTCAGTCAGTACTGTTACAAAGTGCATTTCAACGGAGCACAATTATTTTAGTGCAATAAGCCCCACAAAACATAAAAATCTCAGTATACCTCAGTATATTTTAGATAGTTATTTTCCAATCCACATAGAAATCAAAATTGAAGGTATACTCATCTTGATATACTATTTCACATCCTGGAAATAATAAGAAAGAAAAATGTCATTCAGATGGAAATTAGTAAAGTAAGTAGTTACTTGTGGTGAACACTGGGCATAGCTTTCCTTTTTACAGATTTCTGCATTTGTGTACCTTTTCAAGAATCTGTTCATAGTACTGAATAATACCTGCTGTGATTACTCATCAGAAAGAAAAGATCTGCCATGTAACTTTCATAGAAAACATTCTATTTCATAGGTTTTCTTTTTGCCAGTATTACAGATTCTTGCTTTTGATACAAAAGTTTGTAAAAACTGTAAATATTAGAAGAATTAATGGATTACTGATGTTCTCCAATCTCCTGTGTCACAGGTAAAAGATTGTTTTTCTTCTCATGATCTGAAAATCATACTGAAGTTGTAAAGTGCTGTGATTTGAAAATGTCTTGGTATTTTCATGAAAGCTTACCTGCTGAGTTTAAGATTTAATTGCATGTGTCTATTCCGAATATGCGAACAGATCAGTTACAAACATGATCATTATAGTAGGCCTAGTGTGAGCTACATATTCTTTGTTGAAGATTATTAATTTAATGTACTGTTATACAATGTTTTTCTGTTTTTGGAGAGTGTTCTCTAAATTTAAGACATGTGTTTATCTACGTAGGTATGTATTTACTATCATTAGTAGTGTATTTTGAAGTCTTCTAAATGTTGTTTTACTGTATTACATCTGTTACTTATAGGCTAGCTATCCAAATGATTTGTGGAGATTTGTTCAATAACAATGCAAATGTGTTGAGTTTGTATGCATAAGTATCATTTCCGTGTTATTACCGTCTTGATTCCTGTTTATTTATTGCGTATATTTACGTTAGTCTGTGTAGGCTGAGCCATTTTTATTATTAATGAAGTAGAACCTGGGAATAGCGAAGTGTCACTGATGCTTGGAATGAAATATTTCCCCACGGATCTTCTGCTTCTGCTTTCTAAAGGGGCACATTTTAAACATTTTATTTTGGATGTATCTAATGAACATATGTTCTTACCGTGCTATCCTGTATTGCAGGAATAAAAATAACCTGTCGACAGGTGTTTTCATTTGTGCGTAATTGAAGTTAATGCATGAATTCCATACTATGGTCTCCTCGGCGAGCTGTGGAGTGTCCGCAACGTGGCGATAAGTGCATGGACAGTTCTTCACCAGTCACACGCTACTGCTCAGGCAGCGGTGCAGGGCCTTAGAAGTACCTCTACAACCTCCGGTAATTATATTCAGCAGCAGTTAAGAGAAAACCACAAGGGTCCAGCTGACACTTGATTTTTGTTCATACTTGTGCTAGAATAATCTTATTCATGTTTCTTAAGTGACCCCTCGAATTGAATTGGTAGCATGCTTCCCTCTCACCAGGAGATCCTGGATTCGATTTTTAGCTCGTCCAAGGCCTTTCATGGAAAACTGTGAACCAGGACGAGATTAACCGCTCTAAACACAGGGGCAAGAACAACAGCAGACATTTCAAAATGTTATTGTCGGAATGCTATGTTTTGAAATAAAGACCCAACTGTCATTAAAAACCTGTCCCTACGCAATTTCTGTAGAAGAGTAATTACTGTGAGACAACAAAGCTGATATGAAGATGTAGAGCGCTTATAAATAACAATGGCGTTTGGTCCAGGGAAGGAACCTGAAGCAGGTCCTTCTATTTGACTCCCGTGGCTGACCTGCGCTTCTGTGAGGACAGGGACCTATCTGCAATAAAATCTAATGTTAAAACCGCCATATGCACCCCATTACTGAGTCACGTCAAATAAAAGTAACCAATGAAGGATAAAATATCTAAACCGGCCGGCGATAGAAACCGGGACCAGTTGGACTAGAGGGCAGGATGCAATCCGGTTGGCTGTAAATCAGTGAACTCCATATATTATAAATATGAATTACCACACACTTTTCGTATACATGCTTAGGTACCGTTGTTTATTTCCGGAGATGGAGACACAATTTTTGTTTGGGACTCGTTTCTTTTTCATATTCCTTCCTTAAATCGTACCACAGTTTTCGTAAAATAAATAAACAAGCAAGTAATAATAATAATAATAATAATAATAATAATAATAATAATTGTGTCAAACACTTCACAGTATGCCTGTTAATTATCCTTCAAGGAATAAGTTTATTCATTGCACATTAAAAAAACCACGGTTTGTTTCCAGTCATTCGACTGGGTCAGGAATGTAATGAAAAAATCCCCATCTAGCCGTGAGGATAGGAATTGTGCCGGCTGCCGAAGCCTGTCGCACTTCTCTGGGGCAATAATTATTGAGTGACAGCTGAAATTAAATTATTTTAGAGAGTGTTGCTGGAATGAAAGATGACAGGGAAGCCCGGAGTTCTCGGAGAAAAACCTGTCCCACCTCCGCTTTTTCAATCACAAATCTCACATCCAGCGTGAGAGATTTGAACCACGGAACCCAACTGTGGGAAGCCGGTGCACTGCCGCCTCCGCTTTGTCTAGCACAAATCTCACATGGAGTCACCGGGATTTGAACCACGGAACCTAGGGGTGAGAGGCAGGCGCACTGCCGCCTAAGCCACGGAGGCTTTATTCAATGCTCATTGTTAAGAAGAACTAATGTTTTTTGTATTTAATGAGCGTAATATACTGGTGTACCATGTGCATTACCGTGTGAAAATAATAGTACAAAGGATTTAGCATTCCTTCAACTTTTATTAATCGTAGAAATGCTAACTTATAGAAAGCTCGCTCGTAGCTCAAGTGCTTCGGGTTGACTTGTAAGATTGACTAGAATTCGACCTCTTAAGAACTCACGTGGTTTATGCATTCCTTCCTCTAAAAGTTTAGTTCAAACCGAAATATGCTTTATAGAATATGATTAATTAAAGTGTTTGAAGTTTAAACACTGAAGTCATGGCCTCCTTCAATTTAACGGTAATATCTGCGACTGTTTACCTTACGCCATAGCACACGTAAAACGAACATTATATTACATTAACACTAAATACGACATAATTTTGACTTCAGTACAGCGGGAGGAATACGAAAATCAATCATTCCAACAACTCGCCAAAACTTTTCTCTCAACTTCTCTTCCAGCCACAGCTTCGATCGTTACCGCATTGCGTGCCGCCCTAACCGTCTGAGATGGAAGACAATGCTGAGGAACGTCGCTATATGCGGGAGTACGGTAAAGTCACAAAACTATGAACTATACCTGCATTTCTGGTCTCTATCTCTTATGTTGCCTCCACTATCGGTTTATGATCCATAACACGTACGTGCTAATTTCTAGTGAAGAATCTGATAGCATTTTATCGAGATAGCGTAATGGAATATGCTGGTGGAAGAGGAATGCGTTCTGATTTAATACCCGATAAAAGTGAAAAGTTAAGAAGTAAATTTTCCTATATTTAAGACCTAGAGCATAAGGAGAAGCAGGTCATAATTAAGGTATCTATTTTTTCTATAAAACCACCCTTTTATGGTAATTATGGTACAGTATATTTAGTTGTGTATGTTCTAAAAATAAAATGTGGTACTAGGCTCTTAAGACTATTTGTGAATTTCGTCTATGGATAATTATTGAAATCTATACAATAAATGCTGGCGGTCTGGATAGCTTCGATTTTAAAGCGCTGGCCATCAGCTAAAGTTGCCGATTTCTTTTTCATTTCAGCTCAATGGAATTTGATAATGATCAAATACACTAGGGATCGATGAAGTATATGTTAGTACCTTAAGATAATAATTTGGGTGGCTGTCACTGGTTTGAGGAGCATGTTTGAGGCGTCAATTTACTTTATATTTACTTAATTGCAAAGTCAATCTAAATACATCACGTCTTTTAAGAAGATAGTTTTGAAAAGTACCACAATGATGTATCCCAATGAACGGTGAGACTAATAAGGTTTATCCAACATACACTGGTACATAGCAAAATGTAATTTTTAGAAAAACTTTAAAATGAAAGAAAAATTCTGAATTAACAGTCTGGAGCTCTTGTTAACAATGAAAGAAGTACCAGTAAACGCATGTTAAAACCACACACATTCAAGCAAAATGCTCTCCTGTGAAATGGGGTCTATTGTGGAGCCATGATATTGTATACATGGAGGAAAGTCGCATACTGCACTTCAGTATGAGAATGCAGACGATACTCCGAAAGTTATGGGATATGATACTAGATATGACATAGATGTAAAATTTTGGAAAATAATGTATCTGATGGAATAGTGCCACATTCCAATTTATTGACCAAGAATATACTACTAATGTTTACCACATATTTAAAATTTAGATGTTTTCTCTGAAGAGTTTGTGATATTTTTCTTCATATGCTGGACTGAGTGTGTTTTGATTTCCTGCACTTACATCAGGGCAGTGTCATAAGTAGAACTCCTGCAGTTTTATATTTTTAAGATAACAATCATCATCATCATCATCAGCAGGAGCAACATCACCACCAAATACGTCTCGTAGTGTTGTTAGATTTACTGGCAAGTATATAAACTACTGTTGTACAGGACAACATTCAGGTACCTCGGCGTCTCCAAAAATTCAATAGTTAGTGGAGCATAAAGTAATATGTTATTATTATTATTATTATTATTATTATTATTATTATTATTATTATTATTATTATTATTATTATTATTATTATTATTATTATTATTGTTATTATTATTACAATAACATCATTTCCGTCTTCATAAAAGTAACCGAACCGCCGTGTGCACTTGGTGAATTAACACGATGGTACGGGCAAGGAACCAAGTTACTCAAACCCGTTCTTAAAAAATCTGAAATGGTTTTCATCCGAGTTGTTTCACTTCCAGTACGTACAGAGATGTGTGCAAGTTTATCCGCTATATGGAAAAGCATACAATCGTGGGATGTGAGAGCGAGTACAGATAATCTTGTTTTCCCCTCTTAGCCTCTTAGTAGCCTCTCACGACTTGCAGGGGATTATAGATACTACTTCCTTTCACTCAACCCACAGGGGTGGTAAAGTATTCCGATAAATCAAAAGGAATATGTAGCATCATGATTCACGTCCAACAACACGGCACGCAGCATTCGCATGACAAGCCACAAGATAGACTCACCTATCAACATCAACGTCCAATAAAATGGTCGCTGATTTAGCACACAATTTTATGGCCACAAATATTCCCAAGATACGTGTCATGAGAAAAATTATATTTCCTGAGGTTGTGTTACCACGTGTCCCAGGCTTTGCCAGTCAAAGACAGTGGAAGCACGTTTAAAACATGGCGCCGTTTGTACGTACCGTATATAGAAGGCTCTGGCCTCTTACCCGGAGGCCCCGGTTTCGATTCCCGGCCAAGTCAGAAATTTCTACCTAGATATGTGGGCTGGTCCTAGGTCCACTGAGCCTACGTGATTACAATTGAGGAGCTGTCTAATGATGAGATACCGGCCCCGGTCTAGAAAGCCAAGAATAGCGGCCGTGAGGATTCGTCGTGCTGACCACACGACACCTGATAATCTGCAGACTTTCGGGCTGAGCGGCGGTCGCTTGGTAGGTCATGGCCCTTCGGGACTGCTGCGCCATGGGGTTAGGTTAGGTTTTGTTTGGTTTGCTTTGGTTTGTTACGTAGGAGGCAGAGTTCTCGCAGATGGTAGTAACGTGAAGATGATGACGAACACTGGTTGCCTGGTTACCACCGTGTCGGTTTTCTGTTACGCTAAATTGATAACGCTAATTTCAGACAGACCGTCAGCTCGAAAACATAACCAAGTTAAAATGCTGAAATAGTACCTTTTCTTCAATTCCTAGGCCATCTGCCCTAATCTTGCACCCAAAAAAACATATCGACTTATACATCAACGAGATTTGTTACCAATTACGACAAGCTTCTGAATAATGGTTCAAGAACAACAAAATACCCAAACAGGTTGGTAAAAAAAGCTACTTGGCATTGTTCTTTTGGATGGGCACGGGAGATGAAATGACCTACTCTCCTAAGTTTTACCCCAGGAAAAATCACAGTAGGAAAAATCACGGAGTTCACCTTGACATAGCATTACAACACTTAATATCCTCAATTCTCTTAATATCGCTATACATAAGGGCGTGTATGTAGTCTTAATTCTTTAATTGTATTCCATCAATTAAATTCCTTTTCCTAAATTGCTCTGTAACTATCCACCTCACTGCCACATCAGGAGGCTTAACACTAGCCTCATAATCCTATAGGAGCCGATGACCTCGATGTTAGGTCCCTTTAAACAACAAGCATCATCATGATCATAATCCGATGCATTTACAGATAATTTTTCAATCACTGTCAAACTTTTCTTCTTCCGGATAAAAAGGAGTAAGTATATTATGGTTGTACGAACTACTTAAAATGTTAATTACGACTTGAAAGGTAATAGTCTTATGCACGAAACAACTGCTGCAGTTCATAGAATGGAATTTGATTCATTAATCTACGCCATTGCCTCACCGTGGAATGCTTCTTGTCATCAGGGGGTAATTAATTATAGCAGCTCGTATAAATCTCGTTTCTGACAAAATGACTGTTTAGAGATATTTATTGGTGAAATATTTTCCTAACTGTGTACGTAACATAGGTGATTACCTAATTGTTATTGAATGGAGCCACATGACGTAATTGCCTTTTCTGGAAGAGATTTGTATTTTCTTGACGATAACCCCCCTCCCGCCAAAGAACCCAACACCAATATCATTAATGATGTTAAATATAGCGAACATAAACTGAAAAATACGAGTGGTAGTTAGAATTATTGCAAGGACAGTTATAAAAATGTTTTCACACTAATTTTTCAGTTTTAGTCAAGCTCATTACATTCCTACAAAGAAAACGTGATGTAATTTTATAATTAATAACTTTACAGAGCATGGTTTGATGTGAAATGTTATTGATATGGAGTGAGGAAAGCTATGACATGTGATGAGAGGTAGAAATTTAAGAATGGTTAATTAATAATCAAATAAATTACATGGAAATAACATTTATGCAAACTTCTAACTGTATATTTTAGAAGGTAACATAGTATTTATCAGTTTTTATTTTAGATACCAGGAATTGCTATATACTCTTGTGGTACATCGTGACGTAATTGCCTTTTCTGGAAGAGTTTTGAATTTTCTCCACGATCCCCCCCCCCCCCTACCCAAAGAACCCAACACCAATTTCATTAATGATGTTAAATTAATGATGTTACGAAAATTTGATCACAGTCCTAGACAGGACATTTCCATTGACTTTCGGTGCCTGATGTGAAAGAAATTACCGGGCAAAAGTCCCGAACGCACTTTCTCCACCATCCTTTATTTGGTTTCAGAGGTAAGTTTCTTCTGCTCGCTCGCTGAAAATCTGCTTCAGTATTATATCCAGTAAGATCAATTTCAAATTGAATCTCTGATGCCATTCAAATAGGAGTATAGATAAAAGTTGACAACTGAAATCATTCTGCATGCCGCAGTTCAAAAGAATGCATGAATACTAATGCTAGGCTTAAATAACTTGGCTCTTGACAGTAACCAACACTGGTAGACCTACAAAACATTTATTTATGTAAACAAATTCTACGAAATTGATTATAATATGAAGGTATCACTATTGCCATTTTATATTGTTATTTGTCTTAAAAATGGCGGTTCATCATCCCAAAATATTTTAATTTCAAAAATACGTTCGAAATCGTAATCTTGTTGCTTTTACTGAAGGACCTAGCTTTTTCCTCGCCTGGTGCGGGGCCAAGAATGATCGCGCCACTTGCCCCATCCACGCGACGGCCCTGTTCCTAGAATACCTTAATGAGTTGACATTCGGGAGATAGTAGGCTCGAAGCTCTGTCGGCAGGCCTGAAGATGGTTTTCCGTAGTTTCCTGTGTCCACACCAGGCAACTGCTGAGAGTGAACCTTAATTGAGGCCACGGCCGTTTCCTTCCAACCCCTGGCTCTTTCCTATACCATCGTCGTCATAAAACCTGCCTGTGTCGATGCGAGATAAAGCAACTTGTAAAGGAAGTCTTTCTTCACTTCTTTCCATTTCCTACATGGGGAATAAACAGAAAATCTGAATCGTAGTGAATCCATAGTGCTATATTAATATGCTTCCTTTAGCTGGTACAAATAGGTTCCACAATTTGAGTCACCAGGAACAAGAAATTTTCTAATTACTTGTAGAATTTTAATTGATAATCGAACATAGGGTTCGCAGATCAGCATTCCATTGAACTTACCATTAGCATGAGGATGGGACAATGATCATTCATTCTTCCAAGAAAAATCAATGAATCCCTTGCAGGGGAATTGAGTATTACCGAATATAGGCTACCTCACTTGTATCGACAATTGTCTGCTAGAATTTCCCTCCTTCGCTTCATTTTTCTAATTACTTGAAGAATTTTAATTGATAATCGAACATAGGGTTCGCAGATCAGCATTCTATTGAACTTAGCATTAGCAGGAGGATGGGACAATGATAATTCATTCTTCCAAGAAAAATCAATGAATCCCTTGCAGGGGAATTGAGTATTACCGAATATAGGGTATCTCACCTGTATTGACAATCGTCTGCTAGAATTTCCCTCCTTCGTTTGATAAACATTTCGATTGATATAATTGGCTAAAAGCATTCTAAATCCTCGAGTGGCGTGCCAAAACGAAGGAAAGACGAATATTATTATTGACTAGCATTTGAATCTGTTCTTTGTCCGACTCATTGGCTGAATGTTCTGTGTTGAGGCCTCCGGTACAGAAGGTCCCGGCTGGGTCGGGGTTTAAATGGCCTCGGATTAATTCTACTGGCCCGGGGACTAGGTGTTTGTGTTTGACCCAACACTTTCCTCTTCATATTCAGACAACACACTACACTATCAACCGCCACAGAAACACGCAATAGTGATTACATCCCTCCATGTAGGGTTGGCGTTAGGAAGGGCATCCGGCCAAAAATTAGGGCCACATCCACATGTGCAGCACAGTTCACATCCGCGACCCCACAGGTGTGGGAAAAGTGGTAACAAAAATAGAAGAAGAACATTTTGTACGCTCTTGATTTTGAGTACTGAGGCTAACGTGTTTCGTTAACATGTTTATACTTTTTCCATATTATAATCATTGCCTTCCACACTGGATATTTCAGGTAGTCTGTTCAAAAATATCAGGTCTCTAATTTAATTCAGATCATAATCGGGTCCATTCCAGACTGCCGAACATATCTTAATTAGCGTTTTGCTAGTGGCTTTATGTCGCACCGGCAAAGATAGGTCTTATGGCCACGATGGGATAGGAAAGGAAGTTGGAAGGAAGCGGCCGTGGCCTTAATTAAGGTAGAGCCTCAGCATTTGCCTGGTGTGAAAATTGGAGACCACAGGAAACCATATTCAGGGCTGCCGACAGTGGGATTCGATCCCACTATCTCCCGGATGCAAGCTCGCAGCCGCGCGCCCCTAACCGCAGAGCCAACTCACCCGGTTCTTAATTAGCTGGCAGAACCGAGGATCGAACTCAGTCTCCGAAGGGATGGCTTTCAATGCTAACCATTGGATCGTATTCGACAATTTTGAAACTTCAGGTAATATTTCAATATCCCATGCATGGGATAAACGACCGTATATTGGATTACAACATACAACCCAGACACGCAATGGAGATGTCCTATGAGAATACAGTTTATGCATCGAGGAACATGAAGATATAAATAGCAAGAGCTTTTACAGATTAAATAAGAAACATGTGAGGAACTTCCCGCAAAGAAGAACTGGAAGATCCAGTACAGAAAGAACAAGAAAAAAAAGTAAAATGACAAAATACAACGTTAGTGCAATAATATGAATATGAATACTACGAAGCTCCTTGTGTGAATCAGTCAGCGAACACATCCCAAGGGCGTGGGTTTAAAACCAGCATGCGTATTTGGACATTTGAAGGGTGGAATCAATTCGGCTCTCCATGCTGGACGATGTTGAAGTGTAAAATATTTAATCTACACTAGCAATTCGGCTGCGTGGATCGGATCACGTAGCAGAGAGCTCACATTCGAAAGACGGAGATTTGAATCCCACAGGTGACAGCAATGAAGGTGGGTTGTCCGTGGTTTCCGAATTCCGTCCTACTTGTTAGCCTAATTAAGGCCCTATCTTAGAATTTTCCCACCCTTGTGTCGTAGAAAACCTCATGTGTGTGGTGTGCCGTTAAACTACTAGCATAAATAAAGTATCGGGTGTCCATTCGATGTTTATTTAATAAAATTAGTGGTGTGCAATGATCCTTAGGGCTAGGGCTCGTATTTATGATGCAATAAACTTTCCTTCTTATCTACTGAGTCCCATTGTTAGTAGCTTGGATTCTGTTGGATAATTCTTTACAAGGTATGTAATCTGCAGCGGTGCCACTGGAGAATCAAACAATGTTCCATACTGACAGTTAAAATAACACATTACATCTTCCTACCTATTAAGTTCCTGTGCGATATACTTTATATCCCGAAAATGAAGCTACTATTTACAGAGAATTTTCTTACAAAACGTCCTTCCAAGGAAGTATAGTCCTATAGGACTCAGTATACTCCAAAACAGATGTTTTATATGACAGGTATAGCAAGTTGTTATTTAAGATTTAGAAGGATTTCTCCAGAACGTTACTGCAGTCTCATAAGAGAGGATAGTAAGCCGAACGTCTTCCTCAAATATTCGAAAATTCTTGGTATGGCATCCCGAACCCTCCGTAAGTAAATTCATGTCCTCGTCCTGAGCTGATGAAGCTATTTTTGGACACATCACTAATGAAGGTAAGATGCGTGGACCATTTTAACCACATACCAGAACTCGTACCAATCTCAAATTTCTGGCAGTATCAAGAATCGAACCCGGGCTAACGAGGACGGCAGTCAAGAGCACTAACCGTTGGTCTGAAGGGGCGAGCGAGCTCCTAGTAAAAGATTACGAACCTCGATTGACTCCAAGTGATATATTGATCTCTGAAGAAATTCACAGTGGGTTAATAAATACTCCTCTTTTCTTGGTGCACCTCTGTATCCTGTTCTTTTTCCAACTCAAATTTGATTGTGAGATCACAACTACACGTCGCTTGTATTAGTGGTGTGCGCTTTAATGCCATATCTACAAGTTTATCCACGCACAGCAAGGCAGGAAATGTCCTCATTCACTGCCCAGCCCTTCTTCTTCAGGGTGTCACCTTATGACCTTACAATGTGTTGACGAGAGTTCCGGTCACGTATTTTTCAGACGTGAGCTAGGGTTTCAGTCTACAGGCAGGTATATCGACACTGGGTACCATCCAATGACCGACCGTGGCAAGCACAAACTGCAGCAACATTTTTGCATTAATCTTTGAACACGTCACCCACTCGGAAGTAAATAATTCGCTCTTATCAGATATCCACTTGTTAGCCTTGGCACCGCGCTATTGATGCCACCCCACCGCTTGTTCCTGACATACGTAGAATTCTAAGTGTCAAACACGCAATTACGCAATCCCTCCCGAAATTTGATCACAGATGACTTTGTCATGATTGTCCTGATAGACTTTTGAATAAAGTAGCTCTTCCTTGACCAAACTGATTATCCTGATTGATTTTAGAATAAACGTTTTCTTAGTAGGCCAAACTCTTATACCTGACAACAAGGAACATATTTGAACTTGTTAAATGTAGGCAACGCGGCGGAAGCGAGGTGTTTAGCAGTTAAGCTTTAGGCGGCATTATTGTTTGAAAGTCATCCTTTTATTATTACTCCTTTCTAGTATAGAAGACTGCTTTTGCATGTTCAAAGGTGTTTTAAACCTTTTGTATTATTCAGTTGTACACGATTTCGTTTTTTCTGTGTTCCTAGTTATGATGTATGAAACTTCAAGTGGTACGTAACATAAATCAAAGAGAATCGAGAGAGAAGGAGAGAGAGAGATTATTGGCAGAGATGTTAGGATCTGAGAGCGAAACATCGACTCATGTTATAACAAAGGACAAGTACTTAGCGCATATGCGAGAGGTGGAGGACTAAACGAAGCACAAAGAAAGACACCCATGAAACAAAGGAAACTTAAACGATTTGATGAGGTGGATACCGAAGGAATAAGGAAACTTGTTGCAACAATGAAGGTAATAAGAATATAAAATATCAGCTTGGAGGTGATGAGATATATGACGTAGATGATGCCGCTAACGTAGCAGCAGGGCATGGTGATCGTGAGAGAATGTTGGCCGAAACATCTTAAATTTTCGCAAAAAGAGGCGGTATGAGTTTGATTGTTCATGTGTACAGTTTGTCAAGAAAATAATACGAAAGGGAAATCGGTTTGTTCTGTCAGTTTCCTGTTCGGGGATTTCTCGGTGATTATTTCACAGATATTATATCAATAGACATCGTGGTAAACACCAGAAAGAGGTGTAGGGAAAAAAGTGCCTTCTAAAACACCAGTAAACAGTTGAATTACAAAAGACGAAAACTGGAAACACTGTATGAATTACGCAAGAAATAAGAAAGAAAATCGCACTAACGATCTCTGCTCAGTCTGTAATGTTCATCTTTGCTTAGTTGCGGGGTGGAGTTGCTTCTCAGAATACCATGCCTGAAAGTTTATTGTTGAGATGTTTAGTGAATGATCTGTATAAAAATATTTAACATAAATATAGGATACAACTTTAAATTAGCATTTTCTCGAATTCCCACCAATTGTTTACCTTTAACGTACATAGGGAAATGCATGTAACAATCATTTTTTTCAGAAACTGGGATGTTTCCTTAAAAACAATTATTTCTTAATTTAAGTTTATCCCAAACGGGAAAGTACATCATGAAATGCTATGAACGTATGCTGCAGTTTCCTTGTGAACTTCAAAGGCTTGAACAACCGCCTTACAAGGTCATTTTTGATGCCGAACACAGAGTTGATCTCTCTACTACTTCACTGCCTTCAGAGCTTTTCAAGGATGAAAATAATGATATGAATGAAAACGAAGATTAAAACCAGAGAGAAATGGAAACTAGGTATTGCATCGAAATTATTGGAAAACATGTTGCCATTGATGCTTTCAAGGCCGTACTTATAGACATGATACTGTATGTCACGGTTTAAGCCCTAAAGCCTATACAGTATTATATAGAAAAACATTTTACAAGCGCGGACAACCCCAGCACAAAACATCTTAAAAATCAAGCTAATAACATGAAAATGATTGTGACAAGTATCGCTTACCAGAATCGGGATAATACGGTTACTTACTGCTGACGTAGACAAGGCCAAAGGAGATATTCGTAATGTCATTCGTGTTTTCCTTCAAGGAAGTGAAGACTGATTTTTCAAGATCGTTACCAAGCACGGCATTCTGCAAATTTATACCTCTATACAAGTAATATTTAAAATATCCGTTGATAATTACAGTAATTATTTGTTATATACGTTTGCCATATTTTCGAAAATGGACTTTAATTTTATTTCAGTACGAGATTTGATATCTGATCACTAACTTTTTGTCCAACGACGACGCGAACCTAGGCAATGAGATTTCTTTGAGGACAGCAGCAATCAAAAGTTCAGTAGGAACAAGCCAAGATTTCTTTAAATACAGTTGCGCCCAAAAGTGTACGTCGAACCGATGTTTTTGCAAAACAAAATTACTTCTCTGGAACTCAAAATGCCATAAGAGTTTATCATGCAGTGATAAGTAAATAAGCTTGCCATAACTGTAATAAATAATTAAATAAATAGGTTCAGTTTAACCTAGGACACACCAGCTTATCCTAGAGAGTAAAGTGAAATCAGAAATCGAACCAGTTTCAGCTGTAGGAGAAATCATTTTGTCCTGACAGCCGTTTAGGATAAACTAATAATTCCTGAAATATGTACATCATTACCAGGACAACTAGTTTGGACTAGGACAGACTAGTCTACCCTCCCGCTTGTCGGATATAACAGTTTGGTATATGAAGAATTGGTTTGTCCTAAATTCGGTAAACTAGCCAAACCTCGTATGCAACAATGTTCTTCCGATCCATTACTATCCTTAAGACTTGTCGCACCTCCCAACCACATACTGATTATGAAGTCCATCAGAACAATTTTTGGTGTGTTCATTTTCCTATGAAAAGGTGTAAAATAAAATGAACCAAAAATACAGCATACTTCAGGAGTGCGTAAATACGTCATACAAACATACATTCCTACAGTACGGAATGTGGCAGGTTTCATTTTCCTCCACACATATGCATAGGAAAATAAGGACAAAGAAAATTGTTCTGATGGACTGTATGTTCATATGTTGCTGGGAGGCGTGGCCAGTCTTCAGGAAAATAATGGATAGAACGAGCATTGTGACATATGAAGTTTTGTTTCTTCAACGACGATAAATTAAAACCGAAAAGTGAAGTAGATGATAGTTCCCCTGAGCTGTCCAGAGGTACTCGCCTAAATATATATTTAAAAATACACTGCACCAACCAGAACATATCATAAACATCGCTTAGTTGAATAGATACATAATAGATACTGCAGAAAATTCCGTTTTTTTCTTTTTTACTTCTAATACAATATCTGAATTGACGAACAATGACACAATTACAGAAAAATTACAGTTTGTAAGTCTTTCATCTTGAGTAAATTTCTTACACGAATTTTAACTTCAAATAAAGGTAATCATTAGGTATACGTATTTAATATAAGGTAAATAATTCATTAAGGGAAGAGAATTAAAATAAATATTCCGCTCCTTCTTTATGCCGTCAACTTTCTTTAAAGACAACATTAAGTTTCTAGATAGCACATCAAATGAGAAACTTAAGTTGAGCGATCATCAGATAATAATGGAGACGAATTACGCTCATAGTTATTGAGCAAGAAATGAGAAGTTCGTAAGTGAGATTGTAGAGTCACTGAACTCCCGTTCGATAGTCCATTGTACGGAGAGGAGATTACTTCCTCAGTTATCAAAAATCACTCACCACGATGGAGTCTACGCCGTCGAAGATAAGAAGTTAGCGCTGTACTCCGAGAAAGCACTTCATGGGAATCTCCCATTACCTATCTATAAAGGTTTCTATCTAAAAAGGTTGGGACTTTTTAAGATAGCAACTTAACTGCTCAGTTTATGGAGCTCCGATAGCGTAACAGCGGGGTATGTATTGATTGTGAACAGGTGCGAAAGGCATGCACAGTGACGCTCGTTTGACAACCACAAGCTATTTTATGGCCACTCCCCATTCCTATAATCTATAATCAAAACTTTAATGACAGATATATAATCACTTGTGAATTGTCATACTGTGCTCTCCTGTAAGCTTCATGAATTGAATAATTTCAATGGGACCTCGGAGAATAGCAGGATTTATAGCGTTCACGGTAAATATTCAGTACAAAGACTACAAATTATGTCGAGTGAACTGTTTGAATATCAAGGAACAAATCTATCCAAATACTAAGACAAAAATCAGAATTTCAAGATATGTTCTTCAAATTAAAACCGAAAGGTGAAGATGATGATAGTTTCCTTGAGCTGTCCAGAGGTACTCGCCTAAACATGTATTTAAAAATATACTGCACAAACCAGAGCATATCATAAACATCGCTAGGTTGAATAGGTACATAATAGATACCTGCAGAAAATTCCGTTTTCTTTTTTTTTTTCTACTTCTAATACAATATCTGAATTGACGAACAATGACACAATGACAGAGAAATTACAGTTTGTAAGTCTTTCATCTTGAGTAAATTTCTTACACGAATTTTAACTTCAAATGAAAGTAATCATTAGGTATACGTATTTCATATAAGGTAAATAATTCATTAAGGGATGAATGTATGATGAAACCTGAACGGCATGATAAATGAAAGTATTATTTTATCAGAAGTACGTACAGAAAGCTGGAATTCAGAAGGAGGAATTGTGGTTCTGCCTCCTGCATATAACACCTTATCCATTGCCAAAACTATCCGGCGATCGTTGATGAGAAGCACATTATGATTTCACAATACAGAGGATACGTTTTTATACCTTCACTGTCAAGCAATTGAATAACTTATCAAAACTGCTTCAATCATTATCATTAAATTACTGAATTGGTTTAAAGAATTGTATTAGGCTATTCGAATATTCAGAAAGATAAGTGTTAAAATCTTTCTCTCGAAAGAATAATTCTAATATCTTGCAATAATTTTCACTTCAAGAAATAAATTCATGATATCCCGATCTTGTCTGGCTTCTTGGCTAAATGGTCAGCGTAGTCAACTTCGGTTCGACCCCTGGAAAGGTAGGATATTTTAATTGCGTATGTTTAATTCCTCCGGCTAGGGGAGAGTTTTTTCCTGTTCACCTTTTAATACACTATTCTTCGTACATATACCAGACACTAATTGCAGACCACGAAAGAAACATACAATAATTAACACATCCCTTCACGCAAGTTTCAATTGGACGTCCGTGAGAAACCTTGAACTCGGACGAGATCTGAATATACATTATCTTCAATTCGACCTATCTCAGTATCCATGTGGTTTATAGTCCGTACCAAGAGCAGGCTACTAGACGTTAGAGTTTAACTAGCTGTTCAATAAAATATTCAAATTGTTAAGATACGGTACTCACACGATTATTTATTTTATGTAAAATTAGAGTTGCCATTAAATAGTCAGATGCATTCAATATTTTTGAGACAAGACCTTAAGGCTTTTGCATCCTGATCAAATGGATCTGACCTCGATTCCTGGTAACACCCAGCATATTTTCACCATCGAATAAGTTTCAGGTGGTTTCTGATCAATATAATCTGCTAAAATGAGTACCGGAGTTTTTCAATATAATTCTCAGAAGATAAATTTCTCTCCAAAGTGGTTCTGGTCATATAAATATAATTCTCTGCAATGTAAGACAAGGGCGTGCAAAGTTTTAATTTTATCATCCTCTGCTAACGTCGTATTTATGTATGAGAAGTGTAAGAAAGTTATGTTAATTATGGTGCGAAACATGGCAGGCCTTGGACTTTCAAAGTTATGTGGTCGCCTTTCAAATGGAGCATACTGCATTTCCAGACGGAAATGACGATATTAACTATTTTCACTAGGACACTGTTTTCACTATTCACACGTGCTGGACAAGCGCCATTTCACTATAGGATTCACGACTGCATGATAATGACTGTAATCCAAAAGGCTTAGCACTGTTCAGTTTCCACAGGTATTTGCGTTTTATATAGGCTTGATATTTCTTCCACACGTTCGATCTCGTCCAGAAATAATGATGGAGTAGATATTCACAGGCTGGCAGCTAGCATCACGGAGGAAAGCTCCTTTTGAGTGTGTGAGAATAACTGAGAAATGAAGAGGCCATAAAAGTGATGAATGTTTTCCCCATAATCTTGTTGAGATATCGGATTGTGATTTGTAAGGGCGAAAATTTCATTGCGATTCTAACCGTCTCTACTTGTGTTTTCTTTGTGCTCAAGGTTTAATGTCCCTGGCCAATGGAAAATTTACTATCAAAGTCATATTACTTACTTCATATGAACTCTACGAGTAAGTTTTTGAATTGAAACCAGGCTTTTGGCACGCCATCTAGTGATTAGAAATTGTATACTACCACCTCTCCTACCCTGTCGGCCAACATTGTGATGGTGAACTTTTTCGACCAGTGGGATTGGAGCCGGTTAACCACGGTGTCACACCATGTACACGTGACAGCTAAACGATCACGGCTACGATGGTCGAAATAGAGCCTGGTGTCGGAGTGTTCTCGTAAAACAGGAGGACATCAGAACACATCACAAAGCAAACAAAGAGCGAGCCCGTTTCACACACAGCCCATTAAGCTCTATGGCCTCCCAGACGACTGATGACCATCCAAATGGCCTATAGATATTGAAGTGCCACATCGACAATGTGGTAACATTCTCGGGCTTTCGTAAATGGGTCCGAGGCCTCTTATATCTAACAGTTCTCCAATAAATCTGTCGAGAATCAGAGAGCCGTATTCCAACCCCTCTGGCCAGAATTAAAATCTTAGGACTGTCCAGGGAATCTGACCTGGATCCTCCACACATCATGTAGACATGTTATTCCTACAGTAAAGATGCGGTTTTGGACAATTTACAAACAATGTATTTCTCTCATCCCATCCAAGAATTAATCCAAACAAGACGATTGTTGAAAACCTGGGGATAAGTTAAACCTCTTATTTTACCTTCAGTGGTACAATATTTAATGAACCTGAAATAATGAGCATAGAAATAACGGTCCATGCAAGTCATTGAGTCAATCAATTTCAAATCGGACCCTAAAAATCATGTGAGCCAGTACTGAAAAATAGCTAATGAAGAAAACCGAGGATCCTAGCGAGAAACCTCCGTAATATCCAGCATAATGTTCACAATTTTTTACCACGATCGGAACCCAAAACGCGGTGGGAATTTAATAATGGCATGTGGTTTTCACAGAGGTCTGTTGCAGGTTTTCGAGTTGACGCCGTATAGGCGACGTGAGCGTCTGTGAGTATGATGAATTCTAATGATGGACACGGCATGCACACCCAGCCTCCGATCCATCGAAATAACCCACGAAGGTTCAAATTCCAAGTCGGCCGGGAATCGAATCTGGGCCCCCCTGGACCAAATGCCAGAACGCTAACCACTTAGCCATGGGGCAGGATACTGGGAAATGGTTTTTATCCAATGTACTCAGCACCATTCTTTTGTAAGTGAGGATAACTACCCGTATACTCCAGGAATAGCGTCGCTAAACTCATTTTATACGTGAACAGTACTTGGGTATCATGACAAGAATTTTTAGACTCTTTCTTTCTTTTGAAGTAAATATACAGAGAACTTCATTCTGCTTATGTGCCTTTGCTGAAGAGTATAACAAACCGGTTGCTCCTTAAAACGTGACCTTTGTAATTTCCTTTGCAGCTCAGGTAAAATGTTTCGGTGGTTGCAGGAACAATCTTGATCTCACAAAAGGAAAACGGACCCCAGGAATATTAATAAAATCGTTCATACGTTTCTCCATTTACTGACTGTTCTTGTTTATCCATCCAAATTAATCATTCAGAATGGAGAGTGATCTCCATCTCGTTTTCCAAAGAGGGTCTTCTTCGGATAAAATTAGAGACGTAGTTTCAGAGGTTTTAGTCTTCATTTTGTAATCGAGATTTAAAGAATGAACATCACAGGAACTTTTCATTGCACAAGTAATGGAATACAATAGCTACTGGAATATAACAGCTGCTTTAATAAAGTAACAATGGACATACAAGTTGAAATATGACACAAAAATTAATTAAAATAAAGAATAACCAATTATTCTACTTCCTTTACATAGAGAACGGACCAAGTGTTTCATATATTGCTTATCTTGTTGGCAAACAATCTATATTCCGCCATGTATCATAGGCAGCCTGTATTCTACCATGTACTGTATATTAGTGCATGTACTGGTTGGTGGCGTGGGTTACGATAGTGATCATCTAGTTCGTGAATCATAGGCTACAGTTTCGTGTATGGTCCTGAGAGTGCCATGGAACAGGAGTGGGCTTCTCGGACATATTCGAAGTCGCGGCCTTACTTGTGCAATAGAGCTATGCAAACCACCGGTGGTTCCAGGCCCATTAGAGGAGATATTTGTATTAATGTGGGACTGTTTATGATTAGGCCCTACACAAGAAATATAAGTGGATTGTGAAAAACACCGAGTTTGCCTTCAAAAATCAATAAATGCTAAGCGAAACATTTCAATCGCCTTAAAATATGACAGTTATAATATATCACAAACAAACTACGCATTTCGAGGAAAATATTGGGCCTCACTGATAGCATGATTTATTTATTTATTTATTTATTTATTTATTTATTTATTTATTTATTTATTTATTTATTTATTTATTTATTTATGAAATTTGTCATTTCTTTTACATAAGTAAGTTAACAATCAAAGTTTTAGTTGCCGACATATGGCCCGTACATCTTTCCCTCTCTAACAATTACCTTTCAGAATACACTGATTCTATGTCCTAAATAATATATTCTATCCTTTCGTGGAATGATTTTGATTACGACTACTGAGAAATGTCGACGCCTTTTATGACTCGTTACTATGCTTTCCCACAAAACTGTCATATATTTCGACTATATGAAGTCATGCCCGGGAAAACCGGTGAACCTTCAAAATTAAGATACATAAGTTATTTCATCTGTTGTCGGATACGAGACGTATTTATTTTTTTGTGGGCAATGTGTCAGCGATCGAATCAGAATAAGTAAAATGTGTGAATGTTCCTCAGGTTGCTTTATCTCTAATATCAAGGGCGGGCTAAACGACTGCTGCAGCACACCTGCCTTCTAGAGGCGAGTAGTGGACTAGTGTATAAGCATGGTATCCAGCAGAGTAAAATGTTCAAAATGAGAAAATATATTCTTGGATGACATATAACAGTTTACAGTACCGATATGTTTTAGTTCTACAGAACATAATATTTTAGAAGAATTATACGCTTATAATACACTAATTTGCAGAATATAATAAGTAGTTAACCGTATCAATATTCATGTGCTAATACAGCGCTTATTTTGGCACTCGATAATGAGAACAGAATGAGAAACAATGACGGTGGTAGATGAGGGATGAGTGGAAGACAATGTGAAAATTAGTGAAGTTATCGCAAAAGGAAGGGTAATCCAAAACAAATGGGGCAAAGATTTAGTAGTGAATATAAATATTATTTTAAATATCGGAGATCTCTTTGTGAAGGATGGAATAAGTTTAATGTAAATTTTCCTTTTTTATTATAGATGTCTCGGTTTTGACCTATTAGAGAAAGTATATATTAAATATGTAAATATACTCTGCCTTTTTGATGTATAATACACGAAAGTAAATATACAGATAATGTATTATATGTTGTCAGCGTCGTTCAGATATCTCAGGTTTCCTCCATTTAAAAAAGTGTGGGTTAACCTGTGTTTATGGACACGTTTAAACTTAATTTTCTCACTGCACTGAAGTTCGCTGATAATCAGTCGTCTGCGGGTCATTGAATAAAATAACAATAAAACGATGTTAAATAATCCCCGGCAATGCATAATTTTATTTTTATAAACCGAAATGAATTCTCATGACAGAGCGATGGTTCGAAGAGGCTAAGCTTATTCACATATCGAGTGTAGTATTAGGTCAATACTTCACATCTGTTGTTGGGGGATATAATACAATAAATACGATGAAATATTCAAATAAAGCTAATATTACTTTTACTTTATTATTAACACAGTGGCTTCATGTCGGTTTATATGATTGTGTTTATGATACAATCTATAATTATAGAACCAGTAGACTTAAGCAGGAAATTTGTATTATTATTCTGTTATCTGAAAGCAAATACCTGAAAGAAGATGTGCGATGACGTTCCTCCAAGCGGAATATTCACTTTAGACAATTAGTGAAAAAATGGTAAGAATATCAGTGTCTCAAACTCCAAATATTTCATCTGTTTGATACAGAAAAGTTTACTCGACGAGATTTGCTTCTGACGATCAAACCTTTCATGTTGATATTATTTGATGTCAGTTATCCGACGTCCGTTGGTTGATTCACTCTTGTCTTCCTTCGAGCTCGATGGTATTAGGTTCTTGAGGCCTAAGGAGTATCATTCTTATACCTTTCAGATTTTTTCCATGTCCTTATTTTTAAAGGTTCGGACCTCTTTCTTAATTATTTTATTAGTGTTAAAAGTATATGGTTGCCCAATTTTAATATTTCTCTTGAAACAATGATCTCCACCACCATCTTTCTCAGTCGATAATTAAATAGAGATGGCATATTCATTGCTGAAACTTAAATAACGCATTTAGATACTGAAATTGGAAAAATCTACAACTGAGTGAGTGGCTGCCTGGTTTGAGTTTGGTGTGTTTGGTAGTGTGCTCGAACCCCACTGTCTGTCTCTACCAGGCTGTACCTTAATTAAGGCCATGGTTGCTTCCTTCCCGCTCGTCCTATCCTACGCCATCGTCGCCATAACATCTATTTGTGTTGGTGCGACGGTAAATCAAATTTTAACAAACTCTACACTCATCCCTCGTGTAGACCGAACAGGCCTATTATGAAAGAGCTATCTGTAACTAGGTCACTAATAAAAATTGCGTTTAGCTCTAGATCCAGCCACTCTGATCCAAGGAACAGATCTGTTAATAGCTTTTAAGCTAAGTTAAAATAAACCCAATTAAATTCCTCTCCAGAAGTGGAAAACTCTCTTGTAAATTTCTCGTACTTGACATGGGAACGAACTCACGTCTCCAAGTAAATGAATCACACAATCACAACCTGGGTTACGCAAATCATTTCCATTTAAATTACAAATTAATACATTTTGTTAATATTATGCTAATGCAGCCAGTAGGTTTAATTGATTTCCAAAACTAATTTTCACAAATGATTGCTTCGCACAAAACTCGCTTATGGATTACAATCGCTCCAATCAATAATGAACGATTAACCAATCGGTAATGCCCGTCCATTTCATATAATAACTAAAGCAGTTATAATGCTATCCAGCGATAATGGAAAAATTACAGCTATGTGATGATGGTAGCTGGCAGTATTTTTCACGCTGGTTATTCATTGTGGGGCATAGACACAACATAGTGAAAAGATAAAAGGATTTAGCGTGTCCAATAGACAGCGTGAAGTGAAGTATATGTGAGATTTTCATTAACTTTACTTTCAGCCTGGTAATTTGTCCGGAAATTACAAACTGGATGGTGTTCTACATTTTATTAAAAATGAATTGTATTGACACCTCAGGACATTCCGTGTTCAAGTTTGTTATTGCCACCGCAGCTATGAGAACGAAGAAAGGCTCCACGAAGTGGTGTTGTATTAAATAACACTCGACACTATAGGTGTCACAACTGAGGGATTACTGGTTACTTTAGGAGAGGACTGAGCTACATACCATTTGTTTCTTCTTGTAATGAGAACCTGCCCACCACATTTCAATTGCAGTGGTAGGCTGGGCGAGTAATCTTAATGGGAGTGTGAAAGCCCTGTCTTAAGAATGTTAATTGTACAGAAAAGATATCCCAATTTCGCACGAACTATTAAGGTTAATGTTTTGAATTTTTACCCCTGGTAATTAAAACCTTCCCCTAGAATGAAGTGAACTGAGCGAACTGCTGTGCATTAAAATTGCTCGAAATTAGAAACCAATGAAAGGAAATATTTTTTTCCTGTTCAGTGGCTGCATTAAGGCATGAATACAATAGAATAGAATATATCTATTTATAATATACAGGGTGTCCCAATTACAGATGATGTACCAGAAAAATTAAAATTAAGTAGTAATATCCTTTAGAAACAAAACAAGTAGAAGAGGCCCTAACAGTGATACCTGCGGGACGCCAAATGAAGGTTGATAGTGGTTAGATATCAAATCCTCGGACTTGACAAAACATATTTTTCAAGTAGCCATTCGAAAATACTTCCGGACACTGCATACACTGACAACTTTCTCAACAACGCCTCGTGTTATAAAGAATTTAAGGCTTTGGGGAAATCAGTATATATCACATCAACATGTTTACCTTTGTCCAATGAATCTGAAACTGAATATGAATAAACTGCGATATTGATAACAGTTGACCTGCCTTTAACGAATCCATGCTGTGATAGGTCTACGTACTGACTAAAAGAGTCCTACAGGCAATTATATATGACTTTCTCTGCCAAACTTCAATAAACGTGAGAGCAGCACTACTGGTCTATAATTATCGAATAACACCTTATCAACTTTCTTGAAGATAGGGATTACGTAACACTTTTTCCACTCAGCTGGCTAACACTCACACTTAAATGATTTATTTATAATTTCGCATAGTGGACTGGTCAGTTGGGAAGCACATTTACGGAGGGCGATGCCAGGTATCTCGTCAGGCCCTCATTTTTTGATATCTACCGATGACAGGATCCCTGTCACTTCTGCCACAGAAGTTTGAACAGACAATGGATCTATTGAAAATGGGGAGAATAACTCTCTGAAAAACATTATCTCCTCAGCTCGTATACTTTATGAGATAGAGGGTCAGACATGTGAAGGAAAGTCAATGTTCAGAATCTGAGTTCAAAGTAAGACACAACGTTCACTCACACATTTACCCATGTCAGCACTTAAAAATAGCCTGGATCATTGCAAGCATTATCTGAGTGTTTGTTATGACAATGCCAACAACGTTTTCACCCATAATTCTGGAATAGATTAGTGAAACCCACAGCCTATTACATCAAATGGTTACAGAAATAGGTAACTTCAAAGAGAAGCAGGCCTGAAGTTGTACAATTTCCCACTTGTGCATTAATATTCTAAAATATTTTTAAATGTTTACAGGTAGCGTATCCTAATAAATTATACACCATTTCATTCAGCAGAGTCCAAGTCCAAGTTATTTCATAAGACAACATTTGGAAAAATGTCATTTTTTTTATCAAAATGCTTTTCCACTCCCCTTAATAAACACGCTTTCTACTGGCCAGTTTTGTGGAATCAGATTGAACTCCGCACCCAACAGTCCCGGGTTCTTTTCCCCGAACTGCGTGAGATTTAAAAAATGTGGCATAAAATATGAAGTGAGATGCAGTGAGCCTCGTGATGGCAATGAATATCGCTCATCTTCAGCCATCGTCGAAGTAAATTTCCATGGTCTTCCAGTTCAGCTATTATCAAACGTCGGGATAGTACCTGATCTAAGACCATGGATATCTTTCTACAGTCTAGCCTATCCTTTCCATCCCTGAAGCAACCCAGGTGTAGCGAGGCGTAGCCAAAGTTCAGAATGTAAAGGGCTGAGATTTTCTGCTAAGTCCACGTAGTCTTGGTTACCGTTCGATAACATTGTTCGGATAGAAAGAAGAATGCAAAGAAAAAATCAAGAAAGCCAACAGTTAAATTTACGTGAAATTCAATCACTCGCATGTGAATAAAAGGAAATATTTTGGAAGAATGTTTTTACAAGTGTTGAGAATAGTATTATAACGTGCATTGTTTCTCAGTTATGTTCCAGATATTCCTGTTTCTAACATCCAAAATCGTCTCAAATTCCTACCAGAAGCAGAAATCAAGCCTTGAACAAGCGGACGAGAATGTACTACCTTAAAATCTAAGTTTAAGTCCATGAAATAAATAACTAAATTAAATTTGAACATTAACATGATCTGATAAATAACTCTAAAAATGTTCAAAGATTAGTAACACAATATATAATCAATAGCATTACAAATTTGGAAATACAAAACCAATAATAAAGAGCAATACATTCGTTATTAGGATATTAACGGGAGTATAAAGAGAACTACTGTGAATACAGATGCGATTTTAAAATAGACAAAGATCCTCGTGAAGTAATAATTACCAAAAGATTGATTCTGGACCTCTGTAAGCCTAATCAGTTCCAGAACTTCATAAAACCCTACTTACAGTGCCATGTGCCCAAACCATTAAACCCAGTACTTCCAGCTCTTCTAAATGGTACTGTGTGAATTTCCATGCCCAAGATTCCTTCGCGTAGTTTCTCGAAGTACAGCATTATTGTCAGAGTTTGCGTAAATTTTATGAGGAATTTTATAATTCCTACAAATGTACATTTCCTGGTAAAGCCTAGCATTTAACTACAAGATCTGTCGACAGGTTGTAGTAATAATGTACTAAGCTTAAGTAAAGTTGTTCTGCTTTTATTCACTCTGTAGTAATATAGAAACCTGTCTAGGGAGCCGTCCACTACTTGTCGAGGGAATGATAAAGTTATTACTTAAAGTTACTTTAGTTTAATTTGATGTTGTTTGTTCAGTAATTCTAGACAAGGGAAGTACTTCAGCCATGTGTTACAGACGGACGAATTATTAATTTATGTCTGGAAAATACGTACGGTAGTAAATTATCACTCGTGATCTTCCAAACAATGCGCTGTGGGATACACCTGCCCGACTCGCCGTTCCGAGTTACGGTTCTATTATCCTCTTAATGTGGGCGATTAATAACACCCTGAGATCTACTCTAATTACGTCATTTTGCAACGCGACAAAATAATCCCTACGTAGAAGGCCAGTGACAGATAGCCATTAAACATTCGTTGAAGCCATTTATTAAAGTTAAACTTACAAGGTTATTTTGCAATAAATCTAACTATATTACTTCACGCTATGGTAAAATTCTCTTACCATACGTAATATTTATCCCATAAAACTTCATAAAAGAATCTTGATTTGGAGGCAGTGCACCGATCACAGTTAACATCAAGCTAGGATTTCCGGGCGTGGTTAATCTCCGGTTTGTATCCCAAGTAGAGGCAAAATACAACGAATGATTCGTGATGTCTGTTAAAGAAGATGTGTTTTATGTTATCAGTTTTAGCGATTCCTTCAATTAGCATGGATTCAGCACTCATCTGTTATACATGCCTATAACCGATATTAAGGTTAAATGTTCCAGCCTGTAAGATTTTAAAAATTTTCCACACATTTCGTGATCCATGTCTACTCTCCTACGCCCGTTTTCACCAACGTTATCTTAGATTTCTAACACTCGGATAATTTTATTATCTCGGATAACGCTCACTTCTTTACGCACCACAGAATTTATTATCTCGTTTTTTTTTTTTTTTTTGTTTTTGCTAGTTGTTTTTACGTCGCACCGACACAGATAGGTCTTGCGGCGACGATGGGAGAGGAAAGGGCTAGGAGTGGGAAGGAAGCGGCCGTGGCCTTAGTTAAGTACAGCCCCAGCATTTGCCTGGTGTGAAAATGGGAAACCACGGAAAACCATTTTCAGGGCTGCCGACAGTGGGGTTCGAACCTACTATCTCCCGAATACTGGATACTGGCCGCACTTAAGCGACTGCAGCTATATCTCGGTTTACCAAAACTAAGATTTCGTTTCAATCTGAATTTGAACCATAAATTTTTCGTACTGACGTACGGAAAACAAATGACAACGTGCCACTATCGAAATGGAAACAAGTGTTTTGATTCCATTCGGGCTTTGCAGATAATTTTCAAATATGATATCCGCTACGAAGAAAGAAAGGAGCCTAATATGATTTTCCAGGGGAGTTAATTGTTATTGAATGTGGTGTCAGAAAGCATTAAGAACGTAAGTATACAAATTATAGACTACACGTTGTATATTTCACTCAAAAAAATAAGGAAGTATTCCTCAATTCTTCTTTGAAAGGTCACTCAGTCGTGTACCGTACAAGATATAAGCTATAGTCGAGAATTCATCTTAGGCCTACCTGTGTGTTGGGAATTCCAGGTTATGTTCAATCATGGATAACACTTGACAGTGTCGAAGCTTTAGACAACCTAAAAGGTCTCTGAAAATAAGTGTCTTCGTAATACTCGAAATACGTTGCTCGTTCTTCCATCCACCTAGGGCGTTTAATAATTGAATTACCTTGATCTTATAAGTCGTACCTGTGATTTTCTCTTTCAATTAGATATCTCAGCCGTCTACGTGCTGTCAAGTTAGATTTCCAATTTTACCGGCCAACCAATCTCCGGTGAAATTTTAAACCGTGATAATACCCGTCATCCCAGATAATGTTGTTGGTGAATACAAAACTGTTATCTCGGTTTACGTTGCTTTGAACTAAGATAAAAGCTTACTCGCATTGGTGAATACGGGCCTTAAACTAATACTGTTTCTGCTTGTCCGACTCATTGGCTGAATGGTCAACGTTGAGGCCTTCGGTTCAAAGGGTCCCGGGTTCGATTCCCGGACGGGTCGGGGACTTTAATCGCGTCTTCTGGCCCGGGGACTGAGTGTTTGTTCCAACACTTTCCTCTTCAAATTCAGACAACACACTACAGTACCAACCACCACAGAGCTAGGGCATTCGGCCGTAAAACAGGGCCAAATCCACATGTGCGACACAATTCGCACCCGCGACCCCACAGAAGAGGGAAAAGCGGTGGTATAAGAAGAAGAAGAATACAGTTTCTGCTTGATTTATTGCCGGCCTCGCGGTGTAGGGATAGCGTACCTGCCTCTTAACCGGAGGCCATGTCAGGGATTTTTACCTGAATCTGAAGACTGGCTCGAGACGAGATAGTATCTACTGGAACCTCTGAAAAGAGTTTCATAAAATGCGAATTGACGCACATAGCCTTAGTTTTACTAAAATCATTCTTGTGGTTTATTTCAACATTTCGAACGTTATCAGCAGTGATGAAAATATTTGATTGGTATCATGCAAGATCAATCAATACTTCTCTTTTGATGCTATTTTAGATAACTCTTCGATGATAACTTTTCCCAGCAGTTGATAGTGAACCGCACCTTCAGTTGAGCTATGCATGCCCTACCGAAACGAACTATAGCCGTGGCTACCGAATTAGGCCGGTCACAGAAATTACGCTCTTGCCAAGGTTAAGTAGCAACTGGCGAAGAAATATCTAATTGAATACCTCATGTCGGGATGCGAGGAAGTTTGATCTTTCCCACTCTCCTGATGTTACCTCCTGTAATGTAGCAAAACAAATTATACCACAAGCTTCAGAAAAGTCCGCTGATTTTAGCCGTATAATTATTTTCCACATGAACCAATTAGAATAAGTATTAAGAATGAAAACCTAAACAAGTACATTTAAATCACTACATTCATGTATTAAAATGTTCAGCTTTTGTTTCACCAGCCAATAAACTGTTATCTACGGGAAAAATGTAGAAGACCACCTACCTTACTTTTTTCATCTGAAATATGTTTCCATGGGTCTTTTAGTTTTCCTGGAAAATGGCCCAGAAAGTGGCCATATAAATGTCGTTACCTGAGGTCGTTCGGGTCGCACGCGCCAGCGTAGAGTACAGTACACTATAAATACTTTAAAATTACGTATTCATCTGTATCAGTTTTATTAAAATATTGTTATATGTTTATGGTTTACAATATAACTTTAAATACTTAATATTGGAATGTATAATAGAAAACAGATAATTATTTTAAAAAATCGTGGATCTGGAGCAGATCGGCTTGGACTAGAGAGCTCTGCACAGTCAGCATTGCCAGTCCGTGTTCAGAGTTAAAGGACTCTCGACCATTTGTCGCTTCGCAGTTCTCATATCTGACAACAGCACAGTTTTCCTCACCCACCTGATTCAATAGCCGAAGGTTTAGATTCCAATACTGACAACCGAGGTGGTACCAGTAATTTGATAAAAGTTGTACACGAGTTTCTGAATAGGGAGTTACGCAAGGTAATGAAGAGTAGATTCGAGCATTTCTGCACATAAGAAGTACAACGGGAGTGGGAGATAAGATATCCTTCACAGTAGGCTTGATAATAAGCTTACTGAGCTTTTAACTTCTCAGAAAACAAAGTAAACATTCTCTGAGAAGTCTTGGTCGTGAATACAAGATATTTTCTTTTGAAGACGCGGAGCAATTGTCTGAGAAACGTTAATTGTTATTGTTATTGAATGTGGTGTCAGAAAGCATTAACAACGTAAGTATACAAATTATAGATTACACGTTGTATATTTCACTCAAAAAAGCCCAAAAGCTTATTATCATGTCTACAAATACGAGCCGTGAAAGTATCAATTTAAATGTCCTTCATAGGTTTGGCTGAGCCCCAGAGAGTATTTGCAGCTAATACAAGGTATTAATTTAATAGGCCGACATCCATTTGAGGGAGCTGTGTGGGGGTAATTAGTACATAGTGGATCATCCTATTACTTTTGCCTGAGAAGAAGTTATGGCTATATAACACTTCTCTACGTCTTTGAGGGATAGAGGACAACGGTGTTATTTTTCCAGTTGACAGGATTCAGGCTAACACATTAATCAGATTTGGATGTAAGTTATAGATAAAGGTGTCCGACTCGTTGGTTGAATGGTCAGCGTACTGGCCTTCGGTTCAGAGGGTCCCGGGTTCGATTCCCGGCCGGGTAGGGGATTTTAACCTTCATTGGTTAATTCCAATGGTCCGGGGGCTGGGTGTTTGTGCTGTCCCTAACATCCCTGCAACTCACACACCACACATAACACTATCCTGCACCACAATTACACGCAGTTACCTCACATGGCAGATGCCCCCCACCCTCATCGGAGAGTCTGCCTTACAAAGGCTGCACTCGGCTAGAAATAGCCACACGAAATTAATTATTATTATAGATGAAGGTCGGAATCGTTATTGCAAGAGGTGTGTTTCTGAGGCCATAGTAGTAGTAGTAGCAGTCTTTCGTTTCTGCGAGCTATGAACCAAGGTACTTCAACCGTTTTCTGTCTTGAGCCTGAACACCCACCCAGTATTCCCGTATCCTTCTTTGGTGAGCTTACTTCCATTATCCTGTCCACGTCTTGCCTGTCTTTATTTCAGGTTTTGTTCGAAAACTCTTTAGGACTCCAAGTTTCTTCTTTAAAGGATCACGTTGCAAGATGTAATCACGTAAGATCCCCAGTTCTTGTAAATCTCTTTCCAGTTAACATAAGAAATTTCATTTTTTTGTCCGTATTGAACTGAGAATTAAAATGAATAAACTTTTAATGTACAGCTATTCAATACAATAATAATGTTGTTTATAGATGTAATTAGAACATTATAATTATATTCAGTACTAGTTTTGACAGGGGCTGCCTGTCTGAGGCGGGATAAGAGTTGTCGGTTTGCCCGGAAGGATGTGGGTTCGAATCCCCGTCAGGAAGTGGTAAAATTTAAGAAACGAGATTTTCACTTCAAAAGGTGCATATGGCCCTGAGGTTCACTCAGCCTACACCAAAAATGAGTACCAGGTTAATTCCTGGGGGCAAAGGCGGCCGGGCGTAGTGGTAACCACTCTATCCCATCACGTGCCGCGGTTAACAATGATGGAAGCCTTTACCTTCCACTCCTCTAAGGGCCTTCATGGCCTGTACGGAGGTGACTTTGCTTTGCTTTGCTAACTAGTTTTGACGCATTTTTGCGTCATCCTCAGTTGTGCAAAGAAATCCTATAAAATCTCTAAAATCCTATAAAATCTATGTGTCATTGTTTTAATGTGTATTTAATAGGGTTTTTATATCACGTACAACTTAATATTTATCATGAGTTTTATATAATTTGTCTATTTTCCGATTTCTTTGTACAGCTCAGGATGACGGAAAAATGCTTGCTAACAGTCCCCAGGAAATGTTTGGATAAACGCAAGAATCTAAACATGCTGCTAAATTTTGAACGCTATGTTAACAAACAGTTTATTAGTGTCCTTTTAACTGAGATTGAATAAACCGGGCATAAGCCGTACAAGTTCAGCTGGAGTAAGTTCAACCTACCCACCACTGATGCAGACGACCAAGAAGTAGAATACTGCGAGTCTAGAGAATACCTTGGAAGCCCTAAAGCCCAAAGGAATTATGATTTTGCAGCTGGATTTCAATGCGAAGTTTGGGAGCACCAAAATGTACAACCACTTCTGGGAAACGGTAGGGCACTATACTGATCAAGTTCTATTCTAATTGAGAAATTATTGAATATATTTCCATGAAATTTGCATGGTAGCGTATTTTATTTATACACACATGAAGCTCTGGGATCATTCACTTGACAAGTTTAATTGGACATTTTCTAAATAATATAGTAGTACAGAAATGACAAAACACTGACATGATAGGTAATGGTTATAAACAGCAGTGTTTTCTGAAGGAATATCTCAGAGATTTTAGATTATTTTGTTTATATAAGAAACTTAAATAACTTCAGCATATGAATCAAGTAAATATTAAGGTGGCGTGACTAGTTCAGCTGCTGGATCCCCACCTGGAACGGAATCCTCGTGTATCCTTGGTTCATATTTAGGTACCATTAATCATATGCCGTCAAGAACGACATTAGGCCTTAAAACCCCGGCCTAAAAAAGAAAGAGCCGAAATAGCTTGAGCGACTCAAAATTACCTGCGATAAGCCGAAGAAACTCCGTGCAATTCCTTGCCTCAATGGTCAGCGTAGTGGCGTTCGGTGCAGAGGGTACCGGTCTCGATTTCCAGGTGGGTTGGGGATTTTAACGTAAGTCCTCTAGCTCGGATTCTGAGTGTCTGTCTTAATTTACCTACAAACCAACACAGAAAATCAATAGGGACTATATTCCTCCACAAAATCATCTGACCATATAACTGGGCTAAATTCATACAATGTACCGGTCCCAGGGAATTGCAGCAGAGCTAGGAGGAGCTAGAAGAACAATAAAATAAATGTCAATGAATTTTGATCCCCAGAAATTAGTAGGTAATTAACAGTCTTTTTAAAGTAAGAACACTATTTCGCGCATATGATAACAAATATGCTTCGAACATGCAAAAGTGTATTTAAGAAGCTAACGGTTGTAGTTACTGAGGTATAAAAATGTAAATTTAACTAAATGTAAGCTATTGAAAGGTGTATCTCACAAATTGAACCTGAGCTGAATGATTAAGACAACAGAAGGGGAGAACCCTATTTTCGTCCGTCTCCTGCACGCCTTATTCAGAAAATTATCAAGACGAGAACACGCACAACCGACTTCAGGGCTGCCGTCAATGGGGTTTGAACCGACTATCTCTCGAGCAACTTCACAGCTGCGTGCCCCAACCACACGGCCAGCTCGCTCGGTGAAGGAAAGGGATAAGCTTCAGACATCTTCCCGCCCCTTCCGGCCCAATCTTATTACTGTTGGGTTTGTAGGAAATAACTATGGAAAATGAGATCAAGAATCATGTCTAGTTTTGTTTAGTAATCTTTTGTGTCTCTCAGCTCCAAATACCATGGCGGCCATCATGGAGTATATCATAGCAGACTTGCCATACCGTGCATGTCAAACCCCTGACGGAGGTCCCACATGCAGGATGATTTTCTGACCTCACTTCCTTGTTTCCTTTCGACCCTGCAAGCTAAGCTGAGTTGTATCAGAGATCAATTGCCATTTCGGAAAATGCGACTGATATTGGCTCCTTCCGGATACTGCTCGCGCGCGATACTACGTGACAGTCAAGCTGAACATTTGAACTCGGATATAACCGATGCAATTGTGCGGACAATAACAAAGATTTATCATTGAAATAAATAGTTTTCTGCAGTATGTTGTTGTTTGAGTCATCAGTCCATATACTGTTTTGATGCAGCCTCCATGCCACCCTATCATGTGCTAACCTTTTCAATTGTACGTAACCATTGCTTCCTACATATGCTCTAATCTGCTTGTCATATTCATACCTTGGTCTACCCCTACCGTTCTTACCGCCTACACTTCCTTCAAAAACCAACTGAACAAGTCCTGGATGTCTTCAGATATGTCCTATCATGCTATCTCTTCTTCTCGTCATATTTAGCCAAATCGGTCTCCTCTCACCGATTCGATTCAGTATCTCTTCATATGTGATTCCATCTATCCATCTCACCTTCAGCATTCTTCTGTAACACCACATTTCAAAAGCTTCTATTCTCTTTCTTTCCGAGCTAGTTATCGTCCATGTTTCACTTCGATACAATCCCACGCTCCAGATGAAAATCTTCAGAAACATCTAATTCCTATATCAATGTTTGAAGTGAGCAATTTTTTTAAGAAAGCTCTTCCTTGCTTGTGCTAGTCTGCATTTTATGTCCTCCTTACTTCTGCCATCGTTAGTTATTTTACAATCCAAGTAACAATATTCATCTACTTCCTTTAAGACTTAATTTCGTAATCTAATATTTCCTACATCGCCTGCCTTCGTTCGACTGCACTCCATTACATTTGTTTCGGACTTATTTATTTTCATCTTGTACTCCTTACCCAAGACTTCGTCCATACCATTCAGCAGCTTCTCGAGATCTTCTGTAGTCTCAGATAAAATAACAATATCATCGGCAAATCTCAAGGTCCTGATTTCCTCTCCTTAGATAGTGATTACCTTTCCAAATTCCTCTTTGGTTTCCTTTACTGCCTGTTCTATGTAAATATTGAAAAGGAGAGGGAACAAACTGCAGCCTTGCGTCACTTCTTTCTGGATTGTTGCTTCTTTTTCAAAGCCATCAATTCTTATGACTGCAGAGTGATTTTTCGTTCTTCGTTCTCGGTATCTGATCCCAATCACCTTCAGAATCTTAAATCTTTCCAGTATTTACATTTTAATTTGACTCAAATATGTATTAATGTTGTGAAACTAACACATATCTAGGTTATGTTAGCTGGACGGTCTGGAAAAACGGTAGGGCGATGCGCCTATTAAAAAGGCCCTAGGGAGAAGACTTGGTATAGTATATACTTGGAAATCATTTCCAAAAGAAGGGTAATCTGAATTCTTCTTGGCTTTTTTTTCCTTATTGGTGTTTAAAGCAACAGAAAATTTAAATTCAAGACAAAATATTCTAATAAATGTTGACTTCATTCGCCCTGGTTTACAGCTGTATTAAAACAAAAACGCATCGAAGCGTGATGTTAATGTTTATCAGTTCGGTGATCAGTATAGGATGCTGCAGTCTCAGTAGTTTACTTATTGCTTAGTCATACCGAAGCCAGATTTTACGTAATTGTAAACGTGTCATATTTATCCCTTGCCAATCCACGTCCAGGTACACAGAACACAAAATTTGAAGGTTAATATGTACGAGTATAAATAACTTTGATTTGTATATATAAGAGTAATACTAGCTTAGAATATAGAAACTCTAGAAAGTTTTTCAGCTCATTTAGAGCAGGAATCGCAATGAATACGATAAACTAGCAAACTTGCGTCATACTTTGGAATAGAAATAATGGCCGGCAAAAAATGTATAAAATGTATAAAATGACAGTCATCATTATTCCCACCCCGAAGGCTTTGACATATTATCTCAGTACTCCCGGTACTGTAATAGTCACCACTAATTTTAACGAACAAATTAACTAACCTATAGACACAATATCGTAAGAGCCATATTTTAATGACATAGCAACATCCATTAGGAAACGTTTCACGTCGATGAACTTTTTATGCTCATATTTATATATCACTTATTAATATATATTATTTAAGGTTTTATATTCAAAACTCACTAACTCGCTAAGAAATGTTGAGTTACCTACTCTATTTGGTTAGTCCTCAATAAGTCCAGCTAGCAAAGATGTTTATTCTACCGTTAAACTAGGTGCAGATGGTTATGGGAGCCAGAACCGTCATTCTGCAATGATTACTATGACAACCAATCTCTTGTCTAAATCAGCTCCACGACATGTGAAACTTATGGAACTGACTTTCTCATCAGACAGTGTTTTTGGTAACATCAAGGGATTCCTAGGAAGGGTACTAGTGATTTGCGACCCCAAACAGTAGGTGAAAAAAGTTATGTGAAAGACTGGGAAGAATATGCACGCCAAGTTTTAAAGTTAACTTCAAGTTAGAATGACAAGTTTGCATCAGCCAAGAGATTCATTAGTGAAAGGACATCATCATGCATGCTAATTGTCACTAGAGATCAAAGCAAGTATAGGATAGGGTATGTATCCGATAAAGAAAGGGAAATAGTTCGGTGACTGCATCTCTGAACTTGTGCCTAGAGGTGTGATACTAAATCCAGCAAAAGCTGCGGACATCTAGACCTTACTGGCCAGTCAGTTTTGCGAGAAGTGTGCTGAAGGTGAACGTTGTCAGTTGATCAAAATATTTTGAATCCCACTGAAAATTTAACCCAGAGTGATTCTTGTGACGGCGAAGAAATTTTATATTTTGAACTTACTGACGTTACTCAATATCAGGATTTACGAGTCTTTTTCCAGCATTCGAAGCATTTTCCTCTTTAGAGGAAGTGAAGTACCAACCAGTGTTCCGATGTTGTAGACCGATATTGGTGTGAACATTCTATTATATCAGTTCATGCGTTTTTCTGTAGATTGTGTACTGTATTAAATATATTTTGTGACGTCATCACTATTTCCTTTCAGTACTGGTCATTATTTTAGCATATGTGTTCAAATTTAGTTTACTATTCTCGAAATGACGATTCCTGTTGTTTGAGTGGTCATTCCTAAATTGCACTTCTCCCTTCAGTAATACCAAAACTCGTTAACTCCATTTTCTTCACGTTCCACAGAATTACTGAGATGAATCTCATATCAGTGCAGACACAAAAGCAATGCCTTCTTAACATTCACGGGCCATTTGTGCTGCTGGTCAATGTCGTTGTACCCTGCAAACACTTTTTTTTTTCTGTTTTCTGAACATTTACCTCAAGTGGAGTTTGAGGGTTTCGGAACGGAAAGCCTCATATATTTTTATTGTAATACAGCAATTTAGTTTATAGGATTCTGTCGTTCAGTACCTTAGTGTGTTACAAGAACAAGTACAAGAAGTGTTGTGTTTTTGTCGTTAGCAAGGTTGCACTAGAAATAATTGGTGCATGTAATTGTATGTAAAAATATCTTCTTTAATGATAAAATGGAATCATTTCTGTTACATAGGACCACTTTTCAGTTCGAATCGTATGTGTCATAAAATTGGCAATTCTTAATGTGTTAGTTTAAAGAGAAGATGGACGGAGCGCTACATTAATCATGCTTAATAAAGAACTTTTCGTTTTTTTGTTAGTTGCCTTACGTCGCACCGACACAGATAGATTTTATGGCGACGATAGGACAGGAAATACCTAGGAATGGGAAGGAGGCGGCCGTGGCCTTAATTAAGGTACATCCCCAGTATTTGCCTGGTGTGAAAATGGGAAACCGCGGAAGAGGATCTTCAGAGCTGCCGACAGTGGGGTTTGAACCCACTATCTCCCGGATGCGAGCTTACAGCTACACGATCCCAACCGCACGGTAATAGAGACCTGTTTTAGATCAATCAGTCAATACTGATCTGGATTTAGGACAGTCGCCTAGGTGGCAGATTCGTTATCTGTTGTTTTCCTAGCGCTTTCATAAATGATTTCAAAGAAATTGGATATTTATTGAATATCTCCCTTGGTAAGTTGTTCCGATCCCTAAAACCCCTTGCTATAAACGCATATTTGCCTCAATTTGTCCTCTGATTTCCATTCTTCATACTGATATTTTTCCTAAAGGAACCACACATATTCGTCTACTAATATTCCACGCCATCTCTCCACTGACAGCTCGGAACATACCACTTAGACGACCAGCTCGTCTTCCTTCTCCCAGGTCTTCCCAACCCAAACTTTGAAACATTTTTGTAACGGTACTCTTTTGTCGGAAATCACTCAGAACAAATCGAGCTGCTTTTCATTTGATTTTCTCCAGTTCTGGAATTAAGTAATCCTGATGAGGGTCCCATACACCGGAAACATACTCTAGTTGAGGTCTCACCAAAGACTTATATGCCCTCTCCTTTACATCTTTGCTTTAACTCGTAAGCACCCTCATAACCATGTGCAAAGATCTGTACCCTTTATTTACAATTCCATTTATGTGATTACCCCATTGAAGATCTTTTCTTATATTAACACCTAGGTACTTACATTGATCCCCAAAAGGAGCTTCCACTCCATCAACGCAGTAATTAAAACTGAGAGGACTTTTCCTATTTGTGAAACTCACAACCTGACTTTTAACCTCATTTATCATCATACCATTGCCTGCTGTCCATCTCACAACATTATCGACGTCATTTTTCAGTTGCTCAAAACCTCGTAACTTATTTATTACTCTATACAGAATAGCATCATCTGCGAAATGCCGTACCTGTGATTCCACTTCTTTACTCATATAATTTATAAAGGCTATATATAAGAAATCGTAAAGGTAAAATTGTACTGCCTTGAGGAATTCCCCTCTTAATTATTATAGAGTCAGATAAAGCTTCCCCTACCCCAATTCTCTGAGATCTATTTTCTAGAAATATAGCAACCGATTCGTCATTCTTTTGTCTAGTGCAATTACACTCATTTTTTACAGTAGTCTCCCATGATCCACCCTATCAAATGCTTTAGACAGGTCAATCGCGATACAGTCCATTTGACCTCCTGAACCCAACATACCTGCTATATCTTGCTGGAATCCTACAGGTTGAGCTTCGGTGGAATAACCTTGCTCAACCCGAACTGCCTTCTATCGAACCAGTTATTAGTTTCTCAAACAGTTCTAATATAATTAGAAAGAACGCCTTCCCAAAGCTTACATGCAATGCATGTCAAACTTAGTGGCCTGTAATTTTCAGCTTTATGTCTATTACCCTCCCCTTTATATACAGGGGCTTTTATATCAACTCTCCATTCATTCGGTATAAGTACTTCAGATATGGTACCATATCCCAACCCATTGTGTTTAGTATATCCCCAGAAATCTTATCAATTCCAGCCACTTTTCTAGTTTTTAACTTTGTGTCTTATTGTAAATGACATTGATATTACATGTACATTTCAATACTTCTTTAGCATTAATCACATCCTCTACCTGGACATTATCCTTGTAACAACATTCTTTACATACTGCTGACTGAATACTTCTGCCATTTGAAGATCCTCACATACGCACTCCACTTGTTCATTAGTTCATTAATGATTCCTAAAATATCCTTCTTGGAACCTTTTTCTGCTTTAAAGTATCTTTACATACCCTTCCATTTTTTCACTAAAATTTGTATGACTGCCAATTATGCTTGCCATCATGTTATCCTTAGCTGATTTCTTTGCTGGTTTCAGTTTCCTAGTAAGTTCCTTCAATTTCTCCTTACTTCCACAGCCATTTCTAACTCTATTTCTTCCAAATCTGCACCTCCTTCTTAGTCTCTTTATTTCTCTATGAGGTGGGTCTTTATCTTTCCTTACCACCTTTAAAGGTACAAACCTGTTTTCACATTCCTCAACAATTGCTTTAAACTCATCCCAGAGTCTGTTTACATTTTTATTTACCATTTTCCACTGATGATATTTACTTTTTTAAACTCCCTCATGCCTGATTTATCAGCCATATGGTAGTGCCTAATAGTCCTACCTTCAAGGCCATCTTTACCATAATATTTATTTTTAATTACAGTACGACAAATCAGATTCATGATCACTAATACCATCTATTACTTCGGTTTCTCTATAGAGCTCATCTGGTTTTACCATCACCACGTCCAGGGTATTCTTCCTTGCAGTTGGTTCTATCACTTTCTGAATCAGTTGCCCTTCCCATATTTACTTATTTGCCATTAGTTGGTCATGCGTCCTGTCGTTCACATTACCCTCCCAGTTGACATTTGGTAAATTCAGATCTCCCGCTACAATCACATTCCTTTCCATGTCGTTTCCCAGATACCTAATTATCTTATCAAATAATTCTGAATCAGCGTCAGCGCTACCCTTTCCCGGTCTGTACACTCCAAAGACATCAAGTCGCCTATTATCTTTAGAAATGAGCCTTATACTTACAATTTCATGTTTGTCATCTTTAGCCTTTTCGTAGCTTACAAATTCTTCTTTCACCAGAATGAATACTCCATCTCCTACCATTCTTATCCTATCTCTACGATACACACTCCAGTTCCGTGAGAATATTTCTTCATCCATTATATCATTTCTCAGCCATGATTCAACTCCTTTTACAATACCTGGTAAGTATATATCTATTAAATTACTTAGTTCTAATCCTTTCCTTACATTACTTCTACAGTTGAACACTAACATTTTTATGTCGTCCCTACTTGACTTCCAGATCCCAGTACCCTTATCACCGCTCCCTGTACCACCCCGTTTCCCTGAATGTACCTCCCTATAAATCTTCCAAACAAATTTCTTAACTTATATGTACAACTGCGGTTTAAGTGAAGAACATCTGAGCGCAGATACCTATGCGCTAACCATCTATTAGGATCTAGAAATCTCACTCCCAGTTTCCCACATATCCACTCGATAGCATTTCAATCCCCAATCACCCTTCAGTCAGCATCCCTCCTACATAGTATTCCACTGATAACAATCTCCGATTCCTTAAACTTCACTCGTTCTTCACTCATCCCTTATCTTACTGACTTTATGCTTGTGTGAGGGCAAGAGTTTTATCATAGTTACTTAACTCTAGAGCAGTTCTATCCAATAAATTTGGGTACTTTTATATATACGAAGCACTAATAGATTATCAGTAGCGGGAACTATTATTTCGGTGTTCAGTGGAGTACGCAAAAGTGTTCAAAGTCAAGGTTTTGCTTGTTATATACTTTACCTTCTCATGCAATTTTATTTAACGGCAGAAGTATATAATTTATGAGTTGCACAAGTTGAATGATTACGTATGATGAACGAAGCGATCGTCATCTTCAAGACAAATAAAATAGATCTTCTAACTAAAGGTAAAATTCAACAAAGCTCTATGTCGGCCTACCGTTCTACTGAAACTCTTGGGGATCGTCTTTAATTTAATGCCAATTAATACCAAAAGATAATTTCTGTTACTGTTTAAATATTGAAAATGTATGAATACAAACTCAATTCACTGAAACATTAGTCTTCCATTAATTATTTTTTCTTATTGTGTCATAGATCTTTATATGGTCTGTAATTAGTTTATCTGACTTTTAGAAGCCCGTTTGTAGATGTGAGTGAGGTAAGGATTACCAGCGAAATTCGATTAACGAATTGTGTGATATGACCTGAGGTAGATAAGCTTTGATTGAACTGATATGCAGTTGAATAACTGTCTTCACTGTGTCCTACATTGTTTTCGTACGGTCTACGGTCACACTATTAAACGTTGTGTGCGATTACGTAATTCATTTTCTGTACCAGTTTCTAATTTCAGCACCAGGATGCATTTATATTTGAACATAATTGTGTATGAATAATGTTTGCAGTCCAAATAACATTAAAATTATAACAAGCATGGACATTTAAAACCTAGTAGGTTTACATTGTCACCCAAAATTGTTTGTAGTCTCACCTACAAGTGTTTACAAAGATCAGCTATGCCAAACTTATCCAACAACTATATTGAAGACCTGAAGATCCAGGCTTACTTGATGATTCCAGTAAAGTCTTGGTCAACTTAATGGTCTCCCTATGGACATTTAAAATCTACGCGGTTTTAAGTCTCACCCACAAGGGTTTGCCAAGATCTTCTATCCCAACTTATCCAACATCTACATTGACGTCCTGTAGATCACGACCTACCTGATAATTCCAGTGACGTCTTGGTCAAATTACAAGTCTCTTTTCAACTGGCTCTCCAATTAAAATGGCTTAAAAATGGCCCGATGATGTTACCGTAATAAAATGACAATACTAGTGTGTCAATTGATGGATTGCATTAACAATTCCGTGTGAAAGTATGGGTTAAGTGGATACAATTATAGTAATGTACAATGTCTATGCACCGTTAGTCAAATCAGAAACACTCATTTTGAGTAGTGTTTTTCAGTTTTGAAATTTTCATCGGAATGAATAGGGAGTGACAATGGAAGCTATGAACATTGTTACGGAGTGGAAGAGAGAGATATAGCTCTGTTTATACGCCGGCTCCGTGGTGTAGGGGTAGCGTGCTTGCCTCCCGGGTTCGATTCCCGGTCAGGTCAGCGATTTTTACCTGGATCTGAGAACTGGTTCGAGGTCCACTCAGCCTACGTGATTAGAATTGAGGAGCTATCTGACGGTGAGATAGCGGCCCCGGTTTAGAAAGCCAAGAATAACAGCCGAAGGGATTCGTCGTGCTGATCACACGTTACCTCGTAATCTGCAGGCCTTCGGGCTGAGCAGCGCTCGCTTGGTAGGCCAAGGCCCTTCAGGGCTGTAGTGCCATGGTGTTTGTTTATACGTGTTGTAGTTGTTTTTGTGTAAAGTTGCGAAATGAGTTTAATGTGTTTTACTTGTAATTGTATACAAAATTACCATACAGCTGACTATACTTCATATTTTATCTGCACGTCATTTGCTTCTTATTAGTTCGTGAATACTTGATACTTGAATCTCAGTTTTGTACTGTGTCCCAAAGAAAAGTATACACCGACCCTTGGAAATTCAATTAATTGGATCACGTGAGTGTTTTGTACTAGCGTATGTGCTCAAACAGCAAAGTATATTTATTGTTTGTTGTTTATCGTGACCCCTGACCGACACGCCATACACAATCATTGATCCTTTCTTCTGATATTCTGCTATCACCAGGGCATGAAATTCATCTCACTTGTCCCAGCACGATGCATTTTCAGGAGTCCAGTATGTTTGGGTTCCCAAATTGCGGGACATGACCTGAGGTACTGAACTGGTTCAGTTCAACTGATATGCACTGGAAAGGCTGTCTTCCCGGTGACTCTACATCAAAAATTGTTTAGCAATTTCGACATGACCTTTTAAAACAACAATCATCACCACCTGACAATCCAGACGTACCTTATCATAGGCATTGTGTACTCCAGTACCCACCCCCGCTTCAAGAAATCTATTTGTAGCGGCTGCGTGTTTTATACAGGAAATAGACGACAAACCCCATCTTATCTTGTAGTGGTAGCGTGTACGACAACTAGGTTATCTTAAATTCCATCAATCAATTGCGAAATATGACGGCTCTCCCTTGAGAAATACTTCCAGTCCCCAATCGCATTCGGGGTAAATTGAATTAGCACTGGAATTCAATACAGCCATCGTTTCAAATTCAGAAACGGAAGCGCTGCACCATCTGCAAGGAAACTTGGCTACTAGAATGTATTGATCAGCAGGCAGCGCAAATGTCCGCCATCTGTCTGTAGAACATAAGACAAATTTCAACGACGCTAAAGTTTAATGTTAGCTCAATAAGGGTAGAATTCATTTTTTATGCAGTGCAGTATAAATTATTTGAATTGATGGGAACAGTTGCAGCAATCGTATTCTTATCCAAAGACACTCCGTGCGACGCAGAAGCACAGTAAGTCTCTCTGGTAGTCAAGTCACGAATTCCAACACTGTAAAATGCAGCAGTGCCACCTGGCGGAGAAATTTAAACTAACTTGTGTTCGAGACCTGGAATTTATTGATTTTCTCTTTCGAGAGGCAAAGTGCATTTTACTATAATCTTAGTTTGACTTATCGATAAGGAAGAATGTATATTAGTCTGAAGTTATATGGTAACGTAAGGCAATTACGATAATCGTTTAGATGACGATATGTGTGGGACATGGCGGATTGTTGTATGTCGCCATCTCGTAGAAAGCTGGGGAACTTCCACGTAACACTGGTTGCACTATCTGGTGGTGGACCTCTGAACTAACCACAAGTCAATACTCATGTAGTGCTGCCATCTAAGGAGGAATGTTGTGAAATAGAATATGACCCTTATGCGTATTGATTTACGCATATATACGTCGTTATAATGTTTAATTTATGTCCACTACCTCAACGAAACTAGAAATGAATGAATTAATAGGCGAATGTCTTTAAATGATTAGCTTCTGCTCTAAACTTGAATTATTGATAAATGCATTTTTTAAAAAAATAGCTAATTTGCTGAATTTGCTTAAATTTTCACTCGTATGTGAACCTATCAAGGAGTCCAGATAGAATTCAGTTTTTAATATATTATAAACTTCATCGATGATTCTACCATTTATCACGTCTCATTCCTTATTCCGATTCTCGTGTCAGTAAGTGAGAGTTCTGGGCACTCTCAGAAATGGGATGAGCATATAAACTACGTTTACGCTATTACACATTGCGTTGAATATTTGTATAATAATAATAATCCACCTCTGGGGTGTAGTGGTTAGTGTGATAAGTTGCCAGCTCCGGAGGCCCGGGTTCGATTCCCGGCTCTGCCACGAAAGTTGAAAAGTGGTACGAAGACTGAAATTAGGTCCACTCAGCCTCGGGAGGCCAAGTGAGTAGAGAGGGTTCGATTTCCGCGTCAGCCATTCTCGAAGTTTTTTCTGTGGTTTCATACTTCTTCCCCAGGCAAATGCCGGGATGGTAACTGAAGTATGTACACGGAAACTTCCTTCCCACTTCCTTTCCTATCCTTTCCAATCTTCCCATCCCCCTCAAGGTCCCTCTTCGGCATAGCTGTTGAGGCCGCCTGTTCGAGGTACTGGTTCTCCTCCCAGTTCTATTCTAGACCAAATGTCCCACGCTTCAGGACACTACCCTTGAAGCGGTAGAGGTGGGATCCGTCCCTGATTTCGGGAGAGTAACCAACCGTGGAGGGTAAACGGATTAAATACATTGAAATGGCGTATGGTTTTTAGTGCCGGGAGTGTCCGAGGACAAGTTCGGCTCGCCAGATGCAGGTCTCTTCATTTGACGCCCGTAGGTGACCTGTGCGTTGTGATAAGGATGAAATGACGATGAAGACAACACATACACCCAGCCCCCGTGCCTGCGAAATTAACCAATTATGGTTAAAATTCCAGACCCTGCCGGGAATCGAACTCGGGACCCCTGTGACCAAAGGCTAACCATTTAGCCATGGAGCTTAACATTAATACAAATAATCTCTCTTAATTCTCAACGCTAAGATTGGTTGGCAGCAATTCGTCTTCTCCACTCTTCTCTGTAATCCGGTAATCTCTTCATTTCCGCATATGAGCCTATTCCTACGTCATCTCTGATCTGTCTTGAATATTGCAGTCTAGGTCTTCCTCTTCCTCTTTTATCTTGAATCATTCCTTCCATGACATTAACTATGAAACCACTGTGCCTATGGAGATGGCCAATTAATTGGTCTCTTCTTTTCCTTATTGTTGCTAAAAAGGATCATTTTTCGCCTATTCGTCGAAGAACTTCTTCATTGGTGAGTTTTCTGTCCATGAGATCTTTTCCATCCTCCTCCAGCACCACATCTCAAATACTTCCAAACGTTTCTTATCACGTACACTAATAGTCCACGTTTCTGAACCATACAAGGCCACACTCCAGACATAGCACTTAATAAATCTCTTCTTGGTCTCCACATTTAAAGTCCTTGATGTAAGTAGTATCCTTTTCTTGTAAAAAGCAATTTATGCTTGGGAAATTCTGCTCTTTATGTCGACTGAACTTTTGCCATCTGGAGTGATTTTACTTCCTAAGTAGGTAAAGACATTTACTTGCCTTAGTGGTATATCACTAATTCTGATTCGACTGCAATATGCTGGCGGTTGCATACAATAATAATAATAATAATAATAATAATAATAATAATAATAATAATAATAATAATAATAATAATAATAATAATAATAATAATCATCATCATCATCATCATCATCATCATAAGTGACTAAGGATCCTTTGATGATGACAGAAATCTAGAGTGCCGTAAGTTTGCACTAACAAATAGTATTTAATGTAACAAATACTGAAACATGAGTTACACATGCGACGTAACGATTGTGCACCGTGCCGAAGGCACGTAGAGTTCTTAATACGGACATTTCAGAGGCGTTGTATATGTTTTAGACAGGTCAATTACGAAAATTGTTTCAGGAAAGAAAAATGAATATTAGTTTTCATTCAGACGTTGTTATAATAGTGAGGTTTCGTTTGGATACTGGTTGCTATGGACTACTTATGTGTAATTCTCTTCTTGTGTTCGAAGTCTTTACTAGTAAAGACGTTGTTTAGATGCTAGCTTGTAGCAAGATAAAAATATAAAGTTTCTGCTGGATAAAGGGAGAGAAGACTTTATTCTATAGAAGGAAGAAAATGGGAACATGATTCTGGGGAACAACGAATATACAACCGAAAATATGAAAAATACTTCAAGCAACCATAAAATTCAAGAATTTGCTTCAGGTACTAGCTCATGATGAAGTCCACCAAGAGGAATTAAAATGTACGTTGTCTCTCCAAATATTCAGCTTTGCAGCTTGAACAAACCTTGTGTTAGGATTATATGTAATAGCCTAAATGAAGTGATAAAAATCTTCATTTTGAATATTTTCATTTAACAGGAAGGGTGCATCAAATATAACGTTAATGAATTGTGCGTACGAGTATGTGATTTCAAAAATCATCATGATAATCCAGCTATCTAGAAATTTCGTTAACTTGTTGTAAAGTTGGTTTTATGCCTTTGCTGGCAGGACCTAGTGTTTACAGTGCACTATGTCTTCTGGTATGGGCCAGAGCAATTTTGTTACTTTCATAGATCTGTCTCTGTCTTATCCGTGGCTTTTTTTTTTTTTTTTTTTTTTGCTAGCGGCTTTACGTCGCACCGACACAGATAGGTCTTATGGCGACGATGGGATAGGAAAGGCCTAGGAGTTGGAAGGAAGCGGCCGTGGCCTTAATTAAGGTACAGCCCCAGCATTTGCCTGGTGTGAAAATGGGAAACCACGGAAAACCATCTTCAGGGCTGCCGACGGTAGGGTTCGAACCTACTATCCCCCGAACACGAAACATGTTGAATGTACAACTTCACAACACAAGGCACTCAAAATGTATTACATAAGCCCTGCATACGCCCACAAGTATGCCTTTGCTGGCAGGACCTACTGTTTACAGTGCACTGTTTCTTCTGGTATGGGCTAGAGCAATATTGTTACTTTCATTGATCTGTCTCAGCTTTATCCGTGGCTTTGACAATATGAAAGTGACTGAGGTATGAGCGATGCTAGTAATGCCAATTCCTTATGTAGCCAGTCCCTGTTATGAATGGTGTGAAAATGTTGCTCAGAGGGTCAGTTGGTGTATGCATTTCATTGGGCTTGGCAGACTGATATGTAATAGCAACTCTGGCTCGGTGAGGAAAGCAACGGGAAACTGCCTCACTCCTCATTTCCCTAGTACGCCTCTTCAGGGATGCCTAGGCCATCTGATGGCAGAGCTGTTGAGGATCCCACCAGCGGAAGCGCTGACGGACTGAATATAGCCTACATACAAAGTTGGTTTAGGCTTTGAAGTAAAGTGGGTATATCCCGTAAGGTTGAGGAACGACGACGAACGCTTAACCAACTGTAGGTACTACCCAGCTGACGGTTCTAGAAGGTGATAAATGGTAGTAGTATTAAGGTGTAATATTCACGACATAGTATGTATTGATAATGGGTATGCGGATCTACACGTATAGTGTTTATTATTGTAGATCTAGATACCCTAACAAGATACTTTATTCTTCTTTTCGTTGTGGTTCTAGAACTAATCGTAATCCTTTCTATCACCACGAGGTCATTCGTTTTTACGACTTTCAACACGCTCTACAAAAAATATATGAGCGTTTACTTTTTATTGAAGTTAAATAAGACATTCAGAAACAGATTATTCACCTTTAGAAACACCGTTATTCGTCAGAGTGGAAATGCTTGTCACAGAACCGCACGAACGAGAAAATGGCATCCCTAACGAAGGACTGTTCGTAAAAACTAATCAGATTAGTCAGGCAGGAGGAAGAGTGCAAGTTTTATGAAGTCAAATTGGCAGGTTTGATCCTGATGAAGTTCTGTAGTATTTGAATTTGAATATTTACACTAACCTCGTGAAGACTAATTTACTGACATATAAAAATCTCTTACGGGACAGAAGTCAGGCACCTCGACATTTCTAGTAACCGTATAAATAGTCATAGAATTAAACAATGAGGTTATACGTTTGTTGTGTGTGTTTTCTTCTGCACTTACAAATAACACATGCCGAATGTATGAATACATAATGGTATTTTTCCAATTTTTTTCTGAAACTTTCCTACACATTTTATCCAGACTGTGTCAAAAATCGTAAATTATGTAGACGTATGATGGATGATTCATTGTGGTACTCGTAAAAACATTCCCAGGATTATTCCAGCGAGATAACTACCGACGTACGATGGAAACATAGATCTATCAGCTTAATTTTTTTTTTTTTTACTAGTTGCTTTACGTCGCACCGACACAGATAGGACAGGGAAGGGCTAGGAGTGGGAAGGAAGCGGCCGTAGCCTTAATTAAGGTGCAGCCCCAACATTTGCCTGGTGTGAAAATGGGAAACCACGGAAAACCATTTTCAGGGCTGCCGACAGTCGGGTTCGAACCTACTATCTCCCGAATACTGGATACTGGCCGCACTTAAGCGACTGCAGCTATCGAGCTCGGTCTATCAGCTTAAATTTGTTAAAAATGAAGCCATAATTCTTCAGTGTCGATTCAGTTAATTTAACTTATATGTAAGAGTTCGCTAGACTAAAAAGCTTACACATTATACAAGCTTAAGTTGCAGCAGTGTACACATAGAACGCCCTCCCATCTGTGAAGAGCATGACAGTACTGACCTTCCGTTTCCATAGACTGCGGCTAGTAGCAGCTAACCACGCTTACAGACACAACAGGTATGAAGTATACGAGTGTGTTCGTCCTTTAAACACCTTACGAGAAACACTACTGCAACAACAATCCTTCATGTAATTTTGTCCAATTACGTCATATTGTAGTAGTGCCTGCTTGGCTCAGGCGCCAGCGCACTTGTGTATCACCACTGGGTTCCGTGGTTTAGGTCTCGACCACTCCATGTAAGATTTGCGCTGGGAAAAGCGGGGGCAGGATAGGTTTTTCTTCGGATACTAATGATTTTCCATGTCGTCTTTCATTTCAGCAGAACTCTCCAATATAATTTCATTGAATAATAATCTTATTTTGCTTTGCGCCCCACTAACTACTCGTAATTCAACGGTTTTCGGAGACACCAAGATGCCGAAATTTTGTCCCGTATGAGTTATATTAGGTGCCAGTAAATCTATCGATACGAGGCTGACGTATTTGGGCACCTTCAAACACCACTGCACTGAGCCAGGATCGAACATGCCACGTTGGGGTCAGAAGGTCAGCTTCTCAACCGTCTGAGCCACTCAGCCCATGTAACTTCATTTCATCTGTCAGTCATTAACCATTGCTCCAGAAGAGTGCGACAGGCTTCTGCAACCGCACAATTCCTATTTTCGCCGCTAGATGGGGGCTTCGTTCATTCCATTCCGGACTCGGTCGAATGACTGGAAAAAGGCTGTGGATTTTTTTCACGTCAAATTATGATGATTTCCATGCTTCATTTGTTTCACATATTATCTAGTTTAGTCATACTCTAGTTATGAAATATTTCAAGCATTTCGGCGATACTAACATATTTTAATACAGTTTATTAGAACAGTATGAACAAAACTGACTCAACCGTTTCAAAAAACTGGTTTCCTGCCTGTGTAATGGCCACGTCTAACGTTGCTTAACTTCCTCCAGTCATGGTTAACAGCTGCATGTACAGTCTGGTATGCAATTTTTTCGAGACCATCTGATTTTTTACCGCGGAATCTATTACTGGATACTTGGGAAGAAAGAGACGAGCTGCTCGACTAAGCGGGATATTCCGAGTTGGCGTGAAATTATATTAGCACACGAATAAGCTAGCGTGGAACTTTCTAAGGTAAGAAAGATCATAACAATGAAGATAAAGTTTTACTTCATGAGGACGAATTGGGACAAATAATCATTCATGTATGTATGTTGGGTATTCAGCCCGAAGGCTGGGTGGATCCTCAACAGGTTCACCATTAGCTGTCATAGATGGCCTAGGTGTACTAGGGAAATGAGGAGTGAGGTAGTTTCCCATTGCTTTCCTCACCAAGCCAGAAGTTGCTATTGCACATCAGTCTGCCAAGCCCATTGAAATGCCTGCACCAATCGACCCTATGAGCGACATTTTCACACCATTCATAGCAGGGACTGGCTGCATAAGGAATGGCATTACTATCATCACTCATACCTCAGCCACTTTTATATGAAAGTAACAATTTTATTCTAGCCCATACCAGAAGACATAGCGCACTGTAAACACTACACCTTGCCAGCAAAGGCATTAATCATTCATAGGAAAAAGAATGATTAAGGAATGGAATAATTTACCAAGAAATATCTTCGATAAATTTCCAAGTTCTTTGAAATCATTTAACGAAAAACTAGGTAAACAACTAATTGGGAATCTCCCACCTGGGGGACATTCCTACATGCAGATCATTGATTGATTGATTGATTGATTGATTGATTGATTGATTGATTGATTGATTGATTGATTGATTGATTGATTGATTGATTGATTGATTGATTGATTGATTGATTGATTGATTGATTGATTGATTGATTGATTGATTGATTGATTGATTGATTGATTGATTGATTGATTGATTGATTGATTGATTGATTGATTGATTGATTGATTGATTGATTGATTGATTGATTGATTGATTGATTGATTGATTGATTGATTGATTGATTGATTGATTGATTGATTGATTGATTGATTGATTGATTGATTGATTGATTGATTGATTGATTGATTGATTGATTGATTGATTGATTGATTGATTGATTGATTGATTGATTGATTGATTGATTGATTGATTGATTGATTGATACTGAAACGATATTATGGACATATTGTACATATTTAAAAATATGACGATGTGAGTGTTCCTTGATATGGGGTTAACAGATCTTCTTCGTAACGATCTATTTATCGGATTTTGTACGCCATGTCGTATTCAGGAGGTGAAAGATACAGTAGGCCCAAATACCTACCTTATTTATTTATTTATTTATTCATTTATTCATGTATTTTTTATTTATTTATTTATTTATTTATTTATTTATTTATTTATTTATTTATTTATTTATTTATTTATTTATTTATTTATTTATTTATTTATTTATGTACATGGCGGGGCTCAGGCTATGAAGCCTGCTATTATGCCAAACCATATAATTATGCACCTACATAAACATAATATACTGAGCATTACAACTACTTGAAATTAAAAATAAGTTTATTATAATTTAAAGTTATTGTGAAATGTAATTTCAATGAAATGTAAAGCATCATAAAATGATTTGAACATTTTAAAATTAATTTATAACATTTACTATTATTAAAACTATATCTCGAAAAATATAAACTATAATATTTCTAACCTTATATTGACATTTTATTTATTTAACTTAATAATCTAACATTAAGAGTAAATTAATCTGAGTGTAGGTAAAATTTCCAGCACATTCTTCTGAATAGCTTTAGGTTGCTTATGATCTAGTTACCAGTAGACATCGCATTTTAGGGAAAAACCTACTTTGTTCCTCAAGAGATAATTGCAAATGAAGTTTTAATTACACTCTTCACGTTTAAACGGTGGACCTATAGTGCCTAAAATAGCTAACTGATGTTACTGCCTACAGTATATTCCAATAATTCTATTTGTATCAGAAAATCGATTAAGAATGCTTTAAATTTATTCTGGGAAACTAAAATATTTGCCGATTCATTTTAAGTACGGTATCGGGAACACTTCTCTTGAAATACTCTTGAAATACTTCTCGAACATTCCACAGTACTGCACGCCCCTAGTCTGTGTCACGAGTGTCCATTGACCTGCTGACAACATGACAGTGTCAGCTTTCAAGTCGTCTTTAATTAAAAGATTACAAGAGTTTCCCCACTTCATAGCGGATGGTAAATTATACTCTGTATCTTTAGTAGCAAAGAGGTGAATGAAATTTGTTTTATAGTTCCCCCTGAAGAGTCATTATCAGTTTAGCAAAATACAAATGGTATTTTAATTATTGATAAGTGTCTCTTAAAATACGGACAATTGAAGCTGCCTAAATTATATTTTTAGAACCTACCTTTTCACATTTGAGAGTCTACTCGTTAATGTAAAATTGAAGCTGACTAAAATATATTTTTAGAACCTAATTTTCACATCTGAGAGTCTATTTTAGGCACCTAAAATAAAAGTGTTAGCACCTAAAAATTTCGACGTAGAGTTATAAGAAATCTCAGTAGACCGTGAGCAAACGAACTGTTGTGACTTTTTACGATAAACTAATGACAGAATGTGCAGGGAGTTGGTACTATAGACGAGTCCACAACTGCGATATAGTAACATTAGATTGTAATTAATAACTTAATAGTCTAGCTCAAATGAAATAATTCCATGACAGAATAATAATAATAATAATAATAATAATAATAATAATAATAATAATAATAATAATAATAATAATAATAATGGCTTGTGGCCTCCGGAGAGGCCTGGTGCAGGTTTCTCGAGTTGACGCCGTACAGGCGACATGCGTGACTGTGAGAATGGGGCCCAACCAATGATGAATTCTAATGATGAAGACGGCACATACATCCATCTCCCTGACCATTGGAGTTAACCAATGAAGTTTAAAACCCCCGACCCGGCTGGGAATCGAACCCAGGACCCTCTGAACCAAAGGCCAGTACGCTAGCCATTTAATTCGGACATAGCAGTAATGTGTACGGTACTTGTTTACAGTATTTTATCAACACGTTAAAAACTGTGACGAAGTTGGGGGCGGATGCTTCTGTTTTATAATTTGCCGTATGGGTAATGGAAATTAAATATGTAAATACTTGGAAAATTAATTATCACATTAATAAATCTCGATGTATATAATCAAAGACCACGAGTTTGAACAACTACATGGATAATTTCCTCTGCGGTATAAACAAATCCTTTCAGCTTCATTACCAATTTAATGAATGTAAATTAATAATTGTCCGCCTCTGTGGTGTAGTGGTTAGCGTGATTATCTGCCACCCCCGGAGGTCCGGGTTCGATTCCCGGCTCTGCCACGAAATTTGAAAAGTGGTACGAGGGCTGGAACGGGGTCCACTCAGCCTCGGGAGGTCAACTGAGTAGAGGTGGGTTCGATTCCCACCTCAGCCATCCTGGAAGTGGTTTTCCGTGGTTTCCCACTTCTCCTCCAGGTGAATGCCGGGATGGTACCTAACTTAAGGCCACGGCCGTTTCCTTCCCTCTTCCTTGCCTATCCCTTCCAATCTTCCCATCCCTCCACAAGGCCCCTGTTCAGCATAGCAGGTGAGGCAGCCTGGGCGAGTTACTGGTCATTCTCCCCAGTTGTATCCCCGACCAAGAGTCTGAAGCTCCGGGACACTGCCCTTGAGGCGGTAGAGGTGGAATCCCTCGCTGCGTCCGAGGGTAAAAGCCGAACCTGGAGGGTAAACAGATGATGATGATGATGATGAAATTAATAATTGACTGATGTGCAGTGCCGTGAATACGGGCTCGTAACTGAATAAAGAACTGTAATAAAGCCATATTTCTAAGTGTATCGAACATAGCCCAGTTCGGTAGTAGATTTTCAGTAAAACAACAGGAGCAGTTTACTCGAAAAATGGTTACCTGCCTAAGTGGTGACCATGCGTAATGTTGCTTAACCCACGCAGAACCAAGCGAGGCTGCGTAACATCGTGGATCGAGGGGGGTGGTCAAAAAAAATCACAACAAATAAACATAAGTGAAGGAATTATTTTATTTAAACTTACTGTTACGTTATAGGCCTATACTGCATTTTAAATCACATAAACGCTGAAAATTAATCTATTCAAAACTAAATAACTTCCGTTTAGGCCAACAACAATATACCCTGGAGCACATAAACGATGAGAATTAATGTATTTAACAATGAATTACTTCCGTATACAACAACATACCCTGAGGCATAGTGTCATTCATTTAGCATGGAAAACTACAGATAGATACTAGGTATGCAAGCGTACTAATTCTCCATTGTCAATAAAATAACATTCTCACATTTTCCAACTTTGCGACAAACAATACCGGATGCTGTACACTCATTGAGTCAATCCGATATTTGAAATACTGAATACCATTATAAAAATCTGGTTTATTCTCTGGAACAACGGTTCTGAGATGAATATTTGTTTTTTCATGGCTTCTCAGGGCATATTTCTAACCAAAATAACAAACTGCAATCATTTCAATTCCCAAAATAGAGACTGCAGATCTCTTGTTACAATATCATGAAAATGCCAAGAAAGATGGTCATTTTTACTCCCCTTAGTCCATCTAGGATTAACTTTCTTGAGTCAATGTTACCACCTGACATGTACACATGCAAAGAAATGGTTGAAATATAAGATGCATAACTATTGTATGTCTAAATTAGGTTAAACTTAAAGCAAACAAACCAAAGAAGTGCCTATAATTTGACGTAATTAGACAGAATTCAATGAATAAGTATTGTTGAAATAGTGTTTGTACTAAGGTGGTGCTTTTGCTTTTAGCTTTCATTCCGTGGCCTGATACACATCGCGCAAGTCAATGTTATCCATACAACTTGTTAATAGTCTACCACGGGTCGAAGGCCTCCAGAACCGAAATAAGTACTGTTCGGCAACAACATCGTTGTCTGTTCACATGGCGTGACGTGATCGTACCAGCGGAGTTTGGCCTCACTTACTATATTATTTTGACTCTTACCAGCTCTCAAAGTCAATTCTAATCATTGTTAACAGAGTGTGCTAGTGTTACAGTATCGAGCTCATATGCCGTACTAACACAGATGATGATGCGTTATTCTGAATCGCAAATGTACGACATTTTGACTCTCTCTCAAATCAAGAGCCGGTGAAAGTGTTAAGATTCTGAGTATACTGACATTTTAGATTAAATGTTTATGACACTAAAATATTTGTATAACTATATCGTTTAATATTTAATATTCCAGTTATTCAAAGTTCTAAAAATACCCTTTATTTAATCCTCATATCATCATCATCATCATCATCATCGTGACCATCACCATCATCGCCAAATCGCCACCGTCATCAGGGTGAAAGGAGGTCCTATACACTGTATGCCACGTATCTCCAGTTCAGCCGCTCATTAGTGTGAAGGTGATATGCAAAATAATTCATAAACGATGAGTGCATAATGAACATTGAAAGAAACTCCGCTAAGCAGGCCTCCGGATCCCAGGATAGTGGGATCGAACCTCGTGGGGGTATTAGGTTATAAAAATAGTGGAAAGAGTTTTCAGAAGTTCATGCCGTGCGATACCGACATGTAAAGGATATTTAATGATAGATTCATTGCTTAACCAACAAGGTAAATGAAAACGCAGCAATAGTTCTCCCAACAGAGTTCTGGCTTCACTGCCATCCGACAAATTCGGACGCTGTACTGCGGATATGGAGGACACAGTCGCCGACACGTTCATTTTCGACATTCATCTTTCAAGGTCAATAATATTAAAAAGAATAAGAAGAAGATAGAAAAAGAGGGAGAAATAATCTCCACAACATAGCCTACTTCACCCAAACTATAAAAATCGGATCTACATAAGAACATCCAGGTACGATATCTACTCTAAGATTACGGACACAACGTGCAAGCGTAGACATCGCTTCTACGGTCGCCTACGACGGATGGATTACTCTCACTGAAAAAGAACGCATTTCAACAATTTTTACTAAAAAAAACCAATAAATTATCTGGGATGCTAACATCAAGGAAAATCTCGAAGAAATGGACCTCCGACGCCATAAACGAGACTTTTCCAGAAGAAGCATAGTGACGTTTGGAACTTTCCGAGATGAGAATAATAAATAATGTTATTTCCTTTACGTCGCACTAACTATTTTTACCGTTTATCGGAGACGCCAGGGTGCCGGAATTTTGTCCCGCAAGAGTTCTTTCACGTGCCAGTAAATCAACCGACACGAGACTGACGTATTTGAGCACCTGCAAATACTAGTGGACTGAGCCAGGATCGAACCTGCAAGTTGGGGTCAGAAGACCAGCGCCTCAACCGTCTGAGCCATTCAGCCCGGCTTCCAAGATGACAAATGGAGAACTAGTGCAAGGTGGTCGGATGAACGCTGTGTTCGACCCAGCGACCTAATGAAAACCTACTGGATGGGTCAAAAATTTAATAAACGACAAAATGGATGATGAAATTTATCATGATACTTAATTTTCCGATTAGTGAATAATAATAATAACAATAATAATAATAATAATAATAATAATAATAATAATAATAATAATAATAATAATATGTGTAATATGTATAATATGTATAGCTTCTGTTGATTTTAATTTCATTCACTTCGTATTTTTTGCTAAGCATTGTAGACTCTGTGATAGTGTTGTTCAAGGAAGTAGCAATAATAATATCTAGTGAGCAGGATTTGATCGCGGGGATTTGAGAACAGAAGACCCATATTCATATCCACCTGCTCGACTTTCACTGACTTCCTTGTCTGATGGAGATCATATTTTATTGTGTAAGAGTCACGTTCTTCGTAAATATATCGAATGGAATAATGCCCATACATGAACTCTATAGGGAATACTTTAAAAATATCGTGTGAAAAGTTACGATAGGCCACTCTGCATATCTGATTAATGACAATTGAAAATTATGCTGGACTCACCTGTTTACGAGTTTATATAACTAAGCATATTGAGTATTTGGGGACAGCTCTTCTAGTGTTTATAAGCACTTACATACCTATCACCCTGTCTGGCTCAATGGCTAAATGATTAGCGTGCTGGATTTTGGTCACAGGTGTCCTGGGTTCGATTTCCCACAGGGTCGGGAATTTTAACCATCATTGGTTAATTCCGCTGGCACAGGGGCTGGGTGTATGTGTTGTCTTCATCATTTCATCCTCATCACAACACGCAGGTTTCCTACGTGCGTCAAATCAAAAGACCTACACCTGGCGAGCCGAACATGTCCTTGGACACTCCCGGCACTAAAAGCCACATGCCATTTCATTACCTGTCACCTTACACGCCCGTTCTTATTACAAAGAAATAAACGCGTTCTGAATTGATGGACGTATTGCACCCATCAGATGAGTCTGATTGGCTGATTTTATTAATTATATTTAATAACGAATAGTAATAGTCAGATAGGTCAACACAAAGGACAGCATTAGAATTTTCTAGTAGCCAGCGCATGAGAACAAAGCTTCAATAGAAGCCCACGCTTCCTTTCTTCTCTAAAAATAAATTGTTATCTCCAGAACACCTGCTGTTGCATCAGCTTTGGAAATTACGCAGTAGTAATGGAAAAATACAGAGAATTAGAGAGACAGAAAATCACGGTCATAACTACCTGAATTCCCTTGATTTGGAATAGACCCGTCCATACAGTTGAATAACGTAATGTGTGCTCCAATCAGATCACTGAATTCAAATATTTTCAAAAGTAGCGCGACAAAATTGTATGTAGCTCATTAACAATCCAGGCCAATAATTAATGAAGATTGTGTCACAATAGGAAGTAAATATTTACTGAAATAATTATTGACTAACTTAATGGCTTATTGGAAATAAATTGAAACATTTGCGTACTCAGATATTGGGTAGTAACAGGAGTGGGAATCCCTTGCCAGTGTGGAGCTTGGCTCGGTAGCGTAGAACGAGATATAGTCCAGGTAACGCCAACGATACTGTGAGATAAATTACGAACAGTTCTACGATCACGCTGCATTACGGTGGTAACAAGCAACTATGGAAATTTTGTGTACAAGGCATTTCATCTTTTGAGTAAATTTTATTTTGGAGCTACTCTAGCGCTGGTCAGTTGGGATTTTTGTGTGTCAAAATTAGTATTCTTCCGCCCATGAGTGCGCCAAACACCCCCGAGAAGCAGTTTTCCGCTTTCAGTCAGCATCCGGAGTGTCATCGTGACCAGACGTGTTTTAGCCTTTGCTACGTCTTCGGGTAAAGTTGCAGTGAGCTAAGTGTATTCACCAATTTATTTAGGTGAAATTCAGTTTTATAAGTACAAGCTGTATTGGAAAGTGTTTATAATTATATTATTGAGCTGATTAACATATCAACATATTTTATAATGTTCAATCTGTGTATTGTTGAAGTGAGACTGGAAATTGTACAATAGTTATATCACGTATAACATGACTGTAAAAGTGCTGGCCCGTAAGAGAAGCTTGACATTCAAATAGGCACGGAACTGTAATTGAGTGGAGAATATCTTTGCCTGCTACTGGGAGCAGTCATTTAGAACACTGTGCGGCGAATGACATACTTTCACTCTCTACCAGGAATTTAGGTCGGGGGGTGCGAGACCCTACACAGCTGTTTCGTAAAAGCACAGGGAGAGCAGATACTGCGAGAGATTTCACTGCACCAGAAGTAAACTTGAACGAGCGTCCGGCAAGGTAAATCATGCTTGTGTCATCAGGCATTTGAGCACTGTGTAAGCTGCATATATTGTAAATGTTATGTGTTATAACAAGTTGTTTATATCAGTGTTATCTTCAAGAGAATACGTGTGCAAATGTGTTAATACTGGTGATAATTAGTACGTAAGCAAATAATGGATACTGGAAGAATGAAGATTGGAATAAATATGTCTGTCATGAGTCTATAAAATCACCATGACCTTTTCCAGTGACGGATGACGAGAGGTGCTAATAATGTGAGTACCAATCTCATATTAATTGTAGAATCTGAAGCTTTCCTTTAATAAATGATCTAGATGTAAAAAAATGTGCGAGTGATTAGTGGAAAGAACACAGCCAGATATTTAGGGTAATTTGTTTCATTATCAGTGTAGTTATTATTATTATTATTATTATTATTATTATTATTATTATTATTATTATTATTATTATTAATATCATGTGTAATATAGGCTGGAAGTACCGTTTTATCACCTTGTATCGTCTAAAAATACATTTATTTTTGTGGTAGTTAAAATGATCGGCTTTGTATATTTGCACTATTATTATTATTATCAGTAATTCATATATACATGTATTCTATTTGTTAAATGCAGACAGGGATACCGTGGTATATAAATGATGAAGTTAATTAATGATGAAACCACATCTATGAGAGTTACTGTTAAAAATTCTGGTTGGCTGACAGTGGCGAATATATATATATTTTTAGTCACAGCAAGTACCATATTAAACTGTTGGGTGGTCAGTACTAATATTTAATTTATGTTCGAGTAGTTAAAGTGCTGTTGAGAAAACGACGCGATGTTGGGTGACGGCAATATGTTTGAGATGTTGAAAGGTCCATATAGAAGATAATAAAGTGTTATACGACGTTATCAGCTAAGGAAAATATAAGAGATGTGGTGAACACATTCCGTAGGTTGACTGGGAACAAAGGTATCCAGCGTTACAGCTGGGACGTTATTGAATACATGCAGATTGAAGTGGAAATGACTTCATATTGAGAAATATAGTGGGGAAATAAACCAGTCAAAGATAATATATGATTTGAGAGGACCAAATGACGTTTATACCAGTGGCGGCTCGTGAAAAAATCGTCCTACGTGCTACAAAAAACAAGCTAAATACGCTGTTTTAAATCTGCATATTGCCATGATGAACAACGCATACTTCAAACTTGGTAATAATAATAATAATAATAATAATAATAATAATACAACTTTTCTCACAATTTATAACTCGGAACAAACAAAAACAACATTAATTTGGAAGCAGATGAATTCTTCGACAACTGTCTACGAGATAAATAATTCATTCGAGAAATATTGTTTTTACTAACCTAATGGCGCAACTTACATCAGTGCAAATAGAATCGTGGGAATATAGATCCCCACTAAGAACACTAATTTAATTTCACTTTATATACACTGCAGTGGATAAATAATTTGATAAATCTCCGTATAAACTTGAGCACTAACACAATGACAGAAAAAACACGCACCAGTAATATAACCGCGAGATTAAAAACCGCACAAAGCAACTGAAAGAGCTGCCAACTGATTCATTGAGACCTCCCGTATTACCAGAGTAAATGTCCGGCTCCATGGCTAAATGGTTAGCGCGCTGGCCTTTGGTCACAGGGATCCCGGATTCAATTCCCGGCTGGGTCTGGAATTTTAACCATCATTGGGTGTATGTGTTGTCTTCATCATCATTTCATCCTCATCACGACTCGCAGGTCGCCTACGGGAGTCAAATCAAAAGACCTGCATCTGGCGAGTCGAACATGTCCTCGGATACTTCCGGCACTAAAAGCCATACGCTATTTCATTTCACCAGAGTAAATTACATTGTAATGCGGGATCACATTTAGGGTCACTCAAAGATTCTTTGACTCACCTACGAATTCCTTATTTTTGACACAAAAGGAAGATGGATATTTTAATAAGCATGTGTGAGATAGATTGCCTCCGCTTACGCTTTACTTTCGAGCCCAGACGATGCTACTCTCTAGTGGCAGACTCGCTTACCACGTTCAACATCACACGGCCGACTTGATGCGTCGCTCTAGCTAGCTAAGGAGCGCAGTGAGGGATCCAGTCGGCCGTGAACATCAACGTAGCAGGAGACATCGAGTACTTCTACCCCCTTGCGGGAGAGGAAGTAACTATTGACGGGATCAGTGAAAGTTGATCCCGGTTTATGGTATACTCCGCCGGCTAGGGGGAGTGTTGCAAGCTTGGCTGCGCCTGCGTATTGCTTCCTCCAGGCTACAGGCAAGGGCTCACTTCACATGAGCACGAGCCTCGTTCCCCGGGAGAACGGCGCTAGGTGTTCGACAGATCTCGTCCTGATTTTCACAAAACACAAATTCATATCGTACTCAAAACGAAAAGGCACCAGGATAATTTTACTGTACATAAATAATATTCCTTACAGTTTCAAGCTACGTGCTGGAGCCCGGTAGCACGTACTGACCGGCCGCCACTGGTTTATACTATTTAACTGTGACACAATATCGCTTATTGAGACAGAAGTAATTATACACGTTTGATTGCAATTTCAACATTATGTTGGCAACAGTGAACACCCAATTGAGTTATTGTGAATGCTTGCTAGGGCTCGCTAGTAGGAACTACTTTCGTTGAACACCACGAATGATTATTATTATTAATGGAAAATATTTTTTTTTATTTTTGCCACGATCCTTATTAGTATTATTAGGTGCATTTTTATCACACTGTCATGGTATTCTATGGTTTATGGACCACAGGAATAATTATTCAGAGTTGTGGTCAAATTTCAGCGAAATATAATCTTTTGGACGCTGGAATAAACCAAAAATTTGGTGTGAGGCTAACGATATGAGGATTTTTCAATGTATATTTTATGTATACATTAACACTAATTTATGCACTAGGTTATTGTTTTTGGCTGTGTATCTCGCGTGGTGTACATAGTAGAGTAATTAAGAAACTATTTTATTTCAAGTGGGAGAGTATATTTCTCTCCGAATTAATTTAAGTTAACATAGGATAGACACTCACACACATGTTAAAGCAAAGTTTTAGATTCACCTACGGCCACAACAAATGTCCGTCGCTTGAGTTACATGTTACTGAATTCTAAGGTTTAAAATTAACGTTTATTGTACTTTGTAAAGAAGATATTATAAATCATGAATTGCATATGGGAAGTCAGTAACAATTTCATTCAGATCAATGTTATTATTATTATTAATGTCATCAAACCTGTTTTGGAAGAATGATGTTTACGCCTTTACACAGTGAATCAGTTATATTCGATGAATTATAATCTATCATGGCAAATATTGTTTTATAAATTGAAATTCAGTAAGCTCTATTAATAAAATTTGGTTACCAATGGTATGGATTGTTGTAATATAAATGTTCTGAGGTACCAGATACGAACACATTATGGTCTATAAGGATGGTGGATTAATAGTGACCATATTTCTGTGTCAGGATAAAATATTATTATGAGTATTATTATTATTAATAATATTTGTTATCATTATTTTAGTATCTCACCAGTGTAATTCACAGGCTATTTGGAAGGCCTAATGAGGCATAATATTAATCATTTTAGACAAGTCAGTTGTGGATTTAATAAGGAAATATGGGAATTTAATTGTAATTTAATTAATTCAATATTAACATTTATATATATATATATATATATCTATCTAGTTTATCAAATGTTTTGTTATCTACAATAATGAATTTGGTTGACAATTATTAATATTCTTATTGATTTATTTAACGATAGCCACTAAAAATAGTCGTTTATTCTTCTTCTTCTTCTTATTCTTCTTCTTCTTATTCTTCTTCTTCTTCTTATTCTTCTTCTTCTTCTTCTTCTTCTTCTTCTTATTATTATTATTATTATTATTATTATTGCAATATTATTATTATTTCAGTGCGTTGCCAATTCATTTGATAATGTGGGGTTGGAAGATTTGGGGCCATAATATAAATGATTTATAATGGTCAGCTACGAAATTAATTAATTAATTTGATTGCAATTTAATTAGTTAAACAATTATAATTTTTACTGTAACTTCTAGTATGTTTGGTTGTAAATTTCTTTTTTTGAATTTGGGGAATTATTAATAGCATTTCTGAACATTGATTTATGGATAGTCGTCATATTATTTCCGTTATTATTATTATTATTATTATTATTATTATTATTATTATTATTATTTTATTACATGTTCATTTTGGCTTTCCAAAATTTAATACAGGCATTTGTGATACATTGTGGAGACTTTTATAAGTTCTTTTAAACAATTTATAATGCATTTCAGTAATATCATTAATTTTATTAATTAATTGTTATCAACATGTTTATTTATTTACATATCATAGAAATATTTATTATTATCTTATTTATTTCGATAGATGACAAATAGTATTCCGACGATTTACTTGAGTTAGCCACAAATAATTTCATTCACATCATTATTATTATTATTATTATTATTATTATTATTATTATTATTATTATTTTATTGATCCACCTGTTATTTTATATGAACACTACTATTCTGGTAATGTGCACAATTACACTGGTATCTAGGAATTTGATAAACAAATCTGGTAATTAATATTTGATATAAAAATTCAATAATTAAAAATATTTATTTGAAATTAATTAATGAAGTGGTCATCTGTGTTATTAAAGAAAAATATTTTTTATTAGTCTCATAATGTAATGACATGCTATCAACAAAATTTATTTCACATTAATTAACATTTTATAAAATTATCTTCATGTTTTTTCATTTTATCAATACAATTTTATTTACACATTTTAATTGAAATCAGTCTGTGTCGTAATTACCATAGTGAGTAGTTTTTCCTAAAGCACTATCCCTATGCATTCCTATTAGACGAGGGGGGACTGATCGCGCCTGAGAAGAGGATCTCATATACCTTCGGTAAGTATATATTTTTTTTAGGGCAGCCGTGGCAATATTTGACATCCAGTCAATACCAAAGGAACTCAAGAAGGGTGCAGTATAGAGACAATATTGTAGCATTGTACCCTTCAGAACTCACTTGTAAATCGATGTGACAAATATAGATCCGTTCAATATTTATGAAGGAAATTTTCCAAGGCAAACATTAGGAAACAACGCCGACAAAGATGTGGAAATTCTCGGAGATCGCGTGATTGAAACACAGGTAAGCAAATTATAACGGTTCTTCACAGTGCTTAAAATATGTAGTGAATCTGAGAAGACGGGTCTTCCTCTGTGATTGTTATGACAAATGCGCACGTGACTTACACAATATTTATATCGAGAAACGTACACTAAACAGCAATGGTATATTAGATCAGCTGTGTACTAAAGCGATAGTGTAAGCCAGTTTCGTAGATCAGGGGTAGTAAATCATGCCTATAACTTACCTGGACACCCGGGGTTCGATTCCCTAGTCATCCAAGAATGTTAATAGTGTTTTTTTTGCTAGTTAGTTTACGTCGCATGGACACAGATACGTCTTATGGCGACGATGGGGACAGGAAAGGCCTAGGAGTTGGAAGTAAGCGGCCGTGGCCTTAATTAAGGTACAGCCCCAGCATTTTTCTGGTGTGAAAATGGGAAACCATGGAAAACATTTTCAGGGCTGCCGACAGTGGAGTTCGAACCTACTATCTCCCGAATACGGGATACTTGCCACACTTAAGCGACTGCAGCTATTGAGGTCGGTTGTTAATAGTGGACCAATAGCTGCATCGGATTTCATTCACCCTCGCGAGAGCAGCTGAGGTTCTCTATGATGTGAGAGGCAGGGGGCCCGGACATGAAACCTAAGTAATATGGGTGAGAATGTCATCACGCTGACCACGACCCCTCCATTATCTGCACAGACAATTTAGCTAGGCAGCAATTATCTCAGAATAGCCTATCGACTTCCGTATACGTGCAAAAGATTTGTTTCTTAATTGTTTGTTAGGAGAAACCTCCACGGTATCCTTAAGAATTTCGACTTAATAGACGCTATGACATTACTGTAAACTTGGGAATATATTGACCTTGAAATAAACTTGTTTTTATTTTCGAGACCATCGTTTCAGCATATCACGTGTAAAACCGCAATCTGAATTATTTATTGGATTAAAAAAAGATGTCCGGAATTCATTTGACATTGCAGTAAGCAAATATTTCACGATATCTGCATTTAGCTCCTTTGTATATTATTAAATCTTATATTCTGCGGGGGAGACTACCTACCAGTTGTCGGAACGTCTACAAAGGAATGGCAAATCGTTCTTCCTAGAGCGCTGAAGCAAACATAGTTACTGACCTGGGCCGTTGGAATCCGGTGCGAAATTACCATTCTAGTTCATTCGAGATGTGTCATTTTTCTGGGCTGGTTGCTCATTTCCTGGAATCTTATTTCTACAAATTACAAACAAAAACACCCCAACATATGAAAATTTTAATTATCATGTCACTGAAATGAAATGGCGTATGACTTTTAGTGCCAGGAGATCCCAGGACGGGTTCGGCTCGCCAGGTGCAGGTCTTTTGATTTGACTCCCGTAGGCGACCTGCGCGTCGTGATGAGGATGAAATGATGATGAAGACAACACATACACCCAACCACCGTGCCAGGGAAATTAACCAATGATGGTTAAAATTTCCGACCCTGCCGGGAATCGAACCCGAATCCCCTGTGACCTAAGGCCAGCACGCTAACCACACTAAGCTCCCTTGTTCCATCAATTCTGCATGCATCTCATAGTAGTAAATAACACCGAGCTCGGTAGCCTCTTTCAGTCAAATTTTATCCCAGCAATGGGGGGTCAAAGTGACATGAAGGCTCTAGTTTACATGTACAGATGGGTGTCATCTTTCAACAGCTGGTAAACTTTCACAGCTACTTACCTTATTATAACTATCTGGTAAAATACCATCATTTTATTTTTTATATGATACAGACAAATGTGCGAAATGCTTTAAAATAACTCAACCATACCAAAATTGTTAACCAACATTGGTAAAACTGTTTTCATCACTCCGATCTTTCATGTTTATATCCTCAGGAAAATCATTAACATTTTACTTTAGATTAAATATATAAAACAGGTTTGTTAATTACGTAAAGGGGAACATTCTCCATTTTAGATAGTTAGTGAATAGCTTTATGTTTGACAGTCAAATTCCAACTCAACATTCTACGCACTAAAATGACAATTGGGCAAATGACGTTCTCTCACAGCCAATAATCTCGATGCCCTGAAGAAAATACAGATCCATTCTTGTAGCTGTAAAGGGTGAAGAAAAGAGTGGATAGAGGTACTATTTAAAATCAATGAATGTGGCTCATCTACAATTGTAATTATTTATACGTGCTATATAATACTTCTGACTGACCTGCTGTCTCCATAAGAGAAAAGACTTAACAACCCCATCCAACGGACGGATCACATCAACAGCGTCTTATGCCCTCACTCCATATGAGCACTGCTGAACGGTTTGGAGTTGAACACAAATTTTTGGCACGATATCTAGTACCTCCCCTATGCTGCCAAACAACGTGCTCATGCTGAATGTTTCTTTCCACCTACGCGACTCGAACCAACAAATCACGGTGTCAGAGATGTAACGCCTTAACGATCAGAACCACAATGTAGGCTATACCTACCCGCTACCGTAAATTCCTCCAGAGTACATACAGTTGACTCGAATGAATGTAAGAGTGAATCACGTATGAATGAAACCAAAAATTACGTACTAGATTTAAGTATCTTACGCTGTCCCATTTACGTTCTTACTTCTCTCATTTCAGGCTATGTAGTGTTCATGGAAATAGATTACATAGTAACATCGATTTTAGTACCCTCAGATTGTAACATAGTAATATTCAGTTAATTTATTAATTTATTTTTGCCTTATATTAGAATAAGTTTTCCTTTACGCTAGTTAGTAGATATATATTCTTTAGATATTAGGTTGATATCTTTTTGTTATTATCCACTCTCTATTTATCCCACAATTTTTCTTCAGTAGAATCGTAATTAATTGTGTTATTGTAATTATTCATATAACTTACATATCTTATCTCAATAACTATAATTGATTATCATGATATTTTAAATTAATGCTGTAAAGAATCAAGAAATTTTATGTGGTTAAGTGTAAGAGAAGGCCAAGAGCTCTAACTTCGCCACTTAATAAAGACACAAATAAATAAATAAATAAATAAATAAGTAAATAAATAAATAAATAAATAAATAAATAAATAAATAAATAAATAAATAAATAAATAAATAATAATGACTTAACGTCCAATAATATTATTATTGTTAGAAGCCACGGGTGTAGGATATTTTATTCAACAGTTTCTAAACGAGTGAAAAGCCAACAATATGAAGTTTAACATTCATATAAGTCACCAACCTGAACCAGGATCAAACCTGTTATAGCCCATTGGCAAAATGAAGGCATTGAATAAGTCATTCGGCAATTATCTATAATGCACTGCACTAACATAGGAGGTGAATGAATTACGGACGAACAATCAGTCCATTAGCGCATTCACCATTACAAACAGATTTAAAGGCAGTAGACCGTATTACCCAAATTGGAGAGAGCACTGTTTGTTCAGGTTGCGTTCTGCGTGGGAAGCGGCAGTGTGTGAAGTAAGAATTATTCTCTTCAAGAATCCGTGCACTAAAAAAAAAATAAGAAAAGGGGAGACTTTCTTTCTCAACACTGAATTTATAAGTGATATTTTAAGAATTAATTACTTACTTATTGACGCAGACGATTCTCTTGTAAATTCAATGTTTTAATCATCCCAGCCTCCTCATCCAACGTAGGAATTACGTACAACAAATCCCCCCATGCTATGCAAAAGCTCAAATAAAAACATATCTAATAAAACAGTGGAACAAGCTCCGGATAACAAGTAAAAAAGGGTATGTCACAAGATAATTACTTTTTTCCCGACGAACAATGTACAGCCGACGCCAGTGCAAAACATTAGTGCCCGAATTCTTCCTCACTCAGTCTCTCCCTGGCCATATAATGTTTAAAATTAACATTGCAGGCGATTACTTGTACTTTTGTAGATCTTCTCAGACAGTGGAACGTTTATTGTTCGACTGAGCCATGTCTGGAAGGACAAGATTCTAACTTGATTGTCACCCAAACAATTGTAATTTCAAAGCCATTTAGGAAATCCTGCTACTACAAACAGCTCCTTAAGGTCATTCACCACATCTCCAATTATTTATTTTCCTAATTTTGTTTCAAGGACCAATAATTCATTAACTAATCAAAACTATAACTCTAACATACGTACAATAGGGGTCTAACTGTTAGGATATTCAATAACTAAATTAAACATGAGAGAAGTAGAAAGAAACAATCTTGTTATTCTCAAATTCTACATATCTTATTTTGAACCAATCTGTAGTGGGGCCTCAGTCATCTTAAATTTCAAGACAAAATCTTCCTTCTTTTCTGGAAGGGATAGGTTGAAGTTTACGTTTTTACTGGTAACGAATAACTCTATAAACGTACCTCGTTTATTAAAGTAAGATTAAGGTAGTGTACACCAACAATTTGCGTACGTAACATACACAGAATTTTATCGAACACGTTGAAAGTAATCTGGGGATGGGTAGTACACCCCGAAACAACGCAAAATGTCCCTGAAAAATGATGTCCTATGGTCGATCGTTTACGAACTATTCCTGGTTTAGTTATTACCTAGAATGGGCGAGTGTTCGTATTGGGGATTACGCTTGGAGTCAGGGATGCCATTTCCAACATATCAGTACTTCACCAGCGTGTGAGAATAAGTTAATGCCTGGAGTATTTTAATGTTTTCAACAGTCAATGAAGTGGAGTGTTCAGGCGTGCATTCAGGTGCGTGATGGATATATTGAGCAGTTCTTGTATTAAAATGCAGTATCCCTAAACAAGTACATCAATATTTCGACAGCTACTCGAATTGAGATGTGCCAGGAAAGGCTATTACCAATACTTCACGTATAAAGTTGGAAGTCTGTAACTCGTAAACGATCGACCTTACGGCATGATGTTGCGCCTCGAAATTCCGTTTAGCGACAAAGTTCAGGGAAAACAGTACTGACCCGCAGCACCTGCATAACAACGAACATTCGTTGGTAAAGTTCATACAATATTGAACCTTCGATGACAGAACTTTTCTCCGACTCAATGTCCGACTCGTTGGCTGAACGGTCAGCGTACTGGCCTTCGGTTCAGAGGGTCCCGGGTTCTATTCCCGGCCGGGTCGGGGATTTTAACCTCAATTGGTTAATTCCAATGGCACGGGGGCTGGGTGTATGTGTTGACATCATCATTTCATCCTCATCACGACGCGTGGGTCACATACGGGAGTCAAAGAGAAAGACCTAGATCTGGCGAGCCAAACCCGTCCTGGGATATCCCGGCACTAAAAGCCATACGACATTTCATTTCCGACTCAATGGCTGAATGGTCAGCGCTGAGGCCTTCGGTTCGGAAGGTCCTAGGTTCGATTCCCGACCGTGTCGGAGTTTTAATCTCGTGAGGTTAATTCTTCAGGCTCGGGGACTGGGTGTTTGATTTGTCCCAACACTTTCCTCTTCATATTCAGACAATACACCACACTACCAACCACCATGGAAACACGCAATAGATATTACATCACTCCGCGTAGGGTTGACGTCAGGGAGGGTATCCGGCCGTAAAAGAGGGCCAAATCCTCATGTGTGACCCAATTCGCACCCTCGACACCACAGGTGTGAGAAATGCGGTATAATAAGATAAAAGAAGCTTTCTGGTGAAAGTTCTAAGCTGAAATGTTATCACATAGCGCTTTTTCTAGGTGCAACAAGTACGATATGTTCATTGGGATTATTTGTGTCGTTTTGGGGTGTACTATCCACCGCTCACCACCGATTACTTACACATGTTTGTGAACATCCTGTATATCTTTGTCTTGATATAACTGTGTAAGTAAGAGTTTAGTCTGTACTTTAGTCAAAATCATTAGGTTCGCGTTTTAATACACCAGCTGTATTTAGTGCGAGCAGAAAATACCAACTATTAATTTCCATGACGTAGGCCTATGTACTAGGTTTGCTTGCTGACATTTCTTGATGGATGCAGTACTTTTGCATCCATCTCTTGGCACAGGCCAGAGTAAAGTGTAGCTTCCACCGAAGTCCCAGTCAACATCCATGGCTGTGACAATACGGAAGTTGCTGGGGTATGGATTGTGCTGAGTAATGACATTCAGAACATGACTAGTGCATCTGAGTGTTATGAAAGGTGCTGCTCATAGGGTCAGTCGTGCTGCAATAGTACTTTCTGACCCAGTGAGGAAAGCAATGGCAAACCACCTCACTCCTCATCTTGCCTAGTACGCCTCATTTTGGTGCTGCCATTGGTTTTTGGGGTTTCCTTATAATCGCATAACCTTTGGTGGTGCTATTTGAGGATCCAACCAGCCTCTGGGCTGATGACCTAACAGACAGACATGTACTAGGTAGTCTATGTATGTATGTATGTAAACAATATAACATATTTTAAGGAAACGTTGTACGCAAGCTATGGAAAGTCTCGGGTGTACAATAGAATATGTTTTGCTTCAATGTTATGACTTTAAAAGTAGTCTTCGAAAACACCGACTTTATGTAAAAAAAAATGCTAAAGAAGGTCCAAAACTAAATTTACAACCCCCTACGTATTCTGGTACTGATAGTATCAAGTACTTAATTTCTTAAAAACTCCAAGACGTACGAATCCACTGAATTTGACTGAACTGCCCGTTCCTTCCACAATCAACAGTATAAATGTTCCGGTAGCTAAAATCTGGAACATAATTTATACTTACGATGATTCTAGCCATGATATTAAAGCTCTTCTTTCCTCGATTTTTATACCAAAATTCAATATGCTAAGAACGGAAATTACGACTCAATACATGTTGTGAATCGTCCTGTTCTGTTGTGAACCTACTCTCGGCTTGCCTGAGAATGGTTTTGTGTGGGTTCCCATGTACACTTACAGGCAAATGACGGGAGAGTTCCTATTCATAGGCTACAGCCTATTCCTTCCACCTAACTTCATTCGCAATCTTTCCATCTTGATTAGCTTCTAAACTTAGTTTGGCATCAGGAAGGGAATACTACCGCATCATGACACGGGGAGAAATGAATATTTTCTTTCTATTCTTCTTCGTTTCCTTGTTTTATGGTTTCAACGTTCGTTTCTTTATTTCCTTATTTCTTTATTTCTTCTTCATTCATTTTAACGCTATTTTCTTTACCCGACAACATTCAGCTATAGATCGTCCAAGATAGTTCTGGTTTACTCTGTCATCTGGTAGAGTTAAACGGAAGGTCAAAACTGAGGTGCAGGCAGTATAGCTGGTGTCAAATTGATAAGGCCGCCACACGGCAGCTGAATCACAAGATTATTATTATTTTGTATCCTTTTGTTACTTTATTTTACTTTCTTAGTTGTTCCTTAGCTGAACTCAGATAGCTTCAGATAATGACATATTTTGTCCCAGTTGGACAAGGAACACCATCAATATTAATCACAGATGTTTTCATACATTTAAAAAAAAATTGTATAACGAGAAACTTCTAGTTACGCTCTCAGACTCAAAAGACTCTTACTGACACTTGAAGTGCGCCTGCGCTATGAGTTGAGTGTATTTTCTGTTTCTACATTGGTTGTTCCCCCTCCTGGCCCTAGCCTCTTCCCTTCTCAAGCGTAGTCTTGGTGGCTGGTAGTATCCAGCGTTTGATCCTCATTATTTATTTGTCGCTCTCTAGAGCATCTACTTCGGGGTTCCTTTCGAACCCGAGGCTTCTCGGCTGCGAACATCGGAGCGTAATTCGTGAGCGAATGTTGCATGTGTATATTGAGTGAAAGGTTAATGCTTGTGGCCGCGAATGGGTGTGTAATTGGATTAGAGTTGTGCTTCTGTGTGTGCTGTGCTGTGTGGATGTGCCGGGTTCGTAGTCCAGGGTCCTATGGCCAGTTGAAGGCCGTTTTTTTTTTGTAGTATGTATTTTTCAAATGTTATATTCTAGTACTAATTGTGTTTCTGTTATATTATCTGTGGGTAAAATATATTATGTTCTCGGATGTATATACGAGGCCAATAGGAGTTTATTGGATTACTTTGAAAAGGTTCTTCAGTTATGGTACTGTAAATATGTTGTTACCATTGAATAAAAGACGGATGAATTTACAGATGGAAAGCTCCCTAACCTCGGTCCACCTAGCTTCCTCTATGGGCATGTTCCTGTTTCCCTAGGCCCTAATGCTAGCACCTTCTCACAGTGTACAAAGTAAACACTTGTATTCATACGTTCTACGTTGTTTTTACAATGATGGTGACCGTACTGCCGTTTTCATTCATTGTGTTACCGTATTGTGGTTTTCTGTAGTTATATATCCAGCGATACACTTGCTCAGCCATAGTCAATACGTCTCCGTGCTCTCCTTGTCATACCGTCATGGGAAAACCTGCTTGATACTCCACCCTTATTTCGCCTTGCATACAGTGGAGGGAGAGGACACAAGATTAGAGAACGCGCCCGATGACGACCCTTGCAAGAGATCATACACAATCTGACCTTTATCTGGAATGTGAAGTAACTGTGTAAGTTGTCAATTGATCGTTACTTGATGATTAAAGCAAGTCCAAATTTTTAAATTTCTGAATTTGAAATTACGAACGGTGAATTGATCGACCTAGAGTTATGCTTTTGGAACATATATAAGGTTCAAATGTTGAACAATATCAATCTGAAATGGTAGAAAATCAGTGTCAAATACTTGTAATACTTCTTATTACTCAATTAATTCAAATGTGATTTTAAGTATCCCAGTTCACTAGAAGAGTTTAAGAAAGAAAATGGATTACAAACAACGTGATAACCCCTCACAAGTTATCAATCTGGAAGTGGAAAATGGCGACTGCTAGTCTTACTTGATTGTCATTTATGCCACCTACTGATGCCGGGAACATAACTTTCATGTTTCCTACGCAACCTTCCTTTGACTCAGACGATAATAAGTTTGTAAAGCGTGGGGAAACTTTCGATTTTCGTTTTAAATATACTTTCCACCTCATTCGCTCTCATCTTCATTATTTTGAAGGAAGGTACCAATTCATCTGTACTCTATAGTCAAAATTAAGTTTCATAACTTGCTGATAGTAGCTTTCACAACAGAAATGAACCTTCTTTATAACTTTAGGACACGTTCTGTTTAATATATTATTATAGAGCGAGAGGAAGTTACAAATATAGTAACTTAGCTATGCGACTTCACGGCAAACTTCTCACCAAGACAACCGCATTTTGGATCACTTTAAAAGCTTGTGAAATTCAAAATTTGAAGTTTCCTAGCAGTAAAATGGGGTAAAGTCTGCCTGTGTGGTGTAGTGGTCAATGTGATTAGCTGCCACTCCCCGGAAGTCTGGGTTCGATTCCCGGCTTGACACGAAATTTAAAAAGTGGTACGAGGGCTGGAACAGGGTCCACTCAGCCTCGAGAGGTCAACTGGCAGAGAAGGTTTCGATTCCCACCTCAGCCAACCTAGAAGCGGTTTTCCATGTTTTCCCACTTCTCCTCCAGGCAAATGCCGGGATGGTACCTAACTTAAGGCCACGGCCCTTCCTTCCCCCTCCCTTGCCTGTCCCTTCCGATCTTCTCATAACCCCGCAAGGCCCCTGTACAGCATAGCAGTACAGGTCCTTCTCCCCAGTTGAATCCTTGGCCTGAAGTCTCACGTTCCAGGACACTGCCCTTGGGGCGGAAGAAGTGGACTCCCTCGCTGAGTTCGAGGAAAAAACCAACCCTGTAGGGTAAACGGTTTAAGAAAGGCAGAAAATAAATTGAAAGAAAAAAGTAATTGATGAGACTTATGAAATAAACTTTTGCACTCCTGTGTCGAGTGCGGTTCGACATTAAATTAGACTTGCGCTCCGATGTCGAGCTCCACTCAACGTGACATAATCTCGTACTTTCAGCGCTCGTATGACGACTGTTCCGTGTTCTGGTATTGTAGAGCTATCTAACGGTCTCTGACAGAACACGTTCTTCTATTTACAATAGTTCGCGGGAATTGTGGTAACTTTTTAAGCTCTGTTATTCTCGAATGTTTATGCAAGTTCACAAATGTTGTTGTTTGAATGTAAACATGGCTTCTGCTTCGTCTTCACTCACGGAACTGAATATTTTAGAACAGTTAGTGGACAGTGATAGTGACGATGATGAACCAACAACTGACTTGGATTTATTAGTGAATAATGTAAGTGAAAGTAAACAAAGTGATGGTGATAATGAAACCGGAGGTGGTGATGTTCCTCCATACCCATGGCGCGAGTGGAAAGCTGGCGATCCTGATTTACCTGCATTCTCATTCAATGAAACAATTTGTAAATACAAAGCATCAGGTAGGAACAATCCCTCAACACCTTACGGATTTTTTCAACTTATTTTTAGTGACGAGTTATTCAGGCAAATTGCCGACTAAACTAACATATATACTAAAGGTGGTAGAAATGAAACAGTTTACTACTTGCAAGAATGTTCGAGAAAACCCGATCTCCACCCAGAAAACTGTTTTGAAAAATACCACACAGTGAAAACCTATAAAGATTAACGTATTTTGTGTCCCTAATTGTAAATATATTCATGTAACAAACTTATATTTTGTGTTAGATTATTTTGCATTGTTCACATACTACAGCTGTTCATAGTGCAGAAATTAATTAGGAGTGGAGCAGGAAGCATACGCTAAGGGTAATGGAGTTCAAAAGGATAATATTAAAAAATCACGCAAAATTTCCAGTGTGTTTATGTGGTCACTTAAATTTTCCCAGAAAACCGTAAAAAACTGTAACAATTATCGTGCGAAACAACAGAAAAATTTTAAGAATATTTAACTATGTCATCTAAGTACACTAAATAACTTGAACGAGCTACAAAATGATCCCTATTCCACAAGAGAGATTTCATTGTAGAAGTCGAAGTATTCGATAGCACTTTATGTCTTTAGCGTGATCCGTTACTTTAAACTTCATGTTTGTTATCTGGCGATATTGTGTTCTAACAGAAATTTCGCTCATTAAACACGCGACTTATTCCTAAGTATTCGTGACAACACAAACATTGAAAAGTTTGTTCTTTCCACGCAACTAGGTTATACAGTACATGATTGACCAGCGAAATTGCCTACTTTCTCCTCATCATGAAACAAGTTATTCGAATACATGGGACTGAGCTCTATTCTTATGTAGGCGTGCTTGATTACTTTCAGGAAATAACAAGCATTGTACTAAATAAAATAGGAATTCTACTTAAGGAGAAATATGACTGAAATTTTGGCAAAAAGGATATTTTCTTTTACATAATTATACTATAGCCCAGTCCTTGCTGTACCAGAAAAATAATAAATTAGTATGCAGTCTGACACAGAAAAAGCTAATAACGACCACAACAGGACAATTCGGAGGTGAGGACATTGGTTGTCTCTCTTTCTAAGTGTTGTTTCCTCAGTTTCACATTTTAGTAGTTGTTGCTGTGTATAAAATGCTCCTCGTTACAGAGTTTTCCTGATAACCTGTAAAAATATATGACATGCTGTGTTATATGTCAGGATTAACAATTGATATTGATTTTTTATATCCAGTGTGTATAACAGCCTTATTTTTCACTTTAAATTGGGGCCAAGCCCTTCAAAGTGATAAAATTCAAACCAAAAGAATTAAAAAATCTATTGACTGCAATGATCTTTATAGAATTATAAAATCTATACAAAACCAAACCCCATGACACTACACTCCTTCAAGGGCCTTGGCCTACCAAGCAACCGCTGCTCAGCCCAAAGGCCTGCGGATTACGAGGTGTCGTGTGGTCAGCACGACGGATCATCCCAGCCGTTATTGTTGGCTTTCTAGACCGGGGCCGCTATCTCACCGTCAGATAGCTCCTCAATTCTAATCACGTAGTCTAAGTAGACTCGAACCAGCCCTCAGGTCCAGGTAAAAATCCCTGGCCTGGCCGGGAATCGAACCCTTGGCCTCCGGGAAAGATTCAAGCACGCCACCCCTACTCCACGGGGCCGGAATAAAATAAACAGCAAACTTCATTTGTAAATTTTTATTAAATTTGGTTTCATTTCTCACAAAATTGTGTGACGAGGAGTGTTGTTTATCGCGCGTCAAAAAATTTTATACGAAGAAGCATAACTTCAAAATCAAATGATCTAAATGAATGAAATTTAGTAAACAGCTTACTAGTACGGATCTATGTATGTGACATAAATTGTATTACAATAATTTGGAAACTGTAAAAGTTTGTAATTTCTGTCATTTAATTATAGGCGTTACGGCATTGCGGTCAAAAGTTAAAATAAAATGTTTTGCTAGGTGTTCCGAGATTCAATGCAAGTCACGTCAAATTGTTTACCTGAGTGTGTGTTAAAGGTGAGGAAAGAACACCTACCGTACTCAATATCGAAAATCTGGCCCACCAAACCGTTCATCTCTCTAGTCGTCCAGTATGGAGTGAGTTAATGTGCTCATATTTAATGATGAATAATATTTCTCTTTATAGTAGCACTTTTGACATATCAATTAGCAGATTGCAGCACTTTTATGACTATACTAGTCTGGTAAGGTAGACTCGCAACTCCAACAAGTTTAAGCCATCTTCTTCACCTACACTATACTCCTGACGGAAAAATCTTAAGCATTTTTCTAAATATCCTACAGAACAGCAGTGTGGGCAACGGAGACCTAGGAATATGTTCAAGAAAATTGGAATCCAGCCGGTTAGAAACAACAAGCCCACTGCCTACTTATGTCAAACAGTTCAAAGTTTGAGATGATCTTTTAGAAACACTGTTCCTCGAAATTAACCGTTTTACCTAAAATTCTAGGCTCGATTGATGATGGTGTTATTGTTGATTCATAGAAGGAATGGAATTGCCCACCTGAAAATATTATTTAACGCTGTCAAGGTGTGGATGGGTGTTGTTAATATTGTGGTTAGAACTGGAAACGATGAGACCTAAGTCATAGATACCACCCCGGTATTTCACTGCAGGAGAAGTCAGACACTGTTACAAAGCTTATCTGGGTTGACCGAAAGTAAGATTTTAACTCACCTCTATTTTAAGTTGTTTTCCGAAAGCTCATGGTGTCCTGCTCCATTGAACTACATACATACATACGTTATCATTATAGAATATAATGCCTTTCAGCGTTCAGTCTGCAAGCCTCTTGAATTTCCTAAACGTCGCATAATCCTCGATTTGCAACTAGTGCTGTGGCCTCATTTATTTCTATACCTCTTATCTTTAAATCGTTAGAAACTGGGTCAAACCATCGTCGTCTTGGTCTACCTCTACTTCTCTTACCCTCCACAACAGAGTCCATTATTCTACTAGGTAACCTATCCTCCTCCATTCACCTCAAATGACCCCACAACCGAAGCCGGTTTATGCGTACAGCTTCATCTATCGAGTTCATTCCGAAATTAGCCTTTATCTCCTCATTCCGAGTACTCTCCTGCCATTGTTCCCACTTGTTTGTACCAGGAATAATTGTTGCTACCTTCATGTCTGTTACTTCTAACTTATGAATATGATATCCTGAGTCCACCCGGCTTTCGCTCCCGTAAAGCAAAGTTGGTCTGAAAACAAACCGATGTAAAGATAGTTTAGTCTGGGAGCTGACTTCTTTCTTACAGAATACTGTTGATCGCAAATGCGAGCTCACTGCGTTAGCTTTACGACACCTTGATTCGATCTCACTTACTATATTACCATCCTGAGAGAACACACAACCTAAATACTTGAAATTATCGACCTGTTCTAGCTTTGTATCACCAATCTGACATTCAATTCTGTTGAATTTCTTACCTACTGACATCAGTTTAGCCTTCAAGAGATTAATTTTCATACCATACTCATTACACCTATTTTTAAGTTCCAAGATATTAGACTGCAGGCTTTCGGCACAATCTGCCATTAAGACCAAGTCGTCAGCATAGGCCAGACTGCTTACTACATTTCCACCTAACTGAATCCCTCCCTGCCATTTTATAACTTTCAGCAGATTATCCACGTAAACTACGAACAGCAAAGGTGAAATATTACAGCCTTGTCTAACCCCTGTAAGTATCCTGAACCAAGAACTCATTCTACCATCAATTCTTACTGAAGTCCAATTGTCTACATAAATGCCTTTGATTGATTTTAATTGTACCGGGAGGTACACCCCCACGCCACACTTTTATATCTTGCGCCAATAAAACCGCCTCGACAGGAGGAACTCTGAACTTAAAACTGGACCAACTTGTAAATTTTCTCAGAAGATGTCACTACCGTAATTTTTTATGGTGAAGTTTCCTGAACTGTGTGAAATTCCACTTGTTTTTGTTTTCCACTCATCAAGAAGTTTGGACATTCTCTCATAGAGGTCACTACAAAAACTATTATCATTCACCCTGGTGCGAAGTGAAAGTACCTTTCAGAAGTAATTTGGTTTTCATAAGTTTTTCCTTTACTAAATGTCGTTCATTCATTTTTGGGTTGGCAATATTTAACCTTTCTTTCCGCCTGTTTTGAATTTAACAAATCAAGAATTTCTGTAATTAATTTCCTACCAATCACAGGCATCTTCTTCGATTTGGTGTGTAACTTTTAGCTACCCAATAAAATTGAATGGGTGTGGCTGTTTTATTCATGAAAGGTCTCGAACTTTCCCCGAGGGTTTATAAAGTGCTGATTTTCACGTCTTTTGGCCATTTCATCAACGTCTATCTAAGTGTGTGGATGTGAAGCAGGAGATGGGTGGCGCCTCTTTCATCAGGCAGCAGGTCTTCAGCAAGGTAATGACCGTTTAATATCTTATTTCTTGCTAGCTCAGCAGTTTAACCCGCGGGAAAGGTCCGAAACTTTAATATGTAACCTTTTTTCTGTAAAATGTAAGTTCTGCCGGCTTATGTAAAAATTTATAAAATCTGTAACTGTAATTCGGGGATAGAGAGTGATTTACCCTCTCGAGAGAGCTCCCCTTCATTTTGGTTTTGAGGTGACTACATTTTGGTAACTGATTTTCTTCCCTTCCTTAATGTTTTAAATTTCTTTCTTTGACGGGTCACCTCCATAGTTTGGGAATAGCCCCTGTTTCATCGACCTAGTGTCTGTTAGGTTTCAAGAAACTGCAAAGAGGAGTGCCAGTATTCGCCTCCCTTCATTTTGTGCTTGGGCCATTTATTTCATTGTTATTTCTTCTACACGAAGGCCCTGTAGGTTGGGTACAAGGTACCCCTGTTCCTTTTTTCTAAATTGTGCCTTGATGGCAAGTTATTGTAAGGTCTGATATTGCATTGAATAGGCTTGAAAAGCCGAGAGCGTGTCAGCTCTTTCCTAGGATTGTAAAAGTGCCCCTAGAAGGCTTGACATTGTAAATTACGGAGCTGGTGCTCCATGTTTTAGGGGATTTCTGCCCTTTGAACAAATCATTGTTTGGTAATGCTGAGCTAGGAGCTCAAACTTGTAAAACTAGGGGCTTGTAGCCCAAAAGTGTTATAATTCTGAAATCTTGGATCGTTCCTAGTCTTGTTTCTTCACTTAGTCAAAAGTTGTTAGATTTTTGTTGTTATTAATTGTTAAAACTCAAAAATATAACCTTTGTTAAAGTTTTAAATTAACTTTGATTTGGTAGGTAGACCCATTCACCCCGGCCCTTCTTTTACCTCTGCTGATCCACCAAACCACGGTAATATTAATCATCTACCTTTAATTCCAGAGTCCCCCAACATAGCGAACATATTTTCCATCGGTACCCTATCATATGCTTTCTCTAGATCTATGAAACATAAACACAACTGCCTATTCCTCTCGTAGCATTTTTCAATTACCTGACGCATACTGAAAATCTGATCCTGACAGCCTCTCTGTGGTCTGAAACCACACTGGTTGCCATCCAACTTCTTCTCAACGACTGCTCGCATCCTTCCTTCCAAGATGCTAGTGAATACTTTGCCTGGTATACTAATCAGTGAGATACCTCGATAGTTGTTGCAATCCTTCCTGTTCACTTGCATATAGATAGGTGCAATTACTGCTTTTGTCCAATCTGAAGGTACCTTACCAACACTCCATGCTAATCTTACTACTCTGTGAAGCCATTTCATCCCTGCCTTCCCACTATACTTCACCATTTCAGGTCTAATTCCATCTATTCCTGCTGCTTTATGACAATGGAGTTTATTTAATATCCTTTCCACTTCCTCAAGCGTAATTTCACCAACATCATTTTCCTCCTCCCCGTGAGCTTGGCTGTTCGCAACACCACCAGGATGAATTCCTTTTACGTTGAGAAGATGTTCAAAATATTCCCTCCACCTCTCCAGTGATTCCCTGGGATCTATTATGAGTTCACCAGAATTACTCAAAACATTGTTCATTTCCTTTTTCCCTCCCTTCCTAAGATTTTTTATTACAGTCCAGAAAGGTTTCCCTGCTGCTTGACCTAGCATTGCCAGGTTATTACCAAAATCTTCCCACGACTTCTTTTTGGATTCAACAACTAGTTGTTTCGCTCTGTTTCTTTCATCTACGTACAAATCCCTGTCTGCCTCGGCCCTTGTAAGGAGCCATTTCTGATAACACTTCTTTTTACGTTTACAAGCTACTCTCACTTCATCATTCCACCAAGGTGTTCGCCTTTTCCCATTTTTACACACAGTTATTCCTAGGCATTCCCTTGCTGTTTCTACTACAGCATCCCTGTAGCCACCCATTCACTTTCTATATCCTGAACCTGCTTACTGTCTACTGTTCGAAACTTCTCACTGATCATATCCATGTACTTCTGTCTAATTTCCTCGTCCTGGAGATTTTCTACCTTTATTCGTTTGCAGACAGATTTAACATTTTCTACCCTGGGCCTAGAGATACTTAGTTCACTACAGATCAGATAGTGGTCTGTATAATCGAAATATCCCCGGAACACTCGTACATTCCTAACATATTTCCTAAATTCGAAGCCGGTTGAGATATAGTCTATTATGGATCTGGTACCCCTAGCCTCCCATGTAGCGGTGAATAGCCTTATGTTTGAAGAATGTATTAGTAACTGCTAAACCCATACTACCACAGAAGTCCAGCAAACGCTTCCCATTCCCATTCGCTTCCATATCTTCCCCACATATACCAATCACCCTTTCGTATCCTTTAGTTCTATTCCCAACTCTCGCATTGAAATCGCCCAGTAGCACTATTCTATCCTTGCTGTTGACCCTGATCACGATGTCACTCAATGTTTCATAAAACTTGTCAACTTCATCCTCATCTGCACCCTCACGTGGTGAATACACGGAGACAATTCTAGTCCTGATTACTCTAACTGACAAATCTACCCACATCATTCGGTCATTTATGTGCCTAACAGAAACTATGTTGTGTGCAATGGTATTCCTGGTAAAGAGCCCTACCCAAGACTCTGCCCTTCCCTTTCTAACACCCGTCAAGTACACTTTATAATCTCCTACCTCTTCCTCGTTATCTCCCCTTACCGAATATCACTTACTCCTAGCACATCCAGAAGCATCCTCTTTGCTGACTCAGCCAGTTCTACTTTCTGTCTTCCATAAGCCCCATTAATATTCATAGCTCCCCATCGAATTCCATTTCGTTCGCCAAGTTGTTGGATTAAACTATTTTTAAATTTACGCTAGAACGGGAATCATATTCATGTCTTTATATAAACTCTAAACTTCTATAGCAGTATTTAACAAAGCACAAAATACTATCATGAGTGTTATGATAATTGCTTGAGTTTTCTTTCTAACCTTCTAAACTGCATGCCTCTACTAATTTAAGATAGTATGTAATTCACTACTTGAATACTGGTGAAGTTTATGGATATTAAAATTCAGGCTCCATGTAGTTTTCCTTAAAAACTGGTTAGTGCTCATTGAACTAGTGGGGAAATGTTTACATCCTAATTTCTCAAGTGAGTTCCTCCTCAGAAGAAAAACGCACGAAGGTGACTGGGGTGATGATGAGGACGATAGGAGGCCGAATAGTATAGTCCAGTACACTACTGCTATCTGTTACTTACCATTTATCAAGGCTGGAAGAAAACATGCACCATGTTGCTTTGCTTCCAGCAAGCCGACGGCCCATCTTAGGGCCTGTTACACGAGGTGTACCCATCAACTGACTGCCCGCAGATTCCAGTACAAAAAGTCTCATACTTCACCCTTGAGCTTAAATAGCGCACGTTATGAGCAGCAGTTACTCTAGTGCCATCATACACAGACCTAGATACACAATTTCTATCTTAGCAGCACACAACTGTGGTACGAAAACGGTAGTGAATTGGAATATGTACCTTTGCTTAGTTATATTATTTCTCACTTCCCGAAACATCGACATGCTTTCTTCAATAGAGGAGACTAACCTTCTTGGAACATTCAGACTTGTAGTCGGTAAATATGATAATAAAAGACATGTAATCAGTACACCAAAGGAAGTATCAATTGTCATAACATCTTGTCACACAGCTCTACAAGAAAACGGTTCAACGTGAAGCATTTAATACATTGTCAACGTCCGCGAGAAGGAACAACGAATGTCTCTATATCTGCATTACAGTAAATATTCGTGTGCTGTATGACTAGATAAAAATATTCACTTTCAACTTAGTCAATGATCACTAAATGTAGACTATGTTCCTTTCTCCAAAGCGCGAAATATTACCCTACATATTTCTTCCCACGGAAGATTCATATGCATTTATCAAGAAGAGATCCTTTAGGTCTGCATGCTCCAGGAGGAGAAGTAGGATGAGGAGGAGGAGGAGGAGACGAAGGTGTTCGAAACTCAAACGCAGCAACAGGCGTTCAGTCAATAGAAATATAGCAGTCCTCCTTGGGAATATAGCTGTTAATCCCAATCCTGAATTAATGCAAAATTTGGATTGCGTTGTTAATAGACCTGCTCTATTGAATACGTAACCCTAACATACTTTAGGTATATATAACCATAACAATATAAGTTTAATCTCATGATGGTTCCTTGGTATTACCTCACGTACTTTGATATACTACATATGATTTACTTCATGATTTGTTTATTGACTAGTTCATTATCTACAACGTTAATTGAAACGCTACATAAAGTCATATACATTCGGTAATATAACATAGTTATTTAGGAAATGACTGTTCCCTCTCGTTAAACTCACGAAAAATGAATGTAATCCTGAGCGCATTCAGCCCCGTGATCACTGCAGTATATACTTCATTTTGGTTTATTATTTTTAAAATTGGTTGTACATATTCATAGACTTTCCTGTTTCTGTTTTTGGTTACACTGATCCATCTGTCAGCACGTGAACACATAGAGCGCAAGTCATATCTAGCCATTTCGATTTTATGATTTAAGTTAAATTGTGTTCTAGTTCGGATCTATTAAATATAAATCGCTTTATGTATAACATATAGGAGTAAGTGGTTAAATTAGGCCGTAACACCTTTCAGAGTAACAAGCACATGAACAATAGCCTGAAGAATGGTGCTTATTCTCTAACCTACTTTTCATTTAAAATATTCTACCCTTGGAAAATAATTTAGGTCTAGATTGTTTAAAGCACATTAAAAAGTGTAGCTGAATGCTCTGTACCATCATGATTACAGCAATTGGAATGATAAAAGCAGGGTACAATCTGTTATCCTCGTCCTGGATAAAATAATATATTGATTTAAAATGCGGAACCTATAAATTACATTCTCAATAAAAGTAATAACACTTTAAATCTGTCTGATTTGAACTTCGGTGAATATCTAAACATAAGACTATGTCGGCAGTCCTCTGGTTAGTTTCCAGAGCTTTATATGGCTAAATTGTTGTTATTACAATTTTCCTCTAAAATATTCCTTTAATAAAAATGACTATTATATAATTACAAGCTTGAAAGTTGCTAATATGAAAACAAATGTATTTATTGAAATTGCAAATAAGCAACAAAGGGTGTTTAAGAATTTTTACGCGAGTCAAACAAAAGATATTAATGGCCACCTGAAAATATATTTGACGAGAGACACATTACACTTCACGTCGTAAGTTAGAAAGGTAGTACAAACAGTATGCTATGGATATTGTGCATTGCTGTTCTTAAATTCTAAGACTATTAATGGTTCATACCAATTTAATGCAAGGTTAGTTACTTTTATTTTCAATTTCGAAGTATTTCATGGAATGCTATCATATCTACTGTAAGGTTCCAAATCTTCGTTTAACTTTCATACATAATTCATACATCGCAATTGGCCAAATCATGTGTCTAAATATGAAGTACTGAAATTTATATCTTTTCTAGTACATATAGCCCTTATGAGTTTTAAGTTTATAATGACATTTATCGGTGAAGATCAAAGGGGATAAAGTTTGCGTTTACAAGGAAGGATATAGCCCTATCATATCGTAAATTAATGACAACCAACAAAACTTATTTTACTTTTACTTCGGATTTAGGATATTCCTTCCTCGTTGGTGAAGGAATGATGAGAATTAATCCGTAACAGGTGCAGCTGAATATTACCTACTTCGTTATTAGCATCAGTAATGTAGGTCTACATGCAGAAATCACAAAACTAGAATCGAAAATATTGCAGTAAGTCAATCTAAAATTTAGAGACGTAAATATAAAATCTGAAGTATAACACTTATGACAGCATCCGGAAAAAATAATCGTCTGTAATTTGTTCACACAAAAAGATTCGATGTCTTGAATACCCTATTTGTCCATCGATGAAAAATAACTAAAAATTCCTATTTCAAGGAAATTACATGCCATTCGTCCTTAAATTTCTATATAAACCTGTCCACACTTCAAATTTTCACCACGGTCCACTTCGTTGTTCCGCATTACTTGCTGCCCCAGTTATAATCAAGCAACTTGTTTGCTCTTCAGACGAGCGTTCGAACGGAGACCCGCGAAAGTAAACATACGGAAGAGGACCGTAAATTTCAATAGGTCAAAGGGACGTCCATAAGAACTGTGGGTATGAAAAAACATATATTCTAATATTAAATAATACGGCTAGTTCTTTACAGTTGTATTCAACGATTGAAATATTTCTGCTACAAAATTAACATGACAAACATCACAAATAAAATATCAGATGGTAGTTGAAAATGAAAATAAAATGTGGAAATGAACGGAATGAAGTATCTAAATATACAATCTAAAATAGCATCTTGTCTCTGATAAGTGTCACTAGTTGTTTAATATATTGGAAGGATCCTTAATTCCTTTATTTCAAGCGATAGAATATGCTTACCTACATGAATAAAAAATCACAATAATTAGTTAGAGTGTACGTAGGGCCAGGAATTGCAAGCAAAATTAAACGAGTATTATCTTCTTGCACACTCAATGCACAGGGAGGATCATGAAAATATAAGTCTGAAAACAAAACTCATCGCCCCGTCAATAGAACACTTGATAATTATATTCTAACAAACTAATGCATGAAAATCTTGGTCCTAGTTCCAGAGAATTAAGTAAGCAAGGTATGGGATCCTTTCACACTTCATAATTATATTTGCTGAAACATGAAAACATACAAATGTATTCAAAATATTGATACAGTTCATATTATTTAAAAAACTGCAATGTTGTTATGATACGCAGTTTCACGACACATATAAATAATTCATTATTTAAAATGAGAGAGGATATGTACATTTTTAAACTTGTTTAGAGTAATAATCTGATACCAAAACATGTACAGTGTTTTCCTTTGCTTTCGTAGCTGCTTAATGATTTAGAAAATTTCGATGAGTTTCTCCAGGGTACAATACATACATGCTTTGTTTTATTTGAGTTACGGAAAAAATTTACAACCCACTTTCGTACATCCCACCAAACATCGCAGAATACAAATATAATGGTTTAATGCAGTTGATTTAAAAGAAGGTTTTGTATGAATCTTATTACCTGTACTGCTATGAAAAACGTAGTCCTAATGTCTAATGTATCTCCAATTATTTGACGATGTTGAGTAGAGAGAAATTAGCATTGAAAATGCAATTGAATCTCTGGTATAGAAGCCAAGAAACATCATACTCAGTAATTCTAGTTTATACATAAATCAACCTGTTTTGTTTCACATACAGAGAACTATTTCAAAGGTATATCTACAAAGAAAAAACGAATTAATAGAAGCCATTGCTTTTATAACAGAGATAAAGCTAGGTGTCTTTGTACTGAAATCTTCTGTCACTGACTTGTTTTAGAACTAATTATACATTGAACATTTTTGGACACACTAGATCCCTCTAAAATCAATGGTTCCCCTAATATGTAATTGTTCATAATATTGGGTGTGGGTATTTCCTCTGTAATAGATTATAGCAACTTATAACTTACTCTGGAATAATTTCAAGAGTTTCTCGACTAATTGACCCAGAGCAGAAGGTAGAAATGTATATAAAACTATAACAAATTAGGCTAAAGTAGACTTACGCTGGATACGTACTGTACATATATCAACTCGACAAATTCAATGTACTCTGCTGTCATTCTCCTTCATATTGGGGCAAAATTACTTGAGAAAATAATTCTCGTATTATTTTTGGTTTGTTTTATGTGAGTTACGGAAAAAATTAACAACCCACTTTCGTACATCCCATCAAACAGCGCAAAATAAAAATAATGTGGTTTAATGCAGTTGATTTCAAAGAAGGTTCTGTATGAAGCCTATTAATTATATTGCTGTGAAAAGCGTAGTCTTAATATCTAATGTACCTAGAAATATTTGACGATATTGAGGAGAGAGAAACTAGTATTAAAAATACAATTGGATCTCTAGTATAGAAGCCAAGAAACATGACACTCAGTAATCCTAGTTTGTACAAAACCAACCCATTTTAGTTAAGCTCGTGATTTCATTAGTCACCTGTGCTGGAATTGCTCGTTGACGTAGAATCTCCATTGCCATTTCTTGGACTGCTTCGTGATGAAGTTCAGCTGCTACGTTAGAAACTTACCTCTTTCACCTGTTCAAGAGATATATTACACACACAACAAATTCAATACCAATGTACAGAGGAAGGGATATGAGTACCAAGATACATATCAAAGTAAAGGAGGCAAAAATGTCTTATACTATACAACTAATAAGAATTCAAGGATATTTACTGATTAACCTTCTTTCAACTATTCTCAATCTCTAGAAACAAGCGAGAACTTAACTTTTCCCAATAAAACTAGTTCTATGAAACACCCAACCAAGATGAATCCCGTCATCTAGCTTTATGGATCTTCTAATGTTTCTATTTCTTCAGAGGTGTAAGAGGTTATTTATTAATAACACATTCAGGCCTATTTATTCATGTATTTAATTGATTATTTATTTCGTACCGAAAATAGCATTGAATTGATCTATTGAACACTTAAAAAGTATAAGATCCAAAATGATCAACCTAATCCATTCCGTGCAAGTTCAACTCAGCAATAAGTAGTATTTGTTAATTTCTCACCTACTTGACGATGAAGCAATCTATTTTCTTCTGAGTAAATCAAGCACAGGTTAGGAAGCCCCAAAATAGAAATCTATCAAGGAATATATAGTGAAACGAATATAGTAATGTGTATCAATATATAATTGGTTCTGCGTCCAACTAACTACTAATTTCAAAAAATAGAGGAACATGTTTCTGAACGTATGCTCCACAAAACAATACCTCACACCCAGGTATACAAAAGGTCATCGATGGATTCGCGTCCATTTTCAGAACATAAACAAAAATGTCCAAATAGGAGCGAAAACATTTTTTTCTAGAGGCTTTACGTCGCACCGACACAGATAGGACTTATGGCGACGATGGGATAGGAAAGGGCTAGGAGTTGGAAGGAATCAGTCGTGGCCCTAATTAAGGTACAGCCCCAGCATTTACCTGGTGTGAAAACCATCTTCAGGGCTGCCGACAGTGGGATTCGAACACACTATCTCCCGGATGCAAGCTCACAGCTGCGTGCCGCTAACCGCATGGCCAACTAGCCCGGTAGGGGCGAAAACCAAGTGATAAAATTCCTCCATGATGGATTTTTATCACAGTTCGAGAGCTTCAGTATGGTGTATGTCCTCCACGAGCATTTATCACAGCTTGGCACCTACGTGGTATGCTCCGTATAAGTCGACGGAGGTCACGTTGCGGTATCAGTTCCCATTCTTCAATGAGAGCCTGTTCGAGGTTTGGAGAGTCTGTGGTGGAACAGGACGCCCTCGAACACTTCTGTCAAGCCTATCCCACACATGCTCGATGGTATTAAGGTTGGGACTCACAGCTGGCCATTCTAATTCTCGCAAGACAGCTCTGGTGACACGCGCTACATGAGCCCTGGCATTGTCGTACATGAGTACGAATTCAGGGCCAACACAGTATGCAGCAGCTAACACACGCTGTAGCAGTATCTGCTAGATGAACCCCGCAGAGGTAAGATTACCACGGACGACGACAAGATCCGTATGGCCATCAATACTGATGCCACCCCACACCATCACAGAACTTTGTCCGTATCGGTCGCCTTTCTTGACACCATTTGGTATGTACTGTTCACCACGGTGTCTCCATACACGTTGACGTCCATCACGCTGTGTAAGGGGAAATATGAACTTGTCTGTGAACAACACAGGTCTGCATTGGCGAAGTTGCCGGTTGATGTGGGTACGGGCAAACAGAAGGCGAGCTGCGCGATGTTGCTGCGTTAAACGGAGCACTCTATCATGACGTCTGGGTCGTAAGGACACTTCTCTTAACCTGTTCCTTACAGTCTGGTCAGACACCGTGACTTCCAGTGACCCTCTTGAGGTCTTGGTGCAGTTTTCTGGCAGTTGCTGAACGACGCCGCAACGCTTAGATTGTCAGATATCGGTCACCTTGTGGGGTTGTCATGCGCCCACATTGTCCAATCTTCCTTGTGAACTGGCCTGTCTCATTGTAGCGATTCCACAAGCCTTGAATAACTGTCGGAGAGACATTGAGATTCACAGCAACACGACGAAAAATCCATCGTTCCCGGATCAAAGTGAAGGCCCTTGCGAATTGAACCTCGTTAAGGTGTCTCATGAGATGTGCTGGTTTAGGTACAACGTGCTCAAATGACCGTAGTAGTCTGTGTACCTCACAACGGCACACGGAAACACCGCTATTCACTTTGTTTTCAGGGGCCACCTGACAGTTTAATTCATGGCTATAACTACAGATGGAGTATAACTTCGATTTGACATACCCTTAGTAGCTAAGCTTTCAAGGTTTGCTGTACGACCATCGGAACCCCATCTACCAAATTAACGTTCGCATACCAGACGTTACAAAACATGTTCCCCTAATTTTTTGAACTGGGTATAATATTATGGTTATTGGAGATGCCGAGGTGTCAGTATAATATCCTATAGGAGTTCCTTTACATGTCAGGGAGTCTACCAGCACGAGATTAGAGTATTTAAATAGCGTCTGCTAACATTGGATTAAGCTGGAGTCGAGCGCGCCTACTTGGGCATAGAAGACCTGCGTTCTACTGGGACCCCAACACAGGAGAATACACACCGATTTTCGCCGTCTGTCTCTACAGTGGGCTGTGTAATCCCTTATCTCATTATTTTTGATTCGGCCAGGTGACGATGCAACTCTACCATCGCACCCACCCGACCCAACAAGGCATATAGGCCAGACACCAAGTTGGAAGTCGCCTCCCAACATGCACACGTGTGTTGTCCTGGACGTCCAACAATCCATCACTGAAGACACCATCCTATCCGAACTCTGCAGGTCTGGAGTATACTGCGCCACAAGGCTTTATGAAGGTTCCGTACCATCAAACGACGTCCTTCTTCATTTCAACACATCCACCGAACGTGACCATCTTCTCGCCATTGGGGCACAAATCTGCCAACGCCTCCATCGCATGGAAGACACTCCCTGCAATATTTTAGGGCAACTCCCGGACTATTCCCCTGATCCACCTCCTTACACACCCCCGCCACAACCCTTGCACTTTCCTTACACCACCACCACTACTACTACTACCACCACCACCACCACCACCACCACTACCACCCTCACAACCTCCCCAGTACACATCTTCCTCACAACTTCGCTTACGACTACGGTAACAACCCATCCTACCCCTATCATGACCACTACTATCACCACGCCTCCAACCCCTACCTCATCAAGTCAACAACCAGCGCCTGCAACTGACACTACCAGACATATTGCCGCCACCATCGACCGAATGCACCTGCGTCATCAGAGGAGTGGACCCGCTCTTATCCAAAGACGCCATACTTCAAGACTTCCGCCAGACAGGAACACCAGTTCGCAAAACAACTCGGATTTTCAACGCTACAGGACCTACCCACCTCGTTCGCCTTCATCTACCGACTCCGGACATCGCCCAACATTTCATCAACAACGGAACCCATCTTCAAGGCCGCCATCACCACATTGAAGCAACTCGCTCTCCTCACCAACCTGCTAACCGATCTCATACATCCCGTCGCCGTCCTTGGCCGACTCCTCCTTTCCTTCTACGGAGTCTACAAATCAGTTTTTACCCTCCTCCACCCGGTTTTTCTCCTCCAATACAACCCCCAACCAACCCCTTCCACAATTTACTCACTTCCCTGCATAACTTCTCCTGTATCTTTCGCATCTTAGCCCTTTCCCTTACCTCTAGCACTGACCCCATCTTCGTCGCACAGCCGTTATATCAACCTCCTACATACTTCTAGGTAAGGTAAGGGTTATTCTGCCCGAAGGCAGGTCCGAAAATCCGCAGAGGTGTTCCTGAGCCGGAGTTTACGTGCGGTAGGGTGGCCAGTTCCTTTCCGCTCCTCCATTCCCTTACCCCCCACCAACAGCGCGTGGCAACCCATCCAACTCCTGACCACGCCCAATGTTGCTTAACTTCGGAGATCTCACGGGATTCGGTGTTTCAACACGGCTACGGCCGTTGGCCTAAATAATTCTAAATCTGTGTAATATCTTTTGTACTACGTTGTAACCATCTATGCTAATAAACTCACTCAACGAACTTCAGTACTTAGGCATAAGCATAATTCCTCTCCCATCTCCTATATATTCACATCCTTTACCCACCTCCTCCTCCCCTTCAGGGTGGGGAATGAAAACATTTAACAGATAGATAAATAGATAGCGTTCTACTGTTTGAGCCTCTCAGCTCTACGGTTTGAACAAGGAATGCACTAAAGTATGTGGGAAGTACCTTAACAGAATGAGGGACTGGAGGAAGAAATATATTGAATGGAAGGAAATGAGAGAATCCGAATGTGGTAAAGAAATGTCACCTTTTTTTGTGTATTCTCCTCCATACGGAAACTCTTAGCGATATTAGCTGCCGTCCTTGGTGGCCGAAGTTCGATTCAGGGTACTGCCAGGAATGTATAGATTGGCGGGTTAATATATGCTCAAGATGGTACTTTCGGCTGGCCACCATCAGGATGTGCCTGAAAATAGCTGCACGATCTCTCCCATAATATTCTGCCAAATGTAACAAAATGTGTATGGTATATGTATCAGAGCTATATTAAGAAACCTGCGTATGGAATTTTTGATTGCAGAATTTTTTCAAGTAGTAGGGATTTTTTAAGTTCAAAATTTTAGAACGTAAAAATTACTCAAACTTTAGTGGGATATATCTCCTTATATAAATTATGGACAGAAAAATCGATATGTTGTGATTTTAAAAGAAGTATTATCTACCTAATTACCAATTTACATTAACATGTTAATTGAATTTCGTGAAAAAATTAAATTAAATATTTCAAAAACAATTTTTTTTTTGCTAGGGGCTTTACGTCGCACCGACACAGATAGGTCTTATGGCGACGATGGGATAGGAAAGGCCTAGGAGTTGGAAGGAAGCGGCCGTGGCCTTAATTAAGGTACAGGCCCAGCATTTGCCTGGTGTGAAAATGGGAAACCACGGAAAACCATCTTCAGGGCTGCCGATAGTGGGATTCGAACCTACTATCTCCCGGATGCAAGCTCACAGCCGCGCGCCTCTACGCACACGGCCAACTCGCCCGGTAAATTTTATTTTGGAAGAACTATTACTTGTATATGAAAGAAATGTTTCGTGACATCTCTACTTTTATGTAGGTAACATTCCCACAAAGTTTGGTGAAAATCCATGCATTAGGTAAAAATATCCTTTTATCTCCGGGGTGTCGCCTTGTTGTCACTGCAGCCAGTAACGCCATGGGGCTGAGGCTGAAGGTAAAGATGATTGTAAGCAGGAAAGGTGATGGTATTCAGCCTAGTCTCAAAGCAGTAAAATAACAGGAGCGTGAGAGTGGCATGTCACATTAATGATGACTGAGACTTGCTCCTGAGATCCGTTGCAGAATTGAGCACGCCACATCTTCTTTCCAGAAACTTAGAAAAGAAGCCATGACCTTCCCATTGCATTACCGACACGACTTCTCCGGTGCTACGTTTTCAGCATCGTACCATACGGCTTTGAGACATGGACACTAACTGAGTCCATATTGAAGAGATTGCGAGCGTTTGAAATATGAACATACCGAAGATACGTTGCACAGCTAAAACGACCGATATAGAAGTTTTGCACCGTATGAACACAAATAAGCAGGAATTCTCACTACCAACAAGAGAAGGAAACTAGAATACTTTGGTCATATGATGCGGAATAGTAGATACCACCTTCTACAAGTAATACTCCAAAAAAAATTTAATTGTAAACCTGATCTGGGACGAAGTCGAACATCGTGATTCGCCAACGTGGGCCAGAGATTTGGGGGAACAGCTTACTCTATTCAGAACAGCTATGAACGAACAGCAGATCATGCTACTGATCGCCAACTTCTTCGAGGACATTTCACTTGAAGAAGGAGAAGAAGAAGAAAGATTTCACTACGTAGCATGAGTCGCGCAGGAACGGATTATGCTCGCGAGTTGATCGTTGGCAGCTTTAAACGTGGTTTCTTATTTTAATACCGTCCAACTCCACAGCTCAATTTTTCGTGCTGGTCTTTGGTCCTAGCGGTCCCATGTTCGAGGATTTTAACCTCCTTGGTTGATTCCGATGGCTCGGAGTTTGATAATGTGTGCTGCCTTCAGCATTAGAATATATCGTAGGTACGGCCCGTCGCTACGGATGCACAGGTTGCCTATACTCTGTCAACTCGCTTATGCCTTAATGTAGGCCAACAACGGTTTACTACTACTACTACTACTACGACTACTACTACTACTACGAAACGTTTCATTTCTCCCCTGAAGGGGGAGGCGGGCCTCTTGGACGGTTACGCCGTCTCTCAAGCCAGGAGAGTTGTTACGGTGAAGGAGATGTGCGATGAAGGTAAGGGGGTGGGCGGCCGTGGCCTACACTACGAACTGTCCCGTCATTCGCCTTAGTGCAGGAGAATGGAAAACCACGGAAGACCATTCTCAGGACAGCCGACGGGTGGGGCCAGGCGTGAAGTCCAGCCCCTGTGCCCCTGTGCCCCTGTCCCGTCTCCCGAATGCAGAGGCCTAGAGCCACGGTAGAGCCGTGGCCACCTCCCCTCTGCTCGGTTCATTCTCCCAGTGTTGCCAGAAATATGCTTGTGTTAGCGTAATGTTCAATAACTTTCAAGAGCAAAGAGTAAGTAATAGTGGTAAATTTAGTGGGGAGAAAAAAAAATTATAAATTCTGTCACATGAATAGGAGGGAATCTATTATTAACAACACTGGTCAGAGAAGTAGCAAATTAGTTTGTTCTGTAAGATTAAATATACATTTTTTGGTCAACTGTTCTTTCCCACTGGATAAAGTACTTTGATTTAACAGTAACGGTTAATCCATGTGGTTAAAGATATGAAATAGGAAATGATTTCACCAGTTACCTCTAGAATGATACACAGCACGACAGAGAGAAATGTCATATCCTACTGGAATATTGACACGTTGTTTGCACAGAATCAAGAGAGATCTGATAATAAGTAGTCTCCCTTGGGTGAACTAGAAAGGTATTAAAAGCACTGGGAATTGCTACTTTTGTAATTACAAGGATGTAAAGCGACATGCAGCGTTCAGAACGATCTGTGTCTCCTGAAATGTCCCAAGCTTATATGCTATGGCTAAAATGAAGTAACTGACTTCTTCTTATTTTTCTACCTCTTTTCCCACACCCGTGGGGTCTCAGGTGCAAACTGTGCCACATATGTGGATTTGGCCCTGTTTTACGGCCGCATGACCTTCCTGACGCCAACCCTATATGGAGGAATGTAATCACTATTGCGTGTTTCTGTGGTGGTTGGTAGTGTAGTGTGTTGTATGAATATGAAGAGGAAAGTGTTGGGACAAACACAAACACCCAGCCCCCGGGCCAGAATAATTAATCCGAGGCGATTAAAATCCCCGACCCGGCCAGGAATCGAACCCGAGATCCTCTGAACCGAAGGCCTCAACGCTGACCATTCAGCCAATGAGTCGGACAAATTGAAGGAACTGACGTATGACGATAATTTCTGATAAAGCCGGTATATGAGTGAATGGTAGTGAAAGTCTCTCATGTAATTTTGTGTATAAGTGACATTTCAATGAGGACGATGCAATACACTTTCTGATTTTGTGAGGAAAACGACAGGAAACTGCCTCACTATTCATTTCATTAATTCGACTCTTCGGTGATACCTCAGCTCTCTTCAACAAATGAAAATGGACCAGTTCGTAATCCGACCAGAAGAAGACTCGTCATTAATTAATATTGAGAAAGGACGTTATTGTTTCAACTTTAATTGAATCAAAGATCATCGTAAATATCTGTACCTGGACTTCCTTTAATTTACATGTGAATTCGTCAAACCGACAGACATACATACATGCTACGGAAATATTCCCCTACCTTCACTGTGTTTTGCAAGGAATAACGTTGTTTGATGAAATACTTGTCATCTAATATTGCACCTCAGTGATTATTTCTCTCTCAACGAATGTTTCCAAGAACTGAACCAAAGGAAAAGGTAAAATATTGCACCCCATGACGCAAAACAAACGACACCTAAATGCTATTTTATGTATGTGTTCAAAATATGTACCATCACATGCCACAAATTTTTCATAACGTTTCTGAAGTTTATTGGCTTTACGTCCCACTAACTACTTTTACGGTTTTTGAAGGCGCCGAGGTGTCGGAATTTAGTACCACAGGAGTTCCTTTACGTACCAGTTAACCTACCGGCACGATGCTAACATATTTGAGAACCTTCAAATACCACTGGACTGAGCCAGGATAGAACCTGCCAAGTGTCAGAAGGCCAGCGCCTCAACCGTCTGAGCCACTCAGCCAGGCTTTTTGAATTTTATTCAGCATGTTGATGAGCAACGATTGTTGTAAGGAGAATATGACTTTCATCTGAAAAACGTATGTTCGAAATAAAAGATTGGGGTCCTCATACGTCATTGGCAAGAATCGGCTGCAATAGTGTAACTGGGCTCGCTCATCCCTTTCTGGTAGATACAAAGCGACTTGAACGCTGTATGCAAATTCGCCCAGCTCTTTAAACATCCGCCGGACAGATCTATCGCTCAAACCGAGTTCGAGCGACGTTCGTCGTAGTCTAAGGTTTGTGGAGTGTAGCGAGTTACTTGGGCACCCAGTTGTCCCACCTTGGTTGACATACGTAAGATAGATCCCGCATCATGGAACTTGTCAAGTTACCGAGGTCGATAGCTGCAGTAGCTTAAGTGCGGCCAGTATCCAGTATTCGGGAGATAGTAGGTTCGAACCCCACTGTCGGCAGCCCTGAAAATGGTTTTCCGTGGTTTCCCATTTTCACACCAGGCAAATGCTGGGGCTGTACCTTAATTAAGGCCACGGCCGCTTCCTTCCCACTCCTAGCCCTTCCCTGTCCCATCGTCGCCACAAAACCTATCTGTGTCGGTGCGACGTAAAGCAACTAGCAAAAAAAAAAAAAAAAAAAAAAAAAAACTTGTCAAGGACAGTAGTACCCCCTTATTAAGTTGCTCCTTGTACTGTTCTTGAACGTGAAGCAAACTCAGCCCATTGCTTATGACCGGAAATAATACTACATGATAAATACCGTCTAATCTGATGTGTCCGTTCATATTTCCACCCTCAGAAAGTTGTGTAAAAACGCAAGGAAACGTATAGTAAAAGGCACTTGGAACGTACCTATAATCGGTTTTAAGCAAATACAAGTGTTAGAACTAGAAGAAAATAATAGTTTAGATATGAAATTACGATTTTTATTTATTTATTTTACTCTTTCTTGTAAAGATTAAATTAGATTAGATGTGAAACACTGTTCCTTTCTCATTGTAAATATAATATTAAAATAGTTCTGATATTAGTATATTAGGCTAGTTTAAATACGATATTATGTTTTTTATCTACTTGTTTCTTGTAAGGATTAGATATGCCATATTATTTCTTTCTCAACGTAAATCAGATATTAGATTATTAGACTGATTCGAAGCATAAAAAAAAACACATGCAAACATTTGCCACTGTAATTGAGATTAGAAATCCCGTAGTGCCCAATAAATAAATAAATAAATAAATAAATAAATAAATAAATAAATAAATATTTCTGGTCTGATTTGCTCATGGCATTCGATTATACATATATATATATATATATATATATATATATATATATTTTGCTAGTTGCTATACGTCGCACCGACACAGATAGGTCTTAAGGCGACGATCCGATAGCATTCAACTACTTCAATGCATGTGGACGAAATACTTTTTTTGAAGTGGAAATAGCACCTTTTGAACAGGCACTTCTCAATTGTAGAAGTCAACGTTACACTAAATATGTCAAACTATGTTTGTCCAATTTTTGTCCTTTTTCTCTCTGGGGTTGTGTAAGAATGACATGAATTCTTCGTAGCGAGTTTTTACGGCACCTTCGTTACGTCAACTTAACCAGAAGAATCAATGTGATAAAATGATTGTAGTAGGAAGGGAGAGGGTGAAACCCAATGCCGGCACATAGCTTACTCCTGTCAAATAGCACCAACAGAACTGCTGAAGGCTTAACATCGCCGTCCGACGGACGATTCATTATTAAGAGCGTCATATGCTCCACGCCACACGAACACTGCGGAGAGGTTTGGACTGAATCTAGGCTTTTAGCACGCAATCCAGTGCCGGGCTGAGTGGCGCAGACGATTGAGAAGCTGCCTTCTCTGCCCTTGGCAGGCTCAATCCTGGCTCAGTCCGGTGGTATTTGAAACTGCTCAAATACTTCATCATGGTGCCGGTAAATTTTTCTGGCACGTAAAAGCACTCCTGCGGGACTAAATTCCGGCTCATCGGCGTCTCGGAAAACCCTAAAAGTTGTTAGTGGGACGTAAAGCAATTATTATTATTATTATTATTATTATTATTATTATTATTATTATTATTATTATTATTATTATTATTATTATTATTATTATTGTACCGGGAGGTAGACCTCTACGCCGCACATTTAAATCCTGCGCCTAAAATAACTCCTCTTCTGGAGAAATAGTGAACTTGAATCTACACCTTCGTCGCCATAAGACCTATCTGTGTCGGTGCGACGTAAAGCCCCTAGCAAAAAAAAAAAATCTACACCTACTTCAACCATTACTCAGACGATGTCACTACAGTAATTGGACGTAATTTTCTTATTTTGAAATTTTATGTACTGTATGAAATTCTACGTGTTTCGTTTACAGTCATCAAGATGTTTGGACTTTCTTCAACAGATGTCTCTGCTAAAAAACTATGATCATGCACTCTGGTGCGAAGTGAAAGAACTTTCTTGAAGAAGTTGTGTATTCATGTTTTTTTCTTTATTAAATTTCGTTCATTCATTTTTGGGTTGGCAATATTTATCCTTTCTTTCCGCCAGTTTTGAATTTAGCCAATCACGAATTTCTGTAATTAATTTTTTGCCTATCACAGGCTTCTTCTTCGATCTTGTGTGTAACTTTAAGGTAACCAATAAAGTGAGAGGGTGTGGCTTGATTATTCATGAAAGGTCTCGCACTTTCCCCGAGGGTTTATAAACTGCGGATTTTCACGTCTCTTGGCCAATTGATCGTCATCTAACTTAGTGTGTGTCAAGCAGGAGGCGGGAGGTGCCTCTTTCATCAGGCAGCAGTACTTCGACAAGGTATGGCCACTTAACATCTTTATTTCTTGCTACCTCTGCAGTTTAACCCGAGGGAGAGGTCCGAAACCTTAACTATGTAACCTAACTTTCTGAAAATGTAACTTCTGACGGCTTATGTAACAACTTCATAAAATCTTTGACTATAAATCGGGGATAGAGAGTGAGGTACCCTCTCGAGCTCCCCTTCATATTGGTTTGAGGTGACTGCGTTTTGTAACTAGTTTTCTTCCTTTGCGTAATGTCTTAAAATATTTCTTATACGAGTCACCTCCATAGTTTGGGAATAGCCCCTGTTTCATCGGCCTAGTGCCCTTTAGGTTTTAGAATTCACAGCTAGTAGTGAAAATATTCGCCTCCGTTCATTTTGTGTTCGGGCCATTTATTTAACTGTTATTTATTTTACACGAAGGCCCTATAGGTTGGGTACGAGATACTCCTGTGCCAGTTTGTAAGCTGGGCCATGGAAGGCCAAAAAGGTGTAAGATATTTTTGGTGTTGCCTTGAATGGGCTTGTAAACTGAGAACCTGGTAGCTCTTTTTCAAAGTAAGATTACTGAATGCCTTTTGAAAGCTTGATATTGTGAGTTGGGAGCCAGCGCTCCATGTATTAGGGGATTTCTGCCCTTGTGTAAAATTGTACTCTTTTGTAAAGTTGAGGTGAGAGCTCAGGAAATGTAAAGCGAGGGGCTGAACGCCCTGATTATCAAACAGTCACTAAGTTGGGTTTCCTGCTTTGTCTAATTTTTGTCATGGTACCTGATATATCATTGTTATCTCACTAAGTGAGAATTTTGTTAACTTGCTGCTTTTTGAAAATATAACCTTCCATTTCAGTTTAAATTCTTTCTTGACATAGTAGTTAGACCCATTCACCCCGGCAACTTCTTTCACCTCTGCTGGTCCACGGGTAACCCCGTAACAATTATTATTATTATTATTATTATTATTATTATTATTATTATTATTATTATTATTATTATTATTACACCTGCGGGACTGAATTATGGCACATCGCACATCGGTGTCTCCAAAACCGTAAAATTAGTTAGTGGGACGTAAAACCAATTAAGTTTTTATTATTACGCAATCCAGTGATTATAAATTTTATACCACTACTTCTCCCACTCTGCCGATTAACTTTCTGATGGTGAGTTCATTTCCTCTGACGAGAGTCGAACCAGATAACCACTGTATCAGACCATATGGACATAACGTTCACGGCCACCAGGCGGGAACATATCGAAATATTATACACAGTGAACGTGGACAGAATACGAGCAATACCGGGCGAGTTGGCCGTGCGGTTAGGGGCACGCAGCTGTGAGCTTGCATCCGGGAGATAGTGGGTTCGAACCCCACTGTCGGCAGGCCTGAAGTAGGTTTTCCGTGGTTTCCCATTTTTACACCAGATAAATGATGGGGTGCGCCTTGATTAAGAACACGGCCGCTTCCTTCCCACTCTTAGGCCTTTCTTATCCCATCGTCGCCATAAGACCTATCTGTGTTGGAGCAACATAAAGCAAATAATATTAAATAATAATTATATGAGCAATAATTTTAGTGTCTGTTTTTCCGCACACCGAAAAAAGGTAAGTTTTATTGGACCGATTGCAGAATGACGAGCAGAAGCAAATGGAGTTAAGAACGTTAGATGTTCATCCAAAAGTGATTTCATTTTCAGAGTGACTTCCAGGACACAGCCACGCGCTTTTTGTTTAGTTACTGGAACGATTACTAAGTGTTTCTTGATGAGAATGGAACATCGAAATCGAAGTAGTAGTCATTCACTTTTTAGCCATTCTAAGAATACTGTACGATTTTTCACGGAGCCAGTAATAGTAGTAGTAGTGGGGGTATATTCGATTTAGAATGGTATAGCCATTGGCGAATACCGGGCAGTGCTTGTGGAATATTCGAAGTGACGAAACAACCTAGTATGGTTCGGATTCCACGTGAATCTACAGGTGAACAGTCGCGTAAAAGTTCAGACCTTCTGGTTTGCCTTCCTTTTGATATTCAGGTTACTTTTCCTTCGTCTTAACAACTATAAATTATTTCTTTTTACCGAGCGAGCTGCCCTTTCGGTTAGGGGCACGCAGCTGTGAACTTGCATTCGGGGCATAATGTGTTCGAATCCCATTGTCGGCAGCACTGAAGATGTTTTTCAGTGGATTCACATTTTCACACTAGGTAACTGTTGTGGCTGTACCTTAATTAAGGCCGTGGACGCTTTCTTCCTACTCCTAGCCCTTTCCTATCCTGTCGTCAACATATGACCGCCTATGCGATGTAAAGTCAATTGTAAAAAAAAAAAAAAAAAAAAAAAACTTTGGGAACGTTAAGCGTGTGTTTGATATGGCTATAAAATGGCTGTTGACAGGCTAGCATTTTAATTTAAGTTATATCAGCAGGAGCGAAATTAAGGAAGTTTGGAAATTACAACACAACTTGTATTACAGCCGCTTATCTATTGCTATTAAAACACATCGTAGTAACCGAAATTAAAAGTTTGTTTAAACTACATCCAGATACAGCGCGAAGTTCTGTATTAAAAAGCAAAGTCATCTCCGTACAGGCCGTGAAGGGCCTTGGAGGGGTGGAAGGTAAATGCTTCCACCATACGTAACCTCGGCACTTGATGGGGTAGAGTGGTTAGCCCTACGCCCGGCCGCCTTTGCCCCGAGGAATTAACCTGGTACTCTTTTTGGTGTAGGCTGAGTGAACTTCAGGGCCATATGCTCTTCCGAAAGTGGAAATCGCGTTTCTTAAATTTTACGACTTCCTGACGGGGATTCGAACCCACGTACTTTCGGGCGAACCGAGCACGCCGTCACCGCCTCGGCCAGTGTTACGGGCTTAACTTGTGAGCGGGTTAGAATTTAAAATCCAACATCAGTATAAAATAAGAGAATTTCTCCCACCTTCCCATAGGAGCTCTCAGCTTGAGAGCGTAGGTGACGACTAAAAGAACACTGTCTGAGTTTGGGATTTCTATCTGCTTATTTGCTATGCCACTTATTGCCATGTATCATATCCGACCGTGTTTGGTTATGTCTTTTCGTCATCCGGCCGTGACAGCCCAGAAAGCCTTTAATTTTCGCGCTCATTGTTGCCCTTCCCATCCATATGCTGAAGCGTGGGCACACTTTCCTACAATTGGTGTAACTAGAGAATGATTATGTCACGGAAACAACAATCACCACCACCATTGATGAATCAGCAAAGGATGTGATAGATTGCATTAACAAGTATGTCTCACTGTCGGCAGACCTGAAAATGGTTTTCCGTAGTTTACCATTTCCACACCAGGCAAATGCTGGGGCTGTACCTTAATTAAGGCCACGGCCGCTTCCTTCCCACTCCTAGCCCTTCCCTGTCCCATCGTCACCATAAGACCTATCTGTGTCGGTGCGACGTAAAGCAACTAGCAAAATAAATGTCGTTACAGTACTACATACGAAAACCATAATCTAGATATTTTGGGAATCACTAAATTTGGTGTTGAGGTTCCCTTTTCGTCATAAATAAGAGGGAACAAACATTTTTGAAAACTTCAGTTCGAAAGAGGTAAATCTATGAAAAATTGGGCAATGCTTTCAAGCTATAGGTCACAGGGTACAATGATATTTCTCATTTTTGCCGCTTATTAACATCGATAGGCCACAGGATTCCATATTAGTTATTCTTTATGGCACATTAGAGCTTTCATAAGCTCAACGGACAAGAAACAGTCACCGTAGTGCGCACACACAGATTTAACGTTAAGCCTGTACATATGACGTAGCGAACGAGTCCGGTGCTCAACCGCATGTACACTGTCTCTACGTAAGGCAGTAGCGATCAGTGAGACGATGTTTCAAGCGGACAATGTACGTATACATGGGTAGATGTATGGATGTGACGGAATGACGAAATGGGTGAATCGTGTTTGCCCATGTGCATGGCCATACGGTGCGTGAAGTTTCTGGGTTTGTTGGTGATTCGCAGTGGACTGTTCATCGTGCCTACAAGCAGTGATGTACGATACGTTGCCACGAAACATAACGTCACAATTATGGTCAGGTAAAGATCCTGACTGGCAGAGAACGGAGACGGCTTATGAATCAAAATCGCTTCCAAACCCGACAGGAATTGCTGCAGTCAGTGAATGAAGGTCCATCGCAACCTGTTAGCGAGAGAACATTGTGACGGAAACAGCATGCAATGAACATTTAGAGTCGGTCACCTTGCGAAAGGCCATTACTCACACAGGTACATAAAGCTGCGCGTCTTCAATCGGCTAGAAATGGACAGGAGCTGATTGGCTGAACGTGATTTGGTCTGACGAATCATGTTTTTGATTGTATTTAAATAGCACACGTCATCGAGTGCACCGAAGGCCAAATGAAGCATTTCGTCCTGAAAGTGTGCAATGTCAGGTTCAAGCCGGAGGTGGGTCTGTAAGTTTTGGGGGTTTAGCCCGCTCACTGAGGTCACTACTAACATGAATCAGGAAGTTAATTTAACATTATGGATGATCAGGTGTTTCTTGCCTTTCAGTCAAAATCTGAATGATGAGTATGCTATTGATACCCCGTCCGGCTCCATGGCTAAATGGTTAGCGTGCTGGCCTTTGGTCACTAGGGTCCCAGGTTCGATTCCCGGCAGGGTCGGGAAATTTAACAATAATTTTAACCATAATTATTGTGAAGTCTTCATCATCAATTCATCCTCATCACGACGCGCAGGTTGCGTAAGGGTCAATTCAAAAGACTTGCACCTGGCGAGCTGAACTTGTCTTCGGAAACTCCCGGCACCAAAAGTCATACGCCATTTCATATTTTACCCCGATGTTTCAAGATGACAACAGCAAAGATCATCGGGCTGAACGCATATATGACTGGTTTTACGAACAATCCCCCATCCTATTACTTCTCGATTGGCCTGCAAAACAACCTGACGTGAACCCCATTGAAAATTTGAGGTACATGTAGGAAAAGCAGGTAAACCGCCGAAATCAGCAACTCCGAAATTCTGTGGAAATGCGCGGTCAAATCCTCAGCGAGTGGCTTAATCTGGATGCGACGTACCTCCACAGCCCTGTGGACTCACTTCCTAACCGAATCTAGGTGGTTATCAGGTCCACAGGTGGAGTTACAAGGTAATAAATGATGCTTTTAATGATTTCTGCAGGGGTGACTAATTTTTGTCCGATGTGTTCATCTCGCAGATAGCATGGGGGGATGTAAAAGCAAACGGAAACAGATCTTCAAAAGAGAAGGCACCTCTGGACTTCCTAGGAACCAAGGGATAATTTTTAATTGCAACACTCTTGTATACAAATAAGCAAACTAAGTATTACAAAACAGTAGTTGCGCTTGTTTTATATATTCTAGGCATACATTAAAAGTAGGTGAAGCTATCTGATATTTTTGGCATGCTTAGTAATGAAAGGGATGTTGGCAAATATCTCGCTGTCATTTTGAGTCATAGCAATATGTAATAATGCCAGACTGCCTCTTGCAAGTCTTAAATTCTACGGCTCGGACAAAGGAATAGTAGACGTATAAATCATTTTGAATCTTCTTCCATTCCGTCTCGTGTTGCACAGGTCTTAAAGCCACTCCCCAAAAATCCCTAGGGATACTTGAATTGAGAACGCAGAATCACTAAAATCCGAGGCAAATAACCAATAGGGTGGCTCCGTTTGGAGTTCCGTACTCGTATTCCTTCCTAACTGATGTGATAAAGATAAACTAGGGAGATAACAGGAGCAGGTACTCACCCAAGCGTCTTCGTGCTGATGAGAGGCGTCTTGAGGCTAAGGAAGCCATTAGAACGGCCTTCCTTTCCACCTCCTCCGCCATCAAGACGCACCGTGCCGCCGCTCGTAACAATGCCTCCCATATCAGCGTCATCTCCATTGTCTTCTGCATCCCTCTTGCGCTTTTTCTTTTGCCACCAGTAACAGACGAAGAGAGCAACGCCTAAAGTGATGAGTGCGGCCAAGGTGGAGAGTACGGCTGTAAGAATCACCTCGTGCCGCTCCATCACAACCTGAAAGAAAACATAGGTATGTCACTATTTAGAATTAGGAAGGAATATTATATATCAAACAAAACACATCTTTAGATTAATATAAAATTAATAAGATGCGTTGTTCTCCTTGTTAACATCAGGAACTAATATCTGTCCACTTTTGCATGTTGTTATTATTATATCCACCTTCGTGACTAAATGATTAGCGAGTTGGTCTTTGTTCCCAGGGGTCCCGGATTCGATTCCCGGTCGAGTCGGGTATTTTAATTTTTAACGGTTAATTCCACTGGCTCGGGGACGGTGGGAGGTCTCTCCGAAGGCCACAGGCCTTTATTATTATTATTATTATTATTATTATTATTATTATTATTATTATTATTATTAGGTACATACGTTTGGCCGTCTAAGGAGCACGTAGAACCATTATTTAGCATCCATATCCTTGAACATCTTGTTCTCATTATCTTCCCAAATCTTCCTCATCCTTTCACTATGGGCCTGTCGTCTTTCTTATGTCCACGCGTTTTTGAGTTTCAAATTTCTTGCCGTCGGTTTCTTGGGCGCAAACTTGTGGGTATTGATCTTTTGTCTATATGAAGTCCATGTGGTTTCCAGTGGGCCAATGTCGACTTCTGTGAGATCTTTTTGGGTGCCTACTGAAATGAAATGTCGTGTGGCTTTTAGTGCCGGGATATCCGAGGACGGGTTCGGCTCGCCAGGTGCAGGTCTTTCTATTTGACTCCCGTAGGCGACCTGCGCGTCGTGATGAGGATGAAATGATGATGAAGACAACACATACACCCAGCTCCCGTGCCAATGGAATTAACCAATTAAGGTTAAAATCTCCGACCCGACCGGGAATCGAACCCGGGACCCTCTGAACCGAAGGTCAGCACGCTGACCGTTCAGGCAACGAGTCGGACTGGGCGCCTACTAATCAGCGCACTTAGGTTTGTCGTGTTCCATTGGTAACGAAAAAGATTTTCTTGGTCAATCGTGAGTCATCCATTCGTGCTAAATGCCCGTAGAATTTCATACGACTTTTGCGTGCAAGTGAAGTGAATAACTCAGTCAATGAATAAAGATTCTCTGAGCCTTTTCGCATCCAGATGTCATCTTCAAATTTGGGTGCGAATATTTTTCTCAGTATCTGTCGTTCCATTTTACAATGTCTCTAATGTCCATGTTCAATGATGATTTTTCATTTGCGTATAGTATCTCTGTGACAACAACAGTCTTGTAGTGTCGGAGTTTGGCCTTGGTGGAAAATGATTTCTTATTGTAAACGTTTCAAGTGATTGTATAGGCTTTACGTAATTATTCAGCGCTGTTTTTATTGGCTTCTCTTTCGTTGCCAGTGCTCCCGATAACTTCACCTAAGTACTTAAATTGCTTTACTTGAGTGACACTGATATATTGGATCACGAGTGGCACCAGATTTGAGTTCTTGGAGTCCATGTACTATAGTTTTTCGTAAGATATGTGGAGGCCAGTTCCGACAGCAATCTCATGGAGCTTCTCGATGGCATGTTTGGCTTCCTCAGGAGATTGGGTAATTATTGCTAGGTCGTCAGCGAAAGCAAGGCATTTTATGTTGATCCGTTTAGCTTTTGTTCCCATATGGATTCCAGGTACTTCTTTCTCCCAAGTTTTAATGACTTTGTCTAGTACTAGGTTGAACAGGAGTGAGGACAGCCCATCACCTTGTCTAACACCTGTTTTAATTTCAAAAGGTTCAGAGATTTTACCCATCAATTTCACTTTAGAGGTTATGTCTGTCAATGTTTGTTGAATTAACGTGGTTGTCTTGCTGTCAACGTCATATTCGCGGAGTACATTAAACAGGGTGTCACAATCAACAAAGTCGTATGCTTTCATAATCTACGAAAATGATTACTGTACGGTTCGACTGGCGATGTTGGAGAATCATCTTCAGGTTCCAGATCTGTTCCACGCACGATCGAAGTGGTCGGAAGCCCGCCTGATATCTTGTATTCTGTCTGGTGTTCCAATCTAGCAAGGAGGGCGCGTGAAAGCACTTTGTAAGCAATTGGCAGAAGTGAGATGCCTCGATTATTATTATTATTATTATTATTATTATTATTATTATTATTATTATTATTATTATTATTATTATTATTACAATTATTTATGTTATAATTATTATTATTTCTTAATCCGTTTATCCTTCAAGGTTGGATTTTCCCTCGGAATCGGCGAGGGATCCAACCTTTACCACCTCAAGAGCAGTGTCCTGGAGCGTGAGTCTTTGGGCCGGGGGATACAAATGGGGAGGAGGACCAGTACCTATCCTAGGAAGCCTCAGCCGCTATGCTCAACAGGGCCCTTGTGGGCGGATGGGAAGATCGAGGAATAGACAAGGAAGAGGGAACTATGCACCGTGGCTTTAAGTTACGTACCATTCCGGAATGTACCTGGAGGAAAAGTGTGAAACGACGGTAAACCACTTCGAGAATGGTTGAAGAGGGAATCGACCCCACCCCTCTCTAATCAGTTGACCTCCCGAGGCTGCGTGGACCCCGTACCAGCCCTCGTACCACTTTTCAAATATTGTGGCAGAGCTGCAAATAGAACCCGGTCCTCCGGGGGTGGCAGCTAATCACATTAACCCCTACACCACAGAGGCGTATATTATGATAATAAAAATAATGTGTTGAGTCATCAGTCCATAGACTGGTTTGATCCAGCTATCCATGCCACCCTATCCTGTGCTAACCTTTTCATTTCTACGTAACTATTGCATCCTACATCTGCTCTAATTTGCTTGTCATATTCATTCCTTGGTCTACCCCTACCGTTCTTTCCACCTACACTTCCTTCAAAAACCAACTGAACAAGTCCTGGGTATCTTAAGATGTGTCCTATCATTCTATCTCTTCTTCTCGTCAAATTTAGCCAAATCGATCTCCTCTCACCAATTCGATTCATTATCTCTTCATTCGTGATTCGATCTATCCATCTCACCTTCAGCATTCTTCTGTAACACCACATTTCAAAAGCTTCTATTCTCTTTCTTTCTGAGCTAGTTATCGTCCATGTTTCACTTCCATACAATGCCACGCTCCACACGAAAGTCTTCAAAAACATCTTTCTAATTCCGATATCAATGTTCGAAGTGAGCAAATTTCTTTTCTTAAGAAAGCTCTTCCTTGCTTGTGCTAGTCTGCATTTTATGTCCCCCTTACTTCTGCCATCGTTAGTTATTTTACTACCCAAGTAACAATATTCATCTACTTCCTTTAAGACTTCATTTCCTAATCAAATATTTCCTACATCACCTGCCTTCGTTCGACTGCACCCCATTACTTTTGTTTTGGAATAAATTTATTTTCATCTTGTACTCCTTACCCAAGACTTCATCCATACCATTCAGCAACTTCTCGAGATCTTTCGCAGTCTCACATAAAATAACAATATAATCGGCAAATCTCAGGGTTTTGATTTCCTCTCCTTGGACTGTGATTCCCTTTCCAAATTTCTCTTTGATTTCCTTTACTGCCTGTTCTATTTAAACATTGAAAAGGAGAGGGGACAAACTGCAGCCTTGCCTCACTCCTTTCTCGATTGCTGCTTCTTTTTCAAAGTCCTCGATTCTTATCACTTCAGACTGATGTTTATACAGATTGTAGATAATTCTTCGTTCACGGTATCTGATCCCTATCATCTTCAGAATCATAAATAGCTTGGTCCAATCAACATTATCGAATGCCTTTTCTAGATCTACGAATGCCATGTACGTGGGCTTGTCCTTCTTAATTCGATCCTCTAAAATCAGACGTAAAGTCAGGATTACTTCACGTGTTCCTACATTTCTTCTGAAGCCAAATTGATCTTGTTAAAATTTTGCAGGCATGAGATGCTAAACTGATGGTGCGGTAGTTTTCACACCTGTCAGCACCGGCTTTCTTGGGAATAGGTATAACAACATTCTTCCGAAAATCGGATGGGACATCTCCTGTCTCATACATCTTGCACACTAAGTGAAATAACCTTGCCATGCTGGTTTCTCCTAAGGCAGTCAATAATTCAGAGGGAATTTCATCAATTCCAGGTGCCTTGTTCCTATTGAGGTCGCTCACAGCTTTGTCAAACTCTGACCTCAAAATTGGGTCTCCCATTTCATCGGCATCAACAGCCATTTCATGTTCCAGAACCAAATTATCTACAGTTTTACCTTGATACAACGGTTGGATATGCTCCTGCCATCATTCTGCTTTTTCTTCTTTTCCTAGAAGTGGCTTTCCATCTGAGCTCTTAATATTCATACACCTAGATTTCCTTTCTCCAAAGGTTTCCTTGATTTTCCTGTATGTAGCACATACCTTTCCCAGGACCATACAGCCTTCGACATCCTTGCACTTCTCCTTCAGCCATTCTTCCTTAGCTACCTTGCACTTTCTATCTACTCGTTTCTTTATTCGCCTGTATTTTCTGTCCTCTTCATTTCTAGCATTCTTGTATTTTCGTCGTTCATCAATCAGGTCTAGTATATCCTGAGTTATCCACTGATTCTTAGTTGATCTTTTCTTCCTTCCTAACATTTCTTCAGCAGCCCTACAGACTTCATTTTCCATGACTCTCCACTCTTCCTCTATAGTGTTTCCTTCAACCTTTTCATTTAGTCCTTGTGCAACTTGTTCCTTGAAACAATCCCTCACACTCTTTTCTTTCAACTTGTCTAGATCCCATCTTTTTGCATTCTTTCCTTTCTCCAATTTCTTCAACTTCAGATGGCATTTCATGACCAACAAGTTGTGGTCAGAGTCCAGGTCTGCTCCTGGGAAAGTTTTGCAATCCAACACCTGGTTTCTGAATCTCTGCCTAATCATAATGAAGTCTATTTGATACCTTCCAGTGTCTCCAGGTCTCGTCCACGTATACAGCCGTCGTTTGTGGTGGTTGAACCAAGTATTGGCAAGGACTAAATTATGATCAGTGCAGAATTCAACCAGCCGACTTCCTCTTTCATTCCTTTGTCCCAATCCAAATTCTCCTACTGTACTGCCTTCTCTTCCTTGGCCTACCACTGCATTCCAGTCTCCCATCACAATTAGATTCTCGTCACCTTTTACATATTGCATTAAATCTTCTATCTCCTCGTATATTCTTTCTATTTCTTCATCATCCGCTGAACTCGTAGGCATATACACCTGCACTATTGTGGTGGGCTTTGGTTTGGTGTCTATCTTGACGACAATAATTCTTTCACTATGCTGGTCGTAGTAGCTTACCCGCTGCCCTATTTTCTTATTCATTATTAAACCAACTCCTGCATTTCCCCTGTTTGATTTTGTGTTGATAATTCGGTAGTCGCCTGACCCAAAATCTTGTTCTTCCTGCCAACGTACTGCACGTATACCAACTACATCTAACGTTTGCCTATCCATCTCCCTTGTCAGATTCTCTAACCTATCACAACGATTCAAACTTCTAACATTCCACGCTCCGACGCGGAGAATGTCAGTATCCATCATCCTGATGACCGCCCCCTCTCGTGTAGTCCCCACCCGGAGACCCGAATGGGGGACTAGTTTACCACCGGAATATTTTACCCGGGAGGAAGCCATCATCAGTACATCATTCATACAGAGAGAGCTGCATGTCCTCGGGAGTTAGTTACGGCTGTAGTTTCCCGTTGCTTTCAGCCGTGTAGCAGTATCAACACAGCTAAGCCATGTTGACTATTATTACAAGGCCGTATCAGTCAATCATCTAGACTGCCGCCCTTGCAACTACCGAAAGGCTGCTACCCCCTTTTCGTTGAACCATTCGTTAGTCTGGTCTCTCAACAGATACCCATCCGATATGGTTGCACCTGCGGCTCGGCTATCTGCATCATTGGGACACGCAAACCTCCCCACCGTGACAAGGTCACATGGTTCGCAGAGGAGGATAAAAATAATAACTTTATTATTAGTGGTAGTAGTAAAATAGCGGTAATATTATTATTTTCAAGACTGAGGCTGTAAGCTTGCATTTGGGAGGTGATGGCTTCTATCCCATTGTCAGCAGGCTACTAATTGATTTTATACTCATTTTTATAAGTGGCCACGATTCAGTGTCTTCCCTGTCCTGATCTTCTTCCTTATCAACGACACGAAGATGTTAAGAAGTTACTGCAAAGTTAGAAAGAGAACAACAACAACAACAACAACATTGTCATAATTAAAAGTTCATAGTACAGATCAAAAGTGACATTTCTTCGAGTATATCAACGCGAACACTTCAAATCTTCATGCGTGTTAATGTCACGAATGTGTTTAATTAAACTTCCACTAACCCTATTGTAAAAGGCTCATTTACTGTAGATGGCAACTGACGACCAGCTGACCGTATGAATAACGTTATTTACATTATGTACATTCTAACGCTGCCTGATGTCATTTCTTAATGGATACAGTACTTTTGCATCCATCTCTTGGGACAGGCCAGAGTAAAGTGTAGCTTCCACCGAAGTCCCAGTCAACATCCATGGCTGTGACAGTATGGAAGTTGTTGGGGTTTGGGTAGTGCTGAGTAATTTCATTCAGAGCATGACTAGTGCATCTGAGTGTTATGGAAGGTGCTGCTCATAGGGTCAGTCGTGCTGCAATAGTACTTTCTGACCCAGTGAGGAAAGCAATGGCAAACTACCTCACTCCTCATCTTGCCTAGTACGCCTCATTTTGGTGCTGCAATTGGTTTTTGGGGTTTCCTTATAACCGCATAACCTTTGGTGGTGCTATTTGAGGATCCAACCAGCCTCTGGGCTGATGACCTAACAGACAGACAGACATTCTAACGAGGATTTGTGACGGGAATTAGGCACCATAATATATACACCAGTGTCATATGGCTCAAACACCCAACATCACAATGTTAAAAAATGCTCAATTAGTTGAAATGTATATACGTGATATTATTTTTTTTGCTAGGGGCTTTACGTCGCACCGACATGTGATATTAACATAAGACTCATTGTTGGTCCAATCCTTGTCCCTTTTCCCTACGGGATCTATTATGAAGTGAGATGAATCTTCGTAGTGAGTTTTTATGTGCGGATCCTTCTAACGGAAACCTCATCAGAGGAGTTAATGAAATTAAATGAATGTCGTGATGTATGGTAGTATGAAGGGTTAGAGTGAAGCTCGGTGCCGGCAGATGTCGAACAGAGCCAAGTGTTCAACGTCACCATCCGAAGGACGAATCACCATCAGCACTTTCATATGTACTCACTACAAATGAATATGGCGCAGAAGTCTGATATTAAATTCAGTTCTTATCATGCAATATAGTTATTAGAAATTGTATACAACCACCTCTCTTAGTCTGCCGGCCAACATTTTTCTGGTGTATACACTAGTGTCCAAAAGTTAAGCATAATTTACGAGTAAGCAGAGCAACAGGAAATAGACCGCAAATCGCACCACATATGCACCTACCAACCTTACGAGTCCGCTCTGTATAGGAAAGGAGTGTTCCCTACTTTGACTAGCGGCGCAACCGCAAGGTAAACACAGCCAGTGCCTGCACGCCATATTCCCTCAGTCGTGTTTGTCCTGTTATAATGTGCGGAGTGTAGACTCGTGGTGAGCGTGACAGCACAATGGCATAACGACGCCATTTGGACCCCGTTTTGCAGGGTAGAATACTCGGCCGCCTGAAGTTGTATCCTTGAATGTGCCACATTATGAATGTGCCATTTCCAGGCTTTGGAGACGCTTTCGAGACACAGGAGATATTAGTCGTAGGCCAGTACCAGGTTGACCAGGGGTAATCACCCCACAGTAGGACCGATATCTGGCCTTAACCGCCCGACGAAATCGGAGTGCACCTGCAAGACAATATTGTCGGCGGGGCCTGCAGCCGTCTCAGGGGTTGCTGTTTCTCGGCAAACTGTGTACCGGAGGCTCCGAACAGCAGGGCTTTTCGCCCGATGTCCAGCGGTGTACGTCTCGCTCAATCCAGCACAGAGACGGGCCCGTTTACTGTGGAGCCGTCAACATCGAAACTGAACCTTGAATGAATGTAGGCATGTGCTCTTCATAGATGAATCCCGCTTCAGTTTTCAGAACGATTCCCGTCGCACATTAATCTGGAGAGAACCGGATAGCCGATACAACCACAGGAACATCGTGGAACGGGACCAGTGTGGTGGTGGTGGCGTCATGATGTGGGGCGGCATAATGTTGAATGGCCGAACGGACCTGCACATCTTCATGGGTAGCCTGAGGAACACTGTTAACGCTCAGAGATACAGGGATGAGGTACTTAGACCACATGTTCGATTCTTTAGAGGTGCGGTTGGTCCAGACTTCCTCCTAGTGGACGATAATGCCCGACCGCACCGCGCTGCTCTGGTAGCTGAATTTCTGGCTGGGGAATACATTCATCGCATGGACTGGCCAGCGAGGTCTGCGGATCTGAATCCTATAGAACATAGCTGGAATGCATTGAGGAGGCGAATTGCATCCCGTGAGACTCCACCCAGGACCCTCCAAGACCTTTGCATTGTCCTTTTGGAGGAATGCGATCGACTGCCACAAGAGCTCTTGGACCATCTGACAGAGAGCATGCCACGTCGCTGCGAAACATATGTAGCCGTTAGGGGTAAAACCATACACCATATTAACAGCATATTTTGTTGTGGAAGACAATGCCAAGTTTTGTTAGTTGTTGTCGAAGGTGTACCTTAGCTATCAGAACCTTCCTGACACTGTTATTTTGGACAAGTGTTACATATGGTGTGTGAGTCAGCTTTAGTTTGTTCAGCAATCCGTCTGACATTCCTATCGTTTAGTGATTATGCTTAACGTTTGGACACTAGTGTATATATTTTTTTGACCTACGGGGCTCGAAACGGCTTAAACGGTATCAGAAAATATAGACTCGATGCCTTAACAACCAAGACCACCAGGCGGGATAATATTCGACTTATTATCCCGTTCTAATTAAATCTCAACATCGTATAAGCCATCTTCTTGTCACGTACCCTTTCAACTAGATTAACACCCGCTGACGCGTGATATCACTTCATTACGCTCTTCCATGGGTTCATCGTCAACAACCTTAGCATATAGGCCAAATTCAAAATTAAATTGTGTGACATTAAATGGGGTAAAATTAGGATAATTGATTTATCATCTCTAAATATACCTTGCAGTATTGTAGTCCGTATTACTGCTCGAAAAGGCCACATCACATAATGACAATGGGTCGGAAAAGCCCTTGCCAGTTCCTTATCAGATTATCATATTGATTAATAGTAAAGCGCTGACTGCAGTCTATGTAATCTACTATTAATTCTTTCATTAATTTTCTAGAACGTACTTTGGTTTACAAGTTAATAAAGATTTTGAGACATAAATCTTCTACAATGTTCTTCTTGTAAATAAGGAGAAACTTTTAAATAACTTATTTTAGACCATTGACGTAAGTTCTAATATTCGATACTTACCGTGCAGCCTGTCCTGATTTTTTCAATGGAAGACGCGGGAATTATTTACATTTGTCGCAAACGGACTGTGAAAATAAGGTCACATGAAGGTATGTTTTGGAAAAGGAAGGTGCTCAGAATGAAATCTCAAATCAGGCCTGAACTGTAACTCACATTTAAATGATGGTATAGATCCAATTCAGTACGGCATCCGCCATATTATTATTCATTCTCCAGTAAGAAATACCCGATATATATATGAAAACCCAATTATCACCACGGGAATAGTCCGCGTGCTCGACTTCAAATAATCAGTGTTGTTGACATCGAATTGATGAGATGGAAAAGTCTGGTTCAGAACACAATTTTCATGGTTAAAGGAGTTCTATTCCATAATAGTTCAGACATTGTGTAGTGGAGCAGGTATGAAGCAGCGAAATTTAGTTGCATCTATGTACGCAAATACATCGTAAGTTATCCTTGGAGTGTGGTCAAAAATTCAGCTTGAACACGATAGAGATGATCACTTTTAGAACTTGATGATGTTGATGAGGCTACTAGCATTGTATTTACTGAAGAATAATTATATTACACCAGTTTATATGATATTTAAATAAAAGAGTGTTTCATGTACATTCATATATCTACTTTAGAAGCATTACTTCGGATTTTCATATTCATGTTTATTGACAATGTACTGAAAACAAAACCAAATCATCGAGAAAACAACCTACAACAAACTACTGGTCGGCACGGTGAAATCACTATATGCCCCATCCTACGTTGACCATTGCCAAACACTGTCATAAAATGGATTGTGATCTTCAGATCTGTACCCTAAGAACTTCTGTTTAATCCCATTTCTTGGAACTGGCCCAACGAATGAGAGTGTGGAAAGTCTGGCTTTCTGTCAGTAGAAATTGAAGTGTACAGTGTCAATCTCTGAATGTTTTGGTTACACCAAACAACTTGGAACAACGTGGCACGTAAACTGATAGAAACCGAATGGGGAGCACAGCCAAATACACTGAAGCTAGCTTTCATCAATTAAACTATAAATTCACACATTTTAAGTATAAAAATATTTTGATGTACTCTTGTTGTGATTTAGATATTACTCCACTCCTCAGTTGATATTAATTATTTATGTGAGGTTTTACAATTGTGAATGTAACTGTACTCGTTCTGTCAGTGTTTTCTATCTGACATGTCTTCGGAGACATCTTAACTTCATCTAGTTGTTATCGGACAAGTCATTCGATTGACAAACAAAGTACGCTGAAGTTGATGTCCAATTAATCACAATGAATTGCTTGTTAGACAAACGCTCTAGGATCCCATATTTCATTCTGGAGAAAGCAATGAGATGACTTGTTAACAAGCAAGGAGGGAGAGAGTGAGAGTAAGAAAATGATTGGAGCAGGAAGTTTAGACGCAAATAGTAGAACAGGAGTTGCAAGAAATAACATTAATCACTATCAGAACGTCAAGCAGTAAAGGCTCGGTGTTGTAGGCCTACACAAGTTCTCAGGGAACTGTAATTGGTCATATCAGCGAAGAATTCACTAGTATAAAAATGATGAGCGTGAAAAATGCTCAAGCTATCTCGTCTCTCTTCACTAATTTCGCACTTTTCCTCAGGCTACAGCGAGCTCGATAAGTGCACGTGTGAGATATATATATGCAATTTAAGAAAATATAACCACGTGTCAGCATCTTTCCTAGAACTAGAATGGTCGAGACCATGTCCGTCGTAACCATCAGACTTTGCCTCTCCTCCACCGAGTTCTTACTACATCTTCTCCATATTACCTTTCTTCGCGTTTCTATTACTTCTCAAATGTTCATAACAGAGATACAAGGACTCAAACATCAAACTTGCTCATCATTCCTCACCATCGAATTACCGCATACACAACTCATTTTCTGTGTATGCCGCACGGGAATGGAACCGTTTACCGGATGACGTCGGAGGAGCACCAACCACAGTGTAATTTAAAAGAGCGTTAAGAGGTACAGCAGAATACGAGTGAACCGTGCATTTCTGAACTTTCATTGATCGTGCTTTTACAATATTATTATTATTATTATTATTATTATTATTATTATTATTATTATTATTATTATTAGCATTGCTTTTGTATGTATATCTCACCGGGGTGGAATTTATTTCAGTTATAATATATTCTGATTGTGTTTAATAGTGCTTTATCTAGTATTATTTACCGTATTATTAATTACGACTCTACGCCCAATGGCTTTAACTACGCCAATAAAGACATTTAGTTAATTGATCCTTTATTAATTTTTTTTTTGCTGTTTACTTTACGTCCCACCGACACAGATAGGTCTTATGACGGTAATGGGACAGGGAAGGGCTAGGAGTGGGAAGGAAGCGGCCGTGGCCTTAATTAAGGTACAGCCTCAGCATTTGCCTGGTGTGAAAATGGGAAACGACGGAAAACCATTTTCAGGGCTGCCGACAGTTGGGTTCAAACCTACTATCTCCCGAATACTGGATACTGGCCGCACTTAAGCGACTGCAGCTATCGAGCTCTGTATTTTTAATTTTTAATTTATCCTCCAAGGGACAACATCTTATGCATTACCACCGACCACAGAGGCCCTGTAAAAATTAATTAAACTTGCGTTGATGTAAATTATTAAAGTTATAAGGATCATTCTGTGAAATGAAGGTGTGGTTTTCTCTTTTCCTAAATAGAGGTTTGACAACGACTGAGATCGGTGGCATATGGAGGTGTTCCTATAACTCTGTGTCGTTTGTTCGTGCCAAGTGACGAAGCTCCCATGGTGAAAAATTCTGACTTATCGACTTAAAATCTGCAGCACTTTAACCCTTTTTACCCAACTTATTTAATTTGAGAACATTTAACATATTTATTATTGAAATAATTCATCGAAATATAAAAAAAACCAGACTTTTCGATATTATGAGATCACTGATTTGATGTTTGAGCGTGTTCAATTATTGGAACAGCGGGCCTAGACTCTCTTTGTGATTTATTACCGATGCGCACTTCTTGTGGAAAATAATCGCCGGTTTTCTTAATTTTTAAAGGAAAACAGGTATGCAATTCAAGATAAAGTTAATACACGGATGAAAGCTACACTCTGAAATGGTCTCCAGTACAAAAACGTAAACACTAATCAGCTACTCAGTATCACATTGTAGACATGATATGGGCTTGTGGGCTTATGCCGTGTCAAGAAAACAAGGCAAAATTCTTTACTTTCTCAGAGCAACTGAATATTCTTAAATTCAAACCATCATTATTGTAAACGACTTCCTCGTGAGCAATCGAGATTTTCTTCTGAACGCGCGGGGCAAAGTTCGCAGCGAAACATAAAGAGTTTCACCTTGTTTTGGTGACACGGCGTAAGCCCAGAATCCCATATCATGTCTACTAGTACGAGCCGTGAAAGCATCAATATTAACATACCATATTGTATCTGACACAGTCTGCTTCCGATGGAACAGGAGAAAAGCAGTTTGCATGTGAAGAGACGTTGTACTTTGCACAATTCATGGTGGAGTTCTTCTTGCACTGACCGTATCGAGGTTGCTTCTCAGCCTTTATGACAGGATGTCGTATCACACTTCACCAGTGACCCTTTGGTTTACAGCTCGTACCTCCTGATTCAAGAGTGGTCTGTCTATAGTTGATATTTGCTTGTATTTCTGCATGTTAAGTCATTGTTATGCGGCGGGTATACGCAAGGATATCTAAAATAGTATTATTATTATTATTATTATTATTATTATTATTATTATTATTATTATTATTATTATTATTATGAACTTCAAATGAATTTACAATCCCATATGAAAAGGTCAGTCTGCAAGTGTGGATAGAAAATAACCACCTCTCCTTGCATGGGAAAATGTACTGTAGCTGAAAGTTTACCACTTTGCCTTATTTATATTAATTTAGCCGGGCTGAGTGGCTCAGACGGTTAAGGCGTTGGCCTTCTAACCCCAACTTGGCAGGTTCGATCCTGACTCAGTCCGGTGGTATTTGAAGGTGCTCAAATATGACAGCCTCGTGTCGGTAGATTTACTGGCACGTAAAAGAACTCCTGCGGGACTAAATTCCGGCACCTCGGCGTCTCTGAAGACCGTAAAAGTAGTTAGTGGGACGTAAAACAAATAACATTATTATTATATTAATTTAAGTATTTCCTCTCTAAAGAACCAGAAAAACAAGGAAATGATATTTGGTCCTTGTTTCAATGACGGTGAAATCCTGACATTCACCTCCACGCGGTAGAAAGGGGGCAACGACTGCATATAAAAATATATTTTATATGCAGGCGTATATGAAGGGAGCGATTATCTCCCGGTATAAGGAGATCCCCTATACCAAGTGCCAACCGTCTTTTTGAGAGTGGATGAGCGGGTATGGGTAAGGGCACTCTATTGTCCTGGGGACAAGAAATTGTTCCCAAAGGCGGAGGAACCAATTTGGTCAACGGCATTAGGATGCAGAAGGCAACGGGAAACCACTGCATTAATGATCCTGATTCCAAGAAATTCACATGGCATGGTTGCAACGTCAAGATCAGAGCTGGCCGTGTGGATCGTCTACCTCCGTCTTAAGAAGAGGAATTTAATAATTTACTTATTCAGCGTGTGGCTTTAATGCCGGCAGTGTCTGAGGACATGTTCGCCTCACCTGGTGCAGTTATTTCTATTTGACACCCATGGATGACCTGCTCATCTATTGTTAAAATGAGGATAATGAGGCTGGGAAACACGACGTCGGCGCGTAGCCTGGTCCTGTTGAATTACTCTAAGGGGTCTGCTCAAGGCTTACCATCCCCACCGATGGACGAATCACCATCAACAGTGTCATATTCCCTTATTCAATATAAAAACTGCGGAGAGGTATGAAATTGACCCACCACCTCTCGTACCCTACATCCTGAAGGATGCAATTTTCTCACAGACGAAACTCGAACTAGCTAACTGTGGTGTCAGGCCATACAAACTTGCCGTTTTGACCATGGCCACCAGGCGGGCTACCACCTGGCCTTGACGAGGGATGGCTGGTACGGAAGTCTCTGAACAGGCTGAGATTAGGCTTTGGCGATTCCTAGAAGAACTTGGTGAGCTGTACGTACGTTAAAGAAGGCGTGTTGCCAGTAAAAGTATTATTTTTACGCGGCTTGGAACACTGTAGGCCATGATATTCTTTTTCGGTTAAAAGGCATGAAAATCGAGCATCAGAAATTACGTTTTAAAATACGATTAGCCTATACACAGTTTATCGATGTAACAAATACTATCGTAGAGATTTGATATGTCCGGTTTTCATCCCCTACACCACTCCAACCTAATCAAATAATAATAATAATAATAATAATAATAATAATAATAATAATAATAATAATAATAATAATAATAATAATAATAATAATAATAATAATAAAGGCCTGACCGAGCAAATGGCTGTGTGGTTTGAGTCACGTAGCTCTCAGCATGCATTCGGAAGATATGGGTTTCGAACCCCACTGTCGGAGCCCTGAAGTTGGTTTTTTCGTGTTATCCCATTTTCACACCAAGCAAATGCTGGGGCTGTACCTTAATTAAGGCCACGGTCGCTTCCTTCCGACTCCTACCACTTTCCAATCCCATAGTCGCCGTAAGACCTGTCCGTATCCGTGTGACGTTAAGTGGATTGTAAAAAAAGAAAAGAAAACGAAAAAAATGGCCTGATACATTACTCGCTTATCCCTGAGGTTAAATAACGAGTGTAGTAAACATTTAACAAGTGATGCCATGTTTTAATGCAATTATTACTTTCTTCTTCACATTATGATTCAAATACACGTGTATAATTTAAATGTTATCTATAATGAGTTAAAAAATATATTGTTATGTTTCAAACAGGGCTTCAACAATTATTTCTAATATATTACAAAACTACGCTAATTTTCATCGATGTATAATAGGAGTGCGATTGTGCGTCGCTAAAGTATATCCTTGGAATAATCATACATGCTCATACTCGATCCGAAAATTCAACGAAATATGCAATTCAGTCATTGTTGTCGAGTGATCTCTATAAAGCTTGTCTAACTATTCCTTTCGACGAACAGTCAAGTTAAATTCGAAGAATATTAACACATCGAGGAACTTAAAGGTTGAATCGGCCTTTTCTTGGCATAAAATCAGTACCTTAAGAATTCAAGACGATCGTTGACCAACACCTCAAGGAGGAACAATACACAGAAAAATACTTCTATGACATCCGGCTCTATGGATAAATGGTTAGCGTGCTGGGCTTTGGTCACTGGGGTCGCCGTGTTCGATTCCCGGCAGGGTCAGGAATTTTAACCTTCATTGGTTAATTTCGCTGGCAAGAGGGCTAGGTGTATGTGTCCTCTTCATCACCAAATCAAATCAAAAGACCTGCACTTGGCGAGCCGTACATATCCTCGGACACTCCCTGGACTAAAAGTCATACGACATTTCATTTCGTTTAACATAGAGCTTCAGATATCTAGGAATCACACTACAAGTCTCCGGGACGACCTTCCCAGCACACGTAAAGAAGAGACTAGCTGCTGCACTTAGAAGCAAAAGTGAAATCAAACATCTGCAAAGAAAGTCACTGGAGACGGTCTTGAAACTTTTCCAAGTCAAAGTGCTACCAATGCTCACATACGGATTAGAAGTAATATGGGAGAGTACCTATCACTTAAACAGCTACGAGAACTGGAAAGCATGAAACCGAGATAGCTTAAGGGGGTCCTAGGGGTATGAAAATTCACCCGATCCCGGTACATATATGTTTAAGCACGGGAAACCTTCTTGATAGATGATTTAAGACTACAAATGCCTCTACAGCAAACTCCGGCATACGAGTAACTGTTACGGGAACTACAAGAGAAAAGGGACTAGATCAAGGAAAGCTTTTACAGTACAGACGCACTGATAAATAAGGGTTGGATGAATGAGGAATATGAGTTGAGACATTTGTTGACACGCTTTGCAATACACGGCTTTCACCACCGTATCTGTGCCAAGAAATCCTAACACCGGGCCAGCCAGGATTGTGTATGTGTATTATGTAATGGACAGTGTGATACATATCACGTAATGAAGTGCAAGAAGAGAACAGTCTCTCTGAATCAATTTTGCTCTGAACAAAGGTCTCCTTGAGTGAATTGTAATTTACTTTATGTAATATGCAAATTTTGCACATTGTGCACAATAACATTTTTTATTATAGAGCTTCAAAAGAGTAATGCAAAGCAAATTTCATTGCTTGCCTCCATCAGTTACGAAAACATGATTTATGCTTCAGTTGCCTGAAATATTTGTTTTCTCAGGGGAGTATTGGATTTTAGGGATACATCATAGAATTCAATAGCATTTAAAAGTCCCCAAATGCACTTAAGTTCCAAGGATAAAATCCAAGGATAAAGTCATAAAATCCCCAAAATGCACTTAAATACCAAAAGGATAAAATCATCACGTGAATAACGAATATTTCTCGGACTGGTAGTATTTTACTGCAGCGTTATAGAAAGTGATTCAACAATTACTACTGCACTATATTATTTATTGATGGAGAACGTTAAATACTTAAATGGAGAAGTGGCGTAGATTTCAGACAGTTGAAACAAGAAATCACGAATGATAGAGTGCTCATGCCAGGCAATCAAGAACTGACCGTTACAATTGGGTGTGATGCAAATCCCACCGTTGTTCCCGCTATTTTATAACACGACGTCCATGACCAGGTACGATCAATTGCATTCGCATCTCGTTTATTGACTCAATCGGTTTACAATTGCATTCAGCTTGAGAGAGATGTGTTAGCACTTGTGTTTGGGACCAACCGTTTCTTCCATTATTTACGTGTCTAACCTTTTGTCCCGTTTGTGATATGAGGACGGGGAAGGTGAGATGAATGTATATGGCACGTTTTATGATTGGTTGGCCTTCCTAACGCCAATCTCAGTCGAGGAGTGATGGTGAATGAAATTGGGTGAGAAGGTGGAAGGAATCAGTTGTGACCTATGAGTAGGAACTGTCTCTTCATAGGACAGCCGTCCGGCTCCATGGCTAAATGTTTTTTTTGTTTTTTTTTTGCTAGGGGCTTTACGTCGCGCCGACACAGATAGGTCTTATGGCAACGATGGGATAGGAAAGGCCTAGGAGTTGGAAGGAAGCGGCCGTGGCCTTAATTAAGGTACAGCCCCAGCATTTGCCTGGTGTGAAAATTGGAAACCACGGAAAACCATCTTCAGGGCTGCCGATAGTGGGATTCGAACCTACTATCTCCCGGATGCAAGCTCACAGCCGCGCGCCTCTACACGCACGGCCAACTCGCCCGGTGGCTAAATGGTTAGCGTGCTGGCGTATGGTCACAGGGCTCCCGGGTTCGATTCCAGGTGGGGTCGGGAATTTTAACCAAAATCGGTTAATTTCACTGTGTTTATGTGTCGTTTTCATCATCATTTCATCCTCATCACGACGCGCAGGTCGCCTACGAGAGTCAAATCAAAAGACCTGCATCTGGCGAACCAAACTTGTCCTCGGACACTCCCGGCACTAAAAGCCATACGCCATTTCATAGGACAGCCGATAGTGGGGTTCGAACTACAGTATTGAGATGTTAGCGCAGAGAAATTGTGTTTGTCTACTAGTATTGAAGTAAATACACACTAATAGCTCTGCTACCAATGAGGTGTATTTTTAGCAATATAATAGGAAAATTAGTAGATATGCTCTCAAAAATGTGTTCTATTAACAAATTTTGAAGCATTTATTTAGTTAGGAATATATTTGAACCGATGTACAGTAGGTCAAGGTGTGATAGTAATGTTCGTATTCTTAACTTGGAAAGAGCCGGCGAACACCTCAACTCTTATGATTCTGACCGGTAGTATCATTCGCAGTTATGCACAACAAGTATCAACACCCCAAGAATAAATCAGAGTGCACAATTATAACTCAATATCGAAACATGCTGGGCAATTCAGAGGTTATCAAGGAGGGTACATGGCAGAGTAATTTATATAAAATAACTAGCGTATTATTTAAACAAAGTAAGAAGGAATTCTTTAAGGCAATATCTTATTCCGAAATTGGTAAACAGGGAGAACAAAGTACAACATGTCTTAAAACATCACAAAAAATTGTCAGGTACTTAGATAACAAAACCAGTCAAGGCAGGAAGTGATATAGTGTAGGAATATATATAGTGAATGACCACCCAAATTTTGAATAAGGGAATAAATTCCGAACATCAACAATTAACAACGTTCCTAGGCCAGCAGAAACAAGTGTAACTCACAAAATAGATAATTCTTCAAACCCATAAATACCTTAACATTAACACACATTAACAGGCCATACCTGTACTTAAAGAATTACCACATGACCACAAAAAAATTAAAAAGTGGAGTAATTCCAAAAGGAAGTACAAAAGGACAGGAAAGGAAATAGGCGGGGATTCAAGTGCAAGAATCGTGCTTACAAACAGTTCATTCAATTAAATGAATTTACAATCCAACTAGCGTAATAAATGAATGAAATACGGAATTAAAGGCACGCATTTCCAATTTCCTTTCCAGAACCGTATTTAAATCGACTTCACGAAATTGCGTGTACAGCACTCGTGAGTAGAAAGGAACCTCGTCTAAATATATTTGATTTAAAGTGGCTGGCCCGTGGTCCGACCGAATTATGAAAAATGAACTTAACACAGAAATACAAACAAAACTACAGGAATGCAGGTCGCGAAAATGGAACAACAAACTCTGTCTATTCGACACAAACACCAGGCCTGTGTGGAACTTAGCGAGACACTTCACTCGTGAAACATACAACATCCCTACTATTAAGGAACCTAACGGCCCGGTATATGAGAACCGTGATAAAGCGGAAGTCATAGCGAACTCCATCGAAGCGGCATTCACACCGAATGAAACACTATCTGACCCTGCCTTCACTAGGCAAACCGAGACAAAGGTAGCAGAGTTCCTCGAAAACGCACCTAAGCCGGAGGTTAAGATGACAAATATACATGAAATTAAGTGGATTATAGGTCATCTTAACCCCAATTAACACACAAAGCCCTAACACTACTAACCAGCATGTTCAATGCAATGCTCAGACTACAATACTACCCTGAACAATGGAAAAGGGGGGTAGGATACTCGTATTTGGAAAACCAGGCAAAGACAAGTCAGACCGTAACAATTACGGGCCTATCAGCCTCCTGGACGCCCTCAGTAAAGTATTCGAGAAAATACTACTGAAAAGGTTAATAAGGCATATCAAGGAAAGAGGAATAATTCGCAACGAGCAATTTGGCTTCAGGAACGGGCATTCAGCACCACAACTGCTCACGCGATTCATAGAACAAGCGACCATAGGTTTCAATAAACGAAGGGACACAGGTTCGGTTTTCCTTGATATCCAGAAAGCATTTGACAAAGTCTGGCACGAAGACCTACTAGCGAAACTAATAGACTTCGAATTCCACCCAGGCTATATAAGGCTAATCAAATCCTATCTGGAGGGCCGAGAGTTTCAAGTTGACGTACACAACACGCTGTCAAGCACGCGAAGGATTAGAGCGGGCGTAGTCCAAGGGTCCCTTATTGGCCCAATCCTCTTCGTCCTATATACAAATGACATGCCCACTACGGAACTCACTACAACAAACCTCTACGCCGATGACACTGCTATCACAGTCCAACACCCACAACTAGCGTGCACTCGGAAGAGGCTGCAAGTAGCGCTACGAACTCTCGAGCCATGGCTAACGAAATGGCGCATCAAAGTCAATGTTGACATGTGCCAAGCCTTCCTGTTCACAAGGAAGAACAGACGCTCACGCAGACCAGTCAACATAAAACCGCTAAAGCTTTTCAATCAAGATATAACATGGGAATCGAACCAGGGCCCCCGGGGGTGGCAGCTAGACACGCTGGTGCGGACGTTTATATTACTTATCAATCCTATTTTTAATGAATGCGAACAAGTGACATGCTTAATTTCACAAATACCGAGCTCGATAGCTGCAGTCGCTTAAGTCCGGCCAGTATCCAGTAATCGGGAGATAGTGGGTTCGAACCCCACTGCCAGCAGCCCTGAAGATGGTTTTCCATGGTTTCCCATTTTCGCACCAGGCAAAGGCTGGGGCTGTACCTTAATTAAGGCCACGGCCGCTTCCTTCCAATTCCTAGGCCCTTCCTATCCCTTCGTCGCCATAAGACCTATCCATGTCGATGCGACGTAAAGCAAATAGCAAAAAAAAAATAATAATAATAAAAAAATTCACAAGTGGTATATAGTAAGATACTCTACTCAAGGTTAACGATAATAAATCTTCCATGACAAAAATATTTCACATTTCAGATTTTAATAATGCAATCTGCTAGTCAATTTTGGTATTTTGGTAGGTATCGTCCGGACTGCTGGAGTGCTCCTCCCGTTCAGCAGTTACAAATTTGTAGTGACCATTGTAGTAACACAACTATTAAAAGTGATTTTGTTAATAATAATAATTATTTTAAAATTTTAAATTAATTTTAAATTATTGTTCTTATTTATTATTAATTGCATGGCCCAACTAAAAGGAAAAGTGGATTTTCAGGGCGATTTGTCGAGTAAGTGGGAGAACATCTGATAGATGTATTGTATTACATATTATTATATTACTGTTTCTGTGGAGTTTAGTTTTACTAGTTAGTTATATTTATGATTATAAATATCAGACCAGTGGTGAAAGTCAGGTACATGAGGGAAATTGTGCACGGAACTCACTAGAACACTGATGAAATGGCAAGGTCGAAAAAAGAGGTGACGTAGACTTTAGACTGAATGAGCGGTAGGCCTAGTGCTCTCCAGTATGTGATTGAGCCTGGAGAACGCTGGTAATATGGAGAGTGCAGTAATTGAGCACAAATACAAGGATGAATGTTTATACGGTGAGCTGCACTCGTTATAGAATCCACTTGCCTCCCAAATGCAGAGCTTGGTTCATAGCCGTAGCGCGTTCACACTCCACTTTGTGTTTCTTCCAGTATTTATTTGGACACCATTACTGTACAAACTACAGATTAACTACAGATTAACTACAGATTAACCAGTATAATAATGCTCTTCAGGACCTGCTCACCTGATGAGCTAAACTGAGCACTGTCCCTGCATTGCAGGAGGCCATAGCCCTTAGGGGATTCACACGGCTAATTTATTTTATATTTATATTTATTTATTTACTGTACCCCGTAAGCCAAGACTTTCACTTACGCGTAATGTCTCTCGTTTGTTTCCTCTCGGAAAGGATGTTCTCCAGTAGTGCTCAGTGCTACCAACCTCTGTACTTAGTCACTATGTTTCGGAGATTCTTGCCGTGCGGACTGTTAGGATAGGATTGGTTAGGATGATACCTGGACCTATGCTTACTTGCGTTTTTATTATGCTGCGGTTGGTAACGGATTATGATTAACTTTCTTCATGGGAAGGACATCATGTGCCAGTTTACATTGGCCAATAGGAATACAAGTAGCTATTTCAGAAATGAAAATGGCGTGTAATAATCTTAATTAGGTTATAAAAGTAAATGTACTTCCAGGGGCGGGATAGTGGGTTCCTAGACATCGCAATGAACACATCTCTCCTCTGAGACGCTCTCCAAGTATAATTGCATTAATTTCCACTTACTTATAACATTAGAAATATGTTGGCTCACGGGGAAGTAATACCTTTCTTTGGACGATATTTTCAGCTTGACATGGACAATCGACCATTATTAAGAAATTCTCCTTCATGCGGAATTACCTCACATCATTTCTGCACATCATAACGGCGCGCATTTTAAAAGAAATCACATTCAGGAAAGGAGTCCAAATTCTGAACGTCGACTGCTGCTTACAGGCACATTGAAGTGAAAACCCAGTGCCCCACTTTGATGGTGTAATCAATGAAAACGTTCACCTACTCTGAGAGAAAAGAATCAACAAGATTTGAGAGTGTAATCAGAGTTCTGTACATTCAAACGTTTCATTTTCACAGGACATGGAGGAGTCGAATTACACACACATTGGAATTTCTAAAATGAAGCAGTTTGTCCACCTCTATGTCCATGGACAAAAATTTGAATGTCTTGTTCACTCATGTTTCTTATGTGCAAGTAGCAAAAGCAGCCCATCAAAGGCACCCCTATAGCACTGGGAGTAACCAGACGGGAACTGGCAGTATATTCACATGATTACTACTTTCTAAACATCACAGATTAAAACTTTAAATGGGCGAAAATCGAACACTATCAGAATCATCTTCAACATCGATCTTCGAAATATTACATGAGGTATTTCGTCGTCGTCCGCCTCTGTGGTGTAGTGGTTAGCGTGATTAGCTGCCATCCCCGGAGGCCCGGGTTCGATTCCCGGCTCTGCCACGAAATTTGAAAAGTGGTACGAGGGCTGGAACGGGGTCCACTCAGCCTCGGGAGGTCAACTGAGTAGAGGTGGGTTCGATTCCCACCTCAGCCATCCTGGAAGTGGTTTTCCGTGGTTTCCCACTTCTCCTCCAGGCGAATGCCGGGATGGTACCTAACTTAAGGCCACGGCCGCTTCCTTCCCTCTTCCTTGCCTATCCCTTCCAATCTTCCCATCCCTCCACAAGGCCCCTGTTCAGCATAGCAGGTGAGGCCGCCTGGGCGAGGTACTGGTCATACTCCCCAGTTGTATCCCCGACCAAGAGTCTGAAGCTCCAGGACACTGCCCTTGAGGCGGTAGAGGTGGGATCCCTCGCTCAGTCCGAGGGAAAAACCGAACCTGGAGGGTAAACAGATGATGATGATGATGATTTCGTCGTCACGGTTTTTCAGAAGTGATGGTTCTGGACAACGCCACATTTTTCACCAGCACACACTAAAAAAGGGGGTTATTAACAATGATTGAAGAACCGTTCTTAAGCGCAACATGGAACGGAAAATTCCTTTTACATCAAGAGCAACCTTTCAAATAATGGAAAAAGACCTCTGCTGAATAATAGTTAGTACGACATACTCGCACCCAGCTTAATAGATTGAAAGCTATCATATATTAACTGTGCAGTTTTCCATCTTGCTTATCACATCAATTAAGCTTAGTGGTACGAGTGCAGGCACGCTACAACGGCAAGTATAATAATCAATAGAAGCTGAAAATAAACGAACTAAAAATTCGGAGGCCTTCATTACTAGGAAACATTCTTGACGAGTATATACTAATTGAGGCCTTAGGTTCAGAGGGTCTTGGGTTTGATACCCGGCCGGTCGGGGATTTTAATCGCGTATGGTTAATTCTTCTGGCTCGGGGACTGGGTGTTTGTCCCAACACCTTCCTCTTCATATTCATACAACATACCACACTACCAACCACCACAGAAAACACACAATAGTCATCACATCCCTCCATATAAGGGTTGGCATCAGGAAAGGCATCCGCCAGTTGAATAGGGCCATATCCACATGTGCGACACAATACGCACCCGCGACCCCACAAGTGTGGGAGAAAGCGGTAGAAAATGAAGAAGAAGAAGAAGAAGAAGAAGAAATTTAATATTGGCGTAGCAAAGTTAGTACGGTTAGCTCCCAGTTGCTCCTGTACTAAACTGTTCATTTTTACGTTACTACAACATCGTAGATCTATTCTATTTGTAATATTCATGCCTTGGTCTTCAAAAACAACTTCCTAATTAGTATACCAGTGTTCGAAGAGAGCAAATTTTTTTCTTAAGACTTGCCTTCCTTGTTTTTGCTACTCTGAATTTTATGTCCTCCTTACTTCTGCCATCGTTAAACGATGAATAGATGAATTTCAATTCTGAAGACGTCAGAAATACCCAATCCCTGAGCCATAGGAATTAAGTAATGGACGTTAAAATAACGGACCCGACCGGGTATCGAACCCCGGTCCCATTGCTGGCAGCGCGGTTCGAGTGGCGTAGCTGTGAGTTTGTATTCCAGGGATGGTTGGTTCAAATTCCGCCATCGGTAGTCTTAAAAATGGCTTTAATTAGTTTTCCACTTTCACACGAAGCAAATGTTTCCAAGACTAAATTAACATCGGCAGATAAGAAATCCAAGAGAACTGAATGTCATTTTGGGGATATGAAGCTGGAACAGGTAGATAATTTCAAGTGTTTAGGTTGCGTATTCTTGAAGGATGGTTTATAAAAAGTGAGACTGAATCAATGTGCAGTAAGGCTAATGCAGTGAGCTCGCATTTGCGATCAACACTATTCTGTAAGGAGGAAGTCAGCTCCCGGATGACTTTGCTATATGGCAGCGAAAGTTGGGTGGACTCAGGATATCTTATTCATACGTTAGAAGTAACAGACATGAAAGTATCGAAAATGCTTGTTGATACAAACAGATAGTGTGCGTAGAGGCGCGCGGATGTGAGCTTGCATCCGGGAGATAGTAGGTTCCAATCCCACTATCGGCAGCCCTGAAGGTGGTTTTCCGTGGTTTCCCATTTTCACACCAGGCAAATGCTGGGGCTGTACCTTAATTAAGGCCATGGCCGCTTCCTTCCAATTCCTAGGCCTTTCCTATCCCATCGTCGCCATAAGACCTATCTGTGTCGGTGCAACGTAAAGCCCCTAGCAAAGGTACAAACAGATAGGAACAATGTCAGGAGCGTAAACTGAATGAGATAAGGAATGAACTCTATGGATGCATAAACCGGCTTCGATTGTGGGGTCATGAAAGGAGAATGGAGGAGGATAGGTTACCAAGAAGAATGATGGACTCTGTTATGGAAGGTAAGAGAAGTAGAGGGAGACCCAGACAACGATGTTTAGACTAATTTCTAACGATTTAAAACTAAGAGTTATGGAACTAAACGAGGCTCAGAACTAGTTACAAATAGAGGATTGTAGGGGCGGTTAGCAAAATTCGCAGAGGCTTGTAGACTGAACGCTGAGAGGAATAACAGCCATTAAAAAGATTTATGTATCAACTTCGAATGTCTTTCGGATTAGGAGTTTTTAATGGTAAACCAAATCATACACTAGAAATCCGTTTCTGTATTAAAAATCACCACCAGCTTCCCGAATTTTTCTGCCATTCATTAATTCATTCATTTAACACAGATCTACATTTCGAGTTCTCTCCCAGGTGGGAGTATCTCCCAATTCCTCTTCCTATAATGTGCTGGCCTTCTGACTCCGACTTGGTAGATTCCATCCTGCCTCAGGCCGGTGGTATTTGAAGGTGCCACAATTTGTCCACCGAATGTTATATTTTCTCTTTTTCCCCATATTTCTTGTAAAATGGTTTCTCAAACATTAGGAGTTTTAAATCCCAACGTGAGTACGTAATTTCGTTACAATAAAGTAATTTTGTACATACCTTATTTTATAGACTCTGTTACGTGAAAACTGCAGAAAACCTCCTCGTGCCCCAAACTATTGTTTCCGTTCAGTAGGAACACTGTCCTCAATACTACTAAACCGGGTTAAGTTGTTCAGACAGTTGAGGTGCTGGCCTTCTGACCCCGACTTGGTAGATTCGATCCTGCCTCAGGCCGGTGGTTTTTGAAGGTGCTCAAATAAGTCTCTCGTGTCGGTAGATTTACTGGCACATAAAAGAACTACAGCGGAACAAAATTCCAGCACCTCGGCGTCTCCGAAAACCGTAAAAGTAGTTGGTGGGACGTAAAGCCAACAACATTATAATTATTAATACTGCAAAATATGCTTTGTTAATCGATATTAGTTATGACTGTATCCATTACCTGCTTTCCAAACAATGAATCAATACTGATCTGCATTTAGGGCAGTCGCCCAGGTGGCAGATTCCCTATCTGTTGCTTTCCTAGCCTTTTCCGAAATGATTTCAAAGAAATTGGAAATTTATTGAACATCTCCCTTGGTAAGTTATTCCAATCCCTGACTCCCCTTCCTATAAATGAATATTTGCCCCAGTTTGTCCTCTTGAATTCCAACTTTATTTTCATATTGTGATCTTTCCTACTTTTATAGACGCCATTCAAACCTATTCGTCTACTAATGTCATTCCACGCCATCTCTCCGCTGACAGCTCGGAACATACCACTTAGTCGAGCAGCTCTTCTTCTTTCTCTCAATTCTTCCCAACCCAAACATTGCAACATTTTTGTAACGCTACTCTTTTGTCGGAAATCACCCAGAACAAATCGAGCTGCTTTTCTTTGGATTTTTTCCAGTTCTTGAATCAGGTAATCCTGGTGAGGGTTCCATACACTGGAACCATACTCTAGTTGGCCAAAGAATACAGAAATGTCACGCAAAACTGTAACTCTGGATAATCCTAAAATGTGGCGGAGGATACTATAAATATTTCCATCTACATACCTGCGAAAGGTCGTAAATTAACTTACGCTTAGTAATTGAATATTTTTTTTTGCTAGGGGCTTTACGTCGCACCGACACAGATAGGTCTTATGGCGACGATGGGATAGGAAAGGCTTAGGAGTTGGAAGGAAGCGGCCGTGGCCTTAATTAAGGTACAGCCCCAGCATTTGCCTGGTGTGAAAATGGGAAACCACGGAAAACCATTTTCAGGGCTGCCGATAGTGGGATTCGAACCTACTATCTCCCGGATGCAAACTCACAGCCGCGCGCCTCTACGCGCACGGCCAACTCGCCCGGTGTTGAATAATTTGAAACAGTACAATTTGACATTGCTATCTCTGCAAGGGAGTAAATAAGGATGGTGTTATTCCATAATCCAAAGTGCAGGGAAGCTCTCAACACGGTTGCTAGGTAACTGCGAGCATTTCAAATGATGATATATAAGAGCAGCTTACTTCTTCAGCATTAGCAAAGTACTCCCAGATTCCGTGCACCTTCTACAAGGAGAAATTATAAGCTTTCATACTGATGACGGCAGGCACGTGAGTGGCTGCACTCAGTGCTGCGAGTTAAGTATCAGACTGCTGCTATGTACGAACCTACGAACATAGGAGCAAGAAAAATAAAACTACAGTGCCACAGATTTTTTAACATGACACGGCACTAGGGTTGTCTGATATTGACTTGAATTTTAAATAATATGTACAGTATCTTTTCACGTTTGACCGAGTTCTTCAAGTAGTTCGAGAAGCAGTTGTAATGAAAAGCAAACATGTCTGTCTTACGTAGTCTCTCCACAGGGAAAGTTATGAAATATACCCTTTATCTGCTTTTTGTTCTAGCACAGGAATGCTGTCTAACATCAAGACGTTGGTTCAGGTTTACAACTCTGAATACTATTGAGGTTGGTGTAAATAGTTCGATGTAGTAAGGAAATAAATTTTAAAAAAATATTGGGAGGAAATAGGGAGTGAATGTTTTATGTTAAAAGAATGAAATCATGTTTTGTCTTCAAGCTATGCATCTGTAGTAACAGTTGTAGGTGGTTTAGATTTTACATGGTTGAGCCAGTAAAAAAACAAACTGTGATGGCCTTAAAAATTATTGATTATTATTATGGCTGTGAGCCAGCGGCCGTAGCCGTGTTGAAACACCGGATCCTGTGAGATCTCCGGAGTTAAGCAACATTGGGCGTGGTCAGGAATTGGATGGGTTGCCACGCGCTGTTGGTGGGGGGTAAGGGAATGGACGAGCGGAAAGGAACTGGCCACCCTATCGCACGTAAACTCCTGCTCAGAAACACCTCTGCGGAGGTTCGGACCTGCCTTCGGGCAGAATAACCCTTACCTTACCTTATGCCTGCGAAGGCGCTTTTGTGTCTTACCTGAAAAGGTTTGACATAATATGTAGTATCTGCTGGAAAGTGGTATTTACAATTATTTAAATTATTTCTGCTGTGAAGAAGAAGTATGTGTTTTTTATTAGTTTGCCGCGAGGTGAGCAGTTATATTGTATGTTTGATAATGATAATTTTTTGCGTTAAGTGTATAAATAAGTTAAGGTAAGATACATGTTGTCCTAGACAATATAGCATTGCTAACGCCTAGGACAAAGCAAATTAAATTTAGTATAGTTAAATAAATATAAGAGGAAAATGTAAAGCATGAATCAAAATTGAACAAATTGCAATAAAAAGTGCTCTCTCCCTTAGTTCCGGATAATCTGGAACTAGGGGATGGGAGTACTCCTATTCATTCATTCATTCATTCATTCATTCATTGATTATTATAGGTATTTAGTTATGATATGATGTATTCTTGCTTATAAAAATTACAGATGTACATTAACCTCATTACACCCCGACTATTTACGTGTTATTTACTTGCTAGTAATAGTTGAGGTAGGCATGGACCTCTGCCGTCTCTTTCTAAAACCGTGTGGAATAAATAAATGGTTAGTTATGAAGGTGGTATTGATTGTTAGCCACTGTCGGTCGAGCCAACTCACTTCACATCATCAATCCAAGGCGAATACATCCCACATATGCAAATACATTTTTTTTCAGTTGTCTCATACTTCTGTTTCATCTCGGTATTCAAAAATCGCCTTTGTGAGTGTATCGGTCATTACGGAGTCTGAGTTCATGTCATATGTTTTCGTATTGGCTTCATACGATAAATTTTACGGCAACTAAAGTTTCATTAGTTATGTATTTCATGACTGAGGGGAGAGTAATTAGAATAACTAAGGATATTAATTCAAAAAGTATTTGACTAACTATACCTTACAACACACAAGCCAATGAATCTGGGCAAAGGGTATGAGCGAATCTGGGATAGCACTGTCTATTCTCGCTTTCGGTGACGTCATCCCTTCAGCCAATAGCAGGTGAACTCTCTAGAATGGCCTACATGACCTGTAAGTTATTTAGTTACTTTGGAAAACCTCAGTGTCAAGAAATGCAACGATTGCGGACGGCAATGTAGTATGAAAATACTTTGATAGACTTTCTGCAACAATTTCGAGTTGGAATCAAGGCTAAACGTGGATAAACAAGTTCGGTAAACATCTAAAAATGTTAATTTAACAATGTGTTTTCTTCTTGCGTGCTAAAGAGGTTTGTAAGTAAGTTTTAAACTGTGGAAGATATAAGAAGCGTTTAAAAAATCCTCAATTCGTTGAGAGTATAAGTCCAGTCTTGGCTGTACCACGGTATAAGTCCAGTCTTGGCTGTACCACGAATGCAAAACTTGTTTGAGGACTAGGACGGGGAAACTTCAGCCTCATATAACGAATAATAATGTTATTGGCTTAACGTCCCACTAACTAGCTTACTTTCACGGTTTATGGAGGCGCCGAGGTGCCTGAATTTAATCTCACAGGAGTTATTTTACGTGCGACCTACAAGTGGAATAATGCTCGTATTTCTCTTCCTTCTTTAAACTGTGACAGTTTTAAGCCATAATTAATACCTATGTTCTTATTTGTTCGTAAAAGTTTGATTGTCAACTTCACGATTAAAAACATGCTTCTTTTCCTTCTGCTTCCTTTTCTATTTTTCTTATCTCATGAAGCAGGGTCGTCTCTTCTGATAGCACTTATCACGTCTGTACAACACGTGTAAACACTACTCCACACAAAAAGATAAAATCCATCAGCAATTGATGCAAAAACACCATTCGATTTCCCGTGTAATTCTCCTCCGGCACTCCATAGAGACGTGCGGAATCGTGCAAGGCGGCATTGTACTGTAGTGTAAGTGGCAGTCTGTTTCCCTGTAATACTGTCACAGCTTAATGATTCTCAATTACATTAGTGATTATGTTTCTCTTGTCCAGCAGAGACCGTCTTGTCTACTGCTAGTGCTATTACAACTCGACGAGCGTTTGTACAAGTGCTCGTCCAGAATATAGTAACATAGTGTCGATTACTTTCCAAAGAAAATTAAACAACTATCAAGAATATCGTAACATAGAGTCAATTATATTATAAAGTAAAACAACTGCAGGATATTTTTAAGAATTATTTCCAGATGTTTCAAAAAATCATTAAATATACAAGTATATTTATAATATAATGTGGCTTTTGGTATGCTGAGACAGTAAGAAATTATGTACCGTATAGCAGCGGAAAAATCTTTGTTAATAATTGTACCGGGCGGTACACCTCCACGCCGCTAATTTAAAATGTGCGCCAATTGAAACTCCTCTGCTGGAGGAAGTCTGAACTTTATTGACGGTATTAATATTCTACTTTCTCAGAAGATGTCACCACGTGGAAAAGTTTGAGTTTTTGAACTGTGTCATTTTTGATGTGTTTTTGTTTCACTTGTAGTTAGAAGTGTGAACTTTCTCTTCTAGAGGACACTACTGAAGATCAACAACGGTGCACTCTAGTGCGAAGTGAAAGAACTGTTTTTTTGGAGAAAATTTTATTTCAAATGTTTGTTCTTTGTTAAATTTCTTTCAGTCATTGTTTAAGTTGGCAATATTCACCCCTTCTTTCCCCTTGTGTTGAACCTAACCAATCCCGAATTTCTTAAATTAATTTCTATCCAATCAGATGTATCTTCCCCCAACTTGAATATGTTGCTGTGTCCTACCCAATAAAGTGTTTGTGGGATGGTGTTTTCATTCCCCTAACGCCTAGAAACTTCCGCGAGAGTATTTAAACTGCTGATTTTTGGGTCTCTCGGCCACTTCTGTTCCATCTTTCAGTGTATTAAGTACATAGCAGGAGGCGGGAAGCGCCTCTTTCCTCGGCAGCGGTCAGCAACAAGGTAATGGCCGATTAATAAATTCTTTCTTTGCTAGCTCAGCAGTTTAACTTTCGGGGCGGGTTCTAAGCGTTCCACTATGTAACCTTTTCCTAAAATGTAACTTCTCTTTTCATCTATTCTCTTGTAAAGCTACATACTGGGATAGAGAGTGCTAACCCTCTCGAGCTCCCACTCACATTGTCTTGAGGTGAACTTATTTTCTCAACCAATTCTTCCGTAATGTAATGTAAATTGTTATTTTCTTAAGTCACCTCTGTAGTATGGGATTAGCCCTTGCACTAACGGCCTAAGGCCAAGTAGGTCTTAAACAAAGTGTATTAGGAGTGCAAGTTCGCCTCCCCTCAAATTGTATTTTAGAGGTCATGTATTAACCTTCTTGTCATTTAATAGACCTCAGTAGGTTGGGTATTTTACCCCTGTGTATATGTCCTTTGAGGACAGCTTAAAGGTGGAGTTTGGTGTGGCCTGGGAGAGGCTTAAATTTGAGAGCGAGTGGCTCTTTTGAAAATTGTATATTGTATGCCTCGAGGAGGCTTTTCAGTGTAATTTGGAGCAAGGGCTCCTAGGTATGAATGGGGTTTTCTGCCCCTCTGTTAAAATTGTGTTTGGGGTAAAACTGAGCTGATTGCCCAAGAATTATGTTTCTGACTTTTGAAGCCCCAAATGGGGTACCTATGTAAATGTATTTTTCAATCGTGTTTCGGCTACTAAGTACCTGTTCTATTTGTTGTTACCTAATTTTGAAAAGAAAATATAACCTTGTTAAATTTTAAAAATTAATTTCACTTTAGTAGCTTGAGACCTATTCACCACCCAGCACCTTCTTTCATGCATAACTACCACAAAAACACGGTAACAAGTGGTAGCAGAGCGTGGTTGAATGGGTCTCAATTTAGCCCCTTTTGACGGCTACACATTGTTTTGATCCGAACTCTAACCATTTTCTCAGTTGCTGGAATTTTTTTTGACCTTTTCAAAATTGGTCTGTCATCATGCCCGGCCCTCGCGATGTTCTCCTTCTTAACTATTTGCGCAAGGAGGAGTTAATCTATGAATTAACTATCAGAAATGTGCAATCTGGAGGCACGGTTGCAATAGACACTAACAAGCTTAGAGAGTCCCTTGATTTGCCCATTTCCATCCCCAATTTGGGAGAGAAAGAAATTGACGACTCTCTTTCCACGATCACGGAGAATATTACTGGGCTAGCTTCTGTAGTTAGTTTTTTTGATGAAAATGATCCGTCTCCTAATCAAATTAAGCGTGTGCAAGGCAGGCTATATCATTTTTCGAATAGGGTTAACGATCTGTTGTCTCTAAAACTGAATGATGTTCAGAGGAAGGACGCTAGTACGCTCCTGGAAAATATTTCCGAATTATCTAGTAAGGTCACTCAATTGTTAACTGGGGAAGTTCCTCCCAAATCTGATCAACCCACCATAGTAAATGCAGGTAGTGAGGAAGCGCCTCCCAAGGGAGAAGTTAATAGAATAACCGTTGCTGCTCAAACTATCCCTGCCCCATTGGACAACGAATCTGAACGTCGTGCATCATTGAGTAACATCCGTTCTGAATTAACTTCCTTACCATTGAAACCTTAGCTACTATGTCACCCGGGTTTAGCAGCTTGCCTCATCCATTGGCAATGTTGCTCAGAGGCATCTCTAAGTTTTCTGTTAATACCACTAGTGACGTTATTTCGTTCTTAAGGTTTTTAGTTGAATTTCAGGATCACGCCCTTGTGTTTTCTCTTTCCCCTTGTCAGATCTTGCAAATTATTTATCCGTATGCTATTGGTATTCTCTCTGATAAAATCGTAAGAGCCATTGCCGAGCAATCATCTATTGAGGATTTCCATGCCCACTTGCTAGCTAACTTCATCCCTGCTAGGGCCAGGTCCTCCCTTATTCAGAAGTACTATTATCGTGTACAGCGCTTGGATGAAAACTTGGCTGATTTCATACAGGACATTAAGTTTTATACTAGGGTGTTTGCCCTTCATTTTCCTGAAGATCAGATTGTACAGGCTATTGTAGAGGGAATTTCACCTCCCTATAGGTCATATTTGTGTTTCGCGGCGTGCCCGCAAACCTTCTCTGAACTTGAAGCATTGGCCGTCTCAGCGGAAGGAGTTAGATACGCCGATTCTTTGCGTGTCGCGAAAGAACCCCCGCCTTCCTTTAGTAACACTCGGCCTCCACCTCGCCGACCAGTCAATCCCCGTAAATGTTATGCTTGCGGGTCGCCTGACCATCTGCGCAACAAGTGTCCGCTGATCAAGTCAAGTGGGACAAGGAATGGAGCCGGGTCATCACAAGGCTGTTTTAAATGTGGGGCTTTCTCACATATTGCCAAGAATTGTCCCAACTCAAATAGCACCCCCTCCTGCTCAACTTCTGGTGCAAATTCCACCTATGCCATTAATAAAAAGTGACTAGTGGCTTCGGCTGAGTCGACTAATCCATCTTCCCGAGACTCAGCCCCTAGTAAACAGGTTGTAAATTTAGAGAACGAGCAATTTTCAAATTTATCTTTTGAAGGTCCCAAAGAGTGTCTTAGGATTGCGGCGGATTCCCCCGCACCGGTTCCTTTTCTTAAGATTGAGTTAAATAACGAGCCTATTACAGCTCTCTTAGATTCAGGCAGTGTTTGTTCGATTATTTCGGCTGAATGGTATTCTAAATTGAAAGCTGTTTGTAAACTACCTGACTACGTCTCATCTCCTATTCAATATGTTTCGGCTAATTCATCTCCATTAGAAATTCTAGGTTCCGTACTGGTCAAAATTCGTATTTTTAAATTTACATGGAAAATTAAATTGTTTGTGGCTAAGCACTTGTCTTGCCCCATCATACTGGGAGCGGACTTTATTTCTCACACTGGTCTTGTGCTCGATCTTCAGAGTAAGTCGTGCACATTCAAATTTGCGTCCAATTGTAAAATTCCCTTGTTAAAGTGTAATTCTGTGTCATGTTCATCTATTTCGCCTACCCAGGATGAGATGTTGTTAGACCTTAGACATCTACCTGAGGAGCAGGCTGATAGTATTCGTAAATTATGTCAGTCATTTCCAGAGGTGTTCTCTGATACTCTTGGTGTTACTGACCTTATTGAATACAAAATTGAGGTCACGGATTCGATTCCTGTCCGTTTTCCACCTTATAGGCTATCTCCACCTAAAATGAAGGCTCTGAAAGAAATTATCGATCAGATGTTGAAGGATGGTATTATTAGGCCCTCTAAGTCGGCGTATTCATCGCCTATTTTTCTAGTCCCGAAACCCCAAGGAGGCTTCAGGCCTGTCATTGATCACAGGGCTCTCAATCGGAAGGTGGTGTTGCAATCTGTGCCCCTTCCTGACCTTCATTCTTGTTTTTCATGGTTTCGTAAGGCCAAGTTCTTCACTATCTTGGACTTGAATCAGGCCTATAATCAAATTCCCCTTGCCGAAGAGTCTAAACACCTTACTGCGTTTGCCACGGACTGGAATTTATATGAATACAACCGCGTGCCTTTCGGGCTCCCTACGGGAGCAGCTGTGCTCACTAGGCTACTAGATAGGGTCTTCTCCGACATCAAATTCGAGTACTTATATCACTATTTAGATGATGTCATCGTATTTTCAGAGACTTTTGAAGAACATCTAGATCATCTGCGAGAAGTTCTCGATCGCCTTCGTAAGGCTGGGTTAACTGTTAAGTTGTCCAAGGTTGCCTTTGCTAAGCCCTCTATGTCTTTCCTAGGGCATATTGTGTCACCCGATGGTGTAGCAGTCGATCATTCTAGAACACAGGCCATCCGTGATTTTAAACCTCCCAAGGACATTAAAGGTATCGCCAGGTTCATTGGTATGGTGAATTTCTTCAGAAAGTTCATTCCTAACTTTGCTAATAGAGCGGCGCCCTTAAACCTTCTTCGTAGGAAAGGCATCAAATTCGAGTGGGGACCTTCTCAACAAGCCGCTTTTGAAGATCTGAAATTAGCTCTCTGTAATGCCCCTGTCCTTGCTATGCCTGATTTCTCAAAGAAATTCATCGTCCAAACGGACGCGTCATCGTCAGCTGTAGCTGCAGTCCTTCTTCAAGAGACTGAACTAGGGAGGCGACCCATCGCCTATGCATCTAGGACTCTATCGGCTCAAGAAGCCAAGTATTCCATCTATGAGCTCGAAGGTTTGGCAGTCTTATTCGCCTTAGAGAAGTTCCGCCTCTATCTGGAGCATGTCAAATTCGACCTGGAGACAGATAATCAAGCCCTAAGCTGGGTCTTAGGTAGGCCGCGTCGTACTGGTCGTATAGCCCGTTGGGCTATCCGTATTTCTGCCTTCCAATTTGATGTCAGGCATATCAGAGGTACCGAAAATGTTGTTGCTGATGGACTCAGCCGTATGTTTTCTAACGACGTCGAGACCCAGGAACCGGTCGACAGTTCATCACCTCCCGAGTCCATACTATCTGGTGTTAATGCCATCTTAACAGATGCTCCCATGCTTTTTAGGGATATCGAGAAATACCAACGTGAAGATCCGACGCTGGCTCCGATAATGGAAACCCTTTCTTCTGGGGAACATGCTGTCCCTTATGTTCTGAGGAATGGTGTTCTATGTTGCCCTTCGAGGCATGATAAGTTGATGAAAATTGTTGTTCCAGCTGTTCTGGTACCTATGATCTTCAAGTATTATCATGAGACCCCATTAGGAGGGCATCTTGGAAGCTTTAAAACCCGTGAAAAGATTCGTGAAATGTTCATCTGGAAAGGTATGGACGGCGAAATTCGTGAACTTGTAAAAGCTTGTAAATCTTGTTTGCTCAGTAAACCGACCATGTCCACCAAGGTAGGCCTCTTGTCTTCGCATCAAGCATCGCGCCCCATGGAACGCCTGTATATTGATTATGTAGGACCCTTCCCCCAGTCAAAGGGTAATGCCAACAAGTTCATCCTTGTGTGTGTAGATGGTTTTACCAGATTTTTTTGGTTATTTCCGACTAAGCTGGCTACCGCTCAGTCTACCATTACCTGCTTAAATTCTATTTTTGCTTCTTTTGGTCCGTGTCAATATATTGTATCTGATAATGCTAAGGCTTTTACATCTAATTTATTTCGTAAATTCTGTTTTGACTTATCAATCTCCCATGTAACCACTTCTGCTTATTACCCTCAACCATCTCTGGCTGAACGGGTTAACCGTAATCTCAGGTCCGCACTTATTGCCTATCATCATGAAGATCATTCCAGGTGGGACACGTCCCTGCATTGGATAGCTTTTGCTTTGAATTCGGCGGTTCATGAATCTCACAAGTTTACTCCAGCTTCTTTGATGTTCAAGTTTGTTCCCAACTCGCCGCTCTCTAACCTCTGGTCTCTGAATGACATTCTACCCGAGACAATAGATCCGGATAACATTAAAGATCTTTGGAAGAAGGCTAAAGCTAATCTTAAAGTATCTCATGAAAAGGTTAGGGAAAGGTATGATCGTGGACGGAGACCCACCCCTTTGAAGGTAGGTGACCAGGTTATGGTCAAAAATTTTGTTCCCGCGGGCAAGCTTGCCCCCAGATTTCATGGGCCATGCATCATTCTCGAATTTCTTACGCCAGTTACGTTGTTAGTAAGCAATCCAGCCACCGAGAGGATATTTAGGGTTCACCTGTCACAGGTGAAACCAGTGTAAATTTTGTGTCAACTTGTTTCATATAATTTGAAAGGAATATGAAGGTTATATTTTTTTTTTTGAGTTCAACTTTTAAGGCTTTCTGCCCCTTCTATAATATTTTGGTCTTATATGTAAGCCTCTTGTAAAACCTTCCCCGATCCGTTAAACTGCCATTCTGTCCTTGCCTCGGCCATTACCACGCTCCCGTCTCCTGTTTCAATACACACTGTGGCTTGATTTGAGTAAATGCCATGGATATCTGCACGCCGCTGACCCCTCAACCTCCTCACCAAGCCTGTGCCCTTAAAAAAAAGATGATGGTCCAACACAATTCTGCCGCCAAGCTTTAATGTTTCAGTGCCCCCGCAGCCGCGCGGCGCCGTGCAGCAACTGGAGCAGAGGACGGGCCCCCTCGGCCCCAGCGAGGACGACGTGTGCACGGCGAGCCGGAGCTCTCCTCCCGGCCAAGGCTGATGTGCGGCGCACGACCTGCTACTTGCCCGCAGCCTGTATATGTTCACCGCGGGCGCGGCGTGCTTCAACACCTCTGCTCTCCTCATAGTGCGGGCGAGCGGTATCTCAGGGTACTTGAGGGGTCCGAGCGGCCTCCTTTGGACGCAAGCCGCAACGGCCGGTCTGGCCATCCCACTTCATCACCATCTACTACATGAACAGTTACTATAAGTAATGACTACACTTGGGAATTCAACTGCAATATTTGGTGGACTTTGAAAATTTTTTTTTCTTCACTTTCAAGTATAAAAAGTTATATTCAGAAATTCAACTTCTACAAATATAAAGACTTTACTTCATCTGCAACAACAAAATTTTGAAACTAAATCAAACCAAATTAAGAAATCTTATAAAGGCTTCTGCAATCAATCTTCATATCCACAGCATAACTTGGACCTTGTTTCAAACAGATTTCATGTGTCACCCCTGGAGGAACTTTTGGGGGGGGAGGCCTGTACCGGGCGGTACACCTCCACGCCGCTAATTTAAAATGTGCGCCAATTGAAACTCCTCTGCTGGAGGAAGTCTGAACTTTATTGACGGTATTAATTTTCTACTTTCTCAGAAGATGTCACCACGTGGAAAAGTTTGAGTTTTTGAACTGTGTCATTTTTGATGTGTTTTTGTTTCACTTGTAGTTAGAAGTGTGAACTTTCTCTTCTAGAGGACACTATTGAAGATCAACAACGGTGCACTCTAGTGCGAAGTGAAAGAACTGTTTTTTTGGAGAAAATTTAATTTCAAGAGTTTGTTCTTTGTTAAATTTCTTTCAGTCATTGTTTAAGTTGGCAATATTCACCCCTTCTTTCCCCTTGTGTTGAACCTAACCAATCCCGAATTTCTTAAATTAATTTCTATCCAATCAGATGTATCTTCCCCCAACTTGAATATGTTGCTGTGTCCTACCCAATAAAGTGTTTGTGGGATGGTGTTTTCATTCCCCTAACGCCTAGAAACTTCCGCGAGAGTATTTAAACTGCTGATTTTTGGGTCTCTCGGCCACTTCTGTTCCATCTTTCAGTGTATTAAGTACATAGCAGGAGGCGGGAAGCGCCTCTTTCCTCGGCAGCGGTCAGCAACAAGGTAATGGCCGATTAATAAATTCTTTCTTTGCTAGCTCAGCAGTTTAACTTTCGGGGCGGGTTCTAAGCGTTCCACTATGTAACCTTTTCCTAAAATGTAACTTCTCTTTTCATCTATTCTCTTGTAAAGCTACATACTGGGATAGAGAGTGCTAACCCTCTCGAGCTCCCACTCACATTGTCTTGAGGTGAACTTATTTTCTCAACCAATTCTTCCGTAATGTAATGTAAATTGTTATTTTCTTAAGTCACCTCTGTAGTATGGGATTAGCCCTTGCACTAACGGCCTAAGGCCAAGTAGGTCTTAAACAAAGTGTATTAGGAGTGCAAGTTCACCTCCCCTCAAATTTCTTAAGTCACCTCTGTAGTATGGGATTAGCCCTTGCACTAACGGCCTAAGGCCAAGTAGGTCTTAAACAAAGTGTATTAGGAGTGCAAGTTCGCCTCCCCTCAAATTGTAATTTAGAGGTCATGTATTAACCTTCTTGTCATTTAATAGACCTCAGTAGGTTGGGTATTTTACCCCTGTGTATATGTCCTTTGAGGACAGCTTAAAGGTGGAGTTTGGTGTGGCCTGGGAGAGGCTTAAATTTGAGAGCGAGTGGCTCTTTTGAAAATTGTATATTGTATGCCTCGAGGAGGCTTTTCAGTGTAATTTGGAGCAAGGGCTCCTAGGTATGAATGGGGTTTTCTGCCCCTCTGTTAAAATTGTGTTTGGGGTAAAACTGAGCTGATTGCCCAAGAATTATGTTTCTGACTTTTGAAGCCCCAAATGGGGTACCTATGTAAATGTATTTTTCAATCGTGTTTCGGCTACTAAGTACCTGTTCTATTTGTTGTTACCTAATTTTGAAAAGAAAATATAACCTTGTTAAAATTAATTTCACTTTAGTAGCTTGAGACCTATTCACCACCCAGCACCTTCTTTCATGCATAACTACCACAAAAACACGGTAACAATAATAAAAACTACATGGAACTTAGTAGCTCGGGGTAAAATAGAAGGAGAAAGCACTAACCCGCTTTAAGACTATAGTAGGGGAATGTAGTAATATTAAACAATGGAATAACGCCCTTTGTTATGAAGACTGCCTACAGGAAGCACAATGGATCTAATAAAGGAGTGGAAAATTGGCTGCTTAATAAGCGAAGTCTTCTTTACATTCTAAAGTCTTAGAGACAAATCATATATTAATATATAAAAATTTGAACAGGCAAGATTCAAGGGAGACGTCAGTTTTTCAGATACTAGTGATAGAAAAATATAATTTGTCCTGATATTCATCGTGTACATTTTAACATTCATAGAAAAAAGAAGAGGGTAGATAAAAAATCGCTGAATTCATTCAGGACAGAGAAGGAGAAGTTAATGAGACATATAATCAGCGGGGCTGAGTGGATCAGGCAGTAGCACGCTGTTTTTCAGAGCCCAAGTTGGCGGGTTTCAGATCCAGCCTCAGTCGAGTGGTATTTGTAGGTGATCCACTATGCCAACTTCATGTCAGTGGATTTACAGGAAAGTGAAGAAAAGAGATCGACATCCCGCATTCTCCGAAAACCGTAAAAGCAGCCAGTGGGTGGTTATACCATTATTATTATTATTATTATTATTATTATTATTATTATTATTATTATTATTATTATTATTATTATTATTATTATGCTTCAAAATACTGCTCAACATAATCAAGAATATAATTAAAAGGAAAGTTAGAACTCTATACCAATAATTACCAGTTTAGATTTCGAGCAGAGAGGAGTACTAGGGAAGGAATTCTGGCTTTACGTTTAATTGTGGAAATAAGACTTGAAAGGAACATGAAATTATATATGTGACCTTCATTGAGTTAGAGAAAGCTTTTGTCGAGTCGTCTGGAAACAGCTTTTCCTTACTATGAAAAATGCAGGAATTGATTGGAAAGAGAGGCGCCTCATTCTAAACATATAGAGAACACCGAACACTAATTTTGAAATCAATGGGACAAAGAGAATAGGAAGAAGATTTAGGCAAGGAGGTCCACTCTTTCATTACCTCTCAATGTGTTCGTCGAAGAAGCCATCACAACCATGAAAGAGAAAACAGCAGGGATCAAAATTAATTGTAAACAAGTACATTCTATAGGATTGCCTTACTAGCAGAAACAGGCAAAAGTATGCAGAGAATTATCAACATACTAGCAGAAAATTTAGGCAAGTGGAACCTCAAAATTAATGCAAGGGAAACAAAAATAATGACAATATGTAAATCCAAGAAAACACCTACAATACACATCAAAATTGATCCTAATAAAATTGAACAAGTGAAACAGTTTTGCTACTTAGTAACCCTAATCACGAGTGATAATCGGAGCATATCTGAAGTCACATAAAGGATAGCAGTTGTAAAGAGAGCCTTTCTAGATAAAAAAGCATCTACTGGCCAACAAACATATAGATATTCAAAGTCGGAAGGCTTTTGCAAAAGCCTTTGTATGGCTCGTGCTTCTGTGTGGTTGAAAAAGCTGGACATTAGGAGAGCAGAAAAGTAAATACTATAGGCAATTGAATTGCGGTTCTGGAGGAGAATGCAGACGATACGTTGAACTGAAATGAGGAAGAGCGGTACCCAAATTCTCAGAGAGATACGAGTAAAACGGAGTCTGCTAACTGAAATTGAAAAACAGAAAATAAAATGTATTGGTCACCTTGTATGACATTAAGTGTTCCTTTGTAACATCACTGAAGAAAGGATTGCAGGGTAAAGAGGAAGAGGACGACCTAGAGTGTATTACTTAAAGAAGGTACTTTACTTTTTACTTATTCCTCTTCATGGATTAGGCTAATAGCCTGTTCCGACCTCAGATTTCATTACTTCATAGGACGACCAATATCTCTTCTTCCCGTAGGATGGTATTCCAGGGCAAGTTTTGGGATTCTGTCGTTATCCATACCCAGAACGTGGTTTTTCCAATTTATCCTGTTTTGGAATATTCTTTCATTCACTGAGAACATATTTAATTGTTGTCTTATGTCTTTTCGTATTTTATCTTTTAGGGGGTATCCTTTCACTGATCTTAGGAATCTCATTTCAGATGATTGTATTTTATTCCTATAGCTTGTTTTATCCACCCATGTCTCACTTCCATATAACAAAGTTGGTACAGCCATAGTCTTATAGAATTTAAGCTGAGTATATTCTCTTACTTTTCCTTTCACTGTTCGGCGAATTGTCCCACACATATATTGAAATCGATGAAGCTTCTTCTTCACCTCGTCATCATCATTAAAAGATATTTCACAACCAAGGTACTTAAAATTTGAGACTTGTTCTACTGGTTGATTGTCGATTACTATCTTCGCTCTGATAGGATATTTCCCTCGCCATGCCATAATTTTGGTTTTCGTTCTGGATGGCCGAAGATTATAACTTTTATAAGTGGTGTTTAATTGATATATTGATTTCTGAAGTTTATCTTCATCATCCTGCAGGATAAATTGATCATCTGCAAAGAGCATAGTATTTATGCATGTGTTTGTGTTCAATTTTATTCCAGAGTGTACAATTCGTTTCCAATTTCTGATTACTTCATCTAATATATATATATATTGAATAATGTTGGAGAGAGGCTGCATCCCTGACGTACACCTTGATTAATTAATATTTCTTCCGTTAGTTTGTATCCTAGATCTAACACAATTCTCGTCCTTTTGTACAGACTTTGGAAAACTTGAATAAGATGTTTAGGATATCCATTTTTTACCATTATATTCCATAACTGTTCTCTATCTACCCTATCAAAAGCCTTTTCATAGTCGACAAAAGCGACATAAGTATTAAAGTTAAATTATCTTCTCTTCTCCAGTATGTTTGAGGCTAAATATGTTATCTGGACAGGATCTGCCTTTCCTAAATCCACATTGTTCTTCCAATAAGAGATTGTGTACAATGATTTTAAGTCTATTGTTTATTAGTTTAGCATATATTTTATAGCCAACATTTAATAAACTTATTCCTTATTTCTTGAAAAGTGATATTATTTTAGCTTTTCTCCATTCTTCGGGTATATTTCTTCTTTCCCAACACAGATTAATTAAATGTAACATTCTAAATTTAAGAATGATCCCACCATATTTGAACAACTTCATATTTGTATTGTCTAACCCTGATGCTTTCTATTTTTGAAAGATTTCAGAACAGTATTAAGTTCTTCTATATCTGTTAGGTCAATTCCTTCAATGTCGACATCTATATCTTGATCTTCCTAACTCTCTCCATATTCTCCGTTATACCACAATTATTCTTTGTAGTTTTGTATCCATGTTTCTTCTTCCATTACATTTATATTTGCAGTTTCTCTTTCATCACTTGTAAGGTGCTTCATTAACTTATACGCCATCTCTTGCCTACCATTGATATCATTTTCTATTGAGTTTATTAACCTGTCCCATGACTCTTGCTTGAGTTTTCTCGTTAGTGACTTGACCTTGTTCCTGGTGTTTTTTATATCCTTTCTCATTTTGTGGGGTGCGATGCTGTATCATTTTCAAGTATAATATTTTTTTTTTTTGCTTCACAGCTTCTAAAATTTATTTTTTCTATATTTTAAGCCCAGTTTTTTTCACAAATTTTTTCTTCATTCCAATGGCTTCATCTGCTGCCATCTGAATTGCTGAGGTTATGATTTCCCATTCTTTGTTAATATCAGTACTTGTCGGAATCTGACATAAATACCGTTGCAGCCGATTTTGATATAAGTATTTTATTCCACCATCCTGTAGTAAACATACCTTATAGATCTCTTGGTTACTGTGTATATTTCTATTCAGCCTTTTCGTCCATTTAGCAAGAATTCTGATTTTTGCAAGGACCAAATAATGATCTGTATATAAATCGCTGCCACTATGTACTCTGACATCTGTTACATCTGGGTCTAACTATTTATTGACCATTATATAGTCAATAATTGATCGCTGTCCTCTTGCAGACCATGTGAATTTATGCATGTCTTTCTTCCTAAAGAAAGTATTAGTCATTTTTAATTGATTATAGGATGAAAATTCTATCAATAATTGACCATTTTAATTCAAAGTTGGTTCACCTTTATTTCCCACTATTTCTGCAATTGGTTTGTTCCTACTCGGGCATTGAGATCACCAGCCAGAACAACAAGGTCACTTTTACATATATTATCCAACACTGATTGAAGAACTTCATAAAACTGTTCACATTTTTCCTGGTTGTTTTCTTCAGGAGCATACACGTCTACCAAGGTTAATTTCCCTCTCTTTACCTTCAACCTCAGCACCAAAATCCTTTCATTTATAATGGTGTAGCTTTATATTTTGTTTTCTCACTTCCTGTCTATTAATATTGCGACTCCTGCTGCAGCTCTTTTATCCCGTGTAACTCCGCTATAAAACATAGTGTATTTATCAATTTCTTTTGTCCCTTGTAATTTCTTTTTTGTCTCAGTAATTACAGCAACATTGATTTCTTTCTTAGCCAGCTCTCTATCCAGTTCTTCTTCTTTGCCTTTTATGCCTCTCACGTTCCAAGTTCCCAACTTTAATGTATCTCTAATTCCAGATCGTTTGGCCTTTGATCTTGCCTTTGCCGTCATCATAGAATCCGTCCGGTTATTCATCTGAGATTTATGAGTGAGGTAAGTTTTTAAGTGGAAGAGTTACCAGCCCTTCGCACAACTCCCAACCTGGAGGACCAGGGACTCTTCTGTCGGGGTTACCATACCTTAGCCGAGGGACCCAGTTTTAGGACGCCAGGTACTCGCCCTCATCCATCCCCATGAGGGGTAGGATTTGCTGGTTACATTGACAGATGGACTGTCAACTAAAGCATTTCTTGAGTTTTATTGGCAGTACTTTCTCGACATTCTTGCCCTCCTCCTTTACCGGGCTTGGGAAATCCGAGTCATCCCTAGTGGCGTAGTTATTTCAAGAAGATACTTTCGAGAATTAACTGCAAGACCTACGCCGATTCGAAAAGACCGGCTAAAGATAGACATCTATGCATGCGACTACAAGACTTAGCCTTTAGAGTACGACGATTATTATTATTATTATTATTATTATTATTATTATTATTATTATTATTTTTATTATTATTATTATTATTATTATTATTATTATTATTATCAATCTCATACCAGTGGATGAGGATAACTGGAAGGTTAATATGGAAGGAATATATTTAAAGTAGGATTACGACATTATTATCTTTCAACATTTTCATGGATAATTTAAAGGTGATAAGAGACACTAAAATACTAAAAGAAAAGCAGTATGGCCGTCAAATAGCAAAGAACTCTACAACCAAAACTAGTTCGATGAGTGCAGCACAGCACCGTCATTTGACATTTTTTGGGGTGGTAATACATTTCTAAAAGAGGCCCCCGTGGCTCAAACGGCAGCGCGCCGGCCTTTCACTGTTGGGTTACTTGGTTCAAATCCCGGTCAACTCCATGTGAAATTTGTGCTGGTATAAGTGGTGCTGGGACGGGTTTTTCTCGGGTCCTCCGGTTTTCCCTGTCATCTTTCATTCCAGCAACACTCTCCGATATAATTTCATTTCAACTGTCAGTTATTAATCATTACCCCAGAGGACTGAGACGGGCTTCAGCAGCCGGCACGATTCCCATCCTCGCCGCTAGGTGGGCCCATTCCTGACCCGGTCAAATGACTAGAAACCAGCTGCTGATTTTGTATATAGTTCTGCCGTCATAGGACTCTGAACAACAAGATTAACAGCCACAATAATTGTTTTATAATTATTGTATGAGTTAATACAAATAGTATTAATGTGGTTTGAGATATGGAAGTCACTTTCATTGAATAGTATTTAGCTAGTATGATGAAACACGTGGAGATCTTTAAAATATTTGATCCAGTGTCAGAAGACATGTCATAGCCAACCACATCTCATCTGGAATAAGAAAAGTGTATTATGCAAATCTAGATGAGGTGCCAGAGTCCAACAACTCCGCAAATCGTCGAAAGAGAAAATACAAATGAATGTGGCCTCAAACACACACGCTGGATACTGATAACCTTACAGGACAGAATGCAAGCTTCGACACTCCCACAATATTACAATATTACTTGTTACCTTCTCAATATGGATTCGACTAAGGAACGACGCATACATTTACAAAACAATCGAAAACTTGAATCGTTTTATACGCCGATGATACGTATTCTTCGATATATCCAAGTGTTTATAAACATACACACATACATACAGTACAATTATTGACTAATATCAAAACTAGAAAGATGTAAATGCCGGCCGTGCATTAAACATTTTCCTTAGATATTTTTGATAAATATAGGTAGATGATAGATGTCTTAGATACAAAATATCAAAGCAAAGAAATTACACCACTCTACCAAAAAAAAACCCCTTTTCTTTTACAAGAACTAAACTACCACAATCTGTGTTGCTCATGGTGAGCTGAAGGATGACTGCGTTGACTATGTCCTACTTCCTGATATCCATGAAATATAATTTTTCTCTTCTTCTTCTCCTTCTATTTTCCCACACCTTGCGTTGCACACGTGGATTTAGCCCTGTTTTAAGACCGGATGCCCTTCCTGACTCCAAACCTATCAGGTGGGATGTAATCATTATTGTTGGTAGTGTGGTGTGGTGTGCTGTCTGAGGAGAGTTTTGGAACATACACAAACACCCAGTCCCAAAGGCAGAAGAATTAATCACACGCGATTAAAACTTTCGACCCGGTCGGGAATCTAACCCGGGACCCTCTGAATCGAAGACCTCAACGCTGACTTTTCAGCCAACGAGTCGGACAATAATAATAATAATAATAATAATAATAATAATAATAATAATAATAATAATAATAATAATAATAATAATAATTGTTACCGTGTTTTTGTGGTAGTTATGCGTGAAAGAAGGTGCGGGGTGGTGAACGGGTCTCAAGCTACTAAAGTAAAATTAATTAAAATTTAACCAGGTTATATTTTCTTTTCAAAAACAAAGAAATAACAAGCATGGCAGGTACAAAGTAGCAAGTCAAAGGGTAGTTACAATATTTACAGGATTTGGGCTTCGAGCCCTGAAAACACAATGCCTGGGCAATCAGCTCAGTTTTACCTCCAAACACAAGTTTCAACAGAGGGGCAGAAAACCCCATTCATGCCTAGGAGCCCTAGCTCCAAATTACACTGAAAAGCCTCCACGAGGCATACAACACTCAATTTTCAAAAGAGCCACTCGCTCTCAAATTTAAGCCTCTCCCAGGCCACACCAAACTCCACCTTCAAGTTGTCCTCAACGGACATAAACTCAGGGGTAAAATACCCAATCTACTGAGGTCTATAAAATGAAAAGAAGGTTAATTAAATGACCTCTAAGGGAACAATTTGAGAGGAGGCGAACTTGCACTCCTAATACACTTTGATTAAGACCTACTTGGCACTAGGCCGATAATACCAGGGCTAATCCCATACTAAAGAGGTGACTTAAGAAAAGAACAATTTGTTTAACGCTAACGAGAATAGGTTGAGAAAAATAAGTTCACCTCAAAACAATATGAGTGGGAGCTCGAGAGGGTTAGCACTCTCTATCCCAGTATGTAGCTTTAAAAGAGAATATATGAAAAGAGTAGTTACATTTAGGAAAAGGTTACATGGTGGAACGCTTAGAACCCGCCCCGAGAGTTAAACTGCTGAGCAAGCAAAGAAAGAAGTTATTAATCGGCCATTACCTTGTTGTTGACCGCTGCCGAGGAAAGAGGCGCTTCCCGCCTCCTGCTATGTACTTAATACACTGAAAGATGGAACAGAAGTGGCGCAGAGACCCAAAAATCAGCAGTTTATATCCTCTCGCGGAAGGTTCTCGGCGTTAGGGGAATGAAAACACCCGCCCACAATTACTTTATTGGCTAGGGTACAGAAACATATCCAAGTTGGGGGAAGATACCTACGATTGGTCAGAAATTAATAACAGAAATTCGGGATTGGTTAAATGCAAAACAAGGGGAAAGAGAGGGGTATACAGCCAACTTAAACAATAACTGAAAAAAATTTAGCAAAGACAAACATTTGAAATAAAAATTTCTCCAACAAAATAGTTCTTTGACTTCGCACTAGGGTGCACTATTGTTGATCTTCAGTAGTGTCCTCTAGAAGAGAAAGTTCACACTTCTTACTTCAAGCAAAACAAAAACACATCAAAAATGACACAGTTCAAAAACTCAAAATTTTCCACGTGGTGACATCTTTTGAGAAGGTAGCGAATTAATAGCGTATATAAAGTTCAGACTTCCTCCAGCAGAGGAGTTTCAACTGGCGCAAATTTTAAATTAGCGACGTGGAGGTGTACCGCCCGGTACAATAATAATAATAATAATAATAATATATGAAGGAATATCTTTCAGTTGCACATTTACACGCGTGTGTATGTGTTATTAAACCATCGAATGCCGGGCGAGCTGGCCGTGCGTTTTGGGGCGCGCAGCTGTGAGCTTGCAAGTGGGAGATAGTGAGTTCGAACCCCACTGTCGGCAGAAGATGGTTTTCCGTGGTTTTCCATTTTCACACAGGCAAATGCTGGGGATGTACCATCCTTCCCATTCCAAAGCCTTTCCTATACTATCGTCAGTCGGTGCGACGTAAAGCAAATAGCAGAAAAAAAGAAGCATCGAGTACTTTACGGCCCGAGAGAACAAGAAAAAATTCTTCTTGCATCCATACCTGCCAATGATTCCTTATGGATTCTAAACTACTATACTTCACTCATAACTATTTACGGTCTACTAAAATGATGAACGATAGAAGCAAATATAGTTCTTGGTATAATTTCGGTACGTATTAAGAATTTGGATTACCTTAAAGTTATGTCAAAGGAAAGAGGCCACCAAAACTTACACTTGATTACTTGATTCGGGAAATGGATAGGATCCAGAGGAAATCAGTGAGATTTCTTCTGAGCGATTTCCTACACACGAGTACTACCTTAGGCAGATATCAAGATAAAGAGGCCGTAAAAACTTATATAGGATTACTTGATTCGGGAAATGGGAAAGATCCAAAGGAAAGCAGGGCTATTTTTTCTCGGTGAATTCCGACAGAGGAGTCGTGTCACAAGAATGTTGTAAACCTTGGGTTGGGAAAACTTGGTGGTAAGGAGATGAGCTGCTCGACTAAGCTGTATGTTCCTTGCTGACAGCGGAAAAATGGCGCGGTGTGAATTAGTAGACAAATAACATTAAAGTAGGATATCATAATATGAAATTAAATTTGGAATTCAAATGGAAAATTTGAGACAAATATTCGTTTTTAGAAGAGAAAATAGGGATTGGAATAATTTACCAATGCAGATGTTCGATAAATTTCCAACTTCGAAATACTTTAGGAAAATAATAGGTAACCACTTGATAGATAATGTGTTATCTGGACGCCAGTTCTAAATACAGATCAGTGGTTATTGGTTGCTTGATTGGTGTAAGAGAGAAATTTATAGTCATATCTATGAACTGTACATTATTCTCATAATGAAGTAATTAACTATTCATTTAATATTAAAAACTTCATCTTTGGTCCATATTGAATGGAGATTAACATACAATAAAGAATGTTGCCATTGATCCACCCTTTTCAATACAAAGTATGTTGCTACTTCAAAATCACAACATTATTTATTTGGTACAGGTTTCGATGTCTTGGACACCATCATCAGCAAAAATAGGACAAATGAACAAAGATCTATGGTGATTGGAGGAGGGTAGGAAAGAATTAAACCAGGTGGTGGCGAAATTTATCAAGATTATGATGGGCCTTCCAGACTGTACTGTAAATGTGGGAGCTAGATTAGTGTGTAAGGAATCGATGGAAATTACAATAGCTAAGAGGGTGATTAAGTATTGGGTAAGATTGGAAGAAGGGAAAGGAGGGAGATTACTACAAGAAGCGTATAGGTTTAAAAAATATTTGGTACCGGTTTCGATGTCTTGGACACCATCATCGACCAAAATAGGACAAACGAACGAAGGATACTGGGTGAATAAGTGTAAAAAAAATTACAAAATTTAGGATTTGGAGAGTTAGGGTGTGCGGAATGGGGGTAGAGGAAAGAATCAGCATGGAAAAGGGTAAAGGGAAGATTATTAGATATAGAAAGACAGAGTTTAATAATGGAATGTAGGGAGAGAAATTCGCTATCAGTATTAAACAACTCGGTGGAAGTAACGAACCTGAAAACCGAGTTTGAGGTTAAAAGAGTTAAAAGAGGTTTATATTGGTGGGTAATGGGAGTTCCTAAAACAGGGAATGGGTATGACGAGAAAATAAGGATAGATATACTTTGTGTGGGGAGGGTTGGTCGGACCTGCATATATTTAACCAGTGCAGAGCCTTACAGGAGATTAAAAAGAAATTGCTGAATAAGAAAGAGATGGAAAAGGTAGAAAAGAGCTATAAGATGACAGCATGGTTGTGTAGAGAGTGGGAGAGAGGAACAAATATATCAAAATATTTAAATGCAGTTAGAGCTAGATTTTTTGAAGAAATTGAGGGAATAACAGGAAGAATGGTGAGAGCGAAAATTGGACAACAAAAAGAGAAGAGAGATACGATTGGAAGAAGAGAAAATGAAAGAAGGAAGGAGCAGGGAGTGTTGGAGCTATGTTTAGAACAGTGAGTAGGAGGTGAGAGAAGCACGGGGAGATGAGTAGGAAGGTAGAAGGAGATAGGCGAAATGGCGAATTGAATCTGAAAATGGAGTCTTCAGATAAAGAGGTACGGTAGTAAGATTTAGATGAACGAGCGAAGCATCGTGCCCAGAGGAATGGTTATCCACCCTGAGCAGGATGCTGCTAAGTAGAACGAGAGAGTTGCATTAGATATAAGGATATGTACTATGAAATGATTGTTATAGTATAGTGTAGTACAGGAGTGTAGTGAATCCAAGGAGGAACAATTGGCAGATAGTTAGTGTAAAGGGAGTTAGAGTGAATCGGAAAGAATGAATTGTTGTACATCTAGAGTGGTGACTAGGGAGATGGATTGAGCAAGACTTTGATGAATGGGGGAGAGCATCTTGCTCAGATGAATGGTTATCCGCCCTGAGCAAGGTGATGGTCAGTAGATTGAGTGTTATATTATATACAATGTAGGTACTCTAAGAAGAGATTTTTATACATTGGTATTTGAATGTATTAAGAGACGAACAGGTAATATATATAGATAGGGGTGATGGTGGAAAACTTTGTTAAAATAGGAATTAGGTAGGAGAAAGAAGGCTGAGAGCGTAACTGTAAAGAGGTTGTATGAATATTATGTTTATGGTGCTGTTTAAGGAAATGACCAATTAGTGTGAGTGGATTGTAGAGTATAAGATGTAAATAAGGTGGAAGATCCGTATGAAGATTGTGTAAATTATTAGAGTAGTAAGGAAACCATTGATATGTTTGTAAGGTCGGTGTTGTGAATGAACTGTGGAAGGAGGACGAGGATTGGTGGATGTTTATCTAGAGTAGTCGACTAGAAAGACGGATTGAGCAAGACTTGGATGAAGGAGGAAGAGCATCTTGCCCAGAGGAATGGTTATCCGCCCTGAACAAGATGACGGTCAGTAGAATGAGTGTTATATTATACACAAGGTAGATATTATAAGAAGAGATTTGTATATATTGGTAATGGAATGTATTAAGAGACTAGCAGGTAATATCTTGATCGTGGGGATAGTGAAAGACTTTGTAAAAGTAGAAATTAGGTAGGAGAAGGAAGGCTGAGAGAGTAAATGTAAAGAGGTGTATAAATAATATATTTATAGCATAGTTTATGAAAATGAACAATTAGTGTGTGGATTGTAGAGTAGCATATGTAAACAATGTGGAAGAAGTGTATATAGTAGGTGAGGGAGTAGGAAGGATTATGCAAGTGAGAAAGAGCAGACTGGAAGATACGTAATCGGGAGTGCGAGATATAAGAGGTGAAATGGTGGGGTGGGACTGACCCACCACAAGATAAAAAGGATTGAGCATGTCCACATGTGGGGAAAGAGGAGAAGCAAAGATGGGTGCTGGCAATGTGAAAGAAAGGTGACTCGTATACAACAGGCTGGACAGAAGATAAGAATGTGACGGGTCACATGATGGACAAGCTTCCGCCTCATAGGATCTGTCACGCAAAGAATGGGAGGTAAACACATTGTCAGCTAATTACCTGTGGGGTTCGATATCTGGCCACACGAGGCGGGGCTGGTAGTGGTGTCTACGGGTTGGACGGGCAGTTTTCATTACCAGGGGAGATACCACGACCAGCCAGTTCTTTTAATTTAGTGTTAGGCAGTAGAATAAGTTAGTTAGGATGTTAGTGTAGACTGTATTTAAGGTAGCATCTTACATGTGGTGCTGGATATCCGCGCATGTGTGGGATGCTACAGAGTAGAATTAATAGATTGTAAATTTAGACATAGGGGGCAGTAGTGGCTTGTTATCTTTATTACCTAACCGATGGTATGTACTATGGTGAAATAAAGATATGTATGTATGTATGTATGTATGTATGTATGTATGTATGTATGTATGTATGTATGTATGTATGTATGTATGTATGTATGTATGTATGTATGTATGTATGTATGTATTTATTTATGTATGTATGTATGTATGTATGTATCATAAAAGGGATAGCACATCTCCATTCACTTCGGAGTGATCTACAACTTTGATCCTGTGATGGTTTGGCGTATCTCTACGCCTTATACGTTAGATTGGTCTCTATTTCTCGACTGTACGTACATTTTGCACTTTATAGACATATAATTCATAGTTTGAATCATTTTTACGAAAGATAAAATCATCTAATTCCACACGAATGTTGGCCCACCCAGTATCCATATGTGAGCCAAATTCTGTTTGTAGCTGTCTCATAATTATCCAAAAGTAATGTAGCGTGAGAAAACCTTACCCAAATTTTACCCTATTCAACGTTTCTAGCTCAGTCTTATCCATAAATAGATGAGATGGGAGAAAACATAATTGACCAGCCATTTAGAAAGCTAAATGCTTGATGATGATGATGCTTGTTGTTTAAAGGGGCCTAACATCGAAGGTCATCGGCCCGAACGCTAAATGAGGCGTCTTATGGTACAATTCGTTGTCGATATGACGTATCGTTTAGCAGCAGTTAATCTGTAAATGAAGGTTTGCAATATTGTAAACATGCATATACATCGTGTGTCGATCTATATATATTCATTGAAGTCGATTTGTAGCGATGTAGAAAAGGTGTGTTTGCCATTATAATTAATATTTTATAAATCGATAGTGACTCTCAGCAGGAGGGCGTCTGCTATTGTAATCATCACTCTCCTCATCGACTTTAACTGGCAGTAGGAATTCTTCTCCAACACCTTTGTAACTGGCATTAGTAAGGAGGGACTAACATTGCCATGAATAATTCCCTTCTCGATTTGACTGACAGAAGTCAAGGGAGCATGCAATATTGTTCAAAGCTCCCTTAACCGATTGTGTGTGGGAGTAGGCTAGTGTACGGGCCATTATAAACAAATTTACCCATTTAAAATGTGACTGGCATTAGGCATAGTGGCTTGCTATTATAATGGAAATTCACCAACTCGGGGTGACTGACATTAAGAAAAGGGGCATGTCATTATAATGATAACTGCTCAACTCAACTTTGACTGGCAGTAGGAAAGGTGCCTGCCATTATAATAAAAACTCCTCGACTGTAATCTGTCTAGAATTAGGAAAGGGGGCCTATTATCGTACCGAAACTTCTCAAATCGATTGTTACCGCGCAGTAGGCGATCGGGCCTGCCATTATCATGAAAACTTCCCAACTGTATAGTGAATGGCAGTAGGCAAGTGAGCCTACCCTTACCATCACCACTCCGTAACTCGCCCTTTACATTGGAAAAAAAACGTATCGGCACCTACCTCTGCTGTTTTTGGTAAACGCTAAGAGACATGCAATTGAAAAAATCTTATTCACTGCATGCACAGTAATTTACTTCAATATCCGTATACAATGTAGAATACCGTAGGGAAGCACGGGTACATTTGCTAGTTAACATAAGTTATTTTGGAGTGATGGTGGTGGTGTTTGAAGGAGAGTGTAAGTGTTGTCGAGGGAATGAATTTCTGTACGTGTGTAATAACGTGTAATAACGTAAGCAACGGGGTAAATATGTGAATAACGCAATTATTGTAAACATTAGCTCAGTGGGTCTGTGAAGCAATTAATGTACATGGGACTTGCCATTTTCACTAGAACATCCATAAAATCTGTATGATTTGCTGTAAATAATTAAATAAATAATAAATAAATAACGACACCAAGAGCTCATGCGAAAGAACTGGACAGACGTCAAAGTTCTAATTAATTTTGTTGGGCAAACACCAAATGAGTCACGAGAGATCTTTTACATGCCGACATCGTACGACATGTAATGTCGAATGGACATTTTTCCGCCATTCAAAAATCCTACTACCTCTGCCGGGTTTGAAGCCGCTATCTTGGGATACGGAGGCCAACACTGTACCACTGATCCACAGAGGCAGCTATGATAATAATAATAATAACAATAATAATAATAATAATACATTCATTCATTCACGTCATATCGGCCAACTTCAGACCACGTCATTTCAACTGGTTACTTCTAGCTTTGACGTCTGTCCAGTTCTTTCGCATGCGCTCTCGGTGTCGTTATTTCTTCTCCTGCGTCCATGCCTTTCCTGTTTTTAATTTTGGCTTGTCTCGGAAACCCTGAAACGCTTGAAGTCTCTTCTTAAGTGGAACTCGCTGCTGAATGTCATTATGTGTGATTCTCACTGCTTTAAGGTCTCAGTCCTCCTCAGAGAACCAATCCCCTTTGGTTTTCTTCTGCTGAAAGAAGGTAATGATGCGGTTGGTCAGTCTTGGTGCGTTCGTATCACATGCCCATAAAATGCAGTTCTCCTTTTCCGGATGGTATCGGTGATATTTTCTACTTGAGTTTATAGTTCTTCGTTATGCCGTCTTCTGTACTCCACATTGTTTTTGACGGGACCTAAGATCTTTCTCAAAATCTTCCTTTCTTTTGGCCTCCAGTTCCTCGATCGGCCCTTTTTTGCTCATTTTTGCTAGTTGCTTTCCGTCGCACCGACACAGATAGGTCTTATGGCGACGGTGGGACAGAAAATGGCTAGGAGTGGGAAGAAATCGGCCGTGGCCTTAATTAAGGTACAGCCCCAGCATTTGCCTGGTGTGAAAATGGGAAACCACGGAAAACCATTTTCAGGGCTGCCGATAGTGGGGTTCGAACCTACTATCTCCCGAATACTGGATACTGGCCGCACTTAAGCGACTGCAGCTAACGAGCTCGGTTTCTTTGCTCATTGCAACATTCTGAAGTGTATAAGACCTCTGAACGGATGACCCTGAAGTATTCCCTCAGCTTTGCTTCGAAAGATACGGACCTATTTTTGTAGACGCCCTTGGTTAAATGGTATGCCATGTCCATTTTGTTCATCCGTAATGTATATAATAATCTTCTTCTTTTTCTACCGCTTTTCCCACACTTGTGGGGTCGCAGATGCAAACTGTGTCGTACATATGTATTTGGCCCTATTTTACTGCCGGATGCCCTTCCTGACGCCAACCCTATAAGGAGCGATCTAATCACAATTGCGTGTTCCTTGGCGGTTGGTAGTGTAGTAAGTTGTATGAATGCGAAGAGGAAAGTGTTGGGACAAACAAAAACACACAGTCTCCGAGGCAGAAGAATTCATTAGACGCTATTGAAATCCTTGACCCGGCCGGGAATCGAACCCGGAACCACTGGACCGATGGCCTCAACACTGACCATTCACCCAATGTGTCGGACAATGTAAATAATAATAATAATAATAATAATAATAATAATAATAATAATAATAATAATAATAATAGTTTTAAGAGAAAGTACAACTGGGTGACCGCTCCCTCTGAACATTAACCAAAAGGAAAATGGAGTCATTCAGACAGTTCCAAGAATGAAGAAATCGACTAAAAAAAGCGGACGGCCACTAAGGACCTGAAAATGAGACTCTCTTGGCCCGGTAAATATAATACTGTTGGAGTTCGTAGAGAGGAAGTGTTGACCGAGGGAGGTCGGGAAGGACGCAATGAGGCGAGAAGCCGGGTAAAAGTAAGTGGAAGCAATTCTAGGACCCAGCTAATGGCCCCGTGGCCACTAACACACACTCCCAAGATGGGATGTAGCTGGCGGATACCGTAGATATATTCTACCACCCCCAAGCAGATGTGATATCATTTTAAACACAGTTATGAAATACCTCGAGCTCTCTATTTCCCATTACATTTTAGGTGCCCGGAAGAACAACTTTTAACCTTCATTGCAGATTGTGCGAGATGAAACACGAGAGTCCTATGATCTCATCCCTAGCGTAAACGAGGAACGAGAATGAATGCGAGGTTGCTAATTACTGTGAAACATCTCCAACGGCCCCAAGCTGGTGATTCGTGGTCATCAACAGGTGCAGTGCGAGGAGGAGAGGGGGAAGACTACTGACGAGCTTTGTGGTATCAGCTCCTAGAATATTAATTTTGGTTTAATCCAACGAAGGTCATAAAGCAAACTGCAATATCGAGGCTATGAACACATAGCAATTGATAATACAACCTAGGCTGTGTGTTTAGTAGGCAACACTGCAACTTTGGACCGATTGGAATATGTTTTTATGAAAGTAATTTTAGAAAGACTGCATGGTATAATTCACTTCGTATTCGTTTTCTTATTTTCAACAATTTTAATTTCACTGATAGTGAATTTTGCATGCCATGGTGAAGAGAGTTAGCAAAATATGCTACAAGTCTGTGGGTTTAGGAATGACTTGCTTATTACTTATTCAAATTCTGGTTCCGCCTACCTACGGAAGTTTGGCGACCATCATTCAGTAATTGTTTATGAGGGAATTTCAGTGTTGTAGTAGCTGTAAAGGAGAGGGCATGTAAGTTTGTTGTAATACCTCACTGAGAGTACGGCTCCAGTATTTGGGACCCACACCAAGGTTCTTCTTCTTCTTCTTCTTCCGAATTTGGCCAACTGTGGACCGCATAGAACTTAAGGCTTGTTGGCCTTTCTTCTCTTCTCTTCTCAGAACCTATTCATTCTCTCGCTTCGTATTTTTCTCTCCTCAGAGATTATCCGGTTGGGCTTCTTTCTAGGTGGTTTGTCCTCCAAAAATTTGATTTTTTAATTATGTTTCTAAACTGTTTCCTTTTATTGATCACCTCTAGTGTAATTCCAACTTCTTCTGCATCTCTTTTGACCTCTTCTACCCACTTAGTGGTGGCCTTCAATCCTACAATGTACTTAAAGATCTTTTTGGTCAGTCTGCTTTCATCCATTCTTACTAGATGTGCGTAGAAGTTCAACCTTCGCTTCCTTATTGTGTCTGAGATCTTTTCCGTATGTTTATAAAGATCCTTGTTTTTCCTTTTTTTCCAGGTTCCATCAGTAGTTTTCTGGGGTCCCAGAATCTTCCTTAGGATCTTCCTTTCTTTCTTTTCCAGTTCTTGTAGTTCCCCTTTTTTTATTCAAAAGATCCAAAGGAGAGTAGCACGACTTGTCCTGCGTGATTTACGACAAAATATAATAATAGTGTTAATATATCATTACTAGCTGTTACTTACGGCTTCGCTCGCGAGGATTTCGTAAGTTGATAAAATTAATTGTTCCTCGGTACTGCACTAAGACATTATCGGAAAATCCCTAAAGTGTAAAAACTCGCCGAAATATGCATTTCATTTACGCCAGAGCCTCTTTGTAAACCACGTTTGTGGCATTGCCATTTGGGGCTAAAATGACCAAGCTACTGGCAGAGTTAAATCTGGAACATGCGACATGGAACTCTACATGTGAGAAACAGTCAAAAAAGGGGTTTCTTTATTTCTAAAGGAGATTATAAATACCAATTTTCACGCCTGTAACATGTTAAGTTTATGAGATATACTGTAGATGTACTAATTTTAAAAACTGCCCCACTCCCTGGCTGGGAGTTCATCGATGAGGGCCTCGGTTCACAGAGTTCCGGTTTCGATTCCGAGGACAGGTTGTTTATGTTTGTCCCAACACATTCCTCTTCATATTCACTCAATACACCACATTACCAACCACAACAGGAATACGCAATAGTCGCTAAACGGCTTCAAATCCACATGTGCGACACAGTTCGCACCCGCGATCCCACAGGTGTGGGAAAACCGGTAGAAGAGAAGAAGATAATTATTTTCAAATATCACCCGCTTTTAAAAATATTTCACCCTCTTAAGTGGATTTTCCAGAAAAAAGTGCGTTCATTTATTTTTAAAAGAGATTTTTTTAAAGTACGGGCTACCAATTTTAACGCCTGTAACATCTTCCGTTTGTGATATATAGGTATCCTCATATAAATAATTAAACTCCTTCCTCACTTCTTTTCAACCCTCACCCCTTAAGTGGATTTTCTGAAAACAAACAAACGTGTATTTTAAAGGAGATTCCAAATACCAAATTATGTCTGTAACATGTTAGGTTTTTTGTGATATATTGTAGATAATCTCGCTGCTGTAAGCACACTGGAGCAGATCTTGCCAAGGTTACGGCAGTTAATTTCTTTATCCGATTCCTAGAGCAGGGGTAGTGTGGTGCCAATATCTCAATAACGGTTGGTTTTAGGGCCTTAAAACATGGTTTTCGGGCCCATAGGGCTTACCGAGTTTTTTCTTTGCGTCAAGGGGCTTAAAATGAGCCTTGTACTACAAATTCGATATTTCGTCGATATTAGCCTAGTATTTTTATATCTCCCCACGTCACCCCGTTCCCCCTCGAATTATTTTGAAAATAAAATATAGCCTGTAGCACTCAGGGATAATGTATCTTTCTATTAATGAAAGCATTTTTAGATCAGTCCAGTAGTTCCTGAGAGTAGCCATTACATACAAAGAAACTTTACCTCTTTATATATTAGTTAAGATTAAGGATCATAGTTTATACTTTAACATGTGTAAGTATATCTTTGTTCATTTGTCCTGTTTTGGCTGATGATGGCGTCCAATACATCAAAACCGGTACCAAATAAATAATGTTCTGATTTAGAATTAGAAGCATACATTGTAGGCCTATTGAAAAATGTGGATCAGTTGCACTCTTCTTTTTTGTATGTTAATTACCTATTGTCAGTAAGTCGCTGTTAAGCCTAGAGGGAGGTATTCATTACATGAAATCACAATCTCATCCAGATCGCAAAAAATCCTGTATCGTACGGTGCGCTTTTATTGTGGAATAAAAGGGAGCATTAAAGAGGTATTGCCAGGTTGGGAAAGCAACAAATTGCTATTGTAGGTCAATTACGTCCCAGACGTAGTCGATGCACGTCACAAACTGAAGCTGAGCGTGGGCGACAAAACCGCCAGAGAAAAGGGGAGCTGTCGCCAAATTGAGATTGATTCTTGTCTGTCTCTGTCTATCCGGCATAGCGGATGGACTTGATCATCAATTAAAAGCCGTGGCACGACATTTGTCATACAAAAATGAAATTACTGCAGCCAGTGACATGGAAGTGTAAATTTATAAAGCTTTAGTGATCATCGATTGGTATTTGAATTGACAAATGTGTTACAATAGCAAATCCGTTCATCCGAGTTCATTAGTTTAACATAACAGTTGTTATTCCTTCAATTTAAGAGCTTACGGCATTGAGGTCAACTTCCTTATGTAATTAATGGGTCAGATCCATCTGTTCGCGTGTATACCAACGGTGTCCCTATTATTAAATACAATACTGGTAATCAAAAGGACAATGGTTAGGGGCTTTACATCGCCAAAAGGACAATGAAGACAACGCTTGAACGGGTGATCTAAATAGTAAAATGTATGTTCAATATTCAACTCCAGAATGTCGAAATTATAACCAGAACACTGTTGTCAGTTGTTCAATCATCACGATCTAAGTTTCAACCTCAACACTATTTCATTATGTCTACTAAGGATGTATTTCCGTTATAATAATAATAATAATAATAATAATAATAATAATAATAATAATAATAATAATAATAATAATAATAATAATAATAATAACACCTGAAAATCTAAATCACTCTCCTACCAGGCCAAATTCAAGTACTACAGCACGATAGTCAAATCTGAATGTTTATACGCAGCTCAGACAATAGCCACGAAGGGACTCTTAGATTTGGAAAAGAAAGAAAGGAGGTTCCTTAGAAAGATTCTTGGACCCATAAAAATCATCAGACAAGTTTACGTTTTGCATGGGATCAAACCGAGAACTATACCAACAATTTGAAAATATCACCACCACAATGAAAAGGAGGAGATTGACGTTCTGCGGACATATTAAAAGGATGGGATCCGAGAGACTCGCCAACAGGATCCTCACCTTCCAGGAGAACAGGAAGACACAAGTCTCATGGATAAAAGAAGTCCGCCGAGATTTAGAAAAATGTGGGATCACGGCAGAAGATATAACAAAGAGGAAAATCTTCAGGCAGAGAGTTGCGGAGGTGAAGGACCTAGCTGATGAGAAAACGAGGAAGAATAGAGTATTCTCGGCAGAAGAACGAGCACGAGCAAGCCAACGGATGAAGGAATACTGGTGAAAGGGGAAGGAGAAAGAACTTGAGGAAGCAAAGGAAGTTGCGTAATCGCAGCCCATAGATGGCTGAAGCGAAAAGAAGAAGAATAAGAATAATAAGAATAACACAAATGCATTCACCAAAACTAGTATGCCAATAGTATTCGCTGTATAATATACACGTCACTAGAAAAACTAGAACTTATGGATGGATCAGAATAACGAGGAAGCAGATTAAACACCTGTCATGATCTTCAGTATTCTGTTACGTGCTGACCTCAATGACATTGCGTACTATGGATTTTATCAAGTACTTCAGTACGAGTTGGCTACGTGGCCTGAGTCCCCTAGTTATGTACCTGTGTTCGAGATACAGTGGGTTCGAGCCACGTTGTCGGCAGCACATACGACGACTTCACATTTTCACACCAAGATATGTTTGAGCTGTACAGCCAGGCTGAGTGGCTCAGACGGCTGCGGCGCTGGCCTTCTGTCCTCAACTTGGCAGGTTCGATCCTGTCTCAGTCCGTTGGTATTTGAAGGTGCTCAAATATGTCAGTCTCGTGTCGGTAGATATACTGGCTCGTAAACCAACTCCTGCGGGACTAAATTCCGGCACGTCGGTGTCTTCAAAAAACGCATAATATAGTTAGTAGGACGAAAACAAAGATTATTATTATTATTATTATTATTATTATTATTATTATTATTATTATTATTATTATTATTATTATTATTATTGTACCGGGCGGTACACCTCCACGTCGCTAATTTAAAATGTGCGCCAGTTGAAACCCCTCTGCTGGAGGAAGTCTGAACTTTATCTACCGTATTAATTTTCTACTTTCTCAGAAGATGTCACTACGTGGAAATTTTGGAGTTTTTGAACTGTGTCATTTTTGATGTGTTTTTGTTTGCTTGAAGTAAGAAGTGTGAACTTTCTCTTCTAGAGGACACTACTGAAGATCAACAATAGTGCACCCTGGTGGGAAGTGAAAGAACTGTTTTTTGGAGAAAATGTAATTTCAAAAGTTTGTCTTTGCTAAATTTCTTTCAGTCATTAGTTAAGTTGGCAATATTAACCCTTTCTTTCCCCTTGTTTTAAATGTAGCCAATCCCGAATTTCTTAAATTAAGTTTCCACCAATAATGTGTTTCTTTTTCATCTTGTGTAGGGGTTTCTCTTTTTTCTCCAATAAAGTGATTGTGGGAGGGTGTTCTCATTCCCCTAACGCCTAGAACCTTCCGCGAGAGTATATAAACTGCTGATTTTTGGGTCTCTGCGCCACTTCTGTTCCATCTTTCTGTGTGTAAAGTACATAGCAGGGGGCGGGAAGCGCCTCTTTCTTCGGCGGCGGTCAACAACCAGGTAATGGCCGATTAATTACTTATTTTCTTGCTTGCTCAGCAGTTTAACTCTCGGGGCGGGTCCGAAGTGTTTCCATTATGTAACCTTCCTTAAAATGTAAAGAAACTTGTATCTATTCCATTTTTAAACTGCATATCGGGATAGAGAGTGCTTAACCCTCTCGAGCTCCCAATCATATTGTTTTGAGGTGAACTTATTTTTCTCAACCTATTCTTCGTTAATATAATGTAAATTGTTCTTTTCTGAAGTCACCTCTGTAGTATGGGATTAGCCCTTGCATTAACGGCCTAGTGCCAAGTAGGTTTTAAATAAAGTGTATTAGGAGTGCGGTGAGCCTCCTTTCAAGTTGGTATTTTAGAGGCCATATAATTAACCTTTTCTCACTTAATAGGCCTCAGTAGATTGGGTATTTTACCCCTGTGTTTATGTCCGTTGAGGACAGCTTGAAGGTGGAGTTTGGTGTGGCCTGGGAGAGGCTTAAATTTGAGAGCGAGTGGCTCTTTTCCGGAAACTGAGCGTTGTATGCCTCGAGGAGGCTTTACTGTGTAATTTGGAGCAAGTGCTCCAGGGTTTGATTGGGGTCTTCTGCCCCGTTGTTGAAATGTGTATATCGTAAAGTTGGGCTAGTTGCTCAAGAATTGTGTTTTCAGGGCTCGAAGCCCAAATCCTGTAAATACTGTAATTGTACTTTGTTGCCTTGCTACTCCGCACCTGCCATTCTTGTTATTTATGAATTTTGGAAAGAAAATATAACCTTGTTAAATTTTACATTAACTTTAATTCCGTAGTTGGAGACCTATTCACACCCGCACCTTCTTTCATCTCTACCTACCACGGAAATCTCCGTAAAAATTATTATTATTATTATTATTATTATTATTATTATTATTATTATTATTATTATTATTGATCTGTACCTTAACTAAGGTACGCTTGTGTAGTGTAGTGTAGTGGCTAGTGTGATCAGCTGCCACCCCAGAGGGCCGGGTTGGATTTCCGATTCTATCACGAAATTTGAAAAGTGGTACCAGGGCTGGAACGCGGTCCACTCAGCCTCAGGAGGCCAACTGAGTAGAGTGGGTTCGATTCCTACCTCCATCCTCGAAGTGGTTTTCCATGGTTTCCCACTTATCCTCCAGCCGAATGCCGGGATGGTACCTAACTTAAGGCCACGGCTGCTTTCTTCCCTCTTCCTTGTCTATCCCTTCCAATCTTCCCATCCCCCACAAGGCATAGCAGGCGAGGTCGCCTGGGTGAGGTACTGGTAGTCCTCCCCAGTTGTATCCCCAACCCAATGCCTCACGCTTCAAGACACTGCCCTTGGGGCGGTAGAGGTGGGATTCTTCGCTGAGTCCGAGGGAAACGCTAACACCTGAAGAGTAAACGGATTAAGAAGGAAAGAACCTGAACTAAAGCCATGGGCGCTTCCCTCCTATCCCTAGCCCTATCCTACCCCATTGTCACCATAACAGCTGTTAGTGTCAGTGGGACGTAAAATAAATAGGAAGAATCGTATGCGCTATAAAACTGATTGCTGACACAGGCTGTCAGCCTGATAATCTACGATGATGTGGTGTGCATATTTTTATTTTATTTGGGGTAACTAATGGCATGATATCTGTCATGCTCTTCGTGCTAATTAGCCCAGTCCTGACAACTGGAGTTAAAATGGGGAAATCGCATAAATGATGACTTGTAGGATGGTCAAGAGTAGGACTGTAATCCACTTACAGTAGCCACAGAAAGTATTCGTACACCAACATTTTAACGTATACTTTGTATATTAAGCACCATGAGGTAATATAAACACATCCGCTGAGACATATGCATAAAGAAAAGACACCTAACTGTACATTTGCTATGCGATTTACAGCGCTCAACGTAATAAACAAATAAACTCGTCTTTTAACACAACCACAAGTATTCGTACACTACTAGATAAGTCAAACTCTTGCCGAAGTCTTTATTCAAATACAGTCTTAATACTTTGTATGTATGCCTTTAGCTTTGATGACCTGTTCCAGACGTCTTGGCATTGCGTTAACTAAACGTTTGGTGTACTCTTCAGATATGTTGGACCATGCATCTGAGAGTACATCTTTAAGATGTTCTTTGCTAGTAGTGTACCGTACCCAGGGGTAAATACCCTCTAGGACGATGCCTCCATTCCTGTAAGAACATCTGACTAACTCAGGGTTGGGCAGAGTGTGGGTAGGTTGTCGGTTGGGTCAGGATAACAAGTCGAAGTTCTACTCTAAAATACCAATCAATGACAGGACATGGAGGTATAACACGAATGAGAAACAGTCATAGGGGGTAAGATGGATTTATTGATAAATATCCTCGATCATATCACGAGAAAACAAGTAAATCAAGAAAAAATAATTTGTAAAATATGAACTCAAAATATTAGAAATAAGTCGAAATTAGAACGTTACTTGAATGATAATACCAAATTTGACATCAAAATCAAGTTCAACAAAGAACACTTATATACATCAAAACTGAGCTGCTTCTTATAGTCCAATGTTTATAATTTATGGCAACAAGTGTACGCAAACACTGACATGTGGTATTTCCGTATGGAGTTTCACACTATCGCATCCCAACGATACGGTTTCCATAGTTAAGTTAATCCCGAAAGTCGCCGAAATTACAATTAAATAAAAGTTACATTATAAAGAAAAGTTACGACGAAAAGAAAAATAATTAAGACGCAATGGACGCTATGTAAGTTATGCAAAATACTAGGGGCATATCCTGTACTGTATTTACAACAATTCAAATAATCAAACTAAACACATATATATACATCGGATATCGAGTAAAGTCTTAAATGCTACACAGATTCTAATGTGAAACCCGGTTCACTACAAAAGATCTAGACAGAACTAGATAAACCCTCAATACTTCAGCACTCGGGCTGTTCCCTATTTAAAACGACGAGACAAGTATACCATCACAAATAACAATGTAAAACATCATCCTGTAAGGGAAAGACATATAAATAACCCTTGATATCATGAAGAAAGCAATGGGCAACATTGCCTCCTTCTGCTGCATTTGAGCGCTCAACAGCGCGGTCATCCGTCATGTACTTCCGGGTAGATTACGAGCTGAAGAGAAATGTTGAACTCCACTATGCTAAAGATTGGATTTTGTCTCCCGAGGCCGCCACAAAGAAATACCGTCTCCTTCACACCTACAGGTAAACACAGGCCAGGAATCAGCTTGCCATGAGATAACGCCTTTCGCCGGCTACACAGAAACTCACGTATATTCATACCTTCTTAGTATGCTTTTACCATTGAATATCATCAGACTCAATAGTCTGGAATTTATACTGTCCATTCTGATCACAATATACACTCAGAAGACGCTTAGCAGGCGCACACATCTGCACAATATTCTTTCTCTTGTCAGGCATACGATCATCCTGTATCAATACATTATAATTCGGCATGCAATTTTTATCTCATTATTTCTCATAAATCCCATTGGCCTTCCACATTATGAGACTCAGTTCGTGTCCTTTACAGACCATCAGGTAAAACAGAATCCAACTTAACTCAAAGATCTTATTTTAACAACGACGTTCTGCAGCTCCTTCAGTCAGCTTCCGTAAAATCATGCGTCATGCAGAAATATCTATACCTGTCTCTCTGAATAACCGAAACGAAATGAACTAATACGTATTGAACATTGTATAAAGATGAACCTGTCAATCTAGCCCTTCTAGCATATAAATATAAGGAAAACTCGGAATATCCTATACTAACATACGTAAATAAACAACAACTAATCCTATCAATCCCTCATTTTCCCAATCATCTAATCATAAAGCAAAATGAAAATAAAATAAACATGTATTATTCTCGTATCCGAAACTATCATAGTAACAAAATTAAACAAACACATGCCGTCAGGCTTACTTTACATGAAGTTAAAAATTCTATCTCCACTGCCCTAGTACCTTAACATAACTTACATATCATGCCATAAATAACACATGCGCCTTACTGTACTTACATGACGACTCTCGAGATACCAGGATAGCAGCTTACATCCCTGCTAATTTAGTCATCTACTCCATGTCAATCACAGTATTAGCATGTGGGAATACACTTCCTTCTTCTACGGTTGTAGCCATCATCTTGCTGGAAATATTCACTGGAACACAGAAGACTTTGATTGACAATATCTTCGCTGCTCAATGATACGAGCCGAAATACCCTTTCCCTTTACAAGATCAGCTAAACACACTGATCTAATTATAATACTCTTCACTTAAAGGGTGAGAATACAGTTTGAAAAGCAGCACACGGTTCGTTACGGAAGTTCCTCACGAAACGCGTCCGTCGCGAAGTAGTGAAACAATAGCACATCTCCACTACACTTGCTACACATCGGTCACTAAGCACCATCTTTATATATTGAAAGTAAACTCTGCCAAAATATACTATTCCATTTACTCAAGAACAGTAAAATCTTCCAACTGCACAATTTAAAATATCATTTAGAACCAGATACTGTTACTGGAATCACGATCACCAATTCAGAGTTTGTGCTTCCGCACTATTCAAGCATTTAACACAGAGTGACGCTCTCCAGAGCTAAGGTTACCGAGGAGGCTTCGGTGGCGCCATACTAATACTGGGGTTCCCGGGTGTCTGAACCAACCACCAATCAGAAAATTCGTCGTATATGATGACACAATATTATTTGTGATATATTCACAAAACACAGCTCAAACACTAGCAAAACGCTTCCACCAATTTTTATATTACATTTCCAAATATATCTGACTTCTGAAACTGTGGAAAACCGATTACCTACAGAAACTGACTTTAGCAACTGAGCACGTTGGTCATTCTGGAATTAAGATTTGGCGCGGTGTAGCCTCCATGTTTCCCAAGTCGTTAATTTCCCATTGGCTGAAATATATTGCTTAGTCAGCATCTACTACACGTGTCGATCCTTGCCAGCGCTTGGTACACCATCCTTTCTCATGGTCATACGGAAATATGAAGCAATGTCCAGCGACTCACTGTCTTGCTCAACATCCGGTATCAACTATCTTGGGATACGATGCTTTAACATGTTATACTGTAACTTTTAGGAATAAATTTTACATATTGGGTCAAATAATATTCTAATTATTATTATGGGCCGGCAGGATACGGCTCAGTAGGATAGCATTTTTGCACTTCTTTGCCTAAATGATCCCACAGGTTCTCTATGGGATTGAGATCTGGACTCTGCGGTGGAGTGAGAAGTCTTCTTGGAGCATTGTACAACAGCCATTCACGGGTTATCATGGCACAATGCTTGGGATCATTGTCCTGTTGGAAGTGGAAGACTCCTCCCAGATGAAGCTTGTGTGCACTGCTGCTTAAATTATGGCGCAACACATCTACAGTATGTACTTCCGGACATCCATAATACCATCAATAAATGCCAGGTTTCCCACTCCATTCGAAGCCATGCAGCCCCAAACCATCACACTCGCTCCTCCGTGTTTTACCGTGGGGATTACACGTTGAGGTTCAAGTTCGGTGTTTCGCTTCCGCCATACCTTGCTGGTCCTATCAGTTCCAAACTGTGTAAACTTCGCTTCATCCGAAAAAAAAAATGTTGTTCCAAAAGTCCATTGTCGTTTCACAACACTCTTTCGTGAACTGTAGGCGCTTCTGTGTATTTCTTTCACTTATAAGTGGCTTCTTTCGTGGACATCTACTGAGCAGGTTCGCACTGCGCAATACATTCCTTATAGTTTGCACACTCACTGTTTTGTTGGACCTTGAAGCTAGTTCTGTAGCAATGGATGCAGCACTCTGGAACGGTTCCTTTCGTGCCGAATGCACAATCATGTTTCCTCCCATACTGTCAGCACTTTTGGACGACCAGATCTGGGTTTGTTTTCTGTTTATCCTCTGTGCTTGTATTTATTAACTATTGAACTCTCCGTAGTATAGCTAATGTCCAGCTGTTTTCCAATTTGACGATAACTTTTACCCTGTCTATACAGTAACACGATATTCTCTCGTTGACTCACTGAAAGTTCTCTCTTCTTTCACCCCATACTAAATAACCTTGTGGCAACGACAGCACAGTGATGACCGATGAGGTAACAACACCTCATGCAGGCACAGCGGCGTAAACCTGTGCGACGACTGGTTTAACCAATCACAAGGACAGTAAATCCGCACTGTACGAATATTTTCTTGGCGGTACGATCTGCCGTCTGTATACAGTATCGTGCCGATCATTACATTTTTAAACGATCTGTATGTTCAGCGTGTATATCTGATGTCTGTCGTTATGCCATTTATAAATCTAACCTCAGCTCGTATGCCGTAATTACGTTCCATCACATTCCATAGGTGTACGAATACTTTCTGTGGCCACTGTACCTTCTCAGGGACGTGATGTGGGGCTCAGGAGTGAGTGGCTTAGATGGTTGATGCACTGACCTTCTAACACCAACTTGGCAGGTTCGATCCTGACTCAGTCAGGTGGTATTTCCAGGTGCCTCGTTCCGGTAGATTGACTGGCGCGTGAAAGAACTCCTGTGTACTAAATCTGGCACTTCGGCGTCTCCAAAAACCTTGAAAGTAGTTAGTGAGACGTAAAACCAATAACATTATTATTATTTTTTTTTATGTGAAGCTGAATTTACCTCGTTCTAGTCCTCTAACCAGTTTTGTGTTCGTGGTACAGCTAAGACCAGACTTAGACTTTCCTTGTAGAATCAACATGGGGACTACGAGTTAGGGATTTTTAGGCTTTTAAACACTGTTTATGCCTGTACTAGATGTAGTATTTATTGTGCACTATATCTTCTGATATGGGTTAGAATAAATTTGTTACTTTCACTAGCCTGTCTTAGGCTGATCGTTGGCTTCGACAATAGGAAAGTGACCGAGGTAAGTGCGATGCTAGTAACACCATTCATTATGCAGCCAGTCCCTGTTATGAATAGTGTGAAAATATCGCTCATACGGTCAGTTGTTGCATGCATATCACATGGGCTTGGCAGACTGATATGTAATAGCAACTACAGGCCCGGTGAGGAAAGCAACGAGAAACTACCTCACTCATCATTTCCCTAGTTTTCTATTACAGCTGTTGGCGGAGCTGTGGAGGATTAAACCAGCATTCCGGCTGAAAACCCAACATAAACTCTGTTCATATTTTCCACACTTTTAAACTTACTCACAAACCTATTTAGCACACACAAAGCAAACAAATGTTAAATCAACATTATTACAGAAATTTTCCGAACGGCTTCAACCGCCTCCAGCCTTGATTCCGTCTCGAATATATTGCGGAAAATCTATCCAAGATACCACACATTGATCAGCCTTTCCATCAACTGATTTAGGTTAGATACAATCGTTTCGCTAAATCTATCTTCCAAATTATTCCAAATATCCTCAATAGGGTTAAGAGCTGGCTTGTTCTGGGTTGAGACGAACTTCCATTTTTAATGACGGCTTACTAAAATCTGAGATACGAGAAACAACGTGTTTCGTAGGAGATTTACACTTGTATCCAATAAATGAAGATACTTTTAATTTCTCATGTTATCTTGAACAATGCAATCAGTCCACTCCTTTTCGTGAAATCAACTTAATGTACGATGTTTTACTATTCTTTCTACATGCTTTCAGCAAATGTTTACCAGTCCTCAGTTGAACAAGGCAAGTTTTACCTTCTGTAGGAGTAAACAGTTCATCCTGCACCAATTTTTAATTTTTTTTGTACAATTTCACTTTTACGTCGCACAGACACAGATAGATCTTGCGGCAGCGATAGGGTAGAAAAGGACTCGGAGTGGAAGGAAATAGACTTTGGGCTTAATAAAGGTGTGGAAATGGGAAACCACGGAAAACGATCTTCAAGGCTGCCGATAGTGGCGTTCGAACCCACTATCCCCCGCATACACGCTGATAGTCTTATTTTTATTTGTAATGCTTCCCGCACTTTTCGGTGATATCTGACATATTCTTGCCATTTCACAAGTTATTTAGTGTATTATAACGTAACATAATGTTCAATTTCTACTGTTTTGAGCTAATAACACCATTAAGTAGCAATCAAAGATTTAATACAGAACAAAGTGAAAAAATAGTTAATTCTTTGTCCTCTGAAGGCACGATAACTCGCTCGATAATTACTTTTCAAAACGTTCGTCAAAGTTCGAATTCGGCAAAAAAGCATGGTGAATATATACAGTGTGGACGGCAAGAATGTAAGCCGAACGATAATTCTCAGTCCCCCGTCATACCCGCCCCCCGCCACATATATTCGCCTAGAGCTTCTTTTTTTTTTTTTTTTTCGTTTTAGAGAATTCTCCCACCATTATCGAATTATCTTTTGCACTAAAACATATCCAGGCACAGGAAGAACTTTCTCTTCGAGTCTCCTCTTTCTACTCTTGGCATATAGGGCTGCTCTGTCCTCAATATACACACCGATGAAGCCTAGCTACCAGAGCTCATAAGTTTTTGATTTTAAATTGCCACAATCACGGTCCAAATCAGCAGAAATTTTTTACCCCAGGAAGATAAAAATTTTAGAAATACAAGATACCTGAGTGCTCTCAAATATTAATTGTCATACACGAACGACGTTATTTTACCCACTGCGATGTTTTAATGACACAACACAGATGTCAGTCTCACTCAAGTGGTCATTTTATTTAAATAAGTGTGTTATTGTAATAGTTCTTTTAATGTCATAAGCCACTTTACGTAGCATTTTAAGTTTAGCCGTAAGTTTAGTCTACTACTTTAAATTTAATTTTCATGTTGAGGACACTAGGGCTGAAGATGCCTACTATATCATAAGCGAAACATGTCCCACTATTTTAAGATAGAAATTTTGATTTTTAATAAATCACAAAGTGTATTGAAAAGGTGGTCTTCTATGAGACAATTCTTTTATGAGCATGTATGAATGTACAATCGTATTTCTGTGGCCAGAATTCTTCATAAACCTTCAGTGAACGTAGCTTATGATCGGAATGGTTCATTTTTTGTGGTTATTTGTTTTGCTTCGCACTGACATAGACGGGTCTTACGGTGACGATGGGATAGGACAGAGTTTGGAATGGAAAGGAAGCAACTGTAGCTTCAATGAAGGTACAGCTGCCAACTAAGTGTTTAGAACCACTATATTCAGAATGTAAGCCAACATCTACACGCCTGGAACCGCGTAGCAAAGTCGCTTGGTGATCACAAGTGTAGCATTCACATAAAACTGCAAACAGGCATCTTATTTCTATGGTATACAGTTCAATTTATCTAATGTGCTAAGGGAACTTCATGGCCATGCCCATTCCCAGGAGTCACATTCCCGACTTACAGACATGAAACGGAACATGTTCTTCCTCTTGGAATAACCACATCTGTACTGCCTCTTGCAGATTTGTTATTATTTCAATCAAAATCTACGGAAATAGTGATTAGTCTTGTGTAATATCGTGTTACAGAACTTCAAAAACCCTTAAATTAAATCCAAGCCAATTAGCAGGAAGTTACTGTGCTAATATCGAGTCCAACTGTCCTCGTAGAAAGTGAAATTAACTCTTGTAAAAACGTGCGCGAAAATCAGGCTTCCTCTCGAATTGAAGGTGTGCTGTGCTGGCCAGTTTAAACGATTTGTCAGTCCTGGGAGCCTCAGCACTCTACGTCACATTATATGTAAATTGGGCTTTCAGCACATTCTAGAATAACCGAGGTACAAATTGCCAGGCTGACACGTTCTGACGGACATTCGGTCTTCAGAATAGCAGGGACGATTTTTTGCAAGTGTCAGGACTTCCAGCATATATGGATGCTGGCTCCTTGGAGTCTCGACTGACGAACATTTGGAATAACTGATTGGTGATTCCCTATTCTAGGACATATCAGTATTCATAAACTATCTCTAAAATATTGGCTTTGTGCTATATATTAGAGAGAGAATAACTCAACCCAGTAAACTATATTTTTCTGAGCCAGTTGGCCGTGCGCTTAGGGTCGCGCAGCTGTAAACTTGTATTCAGGAGATAGTGGGTTAGTATCCCAATGTCGGCGGCCCTGAAGAAGGTTTTCTGTAGTTTTCCACTTTTATACCAGGCAAATGCTAGGGGTGTACCTTAATAAAGGCCACGGCAGCTTCCTTTCCATTCTAGGCCTTTCCTATTCCATTGTCGCCATAAAACCTATCTACGTAGGTGCGACATTAAGCAACCTGTAAAAAAAACTTTTTTTAATGAAATGTCCACATATAATCAATTTTTGACGACTCGAGAAGACGTTATATTCTTATGTAACCACTAGTATAATACCTGTTCAAAAGTGAAGGGGTTTATTGACGGCCTTTAATTTTTCGCATTGGCTGGTTACTTCGCTGAATGGTCAGCGTACTGGACTTCGGTTCAGAGGGCCCTGGGTTCGATTCTCGGTAAGGCTGAAGATTTTAACTCTGTATGTTCGTATTCACTCAACACATCACACTACCACACATCAACCACCACAGGAATACGCAGTAGTGAATAGATTCCTCCATATATAGTTGGCGTCGGTAAACGATTTCGGCCATAAAATAAGGCCAGACTCATATACGACTCCGTTCACATCCGCGATCCCACGAAGGTGTGGGAAACATGTAGTAAAATGAGCAGAAAGGGAATGCATAGCATTGTTATTTCTTGGACGATAATATAAAAGGGTATCATTCTTATGGCTCTTGTTATGAAAAAGACGGGGTTTTCTTGAATAACCTTTAAAGGAAGTATTAACTGGATTGTAAAGAGAAACCTGTACTACGGTTAAATATTATGTAATATTATGTATTATGTGAATATTTTTTCATTTCCAGTCCAAGGCCTCGTTCTTCAATGTGTTGAATAAACATGTTAAAATAGACTTTGAAATTTGCCCTGGTGAATGCAAATTAAAGCTGCCCATAGGTAAATATAAAATCATCAAAGAACCCATGATGTTGAAGGATTGCCCTTGCGCTGTTGATAGCATCAGCAAGGATGATAGGAGACTGTCGTATTTTCAGTGAGAAAATTCTGTAACAAAGGAAAGGACTTCTTTATCAGTTTCTGTATTTCTTCGGAAAATGGTTGGGATCTCCAGGGAAACTGACAGTTACAAAGTATTACTCAACCCTTGCATGCTGCGGGCGATCTGAACGCAAACTTGAAGCTCCCTTGGCCTTTGACATCGTCTCACTCATTTACTTGGATTCTCCTCATTCGGCCCACCTACAGCAGTTATTTCTTTTTTCTAAACCGTCTGGGTTCTCTGGAAAAAGTGTCAATAAAAGGAAGTACGAACTCCTTATGATAATGGAAGAGACTATTCTTTGCAATTTCAATTGGGTATTTGGGACTCCCATAGGAATTGTCTGTCTCCTGGTACTTCCTGTGCCCTTTTGAGTTATACGACCATATGAAATTACAAATATGCTTGTCTGGTGGGAAGGCAAAGGATCTGAATACCTATATGACGGATGAAACACCTAAAACTACACCCGTGAATATTTCTAAAAGGAGATGTACAATTGATACACTGCATGCACAGAATGGCAGTATTCGTACATAAAGTGGCTTGAAAATGTAGCCATGCAGTGATTCCAACATGCTCAGAAAGTGGATTTCGAGCACTAAGTTCAGTTTCCAAATAAATAAACGGTTATTAACCGAGAGTAAATAAAAGTAGAGACCATGACCATCAAAATGGCTTTCATTGTTGGATCCTAGTGTAATCATCATTTCCATGTGCGAGTGCTGTCTGCTCCAGTTGACCGGCCGCTACTATAGTATGTGTGGTTACCTCAGCCGAATGTGTACACGGTTACCAACTGTGTTCAGACTGATGACCATTGGCTACAAGCTTCCTGTCTTCAGCGCAAAGATAGCTGCAATGACGGAGCTGCCACCTGGACGACAGTCCAAAATGCACTTCAAGGATGGATGAATTGATGGACGGACGAACGGATGGACGGGATAGACGAAAGGACGGATGCATGGATGACCTCCTAAGACAATTATTGTTACTATTATTACTTAAAATAACTGCAAGACATTCTCATGCCTATCTCAGCGAATACCAGGTCAACCACCGTTGGTCATAAATTAGAATAAACAGAAGATGACACATAGGGATCTGAGTATCCCAACTACCGTAGCTTCAAACAAGCAGTTTATAATAACCGATCATGGGGGTGCCTCTTGCTTTAAATATTGCTAAAATCACGAGTGTCAGCAGTTGTTACAATCTGGACGACATAGTGTATTCAGTTTGAGTGAAAATGTAACTATTGGGCTTTCTGGTTCCTTGGTGTAACCACTTCATGAACTGAAATATCAGTGAGACCTTCACAGTATCTCCGTATTTAACTATCCTTTATCGAACAACTATTCAAAATCTAGCATTTAAGAGTACATATCAACAAGCTGACATATCCGTTCATCAACAACCTGTGACAAAAAATGATATTGATAGATAACATGTTATATCGCTTACACAATTTTCAAAATCTCCATTTTCATAACAATGGTAATTTTTGTTCTCTCTACTTATGTTTGATCAAACACCTAATAATTCCTTACCAATCATATATGAGTATTTTGGGTATAGTTTCGTGAACGTTTTGTAATTTTGTATGGATTATTATTTATTTAGCTTATATCTAGTACACAATATTATACATACAAATATATAAAAAATAAGAAATTGAAGAAGACACAGCAAAAACACTACACAATCAACCAAGCTCAACCACCAAATAGTCTCATTTTTAGCCCACACAAGAATCTTCCAACGGTCTCCTTGGACATTCGGTGGCGATATATACTGGAAGATATGCTTTCCCTCACCGCATTCGCATTCAGGGGATGATCTCATACCCCACCTTTGTAGCAAAGAGCCACACCGTTCATGAGTGGTGCGAACTCTATTGAGGGGTTTTCTTTGGAGATCATAGCCAGCTGGTTAATCCTGAAAACTAAATAAGGCCTGGTACTAAACAGCAGCCGTTTGTTACACTCCGGTTTCCACTCAAGAAATCCATTACATGACCAACTGATGATGTCTCTGGAAGTTTAAACGAAAGGAGATCTTGATTTCAGACGTCCAAACTTAACAACCAAGTTTTCATGGATGGTAAATATTTTCCTAAACTCACGGACCAAATTAATTATTCTTCCTATTCTTGGAGGTGGCATATAACTCAACACTGGCAACCAAAGAAAAAAGTTGAGTATATTTCTATGGGTACAATATACTGAAGGATGTTGAAAATATATCATTCCCTACATGAAACTATGAAACCAACGCAGACTAACAGATCATATTAAAACATAACTGTGAACTGTCCTCCATGCACAGAGCGGGCTTTGTTTAACATCCGCAAAGCACTACCCTATATCGGGTAATGATTATACAGCCGGAGATGCGACGAAGTATTCCGTGATAGATGAACTCTGTAGTGCACTACACATCCAATCCTTCTCATCAGCAACACTCGTTGATCGTCTAGTGCATATGCATGTGGATCTGGTTGACGCCAGCGCAGAAATCGGCCCATTATATCCCTAATACGAAAGTAATCTCCAAAAAAGTCTCCTACTTTTTTTATAAATACATAGACCTGTTTATTTCTATAACGGTTTGCATCATTTTAACGCTTGAACATTTAGCTATTTTTCTACATAATTACCATTTCGGTCGATGCACTTTTGTAGACGCTGTGACAGTTTCTGTACGCCCATGTCATACCAGCTCGCCGCCATGCTGTTCAGGAAGTTGTGAACCTCATCTTTCACCTCGTCGTCGGTGCTGGCACCCACCTTGCGCACAACTTCCGGTATTTCAACTTTTCCGTTAAAATTCTGTGAGCGGCGCTTCGAGAAACCTCAGAAATGAAGTGCAGAGATCATCCGCGGTGAATCGCCGATTTTCATGCACGATTTGCTCAACCTTCACGTCTGTCTCGACCGAAATTGACTGTCTCCCCTCATTTGTTCTTCCGACCGGCTGCAAACTCTCTACACTACTTACGAACATTTTTGACATCCATGCACTTGGCGGTAACACCCGGGAGCTCCATTCTCAACGGCTGCCAAGCCAAGGCTGAGTGCCTCAGCGCGGCGTGCGCATGTTTATATGCGAGCGCGGGAAAAACTCTTCACAATATTGTCACCAACAGCCACACGAACATAGTTCTGTATTTATAAAAAAAATAGAGGACCTTATTTTTGGGATTACCCTCGTATATTAAACCGGTGACAAATCTGGTTACCTTGAAGGCCAAGGATTCATACTCGCCGCGGGTAAAGCCAGCTTGTTGATGCGAGCTTTGTGGGAAATAATATTAACTTGCTTCATAATGGCACTTGGCAAGCTTCGCAAATATGGCAGGAAATGTGGATGCAAAACTTCATTGACATATCATCATATCATAATCCAAAATACATAACAACAGAAGTAATTAATTCTAAAACTGTATTAATGTTGCAATTAAGACTTTATATAACTTAGTAAAAATTCTTACCTTCTCAAAAAAAAAAATCTTACCGGGCGAGTTGGCCGTGCGCGTAGAGGCGCGCAGCTGTGAGCTTGCATCCGGGAGATAGTAGGTTCGAATCCCAATATCGGCAGCCCTGAAAATGGTTTTCCGTGGTTTCCCATTTTCACACCAGGCAAATGCTGGGGCTGTACCTTAATTAAGGCCACGGCCGCTTCCTTCCAACTCCTAGGCCTTTCCTGTCCCATCGTCGCCATAAGACCTATCTGTGTCGGTGCGACGTAAAGCCCATAGCAAAAAAAAAAAAAAAGCAAAACATCTTCAAAGATTTGCGCCTATACGATGGCTCCGAAATATCTGTAATAAGATGCCAGCAGTAATCGGCAATTACGTTGGACACTGATATCCCTTTTTATCGCCTTTTCATTTCAAACAAGTCCTGGTGGAACCTTTCCCCATGCTCATCACTGACGTCACCAAGGTTCGGTGGAAAGAAATTCAAGTGCGAATGGAGGAAGTGAACTTAAGGGACATGTTGCATCCCAGTGTCTTGTAAGCCGTCAACAAAACTTCCATCATATCTGTGAAATTTTCTGGCATATAGTTCCCCCGAAAATTCGCACAAACCGATTTAAAAGCAATCTAGGCTTTTTCTTAACACGAATGAGAGTCCCTTCGATTACAGAATAAGGTCAGATCGCATATCTGTGGTCCTTTATAGATACCTTCCTTTAGTTTTCCCTCATTCAGTATTTAAAATTTCCCCCTTAAATATTGAAATGCCCTTCTTGATGTATCTCTCGCCTTAACGAAGTTCTTATCAATCCCAGTTTTATATGCAAAAGGAAAAAATGGTGACATGAAACAGTGTCAAGTTTTGAACATATTTTTGCCCTATTACTACACTTTCTGTTGATGACGACTCTCTAATTTCATGATGATTACGCTTATCTTGACTGTCCCACTCACGGAGAAAACAATAAAATATTGTGTATCCTGGCTGAATTCCTGTTGGTTTTAACAAACATGGAAGGTGATCGGGAGTCACAACTGGTGGTAGGTATGTCTACAAAACCGGACGCATTGTATGGTACTGACGAAACAATGGTGGATTCTTGCTTTCTTCTCTACGGCGTCGAACCCTGAAGCGACCATCATCAGCTTTAATGGTGCGGGACTTCTGAGGAAAACAATGTAATGCCAATCCTGAGCCCAATTATTGCGATTTGTTTGCACCATTGTCACCATATCGCACTCGGCGCTAGGGCCAGACGAAAATAGTTCCGAAGACCCTGTGTCTATACGTCAGAATACTATACATTGTGCTCGACTGACTGAGATTCTTTTCATACCTTCACTGTACAATTCTCTCTGCGGATCAGTCGGCCTCCGGATTCCAAGATAGCGGGTTCACACTCGGCAGAAGTAATCAGATGTTTGAAGAGCGGAAGAAAGTCCATTCGACACTCCATGTCGTACGACGTCGACATGTAAAAAGATCTCTGGTGACACATTTGGTGTTCAACCGACCAAGTTCATTAAAATTCAGCAATAGACGCCCAAGAGAGTTTCGGTTTACTGTTCCATCTAGTCGGGATAGGGTAAGCGGGAACGTTGAAATTGACGAGCATGCAGCTAGAAGGTGCCAAATTACATTGCCTGCACACGTTAGCTGAGATCATACGATTATTATTATTATTATTATTATTATTATTATTATTATTATTATTATTATTATTATTATTATTATTATTAAGCCATCGACCGTAGCCGTGTTGAAACATCGGATCCCGTGAGATTTCCGAAGTTAAGCAACATTGGGCGTGGCCAGGAGTTGGATGGGTTGCCACGCGCTGTTGGTGGAGGGGGGGTGTAAGGTAATGGAGGAACGGAAAGGAACTGGCCACCCTACCGCACGTAAACTCCGGCTCAGGAACACCTCTGCGGAGGCTCGGACCTGCCTTCGGGCAGAATAACCGTTACCTACCTATTATTATTATTATTATTATTATTATTATTATTATTATTATTATTATTATTATTATTATTATTATTATTATTATTATTATTATTATTTTACAGCGGAATTAACTCAGGATGGATCTATGAGAGAGTAGTACATGCCATATTATTGCTCTCTTTTTCAATACACTACAACATTTATGTTGCGTGTTGTTTGTTGTTTTAAGGGGCCTAACATCGAAGGTCATCGGCCCAACATTTATGTTTGTTTCGTCTTGAGTTCTATGTTCATTCCGTCATAACCTTCTTCACCATTGTTCCCAACTACTAATGTCCATGTCAACGAAGTAGTATACTACAAAATAAATGAAGTAGTTTCGATATAATTAATATATATGCAGTATACAAAATTAAGTTGGCCATATCTTTAACCATACCACAAACGCAAAATTTTAATTTTGGATGAAGCCTAGTGATGATTGGGATGGACGTCACCGACCAGCATTGAAACTCCACACATATTGTTCATTCCTATAAGAAAATGATCAATTTTATTTAGACAAAATACACCTGAATGGATGCCAGAATGGACAGTGCTTCCTGTTCCTTCTGTTCCTGCTGCTATGCTCGTTCCATCTCGAAATACGTAGGAAATTAGAGACCCAAGTTTATACCTTTGCAAAATTAGTCGTTAAACTAAAATTATGTACCATTTGTGCTACGGTGTTAGTTTTGAATGAATTTCATCTACTAGAAAAAGTGTATTCGAAGTTCATACTTTTCCGGGGTACTAAATTAATGTAACACATCAAAAGGCTATAAATGCTAGACGACTATGGGTTGCAAATTACAATATTTGGAGTTCATTAACGAACTAAGCTATTCAGAAAATTTTTACTTTTATTTAGACAATCAATCACTTGGCAATCTAATTACTCATAAAACAGTGAATTGCTCATAGACACACAATATATCGATTACAATGTTTTCGGACACGCTGATCACGAAAATAACATTAGATTTTTCGTGTCACCTAACATTGTTGAGATATTTGTATCGCATACTATAGCTGGTCTCTCACTTTCTTCGGGAGCGGAAGACGTTGTCTCCCTGTCCCGGCAACTTCTTTATTACAACTCTTAGTTTTTTTACTCTAAAGGAATATTAAACACCCAATTGCCTATTCCGTTTATATGAAAGAAACATATTATGGTATGGAAACAATTCTTAAGGCTTTGAACTATGCAGAACATGGGTGGAAGTTTTGTGCAGATCTAAAATTAATAGGTATGCCAACAGGAATTCAGCCAGGATACACAATATTTTATTGTTTTCTCCGTGAGTGGGACAGTCAAGATAAGCGTAATCATTATGAAATTAGAGAGTCGTCATCAAGAGAAAGTGTAGTAATAGGACAAAAATATGTTCAAAACTTGACACTTTTATGTCACCATTTTTTTTTTCCTTTTGCATATAAAACTGGGATTGATAAGAACTTCGTTAAGGCGAGAGATACATCAAGAAGGGCATTTCAATATTTAAGGGGAAAATTTTAAATATTGAATGAGGGAAAACTAAAGGAAGGTATCTATAAAGGACCACAAATATGCGATCTGACCTTATTCTGTATTCGAGGGGACTCTCATTCGTATTACGGAAAAGCCTAGATTGCTTTTAAATCGGTTTGTGCGAATTTTCGAGGGAACTATATGCCAGAAAATTTCACAAATATGATGGAAGTTTTGCTGAGGGCTTACAAGACACTGGGATGCAACATGTCCCTTAAGTTCACTTCCTCCATTCGGACTTGAATTTCTTTCCACCGAACCTTGGTGACGTCAGTGATGAGCATGGGGAAAGGTTCCACCAGGACTTGTTTGAAATGAAAAGGCGATAAAAAGGGAAATCAGTGTCCAACATAATTGCCGATTACTGCTGGCATCTTATTACAGATATTTCGGAGCCATCGTATAGGCGCAAATCTTTGAAGAATGTTTTTTTTTTTTTTTTTTTTTTTGAGAAAGTAAGAATTTTTACTAAGTTATATAAAGTCATAATTGCAACATCAATGCAGGTTTAGAATTAATTATTTCTGTTGTTTTGTATTTTGGATTATGAATGATTTGGGTTGAAATTGTCTGTCTGTTAGGTCATCAGCCCAGATGCTGGTTGAATCCTCAAATAGCACCACCAAAGGTTATGCGGCTATAAGGAAACCGCAAAAACCAGTGGCAGCACCAAAATGAGGCGTACTAGGCAAGACGAGGAATGAGGTAGTTTCCCATTGCTTTCCTCACTGGGTCATAAAGTGCTATTGCAGCACGACTGACCCTATGAGCAGCACCTTTCATAACACTCAGATGCACCAGTCGTGCTCTGAATGTCATTACTAAGCACCACCCATACCCCCAGCAGCTTCCATATTTTCACAGCCATGGATGAGACTGGGACTTCGGTGGAAGCTACACTTTACTCTGGCCTATGGCAAGAGATGGATACAAAAGTACTGTATCCATCAAGAAATGGCAGCAGGCAAGGGTTGAAATTACACCAATCATAATAATAGAAATAATACAAAACCACAAATGAACAACAGTGAATTATATAGCCCATGCAGTATGTTGCGGAAACTTCAACATTTCCTCTCAAATTACTGTTAGGTGATAGAGAAAAAAGACCTTTAGATTCGAAATCAACATAAGCAAAGTAAATAAAATCGCATATTTTTACTTCTCAGAGCGAAAAAGTGTTTAAATTTGTGTACTGTATTATAAGTCCCCTATCCATACGGTACACTGCATTACATCATACATATCGTATTGATCAGAACAAAAATTACTTACCTTTTCATGAAAGTTCGGAAAATTATACGTTTATTTTTCAAGCAATTGACGCTTATTTCCATAGAAAGTTTATCCCCGGACAGGAAAAGTTATAACATCACCTTTACAGAAGTTTACTTATTCGAAAATACCCTTGGGTGTGCTGTTGATTAAGCGTACGTACTTCATCCTCGTTGTAAAATGCAAATGCTCATCAACATTCCGGCTAGGGAAATCTCACACTCAGAATACTTCAAGTAGAGTCGGACACCCAGGTTAATTTCAAATCCTACTTTCAAGTCCTCTCGTTCCCTCCATTCTTTCTATATGTGCTTCCCGTCTACTCCGTAAAGTACACTGTACATTTTCATTTAACAGGAAATGACTATCAAGTTGTTTGCATTTCGTCGCTCCGATAATTGAGTTCAATCATATTCCTTATCAACCAGAGAGCGAGTGTTTGAACAAGACGTAAGGAAACTAATGGAGGTATCAACAAGTGAGTTCAGATATAGATCCAAACTGTCGTGGGACTTCAATTTAGCTGGATGTTTCTAATTACTAAATGCAATAATTTATTCTACCTAATGTAATAATAATAATAATAAGTCCAGACAAATTCTGAAGTAGTAAAAGCTTGATCTGAGAGAGGTTATTTCGGGAGGGAATAATAGATATCAAAAGACTTACATAAATCCAATTATCTGCCTTATAAATCAAATGTCATACCTTCAACATAGCGAGCGAACATCTAACACATTGTGCTATACATGTGGAATCTTCCAGGAATCATTATGAGACCTGAATAAATGAAAATTTAGTTCGTCGAACACAGTTTCCATATGTTCCTAAATTAATTTTTAGGTGCTCGAGTTGGAAATAAATTATTATCCACTAAACTTTAATTATACAATATTAATTGAATGATTTTTGAAAGTCTTCTTTTGTAGAAAATAATACATGATCGAATGTTGCACATTTCTGGTGAATTTCTTAAATGTGTTCGGCTTGGCTCCAGCAGTGCAGAAAGAGATCTCACGACACTCGGCGCTCCGGATAAGCCGTTCGGTGCTCGGCATTTGTTATTTTGGCTGCTTACAATTCTGAAATCCATTCTGTCGTCTCGAATGCGTTTTCTATAATGTTGAAACAATGTATACACATGACATTTTGCAAAAGAAATACTTTCTTTCATAGTTCTTCGCAGCACATTTTCTTCACGTGTTCACTAATTAATTTGTTTTTCAGAAAACTTGTTGAGCTCACAGAGACACATCAAACGACGCCTCACACGACGTGCTATCACAATGAAGTGTGGGATGGGGCTCTATTTCAATACCTCAAGTCGTTAACACCGCGCTTAGGGCTCTCTGAAGACTAGGTATGCTCGCCCGCCATTATGGTTCATTCCTGCGCTAGGTTGGAAAGGCAGTTGACCGCCGCAGCCTTGTATATCCCTCTTTCCTTACTCTTCTCCACGCTAGAAAATAATGCTAAACATACTGTAAAAATACTCACTCAGTATTACTCAAACGGTTACTCAATATAAATGTTAGCGTATTTCGTACATTATTGTGTAATTTTTACTCGAGACGGTGATTGTAAAAGCAAGGTCGTTGATAATTTTCCTTTTGACAAACAAACTATGCATGTACTCTCAATGGGGAAATATTAGAAAAATAGCTTACTAATAAATACCTTTTATTTTTAATTATTATATTATTGATAGGTAGAATAGGTTGTTCGTAAGCTACACGCCGCAGTACCGTCAAATGAAGTGAGGGACACCGTTATTTGATATAGGCTACTGCCATTCTTAAATTGTTGAATTTGACGTGGTAATCGGTCAGTGTCGAAGATATATAAATTGTGATAGAAGATTTTGATACCATATGATCACACCTGGTATTTCATACTTGCCTGAAATTGATTCAGCGCTATTTTCAATGTTGTCGAAATAACAAGAAAAATATACTTCGAACAAAAATAACGCTGAAATGTGATGCACGAAGACGATCACACCCAAGTAACCGGGATTCTTTAAACTTATTTCTTTCATTTAAAATTTAGTCCATTTCCTTATTTACCAGTATTTTAAAAAGACATTCTGTGTGCAAAATATAGTTACTTAATTTTTGGTGAGTGTTATGAATCTCACCAGCTTATGCAGTTGTAATGAAAGGATTTTAGTTTATACAACCGGACATTCATGAAGCAGATGATATGTTATTATAAATTACATTCAGGAAGAAAATAGGAATAGAGTAACTACTTCTATAGCTGTATATTCTCTTCCAACCTGAAGTATTGCACTGATAATCAGTTATCAGTGACTTGTAAGGGGAGTGACCCATGAGCTGTGGAGAATATTGAAAATTTTTTACTTTGGCAAATTTAATCACAAAGTTTACACAAGGAGTAATTTTAATACCACCTATTAAAATTACTCCTTGTATAAACTTAGTGATTAGCTATTTTCAATACGGAATAATGACGAGTTTAATGGTTTGTAATTTGGCAAAGTTAACAGCACTTATTTTTATAGAGATTCCTCTGGTTTGAGGAGAAGTATGATTTATCAACACGACTCACCTTATTAAACTTACAAGGATTGCAACATTGCTTAACTTGCTCAGGCAGCACATTTGAAGTAATCTTTTACAAATTTACAGTCTCCTTTTATTACAGTATTTACAAAACATAATATTTCATTCCGTGTTTACATTTTTCTCTTCTTTTCCGAAACAGTCCCATACATTTTACATCGTTTCCGTACATTATTGTTGAAGTCCACAACCGCATAAGATCGAATTTTGAAGAAGTGCCTAGGATTATTTTTTCTTTTAAATTACAGCACATTGGAGAACATGTACTGGTACATTTATCATTCCAAATTTTCTCCATTACAAGATTGGCACCATTTTGCATTATATAATGCTTATCGATGGCTTTCTTTAAAAACCTCGTAGGTCCGAATACTCTTCCTATCCATTATATTCCTTAAGACTGGTCACGCCTCCCAGTCCCATATTTATAAGCAGTCGAAAAGAATAATTTTCGTTATGTTCATTTTCCACTGCCAATTTTTAAAGGAAAATGAACCTTAAATACATTATACTGTAGGAGTGTGTAAATTTGCCATGCAATCAACATCCCTACAATACGGTACGTTAAGGTCCAATTTCCTTTAGACATTAGCAAAGACAAATGAACACGGCGAAAATTATTCTGATGGACTGCATACAAATATATGACCGGGAGGCGTGGTCAGTCTTAAGGGATATAATAGGTAGGAAGAAGATTTGGACATACGAGGTTTTAAAAGAAAGCCATCGTTATAGTCCCTATATAAGACCTCACAGTTACAAATGAATTTCGCAACTTCACAATTTGTTATCTTTAGACCACCCAAATTAAAAAAATATATATATATACGAATGTTTCAGAGCTTGAGTCAGAAAGCTCTTAGTTTAAAACCTGTCTGCATTTAGACCTACCACAGATCTTGGTTTCAATAATGCATTTGTTGTACTACCACCAATGTTAAACAAATTATTTCTGTCATATCAAGTTAGTTTTGACAAATATTGTAACTGTGGTGTTTGGATGTTGAACTCCTGTTGCCGGACTTAGGGGGCAGAACTGAATATTGAATGATCAATGTGACTGAATTAAGGGGTGTAGTAATGTCAGCGGGAGCTGGATGCACGTTTAAGTCAGCAGTTGAAGTAGCAAGTGTAGCGGAGGCAGTGGAGGCATAATGCAGATCAGAAGGGAATCTAAACAACTTGCATCCTGCAGTACAGACATTACCACAATTCGGTTCAGAACAACCCCCCATTATGTACGAAATATCCACACAAATATAGAACTACTCTGTCCATGCACGCGGTGATTAAAAGCAACACGTTCAATGTGACGAAGCGAATGCTCGTAGGAGAAAATGGAATTTGATCACATGGCCCATTGCGCATGTATGAACCAAAATGGCGGCTAAGCATACCCATCTTATAGAGCCTTAACCGCGCTCAGACTCTTGTTGATGAGTAAAATGCTCCTTCCTCTTTAAAATGAGACAATGAACACTGTCGTTGCACGCGTTGTCTAGAAATTATTTAAAACTTACATGTTTTTGTAATGATCACCAACCTAATCATCAAACAATCACCACTGTTCTGCAGTCGCCTAGGTGGCAGGTTCTCTGTATGTTGTTTATCTAGACCTTCCTTAATTGCAAATAATTTGGAAGTTTATTTAACTTATCACTTTATAAATTATTCCAATCACTAACTCTCTTCCTATAAACGAATATTTTCCCCAATTTGTCGTCTTGAATTCCAACTTTAATTTAAAATTGTGATCCTTCCTACTTTTAAAACACCAAACTTATTCGTCTACTGAGGTCATTACATGCCATCTCTCCACTGACAGCTCGGAACATACCACTTAGTCGAGCTAGTCATCTCCTTTCACCCAAACCGGGCGAGAAGGCCGTGCGGTTAGGGGCGCGGAGCTTTGAGCTTGTATCCGGGAGATAGTAGATTCGAATAATAATAATAAGAAGAAGAAGAAGAAGAAGAAGAATAGTACGCAATTGCTGGTCAGACCTAGTGTTAACAGTGCATCATGTCTTCATGTATGCGCTAGAACAGTTTTGTTACTTTCAAAGTGTCACATTCTTATCCTTGGCTTTGACAATATGAACGTGACTGTGGTATGAGCTATGCTAGTAATGCCATTCCGTACGCTGCTAGTCCATGTTGTGAAAGGTGTGAAAATGTTGCTCATAGAGTTGGCTGGTGCGTGCATTTCTGTGAGCTTCGCAGACTTGCATATTTTTCTTTTCTTTCCTTTCTTCCTTTTGTTAAGAAGGAAGCCATACTTTCCATTGTCGGCTCAGTTAAATTAAATTAATTAAAGCCTCCGTGGCTCAGGTGGCAGCGCACCGGCCTCTCACCGCTGAGTTCAGTGGTACAAATCTCGGTCACTCCATGTGACATTTGTGCTGGACAAAGCGAAGGCGAGACAGGTTTTTCTCCGGGTACTCCGATTTTCCCTGTTGTACTTCTTTCCAGTAACACTCTCCAATATCATTTCATTCCATCTGCCGTTCATTAATCATTGCCCCAGAGGCTTCGGCAGCCGGCACAATTCCTACATTCGCCGCTAGATGGGGGCTTCATTCATTCCATTCACGAGCCGGTCGAATGACTTGAAACAGGCTGTAGATTTTCATTTCACTATAACATACTTGGAAATACACATCATTAATAAAGGAATAATAATAATAATAATAATAATAATAATAATAATAATAATAATAATAATAATAATAATTGAGTTTAATATTGTTTAATAATCATTCCTTGTATAATAATGTGCGTTTTTTACAGGTACGTTATATTGTAATATTTAAATTTAACTTGTGTGTTCGACAGATTTGAAAGTTTTAAGTTGCATTTTTATACTGATGTATAATAGCAACTCCTGGCTCAGTGAGGAAAGCAACGGAAATCTGCCTCACTCGTCATTCTCCTAGTACGCCATCAATGACAGCTAATGCTGGAGCTTTTGAGAATTCAACCACCCTTCGGGCTGAGGAATGAAAATTCAACCTCCATACAAAGTAATGATAACAATAGCGACAAAAATGAAAAGGAGGATTTGTCTTCAAACAACTTGATTTCACTAGGGAAACACGTCTTACTCGAGTTTTCTATCGATAAGATCAAGGGAATCATGTCTCTTGACCATCACTGTAGAAGACAGAAGTTACGAGGAGACATGAAAGATATTGAAGAGTTTCGGCTTGAAAGTCCGGTGGGAAATCTCTCTGCCATGTAAGCTCGTATGTGGCCTCCAATTTCGTGACCGTATTGCCTCAGTCAAGCGTACATTTCATGCAGAGTACGTGCACTCGGGCTACAGATTGTATCGGATAATCAATACTCTTTATATCAAGCATAGAGTCGTTCATTAATTACTCATGACAGATATCGCATTTGTTTCTTCTCTGGCTTGTTCATTACCATGTCCATGAAAGTGTTACAGTTCTCCGCGTTCAATCCACGGTGAATATTCGTTCTCGAAACAAAGGAAATCCATCCCCGTACAGTCCGTGAAGGCTCTCAGTGGACTAGCTTCCACAGTTCAAACTCTCGGCATTTAGTGGAATAAAATGGTTAACTCTCTACTCGACAACCCTGACCTCATGAATTAACCTCGCCACTCAGTTTACGTGTAGGCTGAATAAATGTCAGGGCCATTTGCCTCTCCATAAGTGGAAATTTATTTTTCAAAATTGTCGGGCTGAGTGACTCAGACGGTTGAGGCTCTGGCCTTCTGACCCCAACTTGGTAAGTTCGATCCTGGCTCAGTCCGGTGGTATTAGAAGGTGCTCCTGTCGGTAGATTTACTAGCACGAGAAATAACTCCTGCGGGACTAAATTCCGGCACCTGAGCGTCTCTAAAACCGTAGTTTGTGTGACGTAAAGAAAATAAGATTATTATTTTTGTTTAGGGCCATTACACACCACGTCAAGTAACTATAGAGTAAGTCATTTCTGGAAGCCTATTTTGCAGCCCAAAAACGTAGCATTTTTTCCCTGGCCGCCTGTCTTCTCTCTTCTGTCCAGTCGCTTTTGTGCTTTTGCTCGTCCGGAAGCCCTTAAAGTTGTTGATCACTGATCTGAATTTTGATCGGTTAGAGATGTCTTACTGATTCAGTCCTTTGCTCTTGACGTCCTTCCATACTTCTTTGAACCATTTATGCGAAACTATGATTATTATTATTATTATTATTATTATTATTATTATTATTATTATTATTATTATTATGTCTGGCTCCATGGCTAAATGGTTAGTGTGCTGGCCTTTTGTCTCAGGGGATCCCTGGTTCGATTCCCGGCAGGGTCGGGAATTTTAACCATAATAGGTTAATTCCTCTGGCACGCGGACTGAGTGTGTCGTCTTCATCATCATTTCATCCTCATCACGACGCGAAGGTACCCTACGGGCGTCAAATCGAAATACCTGCACCTGGCGAGCCAAAATCCTTGAACACATCCCGGCGCTAAAAGCCATACGCATTTCATTTTATTATTATTATTATTATTATTATTATTATTATTATTATTATTATTATTAATATTTTTATTATTATTATTATTATCATTATTATTTTTATTATTTAAATTTTCAACTTCCTGACGAAGCAAAGTCTTGCACGATTTAACCACCTCGGTCAGGCAGCTTCTTTTCTTTTACTTTTTGGCAAGTTTTCATTCCACTCCTGAAGTGGAAGCGAACCACCTAGAAAGTACGTCTTCTCTCTGGCCAGGAGATTCATGTGGGTTAAAGCCGGAGTGAGGGATTTAGGAGTTGGATAAGGTATGTGTGGAAATTAGGAGATAGAAGGGGTTTTACCTATTGGCTAATCAAATGTTTTTATGTTTTTATTCTGTGTAATTTTATTTATTCTGTATTTTTTTATTAATATTCGTAGTTTGGGATATTTACAATTTAAGTTTTATCAAAATGTTCTACATAATAAATATTTCTTTTTAAGTGTATTTTTATATTGTTTATTTGCAATGTTTCCCATATCAGTTGTTGTTGCGGATCATTTTTTTTGTTTGTTTATTGTGTGAGATGGGAGGATAATAGGGTTTAGGGCGGTCCATCATAGATCACAGTGGGGAAAGGGAGCGGTAAAGATGTAGAGGAGTTTGGTTAAAATTCGGGGAGGGGGATGTAAATCACTTAGCTTCCTTCGTACTCCCCAATTAGGCTAAAGAAATCAAATAAAGTGTCATTTCCTCGAATACCGCACTCCATACACGAATACGTTTCTGTTCACTAGAAAAAATACTAATAGACTATGCATATTCATGTGGGTGCTCCGTAGTCGAGACGGTAAAGGCGTACTCAGCTCCCTTAGAAGAAGGAGAGTTCAAATCCCTGCCAGAGAGTTAAAAAAATTAGAAAGGAAACTTCCACATCTAGAGAACCTTATAGTTCCGGGGTTCGCTCAGCATACACCTCAAATAAATAAATAAATAAATAAATAAATAAATAAATAAATAAATAAATAAATAAATAAATAAATAAATAAATAAGTAAACAAATCAAATAATAATGACATTAATAATAACTGTACGGCCTCAACTACACTACCGCTCATTAATGTCAATACACCCTGGTATATGAGATTTAAAACACAAATCTAACGTTATTTCTAACAAAAGATAATTATATTAACTTACACATATATAATACAATCATAATCATTATATTTTACTTTCATCAAAGTCTCCTCCTTTGGATTTAATGACTGCCTCACAAACTCGAGGCAAGCGGTCAATCAGTTTCTGTAGGTATCATGAATCTATATGATTCCACACATCCTTAACACTATTCCAGAGGTAATCCTTGCTGGATATATTAACTTCCCTGATACGTATGTCCACTTCATCCCAGACCATTACAATGGGATTACAATCGGGCCTTTGGGACGGCCATACCATATCTTTCAGTACTTTCTGTTTTTCCTTTAATGCAATGTAGTTCGTACAGTATGCCGACCGATGTTTTGGGTCATTATCCTGTTGTAAGGTGAACCGTTTCCCTATTAAACGCAATCCACTTGGTACTGAATGATACTGAAGTATGCGGTGGTACTGCTTCTGATACATACATCCTTCTATTTTCATAATGTCGCCAACTCTATCTCCGGCAAAACATCCCCAAACCATAATAGAACCTCCTCCGTGTATAACTGTAGGTAGAACACACTGCTGGGCTACCCTTTCCCCTACAAATCGGCGAACAAATATTCTCCTTCTGGTTCAAAAAATCTCGAACTTCGATTCATCGGTGAATAACACCTTCGTCCACTTTTCCGATGTCCAATTACGATGTTTTCTAGCCCATTCAAGTCTCTTCTGTTTATTTATGGGCCTTATCTACAGAGAACGAGATGTCAATTATTGGGTGTATTGAAATTAATGAGCGGTAGTGTACATAGTGCAGGTATTTTAATTTGACGCCCTCCGGCTGCTTGCTCGTCAATTTCGACGTTCCGTTTTACTCTAGACCTACATTGTTTTGCTAGTGGCTTTACGTCGCACCGACACAGATAGGTCTTATGGCGACGATGGGGTAGGAAAGGCGTAGGAGTTGGAAGGAAGCGGCCGTGGCCTTAAATAAGGTACAGCCCCAGCATTTGCCTGGTGTTAAAATGGGGAAAATACTGAAAAACTTCTCGAACACTGCCAACAGTGAGGTTCAAACCCACTATCTTCCGGATGCAAGCTCACAGCTGCGCGTCCCTAACCGCACGGCCAACTCGCCCGGCAAACCTAATACCATCGGGGTTGGAAAGAAACAAGAGTGGACAAACGGAGGTCGGGTAGGAAAGAGAAACGTGAGGAGCCTACCACAAGGAAGTGGAAGAAACGCTAGACTCAGCTGGGGAACCGTGATCACCAATCCACGCTCCCAAGTTGAGGATATCTGGTCCCCATTTTATTAGCTTCTTACAACAGGCAGGGGATTACGTGGAATTATTCAACCACCCCCACCCACAAGGGACAATGAAGTAGTAGTAAATTTGTGTTAAAATTCGTATCAAGAAATTGATAACAATTCTATCTCATTCCTAGCGTATGCAGGAAATTCCTTTCACAATTGTAACCTTAATTAACTACCTCACAATTCAAGAAATGTAATTAAGATTAAAATGCGATATACCAGTGTATGACGTCACATAATTCTCTGTACAGTTACTGTATTACCTAAGTTGTTAACTAATCCCTGCTCTGTTTGACACATCACATTATTAACAGTTGCAAGAGGACAATAATGTATAAGTTATACAGTAACATGCTGTTTTTCCAATGCAATCCCAAGATGTTGGATTTGACAGTTTAAGTTAGAATGCTCCTGTTTCTTTTTTTTTCTGTCAGCGTTCCTTTCTGCACAAGTCTAATTTGTTTGCGAGAATTTTTATAACAATTTATTTAAAATTAATACTGTAACAACCCATCAAACACACCTTCCCTAAGTGAAAACGGGGGTTCAGACTGGATGGAATTAATGATGATAAGGTTAAATTTAAAACCTTGGATCGAGTCTCTGTGGTCTGCGTGAAATGACTAAACTTTAGCGACTACACCCAACGGCTTCTCTGAAATAAACTTTCCATGGCTCATCCCGAGGATGTTCGAGGTCAGAGGGAGCTTAAGGCAGGACGCCCTTTCTGACGACACGTGTTTTTAACAGAAAATTCTATCCTAGAATCCATCAGGATTTGAAGCTCAACGTCGGGGTGACAAACAAATGCCTTACTTAGCTACTGAACTAATCACTGCCCCAGCAATTTCCCTAAATTAAACATACTTTCTCCTCTTTATCTCAGATATTTTATGATCACCAACGGTTTAAGTTTGGATAACCTATTTGACGTCACGTAACGTATCAGATGCCGATTATACTTTAGAAACGACAGACATACGAATCTCTGCCAAATAAGTGGAATAGAACAGCCTAGTCTCGGCAGTAATCACGCTCCTCGATAGGTTTCCTTACATGTACGTGTTAAGGCAGTTATCCTACTGTACGATAAATCAATACCCATTGACCTGAATACTTCCAGCTGTGGATAGGTAGCAATAATCACCATTCTCCTATTACTAAGAAACAGGACAAAGGTGTGGAGTACTTGATTTTTATTATTACTATTATTAACCTTTATTTGGCATTGATCATACGCTTGGAAAATAGTAATCTAAAGCATTACATAAAAAACAGCATCAAATATCAGGGTTGCAATGCTGTCTAAACGGCGCACTAGCCGCCAGCGTCTTGGAAAGGCGTAGCAATCGAACTGATGAGCCCACTGCTACACTGCAATCATGTCTTAAATCACTGCAATGAAAGTGCTCACTATTACATTGAGATACTACTTGATATTTATTCTCACGTTACTTTATTGTTTTCTCGCTTAATACAACAATCACTCACTCACACCGCCACATATTATACACCCAGAAGACGATGACCATCAAATCCCACCGTCATACCGACTGTAAAATGTCTCGTGACCAGGCGAGGTGCTACGACTGCGAAGGGAACCATGCCGCCTCCTTCCCTGGGTGCTCTTTCATCAAGCGAGCCATCAGGGCACACTACAGGCGTGCAAGGCACCTAACTAACTGTGTTCCACCACCATATTTCAACCATCCCACTCCTTCGCCGCCCCTCTCAACTGCTCGCCCTACCATCCAAGACACCTCCCCCTCATTCAATTACTTCTCAGTCTTCTGGCCCCGCAAACTACTCCTTTCGTCCCTGCCATGCCATCCCGACAGCTAATTGTTCCTTAACTCAACATGCATTATCGCCTTGCTCTTCTAAACCTGCAAAAATTGCCTTCTTCTTTTCGCACGATGTCTCCCAACCTTTCCCACTAGCACTAGTCTAATTAAATAACTAACAGCAAAGCGAAGAAGGGGTTTACATTTTTCTGACTGGTGAACTTTTTATGAAGCATTGAGTGACATCGTGGTCGGGGTCAACAGCAAGGATAGAATAGTGCTAATGGGCGATTTCAATGCGAGAGTTGGGAATAGAACTGAAGGATACGAAAGGGTAATTGGTAAATGTGGGAAAGATATGGAAGCTAACGGTAATGGGAAGCGTTTGCTGGACTTCTGTGCTGGTACGGATTTCGCTGTTACGAATACATTCTTCAAGCATAACGCTATTCACTGCTACACATGGGAGGCTAGGGGTACCAGATCCATAATAGACTATATCTTAACAGACTTCGAATTCAGGAAATCTGTTAGGAATGTACGAGTTTTCCGGGGATTTTTCGATGATAGAGGCCACTATCTGATCTGTAGTGAACTAAGTATCTCTAGGCCTAGGATAGAGAAAGTGAAATCTGTGTGCAAACGAATAAGGGTAGAAAATCTCCAGGACGAGGAAATTAGACAGAAGTACATGGATATGATTAGTGAGAAGTTTCAAACAGCAGACAGTAAGCAGGTTCAGGATATAGAAAGGGAATGGGTGGCATACAGGGATGCTGTAGTAGAAACAGCAAGGGAATGCCTAGGAACAACTGTGTGTAAAGATGGGAAAAGGCGAACATCTTGGTGGAATGATGAAGTGAGAGCAGCTTGTGAACGTAAAAAGAAGGCTTATCAGAAATGGCTCCAAACAAGGGCCGAGGCAGACAGGGATTTGTACGTAGATGAAAGAAACAGAGCGAAACAAATAGTTGTTGAATCCAAAAAGAAGTCATGGGAAGATTTTGGTAACAACCTGGAAAGGCTAGGTCAAGCAGCAGGGAAACCTTTCTGGACAGTAATAAAGAATCTTAGGAAGGGAGGGAAAAAGGAAATGAACAGTCTTTTGAGTAATAATAGATCCCAGGGAATCACTGGAGAGGTGGAGGGAATATTTTGAACATAATCTCAATGTAAAAGGAAATCATCCTGGTGGTGTTGCGAACAGCCAAGCTCATGAGGAGGAGGAAAATGATGTTGGTGAAATTATACTACAGGAAGTGGAAAGGATGGTCAATAAACTCCATTGTTATAAATCAGCAGGAATAGATGAAATTAGACCTGAAATGGTGAAGTATAGTGGAAAGGCAGGGATGAAATGGCTTCATAGAGTAGTAATATTAGCATGGAGTGTTGATAAGGTTCCTTCAGATAGGACAAAAGCAATAATTGCACCTATCTATAAGCAAGGGAACAGGAAGAATTGCAACAACTATCGAGGTATCTCATTGATTAGTATACCAGGCAAAGTATTCACTGGCATCTTGGAAGGGAGGGTGCGATCAGTCGTTGAGAGGAAGTTGGATGAAACCCAGTGTGGTTTCAGACCACAAAGAGGCTGTCAGGATCAGATTTTCAGTATGCGCCAGGTAATTGAAAAATGCTGTGAGAGGAATAGGCAGTTGTGTTTATGTTTCGTAGATCTAGAGAAAGCATACGACAGGGTACCGAGGGAGAAGATGTTCGCTATACTACGGGACTATGGAATTAAAGGTAGATTATTAAAATCAATCAAAAGTATTTATGTTGACAATTGGGCTTCAGTGAGAATTGATGGTAGAATGAGTTCTTGGTTCAGGGTACTTACAGGGGTTAGACAAGGCTGTAATCTTTCACCTTTGCTGTTCGTAGTTTACATGGATCATCTGCTGAAAGGTATAAAATGGCAGGGAGGGATTCAGTTAGGTGGAAATGTAGTAAGCAGTCTGGCCTAAGCTGACGACTTGGTCTTAATGGCAGATTGTGCCGAAAGCCTGCAATGTAATATCTTGTAACTTGAAAATAGGTGCAATGAGTATGGTATGAAAATTAGCCTCTCGAAGACTAAATTAATGTCAGTAGGTAAGAAATTCAACAGAATTGAATGTCAGATTTGTGATACAAAGCTAGAACAGGTCGATAATTTCAAGTATTTAGGTTGTGTATTCTCCCAGGATGGTAATATAGTAAGTGAGATTGAATCAAGTTGTCGTAAAGCTAATGCAGTGAGCTCGCAATTGCGATCAACAGTATTCTGTAAGAAGGAAGTCAGCTCCCAGACGAAACTATCGTTACATCGGTCTGTTTTCAGACCAACTTTGCTTTAGGGGAGCGAAAGCTGGGTGGACTCAGGATATCTTATTCATTAGTTAGAAGTAACAGACATGAAAGTAGCAAGAATGATTGCTGGTACAAACAGGTGGGAACAATGGCAGGATGGTACTCGGAATGAGGAGATAAAGGCTAAATTAGGAATGAACTCGATGGATGAAGCTGTACGCATAAACCGGCTTCGGTGGTGGGGTCATGTGAAGCGAATGGAGGAGGATAGGTTACCTAGGAGAATAATGGACCCTATTATGGAGGGTAAGAGAAGTAGAGGTAGACCAAGACGACGATGGTTAGACTCGGTTTCTAACGATTTAAAGATAAGGGGTATAGAACTAAATGAGGCCACAACACTACTTGAAAATCGAGGATTGTGGCGACGTTTAGTAAATTCACAGAGGCTTGCAGACTGAACGCTGAAAGGCATAACAGTCTATAATGATAATGTATGTATGTATGTATGTATGTGAACTTGTTCGCCATGACAGAGCAGGTTTTTCCCCCGCTATGTGTACGTGCTGGTGCTGATGCGAGTTTTTCGCACTTCGCTGCAACCGATGAGTAGAGAGGCCTAGTGTTCGCCTCGGGACTCGCACTTACGAGCAATCAACAACAACAAAAAGAAAAGACCATCAAATGGCGAAAGTGGTGAGTAATCATATTGGTAGCTGTTGTTTCTGTTTATTCGCCTAAGATATCGTCATCGCCCAGGTCTTTGAAATAATGGTCAGTGTGGTGTGGTTCATAGGCCCCACGATCGGTTTGGATCGGGAACTTAAACTGCTTATATTAATACACATGCATTCATCTACCACACTACCAATCACTGCAGAAACTTGTAAATAATGATTACATCCCACCAAATGGGTTTGGTACCAGAAATAGCATCTGGCCGTAAACCCTGGTCACATCCACATGGAGTATGGATCCCAACAGTTTGGAAATTAAATCCAGGGAGAAGATTTCGTCTCTCTCGTCAGTCCGGCTATTTTTTCCATGTTGGAGTTCCAGTTGTTAATTGCGTAGCTGCAATGTCTGAGCTGATCTTAAGATTAAAAAGGGAGCATATGTAGGCTTGATAATGCCACAGCATTTTACTGGAACTGAAATAATAATTTACAGATAAGAATTGTAGTTGTCGCAATAGATGTTATGCTTGATTTCGGACATAGGAGTTAGCATCCATATGTGCTTAATATATGGGTACCGAGCAGAATGGTTGCGTGGTATGCTTTTTGTAGATGTAAGCTCGCATTCGGGAGATTCGAACCCCAACATCGACAACCCCGAGGATGGTTTTCAGTGATTCCTAATTTTCACATCAGGTAAATGCTGGGACTGTATTTTCAATGTCACGGACAGTTCCTTCCCAGTCCTAGTCCTTTACTATCCCATTGTCGCCTAAAACCTATCGAAGCCAGTTTTTACTTTCAACCACTAACCAAAAATATGTGAGTGAAATATTTAGAAGTTTGATTCTTTATAGTATGTCAAAGATTTTGAAACTGAGACCGATCTGAGATATTATTTTGAAAACCTAGAAAAATATCCATTTGCCGCAATTGCGTGTCGTTTATACTAGGCGAGGGAAGAAACAAAACATATATTTAAGGTTTCGTCACGCATGAGATTCAACCACCATGCTGCTATAGGTACATCCTATGCCATACGCTAAGCAGCACATGAAGTCGAAAATATTAGCGGAAGAGAAAAGGAAGTATATGCTTCCATTGGGTAGGAGGACTATGTGAATATTTTATATCTCGAAATATTCCGTGTTCTATACCGTTAGACTAGGTTTATGACATGACAGTTTATATTAGGTCACTCCTGTGTTTCTCCGGGCCCGCGGTGTGGGGGGTAGCGTGGCTGTCTGTTACCCAGAGACCCCGGTTCGATTCCCAGCCAGATCAGGAATTTTACCTACATCTGAAGACTGGTTAGAGGTCCAATCAGCCTACGAGATTACAACTGAGGAGGCCTCTGACGGTGAGATAGCTGCCCCTATCTAGAAAGCCAAGAATAACAACCTTGAGGATTCGTCGTGCTGACCTCACGACACCTCGTAATCTGCAGGCCTTCGGGCTGAGCGACTGTCGGTTCGTAGGCCCTGGCCCTCCGGGGCTGTTGCGCCATGGAGTTTGGTTTGACTCCTATATTTCGCTGACAGCGCTGCTTTGTGTACTAGTCTAATTTGCTTGCGAGAACATGTATAAAAAGAAGAATGCTTAAAAATAAACATTCTGGCCATTCTGTGGAATATATGATGATCCTGAGATCCAAGTTAAATTCTACTATGCGAGGCTCCTAACGTTCTACTATGAATTTGGAGATCGACATACAATAAAGTTATCTATTCATGAACCAACTTGTGCCTCTAACTTTTCCATCTGTCTTAGAGTTAAGACTCCGAGCTCAGCACGCAGTATGCACGTGAATATAACAGTTCCTTCTCTAGTGATGACATTCATTAATAGAAAACTGGAAAAAACATTCAAGAGACAAATTTAATTTCACTACCGTGTGTTGGACATAACCGCTTAATGGAATTTTGTTAGTTCATTCCACAAATAGTCGTTTGTATTCTCCCTCTGTAACAATGTCATAATATTGGTAAATTAAACACACATCATTCGATAGTTAACCATAAATTAGTCAACACTCATAACCGATAACTATCTCAATTAAATTCTGACCTGATGTAATACTTAATTTGCATTTACATTATGTGACATCTGATAGCACAGCTCAGCTCTGCCTGGACAGTTAACTGTCAGGAAACATCAGGTTCACACTTTATTACTGGCAGCTGTTCCTCTGAATGTAAACTGATAGAAGATTGCTCGCATTAAATTTAGAAAAAAAAATCTATTTCATATTTTGTAACCCGACGTGAACCACCAAATATTTTGTGACTATAAAATTCGAAAGTGTGCCGCTGTAAAGTTATCTAATAATATTGTTATTGGCTTTACGTCCCACTAACTACTTTTGTGGTTTTTAGGAGACGCCGAGGTGCCTGAATTTAGTCCCGAAGGACCCCCTCTTTACGTGCCAGTAAATCTAGCGACACGAGGCTGAAGTATTTGAGCACTTTCAAATACCACCGGGACTGAGCCTGGCGTTACATTATCGTTGTTGAACTTAATCAAATAGTATAATAAAAATTAAGGTTTTAAGGCCTGTCTTTCGTTAAAATAGTGCGACTATTATCATATTATTGTTTAATAATTTGTTTCTATTTGCTGTGAAAAATTCCCAAATATTCTTAGGAAAACATTTAAATAGTTAATATGGAATTAAAGTGAATCATGCTCTACAAATTAAATACAAAGTTGGCCTACTTTGACAGCAAGTAATATTTAATTTGCATTTATTTTGCATGGCATGCGATAGTTCAATCTGGGAAGTTATATGACAGAAAATACCCGGTCGATAAACTACGGATGACAATTGCCTTTCTGAACGTGATTGCAGTTTAAATATCATTAATGATCATTGAAGATTGTCAGTTTCAGTTGTAAATTATTTTGTGTTTACGATAATTACGTGTACAAGAATCAAGTGCACTACACTAAGTCTTTATGGATTAGCAAGGAAATCCATCACTTATTGGTCGTTTTATACGTATGCCCTACAGCAGTCAGACTATCGTGCATAAAAGTAGCAGCCTCATTCTGAACGGTTCGTAAATTACAATTAAGTAGCCCAGTTTCGATACTAATCATCCAGTATTTTACTGATTTTACAAAAGAGGCGAAAAACGGTTGCACAGCGTACATAAGATGCAGTGGCCGAACATTTAGTGTGGTTTGATTCCTTGTTGTCCGAAATAACTGCTAAATCACTGTCAGTTTAATCAAAGCTATAGAAATAGGTTACATTTTCAAAAGAAATATATAGATGAATAGTATTTTAATGATATGTGTTAATTGATCTGTTTTGAAACAGCAGTATGAAAATCACGACCTATGCATACTGAAGTAATATTTATTATACATTGTTTGTTATTACAGAGCACGATGTTGATCATTGCTCACGTTTTTAAGTGTCACTAGGAAATAAAGAGCACAATTTCCTTGAGGAATATGAAAGCACAGTCACGATGACATTCAACAAGTCAAGTATAAAATCAATCATTGGGAGATGTTTCTCCTCGTCATTGTCACTGACTGCTAAAGTGTGGTCTTGCACTGTGTCCCCCCCAAAGCGTTCCTGTAGAATGAAAGATTCTTCAGGACCCTCCAGTTGTTGCCGTAATATTTTACCAGCAACTTTTCCGCATCCTTCATTTTGTTGACATTCGGATGGCATCCTAAACAATCTAAATTAGGTATGATGTCATCAATGCACTTGGATGGTTTGCAGGAGCTCTTTGCTTTATTAAAGTTCATTTTATATGCCTGTTCTTCTACAATGAGGACTTGGACTTTGCTCTTGGATTGTGTTAAGCACAAACGCTTTTCTTCTGCAAATTTAGAGTGACAAAGAAAGGTTCGATGGCTTCATTATGCCTCTTACAGCGGTTTTCCAGTCTTATATTACATCATTTGCTTTGATATTTAGGAATTTCATGATCAGTATTGAAATGGGATTACAATAATTGAAATTAATTAATAGGGGTCCTCCTATTCAATACACAAACATTTATTAATGTGAATCAATCACATGTCGTTCACATGAGGTACTAGTTTCGGCACTAAACTTGTGCCATCATCAGCCACCGAGTCGAATCAAGCAAACATAACAACTAGAAACAACTTAAAACACGCTGTACCGAGCTAGACAGCTGCAGTCGCTTAAGTGAGGCCAGTATCCAGTAATCGGGAGATAGTGGGTTCGAGCCCCACTGTCAACAGCCCTGAAAATAGCTTTCCATGGTTTCCCATTTTCACACCAGGCATATGCCGGGGCTGTACCTTAATTAAGGCCACGGCGACTTCCTTCCTACTCCTAGGCCTTTCCTATCCCATCGTCGCCGTAAGACATATCTATGTCGGTGCGACGTAAAGCAAATAGCAACAAACAAAACACGCTGTAACACCTACATAGATTAATATTAAATAAGATATGGTTCATGACAATATTGCACTTCAGTATAAAATCTTTTTAAAAATGACGATGACACCGTTCTTTTGTATATATGGTGGTTTGTCCAGCTTGTATAACAAGAAACAACTAGTTGTCGTGTTTGCGTAGATCAAACAAAGTGTTAACTTCATATGACTTTAAACTCTGCAGCGTAATTTCAATAAGATCAAAGAACTAAAGGCATATACTATTGTGATATACTGATAATCCAAATGAGGTAAGGACTCAGAATTCCAATATCTGTATCCCTAGTGTGATTAAGCCAAATATGATTCTACTTATACTAATTTCAATTTATTTTTCCAGGATATCCATTGTGAATTCACAGAATTTATTCTACATGGGGTAAAAAAAATCATTCTAAATTCTACAAGTACTTTTTTATTAACAAACACGGAATCCCTTTTTTTCTAAATTATGTTATTTAGGGCCCGGATGTTTATGCAGTAATAGGTTAGAATGCAAACTTCCTCAAGCGAGTAATAAGTATAGTCTACCTTCACAATGACTGTGCTACGGGGTTTGCATAAACAATAGGGGTACGGCCCATCAAAACCCCTATAATTTATGTTACTCTTGCTACATTATGGAAAAGCGGGTGGCCGACACTTCCTACTAACCAAATTAGTTTGCAATCTAAGCGGTTACTGCATAAAAGTCCGGGCCATATGTTTAATGTCTGAAAGATGAAGTATTTCACTCATTTTTGCACTGTATGTTCCATACCACCACAGTTATATTCCTTGATTAAATATGTCATTAAAACTAAAATTATAAATTAATTTGCACCACATTTATGTTTTTTTGCCAGTTTTTAGGTTATTTTTGGATGTTTAGGTCTTTTTACAAGTCTTTTTCTAGACAATATTTACAGGTCTTTAACTTCCTAGCTTTAATTATCACTGTAACATGAAATTATATCCTTATATAGCAGTTGTGCTGTATGAAAGAACGAGTTACAAGCAAATGAAAGAATGATCGTCAGAGAACGAAACAAAGGGTATGAAGTCAAGCGGATCATTAACGTTAGGAAACAAGGATGATATAAAACGTTCCGAGGCCCCGGAGGGAAACCGCGTTGCGAGTCTTCAATTCAGTACGCTTACGAGAGCCCTTCAGGAAACCAGTCTGTTCCCCCCATCCCCCGGGGGCTTCACAGCCGTAATAAATGTGACGTCATCGTAACATTTTAACTGTTTCACTGAACACATAAACCACGTAAAACTTCACTCTATATCACAGCATCGGCCGGTCCAAAAGGCACAGGTAGGGCTTATAGCAGGTGTTTACAATTCTGCAGCATCGAAGATAGACATTGGCGCTCTCTTTCCAAAATATCATTTAAGATACACCGATCGATGATATTTACTGTCAACATTATTCTCCCTCGCCTAGACCTGCTTAGAAATAAAGGGAATAGAAGCTTCTGAAATGCGGTGTTACTGAATAATGCTGAAGTTAAGATGGCTAGATAAAATCACGAATGAAGGGGTACTGAATCGAATTGGTGAGAGGAGATCGAACTGACTAAATTTGACCAGAGGAAGATATAGAATGATGGGACACATCTTAAGACACCCAGGACTTGCACAGCTGGTCTTTGGGGGAATTGTAGGTGATAAGAACGATAGGGGTAGACCCAGGTACGAATATGACAAGCAAATTAGAGCAGATGTTGGATGGAGTCGCTATGTAGAAATGAAAAGGTTAGCACAGCGTAGAGTGTTACGGAGAGCTGCATCAACTACTATATGGACTGATGACTCAAACACAACAACAACAACAACCCAGACCTACAGCCCTCCCAGTCTGGTGAGAAGCAGCCACCGCTGCATTATCATACTGCGAATTCATGTATCATTATGTCTAACACAATTGATAGAGATTCTAAAATTACCATCTTGTAGACAGTTATTTCAATGTGTACTATACACCACACAGAATTAATCTGCAATTTAGAAACTACAGTCATTCTCGAATAAAAATGTGATTATTTATTTTAAGAGTACATAACTCTTGGTGAGCCTCGGTGGCTCAGGCGGCAGCGCGCGGCCTCTCACCGCTGGGTTCCGTGGTTCACATCACGGTCACTCCGTATGAGATTTGTGCTGGACAAAGTGGAGGCGGGATAGGTTTTTCTCCGGGTACTCCTTTTTCCCCTGTCATCATTCATTCCAAAAACATTCTACACTACAATTTCTTGCTCCAGACGAGTGCGACAGGCTTCGGCAGCCGGCACAATTCCTATTCTCGCCGCTAAATGGGAGCATCATCCTTTCCATTCCTGAACCCGTCGTAATCCCTCCATACCCGAATGGCATTAATGCTAATACATTTGAACGCATCACCTTTGCTGACTGAGACAGTCCTGCCTTCTTTCTTCCATAAGCCTCTTTGATATTGATGGCTCCCCAGCAAATTCTATTTAGTTCACCAAGTTGTTACCGAGGAGTCACTTGCTTGTCAATAGGAAGTAGGATTCCGTTACTCCCACAGGCCCGAGGTTTGCTTAAAATATTCTGAAGTCGGTAGATTATCTGAAGCAGGATTCTACCCAACTTACTCATAGTCCTAGCGAGAAATCCCTTCTCTAACGGCTTATGGATCACCGGAGGATTCTATTGTCCTAGTCGCATGTTCACCAGGAGGTCAATGGCTCAAAACATGTTCGAGATGCCCACTCCTATTCCATAGCAACACGCTCAGAGCCACTTACTAGGTCACTCAACTGTTACCCATCTCACCTGCAGTGACTCTCACCATTAATCGTCAATATTACGAAAGAAATATTTCCAGTATCGTAGCCAAAACTTGTGTTTTTATTTCTGCATACTCTACATAAATGATCATGATATAATTCACTAGCAAATGTACCCGTGCTTCGCTACGGTATTCTACATTGTATACGGATATCGACGTAAATACTGTGCGTGCAGCAAATGAGATTGTTTTAAAATTGCATGTCTCTTAGCCTTATCCGAGAAATAGCATGGGGAGGTCCACATACGTTGTTTCCAATGTAAAGTGAGGGTTGCGGAGTTGTGATGATAACGCCAGGCTCACTTGCCTACTGCCATTCACAATCGAGTTGGCAAGTTTACATTATAATTGCAGGCCCCAATGCCTACTGCGCGGTCACAATCGATTTGGGGAGTTTTAGTTACAATGGCAGACCCATTTCCTACTTTCAGACAGGTTACAGTTGAGGAGTTTTTATTATAATACCAGGCAACATCCCTACCACCAGTCAAAATTGAGTTGTGCAGTTATCATTATAATGACAGTCCCTTTTTACTGCTGCTAGCCAGCTTACTGCCAGTCACACGGAATTAGTGAGTTTCCATGAAAATAGCAGGCCACTATGCCTAATGCTAGTCAAATTTTAGATTGGAACATTTGTTTATAATGGCGGGCACCCTGGCCTAGAGCCAAACACAATAGAGTAGGGGACTTTCGAACAAAACTGCATGATCCCTTGCCTTCTGCAAGACAAATCGAAAAGTGAATTATTCATGAAAATGGTAGGCCTCCTTACTAATGCCAGTTACACAGGAGTTGGAGAAGGACCCCATTCCTACTGCCAGCAGTCAAAGTCGGTGTAGGGAGTACTGATTACAATAGCAGACACATCCTTTCTCGATCGCTACAAATCGACATCAATGAATATATACAGATGGACATACGAAAGTATATGAATGTCTACAATATTGCAGACCTTCATTTACAGATTAACTGCTGCTAAACGGTACGTCATATCGACAAAGGACTGTACCGTAAGGCGCAGTATTTAGCGATCTAAATGGCTGGTCCTATGATATTTTCTCGCATCTAATCTATTCATGGGTCAGATTGAATCAGAAACGTTGAATAGGTTGAAATTTGTGTAAGATTATCTTACATTGCATTACTTTTCGGATAATTATGTGACATAGCATTTGGCTCACATATGGGTACTGGGTGGGCCAATGTTCGTGTAGAGTTTGATCATACTATCTTTCCTGTAAGTGATTGAAATGATGCACATGAGAAGAAAAGGTTTAGAAATTAATTTCCATTAAGGCAGGTAGATTTCCATTAAGTTTGGTTGTGTGTATTTTGAGGGAGTGCAAAATCACGGTTTGGTTTCGTATAAACCCCCAATTAGTTCAGGGATTTAGAAACAATATTTGCCCTAAAACCTCCCCAAAGGATAGGTGGATTCTAAATATGAAGTTTGGTGGAAATATATCCAGTAGTTTTCAAGTTAGAGAAAGGCAAACAGACCAAACAAACAAACAAACTAACTAACAGACACCAAGGAAACCTACCCTTGGACAGATGGATGCTATATATAAAATTTGGTTCAAATATCTTGTTAGTTTTCAAGTTGTAAGAAGTACGCTTTACACACACCCGCTCTTGCGTTAAGTCCGCTGGGATTTGTACCGAAAACCGGTCCGTTAATGATATCTCCCTTACTAAATCCTGTTATCGAAATGAAGCACATGAGAAAAAAAGGTTTAAAAATTAATTTTCATTAAGGCAGGTTGATTTCCATTAAGTTCGGTTGTGTATACTTTGAGGGAGTGCAAAATCACGGTTTCGGTTTCGTAAATATCCCCACTCAGTTCAGGGATTTAGAAACGATATTTGCGCTAAAACCTACCCAAGGACAGGTGGATTCTAAATATGAAGTTTGGTGGAAATATATCCAGTAGTTTTCAAGTTATAGAAGGACAGACAAACAGACAAACAGACAAACAAACAGACAAACAGACACCAAAGCTAAAAATGATGCAGATGGTCATTATTACACCTGAAACGGATAACTGTACCGAAATTTCGCCAAAATAATCAATGTACAGACACACGGTCGTTACGATTTTATTTATATAGATGACGGATAAGCATGAGCACGTTGAAAAGTGCAGACATCCACTTCGAGATTCATATCTCCTAAACGGTTTATGATATTAAGAAACGGTTTGCGCCATCAGACGCCTCATTTATCGCTCTACATGTTTGTGTCTAAACCATTTCCTCGTATCTCCCATATTAAGGGGGTAATTGAGTTAAAATTTTGAATAGGGCGAAATTTGGGTGCACTTTTAACATTTTACATTACATTTTGCCTACTTATGTATAAGCTAGAATCATGAAATTTGGTACACATATGTCCCTTAATTGTGCCAATGTGCGCACACAACGTGATGATCCTATCATTGTTATAAGTGTGTCAAAGAATAAAATATACTTGTAAAAATCACCAAATTTACGAACAATCCAGAAATACGGCCAAATTTAACGTATAAGGGAGAGAGATACGACAAAATGTCACAGGACCAAAGTTGTAGATCACTCCGAGTTGAAGGGACGTTGTGCCATCCGTTTTGTGATACGACTTACCGTTTAGCCAAAAAATAGCTCAGAAGGAATGTCTGCACAGTCATTAAAATTGCCTCCATATTTCGATATCCTTGGGGGTAAAAAGTGAAAAATTTGAACATCTTGGAATTTTCCCGTCGGTTAGGGTTCAAAAGCTATAATTTCACCAAATTTCAATTGTCTACCTCGTCTCGCAGGTTGTGCCGCCATCTTGATTTGGGGGATGGGGGATAAAAATGAGGAAATTCCCGAAAATTTTTAAGCCCACGAAACCTATAGGTTATCGTTTTGGATATACTATACGACTGTGTTCTTATACTGAGCCCAAAATTTGAGCCCCCCCAGCGTGCCCCCTTCAGGGAATTTTGAGAATTTCCGATTTTTCTAGGGATCCTGGGGTCATCAGTTTCCCTCGTACCAAGTTTCAAATTTCTGAGATTTCTGGAAGTGCCTCATTAATTCACGTCTTTTTTCATTTTTAAATATTTATATATACATCGCTCCAGCCCGACTTGCTTTTATATATATAGAAAATCGGAAATTCTCAAAATTCCCTGAAGGGGGCACGCTGGGGGGGCTCAAATTTTGGGCTCAGTATAAGAACACAGTCGTATAGTATATCCAAAACGATAACCTATAGGTTTCGTGGGCTTAAAAATTTTCGGGAATTTCCTCATTTTTATCCCCCATCCCCCCAAGTCAAGATGGCGGCACAACCTGCGAGACGAGGTAGACAATTGAAATTTGGTGAAATTATAGCTTTTGAACCCTAACCGACGGGAAAATTCCAAGATGTTCAAATTTTTCACTTTTTACCCCCAAGGATATCGAATTATGGAGGCAATTTTAATGACTGTGCAGATATTCCTTTTGAGCTATTTTTGGGCTAAACGGTAAGTCGTATCACAAAACGGATGGCACAATGTCCCTTCAATTCGGAGTGATCTACAACTTTGGTCCTGTGACATTTTGTCGTATCTCTCTCCCTTATACGTTAAATTTGGCCGTATTTCTGGATTGTTCGTAAATTTGGTGATTTTTACAAGTATATTTCATTGTTTGACACACTTATAAGAATGATAGGATCATCGCGTTAGGTGCGCACATTGGCACGATTAAGGGACATATGTGTACCAAATTTCATGATTCTAGCTTATACATAAGTAGGCAAAATGTAATGTAAAATGTTAAAAATGCACCCAAATTTCACCCTATTCAAAATTTGAACTCAATTTACCCTCTTAATATGGGAGATACGAGGAAATGGTTTAGAAACAAACATGTAGAGCGATAAATGAGGCGTCTGATGGCGCAAACCGTTTCTTAATATCATACACCTTTTAGGAGATATGAATCTCGAAGTGGAAGTCTGCACTTTTCAACGTGCTCATGCTTATCCGTCATCTATATAAATAAAATTGTTTCTGTTTGTCTGTTTGTCTGTCTGTTTGTCTGTTCCACCATCACGTCGAAACGGCTGGATAGATCTCAACCAAACTTCATATTTAGAGTATACTGACCCCGGGGAAGGTTTCGATATGCATATCATTTTAAAATCTTTGAAAAGACGGGGGTTTTATAGGAAAAACGGTTTTCCTCCATTTTCTCTTATACTATTATAGGCAAAATATCGAATTTGTCGTATAAGGACGAGACAAAGCTCAATTTAATCCTCTTGACGCAAAGAACAAAACTCGGTAAGCCCTACGGGCCCGGAAACCATGTTTTAAGGCCCTAAAACCAACCGTTACGGAGATATTGGCACCACACTACCCCTGCTCTAGGAATCGGATAAAGAAATGAACTGGCGTAACCATGGCAACGTCAGCTCCAGGATTCTAGAGCAGTGAGATTATGCATGTACGTTTGGGCATAGCTGTCAACCAAAATAGGTACAAATAAGACTTAATATCTGGGAAAAAAATATACTGTTGTGTAAGGCACTCATAGGACTCCTTTGGGCGGGGATGGAAAGGGGGTGAAGAACGAGTGTAAAAATCTTACTATATATAGAAATGGAAGTGTGTGTAAATGACACATCTCCAACTAAACCACTGGAGCAATTTCAACCAAACTTGGTACACGAATCACTTACTATCGGGAGACGATCACTGTGGGGGTAAGCCATCCCTAGCGCCCTTAAGGGAGAGGGTCAGGGGGGTGGTAGTTACAATAATAATCGAGAATAGTGTCGAATTCATAGTTTTCGGGGTCGCTGAGTTGAAAAGTGATACTCTAGAATTTTTTTAAAATCCAGCCCCCTTTTAGGTTGGGAGCAAAGGGTGGGGGGGTGGGGTGAGATATAGAAATAATTAAAAACAGTTTCGAATCCATAGATTTCAGGGTCTCTGAGATGAATAGTATTACTCCGGATTTTTTGCAAATCCAAGTGGGGAGCGAAGGGGGTGAGATATAAAATTAATCGAAAAACTACATATAAAAATATTATCTTCTTCTTCTTACTATATATAAAAATTGATGTATGTGTGTGCGTGGGTGTGTGGGTGTGGGTGTGTATATGACACATCTCCTCCTAAACCACTGGAGCAATTTCACCAAACGTGGTACACTTATCAATTAGTATCAGGAGACAAACCGCGTGAGGGTAAGACACCCCTAGCACCCTTTTGGCAGGGGGCGAGGGGAGTGGTATAAAAATAATCTTATAAATAAAGTTGTTCGTTTCTGTTTGTCTGTTTGTTTGTTTGTTTGTTTGTTTGTTTGTTTGTTTGTTTGTTTGTTTGTTTGTTTGTTTGTTTGTTTGGCTTAAGTGCGGCCAATATCCAGTATTCGGGAGATAGTAGGTTCGAACCCCACTGTCGGCAGCTCTGAAAATGGTTTTCCGTGGTTTCCCATTTTCACACCAGGCAAATGCTGGGGCTGTACCTTAATTAAGGCCACGGCCGATTCCTTCCAACTCCTATCCCTTCCCTGTCCCATCGTCGCCATAAGACCTATCTGTGTCGGTGCGACGTAAAGCAACTAGCAAAATAAAAAGAATAAAAATGTTTGTTTGTTCCACCATCACGTCGAAAGGGCTGGATAGATCTCAACCAAACTTCATATTTAGAGTATACTCACCCCGGGGAAGGTTTCGATATGCATATCATTTTAAAATCTTTGAAAAGACGGGGGTCTATAGGAAAACCACAACGGTCTTCCTCCATTTTCTCTTATACTATTGATTTTCTGCAAACTCTGTGGACCGTATGTGAAAGGTCTCTTCATCACAAACAACTTTCGTTGTGTTCATAATTTACCTTACTCTTCAAATGACGGAGAAATTTACTATTTTCTGCCGATACCATGCTCGGCATTGAGGGACCGACAGAGCGATAACGAATATATGGGTTACCATGGCAACGTCTCTGACTGCTTGCCAGCAGGGAAGTAACGTATTGTCATTTTCCTCATCATTCCTTTAAATTCGTGGTTGTTCCTTGGGTAGAAAGCAAGAGAGTCGTCAATCGGCCATTCTGCGGGATATTGGCGGAATATCATTGGAGGTTATAACCGTCCTCGAATAGCATAAGTAATAACACAAATATTCATCTTCTTATCTGATTACCTAAGAATCCCTGCGCCTAAATTTATCTCCGATTACCGCTTTCTTATATCCATAACTCACTCCGGCATAATTTATTGAGGAGCATTTGATTTTCCAATACATTCACTTGGTATTTATATATTTGTCGTCATCCGGATGTCCTCTGTTATAATCTATTTTCTATTAATTTCAACTTACTAAACTGTATTACTTTCTTCCTTAATTACCACGTATGTATGCGAGTGCTAATCCCGAATGCTGTACACTCTTTCCTTTGAGGAAATATTCTAAGCTATGCAAATGTATAACTTCTGGCCCAGGAAAATTCCGAAATATGGATGCAATTTTAACGGCGGTGCAGACCTTCGTTTCGGGGTAATTGGTGGCTAATCAGTAAGTCGTATCAAAAGTCACAAAGCAAATTGCGTTTCATTTTGGAGAGATCTACAACTTTTGTCCTGTGACTTTTCGTCGTATTTCTATCCCTAATACATTAAACACAAGTTGATTTTGTACTTTTACACGTATATGTTATCATTTGGCACACTTATAGGAAAGGTAGAATCATGACATTCGGCACGCACATTGACATGACCATTGGCAATGTTATAGCCAAATTTTATGATTCTAGCTGTCACATGAGAATCAAAAATATAAAGTAGCATTCAAAAACTGTACAAGATTTCACCCCATTCAATGACTCTAACTCAATCTAACTCATAAATAAAGGAGATACGAGAAGATGTCATAGGACCAACCATGTAGAGCACTGAAAGGGGCGTCTGATGGTGAAGTCCGTTTGTAGATACGTCGTACAGTTGCAAAGCAGTAACTATCGAAATAAAGGTCTACACTTCTAGAGTATGTCTGTACATTGACAATTTTGGCGAAATTTCCGTACAGTTATCCGTTTCAGGTGTAATAATGACCATCTGCATATATTCTGTTTTGGTGTCTGTCTGTTTGTTTGTTTGTCTGTTTGTCTAAAACTTGGAAACTACTGGATATATTTCCACCAAACTTGATATTTAGAATCCATCTGTCCTTTGGTAGGTTTTAGGGCAAGTATTGTTTCTGAATCCCTGAATTGACTGGGGGATTATACGAAACCGAAACCGTCATTTTGCAACCAAACTTAATGTAAATTTAGCTGCCGTAATGGAAATTCATTTCTAGGCCTTTTTCCTCATGTGCATCATTTCAATACGAGGATTAATAAGGGAGATATCATTAACGGACCGTTTTCCGGTACAAGTCCCACCGGACTTAACTCAAGAGCGGGTGCGTGTAAAGCGTATGTTTTACAACTTGAAAACTACTGAAGATATTTGAGTCAAACTTTATATTAACATCCACCTGTCCAACGGTAGGTGTTAATCGTCAATAACATTTCATGTTCCCGGAATGGACTGGCGGTTTATAGGGAACCGAAATGGTGATTTTACTCTTCCAGAATATATACAGTACAAGACCAACCTGACTGGAAATCGACCAAACATGATGGAATTCCATCTCTAAAACTTTTTTTCATGTGCATTTTTTCGACAGGAGGATTAATAAGGGAGATATCATAAACGGTCCGTTTTTCCGGTTAAGTCCAGCTGATATAGCCCAAAAGGTGTTGTACGTGGAGCAGGTTCCTTATTTATCTATGTAAATAAAATCGTAACTACTGTGTGCCTGTACATAGACTATTTTGTCGAAATTTTCGTACAGCTACACGCTTAAGGGGTAATAATGATCATCTGCATATTTTTTGGTTTAGTATCTTGAAAGTTCTACTTTTTACACTTCTCACTGAAAACCCAGATTGCGGCATAATCTGCCAGTCGAGAAAGAAAACTGAAATTTGGCAAAATTTTACGACTTAGCCTGTAACGGGCGGAAAACTTCCAAGAGCTTTAAATTTTTCCCTTTCTATCCCGAAAAATATCGAAATATGGAGGCAATTTTAATGATGGTGCAGACCTTCGGGAAGTATCATCACATAACGGATGGCACAATCCCCGTTCAATTTGGAGTGATCTACAACCTTGGTCGTACGACTTTTTGTCGTATTTATATCCATTTTACGTTTGACTTTTCTCTATTTCTCGATCTTAAGTAAAGTAGTACTTTTCACATACATAATTCATACCTTCCATCACTTAGAGGAAAGATAGAATCATCATACTCTACACGAAAATTGGTCCACCCAGTAGCCATATGTGAGCCAAATGCTATGTATGTAGCTGTCACTTAATTATCCGAAAAGCAATGCAATGTGAGATAATCTTACACAAATTTTACCCAAGTTTCTAACTCAATCTGACCCATGAATAGATGAGATATCATATGACCAGCAATTTTTAGGCCGCTAAATCCGGCGTCTTATGGTACAATCTTTTCTCGATATGATGTACCGTTTAGAAGCAGTTAATCTGTAAATGAAGGTCTGCAATATTGTAAACAAGCACATACTTTCGTATGTCGAACTATATATATTCACTGATGTCGATTTTGTAGCGATCGAGAAAGGGTGTGTCTGCTATTGTAATCAGTACTCCGCACACCGACTATGACTGGCAGTAGGAATGGAGTCCTTCTCCAATTCCTGTGTAACTGGCATTAATGAGGCAGGCCTACCATTGTAATGAATAATTCACTTCTCGATTTGACTTTCAGAAGGCAAGGGAGCATGCAGCATACAGTCTTTGGCTGTAGGCAAGCGTTCCCGCAGTTCTAAACAGATGTACCCATCTAAAATGTGACTGGCATTAGGCATACTGGCCTGCTATTTTGATGGAAACTCATCAACTTGGTGTGACTGGCAGGAAGCTGGCTGGCAGTTGGAAAAGGGGCCTATCATTATAATGATAACTGCACAACTCAATTTTGACTGGTTGTAGGGAAGTTTCCTGCCATTATAATAAAAACTCTTCAATTTGTAATATGTCTGGAGGTAGGAAAGGGGGCCTGCAATTGTAACGGAAACTCCCCAAATAGATTGTGACCGCGCAGTAGGCAATGGGGCCTGCAATTATAATGTAAACTTCGAAACTCGATTGTGAATCGCAGTAGGGAAGTGAGCCTGTCGTTATTATCACAAATCCGTAACAAGCACTTTACACTGGAAACAACGTATGGGGACCTCTGCATATTGTTTCTCGGATAACGCTAAGAGACATGCTATTTTAAAACAATCTTATTTACTGCATGTACAGTATTTACTTCAATATTCGTATACAATGCAGAATACCGTAGCGAAGCACGGGTACATTTGCTAGTCTATATATATAAAAGCAAGTCGGGCTGGAGCGATGTATATATAAATATTTAAAAATGAAAAAAGACGTGAATTAATGAGGCACTTCCAGAAATCTCAGAAATTTGAAACTTGGTACGAGGGAAACTGATGACCCCAGGATCCCTAGAAAAATCGGAAATTCTCAAAATTCCCTGAAGGGGGCACGCTGGGGGGGCTCAAATTTTGGGCTCAGTATAAGAACACAGTCGTATAGTATATCCAAAACGATAACCTATAGGTTTCGTGGGCTTAAAAATTTTCGGGAATTTCCTCATTTTTATCCCCCATCCCCCAAATCAAGATGGCGGCACAACCTGCGAGACGAGGTAGACAATTGAAATTTGGTGAAATTATAGCTTTTGAACCCTAACCGACGGGAAAATTCCAAGATGTTCAAATTTTTCACTTTTTACCCCCAAGGATATCGAAATATGGAGGCAATTTTAATGACTGTGCAGACATTCCTTCTGAGCTATTTTTTGGCTAAACGGTAAGTCGTATCACAAAACGGATGGCACAACGTCCCTTCAACTCGGAGTGATCTACAACTTTGGTCCTGTGACATTTTGTCGTATCTCTCTCCCTTATACGTTAAATTTGGCCGTATTTCTGGATTGTTCGTAAATTTGGTGATTTTTACAAGTATATTTTATTCTTTGACACACTTATAACAATGATAGGATCATCACGTTGTGTGCGCACATTGGCACAATTAAGGGACATATGTGTACCAAATTTCATGATTCTAGCTTATACATAAGTAGGCAAAATGTAATGTAAAATGTTAAAAGTGCACCCAAATTTCGCCCTATTCAAAATTTTAACTCAATTACCCCCTTAATATGGGAGATACGAGGAAATGGTTTAGACACAAACATGTAGAGCGATAAATGAGGCGTCTGATGGCGCAAACCGTTTCTTAATATCATAAACCGTTTAGGAGATATGAATCTCGAAGTGGATGTCTGCACTTTTCAACGTGCTCATGCTTATCCGTCATCTATATAAATAAAATCGTAACGACCGTGTGTCTGTACATTGATTATTTTGGCGAAATTTCGGTACAGTTATCCGTTTCAGGTGTAATAATGACCATCTGCATCATTTTTAGCTTTGGTGTCTGTTTGTCTGTTTGTTTGTCTGTTTGTCTGTTTGTCTGTCCTTCTATAACTTGAAAACTACTGGATATATTTCCACCAAACTTCATATTTAGAATCCACCTGTCCTTGGGTAGGTTTTAGCGCAAATATCGTTTCTAAATCCCTGAACTGAGTGGGGATATTTACGAAACCGAAACCGTGATTTTGCACTCCCTCAAAGTATACACAACCGAACTTAATGGAAATCAACCTGCCTTAATGAAAATTAATTTTTAAACCTTTTTTTCTCATGTGCTTCATTTCGATAACAGGATTTAGTAAGGGAGATATCATTAACGGACCGGTTTTCGGTACAAATCCCAGCGGACTTAACGCAAGAGCGGGTGTGTGTAAAGCGTACTTCTTACAACTTGAAAACTAACAAGATATTTGAACCAAATTTTATATATAGCATCCATCTGTCCAAGGGTAGGTTTCCTTGGTGTCTGTTAGTTAGTTTGTTTGTTTGTTTGGTCTGTTTGCCTTTCTCTAACTTGAAAACTACTGGATATATTTCCACCAAACTTCATATTTAGAATCCACCTATCCTTTGGGGAGGTTTTAGGGCAAATATTGTTTCTAAATCCCTGAACTAATTGGGGGTTTATACGAAACCAAACCGTGATTTTGCACTCCCTCAAAATACACACAACCAAACTTAATGGAAATCTACCTGCCTTAATGGAAATTAATTTCTAAACCTTTTCTTCTCATGTGCATCATTTCAATCACTTACAGGAAAGATAGTATGATCAAACTCTACACGAACATTGGCCCACCCAGTACCCATATGTGAGCCAAATGCTATGTCACATAATTATCCGAAAAGTAATGCAATGTAAGATAATCTTACACAAATTTCAACCTATTCAACGTTTCTGATTCAATCTGACCCATGAATAGATTAGATGCGAGAAAATATCATAGGACCAGCCATTTAGATCGCTAAATACTGCGCCTTACGGTACAGTCCTTTGTCGATATGACGTACCGTTTAGCAGCAGTTAATCTGTAAATGAAGGTCTGCAATATTGTAGACATTCATATACTTTCGTATGTCCATCTGTATATATTCATTGATGTCGATTTGTAGCGATCGAGAAAGGATGTGTCTGTTATTGTAATCAGTACTCCCTACACCGACTTTGACTGCTGGCAGTAGGAATGGGGTCCTTCTCCAACTCCTGTGTAACTGGCATTAGTAAGGAGGCCTACCATTTTCATGAATAATTCACTTTTCGATTTGTCTTGCAGAAGGCAAGGGATCATGCAGTTTTGTTCGAAAGTCCCCTACTCTATTGTGTTTGGCTCTAGGCCAGGGTGCCCGCCATTATAAACAAATGTTCCAATCTAAAATTTGACTAGCATTAGGCATAGTGGCCTGCTATTTTCATGGAAACTCACTAATTCCGTGTGACTGGCAGTAAGCTGGCTAGCAGCAGTAAAAAGGGACTGTCATTATAATGATAACTGCACAACTCAATTTTGACTGGTGGTAGGGATGTTGCCTGGTATTATAATAAAAACTCCTCAACTGTAACCTGTCTGAAAGTAGGAAATGGGTCTGCCATTGTAACTAAAACTCCCCAAATCGATTGTGACCGCGCAGTAGGCATTGGGGCCTGCAATTATAATGTAAACTTGCCAACTCGATTGTGAATGGCAGTAGGCAAGTGAGCCTGGCGTTATCATCACAACTCCGCAACCCTCACTTTACATTGGAAACAACGTATGTGGACCTCCCCATGCTATTTCTCGGATAAGGCTAAGAGACATGCAATTTTAAAACAATCTCATTTGCTGCACGCACAGTATTTACGTCGATATCCGTATACAATGTAGAATACCGTAGCGAAGCACGGGTACATTTGCTAGTATTTATATATACATCGCTCCAGCCCGACTTGCTTTTATATATATAGATAGATAGATGACGGATAAGCATGAGCACGTTGGAAAGTGCAGACTTCCACTTCGAGATTCATATCTCCTAAACGGTTTATGATATTACGAAACGGTTTGCGCCATCAGACGCCTCATTTATCGCTCTACATGTTTGTTTCTAAACCAGTTCCTCGTATCTCCCATATTAAGGGGTTAAATTGAGTTCAAATTTTGAATAGGATGAAATTTGGGTGCATTTTTAACATTTTACATTACATTTTGCCTACTTATGTATAAGCTAGAATCATGAAATTTGGTACACATATGTCCCTTAATCGTGCCAATGTGCGCACACAACATGATGATCCTATCATTGTTATAAGTGTGTCAAAGAATAAAATATACTTGTAAAAATCACCAAATTTACGAACAATCCAGAAATACGGCCAAATTTAACGTATAAGGGAGAGAGATACGACAAAATGTCACAGGACCAAAGTTGTAGATCACTCCGAATTGAAGGGACGTTGTGCCATCCGTTTTGTGATACGACTTACCGTTTAGCCAAAAAATAGCTCAGAAGGAATGTCTGCACAGTCATTAAAATTGCCTCCATATTTCGATATCCTTGGGGGTAAAAAGTGAAAAATTTGAACATCTTGGAATTTTCCCGTCGGTTAGGGTTCAAAAGCTATAATTTCACCAAATTTCAATTGTCTACCTCGTCTCGCAGGTTGTGCCGCCATCTTGATTTGGGGGGATGGGGGATAAAAATGAGGAAATTCCCGAAAATTTTTAAGCCCACGAAACCTATAGGTTATCGTTTTGGATATACTATACGACTGTGTTCTTATACTGAGCCCAAAATTTGAGCCCCCCCAGCGTGCCCCCTTCAGGGAATTTTGAGAATTTCCGATTTTTCTAGGGATCCTGGGGTCATCAGTTTCCCTCGTACCAAGTTTCAAATTTCTGAGATTTCTGGAAGTGCCTCATTAATTCACGTCTTTTTTCATTTTTAAATATTTATATATACGTCGCTCCAGCCCGACTTGCTTTTATATATATAGATGACGGATAAGCATGAGCACGTTGGAAAGTGCAGACTTCCACTTCGAGATTCATATCTCCTAAACGGTTTATGATATTAAGAAACGGTTTGCGCCATCAGACGCCTCATTTATCGCTCTACATGTGTGTTTCTAAACCATTTCCTCGCATCTCCCATATTAAGGGGTAAATTGAGTTAAAATTTTGAATAGGGCGAAATTTGGGTGCATTTTTAACATTTTACATTACATTTTGCCTACTTATGTATAAGCTAGAATCATGAAATTTGGTACACATATGTCCCTTAATTGTGCCAATGTGCGCACACAACGTGATGATCCTATCATTGTTATAAGTGTGTCAAAGAATAAAATATACTTGTAAAAATCACCAAATTTACGAACAATCCAGAAATACGGCCAAATTTAACGTATAAGGGAGAGAGATACGACAAAATGTCACAGGACCAAAGTTGTAGATCACTCCGAATTGAAGGGACGTTGTGCCATCCGTTTTGTGATACGACTTACCGTTTAGCCAAAAAATAGCTCAGAAGGAATGTCTGCACAGTCATTAAAATTGCCTCCATATTTCGATATCCTTGGGGGTAAAAAGTGAAAAATTTGAACATCTTGGAATTTTCCCGTCGGTTAGGGTTCAAAAGCTATAATTTCACCAAATTTCAATTGTCTACCTCGTCTCGCAGGTTGTGCCGCCATCTTGATTTGGGGGGATGGGGGATAAAAATGAGGAAATTCCCGAAAATTTTTAAGCCCACGAAACCTATAGGTTATCGTTTTGGATATACTATACGACTGTGTTCTTATACTGAGCCCAAAATTTGAGCCCCCCCAGCGTGCCCCCTTCAGGGAATTTTGAGAATTTCCGATTTTTGTAGGGATCCTGGGGTCATCAGTTTCCCTCGTACCAAGTTTCAAATTTCTGAGATTTCTGGAAGTGCCTCATTAATTCACGTCTTTTTTCATTTTTAAATATTTATATATACATCGCTCCAGCCCGACTTGCTTTTATATATATAGATGACGGATAAGCATGAGCACGTTGGAAAGTGCAGACTTCCACTTCGAGATTCATATCTCCTAAACGGTTTATGATATTACGAAACGGTTTGCGCCATCAGACGCCTCATTTATCGCTCTACATGTTTGTTTCTAAACCAGTTCCTCGTATCTCCCATATTAAGGGGTTAAATTGAGTTCAAATTTTGAATAGGGTGAAATTTGGGTGCATTTTTAACATTTTACATTACATTTTGCCTACTTATGTATAAGCTAGAATCATGAAATTTGGTACACATATGTCCCTTAATCGTGCCAATGTGCGCACACAACATGATGATCCTATCATTGTTATAAGTGTGTCAAAGAATAAAATATACTTGTAAAAATCACCAAATTTACGAACAATCCAGAAATACGGCCAAATTTAACGTATAAGGGAGAGAGATACGACAAAATGTCACAGGACCAAAGTTGTAGATCACTCCGAATTGAAGGGACGTTGTGCCATCCGTTTTGTGATACGACTTACCGTTTAGCCAAAAAATAGCTCAGAAGGAATGTCTGCACAGTCATTAAAATTGCCTCCATATTTCGATATCCTTGGGGGTAAAAAGTGAAAAATTTGAACATCTTGGAATTTTCCCGTCGGTTAGGGTTCAAAAGCTATAATTTCACCAAATTTCAATTGTCTACCTCGTCTCGCAGGTTGTGCCGCCATCTTGATTTGGGGGGATGGGGGATAAAAATGAGGAAATTCCCGAAAATTTTTAAGCCCACGAAACCTATAGGTTATCGTTTTGGATATACTATACGACTGTGTTCTTATACTGAGCCCAAAATTTGAGCCCCCCCCCAGCGTGCCCCCTTCAGGGAATTTTGAGAATTTCCGATTTTTCTAGGGATCCTGGGGTCATCAGTTTCCCTCGTACCAAGTTTCAAATTTCTGAGATTTCTGGAAGTGCCTCATTAATTCACGTCTTTTTTCATTTTTAAATATTTATATATACATCGCTCCAGCCCGACTTGCTTTTATATATATAGATAGATAGATGACGGATAAGCATGAGCACGTTGGAAAGTGCAGACTTCCACTTCGAGATTCATATCTCCTAAACGGTTTATGATATTACGAAACGGTTTGCGCCATCAGACGCCTCATTTATCGCCCTACATGTTTGTTTCTAAACCAGTTCCTCGTATCTCCCATATTAAGGGGTTAAATTGAGTTCAAATTTTGAATAGGGTGAAATTTGGGTGCATTTTTAACATTTTACATTACATTTTGCCTACTTATGTATAAGCTAGAATCATGAAATTTGGTACACATATGTCCCTTAATCGTGCCAATGTGCGCACACAACATGATGATCCTATCATTGTTATAAGTGTGTCAAAGAATAAAATATACTTGTAAAAATCACCAAATTTACGAACAATCCAGAAATACGGCCAAATTTAACGTATAAGGGAGAGAGATACGACAAAATGTCACAGGACCAAAGTTGTAGATCACTCCGAATTGAAGGGACGTTGTGCCATCCGTTTTGTGATACGACTTACCGTTTAGCGAAAAAATAGCTCAGAAGGAATGTCTGCACAGTCATTAAAATTGCCTCCATATTTCGATATCCTTGGGGGTAAAAAGTGAAAAATTTGAACATCTTGGAATTTTCCCGTCGGTTAGGGTTCAAAAGCTATAATTTCACCAAATTTCAATTGTCTACCTCGTCTCGCAGGTTGTGCCGCCATCTTGATTTGGGGGGATGGGGGATAAAAATGAGGAAATTCCCGAAAATTTTTAAGCCCACGAAACCTATAGGTTATCGTTTTGGATATACTATACGACTGTGTTCTTATACTGAGCCCAAAATTTGAGCCCCCCCAGCGTGCCCCCTTCAGGGAATTTTGAGAATTTCCGATTTTTCTAGGGATCCTGGGGTCATCAGTTTCCCTCGTACCAAGTTTCAAATTTCTGAGATTTCTGGAAGTGCCTCATTAATTCACGTCTTTTTTCATTTTTAAATATTTATATATACATCGCTCCAGCCCGACTTGCTTTTATATATATAGAAGATGACGGATAAGCATGAGCACGTTGGAAAGTGCAGACTTCCACTTCGAGATTCATATCTCCTAAACGGTTTATGATATTAAGAAACGGTTTGCGCCATCAGACGCCTCATTTATCGCTCTACATGTGTGTTTCTAAACCATTTCCTCGCATCTCCCATATTAAGGGGGTAAATTGAGTTAAAATTTTGAATAGGGCGAAATTTGGGTGCATTTTTAACATTTTACATTACATTTTGCCTACTTATGTATAAGCTAGAATCATGAAATTTGGTACACATATGTCCCTTAATTGTGCCAATGTGCGCACACAACGTGATGATCCTATCATTGTTATAAGTGTGTCAAAGAATAAAATATACTTGTAAAAATCACCAAATTTACGAACAATCCAGAAATACGGCCAAATTTAACGTATAAGGGAGAGAGATACGACAAAATGTCACAGGACCAAAGTTGTAGATCACTCCGAATTGAAGCGACGTTGTGCCATCCGTTTTGTGATACGACTTACCGTTTAGCCAAAAAATAGCTCAGAAGGAATGTCTGCACAGTCATTAAAATTGCCTCCATATTTCGATATCCTTGGGGGTAAAAAGTGAAAAATTTGAACATCTTGGAATTTTCCCGTCGGTTAGGGTTCAAAAGCTATAATTTCACCAAATTTCAATTGTCTACCTCGTCTCGCAGGTTGTGCCGCCATCTTGATTTGGGGGGATGGGGGATAAAAATGAGGAAATTCCCGAAAATTTTTAAGCCCACGAAACCTATAGGTTATCGTTTTGGATATACTATACGACTGTGTTCTTATACTGAGCCCAAAATTTGAGCCCCCCCAGCGTGCCCCCTTCAGGGAATTTTGAGAATTTCCGATTTTTCTAGGGATCCTGGGGTCATCAGTTTCCCTCGTACCAAGTTTCAAATTTCTGAGATTTCTGGAAGTGCCTCATTAATTCACGTCTTTTTTCATTTTTAAATATTTATATATACATCGCTCCAGCCCGACTTGCTTTTATATATATAGATAGATAGATGACGGATAAGCATGAGCACGTTGGAAAGTGCAGACTTCCACTTCGAGATTCATATCTCCTAAACGGTTTATGATATTACGAAACGGTTTGCGCCATCAGACGCCTCATTTATCGCTCTACATGTTTGTTTCTAAACCAGTTCCTCGTATCTCCCATATTAAGGGGTTAAATTGAGTTCAAATTTTGAATAGGGTGAAATTTGGGTGCATTTTTAACATTTTACATTACATTTTGCCTACTTATGTATAAGCTAGAATCATGAAATTTGGTACACATATGTCCCTTAATCGTGCCAATGTGCGCACACAACATGATGATCCTATCATTGTTATAAGTGTGTCAAAGAATAAAATATACTTGTAAAAATCACCAAATTTACGAACAATCCAGAAATACGGCCAAATTTAACGTATAAGGGAGAGAGATACGACAAAATGTCACAGGACCAAAGTTGTAGATCACTCCGAATTGAAGGGACGTTGTGCCATCCGTTTTGTGATACGACTTACCGTTTAGCCAAAAAATAGCTCAGAAGGAATGTCTGCACAGTCATTAAAATTGCCTCCATATTTCGATATCCTTGGGGGTAAAAAGTGAAAAATTTGAACATCTTGGAATTTTCCCGTCGGTTAGGGTTCAAAAGCTATAATTTCACCAAATTTCAATTGTCTACCTCGTCTCGCAGGTTGTGCCGCCATCTTGATTTGGGGGGATGGGGGATAAAAATGAGGAAATTCCCGAAAATTTTTAAGCCCACGAAACCTATAGGTTATCGTTTTGGATATACTATACGACTGTGTTCTTATACTGAGCCCAAAATTTGAGCCCCCCAGCGTGCCCCCTTCAGGGAATTTTGAGAATTTCCGATTTTTCTAGGGATCCTGGGGTCATCAGTTTCCCTCGTACCAAGTTTCAAATTTCTGAGATTTCTGGAAGTGCCTCATTAATTCACGTCTTTTTTCATTTTTAAATATTTATATATACATCGCTCCAGCCCGACTTGCTTTTATATATATAGATGACGGATAAGCATGAGCACGTTGGAAAGTGCAGACTTCCACTTCGAGATTCATATCTCCTAAACGGTTTATGATATTACGAAACGGTTTGCGCCATCAGACGCCTCATTTATCGCTCTACATGTTTGTTTCTAAACTAGTTCCTCGTATCTCCCATATTAAGGGGTTAAATTGAGTTCAAATTTTGAATAGGGTGAAATTTGGGTGCATTTTTAACATTTTACATTACATTTTGCCTACTTATGTATAAGCTAGAATCATGAAATTTGGTACACATATGTCCCTTAATCGTGCCAATGTGCGCACACAACATGATGATCCTATCATTGTTATAAGTGTGTCAAAGAATAAAATATACTTGTAAAAATCACCAAATTTACGAACAATCCAGAAATACGGCCAAATTTAACGTATAAGGGAGAGAGATACGACAAAATGTCACAGGACCAAAGTTGTAGATCACTCCGAATTGAAGCGACGTTGTGCCATCCGTTTTGTGATACGACTTACCGTTTAGCCAAAAAATAGCTCAGAAGGAATGTCTGCACAGTCATTAAAATTGCCTCCATATTTCGATATCCTTGGGGGTAAAAAGTGAAAAATTTGAACATCTTGGAATTTTCCCGTCGGTTAGGGTTCAAAAGCTATAATTTCACCAAATTTCAATTGTCTACCTCGTCTCGCAGGTTGTGCCGCCATCTTGATTTGGGGGGATGGGGGATAAAAATGAGGAAATTCCCGAAAATTTTTAAGCCCACGAAACCTATAGGTTATCGTTTTGGATATACTATACGACTGTGTTCTTATACTGAGCCCAAAATTTGAGCCCCCCCAGCGTGCCCCCTTCAGGGAATTTTGAGAATTTCCGATTTTTCTAGGGATCCTGGGGTCATCAGTTTCCCTCGTACCAAGTTTCAAATTTCTGAGATTTCTGGAAGTGCCTCATTAATTCACGTCTTTTTTCATTTTTAAATATTTATATATACATCGCTCCAGCCCGACTTGCTTTTATATATATAGAAGATGACGGATAAGCATGAGCACGTTGGAAAGTGCAGACTTCCACTTCGAGTTTCATATCTCCTAAACGGTTTATGATATTAAGAAACGGTTTGCGCCATCAGACGCCTCATTTATCGCTCTACATGTGTGTTTCTAAACCATTTCCTCGCATCTCCCATATTAAGGGGGTAAATTGAGTTAAAATTTTGAATAGGGCGAAATTTGGGTGCATTTTTAACATTTTACATTACATTTTGCCTACTTATGTATAAGCTAGAATCATGAAATTTGGTACACATATGTCCCTTAATTGTGCCAATGTGCGCACACAACGTGATGATCCTATCATTGTTATAAGTGTGTCAAAGAATAAAATATACTTGTAAAAATCACCAAATTTACGAACAATCCAGAAATACGGCCAAATTTAACGTATAAGGGAGAGAGATACGACAAAATGTCACAGGACCAAAGTTGTAGATCACTCCGAATTGAAGCGACGTTGTGCCATCCGTTTTGTGATACGACTTACCGTTTAGCCAAAAAATAGCTCAGAAGGAATGTCTGCACAGTCATTAAAATTGCCTCCATATTTCGATATCCTTGGGGGTAAAAAGTGAAAAATTTGAACATCTTGGAATTTTCCCGTCGGTTAGGGTTCAAAAGCTATAATTTCACCAAATTTCAATTGTCTACCTCGTCTCGCAGGTTGTGCCGCCATCTTGATTTGGGGGGATGAGGGATAAAAATGAGGAAATTCCCGAAAATTTTTAAGCCCACGAAACCTATAGGTTATCGTTTTGGATATACTATACGACTGTGTTCTTATACTGAGCCCAAAATTTGAGCCCCCCCAGCGTGCCCCCTTCAGGGAATTTTGAGAATTTCCGATTTTTCTAGGGATCCTGGGGTCATCAGTTTCCCTCGTACCAAGTTTCAAATTTCTGAGATTTCTGGAAGTGCCTCATTAATTCACGTCTTTTTTCATTTTTAAATATTTATATATACATCGCTCCAGCCCGACTTGCTTTTATATATATAGATAGATAGATGACGGATAAGCATGAGCACGTTGGAAAGTGCAGACTTCCACTTCGAGATTCATATCTCCTAAACGGTTTATGATATTACGAAACGGTTTGCGCCATCAGACGCCTCATTTATCGCTCTACATGTTTGTTTCTAAACCATTTCCTTGTATCTCCCATATTAAGGGGGTAAATTGAGTTCAAATTTTGAATAGGGTGAAATTTGGGTGCATTTTTAACATTTTACATTACATTTTGCCTACTTATGTATAAGCTAGAATCATGAAATTTGGTACACATATGTCCCTTAATCGTGCCAATGTGCGCACACAACATGATGATCCTATCATTGTTATAAGTGTGTCAAAGAATAAAATATACTTGTAAAAATCACCAAATTTACGAACAATCCAGAAATACGGCCAAATTTAACGTATAAGGGAGAGAGATACGACAAAATGTCACAGGACCAAAGTTGTAGATCACTCCGAATTGAAGGGACGTTGTGCCATCCGTTTTGTGATACGACTTACCGTTTAGCCAAAAAATAGCTCAGAAGGAATGTCTGCACAGTCATTAAAATTGCCTCCATATTTCGATATCCTTGGGGGTAAAAAGTGAAAAATTTGAACATCTTGGAATTTTCCCGTCGGTTAGGGTTCAAAAGCTATAATTTCACCAAATTTCAATTGTCTACCTCGTCTCGCAGGTTGTGCCGCCATCTTGATTTGGGGGGATGGGGGATAAAAATGAGGAAATTCCCGAAAATTTTTAAGCCCACGAAACCTATAGGTTATCGTTTTGGATATACTATACGACTGTGTTCTTATACTGAGCCCAAAATTTGAGCCCCCCCAGCGTGCCCCCTTCAGGGAATTTTGAGAATTTCCGATTTTTCTAGGGATCCTGGGGTCATCAGTTTCCCTCGTACCAAGTTTCAAATTTCTGAGATTTCTGGAAGTGCCTCATTAATTCACGTCTTTTTTCATTTTTAAATATTTATATATACATCGCTCCAGCCCGACTTGCTTTTATATATATAGATAGATAGATGACGGATAAGCATGAGCACGTTTGAAAGTGCAGACTTCCACTTCGAGATTCATATCTCCTAAACGGTTTATGATATTACGAAACGGTTTGCGCCATCAGACGCCTCATTTATCGCTCTACATGTTTGTTTCTAAACCAGTTCCTCGTATCTCCCATATTAAGGGGTTAAATTGAGTTCAAATTTTGAATAGGGTGAAATTTGGGTGCATTTTTAACATTTTACATTACATTTTGCCTACTTATGTATAAGCTAGAATCATGAAATTTGGTACACATATGTACCTTAATCGTGCCAATGTGCGCACACAACATGATGATCCTATCATTGTTATAAGTGTGTCAAAGAATAAAATATACTTGTAAAAATCACCAAATTTACGAACAATCCAGAAATACGGCCAAATTTAACGTATAAGGGAGAGAGATACGACAAAATGTCACAGGACCAAAGTTGTAGATCACTCCGAATTGAAGGGACGTTGTGCCATCCGTTTTGTGATACGACTTACCGTTTAGCCAAAAAATAGCTCAGAAGGAATGTCTGCACAGTCATTAAAATTGCCTCCATATTTCGATATCCTTGGGGGTAAAAAGTGAAAAATTTGAACATCTTGGAATTTTCCCGTCGGTTAGGGTTCAAAAGCTATAATTTCACCAAATTTCAATTGTCTACCTCGTCTCGCAGGTTGTGCCGCCATCTTGATTTGGGGGGATGGGGGATAAAAATGAGGAAATTCCCGAAAATTTTTAAGCCCACGAAACCTATAGGTTATCGTTTTGGATATACTATACGACTGTGTTCTTATACTGAGCCCAAAATTTGAGCCCCCCCAGCGTGCCCCCTTCAGGGAATTTTGAGAATTTCCGATTTTTCTAGGGATCCTGGGGTCATCAGTTTCCCTCGTACCAAGTTTCAAATTTCTGAGATTTCTGGAAGTGCCTCATTAATTCACGTCTTTTTTCATTTTTAAATATTTATATATACATCGCTCCAGCCCGACTTGCTTTTATATATATAGAAGATGACGGATAAGCATGAGCACGTTGGAAAGTGCAGACTTCCACTTCGAGTTTCATATCTCCTAAACGGTTTATGATATTAAGAAACGGTTTGCGCCATCAGACGCCTCATTTATCGCTCTACATGTGTGTTTCTAAACCATTTCCTCGCATCTCCCATATTAAGGGGGTAAATTGAGTTAAAATTTTGAATAGGGCGAAATTTGGGTGCATTTTTAACATTTTACATTACATTTTGCCTACTTATGTATAAGCTAGAATCATGAAATTTGGTACACATATGTCCCTTAATTGTGCCAATGTGCGCACACAACGTGATGATCCTATCATTGTTATAAGTGTGTCAAAGAATAAAATATACTTGTAAAAATCACCAAATTTACGAACAATCCAGAAATACGGCCAAATTTAACGTATAAGGGAGAGAGATACGACAAAATGTCACAGGACCAAAGTTGTAGATCACTCCGAATTGAAGCGACGTTGTGCCATCCGTTTTGTGATACGACTTACCGTTTAGCCAAAAAATAGCTCAGAAGGAATGTCTGCACAGTCATTAAAATTGCCTCCATATTTCGATATCCTTGGGGGTAAAAAGTGAAAAATTTGAACATCTTGGAATTTTCCCGTCGGTTAGGGTTCAAAAGCTATAATTTCACCAAATTTCAATTGTCTACCTCGTCTCGCAGGTTGTGCCGCCATCTTGATTTGGGGGGATGGGGGATAAAAATGAGGAAATTCCCGAAAATTTTTAAGCCCACGAAACCTATAGGTTATCGTTTTGGATATACTATACGACTGTGTTCTTATACTGAGCCCAAAATTTGAGCCCCCCCAGCGTGCCCCCTTCAGGGAATTTTGAGAATTTCCGATTTTTCTAGGGATCCTGGGGTCATCAGTTTCCCTCGTACCAAGTTTCAAATTTCTGAGATTTCTGGAAGTGCCTCATTAATTCACGTCTTTTTTCATTTTTAAATATTTATATATACATCGCTCCAGCCCGACTTGCTTTTATATATATAGATAGATAGATGACGGATAAGCATGAGCACGTTGGAAAGTGCAGACTTCCACTTCGAGATTCATATCTCCTAAACGGTTTATGATATTACGAAACGGTTTGCGCCATCAGACGCCTCATTTATCGCTCTACATGTTTGTTTCTAAACCAGTTCCTCGTATCTCCCATATTAAGGGGTTAAATTGAGTTCAAATTTTGAATAGGGTGAAATTTGGGTGCATTTTTAACATTTTACATTACATTTTGCCTACTTATGTATAAGCTAGAATCATGAAATTTGGTACACATATGTCCCTTAATCGTGCCAATGTGCGCACACAACATGATGATCCTATCATTGTTATAAGTGTGTCAAAGAATAAAATATACTTGTAAAAATCACCAAATTTACGAACAATCCAGAAATACGGCCAAATTTAACGTATAAGGGAGAGAGATACGACAAAATGTCACAGGACCAAAGTTGTAGATCACTCCGAATTGAAGGGACGTTGTGCCATCCGTTTTGTGATACGACTTACCGTTTAGCCAAAAAATAGCTCAGAAGGAATGTCTGCACAGTCATTAAAATTGCCTCCATATTTCGATATCCTTGGGGGTAAAAAGTGAAAAATTTGAACATCTTGGAATTTTCCCGTCGGTTAGGGTTCAAAAGCTATAATTTCACCAAATTTCAATTGTCTACCTCGTCTCGCAGGTTGTGCCGCCATCTTGATTTGGGGGGATGGGGGATAAAAATGAGGAAATTCCCGAAAATTTTTAAGCCCACGAAACCTATAGGTTATCGTTTTGGATATACTATACGACTGTGTTCTTATACTGAGCCCAAAATTTGAGCCCCCCCAGCGTGCCCCCTTCAGGGAATTTTGAGAATTTCCGATTTTTCTAGGGATCCTGGGGTCATCAGTTTCCCTCGTACCAAGTTTCAAATTTCTGAGATTTCTGGAAGTGCCTCATTAATTCACGTCTTTTTTCATTTTTAAATATTTATATATACATCGCTCCAGCCCGACTTGCTTTTATATATATAGATTCATTATAATTCAACCCGACGAACGCACTCAACGCCAAAAGACAGTAAGCCTGCATTTTCCTGAAGAGTCACATACGCTCAAGTTTGCATAATTTTCCCTTTTATTTATAACCCTCTTTGATTACTTGCAACCGAATTTTACGATGATAGTTGTCGGTATTGAATAAATAATGGGAATAGCATTAAATAGACAATTGCAGGTGCCTGAAAGGGCCATAGCATGCCGTTTTATGGCTAAAACAATCTCACAATGAATCTGCCATTCGTGGTATTTCTTAGTGATGTTTGAATTCACAGTATGATGCAAGCCAATATCGTAACTTAAGAAATTACAAGACAGTTCCCGTAAGGGCAACGCAGCAAACAGACTCTAGGTGTATATAAGTGTTGTGTACTGAGGGCTACAGTGGCTAGCGGTGAAGCCCAAACCTCAAGTGATAAAGATGGAAGTCTAAATTACATTATAATGTAAACATCTGACACATCGTTCCATTTACAAAACTTGAAAGCTATGAGAAATATCCTCGCTCGTATTTCTGAGTGCAAGGCATCGGAGACTGACATCGCAGTCTAGGCATTGCGTCCCTCACCCCTCGCCTCACCTCGTGTGGCCCGTTGCTGAATGTCCAATTGGTGCGGGGACCGAGGGGATAGGTGAACAAGACATCGTTCTGTCAGTTCGCCACTCACCCTCCCACTGCTAACGAGGGAGAGGGGACTCAAAGTCTCGAAGTTCTCCGGAAGACACCCAACAGACAGTATTGACCTATGTACTGCGTTGTCACGTGTTTGTTTTTGCATGTACAAAACATCTTACTGATTGTTTTTAGTTGTATGTGTATTTCAGTAGTATTACTGTTCTCAGAACAATTTTAGTTTATTTGTAATTACAGCAGATAACGTGACTGACCGTGTCTCGTTACTTTTGTAAAAAAAAAAAAAGGCTGAACCGTACAAAAAAGGTAATGAATAAAGCATTCTCGTAACTGAAACATGCAGACAAATTGCTGATAGTTGGAAATGGTGAGGCTATCTCACACCTTTCCCGAATCAACCTCCTCGTACTCTCAATTTCCCTGGCTTAGGGTCTGGGTCTTAATGACGTCTTCGCAATTTATTTCATCCTTGGCATGTCAGCACCAAGACTTTCCAGATGATATGCATTACTACTAGCAATGTAAGCAAAGTCATCTCCGTACAGTCCATGAAGACCCTTGGAGGTATGGAAGGTAAAGGCTTCCACCATCCTTAACCTCGGCGCTGTATGGGGTAGAGTGGTTAGATCTACGCCCGGCCGCCTTTGTCCCCAGGAATTAACTTGATACTCATTTTTGGTGTAAGCTGAGTGAACCTCAGGGCCATGTGCACCTCCGGAAATGGAAATACCGTTTCTTAAATTTTACGACTTTCTGACGGGGATTCGAACCCACTCCCTTCCGGGCAAACTGAGCACGCCTTTACTTCCTCGGCCAGGCAGCCCCTGCATTACTACTACTACTACTACAACTATTTTTATTATTATTATTATTATTATTATTATTATTATTATTATTATTATTATTATTATTATTATTATTATTATTATTAAATTAAAATGTCAAAATTTTACAGCTTTACCAAGGGTCGTACCCGTCGTTCACTGATCAGTTGTGTGGTGTCGCGGATTCCATTCCAAACAATCATGCCCTCCTCATCGTATATAGTTCCTGACCTCATACTTCCGACTTAACCATAGAAGTATGTACATGGTCAGTAGGGTCAGAGGGAAGAGTCGTAAAAAAAAAAAGGTAAATAACTGCTATGTAACAATTTTCAATATAAGATATGTGAAAATGACTTGAAACTACGATATGGGGCTGTACCTATACTAAGACCACGGCTTCCTACATAGCAGTTCGTTGGAGTTATTTTTTATATTTCATGTTGCTTTACGTCGCCCCGACACAGATAGATCTAATGGCGGCGATGGGACAGGAAAGGGCTAGGAGTAGAAGGAAGTGGTCGTGGTCTTAATTAAGCATTTGCCTGGTGGGAAACCACGGAAAACCATCTTCATGGCTGCCGACAGTGGGGTTCGAACCTACTATCTCCCGAATACTGGATACTCCTCCGCAGCTATCGAGCTCGCTCGTTGGAGTTAGAGGTGAGGTATACGTTCTGTTGGAACTACTATGAAGAAACACACAGATACAATAAAGTAACAACGACGAATGATATGAGATAAAATAACAATCGAGAAATAAAAATTCCAAAGAGAACTGAAGAGAATTCATACTGAAGATATGGAAATTGCCATAACATTACAGACAGGCAGCCGGAAAACTAAGTAAATGAAAAAAATGAAATGAAAATGCACAGCCTGTTTCCAGTCATTCGACCGGGTCGGGAATGGAATGAATGAAGCACTCATCTAGCGGCGGGGATTTGAATTTTGCCAGCTGCTGAAGCCTGTCACACTACTCTGGGGCAATAATTAATGGCTGGCAGTTGAAATGGAATGATATTAGAGAGTTTTGCTGGAATGAAAGATGACATGGAAAATTGGAGAACCCGAGGAAAACCTGTCCCAACTCTACTTTCTCCAGCACAAATCGCACATGGAGTGACCGGGATTTGAAGCACGGAACCCAACGGTGGGAGACCGGCGCGCTGCCGCTCGAACCACAGAGGCTTTAAACTTATAACATGAGTTTAAATTAAAAATGACAATTTATCATAAATAATTAAAAAAACAAACTTGTGATCATACAGCTGTAAACAAAAATAAAGAAATATTTACATAAATCGATTCAGTGGGAAGGACAGCCATGTTCTAAGAAATTGCCTTGCGTTTTAAATACATAGACAGGCTAGTTATTGGATTCTGCGATCGTTTTTATGAAGTAAATATAAGATTTTGGCCTGGCGGAAATTATACTCAACTCAGTGAAATTTTCTGTGAAGTGCAGCGCAGTGCTATGAGTGGGTTGGTTAACGCAACAACATAGCAGCCACTTGGTTGGATAATTCTCAGCTGTCATTCGAGGTCAGACTGTAGCTGAAGTTACAAGGTAAAAGAAACATGAATACGTGCTCCTTAAGGATCATCACTGCTTTTCATACAATCAAAACATCAATTCCTAATTTTATTTACTTCCTGATGATGTCATTTATTTCTTTATTTATTTATTTATTTATTTATTTATTTATTTATTTATTTATTTATTTATTTATTTATTTATTTATTTATTTATTTATTTATTTATTTATTTATTTATTCATACACATGTCTACTTGAAAATCCTTATTATGTTATGATTAACCCGATGAACACCCTCCAGCTACTTCCAAACCTTTAAATGCTTTCTTTCTGTCTTCTTTAATAATCCGTTTACTCTCCAGGGTTGGTTTTTCCCTCGGAGTCAGCGAGGAATCCCACCTCTACCGCCTCATCTTGTAAATGCACCGAGCAAATTCTAATTTTACTTCATGCTACCAGCAGTTCTAGGTATATTAGTCATTAATTTACGTATGTAACAGACACTATGTAGCGTGGTATGGTTTTCCTGATGATATCATACGCCGCCTTACAATTTCCATCTTTCCACATGTAGTAAATGCAACTTATGACCTCCTTTCTATACCCATTTATCTCTCATTAGCTGACTAATGCTAATGTGCAACACGCAAAGACGCACCCTGTTTGTTGATTCAACCAGTCCTGCTTTCTTTCTTCCATGATCCACATTAATTCTGATATTGATAGTGCTCCATAGAATTCTACGTTACCTACTGAGTTGATTGAAGAGTTGATTGAAAACTAGTATATGGTATCATTGGTACCGTGTTAAACTAATGAACGTACAAATATGCATTTTTGACATTCTGTATTGTTACTGCAGGTCACGCATCTCATGGCTAATTGTCGAATATTTAGCTGTTAGTAAAGAGCCCCTGAACTTCGATGCTTACGAAGTTACGAAGATTTTTACTAAAGTGGACGTGGCAAAATAGCGAATATGCCATAGACGTAAGTGTATGCCGCTATTTTTGTCTTTCTTTCGCTTTTGAACATTCTATTCGTATTTGCCGCAGTTGTTTTGCTATTGATTACATAGGCCTTGCTGAAAACTAACCAGCATTTCACGTTCGATTCTTTGGTATAATGAAGATAGTTGACCAGCTGAGGATCATCAATGAAAACTAGCGAACGTACCATTGAATTCCTCAGATATTATGCTTATCGATTAGTTTTGGTTTCAAAATTTATATGTGGAATGTTCAGTGGACTGCTGGATGAAATTTCTCTCGAAATGCTGATAAATAATAGATATTGAGGGAAATACACTTATGTAATATTTTGTAACATTTGGAGCCTGTAACATTTCACTCTCCCCATATCAGGAAAATTATGATGTACATCTACTTAAAGGAAAACGGGCATCTATATACTGGACATTTCTTGAAATTTTCAGTACAATATATTAGTTCTCTGAACAATAGATCAGTGTATTCTTTGGTTTCCTAAATGTAGCGATGTAGGCTACTGTATGTGTTATGATAACTTTCTTCGGTTTATCCCAGCTATTCCAGAGTCGCTCGAGCCACCCAGGCTTATTTTGTTTTTTCACCGGGAGCTTAAGGTTGGATGCTCTTCCTGATGCAATGTGACTTTTGAGAAGAAAATCTCAACCCCGTATCGACTGCAATTTGAATCTCATCCTTCCGGGTGGGAAGCGTGCGGTAAAGCCACTGAGCTAATAACACCCGCATTATATTTTTTATGATTCTGTAATCAAGCAATGTACATTTAAAGAATGGACAACATTCTGTAAGTCATTTTCGAAATTCTAGTAGCCTCCAAAAGTCAAATTTAATAGCTATACCTGAAACTGACCCCCGCCACTCAGCAAGACACATCATTGAGGAAAAATGAAGACGACTAGATAGAAATCGAATTAGGACGTATTAGGATTTATTTTCATTTTGCCAAAGAAAGAATGAATGAATGAATGAATGAATGAATGAGTGAATGAATAACATCGATAACCATGTTTATGGGGATTGAAATGATTGAGTACGGCTTATAATCCCATTCATTCATTCATTAATTAATTAATTCATTCATTCATTCATTCATTCATTCATTCATTCATTCATTCATTTTTCTTTCTTTCTTTCTTTCTTTCTTTCTTTCTTTCTTTCTTTCTTTCTTTCTTTCTACCCCCTTACGTTCCCATTTACGAAAGTCAATAACTATAATCAGTGAGTAGTAAATAAGGTTTGTTTTCAAGTTATGTGGCCATTGTCATGATTTACCACTGCTTACCTGTACAGTTAATGGGAGAACAGTAATAATGTTATTGGTTTTCAAGTCCATCTAAGTACTTTGACGGCTTTTGGGGACCCCAAGGTGCCTTAATTTTGTCCCGCAGGAGTTCTTTTGCATGTCTGTCAATTTGCAGACACGAGGCCGACGTATTTGAGCACCTACAAGTTCCAAAGGAATGAGCCAGGATCGGACCTGCCAAGTTGGGGTCGGAAAGCCAGCACATCACCCGTCTGAGCCACTCAGCCCGGCGAGGGAGAGCAGTTTGGCAAATGTGATATAATTAGACATTTTAGGAGCGAAAACGGAATATTCGCTAATTTGCCGCATCAACTTTACCACGTAATTAAAAGTGTGTATTAAGTAGAAGGTAACAACTACGTAAACTTTACTTTATTATCATTAAACTAGAGCCGCAAGGATAACTTTAACGTCGACGACGTAATATGTAAACCAAGGAGAGTCTGAGTTCAAGGAAGACAATGCCGATATCGGCAGAATTATAACAATGAATTGAAACGTGTTTTGCTCCCTTGAACAATGTGGAATTTCACATTCGTTAGTTTAGTGTAATTCCGAAGGCATTATGTTAACATATTCCCTTCACTGAGCGATTAGACTTAATTAGGTGAACAGATTATTGTAATTTTATTCTGAAATGTATGTATTTGTGTCCACCTCTGTGGTGCAGTGGTTAGTGTGATTAGCTACCACCCCCGGAGACCAGGGTTCGATTCCCGGCTCTGCCACGAAATTTGAAAAGTGGTACGAGGGCTGGAAAGGGGTCCACTCAGCCTGGGGAGTCAACTGAGTAGATGTGGGTTTGATTACCACCTCTGCCATCCTGGAAGCGGGTCTCCGTGGTTTCCCACTTCTCCTCCAGGCAAATGCCGGGATGGTACCTAACTTACGGCAACGACCGCTTCCTTCCCTCTTCCTTGTTATCCTTTCCAATCTTCCCATCCCCCACCAAGGCCCCTGTTCAGAAGAGCAGGTGAGGCTACCTGGGCGAGTTACTGGTCATTCTCCCCAGTTGTATCCCCCAACCCAATGTCTTACGCTCTAGGACACTGTCCTTGAGGCGGTAGAGGTGGGATCCCTCGCTGAGTCCGAGGGAAACACCAACCCTGGAGGGTAAGCACATTAAGAAAGATATAATTTATGTATTTATTTTAAAACTTACTCAACTAACTGCCGAACAAAATTCTATATAAATCACACATTAGAATACCTCCAGTTCTTATCACTTAAAACACTGTTCCTCGTGAGTAGTGTGAATTTTCACCTCCAAAATTCAAATTGTAAGGAGGCATGCCTTGAGTCTGTACTTTTGTTCCTGTGCTGTGATAGATCAGATCACTACCTCTGGCTAATTTATACTACTCTGGTGCAGTAACGTCATCTTCTATTTCATCTAGACAATAAATTTCCTCCTGTTTACAAGAACTAAGGTATCTAAAGGACTTTCTCTTTACTTGAGTGATCGAATGTACTTCACGTTAATAAACACGCCACTAAAACCATATTTTCTTCTCATCTGCAAACTTAGGACTGTCAGTAATAAGTTATTGGCTTATGTGCATATTTTGCAACAACTACTCGTAGGCTATGCTTAAACATGCGGTTAAATGCTGATATATTGGTCAGTTTCAATTAGAAAACTTCCTCTTCTTCCTGATCATCATTATCATCATCATCTTCCTTTTTCTTCTTTTCTGGAATTTTTCCCAATTTCCTGCGGTCGGCACTTCCTGTGGATTTGCCTGGTAATACGGCCCTATGCCCCTTCTGTAGATTAATATGTGTATTAATCCAAACAAAAACACCCAGTCCTCGATCCAGAGGAATTAACCATACGAAGTTCAAACCTCCAACCCGACCGTCAATCGAAAACGGGGCACTATGCACTTTAGGCCACTACGTTGACCACACACAGAATGTTTTTAACACGTAAAATCTTAACACACAGCCCCTACGAACTCAAGTCGAGGTATCTCGCCTTGCCGAAGTGCAATTATTTAATTTTGTACAAATTTGCTCAGCTAGCTCAGTTTTGCCCAGCCTTCTAAGTGATACACTCTGTACTTGATAAAGAGCTTCAATGACGTATGCATATCTCGATGGCTGGAGATGAACAGTCGGTTTAATTTTCTATGGAATGACTTGGAGTTGATGGTAGTATCTCTAATGGGAGGCAATTTGCGTAGAAAATCTCTAGTAAACAGAATAAAATTTATATAACTATAAAAAAGTTAAGAGCGCCCTTGGAGGGAATTTACATCACTTCGTTAGAGTAATGACATGCATGCTATTACAGAGTTCAACGCAGAAAAATTACGGGAACTTACTTAAGTCACTATGATAATTACACAATGTATTAACGCTTCATTTGATGAACATATTACGATAAATTTCTTCTTATGTATAATGTATTTGTTTTCAAAAAGTGAAGTAAGTTTCCCACAAAATAGTGTGAAAACCTCACCTTAGAATACCACCAGCCCTTATAACCCAAAACACCACTCCTGGTGCAGTAGCGCCTTCCTCTATTCCTGTCACAGGCAATAAATTGCCTCCTAGAACCCGTAAACCTACCACCATTCTTAGATTTATGAGTCTTTTCATTTACACTATTATTCGTGATATTGCTCTGTTACTGCAAAAGCTCTGGAGAAATTTCTGAATAATTTGGACAGAGTATTGGGAAAAGAGTAGAAGAGATGCTGAATCGAATTGATGAGAAGAGATCGATTCGGCTAAATATGACCATAGGAAGGGATGGAATGATAGGACACAACTTAAGATACCGAAGACTTTATACAGCTGGTTTTTGATGGACGTGTACGTGGTAAGAATGGCAGGGATAAACCATGGTACGAATATGACAAGCAGAGTACAACAGATGTAGGGTGCAGTAGTTATGTAGAAATGAAAAGTTTAGTACAGGATAGGGTGTTGCGGAAGGCTGCATTAAACGAGTCTATGGACTGATGACGCAAACAACAACTTTTACGCACACTACTGAAATATTGTGGTCGTCATATTCAGGAACTTAGTGCATGTATGAACATTTCACCTGTATTCATTTCAATAAATACTGCTGTATGCATATGTAAGAAATTGGTGTCTGATTGCCCGACGACTATCGTAGCATTGGTCAGAATAAGAAAATAGGAGCTCTGCAGCGGATTTCAGGTGTTTCTTATGGTGTAATTGAAGCCTTCAATTTCAACCTGACACTCGTGAACTATATAGGGTGGTCGGAAATAACGTGGACCGAGTTCATGAGCGTTGCAGCGTTAGTCATACCGGTAGGTAATTTAAAAAAAACGTCGTTAACTCGCGCCGTTATCACTTTATGAGCTGCTGAATTTATATAATCAGAACGCTTCGCGGGCGAATTCAAATTGGCTGTACGAGGCGGTGTTGCTAAATCTGAAATTGGCTTGGTCGGGCTTGAGAGTCATGCCGAGAAATGTGCATCAAACACTAACACACCGTGAGTTTCAGCCAATGCCACTGTAGCGTGCTTGCTATGGGCCGGGCCTATCAGCAAGGAGTCGTTGTTCAAGTCTCTCCCCTGGAGAAGTTCATTTCTTCTCTTGGCTCTCTCAAGCCGATCATGTGCCACGTGCAGATTTAGCAACACCGCCACGCAAAGCCCATCTGACGTCACCCGCGAAACGATCTTTGATAGGCTAACATTAGCTGATAAAATGACAACGGCGCGACATGTCTAATTATTTTTTCCAATTATTTATCACTAGGGCCCGGATGTTTATGCATTAATAGGTTAGAATGCAAACCTACTGAAGCGAGTAACAAGTAGAGTCTACCCGCACAACGGTAGTGCTATGAGGTTTGCATAAACATTAGCGGTAAGGCCCATTAGAACCCCCTAGAATTTATGTTACTCCCATTACAGTAGGTTAGAGCGGGCTAGTCGACATTATTTTGTTACTAAATAATTTTGTTAGTAGGAAATGAAGACTAGCCCGCTCTAACGTAATGTAGTGGGAGTAACATAAATTCCAGGGCCACTAATGAGCCGAACCCCTAATGTTTATGCAAACCTAATAGCATTACCATCGTGCGGGTAGACTACTTCTTACTCGCTTCAATAAGTTTCCATTCTAACCTGTTACTACATAAACATCCGGGCCCTATTTATCAGTATGACCAACCCTCTAACGCTCATATACCCTATTCACATTGTTTCCGACCATCCTGTATTGATCGGTCACTTGAACGTCACTTTCAGCTTATGTACACAATGAGTTGCACGTTGTGTCTAGGAACAGGTTGTTAATCCAGTGGATTATTCCGGAATGTAATGGAGAAGAGGGAGTGAATGCGTCACTTGCCACACTTTTTAAAATAATATACGACTACATGAAAAGAGACTATAACAAATGCAACCATACATACTGACCTCGTATGCATATAAAATTACCTGACACCATGCTTCAACATGATACGTGTTTGTGAGCCAGGTGTCATAGTCTCGTCATCCTCGGTGTAGTGCTTCAGAGATTAAACTCAGATGTGTAGAGCGCGACGTAAACATTTAAGCTCCCAACCAGACATTCCTTGACAAGGCACAAAACGAACGCGAAGAGAAGTCATTATGGAAACATGTTTTGAGGTAATAATTTCCCATTGTTGGCTGTATCTGCTGAATTAATTGAATACAGAATATTGTGTTCTAAATACAGGCTGGTCGGAAATATCGTGGACTGGGTATATGACCGATGTAGGGTTGGTCATAGTAACAAATAATTTTTAAAAAATAATTCGATAACTCATGCCGTTGTAATTTTTTCAGGTACTGAAGTTAGCCAATCAGATCACTTAGCGGATGAATTCAAATGGGTTTTGCGAGACGGTATTGCTAAATCTGCACGTAGCTTAAGACCGTTCTATATCAGTGGTAGAGTACCGGATCCAAGCATCGCGTGATCCAACACGGCGTAAGTAGTCGAAATATAGAAAGGAGGCATGTCAATTATATCTGGTGACATATTTAGTACTTAAATAAATTTAAATAAATTAAACTCTGTCATAGATAACCTAGCAGAAATCCGTTCCTGTACCTACTGGTAGAATAAACCAGAACGTCGAAAATGACACGAAGATAGGGTTGGTGGCTTTAAATATAAATTCCTACGCATGGTAGTTAACGGCATATTATTATTATTATTATTATTATTATTATTATTATTATTATTATTATTATTATTATTATTATTATTATTAATTGAGACCTTACCAATATATTTTTAGTGGTCGTAGTAGTAGTAGATGTCAGTCTAGCTTAAGCCAGTGAGGAGGACGGACGTCTCGTGTGGCGTGCGCCTGCTGAGTGGAGTGGATTAAGAGTGAGGAAGCGGTAAGGTCAAGCGGTCGGCAAGGAGATAGATACGATGAATTGGGTAGACGTAGAGGTTATGAGGAAAGTAGTAAGAGAAGTAATACAGGAGGTATGTCCGTTTGAACAATTAAAGAAAATGCTTCAAGAACAAGGCCAGGAGCAAGAAAAGACGAGACAGTGGATTCAGGATTATATGAAGAATACGAAGGCGATGATAGAAGGCAGCGAGAAAGAACTGGTGTCACTAAGAGAGAAAATAAAAAATATGGATGAAGAGATGGTAAACCTGAAGAAAGAAATCGAATTCTGCAGACAGGAGCGCAAGAAGAAATCCATATTTATTTATGGGGTGGAGGAAGACAAGGCAGAATCTAAAGTGGACATTATTTACAAAGTGGTAGATGTTATACAAAAAAAAATGAAAATAAATTTCAGTGAGGTAGATATAGACAATGTGGAGAGAGTTGGCAAGGTGGGAGGGCACAGGCCCATAAAAGTGTCGCTGTTATCTTCATTGATGGCAGACATAGTGATAAGGAACGCTGGTAATCTACAGTGTGAGAACATTAGAATTAAGAGAGATTTCGGAAGAGAAGAGAGTAGAAATTTTAAAATTCTTAAGAAACATCTTGTGAAAGCAAAAATTCAGGGATTGAAAGCGTATATTAGTGGTCAGATACTCGTGGTGAGCGACAGGAATTGGACCCGTAAGTGGACAATATCGAAACTGAAATTAATGGATGAGAGTTTGAGGCAAGAAGAAACTAGCAGGGCTGACAGTTCGAGGCAAGAAGAAACTACCAGGGCTGATGTACATACTGTAAATGAAGGAACACTGAGTAGATGGGGTTCCTGGGAAGAGATCATGAAAAGAGCTGAAGAAAAAGTAAATGCAAGAAGGATGGAAGTAGTCAGGAATTTAATGGACGAATTAGTGTCGGAAGTCTGCGCGAGGGAAGAAAAAGAACCACAGGGGAAGACAAGCGGACAGAATCGGAGCGAGAATGATGGTTTGAGGGAGGAAGCAGAAGTAAGAAGTGCCGTGATCAAAGGGAGAAGCTTGAGTTTGAAGGACCTATGGGACAAAAAAGGAAAAATGGAAGGAATAATTACGAGAAGTAAAAAGTCAAGTAACAGTAGTAAGTAACATAGTTTGCCTATGATGGAGGACAGAAGCGTAGTTATGGTGGTGTTTGTATGTGTGTATTTACTCAAGTAATGGTGCCTGTATGTGTAGTATAATTGTAATTGAAGTGATGGTGTCTTTAGGTAGAAGATGGATAGACCAAGTGTATGGTATTTATTCAAGTGATGGCATGACGGAGATCGTATTGGTGAGTGATTTATTAGTTAATGATAAGAGGTATATATGTAAGGATATGTGGTATGGAATTGAAGAGAATGATTGCGGAGTGCGATGGATGGATGATAAGAGAGGTAGTGAAGCTTAGAGGGTATTTATTCAAGTGAAGAATGATAAGAGGTAGATATGTATTGATGTTTAGAAGTTGGATCAGAGTTTAGATGGATGGATGATAAGAGAGGTAGCGAAGTTTAGATGGTACTTACTCAAGTAATGATGTCTATATGTGTAGTGTAATTGTTACGAGTTTGGAGATATAAAGGAGGTTGGATGGTATCTACTGGAATTGAAGTGTTAAATATGAAAGGTGATGATAATAGATATATGATGGATGAATGATAAGAGAGGTAGCGAGGTGATAAGGTGTTTTTAAGTGTACTGTAATTGTATGGCACTTATTCATATAATGGTGTCTTGAGATATAAGATGGATGGATTGTTGAGTTCGAAGGGCATTGTAATGGTTAAAGTACGTATTAGCAGAATGTGAGTGTAACGGAAGTATGGAATCAGCAACCACGAGGGAGTCAAGTAGAGGAAATGTAGTAGGAATGGAATGTGCTAAGGTTAGCGTGTATGGGGTCTGTGACATTCATAATACCGCTGAAGCATGGAATCAGCAACCCTGAGAGAGACAAGTAGAGGAAATGTAGGAGGAATGGAATGTGCAAAGGTTTGTGTGTATGTTCAGCAGGGGCATGGTGGCGAATGGATGATAAGAAAGATAGCGAAGTTTAGTGGGTATTTATTCTAGTAAAGGTGTCTTTATGATAAGAGGTAGATATGTAATGATATGTGGCATGGAAATGAAGTGAATGATTGTTGAGTTCGATGGATGGATATTAAAAGAGATAGCGAAGTTTAGAGGGTATCTTTTCAAGTGAAGGTGTATTTATGGATATTAGGAAAGATAGCGAAGTTTAGAGGGTATTTATGCAAGTGAAGGTGTACTTATGTGTATTGAGACAGTATTGGTTTTGATTTATTAGTTAATGATAAGAGGTACTAGGATAGAATTAGTATAGATTTAATGTTATAATTAGTTATAGGCTTAATTCAGATGTAGGGGGTGCCCTAGCATGTGAGCTGGTCATCCGTCCATGTTAGAGGCAGCTTAGGATAGATTAGTATAGATTTAGAACTAGTATAGATTTAATGTTGTAATTAGTTATAGGCTTAATTTAGACGTAGGGGGTGCCCTAGCATGTGAGCTGGTCATCCGTCCATGTTAGAGGCAGCGTAAAATAGATTAGTATAGATTTAATGTTGTAATTAGTTATAGGCTTAATTTAGAGATAGGGGGTGCCCTAGCATGTGAGCCGGTCATCCGTCCATGTTAGAGGCAGCTTAACAGATTTAGTTAGGGGTGGAACCTTGCATGGTTGCCCGGTATTCCGCCTGTGTAGGGTCCACCAAGTTAGTAGTATGTAATTTGGCTTAGGCTGGACATTGTTATTTTTCTTTATAACGGATCAAATGGGTATTATTACTGTAGATCTAAAGAAAAATAATAAATCTAAATCTAAATCTAGTAGTAGATGTAGGAGTAGTAGTAATAATAATGAAAAATGAAATGGCGTATGGCTTTTAGTGCCGTGAGTGTCCGAGGACAATAATATAATATAATATAATATAATATAATATAATATAATATAATATAATATAATATAATATAATATAATATAATATAATATAATATAATATAATATAATATAATATAATATAATATAATATAATATAATATAATATAATATAATATAATAATTATTATTATAATTTGTAGTAGCAGTACAACCATTCTATAAACGTAATAGATTTTCCTTTTAAATCTTGCCTGGAACATATCTGTGATAGTTCATTTAATAGAGTGAATTCACCGCATGACACGTTATCTAATTATTTTAATCCATCATTTTCCAATGTTCACTGACGAAGAATAATCGTGCACCTGTGGAACATTGTCACAAGCTGACAATCTCTCATCCAACTTGCTGGAGTTTGCCGTTAACTGAAAAGTTTCAGACATCGAGGATTACCGTCCAGCTGTCATCTCACTAGAACCCCTTCAAAATGAAACTTTCTCCTCTCGGATTGTACTGCAGACAGCTATACGCTCTGCGGGGATTTTTAGAGAATATTATTACTGGAGCTTAAGAGCTTAATATTAAGCGTTTTAAAATGACACGTGAAAGTAACAAAGGTGAAATTAATGCTAAAAATCAATTCACTTGCATTAATTATTACTATTTCTAACATAAGAACATACTTTACTTCATAGGTGTGTGTGTGTAGTGCGTTGATATTTCATAATGGTGGAAAGAAAATTACTTGAATATGTTTTCGCTACTTCTATTTACTGATTTCTAGCTACTTTCGGAGATTCGGAGCCGGGAGTCCGACACATGATCTTAAGTTCGTGGGTTCTATCCTGGCTGAAGTATTCAAGTTTTGGACTACCGCAAAATCCAGGTAGTCTCTGTATATAGCTTTCTGCTACTCTGATAGACGGCAGTATAAATGGAACAGCGACATTTCGATGGCTTTCTTTAAAGACCTCGTAAGTCCGAATACTCTTCCTATCCATTATATTCCTTAAGACTGGTCACGCCTCCCAGTCCCATATTTATATGCAGTCCAAAAGAATAATTTTCGTTATGGCCATTTTCCTCTTCCGATTTGTAAAGGAAAATGAACCTTAAATACATTATACTGTAGGAGTGTGTGAATTTGCCATGCAATCAACATCCCTACAATACGGTACGTTAAGGTCCATTTTCCTTTAGACATTAGCAAAGGAAAATGAACACAGCGAAAATTATTCTGATGGACTGTATACAAATATATGACCGGGAGGCGTGGCCAGTTCTAAGGAATATAATGGGTAGGAAGAACATTTGGACATACGAGGTTTTAAAAGAAAACCATCGATTTGTATGTAGACAGCCTCAGTTATGACTATTTATACGTCCCGAAAACAGGTAGTAGAGGCCGTCAGAGTGCTATTATTATTATTATTATTATTATTATTATTATTATTATTATTATTATTATTATTATTATTATTATTATTATTATTATTACTATTATTATTATTATTATTATTATTATTATTATTGTTATTATTATTATCTTTGTGCATTTATGTTAACGGAATACATGGTTATTAGCACTATGAACGTATTCGCTGGGTGGGTTTACGACCACAAGTGGCCACGGCTGGTCCGTGGTCCGACAGCCCTGCACTCCGGCCGGCCAATCGAGGAGAGGAGGGGTGACCACAGATCTATCGTGGCTCTACGCCTCTGTATTCGGGAAACGGAGAGGGGACGTCGTGTCTCGTCCACTTTTGTGCGAAGCACACCCCAAATGGAAGTGAGTCGCGTGTAATTTTTTAACAAAATACCAGTCCTACGGTCAATTTCTGGCAGTATCGGGAATCGAATCCGAGCCTCCGAGGATGGCAGCTAATAACACTAACCGTTACACTACCGAGGCATACATGCCCACTGTCAAAGTGTGTTAGTGTGTAATCGCGAACAAACAAAGTTAGAAAAATGAACAAATCCCTACGATTTGGGGAAACAATTTGGCCAGCAATTCATATAAAATTTCTGAAGAAACAATGGAACTGTGCATCTAATGCTAATTTTTTTAACTTCTAAACAAATATCATGAAACTTATAAAATAAGAATTTAAGCTTTTAAAACGTGTAAATGTGAAGGAAATATTTAACACTCATTAAATGATAAATAAATGAGATTAGTCGCACAATGTATTGTAACAACAAACATCGTCAGTTCCAATAATAGAGCTAGATAATAATAATGCTATTTGCTTTACGTCTCACTAACTACTTTTACGGTTTTCGGAGACGCCGAGGTGCCGGAATTTTGTCCCGCAGGAGTTCTTTTACGTGCCAGTAAATCTACCGACACGAGGCTGACGTATTTGAGCACCTTCAAATACCACCGGACTGAGCCAGGATCGAACCTGCCAAGTTGGAGTCAGAAGGCCAGCGCCTCAACCGTCTGAGCCACTCAGCCCGGCAATAGAGCTAGAAGAAACACTCTTCATATTTACAACGCTACTTCACCGATAGAGAACATTGGTCGTCTGATAATACATCATTATAAAGTTAGGAAGTTTATCTAAAGTGTTTATTGTAGCCTGCACGCTATTCTCTTTAAAGTACACTTATTGTTCTCCTAGTCTAATATCACACCATGAAGCAAAGTAAACAATACAAAACGTGAAGTACAGTGAAGTGCTCCACACTTCATATATTTTGTATCAGCGATTAACCTACAAGAGGTGTTTCTTACTGGTATGATATAAAATGCAGTGCAATTTTATCAATTAGATTTGATACCCATGAACTTTATACGTGAGCTAAAAAGCCTACAATTTTTAAAGGGCAATGTACCTCGTGTAATATGTGTGTAGCCAATAAAACGTACACGGTTCATTTTTCCTTGTTAAAAATAATGCAACATTTAAAATATGGTTTGTCAGAACAACGGTGTTCAATACACAATATTTGCTCCAAGCTATATTAAACATACTGTAAAATTAATTGTGGATGTAATTGAACGCAATGCATGATGCTGTTATACATCGTGCTGTGAATTAGGTACACATCGGTCAGAGTTGCGTAACTCCAGTTTTAACAGATACCGTCCTCAATATTGAAAACTTATACCACAGACTTCACATATCCCTGAATTACTGGACCAAGACATGATCGCTTCACAAAGGGTCGCATAATCCTAGAAACAAATAAGCAAGTAAGCTTGTAGGTTTACGTGACTGTTGAAATCGCTACGGTACCTCCAGTCTTACGTGAAATCCATACCACACGGACGTGATTTTCCATTTCAGTCACACACGTTCTTAGGCTACCATTTCAAACAAACTTTATTATAAGACAGGCATGAAAGTAAAATAAGTGTATATTTAAATTTTATCACCCAATTGTACTTGCAATAATATTTCAAGGATGTACAATATTTTTCATTAACTAAAAATAGAATTTCAAATACTGTAACTCAGTGACTCCAAGAACAGTAGAATTGTATTCTTTGCAAATCTTTCGTATGTTTATTGAAATGAACATGAAAACAATGTGCATTCCTGTAAGCCCAGTGGTCAATACGCAATGTTTGAAAATTTATTTTACAGAAATTGAGTCACTTGATAAAGTCTGCGATTTTTTCTTCAAATCAGATATCATTTTATCGTCCTTAGTTTCCTCATTGGTGCCTCAGAATCGGTCCGAAATCCTGAGGTCTACTGCAAGAGTAATAGGAATCCAGGAATAATAAGTATTACCTCTCGTCTATGAGTACACGCAATAATGTCACTATTGGTAAATGGTCAAAGGAAAAATCACACTACTGAAAAATTTGTCCCATCTTTCCATCTCTTCTTCTCATCAAATTTATCCACAACGACCTCCTCTCACCAATTCGATTCAGTATCTTTTAATTCGGGATTCGATATATCCATCTTAATGAAACCCAGGACTTGTGCAGTTGGTTTTTGAGGGAAGTGTACGGGGGAAGAACGGTAGGGGTAGACCAAGGTATGAATATGACAAGCAGATTAGAGCAAATGTAGGATGCAGCAGTTATGTAGAAATGAAAAGCTTAGCACAGAATAGGGTAGCATGGAGAGATGCATCAAACCAGTCTATGGACTGATGACTCAAACAACAACAACAACAACAAGTGGTTCTACTGCTTGTAGAAATGAAAATCTTAGCACATGATAGGGTAGCATGGAGGGATGCATCAAACCAGTCTGTGAACTGATGACTCAAACAACAACAACAACAACAACAACAACAAGTGGTTCTACTGCTTTATTACGTGCATGCAATTGAATTACGTAGACTTTTGTTTCCCTCGTACTTTTCTCATTCCCAATGATGAAAGCATACTATAGTGAGCAGAGTCTTCGAGATCTTAAGGTCTGTGTTATGTTATTGATATAATTGGTGTTTGTGTAAACGTATACGATGAAAAGTAAACATTGTACAGGCAATGAAGGCATCTAGAAGATAAAGGCTTGCATGATTTATGAACTCGGCAATAACGGAACATTGTGATCAGCTGCTCTAAGCTCAGACGCCTTTGCACTCAGGAATTAACATGGAGCTTGTTTCTTTTAAGGCTTAGTGAACTCGAATATTATTACCCTCTCCAGCAGTAGTGTTAATTTTATACATTTCTTGACTTTACAACGAAGAATCATATTAGCATTCTTCTAAGTGAACTAGCAATATCTTTACTACCATGGCTAAGGAACACTCACAATGTGTATACGTCGATAATCAAATAAATTATTCTGGGGAATGTGACCTTATGGTGAGATTACAAGAGATTAAGAGTACCCATAGACTTTGTGTATGCTACTCCAATATGAATTACAAAATACAGCGTTTCATTGTGTAAAATATCCTTCAAGGGGGGACCGTACTGAGTTTTCTAAGTCTTGGAATTTTCATGCAATATTCACAACATTTTGTCAGTTTATTTCGTGTATATTTCGAAAATTAAAACTATTGTAAAATTTGGAACATTTTGATAACATAGGGCAGTTTCAGATTTCTAACACATTTAAAAAAATAATTTGAAAAGTTTCAAAACATCCTCTATGTACAGTTTCTTGAGATTTTACCTTGAAACTTTATTGTGATGGTTCTTAGCGTTATGTGAATAATTCTTGCTACTATTATTTCAAAAATTAAATTATTGATGCCATTAGAGCATTTCTTTCTCTTGTCCTTTTACATTCCTTTTGGAAATTCTCAAATTTTCATATCTGACTCAGGATATCTTTGTCAGATATCATTATTTTTCAAAATGGATACCAATGTTATGCATCTCGCATGGCACAATAGGCATACGAGGTTTGAAAACAATCAAGCATAAACGCGTGCAATTACAACATTTTAAATACTGAAAAAAAACAGTTTTGAGAGAAATTTAATTTTGTATAAAATTACTGTAGCTCCATCAGAATTTCCCAGTACCATATATTTTTTCTTTCTTTGGCCCTTTACAACCCCTCGGCAACAGATTTTAACATTTTACGCACCGATTAACTCCTAATATATAAAAATACGTACCCCTAGCTGTAATAAATTATCGATCTTTGAATATTGTTAAGAATATTTTTCACTAAAATTGCTTGTATATTCCATTATGGTAAACCCAGTCATGTACGAGTGTTAAAGAATTAATTGCAGTTAATAATTATTGGTAAATATAATACAATGAACTCAAGCTGAACTTTTGAAGACTGAAATATTCCTCAGAAAACGCGAATAAAAATACAAGGCACATGTGTTAGGCATTTTCTGCTCGATATGATTTGTCCTTCATAACGGGGAAGGGGGTTGGTTTTACTATTCTAATGTTCCTCCGTGCACATAACCACGGAAACTGTCGACTGATGACAACACAGACCAGTACGCCAGGAAACAGCGAAAATTCAAAGGCGGAAATATGGAATAGAGAGAAATTCCGAAGAAAATGGGCGTGCTTTCCGAAGGGATTTTTAAATATAACAGGAGGACATACACAAGAAATCACCATGTGTCCCAAGGAATTGGGAACCTTCTAGGGCGAAGAACTTAATTTTGGTTTTTGGACAATTTTGGCTTAAAATCTCAATAGAGCCCGCCCTTGATACGCACACAATTGCACTTACTACATTTTCAAGATCATAAAACATTTTTTTTAGAAACCTCGCATGGAAAACGGGGATGCGTGTTATACATTAAGTATTGCACCCATAAGACGAATATCCAGATGTATAAATTAATTAAATTATCAATTTCTACACATGAACACTGCAGATGAGAAAATCAGCGCAGATATTTCACAAGTTTACAACAAAGAGTCCTTACAGAGAGAAGATATATCCCCTCAACTTGCTTAAAAGCACGTCCCGTGAAGTCCCGGACTAATAGCCCTCACCAATAAAGTTTTACGAGCCGACTATGTGAAATCCCTCAGCCGAACTATCCCAGGAGGAAGGGGACGTTGGAATTGGCCACACCTTAATGAGAGACGGAGGCAGCTCATGAAAATGAAAATGTGAAAATGGTTAGGTCCTTTTTCAAGTACGTCATTACAGCTGGAGGCAGTTTTCGGCCAATCAGAAAATTGAAAAATTCAACCGCCTTGCCGTAGCGGAAACAGAAAGAGCATTAATGGAAATTAATGTGCTCTAGCCTTGGACTACATTTTAAGGAATTGTTTATGCGGTTATGTGATAAATTATTTTATAACTAATGAATTATCGGCATTTACGTCGCAATTTTGTGAAGAATGGATTCGCCCGAAAAACCGAGCTTCAAGGCCGGAAAGCGCCATTAATCATCAGTGAAATAATCCCAGTGACGCTTCTCAATCTGTGAGAGAATAAACGATCATTTCCTATATTTTGGTGCAACGTTAAAACCACACCTATTTTTGAAGTCACTAGAGTTGTTTCAGTGATTAATTAACCTGCAGACACTTGGAAAATTGACAGCAGGGTATGATATCACTACGCCACCCCCTTCCCTAGAGTCACTCCGGAGGCGTAGTTTCCAGAATTTACAAAACGAACGGTGGAGTCGTACCGAACATTCAGTCTTAGTTCAAATTTCTGAGAGTTCAGTCAATCTTCAGACGAGAAGTCGCGGGCCGCGGAAAGCGAAGTTTAAGTGTATTTAAAACGACCGCTGTAGGGGCAGACGCCGCAAGTATTTCGGTGAGCCATAATGTGAGATGGATATCTTAGAGAACTATTTAGATGCCACGATCTAGTGTAGGTCATGAACTGTTGGGACACTTAGGACGATCACAATGTCGCAGAAACACCAGTGTTATTTCTCACCAACAGACATCCAATTGCTAATTTCACGGCATACCTAGATTAACTTTACTGTATTCCAGGGTGATAGCGGTCAGAACATTTATATTCGCGTCAGACTATAAGCTCATAGGCAGATTTTGTAATAGGAGTTGCAAATTTATAGATATCGCAACAAGTAAAAATTATATCAGAGTTCAGGAAATTCGCAAACTCAGAAGGACAAACAAAGCATGGGGTTGTGTAATCAGTAATGTCCCCGAGCTAAATGAGGTTTCATTAAAGACAATGTCAGCTGTGACAATGGAGTGACAGAGACGGTTGACCAGTTTGTATATAACGTGAGATAGGCAGGCCAACACGTATCCTTTCTGTTTCGGTAGCAGGTGAAATACATTTAATCCACTACACAAAGAAGGGATTGGAAGGGCAGGTAGCAGGCAGCACAAAAGGCACATCTCCAGCAGAAAATTCCTGTCATTCTGAGTGCAAACGGTAGACCAGCGTTAAGTGTATTAATTCTGTTCATTTTTTATAAATTGTGTCTTAGTTTAAGCTTGAAGAATGCGTGTGATTTAACCTACCTGCGAGGGCTCTACAATTAAAAATGGATCCAGTTTTCGTTTGTAATATATTGTGTAATATAACCACCATGTCCACAATTGATTAATTTGATGTGAAGCGGGGACTGAGAGAATGCAGCCCACGATCAGCACAAGGTGAAGTGCATGTTGTATTTATACATCTTGTAATTAAAATGATGTGAATAACGCATAGTCGGGTTAGGTTAAGTTTCCATAGTACTTTATGTGTGAATCTGCGTACATGATATTGATAAGAATCATGTTAAAATCAGTTTTATAGTCATAACCTATGATCAAGGTTGGAACAGTCAGATTCAACGATCGGAATGTGAATTTTCCGAGCTCGACGAGCCAATCATATAATATCAAGTTGTGAGTGCGTTAATGTTAAGTTTTCATTGCATGGTTATAAATTTTAGATGTCTAACGCATCTTTTCTCTATGTAATAATAATTGTCGTATGTTTGATGGAGTGCTATAATAATAATAATAATAATAATAATAATAATAATAATAATAATAATAATAATAATAATAATAATAACTATGTTGAAATAAAAATTAAATTTTGAGTCGTTATATGATATAAGTCTTCATGATTGTGGTTAATCAGATAATTACTTGACCTCAGGATTAATTAAAGTCCATAATTATTGCTGGCCCACGGGAGACAATTATAGTAATAAAAATAATAGTAATAATAATAATAATAATAATAATAATAATAATAATAATAATAATAATAATAATAATAATAATAATAATAAATTTCTTTCTTAAATTCAGCTGAGGCAGGACAATTCATCAAGTAATAATTTATTATGAGTGTTGGAATAAGAAATAAGAATATTTAGGTATAACGGTAATAATAATCATACGATAATTCTGTCGATTTTGTTTTGTAGATCAACAATTAGAATTCGCGATCTTTGGTGCATAGGGGAATTGGATAGTGAGGTCATTGGCAGGCAATCGAGTTTCATAGATGTGGATGATATTACAGGATTAATTGGGCAACCATTGCTGACCGGTTACGTTCAACATGTTGAAATGTATTGTGATTTTTGATATATGAATAACATATGGAGATATGACTGCTAGTAAGTAACAACATCCCTGAATGTTACAATTATGAGGTAAAAGAATTGAGTTTTGAAGACCATGCCGCGTATTTCAAATGAATGTCGTATTATGCTTATGAGAACGACAAAATGAATTTGTGAGATTATTTAGCTCATGTGTAAGAGAGCAAAGCTCCGTTGATATCGTGAGAGAATAATGGGAAATTATGATGGTGTTATTAGCTCAAGAAATGTGAGCTCAAGTCTACGATGTAATATTTATGATAATAATGGAAGGAAAATGTTGAATACACTAATTATAGCACGGATGAAGAGATACTCGGAGATATTCCAATAAAAGGGGCCGAGTGAAAACATGAAGTTTGATCGGGGCAAGCAATGGGATTCGGACTTATATTGTGAATGTTTTGGAATTATGTTATTTTCTAGTTTAAAATTTTGAGTTATCAGTTATAGATAAAGTATTAATTCGTCTGATTGCCACCAATAGCACCACTGCGTCTCTAAAAGCTTAGAATAAAATGATACAACCGTGTGAATTTATTTAACCAGGTGCTTAAATTTTTAAATGTGATGAAACTCCTTTTTTTATTAACCGTGATTTAATCCCATTTTGAATAGAAGGTACGCGGATATCATATTATTTCATTGAATTCATTGTAGGTGTAGGTTAGATTTATTCGTGTGCTCGATTTTTTCTTTATATGTGCAAAATGTGGACAGTGCAGTGTATATTTGTAAATATGAGTTTCAAATGATAGGATTAGTAAGACCGCCCGTTATTCACAGTCAATAAATTACAGCAAGTTCTTTACGCTTCCAGAAAGGCACCGCAAATAAATAAAGAAATCATCACTACAAATTTATATAAATTAACGTTGAATCCTGCAAATGAACCGACCTTGTACTGCCTGTAATAAGAATTAATGCCGCAAGATTATCTATCGAGGTGGAATCTGCCACCAGCAAAGATGTGATGTGTTTTATTTGTCTAGATTAAGGTTAACAAGCTGCAATAAAACTATGTTAAAAGGCGAGTTCATTTGACGCATGTAAAGACTGAGGTTTTTAGTCTGTTTTCTTATTGTGTTTTGTCCAGCGCCATCACAGTAATTAAATTTAGGTGGTATCATGGCTGAATAAGTCATTTCTAACATTTATTTTATTTAAAAGTAAACACAGCCTTTTGGATTTCTTTTATCCACTGGAGGTAATTGTGTATCGAAGTTTATATAATTATATGAAAAGTAATATCCAACTGTAAGAGTGTTCATGGTTCATCTTAAAGCTTATTTTTAATATTTTAAGTAACTTATAAAGGTCACGTTTCAAGAGTATAGAGATAAGGAAATATGTGAGTTGTCTCAGATTATTCTAACTGGTTTAATTAAGTATTCATTTAATTTCATTTGAATTGCAATCTTCGATATTTATAAATTCACGTTTGTTGAGTCTAGCTTTGGTCGCTGCAGGTTTTTGCTCTAGCGTCTATCGACGAGTATTTCGTTTACACAGTATGTTTATGGTTTGATTTGGAACTAATCCATCTGATCAGTTGCCTATTTTAGCAAATATTTTGGGTTTTTTATTAGCTAATCACCATTAAATCCATTCTTTTATTATTTCATTTTCACTTAATCCTGCTCTTGCAATTTTGTTGTTGTTAATAAATTCTATACTTTTAATTTGAATCAGTCTTGGGTAAGGTTATTTGTAGATAGTTACACCCGTCGTTATGTCATTTCCTCACCTCATTATTTTGGCCCTTCAACCACGAGGAGATCCAGCGGACGTACCACACCCGAGGTAAGAGACTACGTGAGCGGTGAGTATTTTTACATTTCAGCATCTGCCGAGGCAACAGTCTTCAAGAGGAGCACCGCTACACATGCCTTGAAAAGGGAACAGTATTATATTAGATATTTCGAAAGCTTTCGATTCTGTTGACCATACTCTGTTGCTCCATAAACTCTCCGAACGATTTAATATACATGGCAGTCTTCTGACCCTTCTTGCTGGCTTCCTACATAACCGTTGGCAGAGAGTGGTAATATCAGGCACTTCATCCTCATGGTTACCAGTCACCTCCGGTGTCCCACAGGGCAGTACTCTTGGCCCCTTGCTGTTTTCTTTGTTTAAGGACGATCTGCCGTCCGAACTCAACGAAACAGCGAATACCCTACTCTTTGCTGACGACTGCAAGATATTTAGGGAGATTAGGAATCCAGCAGATGCAGCTCTGCTACAGTCCTCACTTAATGCCCTCTCGAACTGGTGCCGTACTTGGAAACTTATCCCCAATCCACAAAAATGCAGCCACATGACCATAACACTGCGTAAATCTCCTCTACCGACATCATATTACCTACTCGACAAGCCCATCACCGTGGTTACGCAACAGCGTGACCTAGGTGTAATATTCGATACAAAATTACAATTTAAGACCCATATAGAAACATATACAACCAAGGCTATGAAATTACTAGGTATTCTCTATCGCTTCACAGAAATTTCTGACCCCATTGCTCTTCGTCACTTCTTCCTCACGATCGTTCGACCTCTCTTAAACTACTGCTCTCATATTTGGACAACAGCCGCCCCCTCCAATACTAAGCAGTTAGACAGAGCAGTGTCCTTCTTTGCTGCAATTGTAAGGAACAGAAACCCCAAGCTCAGAAATCTGTCTACGCAGCAGGTATTAATGGCAATTAATGTGTCACCGCTGCACATCAGGCGACAGGTAGCTGACCTGAGTTTCCTCCACGAGATCTTAAATGGACATTACCGCTCGGAACATCTTGTTTCTCTCTTCTCTCTCCGCGTTCCTTCCCGTTCCACCAGAACCAAAGACCTTCTCCATATTCCCCACACTCAGCACTCAATACTTCAACGATCTTTCCTAATCCGCCTCCCAACACTCTTTAACAATATTAATAGGAGACAAGAGCTTGATATAGCATCAAATAAAAGTGAATTCGAGAGGTGTGTAAATAGTATCTTAAAGATAAGTTGATGTGAAGGGATTATACCGCCATCTTGACCCACGACGACTTGGCTATGAACATGGACGTTCTATGGTTTTCGATTTGGACAGTTATTAGTACGATGTGTACCTGATCTTGTTATATTTTGTTATGTTTATTATATTTTATTATGAAAGTTTACGTTTGTTAAATAGTCTGTTGACAGTGCAAGTGAAATTTGCTCAGTGTAGCTGTATCTTGTGCTTCGTGAATAAATAAATACGCAGACTTGAAAACATTCAAAATACGGGTTTTACAGTATTTGCTACGAGATATCGATGGCTTTCTTTAAAAACCTCGTAACACCGAAAACTCTTCCTATCCATTATATTCCTTAAGACTGGTCACACCTCCTAGTCCCATATTTATATGTAGTCCAAAAGAATAATTTTCGTTATGGTAATTTTCCTCTGCCAATTTGTAAAGGAAAATAAACCTTAAATAAATTATACTGTAGGAGTGTGTAAATTTTCCATGCAATCAACATCCCTACAATACAGTACGTTAAGGTCCATTTTCCTTTAGACATCAGCAAAGGAAAATGAACACAGCGAAAATTATTCTGATGGACTGCATACAAATATATGACCGGGAGTCGTGGCCAGTTTTAAGGGATATAATAGGTAGGAAGAACGTTTGGACATACGATGTTTTAAAAGAAAGCCATCGATATATACTTTCTTTACGGGAAATCCAATTAAGGGGAACTGAAATGGCGAAATGCCACCGACAGAAAACGAAATTGTAGGCTTGTCTTTTATGTACTTTACATTCGTCGTCTCACTGAACTTTTTAATTATTAACACGAACGTAATGTTTTATTAATAACACGAAACATACTTGTCGTTATTTTTCCTTTATTCTTAGTTTGAACTTAATACAATCTGTAACAATCGCAGCGTCTCATAACAACATTACCAACAATCAGTGATAAGACAGTGTGATGGAATTAGTAATTGTTGTTCAGTGTTGGCAAGAAATTTACAGTTTTTCTACTTTTTGGTGAGTTTCTGTTTATTAGAGTCCACACGAATTTGAATAAAACAGAGCAAATCCTGTACTTCTTTCTGAACACAAGCTGTACATATATAAGAGATGCGATATTCAGCAGTATCTTTTCTTTGTCGATTTTAGGGAAACATTTGGAGTGAGTTACACGTTCCAGTTAGTATGGTATATTTATTCATTTAAAATTTACTCATTCAGTGTTAAAACACGTTGAAATATTCCATTATCATTGCTCTGTTGTAAATGTACCAGCTAGAGACATAATCCAATGTACTCGTATATCTTTCCTATGTGAATAATATCAAATTCTTCGATAAGGCTTAAGCAAAATTGCACTTGCACCAATGACAACTATTTTCCTGATATCAAGATGGAGACGTAACTGAAGAAAACACATAAAATGTGATAGGAATTCAGATCTTGCTTGTGTGACACTGGAAACAATAAATCCCCAAAAGAGGTAGCTTCATTGAAAAGAAATGCATACTAGGCATGATTTAACAACGTATTTCATATTGTAGGGTTAAATGTATGGGACTGTAAAACGTAGCTGTAGCTAATGCCAAAAAGGAAATTACTACAGAAACATTTAGCATATCGAGTGTTGTAAAAGTAGGGGAAGAAATTTAAGAACCGACTCTTTTCATTTAAAATAGTAAATTAACTTACTTAAGGATGCATCCGGGAATCTATAATGGTAGTATTATCAGGCATTTTCTTAAATTGTGAATATCTCGGATGGCACTAAATGAAACCTTGACAGTATCCAACCTTTCCACAATGTGGTCACTAGCTCGTTTCGCAATATAAGATGCAAGGTTTCCAATTTTCATTCCAGCAAATAAAATAAACATAAACGGGCTTACACTTAACAGACCAGCAACCAAGAAGCCAAGGATCTACAGAACCATGTTGTTAATATAATTTACTTACCCTCTCCATGTAACAGGATTACATTCCTGATTTTTTCTTATTTATTTATTTATTTATTTATTTATTTATTTATTTATTTATTTATTTATTTATTTATTTATTTATTTATTTATTTATCTATTTATTTTGCTAAGCGTACTTGGACATATGTGTGTTAAAGTGATACTCACATAATGCTAAAAATGAGCTTTCCAAGACTTACTAATACATTAAATTTCAACTTTGTATATCTCAAAAGCCTGAAGCGCATGCTCATAAAATGACGATCAAGAGACCTTCAAACCTGACAGTTATATGTAATTCTTACAGGAACTTCGATTAGATCGAACAAATTCGGAGGCTCGGACATCAAGTTTGAAATCTATCCTACTATTGGCTATATAATCACGGGGTCTACAATTATTTGTTAGATTCCAGCCACCGAGATTGATTCACCATGTTTTTTTTATTCACGAGTCGTTACATAATTACATTGGTGAGGAGCTTGTAACTAACTTAGTCCAAAATCAGGCCACACTGCGTGTAGGTATACAATTTTGGATCCTTCGACGAATAAAAATACGGATAAAATATACTTACTGACTGTAAGAGGTTGACAATGACAATTTATTTATTTATTTATTTATTTATTTATTTATTTATTTATTTATTTATTTATTTATTTATTTATTTATTTAGCGTATGGCTTTTAGAGTCGGGAGTATCCAAGGACATGTTCGGCTCGTCTGATTCAGGTCTTTCTATTTGACGCACATGCGCGTTTACGAGCGAGATGGTGATAACAATGAGTAAATTATAGTATACTAGCTGATGTACCCGTGTTTCGCTACGGAATTCAACATTGTATACAGAATTCTAGGTTAGGTAGTGTACAGGTTGTAAGCAAAATTGTATTAAATTGCATAGCACTTAACGTTACCCTACAAACATGACGGGGAAGTCACCAAACGTCTTTTCTGATATGAAGACTGGTTTAGGGAATTTTCATTGTAATGATATGCCCCTTGCCTACCAACAGTCACAATCAGGTTGGGGAGTTTTCATTATAATGGCAGATACTCACTCTCCACCTGCCTTTTTACATCCTCAGAAAGACCGTCTGAAATGAACATAGGTAATTACATTGACGTCAGTAGGAATGGCACAATGAAAAGCAATGTTTTCATATGAAATACTCGATCAAATGAAAACACACACATTTTCTCACTTTTAACGAACAGTACTACACTGCCGATCTAACAGTTCAAAGTTCCAAAGCAGGAATGACCAAGCCACAGACAGCCGTGATCCGTGAACACACTTCGTCTTATTTCGGTCGGGTGGGGGTGTTGAATAGTGGAGACTCCCAGGGAAAAATCTATGCCGTTCTACTAATCTGTTTCCTAGCAGTACCCGATGAGTCGGAAAATCTCAATTCACTACACAGACGGCAGAAGAATCTATCTTACTTGGAGCTAAATTTTTCCTCCAAGCCAGAGGAGAAACCCCCTCTTCACTGCTAATTTTGAATAACATGAATGTAGGATTTAATAAAAGTGAGAACGAAGAAGCTTTTCTTAAGAGACGGCACTTTTCAGGGTTGAATTTCTTATTTAGTGAATTGTGGTGCTATAATTTGGAATAGGCCTAAACTGTAATTCTAGACCAGGTACTACTACCACTACTACTACTAATACTACTTGAGCCTCTGCCTTAAGTATGCACACTGCTCATTCAAATTAGCGAATCAGAGTAGGAATCGAATAGCTAGAATACTATGATTAACCTGTCTGTTACGTACCGGTAGTATCAGAAAATGTACAAACCAGAGGAATGCCATGCTAAAGAAGAAAGTTTTGCAACTACCCAGCTCTTTTCCGCCAATATTCAGTCAGGCGTTTATACTCGGTACGCAGCAGTAATCTCATCTATCTGAGTTGAGCGACAGCATAAGAGACAAAGAACATCACAACAAACGATGGTCAATGTAAAGTTATTGTTGATCAATGTTATACGCTTTAAATATTGTAGACCTCTATATCTAGTTTTCTTCTGACTCTGAAATACCATTATTATCATAGTCGGTACAGTAAAACTGAATAAAACATAAATGGTCGGAAATTGTATCCTCTATAACTTTTGTTATGTAGTACTTTTCGATAGGACCAATAACATACGTACTTAAATATTAAATTTTAGGCGCCTTCCCCTAAACTACAATTTCATAACGGGTGCATAAAATTGTTTATAACTTAGACTGTAGTTTCTATTCCCCGAGTCTGTATACCGACTTTCATTAAATTCTGTTTACCCATTTTCTCGTGGCTCGGCGTTGATATGGACTTGGCAATAAAATACAAATTCATGAATATCTGTGTTATCAAAGGCGGTATGGTAACACTGTATGACATAAATTATTGTAAATTAAATTTTATATAACTTTTGTTATGTAGTATTCATCGATAGGACCACTAATAATATAAATATTTGAGAATTAAATTTTAGGCCTTTCCATTTCACTCAGCGTGAGTAAAATTATTTATAGCCTAGATTGTAGTGGCTCATCCCGCTACTTCGCATACCGATTTGCATTAAAATCTCTTTAGCCGTTTTCTCGTGATGCGTGTACATGCATACAGACAGACAGACAGAAAATACGGAAAAGTAAAAATTGTATTTCCTTGTAACTATCGACATGACTGATACAGAAATTCCACTCTTTTCTAATGCTGAGCAATGTACAGAAAAAAAACTCTTATTTTATATATATATATATAGATAACCCGGTGTCGGTATACAGCCTACTCCTATTAAATAACACCAACGGGTCCGATCAAAACTTTACGCCCCCATCCGACGGACGAATCGCTATCAGTAACGTCATATGTCCTCACTCCACACGAACACTGCGGAGAAGTTTGGATTTGAATTCAGACTTTTGGCATGCAGTCTAGTGATTATAAATTGTACACCACCATCTCCTTTTTCCTGTAATTTAGCGGTATTTCTTTTTCCACCAACGGGACTCTGACCTGCTAACTAGGTGTCACAACGTACGGAATTTATTACGTTAACGACCATGGTCACAAGGCGGGCTGTTCATTTATTAGACATACAGTGTGAGAAGATTACGTAGAGATCGGGAGTTATACAAGGGAGGTTTAATGCTCAAAATTGCGACTGTGGTGAACATAAGACGACCAGTTAGATTATGAACAGCCATTATTTTGTTCCCATTCCAGTGCTCATCACTCGATCTGGTAAATCGCCATCAAAGTCACCAAATATTGGGGTGGAGCATTCTAAATATCATCGCGTCGTTGGGCCTCGAAATACCGCTATGACAATGTTGAGGGGAGAAATACTGACCCGCAGAACATGTATCAGTTAGAACGAACATTCCTTGCTATACATCATGCAATACTGAATCGAAGATGACAGAAATTGTCTGGTCAGAGTTCTAAGCTGTATCATCACACAGCGAGTTTTCTAGTCGCAACGATGATATGTTTAATTTATGTTTTCCTTCTCACAATTTTCATGTATGATGCTACTAAAGAAAGTTGGATTTAAGTCCATCCGTCTTCTAAGTCATACTTGTCACCGTATTTACGCACTGGGTTATCCTTGACGTTAAGAGAAAATTAGAACTGAACAGAGATGGCCTCTGGATATGTAAGAGGTATCATGGGAAGGATCTCTTCTAATCAGGGCACTCTCGCAGACGTTATACCACCTACAGTTAAAGCAACAAGTTACTACCACACTGTTAAAGACTGTGGTTATAAATACCCCAGTGTACGTGTTAAACGCAATCATGACTGCTCTTAGAAGCATGTAGCAGGAGAAATATATTTTTAAACATCAGCATTTACGCAAGCTTCTACCCGTCAGTTTATGTTATTTAATGGAGTAAATTACCATTTTAAGGCACACTAATCTCCAGGTCAGTGATGAATACCAGCCTTTAGCCTTCTATGTACGAGGGACCAGCGATTGTTAACAGGAATTTAGCATATTATGAACACCTGAAATATTAAGAATATATTCATATCCACGGCCACGTTAAGGTAGCAGTGAACAGCGCGGCTGCCCGATATGGTCTTATTTTTCTTGAAATAGACAAATCTTTAAGTCGCACTCGCAATCACCGCAGCAAATCAGGTCCGCAGGGGAAAATTGTAGACTATATTACAATCCTGAGCGCTGTTAGGCTAAATTTCCATACTCTCCCTGGATCCTCAATGGTTAGAGGTCTTGGAGGTCAGGCTCTATAATGCTGTACCTGTTAGGAGCAATTATGCTCTTTCATATGCAGGCTAACGATTGGGAGTTTCTCTCAGTTAATCTTGTAACTAATTAAGGAATTTTAAGTCCAATGTATTGTTGGAGCTGAGGAGCTCGTTATTAAATCTGTATATACTCAAATAATTTTTCCACTGCCTCTGGTTAAATCATGAAAGTACTCTATCTGGATTTTAAGAGAGGAAAGGCATACAGATTATATTAGAGGAGGAACTAATTGAAGTACTGAAAACTTCGCGACATAAAAAGAACAGTAATACATCTACCAACTACAACAAATTAAATTTCTTCGTAAAATAATTTTGGCTTAGGCCATCAGAAATCGCTAAAATATAGATGTCAGAGCCATCTAACCATCGGAGAAGAAAGTTTCGGCAAGTCTTAAAAGTTAATCACTAAGTTTACATAAGGAGTACTTTATAATACCACCTATTATTATTATTATTATTATTATTATTATTATTATTATTATTATTATTATTATTATTATTTTATTATTATTATTATTATTATTATTTTTATTGTACCGGGAGGTACACCTCAACCCCGTGCATTTACATGAAGCGCCTTGAAGGGCGCTATCTATCACATAAAAGTTGAAACAACTAGTGCAAGACATCAACAGATGTCATTAGTAAAGTGATAGATTAATGTGCTGTTTTAAGGTTTCATAAACTGACTGGATGTCTTTTTTATGGGTGTATCACAGTTTACAACAACTATTTCAAGAAGTTTGGACTTTTCTCCATAGATGTCTCTATTAAGTGATGTCAGGCACTCTGATGAAAAGTGGAACAACCAGAATTTTAAAGAAATTTTGTGTTTATAGGTTTTCTGAACTGAATACACTTTCCTTATTATTGATACTTCAAGGTTTGCAACACTTCTTACTCATCCCGCCAGCTTTGGAGTCTGGCCAATCAGAAAATTTTTGTATTTATTTTTCAGCCAGTCAAAAGCTTCTTGTACCTATTTTTTCCGCCAATAAATTGAGAAGGTGGATCCGGTTTTAGTTCAGAGCCTTCTCGAACCTTCCCTTCGGCTATAAAAGCTGACGCCTTTTCTAGCTAACTTGTCTATTTGATCGTCGTGCTATTGTGTGTGTGTGTGTGTGTGTGTGTGTGTGTGTGTGCTAAGAGAGGAGGCGGGGGCCTCATCCGTCGGCGAGCAGAACATCAGCTACGGTAATGGCCACCATATTTCTACCTCAGTAGCTATCTCCGCAAGCTGATTCGAGGGGAAGGTTAACTATGTAACCACCCATTTCCTAAAATGTAAACTTATATTTCTTCTCAATGTAAAAGTTCGAGTAAATCAGGTGTATTTAATTGAAATTCGGGAATAGAGGGTGTGACACTCTCTCGAGTTCCCAATCAACTTGTATTTGAGGTGACTATGTTTTGTAACCGTTTTCTATCTGTAGCCTTGTAATTTAACTTGTCCATCTAGTCACCTCAGTAGTGTGGGATTAGCCTCTGCATCGTCGGGCCACAAGCCCAAGTAGAGTTTTAACCTCTTGATTTCAACGAGAGCAAGTGTCCACCTCCATACATTTTGTTTTTGGTGCCTGTTGCTTTCCACAAATGCCCAGTAGAATGAGTACTAGGTACCCCTGTGTAATCTTAAAAGGTCATTGATATGGTCTTGTAAATTATAGGTTGTGCCTAGAGAGGCCTGAGAGTCTAAAATTTATCGAGCAAACACGCTCTTATCAGAATTGTAAAAGTTAATGGTTGCCTTGAGTAGGCTGAATGGGTTTGGGAGCTTAGTCTCCTGGTAGAATTGTAGAGCATTGAGGCCCTTTTCTTCAAATGTAAAATATATTTGTGTAAATATTGAGTGATGCCTTTTGGAAGGCCGTAACCTGTAACCGTTCTTGATAATGGTGTTTTAAATAGGATATCATGGAAAAGAAATTGAGAGTTTGGTCTCCTTGACTAACTGTCTAAACGCAACATTAGTGATGTTGGGATCTTTGTAAATTATGAGCTTGAAGATCAAATTGTATCTTACCAATTCTTTGTTTTTCTGTTTTTCATTTTTGTACAAAACTACCTCTACCTGAAATCTTGTTGTCTGTTAAAATTTAATATCTGAAAATAAATATAAACTTTACTTTAAAAATTTAAATTAATCTTTGACTATCGTAGATAGACCCATTCAAACCAGCACCTTCTTTCACCTCTTTGTTCCACGGAAACACGGTAACCTTGATTATTATTATTATTATTATTATTATTATTATTATTATTATTATTATTATTATTATTATTATTGGCTGATTTTATGTCCCGCTAACTACCTTACTGCTTCCAGAGTTGCCAAGATACCGGAAGTTAGTCCCACAGGATATATTTCAAGTGTCAGTAAATCTACCGACAGCAGACTGGCATAAATGGGCAATTTCAAATACCAGTATGAGTCGGGATGGAATCCGCCGACTTGAGCTGATAGAACCAGGGATCCACCATATGAAGCATTCAGCTAGCTAGTTAAAATTCTCAGGCGCCGCTCAACGGTGCGCATTCTGGTTACAAATTTCTTTAGCATAGATGTTTTAACACATTTGTTGTTCTTTTCTACTCCTTTAGACCTGTGTTGTCTCTCTAATCTTGCTTCAGTCATGTTTTACCTTACCAATTTTGGTGTTTTGAATATAAGGTTAATTTGAATTTTGTAAATATTATAATAATCCCGACGGCGGGGACCATAAGTAGATTATCATGACAATGTGGGCACTGTGAAGCATTTCTTTTAATGTCTAAGCATTTCTTTTAATGTCTACATCACTGTTACCAAAAAGTTTCAAACCAACCCTATGGCTGTGAACGAGATATGAACTTCTGCTTGTGGACTAGAAGTGGGTAGCTTCCTATAATTGTAACGCGCGTCATAATCACTACTATTTACATAATACTTCTAAAGTTTGTAGCGTTCTCGCTATCAAGTACTGTGCATACACTTTACTGTCTACACCAATTCGTGTATTATCTACGCCATTTATCAGACACTTTTTTTAGCTGGCTGGCACAGCACTGTTTATCTTCGAATTCTCTTCCTGGCAGACTCTCTGGAAGCTCTACTGTTTTTCTAGCGTGTCTTTATTAGATTAATGTACTTACAGAACACTAAAACTAACATGACTTGTGTCATTAATACCGAAACCACTTTTATGTAACAATATAAACTCTCCACTCAATATAATCGTACTCCAATAGAGATGGGTGATATTAAAAGCACTTTAATGCAACCAATCGTAGTCGCAAGGAAACATATTCACCACTGTTCAAAACCCTAGCATTACCAAGATAAAATCTGTCATTTGGATATCTAGGGGGGGGGGGGGAAATTTACCCGCTATTATTTTCATCTCTAATGAACCTTTTTAATATACAATTCCTGTAATATTACAGTACTGAGATAAGTTAACAATGACTGCACTCATAAACAACAACAAAAACAACAACAAAGAGAATAATGAAATTTTGCATGGTGTATAGCAACAGTTAAGTCATAAATCATAGGAACATTATGAATGTTCTTTCATTCACTTTCACTTTCACAGTTGGTACAGATAATAATTTTCGTAGAATGAGTCTTGCAGACGTATTTGGAACATCTGCAACAAGCCATTGTCACTTTGGTCATCTTGTCTTTGTCCTTCTTAGTGTGAATGGATTTCAAACACTGATGACATATTCCACTTGTGTATGATGGAGCAGAAGCAGTTGTTGAAGTAGCACTGGGTAATGATCTTCCAAGGACACTTTCCATAGCTGAAATGATAGGTTTCTTCAAACCAAGCATGTTCTTTGCCCTGTCTTCTGCAAGTGGTCTTAGAAGCTGTTGCCCCAACTCTAACATATACAGCCTCCTGAGATTCAGTTTCTTCTTATTCCAGTCAGGGTTATTTTTTATGAATATGGTGCAGGCATTTATAGACGCAATATCTATTAGGGTGAAGAACATATCCGACCATATATTCGACCATTTGACATTATTAAGATATTTCGTCAGATAGGAAATCTGTTACATGCACGTCTAAGGGGGGGCAAACATTGCCCCCTCGACAAAAGTATATTACAGGAACTTTAAAAAAGCACACATTGGAATAATGACTATGTGACATCTTAGTAGACATCTTATGTGACAACTACTTAAAATATTGCTTCTCTGGCTTTCAAATTGCGCATTTTATTCATAAAATGAGATAACGCGGGCAATTTTTGCCCCCCCGTTGGTAGTTCTAGGGTTAATGTCAGAACACTTAGGAGAATTTGCACAATGATGTTTATTCCTGCAAGGTGAATAAATCATAAGCATTTCAGTTCACTACTCTTCTAGCGCTTCAAATTAATTAGCAAGTGGTTTGACCGGGCGAGTTGGCCGTGCGCGTAGAGGCGCGCGGCTGTGAGCTTGCATCCGGGAGATAGTAGGTTCGAATCCCACTATCGGCAGCCCTGAAGATGGTTTTCCGTGGTTTCCCATTTTCACACCAGGCAAATGCTGGGGCTGTACCTTAATTAAGGCCACGGCCGCTTCCTTCCAACTCCTAGGCCTTTCCTATCCCATCGTCGCCATAAGACCTATCTGTGTCGGTGCGACGTAAAGCCCCTAGCAAAAAACAAAGCAAGTGGTTTGGCCAACTGCGACACCTCTATTTTATAGTACACGGTAACACTGAACCAAATAATAATGTTTTAGTAACACTTTTTCCTTTTTCTTTTTTTTTTGCTAGTTGCTTTACGTCGCACCGATACAGATACGTCTTATGGCGACAATGGGACAGGGAAGGGCTAGGAGTGGGAAGGAAGCGGCCGTGGCCTTAATTAAGGTACAGCCCCAGCATTTACCTAGCGTGAAAATGGGAAACCACGGAAAACCATTTTCAGGGCTGCCGACAGTGGGGTTCGAACCTACTATCTCCCGAATACTGGATACTGGCCGCACTTAAGTGACTGCAGCTATCGAGCTCGGTTTTAGTAACACTCAAACAGATTCTATTCACTTGCATCCAAAGTTCACCAAGATTTGACAACGAACAATATTGACGTTGTCTTCATCGAAGAAAGCTGAGATGGTGCTGCCATATCTGGTTTTGTATTTACCTGCTGAAGTATGGTCCTGAGGATGGCCTTAAGGTAAGGAAGAATGACTGGTCCCAGACTGGTGTTAACGTAAATGAAGTCAATGAATCACACATGCTATATAATATTGTACCCGACTGCACCTCATAACCAAAAGACTTCGTGGACGTATAGTAAGGTACGAATGTTGAGACCGGTTTGATCCTCACCAGCTCCACCATCGACTGTCATAGTTGGCCTAGGCGCCAGTGAAGAGGCCTACAAGGAAAATGAGGAGTGTGAGGTAGTTCTCCGTTGCTTTCCTCACGAGCCAGGAACTGTAATTATATATCATTTTGTCAATACCACTGAAATGTACACAACAGATAACAGATCCAGAGCGACATTTTTGCATATATAATCATATATAATAGGAACAGGCTGTGTAAAGAATAACATAGCACCGTTCAATGCTCGGTCACTTGCATATTGCAAAAAGCAAGGATGAAGCTGAGATAGATCAATACAAGTAGCAAATTTGTTCTAGCCCATTGCAGAATATATTTACTACGTCCTCTTTTCAAATAAGTCTTCCAGGCGCCTCTACCTCTGTCGTCTGTGGACCGCCATAATGTTTGCTAAAGCAGAAGTGTTGTTTGCCCGAAAATACCAAATCGCGAATTCACCGCGCCACTCACATCGTTCATTGCAAGATTGCAGCCTAGCAGCCATATGACGAAATCTCAATATGGTAGCCAGCGGCGTGCACCTAAGTGAATTATTTTTCGGGACATTAAGAATTTAAATTATAAGTTTGAATTTCGTATAACTGAGGAATCTCTGTAATACAGATTCAGATTGGGGAAGGAATAGGTTTAAAGTGTGCTATACGATGGATAATACTGCGAGATTACACTGGAGTTGAAATGCTACAGGAGAGCACTTCAGATAAGTACAAGAGCGGTATTATAGCTTAGTTCTGTCCTGGTTTGTGGTCTAGAGTGTGTGTGTGGGGGGGAGGTACGTTGAGCCAACTAGGCGGTTACGTCGTCTCTCAGGACAAGGGCATTTGTTTTGAAGATATGATTTGTGGTATGAATAATTTCGTGTAGCTATTTCTAGCCGAGTGCAGTCCAAGGCAGACCCTCCGATGAGGGTGGGCGGCTATTTCTAGCCGAGTGCAGCCCTTGTAAGGCAGAGCCTCCGATGAGGGTGGGCTGCATCTGCCATATGAGATACCTGCGTGTTATTGTGGTGGAGGATAGTGTTATGTGTGGTGTGTAAGTTGCAGGGATGGTGGGGACAGCACAAACATCCAGCCCCCGGGCCATTGCAATTAACCAATGAAGGTTAAAATCCACGACCCGGCCGAGTATCGAACCCGGGACCCTCTGAACCGAAGGTCAGTACGCTGACCATTCAGCCAACGAGTCGGACATGATTTGTGGTGAGGTTGAGGTGGATGTGCATGTGGCCGTGGCCTATAAACGAACACCACTATATTCGTCTCAGTGCATCAGAATAGGAAACCACGGAAAATCATTCTGAGGACAGCCGGCGCAGCCCCTCCACCTCCCGAACGTAGAGCTGCAAGGCTAGCCAAAACTAGCTGGAGTTAAGCCTAAACTACCCGGTCGATCCAGAGGTTAAGCGCAGCCAGTTTCACGGCCTCATAACAGTTGCCGTTGGTGTCCCGATTAAAACTTAGATCTATCAGTTGCCCTGCCACCCACTAGGTGCATAGGCATGATAGTGTCACGACAAGAGAAGACCAAATCTATGACAGGTGGACCATCAAACGCCTTACACATAAGTATATAGAGGAATTTTTTCCAGGCTTATAGGTCGTGATCCTGTTGCGTTCCTAACTTCCAACGTTTCATCAGAAAATGTTCCCGATATTTTCAAGGTTCCGTTTTCTCCTAAGGTCAGTAGTTTTAATTAGACTCTGGCTAATGTATATCTAGATAACGGCCGTGAAAACGTAACCTGTTACGTTACCTCTTATCTACACTATGAATAGGTTAGTGCTGGGAGAAAGTTATTACATTTATATACACTCAAGTTAATTAAAAACAGAATACCTTGAAGTAGTAGAGATAGGATGTTCATATTCACAGGACATGATCATTAGTATGTTCTGCAGAAACGATTAGCATATCAGTCACCTAGGTTCAGCATGTGTCATGTTGCCTAGCAGGCACTGGTCCTTCATGGGCACTGATAACTTGTTCCATGCGTGATGGCTTCGACGCGTATAAGGTGGGAATGGCGTCCTGGGGTATAGCAATCCATGCTGCATTCACCTGGCTCCACAGTTCATCTTTGGGAGTTGACATTGAGTCACACCGCCGCACCAGTTCCTTCACCGTATCCCACACATTTTCGATTGGCGACAAGTCCGGTGATCGAGAGGGCCAGGGCAACAGTCTGACATCCTGCGATAACGTGCTCGTGTAACAACAACTGGTCGTGCATTGTCATACTGAAGTATGGCGTCTGGGTTGTCGTGCAGAAAGGGTATGGCTACGGGTTGCAGGATGTCATTCACGTAGGTGAAACTGATCACAGTGCCCTGGACACGAATCACCTGTGATGTGTGGCTGTACCCAATAGCACCCCATCGTACCACATGGCCTTGAGATGGCGCTGTCTTATGTGAATGCAGTCAATTTGATGCCTCCTCCCCCTGTCTGCGGCGAACCAAAATGAGGCCATAATTTTCAAACAAACAGAACCTGCATTCATCCGAAAACACTATCTGCTGCCATTCCTGTCCCCAGTGAAGTCGTTTCATACATCATTGCAGTCTAGCATGTAATGCACATTAGTCAAAGTTAGGCGGAATAGTGGATGAAGCGCCGGTAACCCAAACCGTAATAAACGGCAACGGACTGTCACTCCTCTACGATGCGTTACACTGTTCCACTTTTGCGCCAGAGCCGAGGAGGACGCACATCTGTCCTGCAACGCCATTCGGATGAAGTGTCGATCTTCTCGGGTTCTTCTCTGGGTGGTGCGACCAGACCCAGCTCGTCGTGTACTACGACCTTCTGTGAGCCATTCTGTACACACCCGTTGCACTTTGGGTACATTTAGTCCCACACGAGCAGTAATTTCCCAGATGGATGCATCACGTTCCCTCATGTCAATAATGCGGCCTCTTTCAAACTCACTTATTTGACGGTACGGTTCTCGGATGTATCTGCGAAGCATCCTGCACATCTGCTCAAGTCACACTGATCCTTTACCTTAGTTTATAGCGACAACGAGAGCCGCAGGCGCATTTTACCAGTTGGTGGTAGTGAGCTGATATATCGATGTGGACCTTGAACCTGAGGGCCGACAAGGTTCAAATGCTATTCCTTTCTTCAGAACATACTAATGCACATGTCCTGTGCATATGAACTTCCTATCTCTTGTCTTTGAAGGTGTTCCGGTTTTTATGAGCATGAATGTATAAGGGATATGAGAGAGAATATCGAAATTATCTATATATGATGGTTAAATAAAGGCATACCTGTATTCATTCACTGCTGTTTCCTTTTGATTTCTGAGGGAAGATAGCTCAGTATTTACATGCAAACAATCCTGTGGAGGAAGAGGAAATTAGGGCATTTCCTTGCTGTGAATAAAGCTGCCCAACTAGATGTCCTTCCGATGCAGTAGTGCCACGTGGTGAGTGTAACATCCTCAGGCATACTGACTGGTTTACGTGATCGGGTACACTGCCTCTCGTATGAGTTAGTTCATCAATAAGCAGTTAATCTCACGAGGCTGATTGAACTCAGCTCCATCTCTAGGTCTATAATTCATATTCTAGACTGGCCGGTAATTGAACCAGGCGCCCTCGGGTAAGGAAGGGGGACGCTACCCTTGTATCAAGGGGTTGGCTTTACTGTGTTTTCTGTTGACAGTTATTAGATATTTGTTGAGCAGTTATATCGCATCCCCACATACTTCAACACGATTCACGACGTCTGACAAGCATTATGTCACCATCTTAGAGGTGAAGTTTCCACGGTGTGAAGAATTATTTAGTTTAATTAAACCCGGAAATTAAACTAAATAATTACGTCACCATTCTTGGGGGGGGGGGAAATAAATAATGTTTTTCGTGCCGACCTGTTCCACCAGAACCTAATTTTTCAGCGTATCAACGCGTTTACAGTGTGACAAGTATGTATCGTTTTAAATCATGAAGTATGTCTAAACTTAATTGCTTCTTGAGCCACAATACTGATATTGTACGTACGTAAACGTAGCGTAAGGACTGGAAACACAAGGGTCACCTGATGGGAAACTACCGTACCGCAACAATGTACATGTGCAGGTGCAACCAAACAAGACCAGAGGAACAAATATGGTGTATTCCGTGATTACCTGCCATGAGCAGAAACCAGGAACAACGCCCTTAGGGCTGAAATGGGGTCATGAATGACAGGTGAATAAAGGTCACCATTATTGTATAGTTACACACCTAATTTTACCATGTTTGACCGCACCAGTTCTGATGCATTGCAAAGAAAGCTGTTTTTACTAAGTCGTAATCATAATGGAACTTTCCCTAAGTTTTTTAGTATTTTTTACGGTTAAGCTTTAGTCTATGTTATTATGCTTTTTGTTTGTAATTTCAAACTCCAATTGTGTTCTTCTTCTTCTTCCTAACCTTAATATTTTATTTACTATTTCTGTTTTGATGCATTTATAATTTAAAAGTGATATGTCAAGAAGCGAAAGAAGGAACGCAATTGGGCTTATGCATGTGTATCTTCATATTATCAAATAAGTAAATAAATAGATACATAGACATACATCACAATTATAAACCGTTATGCCTTTCACTATTCAGTCTGCAAATCTCTGTGAATTTACTAAATGTCGCCACAATCCTCTATTTGCAACTAGTGCTGTGATCTCAGTTATTTCTACACCTCTTATCTTCGAATCGTTAGAAACTGAGTCCAACACTCGTCGTCATGGCCTCCCTCTACTTCTCTTACCCTCCATAACTGAGTCCATTATTCTCTAAGGTAACCTATCCTCCTACAATCGACTCACATGACCCCATCACCGAAGCCGTTTTATGCGTACAGTTTCATCCATCGAGTTCATTCCTAACTTAGCCTTTATCCCCTCATTCCGGGTACCCTCCTGCCATTGCTCCCACCTGTATTTACCGGTAATCATTCTAGCTACTTTCATGTCTGTTACTTCTAACTTATGAATAAGATATCCTGAGTCCCCCAGCGTTCGTTACCGTAAAGCAAAGTTGGTCTGAAAACAGACCGATGTAAGATAATATGATCCGGGAGCTGACTTCCTTCTTACAGAAACTGCTCATCGCAACTGCAAGCTCACTGCATTAGCTTCACTACACCTTGATTCAATGTCACTTACTATATTAACAACCTGAGAGAACACACATCCTGAATACTTGAAATTATCTGCCTGTTCCAGTTTTGTATCACGAATCCCACACTCATTTCTCTTGGATTTCTTACCTACTCACATCAATTTTATTTTGAACGGCTATTTTCCGTACCATACTCATTGCACCTACCTATTTTTAAGTTCCAAGATATTACACTGGAGCCTTTTGGCACAATCTGCCATTAAGGCAAAGTCGTCTGCATAGGCCAGACTGCTTACTACATTTCCACGTAACTCAATCCCTCCCTGCCACTTTGTACCTTTCAGCAGATGATCCATGTAAACTACGGAAAACAAAGGTGAAATACTACAAATTTGTCTAACCTCTGTAAGTACCCTGAACCAAGAACTCATTTTACCATCAATTATCACTGCAGCCCAATTGTCAACAAAAATGTATGATTGATTTTTTTTGCTAGGGGCTGTACGTCGCACCGACACAGATAGGTCTTATGGCGACGATGGAATAGGAAAGGCCTAGGAGTTGGAAGAAAGCGGCCGTGGCCTTAATTAAGGTGAGAAAATGGGAAACCACGGAAAACCATCTTCACGGCTGCCGATAGTGGGATTCGAACCTAATATCTCCCGGATGCAAGCTCACAGCCGCGCGCCTCTACGCGCACGGCCAACTCGCCCGGTATTTGATTGATTTTAATAATGTACCCATAATTCCATAGTCACCCGTATGGCGAAAGTCTCTTCCTTGCTATTCTGTCATATGCTTTATCTAGATCCATGAAATACAACTGTCTATTCCTACCGTAGCATTTTTTCAATTACCTGGCGCATACTGAAATTTTAAATTTGCAGCCCCTCTGTAGTCTGAAACAACACTGATCTTCATCAAACGTTCTCTCAACTACAAATCGCACCCTCCCTTCCAGGATGCCAGTGAACACTTTGCCTGGTATACCTAACAATGAGATGCCTCGATAGTTGTTGCAATCCTTCGTATTCCCTTGCTTAGAGACAGGTGCAATTACTACTTTTGTCCAGTATGAGGGTTCATTCCCAACACTCCATGATAATCCTATTACTCTATGAAGCAGTTTCATCCCTGCCTTCCCACTATGCTTCACCATTTCAGGTCTAATCTCATCTATTCCTGTTGGTTTATGAAAGTGGAACTTATTTACCATCCTTTCCACTTCCTGAAGCGCATTTTCACCAACATCATCTTCCTCCTCCCCATGAGCTTGGTTTTTCGCGACACCACCAGGAAGATTTCATTTCATGTTGAGAAGATTTTCAAAATATTCCCTCCACCTGTCCAGTGATTCCCTGGAAGCAAATACTGTATGAGTTCACGTGAATTACCCAAAATACTCTTCATTTCTTTTTTCCCCTCCATTCCTAAGATTTATTACTGTCCGGAAAAGTTTCCCTGCTGTTTGACCTACGCTTTCCAGGTTATCACCAAAATCTTCCAAAAAATTATTTTTAGATTCAACAACTATTTTTTTCGCTCTGTTTCTTTCATCTACGTACAATTTCCTGTCTGCATCAGCCCTCGTTTGGATCCAATTCTGATAAGCCTTATTTTTACGTTTACAAGCTGCTCTCACTTCATCACTCCACCAAGATGTTCGCATTTTCCCATTTTTATACACAGTTGTACCTAGGCGTTCTCTGTATGCCACACATTCTCTTTTTGTATCCTGAACCTGCTTATTTTCCACTCTTCGGAACTTCTCACTAATAATATCCATATACTTCTGTCCCATTTCCTCTTCCTGGAGATTTTCTATCCTTACTCATTTGGAGGCAGACTTCATTTAATCTATCCTAGGCCTAGAAATAATTAGTTCACTTCAGATCAGATAGTGGTCTGTAACATCGAAAAACCATCGGGAAACCCGTGCATTCCTAACAGATGTCCTGAATTCCAAGTCGGTTATGTTAAAATCTACTCTGGAACTGGTACTCCTACCTCTCACGTTTAGCGGTGAATAGCCTTATGCTTGAAGAACGTATTCGTAACTGAACCCATACTAGCACAGAAGTCCAGCAGACGCTTCCCATTCCCATTAGCTTCCATATCTTCCCCACATTTACCAATCACCCTTTCGTATCCTTCAGTTCTATTTCCAACTCTCGCACTGAAATCGCCCATTAGCACTATTCTATCCTTACTGTTGACCCTGACCACTATGTCACTCAATGCTTCATAAAACTTGTCAACTTCATCCTCATCTGCACCCTCACATGGTGAATACACTGAGACAATTCTCGTTCTAATTCCTCCAACTGACAAATCTACCCACATCATTCGCTCATTTAAGTGCCTAACAGAAACTATGTTGCGTGCAGTAGTATCCCTGATAAACAGCCCTACCCCAGACTCTGCTCTTCCCTTTGTAACACCCGTCAACTACACTTTTATAATCTCCTATATCTCCCCCGTTATCTCCCCTTACCCGAAAATACTTCCTTCTAGCACATCCCATGCATCCTGTTTGCTGACTCAGCCAGTCCTAACCCATTAATATTGATAGCTCCCCAAGGAATTCCATTTGGTTCGCCAAGTTATTTTCAAGGAGTCTCTCGCCTGTCAAATGGGAGTGAGACTCTGTTACTCTCCTAGGCTCGAGTTTTGCTTAAGTTGTTCTGAGCTCGGTAAGTTCGTGGAGCAGGATGCTACCCTACTTACACATAGTCCAAGTGGGGATCTCTCCTCTGACAGGTTATGGACCACCGGTGAATTGTATAGTCCTAGCCGCCTAAGCACAAGGAGGGCCATGACTCAGAATATGTCCGAGATGTCCACTCCCATTGCATAGCAACTAGTACCACTTACTAGGCTACTCAGCTGTTGCCCATGGTTCACGTACTAGGACGTTACTACAGTAACCCACACCATGAAGCATAATAAATAAATAAATAAATAAATAAATAAATGACAGGGAGCATGTAAATGTAGTCAGCTGTTCACCACACAACTTCTCTCTTTACATTTCTGTTTTGCTTCTTGATTTTTTTATTTTTTTATTTTTTGCTATTTGCTTACCGACGCATAAACAGACAGATCTTATTGCGACGATGGAAAAGGTAAGGGATGGGAGTAGAATGGAAGCGGGTGTGGCTTCAATTACGGTACAGCCCCAGCATTTGGCTGGCGTGTAAATAGGAAACCACGGAAAATCATTTTTAGGACTGCCTAAATTGGGGGGCATAACCATTATCTCCCGAATGCAAGTTAACAGCAGCGCGCCGCTAACTGATAGCCTACTCGCTTGGTTGTTTTGTTTCTTTGCTACTGGTTTTATATAGAATCGACTCAGACAGGTCTTACACTCACGATTCAATAGGACAGGACTAGGACCGGGCAGGAATCAACCTTGGTCTCAACTAAGATACAGCTATAGCGTTTGCCTAGTGTTAAATGGGAAACCACGGAAAGCACTCCTGCCGATATTTGGGCTCGAACCCATCATCTCCCTAGTGCAAGCTGACAGCTGAAAGGCAATATTCGCACGGCCATTTAGCCATGGAGCAGGACAGAGGGATGGTCATTATTGATAAATAATTGGAAAATAATAATTACCGTCGATATCTCGCTCCGTCATCTTTTTATTAGCTGCTGAAATTAACCAATCAGATCGCATCGTGGGCAATTTCAGATGGGATTTTCGAAGCGAAGTTGCTAAATCTGCACGTGGCTTATGACCGGCTTGAGAGCGCAAATAGAATAAATAAACTTCTCCAGGGGAAGCACTTGAACAAGGACCTCTCTGCTGTTAGGCTCGCTCCATAACAAGCATGTTACGGTGACACTGACTGAAACTCGCGATGTGTTAGTGTTTGATGCGCAATTCTCGGCATGGCCCTCAAGCTCGACCAAGCCACGAGCATTTTTAACAGCACCGTCTCGTAAAGTCCATTTCAATTAGCCCACGAAGTGATCTGATTGGCTAACTTTAGCAGCTGATAACATGACAACGGCGCGGGATATCGACGCAAGTTTTCAATTAGCGTATTAGTATGGCCAACGCTCTAACGCTCATATACCCGGTTCACGTTATTTCCGACCACCCCGTATAGCCTACCAATGTACATAAATCAAATTGCAACGTTGCATGAAAATCAGCATAAAAGTGAAAGTAGATATGAATTAATGATGGACTTCCAGGCAACATGGAAACTTATAACTTGAGATTAAAAGGTATCTGATATTTTTTTGCCAGCGGCTTTACGTCGCACCGACACAGATAGGTCTTATGGCGACGAGATATATTAAGGAACCCTAGAAATATCAAAAATTTTCTAAACTCCCCGAGAGGCGAGCTCGGAGCAAGTATGACAACTGGGGCTCCAGTACACAAGCGTTGGATTATTTTCATCAAGTAGAAAACTTTGTCTTCAAAACGATGGCCCATGGTTCTCGTGTGCTTAGAAGTACCCAGGATTCGATGCAACGTTTCTACATCAAACACCGGGTTGAGGGAGACTTTCAAGATACGGAACAGGTAAACTAAATTAATTGTAGCGATAGAGGTAGATATATAAAAATGACAACAGGCATAAATTAATGCGGTTCTAGATAATCTTATAGAGGCTGCCTGGCCGAGGCGGTACCTTAGTTTTCAGTTCACCCGAAAGGGCATGGGTTTGATTCCCCTTTAGGAAGTCAAAAATGTAAGAAATGAGATTTCCATTTCCGAAAGTGCACATAGCCGTGAGGTTCACTCATCCTGCACAAAAAAGTCATGTTAATTCCGGGAGGGGGGGTAGGGGGGAAGGGAGCCAGGCATAGAACTCTCTCACCCCACCAATGCCGAGTTTACGGATAGTGGAAGCCTCTCCCTTACACCCCTCAATGAACCTTCTTGGCCTTTACCGAGATGACTTTGGTATTGCTTTTCAGAGAATCTTTTATTTTTATGGGCAGATAAATGGCCGTACATTACATTCTCGAGTACAAAACTTCTTAAACGCTACTTGTAATTCAGTACTTTGTATCTCTCAAAAGGACTCCGACATCCAGTACTACAGATACTGTACCCTCCATGTCCCCGGGAGAATAGAAAATTGTCAAGGTTCCCCGAGGGAATTAATAGGTGTGAAATTAGGGTTCAGAAACAAAACAGAACAAGTACGTTCGTTTGTCCAACCTTTGCCCCGTTTCTGTACGGTGTCGGGCATGAGGTGAGGTGAATCTGTTGTGGCGGTTTTTTATGACCGGTTACCCTTCCCGACGTCAACCTCATCAGATGAATTAATGAGATGAAATGAGTGACGTGATGTATGATAGTAGGAAGAGAGGGGGGGGGGAACCCGGTGCCGGTGTTCAATAGCACCAAGGGGTGTTCTCATGGTTTAATGTCCCCATCCGACGGACAAATCACCATCAACAGCGGCATATGCCCTCGCTCCATATGACCACTGCGGGGAGGTTCGGAATTTAATCCACGATTTTGGCACACAATCTAGTGATTAGAAATTGTATACCACCACCTCCCCTACCCCGCCGGCGAACATTCTGATGGTGAATTATTTTTCCAACAAAGGGACTCGACCTGGATAACCACGGTGTCAGACCGCTTAGACTTCAACGCCTTTACAATAATGGCCACCAGGCGGGTTATAACAGAACAAGTACGTATGCTTAAATATTTCTTCAGCCACCAGGAGACTTTCTTATTTTTATTTATTTATTTTTTTTTTTTGCTAGTTGCTTTACGTCGCACCGACACAGATAGGTCTTAAGGAGACGATGGGACAGGAAAGGGCTAGGAGTGGGAAGGAAGCGGCCGTGGCCTTAATTAAGGTACAGCCCCAGCATTTGCCTGGTCTGAAAATGGGAAACCACGGAAAACCATTTTCAGGGCTGCCGACAGTGGGGCTCGAACCTACTATCTCCCGAATACTGGATACTGGCCGCACTTAAGCGACTGCAACTATCGAGCTCGGAACTTTCTTATTCAAAAGGACAAAGTACATGTGTTTAGAAACGAAAATCGTGTACTGAGAAATAAATAATACCATATTTTAAATAATCCTCTAGTAAAAAAAATTCATTATATACATATTAACTGCATATATTTTGTCTCTTTAATTTTAAGATCGCGGTGAACCTGTTTGATCTGATACCTCATACTGTTGTGCAAAACAGCCCATTAATACATTGTTGGTGTTCCATTTGAAGTGTTCCCCCATCTCTCCTGCAAATAAAATCATAAGATTTTGGTGTCTGTACAATTCAGTATTTCCATGTCCGACTCGTTGGCTGAACGGTCAGCGTACTGGCCTTCGGTTCAGAGGGTCCAGGGTTCGATTCCCGGCCGGGTCGGGGATTTTAACCTTAATTGGTTAATTCCAATGGCACGGGTGCAGGGTGTATGTGTTGTCTTGATCATCATTTCATCCTCATCACGACGCGCAGGTCGCCTAAGGAACATGGCGAGCCGAACTCGTCCTGGGATATCCCGGCACTAAAAGCCATACGACATTTCATTTCATTATTTCCATGAAAATTCTAATTTGGAATCGATGTATGACTGTATGTCTATCTCACTTCCTTTGATTGGAAAATGGTGGCACATATGGCAGCCAAACTCCGTACTTGGAAACTACACATATGGATTGTATTATAAGGTGAATTTGACTTCAAAGTCATCGCATGGGGTAAGAAGTCGAAAACTGATATATTTGTGAGCAACTGAAAAATGATCTCGACTATATTTTGAGATGGACAGCAGGCAATGGTATGATTGTAAACGGGGTTAAATGTGACGTTGTGAGTCTCACTGATATGAAAAGTCTTCATTGAGCTAATCGCATAAATGGGATTATGAATAAAGGATGCATATTTCTGCACGTGATTATGAGGGTATTTATGGGTTGTAGTAAGGATGGAAAGGTGAGGGCATATACGTCTTCGGTAAGATACCTACTAGAGTATAGTTCCAGTGTATGGGACCGTAACCAGGATTACTTGAATCGAGACCAAAGAAGAGCAGCTCGATTTGTTCTGGGTGATTTTCGTCTAAAAAGTTGCGTTACGAAAATGCTGAAAAATTTGGGCTGGGAAGAACTGCCAGAAAGGAGACGAACTGCTTGACTAAGTGATATGTTCCAAGCTGTCAGTGGAGAGATGCCGTGGAATGACATTAGTAGACGAATAAGTTTGAGTGGTTTCTTTAAAAAGTAGATTAAGTTGGAATTCAAGAGGAAATATTGAGGCAAATGTTCGTTTATAGCAGGATGAGTTAGAGATTGGAATAATTTACCAAGGGAGGTTTTCAATAAATTTCTAAATTCTTTGCAGTTAGGCATATATAAGAAAAGGCTAGGTAAACACCAGATAGGGATTCTGCTACCTCGGCTACTGCCCTAAATGCAGATCAGTGTTTATTGATTGATGATTTATATTCCTATATTTCTCAGTTAACACTAGGTCAATCGAAAATAATGTATATTGCAAAGTTCGCAGAAAATGCAGTTTTTTATCGTTTAAGCCGTACAAATATTATCGTACGACAAACAATAACTGAGATATTTACAAAATATAGATTTTTGTCGAAGTCCCCTGAGACATTCGGAGCAAATTCCTTCAGGGTCACTTCAAGGTTGGTTTACAGGAAGAACAGAACGGTGATTTGACTTTCTTTGATAGTAGATAACAGGGGAGATATTATCAGTAACATGTTTCGGGAGTCTTCAGTCACAGTGCCACGCTGGCCTGTCAAAGGAAGTACCGTATGTATCCGAGAAGCACTGGTAATTTCGCCCAGTTTTGGATTAGGAACGGGTATGCATTCGGAAATCGTCATTATTCTGTCTCCAATTTGATCGTTTAAGATATAAAAGGCGAAAAATAGAAATGCAGCTGGATTGAAAAAATTCTAGGAATATGTTAATGACAAAGTGTTGAGATATAGTACCACATCTGAAGTACTTATGTTCTGATGATGGTATAATGTATTAATATTAGTCGGTGGGTGTCTCAGACAAAAAAAGCGCTGGATTTTTTACCCTAAGTTTGTGAATTCGATCCTACCTCACCCCAGTGGAATGCTACAATACGATAGCATGGTGTCGATACATTTACCGACATACAAAGAACTCGTATGGCAGAGAATTTTGGTACTTCGACTCTTCTAAAACCACAAAACTAACCAGTGGGACGTAACATCAATAGCGTTATTATTATTATTGTAAGAATAATAAATTATTATTATTATTATTATTACTATTATTATGAGTAGTAGTATTATTTGCTAGTAAATTCATTTAGAAATTCAGGAACTACTTAGAGGCATTTATTCGCCTTTCTCTCTGCCATTCTTTTGCTGTGAGCTTCTTTTTTTCTGTTCGGTCCTAGTAGATCTGATAGTTCTTCTTTTCCGGTTTGCTCTTCCTTATCCGAAGTGATTCCTGTTTTAGATGCCTTCTTGCGCAATTCATGCCACTTTAAGGACAGTTTTTATTTCACCAACCCAATTCATAGTGTCTGATTTTGCTTCACTCCTATTTGTTTTGTGAGTCTGTCAGGTTTTCTTCCTTTGATATGCCCGAAAAATTGAAATATGCGTTTTCGAATATCTCTGTGAATATCTGTGTTTCATTTGAATTCAATTTTGTTTACGATTCTCTCTTATTCCCCTGTGTCACTTTGATGTCTGTGTATCTTCTGATTTCCTGCTTGTTTTCGAATCTGCTTTCTACGCCTATGCGATCTGGTCGTAATATTTCCCTACGATTTTTCGGATTTTTATCTATGTTTTCTATGTCTGTTTTCCTTCTCAAATTTACTGCTTCTGATCTATAGAGATATTCCAGTTTAATGATTGTACTGAAATAAATTTGTTTTATTTGTTTAAAAATGTATTTGTAGGTATGTTGGCTGAGTCAACATCCTGTTTCCATACTTAGGCATCTTATTTCGTTGGCTTTTGTGTCGATTACGTTTTCGTGAATTATTTCACATAAGTATTCAAATCTCGGAACTCACTTGATTTTCCGTGCTTGTTGCCGTGTATTCTGTTGTTTGTTTGTTGTAAGTAATGTATCCTGTATTGTATTTTCGAATGATATCTGGAAGAAATCAAATGTCGTTCCAGTATTCAAAGATGGTGACAGGGAAAATGTAGACAACTATCGCCCAGTCTCTATTACATCTGGTTTATGTAAATGCATGGAACGCCTAATTGTTAAACATGTGCTGGATTTTTTGAATGGTAGAAACCTGTTGAATAACAACCAACATGGGTCCTCCCTGGGAAATCCTGTATTACACTTTTAACAACAGTAATTGATGAGTGGCAACATTCACTGGACCAGTCTAATGTATCCCAAGTGGATTGCGTAACTCTCGACTGGAGTAAGGCCTTTGATCAGGTACCTCATCAACGACTGTTGTTAAAACTTAACAAGTATGGCATTCAAGGCACACTGCTGGCATGGTTTCGATCATTCCTGGTAGGTCGGACGCAGAACGTTGTGTTCAGTGGGGCCAGGTCAGAACAAACCTTCGGGCGTGATTCAAGGTAGTGTGATAGGACCGCTTCTGTACACGACATTTACGCTGGATCTGCCAGGTTGTGTATCGTCTTCTATGGCACAGTACACTGATGACACCATCATTTACAGAGCCATTCGCAATGAGAACGACGTAAATAAGCTACAGTCAGATCTGGGTAATGTGGCTCTGTGGTGCCAAATAAATAGAATGTCTATAAATGTACAGAAATGTAAATATATACGCTTAACTAGAGCAAGATCACAGTTAGAACACCAAATTTCACTGTGTGGTAAAAACCTGATGCCCTGCACCTCAATAAAATTGCTTGGCATTCACATTTGCAGCAATTTAAAATGGAACAAGCACGTTGAGGAAATAAGGTGCAAAGCATACAGAGTCCTGGGATTCATCCGCAGATCTCTACCGGGAGCCAGGAAGAAAGCAGTTGAGACAGCCTATTTGTCATTATTACGGCCAATACTGTTGTACGGGCTTCCTTCCTGGCACCCTACTACAGTGGAGAACATGATGAAACTAGAGAGGGTTCAACGCCAAGCAGAGAACGACTAATTAATCAACACGGTCATTTAAATACAGCCAGGTCACTGCCCTCCATAACATCCCTCTGTAAACAAATAGATATTGCTTTCCTGAGAAAATCCCTCGCAGGTAACATTCATATAAACCCTTTCAACCGTTTACAGCTGAACTATCGTTCCGCTCAAAGAGGTCGAGGTGTGTCCCTTTTCCCTCCATTTGCAAGAACAGTATCATATCAAAGTGGCTTCTTTAATCGTTCTGCTCGACTATGGAATGAACTCCCACCACAGATGAAATAACTACCCCCAGAGAAATTTTGTAAAGAGGTAAAAAGGATGTATATATAATGAAAGCTTCTGTACATAATATAATTTTTCTACTGTGTGGATTTTCAGTATGAGTGAGAGGACGGATGAAAGTCTATGTGATCCCGAGTGAGTGAGACTGTACTGTATGTGGGTATGAGTGAGCCGGCCTAGCTAAAGTATATGTAGGGATTCGAGTGAGAGACAGAGAGAGAGAGAGAGAGAGAGAGAGAGAGAGAGAGAGGGAGGGGTGTGTGTGTGTGTGTGTGTGTGTGTATGTGTGTGTGTGTTTGTGTGTGTGTGTGTGTTTGTGTGTGTGTGTGTCGAATTACTTGAGTGTTGACCATGTCTTGTGAGTTGTACGTAAATATGCCTGTAAATACGGTAATTATATATAAGCACACTATGTAGAATGTAATTGTATATTTGAATATTGTAATTTTAAGTGGTGGTGGAGGCACTTTCGTGTATGTGGGGCTATGCCCTTTCTCCATTCACCATCCGTAAATTGTACCTACAATTAGTAGAAAATAAATAAATAAATAAATAAATAATAATAATAATAATAATAATAATAATAATAATAATAATAATAATAATAATAATAATAATAATAATAATAATTCCCTGGTTTAGAAATACCAAAGAAGACCTGCAAATGCTACATATCTCAGCTGAAGACGCCCTTAACAGAGATCTCTTCCGCAGGAAAGTATCGACGAACGGGCTAAACCGAGACGAGCAACCGAAGAGAAGACACGGTGCCTTTTGGACAGAAGAGCGTAAGCAGGCCCACTCACAAAGAATGAGGGAAATTTGGGCTCTAAAGAAGGCCAAGTTCAGTGTCAAATGCAACAAGACTTAACGTGGTCCTTGATGGCCCCAGCGAATTATATATATATAATAATAATCCTACTTATGATTATTAACATTATCACTATTGTTATAGTTAGTATAATTCTTTGTTTCTTATGATTATGACGGTATTCAGGGGTCGTAGTAACGATGTAAAGAAGAAGGCGTATTAGGCTCTTGTAAGACGACAATTAAAGTATGAGTTCAGTGTATGGAACCCCACATCAGGATTACTCGACACAAGAATAGGTCCAAAAGAAATAGTGGTGGTGGTGGTGGTGGTTGCTGTTTTAAGAGGAAGTCAACTGGGCAACCGTCTTCTGTTAACAGTAATTAGTGAAAAAATGTGGAATGGGTCCGACATTTCGAAAAATTAACGTATTAATGGTAAGGTCCACGAAGGTAGAAAATAAAAGACTCCCTAGTCAAGAAATGATTTAAAATCGTCGGGGTCGGAAAAAGAAGAAGTGCTGACCAAAGGAGGTCAGAGAAACTGGATGAAAATGACAAGCCTGGCGCAAGTAAGTGGAAACAGAGGCAGGACTCAGATAAGGTCTCCGTAGTCGTAAACCCACGCCCCCAAGTTAAAAGTCCTGGGGACTGATCCAAAGAGAAACAGCACGATTTTCTGGGTGATTTTCGACGAAATATTAGTGTTAGTACTGTCATAATATAATAATGATCATGTACTTACGAGTACCTTAGCCTTTGTGGATGTTAGGAAATAGCATATCTTTTGCTCGTGTGCTCCTATACACGCAGAGACTAAAGTTGTGCCACAGTCCAGGAGTCTATTATAGGGTTAAATGTGTCCTTTATACATGTGAGCTGTTGTAATTAGTTGCGGAGAACGCACGGTAGTAAGCCCTTTGGAAAGATATATTGAAATACTTGCGACAGTTGTCGCCACACAGAACCTTATTGCAAACCTGTCGCGACCAAGCTGCAGAGCACAAAGCAAACTCATTATCAGCGTTGGATAACGAGTGAGGTGAGCCTGTACTGTGCTTTGATCCGCACACACTGACGGTAAGTGCTACGTTGTGTGTCAGGCAGGGATAGACAACATTCTCCCACAACAGGATACAAAATTAGGTCCATGAACCGATATACTGTACAGTACTTTCTATGTGCTACTCCTGTGTTGTTGACTTACAGAGTATTTACATCGTAACAGAATTAATGGTGAACAAAAGTATGCCAATAGTGACTGGTACATTCAAAGTCACAATTGTTTTTTAATTTTTTAAATTTTTTTTTAATTTTTTTTTTTTTGCTGCCTGTGCTGATTAATATTTGCTAGTGATTTAACGTCGCACGAACACATCAAAGGTTTTTCATCGTCGCAAGTGTGAGTAAGGGCTAGGATTTAGAAGGTAGCTGCCGTAGATTTAATTAAGGCACAGCCCTAGCGTTTGCGTTGTGCGAAAAAGAGAAACCACGGAAAATTATTTTCAGGGCTGCCGACAATGGGATTCGAACCCACCATCGCCACGTGACCCTAACCTCATTGCCAACTCGCTCTGTAGAAGTGCTCAATAATCTGGTTATGTAATATTCCTTGATCTCGCTGAAAAAAGCTCTTCCCATTAATTATGACGCACAGTACTGTAAGAAGCGTCTCAAATCCTAATTACCACAAGTTCAAACAACACATTATATAACAGGCAAAATCCACAGTGCAAGGTCACCGAGAAAGTTATCTTCCTCACCACTTAATTTTCTCCTTATTCTGCCCCTCATGCGATGTATACCAATTATTTCTGTACAATGTCAAGATTGCGAACGAGAAGTAAATTTCGAATAAAAGTTATACTTTTGCAAAAGTAACTTACTAGAAGTGTGTTCGTTACAGTAATTCCATTATTTTTCTGTTACTTCCTAGCTTTAGTTTCCATACTATCACAGACGTAAACAAGACTGAGACTTCAGTAATGCTAAATTTAAAATATTTTTCTCTCGCATTCATAATCACTGAAGTGTCTTTGTCTACGAAATGGACGAAGTTTACGGGAGATATTCGTAATTTCATTTCTTTATACGGCATTTGACTGCCATAATATTAGATTATTTAACCCATTGTTGAATTATAGAACTACCATCTACTAGGGACCTCATTAGTTTATCCATCACTTGGATGGAAATTAGGTTTATATTATTCATCGCAGAGGTGGGTTTTGTGGCTCACTGTTTGCTAACTGGGTCATAGCCAGATGCAATACAAGAGAAAGTGCAAAATAAGGTAGTCACTCCAACACTCTTCAGTACACACTAGAAAATGCATAATTAAACACCAATTAAAAACATGAACACTGCAGACCCAACGGGCTACATGTAGCGAACCCGCCTCTTTTCGGCACGCCACATATTTTCGATTCCCGGCCAGGTCTGGTATTTTTACCTCGATTATAAGGCTAGCTGGAGGTTAACTCATGCTCGTAGATAACAGTTAAGGAGCTATCTGATGAATATGATGTTGATAATGATGATGATGAAGCTTGTTGTTTAAAAGGACCTGGGGTAGTGTTTGATCCTTTTCCAAAATCTGTACAGATATTCAAGAAGAGAATAAACAACAACAGAGATAATAAATTAAATGTTAGAGGGCGTTCGACCAGTGCAGGATATTGTAAATAATAAATATGTGTGATTAAATTAATTCCATCCCCTGGTCAAAGGAGTTTGGACAGCCCAAGTAGGGGACTGCCTGTAGGGGTGAAGTACAGTGGGGACTTCGAGGGTCCTGGGACCGCAACGGTAGCTGTGAAGGCCCTTCAGGAACTCTGAAAAGTGGTGGCAAAAGGGGCTCTGGTTAAGACGCAGCAGGTCGTTATGCTACTTAGGTTCCAAAATGGGTAAAATATAAATATGTAAATAAATTCAGTGTTAATTTTAATCTTATACCAGTTGTATAGTATTATTAGAAGTAATTTCACATACCGTAGCCTACTGTATATGAGTTGACTATGTTTGTAAGATATTATAAGTAGAATTTTGTAAACAATATAAATTTATTAAGGATGATGTGTGTGTTTAATAGAAAAAATTATTAGCGTAAATTGTATAATATTGTATTCTAGGAAAATTTTCTTCGTCTCCTGTTAATTTAAAATTTAGTGCTTGACAATAATGTATTTTAGTGTACCATTTGCCACCGAGGTAGACACCTCATTTGCAAATAAAGAGATTTTGATTTGATTTGATGTAGGTACGATGAGAAACGGAATGTAATGACAATTATAATTCCAAAATTCAGCCACTGAACAGAATTCAAAGCATGATGACGAATAATGTATGAATTGATATGAATTTAAAATAATCCGCGGATCCAATTCACGATATTGAAAGTTAAAATAATTCCAAAATCCATCCACTGACTACAATTAATAAAGAAGATGATGAACAATGACAATTAACTTAAAACAATCAGTGGATCCGACCCACAATGCCCCACCTCCCCATACAATAACTTAAAACTATGGTAAAAAATGAACAAGGGACTGCTTCCAAAACAAAATCCTAAATCTATGATGCCTGTTGGCTAGAGGGGTCCGAAATCCAGCTCACCGGCCCCTCATAACGGTACTAATCGATGGTAAAGTAGAACCATGGTGTAGCGGTACTAATCACAGGTAACATAGACTCGCGATGTTCCGCACACAGTGGTACTAATCGCAGGAAATATACTACTCACAGGTAACGCAGACCTATGGTGATCCTCACATAATGGCACCACTCACAGGCAACGCAGACTCATAAGCTATCTGATAATAGCATAGGTGCTCCGGTCTAGAAAACTAAGAATAACCGAGAAGATTCGTTAGGATGAGTACGCATCATCTCGTAATATGCAGGCCTTCATACTGAACAGAGTCGCTGGGTGACTAAAGCTCGTCGGTACTGAAATGTTACAGAGTTTGGTTTGGTTTAAAGAAATGCAAAGTTGAAAGCTATAACCTAATCTGTTCATAACACCCGTTGAGATTTTTGTGCTTGTCATTGCGGTTTGTGAAATCTGAAGATGTCCCCTTGACTGGACGAAACATATTGTGGTTAGAGGAATTTGAAAATGTCAGCTTGACTAAACTAATGAAATATCTGCATTTAATAACACCTTTTATTTCAGCTTTCCTGTCATACGTTTCTGTTCACATTACTATTATATTCTATTGGACCGATGTGAAGGATATTTTTTTATCATTCTTCACAATACAAATGTAAGACCCTATGAGCCCATATTACATTTTTTGTGCAATTTGTTTTACGTCGCACCGACACAGATAGGTCTTAAGGCGACGATGGGATAGGAAAGGGATGGGAGTGGGAAGGAAGCGGTCGTGGCCTTAATTAAAGTACAGCCCCAGCATTTGGCTGGTGTGAAACCACGGAAAACCATCTTCAGGGCTGCCGAACCCAATATCTTCCGATTTCAAGCTCACAGCCGCGCGACCCTTGCTCAGTTATAAAAAGCTCTACCCTTCTAACCACAATGTTAGTAACAGACACGAGCCATCAAGTGTCTCTATCAGCTACTGGAGTTGAGCGCGCAGAAAGTGGTTGTAAGCACCTCAAAGCGGCAGGGTCCAACAGTTACTACTATTGTACTCAGTTTCATTCCCTAAACTGGTAAGCTGCCTAGGTGGATATGTCCCATAGTGTCAGTCTATCAAATATGTGGGCTCATTCCCCGTTGAGTTAGTCAATTTTCGAAGGCAGGTCGGTAGTATTAACGCTCAATGTCATTGCTATTGGCACGTTAAATATCTCTGATGGCGAACTCAGTATCACACGACACAGTATCCATCCAGTAAAATTCTACTTCCATTACTCGACAATGGAAAAATCGGAGTGTCGAAATCGACAGGCAAGCCGCGTAGATGGTGCCACTTCTGTAGATCTATAGTTCGTCAGCTTAAGTCATTTAATAGTAATAATAATAATAATAATTATTATTATTATTATTATTATTATTATTATTATTATTATTATTATTATTATTATTATTATTATTATTATTATTAATGAGTGTCAACCCTAGATGAGGATTTTCCCAGGCTTAATTTTTTTTTCCTAGTGGTTTAACATAGCGCTAACACATCGAAAGTTTTCGGTGACGGAAGGCAGGCAAAAGGCCTAGGATTGGGGAAGTAATGGCCGTGGCCTTAATTAAGGTACAGACCCAGCATTTGTCTGTTGTGAAAATGGGAAACCCCGGAAAAACATCTTCAGGGCTGCCGACGGTGGGATTCGAACCCACCGTCTCCCGAATACACGCTCACAGCTGCGTGACCCTAACTGCATGCCCAAATAGCTCGGTTTCTCGGTCAAAGTTTACCGTTATATTAATGATGTGCATACTGTAGTCTGACTACAAAAACGGCATTTAGAAGATGTTTACCGTTAAACAATGCCTAAGTATGTCTGCCACATTGCGGAAAAGTTATTTATTACTTCGATACCATATAAAACCGATGCTTAACGGGAGAAAATTAAACAATGACGAGCATATTGTTTAACCTGACATTTTAAGAGAACATAACGATCGGAGATTGTGTAGTATGAATCGTATGATTATAATTTTTTATTGTTATGTTGAGATGATTCCTGAGGAAATCGTTAGTCTCGCGGCCTCCTGTACGTCATCTGGTGCGATATCGCAAGAATTATTTTAAAATGTACGGGTAGGTACAGTTTTAAATACAATGTCGCTTTACATGACGTTATATAAGGGACTTATTCCTTCAGCTTGACATACGGTTCTTGAAAACCAAAACATTTTATATCGCTCGGGATAATTTCCATAAAATAATGGGTTCCGTCGACTACATACATATTAGAATAACTTATTTCGATCGCCAGAGAGCTATTACATATCAACTGCGAGGTGATTTGTTAGATTATATTTACTGCTAAGTAACTACACATAATAGTGACCCTACAAATTACGTTTTGCTTCAAATTGTGCGGATTATCGTTGCACTAACTCGGGCTTTCCGTATCAGTGGGGTAGGAAAAGGCAAGGACAGGGAAGGAATTAACCGTGGTCTTGATAACATCCCCAGCATCTGCCTAATGTAAAAAATGGGGAAACTACGGAAAAGCAAATTCAGAGCTGCCGATGGTGGGTTTCGGACTCACCATCTTCAGAACGCAAGCTTGTGTCTACATGGTTCATGGTGGGCAGACAATTAGATCGATTACAGAGTACCGCACTATGTAGACTACACGATTACCAAAGTTCAATATCCTTGCACGGTAGCGTGTCGCTTTCTCCGGATGAAAAAAATGAAATGTCGTATGGCCTTTAGTGCCGGGATATCCCAGGACGGGTTCGGCTCGCCAGGTGCAGGTCTTTCTAGTTGACTCCCGTAGGCGACCTGCGCGTCGTGATGAGGATGAAATTATGATGAAGACAACACATACACTCAGCCCCCGTGCCAATGGAATTAACCAATTAAGGTTAAAATCCCCGACTCGGCCGGGAATCGAACTCCTGAACCGAAGGCCAGTACGTTGACCGTTCAGCCAACGAGTCGGATGCTTTCTCCGGATAATATTTGAAGATTTCATTTTCCAATAAAGGAATATATTCTTTGTAATTATAAGATAGACAGTTTTACTGGTTACGACAGCCAAAATATAGCACGGAAGATACTTCTCTTTCCATTTTCGAACCAATATTGGAACTTAAAAAGTGATTGGCCAAAGACTGACTGAACAGTGTTTATACAATGGAATATCGTGCGTAACTTGGACGTTTCTATGTAGACATCTACTAAGGCTTAAAAGTACTTATGGCTTCTACAATGGGCCCTGAATATATAAATCAAACAAGCAATACACTTCAAGAACATCTATAATATCCTCAAACTCTGCCTCCATATGACCTGGGACTTCGAAGAATTCAATACCGTGCAGCTATGGTTTGAAACAGAGCTCAGCGTTCGGGTGACGGTAGGCTGGTTCCACCATCAGCTGTCCTGAGAATGGTTTTGCGTGGTTTTCCACTAGCCTCGTTATGGCAAATGCCGGGGCAGTTCCTATCATAGGCCACCTCGAATCAAAGCAACATATCTCCTGACCTGACAGAGGGCGTCACCCTCTACGAGGCCCGGAATGAAAGCTTTCAGCAGCAGCAGTAGTAGTAGTTCTTTGGTGTCAATGAAATCCCATGTCATGCCAATCATTTGTGTCAATTAATACCTCTATACGTCTAATATTCCGTGAAGTATTGCCTCGTCAAGTATTAATGGACATTTGGGTAACCCTGTATAATACTGATCGAGACTTCTAAACCTACAAATACCACTACATACCAACGTACACCCTGCAGACGTGATTGCCCTGACTCCCCAACTAGTAACTAGTCCCATCAACGCCCATTGGAATTACGTGGTTGCAACCTATGCCAAAGTTTTATAAAATTAAAAATTCTAATATGTTTACTCGACCTTATCACAAAAGTAACGTACATAGTCGTCACTCCTTGGATGGGTGACCGCGCTTCACATCAAGAGAGCTGTGAGAGAACTGCCACCTACAATTACGCTGGAGTAAGGTAAAAGTGCCCGTACATTACCGTAACCCTGGTCCCCTGAGAGGGTACCAACCACATTTACAGTTAAGGAACATTCGCCGTGGTCACCTAACTGCTGAGACTGGTGCCCCATAATTTACTCATTGTGTCGTGGAGGCTATACATTGCTAAACCATACGCCTAATGACATACATTACATAACTGAAAGAGGAGAATTTCGTGAAACGGGTCTGGAAATCTATCCACTTCTGTCTTCAAGGGAGTAAAACTGAACTCTGAGTAAAACTAACACACCATTAATTGAATGGAAGATCAGACTGTGGAACACACTCGTGTCCTGAGTTCAAAACAACCGATCTGGGGCGATACTTTCAATATGAGTAGCACATAACGCCAGGTCACAGACATTAATCACCTCAATTGAGTCAGAGTCCCGTTCAAGTATATATAGGCATAAGTAGGTGATGTTGAAGGACATAAAATAAACTGTAGAAGGTCAGAGTTGACGAGTAATAGCAGACTGAAGTAGTTCGGTACAACTCCACAAGGAAGGAAATATATCTCACGAAAGATCATTGCAGTATGTGAGCAGAAATATTTCAAACGTAGGAACATGGATGTACGTATATGGAAGAGTTCATAATATATTGTAACTAGAGCAAGTGTTTTGTATTCACCTCGGATCAACCGTTCCATTACGAGCCACTTTGTTAGCATGAACTTAGCAAGACACAACATGAATGACAACTCTTTAAAATAGACTTTACCAAAATGCGGTCTGCAGTACACCAGTAAAAATATCCACAGCCTGTTTCCAGTGTTAGCCGGTCAGGAATGAAATGAATAAAACCCCATCTAGCGGCAAGAATAGAAACTGTGCCGCTGCCGAAGCCTGTCGCACAACTCTCAGTCAATGATTAACGAATGAGTGATACTGGAGAGTGTTGCTGGAATGAAAGATGACAGGGAAAACTGGAGTACCCGCATAAAAACCTGTCCCGCCACAGATTTGTCCACCACAAATCTTTTGAACCACGGAACCCAGTGGTGAGAGGCCTGCGTACTGCAGCCTGAGCCACGGGGTCTGTTGCGATACATCAGTGAATTACTAAATCAGCTCCTGGTATCTGTTCCATGAACCATCACCTTAATTATTGACAGACGACTGATGTAACATATGTGGTACTATTCTCATCAGATATTGTCCTTTTCTAATCTACACCACCGTTGCGTACGTTCACTGCAGTCATTATGTGATACAGTGCTTCAGTCTTTTGTTTGTCTTTCGAGCCTGCCACCATCAAGCGTAGCTCATGATCGATTGCTGACTACATTGAAGCGATGTCGCATGAGGATGACGTCATTTGCTCTGTTCAGCAAAGCGTCACTTGAATTTACAGTGGGTCGACTCGAACACCACAATGGAGAACGCACAATATTTTATTATCTGCCGGTCTTCAATAATATTATGAATATAATACAGTACACAACTTAGAAATCAAACTCTGAACTTAAGGGAAACCTAAAAGCTCTGTATCTTATTATTCTTCTAATTATTATATCTTTTGGTAATTAATTAATTTCGTGTGGCTATTTCTAGCCGAGTGCAGCCCTTGCAAGGCAGACCCTCCGATGAGGGTGGGCGGCATCTGCCATTTTTAAGTAACTGCATGTTATTGTGGTGGAGGATAGTGTTATGTGTGGTGTGTGAGTTGCAGGGATGTTGGAGACAGCACAAACACCCAGCCCCCGGGCCATTGGAATTAACCAATTAAGGTTAAAATCCCCGACCCGGCCGGGAATCGAACCCGGGACCTTCTGAACCGAAGGCCAGAACGCTGACCATTCAGCCAACGAGTCGGACATCTTTTGGTAATGAGTTCATACGTTAATTTGATGCAGCTTTCTATTCCAAATCCTATGACATTCTCTTCAACTCTTTGACAGTTCCGCTTTAGCCTTAGCACGAGCAACACGTATCTCGAGCAAGTGTGTACAAGTGTGGAGCCGTACAGTGAAGTGGGGAAAGCCCGTTTGGTTTCAGTGTTTTGCGTATTATACGCTTAGGGAACTAACGACATTACGGAACGATGATAGTTGAAAGGAAAAATACAATCGTCATCACTTTCACAGAACGAGATATACCAAGACCAGCCCCCTACGAAATCCACGAGTGGATTTTTGAAAATTTGAAACTTGATGAAGCCGACATCGAAACATTACAGCTCAACGGAATTTCCCGACAAGTCTTCATTAAGTGCAGGAGGCAAGAGACAGTTGATCATCTTCTCAAGCACTATGCAGGTGAGCAATATTTTGTTCATAGCAATGGCTATCGTAGTAAAATAACTGTTGATTCGGCCGGCCTAGGGATTAAACTTGTGAGAGTTTTTAACCTCCCCACCGAAACATCTCATGGACACATTTCAGACGTTTTGCGTCAGTACGGGACTGTACTTTCAGTAAGTGATGAAACGTGGAGTTCCAATTTTCGATATAAGGTGCACAATGGCATACGTGCAGTACGCATCATGCTTAAAAAACATATCCCTTCCTACGTAGACATAGCAGGAAATAAGGCTTTAGTAAGTTATGATAACCAACCACCAACCTGTGCCAGCTGCAGTAAGATAGGCCAATACCGTAGTGAGTGCCCAACGCGCCGTTTACCAGTTCAAACACCTGCTACACCCGACAAGCCAACCTGGGCGACCTTGACTTCAGCCTTGGGGAAGCTACCGACGCAACGTATACCTCTCACAACAACACAATTCACCCCAGATTTTCCAGAGGTGGACACACGATCAGCTGATACACCAGACTCACATGTAAACACACCGTCCGCCCAACAGGCAGAAATAACCACAGAAGAGGAAGAGACACAAGTAGTGCAGCCAGCACACAACCACCTTGAGGAGATAACAGAACCTGTTTGCGATAGAAATTCCTCAGTGGAACAGTCGCTCAGCTTATCAACCTACCAAAATAATACCCAGTTAAATGATGTACCGGTACTATCAGAACCACCCTCACAGCACCAGACACAACTTTGTGAACCTGTCAGCGAAGCGTTCCCGACACCTACCAGTGACATGAATGGCTTAAAAAATGACACCACCACACAGTCTGTGCAGACGCATTCCGCACAGTGCACAAACAAAGTAGGCGGTGACGAAGGTAGTTTAATGGAAACGGAAACCACCAATTCAAAATCCAACCAAGCAGTTAGTCACAGGGATCCAAGATTAAAAAGATCGGTTGAGGGGAATGATAGGAAGAAAGTAATAAAATTAAGTAAATGTCTTTCACAAACCTAATCTGAAGAATATTTACGTGCTGTTGGGTAACGCCAAACGAGTATGGAAGCTGCTAATGTTTTTTTCTTGGTAATCTTAGCTGTGACGTCAGTAGTTAGCTGCTACGGTACTCTGAATGTGAACTGCCTCCGAAGTCAGAGCAAGCAGGTCTTGCTAAAAGAATTTATTAAAGATTATGATTTAGACGTAGTTTTCTTGCAAGAGGTTAACGTCACGAACTTAGCTTTCCTTGGATCTCAATACAGTTATATAATCAATGCCGGAGAAAATTTAAGAGGAACTGCCATCGTCTATAGAGCTGGGATAAATATCAAACTCAGTGAATGTCATCCGAGTGGAAGAATTTCATGCATACTTACCGAAGATAATACACTGATGATTAATATATATCTACACTCAGGAACACACAGACGCCAAGAACGGGAAGATTTCATTCAGAAGGAACTGCCTTATTTTCTGCGTCACAATTATGATAACATTATTCTCGGAGGTGATTTCAACTGTGTATTAAATGCAAAAGATCAGACAGGTGAATTCCATCCCTCCCTGGCATTAGGGGGAGTATATCGCGAACTTCGGCTTTGTGATGTGTGGGAAGTTCTTCATGGTAACAGAGTCGAATATACTTTCTTCCGAGGTACGGCTGCTTCACGTATCGACCGCTTTTATGTAAATAAAGAATCAGAGAATAATATCCGAGCAGTAACTGTTAATATTGCACCATTCAGCGATCATCATGCAGTAGTGATGAAGACTGCGGGGCATAGACCGGCGGCACAGATGGGAAGGGGTTACTGGAAAATAAACAGCTCCTTACTGTCTGACGACGATATACAAAATGAATTTTCACTCCTGTGGAATGATCTGGAAACTCGAGTGCGAAGAGGTGGACAACTTTCGATCAAATCTTGGCTATACAAGTTTAAGCCAGCTATTCAGAGCTTTTTCAAACGAAAGGGAGTAGAAAAGGCCATCAACAGACGCCGTACGCTGCATTCGTATTACGTGATTCTTCACGATCTTGTCACCCGTCAGCAAGCCGGAAATGACGTATCCAATCATTTGACCGCTGTTAAACGCCGAATCAACTCAATACAGGAAACTATTCTCCGAGGAGCAATCATTCGCTCCCGTGCAACATCAGTCATACACGAAGAGAAAGCACAGTTGTACCACCTTGCCTCCGAAAAGAATAAAGCGAAAAATAAATACATTCACTCGTTAATTACAGATGACAATAGGAGTCTTACCACTACAAGAGACTGCATTACTGAAGCCGAAAAATTCTTCCAGAGAACATGTAGTGAAAGTGAGATATCGATACCCGACCAAAACAAAATACTATCCTACTTAGATCAACGTTTGCCTGAGGAAGGAAAACAGCAGCTGACCCGTGAGATCACCGAGGAGGAAGTTCTAAAGGCCCTGCGCACTGCAAGTGACAGATCAGCTCCTGGCCCAGACGGTCTCAGCTTCACCTTCTACAAAAAGTACTGGCCAGTCATTAAACATACGCTCGTAGAATTGATGAACATTCTATTAAACAACTCCGAAGAATCAACTGGATTCAGCGAAGGCATAATCATTCTTATTCCAAAAGTGTCAATGCCCCGAACTTTATCAGACTATCGTCCTATAACCTTACTAAATGCAGACTACAAATTATTTATGAAAATTCTGGCCAATAGGTTACGGCCGTTTCTGGCAACCATCATTCAGCTAGGGCAGACGTGTGGCATTCCGAACAAGAAAATCACTTTTAATCTCCAAGCAATTAGAGATGCTATATTATTATGTGAACACTACCCTCATAATGACGCAGCAATACTTAATCTTGACTTTGAAAAGGCTTTTGATCGAGTTCACCATGGTTATTTGTTTACGATTCTCGATAAGTTTGGTATTCCACAGTCAACATGTAGTATCATTAGATCTCTATACACTCATGCTCATTCCCGAATTCTCCTCAATGGTCATTTCTCCAAACCTCTTCCAATACGAAATTCAGTGCGACAAGGATGTCCTCTATCTATGATCCTCTTCGCCTTAAGTATAGAACCCTTCATTCGAGCTGTCCATCACCTCCTAAAGGATGTACCAAATCCGCACAAGATGTTTACCGTCCGAGCGTATGCTGACGACGTAACACTTTTATTACGGAACCGAGCCCAAGCGGATCAGCTGATTGGAATAATATCTGTGTACGAAAGAGCCGCCAACGCGAAAGTGAATTATCAGAAATCTGTCTTGTTACCTCTCGGTACCTGGCCAAACCACATCACAATTGCTGGAATCCCTGTCAAAGAAGAAATAACAATTCTCGGTTTGAAATTTACAGGCAAATTTCAGGAGACAGTCGAAAAGAATTGGACTGCAGTCATCAACACTGTCCGGAACACAATGACGAAGGATCTCAGCAGAAATCTTAATCTAATACAGAAAGTATGGCACATTAACTCATTCGCTCTGTCCAAGATATGGTACGCAGCTCAGGTCTTCCCCATTTCAGAGAAACACGCACAAAGAGTAGAACTTGGAATTAGTTACTATCTATGGAGAGGATACATATATCGCATATCAAGAAATCAGCTCAGAAGGCCAGTTGATCAAGGGGGCCTAGGTCTCATCGCCGTCTCCGCTAAATGCCAGGCTCTGTTTCTGAGGTCAATTCTACTGGCAAAGAACGGACTCGGGGATATTAATGATATGCATTTTTGGACATCACCTCGAACTGGAAGCTTTAAACGAGTACTGCATACTATTGAATCTTTCTATCCTCATGTGAATCAACAGTGCATTCCACCCACGCAAATCATCTACCGTCGTCTTTTAAACCGTCAACTTGTTACCCCACAGATCATGGAAAAATTCCCCAACAGAAATTGGAAAAATATCTGGAAGCAGTTCACAACACAAGAGATCCCGACAGACTGGAAAAGTTCAGCATACATAGCCATCCAAGATGCCATACCAACCGAGGAGAAAAAATTTCGCCACAACTTGGTCCAGTCACCCTTGTGCCACAAATGTGAGATTCCAACTATTGACACACAACTCCACAGACTAACTCGATGTGGTGGTATGATGGACGTTTGGCGATGGACACCGACTCTGGTGCAGCAGTTAACATCTTCCAATAACCCTAACGATATATATCGTATCTTGTTAGCTTTGGACATACCCAACAGGAACAACAAGTTTGCCCTAGTATGGCTAGCAATGGGCTTTCTTCATTATGCGCAGACCAACGAGAAATGCTCTGTACAAGGTTTTAGGCAGTTTCTTAAGACAGCGAGACAAAAACTGAAAGTGTATAGTGCTTCTGGAGGTCAGGAGAAATTCAATGAACTTTCTGTTCTTAACTTGTGATGATACAGATTGTGTAAATAACACTTTGTTTCTGTTTGCATTTATTTGTTTCTCTATTTAATAATCTAAATTAACGATGTAATTGTATAGTGTATCGGTCACCGACGAAAGTGGATCGCCTTCCCGTTCCTCATTAAAGTGATGTATCACGTGTGTTAATTATATTTTTTTAACAACAAGATATCTTAATGGTCGTGATATCTCTCAAGATTTGTTTGGTGATTTTTTTGTTGATTTTGTATTTGTATTTTGTCTAATTTACGCAGCACTGTAATTAATTATGTATCCTTTACTTTGCTCTAGAAAATAAAAAAATAAAAAAATAAAAAAAAGGAAATGCGGAGTGGGGGAGTTTCTCGTTACTTTCCTCGAAAAAAAAACTCTACGCAACCATTCTACGAGTATCTTATATTTATTCATTGCTTATAAGACAGTGTATCTTTTAAATGTTCAGTTCAATCTAGATAATAATTATCCTAATGTTATTTGCTTTACGTCCCACTAACTTCTTTTTTTCGGAGACGCCGAGATGCCAGAATTAGGTCCCGCGTTAATGCGTTTACATGCCAGTAAATCTACCTACACGAGGCTAACGTATCTGAGCACCTTCAAATATCACCGGACTGAGCCAGGATCGAAACTGCGAATTTTGGCTCAGAAGGCCAGTGTTTTACCGCCAGTTTCCCGTGACTTTGAATGTGATGGTATTGCTATTTCAATTTTAACCTAGTAGTAAGTCATTATACGGCTCAATCTACTGTAAGAACTTAATCTACCATCATTCGTCACTGCGGCCTATGTCGAACATAAATGCCTTTCATTGCCGAAAATACTTCTAATCCCATAATCCCTCAGAATAGCCAACATCCTTTTCCTCCCTACTCTGTAATACGTAACTCTATATTCCTGTCGTAACATTTTCCAGTTTCTTGACGCATACTGGTCTGGATAGCATTTCTGTGGTCTGAAATCACCCTGGATTTCATCCAATTCACTCTCTACCATTAATTACACCCTGTTTTACAAAATTCTGTTGAACACTTTGCATGGTATATCGATCAATGATATACCTCGATAGTTGCTGCAATTCATCGTTTCACTTGCTTACGGATAGGTAAAATTACTGCTTTCATTCGATCAAAGGGAACCTTGCTAACTTTCCATGCTAATCCTATGTTCACCGAACAACAACTTAGTCATCCCTGGAGAAACCATTATAAGCGTCATTTAATACCGAAGAACTCCGCCTCTGGACTGGGTGATCACCTCGATCGGTTAGGATGTGAGTCCACAAAGTTGTGCAGGTACATCGTATCCGGGTTAAGTCACTCGCTGAGGATTTGATCGCTCAATTTCATCTACTGCGGGGATGCTAATATCGGCTTTTAACTAGCTGTTCCAAAATGTCCCACAGACTGTCAATGGGGTTCAAGTCAAGTGTTTTCGCAGGCCAATCGAGGTGTAATAGGGTGGGGAGAGTGTTCATAAAACCAGTCACATATTCGTCCAGACCGATGAACTTTGCTGTTGTCGTCTTGGAAAATTTGGGCACCAATGGCATACTCATCATGCAGATTTTGACTGAAAGGCAATCCATAATAAGAAAATAACACACCCAAAACATCACAGACCCACCTCCGGCTTGAACCTGGCCATGCACACATCCAGAATGAAATGCTTCATTTCGCCTTCGGTGCACTCGATGACGTGCGTCATTGGAATACAAGCAAAAACGTGATTGGTTAGATCACATTACGTTCCGCCAGTCAGCTATTATCCACGTTCGATGATTTCTAGCCCATTGTCTGTGTGAGCAATGGTCTCTTCCGAAGTGACCGACTCCGAATGTTCATTGCATGCAGTTCCAGTCGCAACGTTCTCTCGCTAACAGATTGGGATGGACCTTCATTAACTGTCTGCAGCAATTCCTGTCGGGTTTGGAAGCGATTTTGATTCACAAACTGTGAACAGCGACTCCGGTTCCTCTCAGTCAGGATATTTTACGGCCACAATTCTTACGTCATGGTGTTTCGTGGTCACGTGTAGTACACCACTGCTTGTAGACACATTAAAGAGTCCGCTGTTAAACACCAACACATCCAACAACTTCACGTACCGTATGGCCATGGGCACTGCCATAATAATAATAATAATAATAATCGTATGGCCTCAGCTACCGTTTGCAGACATTTCGATTTGACGCCATCTGGCTGTCTGCTCGTCAATTTCTACGTTCCGTTTTTACTCTAGGTCCGCTAGATGGCAGACAGAGTAAACCGGATCTCTCTTGGGCGTCTATGGCTCAGATTTAATTAATTTTGTCGGGTAAATACCAAATGTATCACCAGAAATATATTACATGCCGACATCGTACGACATGGAATGTCGAATGGACTTTCTTCCGCCCTTCAGAAATCCGACTACCTCTGCCGGGTTTGAACCCGCTATCTTGGGATCCGAAGGCCGACACTCTACCACGGATCCACGGAGGCAGCGGCACTGCCATGACGATGTACACCTTTGATTTTTAATGGGAATTCTATCTGCCACGGAAATCCAAACACATTAGAATCTAATTCAATCTCATTTATAAAATTAGGATTGTGAGTTATGTGCCGAAACTGTTCATGGTAAAGTAATCTTACTGGATAGGGATTTTTATTGAAACTGCCAGTAGAAATGAGAAGATCACGTTCTCTAAATGTTGCCAAATGTCTGTAGCAAAATAAACTTTGAAATAAATTGCATGTACTGACACCCAGAACATACGCGTATGGATAGTCAGAGGAAATTTTCATGTAGCAGAAGGCAGGACTGAAACGACTATAACAAAACATGTAAAATTCCAAGCATAAACATAAGATCTATTCCAGCAACTACATGGCGATACTAACTTCACTACTATCAACGCTCAGCTGCTCGATGGAAGAGAGATTCCTACTGTTGCTATTGAAGATTCAATTGATATCAACTGTCACGTACTTCAAGTTTTAACGTGTTCTAAAAAAATGTAGTCAATATTGTCAGTTACCATGGAGAATATCAACTTCTTTACCCTAAATATCTTCATACCTGTCTAACACTAACAAAAATGACTCCAGACGAACTGGGAGTGAAGAAAGATGCTATAAGCACATCACTAAGAAATTGATATGCTCATTACGTTTATTAAACACGCCTCGTCTAAATTATCTGGGAGTCACTCTCGATCGTATTCTGACTTACACGCAGCATTGCCAGAATACGAGGCTGAAGGTGGAAGCATCAAGTGGGGCTTTCAAACAAAAACCCTAAGAACGACTGCGCTTGCATTATTTTACAGAACTGCAGAATATGCATGCCCAGTTTGGTACAAATCTACCGCACGCAAACAAAGTTGAGAAAGCACTCAACGAAATACATAGGCTTGTTATAGGTTGTCTGTGGTCTACACCTCTTGTAAAACTCTACCAATTGCATGGATACGACCACCAGATATTCGTCGTGAGGTAGCTGCGAATGCAGAGAGAATTAAACAGGTCCATCAGCAAACCCACCCGCTGTAGGGTTATGTACCTGCTACCCCTAGATTGAGATCCAGGAGAAGCTTGTTGAAAACCAGTCTTGAAAACTATATCGGCTTCAGTAAGACTTGAGAATAACTCTACACGGCCTCGCTCTTCGGTAAGTCTCCCACCTGGGCATGAACAAACTTGGAACTTTCTGGAGTTGGAAGATCCAAAAGCAATCTTCTAAATGGCAGTTCCCTGTCGACATCGTTAACTGCGACTGCAGAGAACATCAGACCATGGAACATCTATTGGATTTCATGCTATACCCTGCATCGTGCACAGATGAAGATCTTCTCCTTATGGCACCAAACGCTGTTGAGTTTGCATGTCACTGGACTACCTCGGTGTGAGAAATTTACTACCTTCCAAAGGTATACATAAATGGACAAGACTTAAAGAACTACAGCGAAGTATAATAACGGCAACTTTTATAGGTTTCGTAATTATAAAAACTGCCCTCATAACCACAATGACACCTACTCTCTCTGACGACTGGACGCTTTTTTAATTTAAATGAATTTCCAAAAACTTTCCAAATGTCTCACAGTTGAACGTTTGACGAAATCTGTTTTTTCCAAAACCAAACATCTGCCATACATAACTTTAAGTAGATATTTCAGGAGCGAGATCATTTAGCTCTGTCTGTTTTATCAGGAAATTAAAAATTGCGTATTAAGAGAAACATCACATGATGACTGGTATGAAATACGGAGTTTAGTGAACACTGCTAGGATGGAATATGATTCTAAATTCAACTTCATACGTAGATAGCTCCTTCAAAGTGAATATCAAAGCAAAAATAAGAGTCTGCTCTAGGAAAATTTAGTATATACACAGGAAGATAATTTTACTTCCTTTACAACTTCATTTCCTAATCGTACCTAGTGCATAGATATTCTGTGCGAGTTATGCTGGTTTTTATGTTTCCCAGAATCATTTCTTCAAACCGATCTAAATAATACGTCCCAAGTGAAGCGGTATTACAGATCTAGGGACATACTCTTGGCAATAATAACACTGACGAGACAGAATATTTCATCTTCTCTCACGGAAATTTAAATTGTTGGTCATTTTACTAATTTATTTCCCCATTAATACCAGCCACATGGTTGTTATCTGCTCAAACATCATATGTCAAACATTTGATAGAGTTCAAATTAAATTCTCTTCAATTTTCGTCCTATAAATTCAGTCTGACCATGTATCTCTCTTCTAGGGTATATCGTGCTCTAATCTCCGCTGATTGGCTTTATAGACTATCTTCATTTCCGTAGGGGCTACTGCATAACATTTAATGTTACACGACATTTAATGGTCCATGAGTGCGTTTTAATTAAGATTTAAATGATGTTCTCCGATATTATGAGAACAGATTGAGTGCACAGGAGAGGAATAAAGCTTTATGCCTGGAATTATGCCCTAGTTTAAAATACACGGTGTGTGGCTTATACGTACAAACGGACAGAAAACACCAAACCCGAGCAATTCAAACCACCAAGTGTATCATGGGTGCGTGATATTGTGGCTGTAATACTACTTTTTATTATTGCTATTGATGTTCTTATTGTTGCTGCTCATTATACGGGGCTTGTAACATAATTCAGTAATAAACCACAGCACTACAAGGAAAATAAACGAAGTAACACCCAGTGAACTGACTATGTGGTTTGGAACACGTAAGAGTCGGCTTGTATTCGGGAGATAGTGGGTTCGAACCCGAACTTTGGCAGTCCTAAAGATAGTTTACCGTTATTTCCTCTTTTTCACAACAGGCAAATTCTGGGACTAGGCCACGATCAATTCCTTCCCAGTCCTATCTAATCGTCGCCACAAGACCTGTCAGTGTCGGTAAGACTTCAAACAAATAGCGTTTACAAAGAACTGAAATAACCACATACAACGCATCAAGTGTCTTTGCCAGCTAAGACTTCTGATCCCATCCAGATGTTCCAGATATATTGGAATGTCATTTGGCCAACTTGACGCCATCCTCAGCCTTTCATGACTAGGGCCGTTAACTCTCATATCAACAGCTCCTTCGTAGAGCTCACGCCAACCCTGCCTTCAGTCTAAAATTGAAATCCTTGGATTAGATGGGAAACAGGACCCTGTACAACAGGGCGACAAAAATATCGTACTTTGTTATTGTTAAATTGGCAAGTTTCTGCACGTGAATCTTGAGACTGCAAGTCAATAATAAATAAATAAATAAATAAATAAATAAATAAATAAATAAATAAATAAATAAATAAATAAATAAATAAATAAATATTCTTAATTCTCAATCCGAAGATTTGTCGGCAGCAATTCTTCTCATACGTTCCTCCCTGTTCTCTGTTAGACCTTTTAATTCTTCATATGTGCCTACTACCGTAACTCTTATATGTCTGGAATTTTGCTATCTTTGTCTTCCTCTTCCTCTCTTGCCTTTAATCATTCCTTCAATTAAACAGATAAAACTATATGTATAAAATATGAGTTTTGTCTGTACATTGCTCAGAATTTGAAAATAATGGTATTTCTGTATCGGTCATGTCCACAGTAACAAGGAAATGCATTTTTTACTTTTCCGTAATTCCTGTCTGTCTGTCTGTCTGTCTGTCTGTCTGTCTGTCTGTCTGTCTGTCTGTCTGTCTGTCTGTCTGTCTGTCTGTCTGTCTGTCTGTCTGTCTGTCTGTCTGTCTGTACACGCATCACGAGAAAACGACTGAAGATAATGAAAATCGGTATGTAAAGTCGGGGGATGAGCCACTAAAATCTAGGCTATAAATCTTTTTCATTTTTTACGCTGAATGAAATGGTAGTTTAGGGGAAGGCCCAAAATGTAACTCTCAAATATTTACATTATTAGTGGTCCTACCGATAAATACAACATAAGTAAAGTTATATAGATTTAAATTTCCGATCATTTATGCCTTATACACTTATACCGTACCGCGTATGATAACACAGATATTCGTGAATTTGTATTTTTGTTGCTAAGTCCATATCTATGCCGAGCCACGAGAAAATGGGTTAGCAGAATTTAATGAAAATCGGTATGTAGAGTCGGCGAATAAGATACTACAGTCTACGCTATAAACAATTTTATTCACCCTGGATGGAATTGTAGTTTAGGGGAAGGCGCCTAAAATTTAATTTTTAAGTACCTGTGTTATTGGTCCTATCGAAAGTACAACAAAAGTTATAGGGAATACAATTTCCAATCATTTATGTTTTATTCAGTTTTAACGTACCGACTATGATAGGAGTGGTACTTTAGAGTCGGAAGAAAACTGAATGTGAAGGCCTACAATATCGAAAACGCATAACAGTGATCAACAATAACATTACATTGACCATTGTTTGTTGTGATGTTCTTTCTCTCTTATGGTGCCACTCATCTCCGATAGATGGGATTACTACTTCGTACCGAGTATAACAGCCTGCGTGAATATTGGCGGGAAATAGGTGGGGAGTTAGATAACTTTCTTCTTTAGCCTGCTATTCCTCTGGTTCATCATAGTATTGAAGCTATTCGATCCCTACTCTGACACGCTGTTTTGATTGAGCCGTGTGCACACTTAAGGCAGAGGCTCACTTAGTAGTGGTAGTATAACTTGGTCTAGAATAACAATTTAGGCCTATTCCAAATTATAGCACTAAAACTCTTAATAACTCAAAATTCAACCCTGGAAAGATCCGTTTCTTAAGAAAAGCTTCTACTTCTTCACTTTTATTAAATTCCACACTCATTTTATTCCAAATTAGCAGTGAAGAGAGGGTTTCTCCTCTGGCTTGGAGGAAACATTTACCTCCAAGTCAGATAGATTTTCCGTCGCCAGTGTAGTGAATTGAGATTTTCTGACTCCTCGGGTAATCCTATTAAGCAGATGACTAAAAGGCCGTAGTTTTTGCCCTGGGACTCTACACTATTCTGCCCCTCCTTCCACCTTCACTCTCCTCTGCACCCCCTATCCCCCCCCCCCCCCGCCCCGCTTCAAAATTAAAAAGTGTTCACGCCTCACGGCTGTCTGCGGTCTGGCCATTTCAGCTCTGCAACTTTGGACTGTTAGATCGGCAGCGTAGTACTGTTCGTTAAAATGAGAAAATGTGTGGTTATTAATTTGATCGGGTATTTCATGTGAAAGCATTGCTTTTAATCGTGACATTCCTACTGGCGTCATTGTACTGATCTATGTTCATTTCATTTGGGAAAATCACTAAGACATGCTTTCTGAGGATGTAAAAATGCAGGTGGAGAGTGAGTGGGTGCCATAATAATGAAAACTCGCCAATTTGATTCTGACCGATGGTAGGCAGGAGGGCCTACCATTACAATTAAAATTCCCTAACCCAGTCTTCACATACGAAAATACATTTGGTGGCTTCCCCGCCGCGTTTCTAGGGTAACGTTAAGAGCTATGCAATTTAATACATCACAACATGTAGGCCTACACTACCTAACCTAGAATTCTGTATACAATGTAGAATTCCGTAGCGAAGCACGGGTACATCAGCTAGTAAATAAATAAAATTAAAAGTAAAGGAATGCTGTCGAATGAGGTCAAGTGATGCAGAAAATATCAGGTTAAACAATGAAGTCCGAAATGTAGTAAATATATTGTTATTTGTGCACTATAATAACAATGCTGTTGGAAGTAAGGGGGGCATAAAATGTAGACTAGTCCGAATAAGGAAAGTCTACCTGAATAACTGACATTTTGTTCTTCTCAAAAGTAGATATGCACGTTAAAGATATGTTTCCAAAATAAGTTTGTGCGTAGTATTTCATTACTTTCAACGTCGCACCGACACAGATAGGTCATATGACGACGATAGGTTAGGAAAGGTGTCTAGGAGCGGACAGGAAGGGACCGTGGCCTTAATGAAGGCACAGCCAGAGCATTTTTCTGGTGTGAAAATGAGAAACCACGGGAATACGTCTTCATGGCTGCCGACAGTGGAGTTCGATCCCACTACCTCCCGAATGCAAGTTGACAGCTACGTGACCCAAACAATGCATCCACTCGCTCGGTGTTGCGCGGAGTATGATACTGAATAGAAGTGAAACATGGATAATCAGTGATACGTTACAGGCAAAAAGTAGTCTGAATGACAAATAAAAAAGAAACTGAATTAACTTGATAGGAGAAAGACGATTCGATGAAATTCAAGCAGAAGGATAGATCCGTTGATAGAATTTAACTTGAGACAAGCAGGGATAAGAAGGTAGGGTGGCATTGGTGTTATAATTACGCCATTCTATGGACTGATGTTACAATCAGCAACAATTTTTTCTTTACTTTTTTTTTTTTTTTTTTTTTTGCAAGCTGCTTTACGTCGCACCGACACAGGTAGGTCTTAGGCCTAAATTACACTATCGCATTGCTGTGTCACAGAATATGATAAAATCTTTGATCACATGAAGGTGATCAAATTTGCTCATTAAAGACTTCTTGAGTATATTACACTATGTCAAAGCTTTTATCATATGTTATCTCACGGTACTGTAATGATGAATCCAGGTTCCGGGGCCAGATGAGATACTTCCGATACTCCTACAGGAAGGACGGGAGATACTCATCAATGCCCTGACGGACATTTCAGAGCTAATGCAGCTTTAGGGTACGGCCCGAAATCATGGTCTGAAGCTAAAGCAGTATTCATACCTAAACCTGGAAGGGCAAACTATGTCCAAACCAAAGCATACAGACCATTATGTTTAACCTCCTTTATGCTGTAAGCAATGGAGACAATTCTGGATAAATATATCAGAAGAACGGTGCAACTGAACTCAACGTTATAAAAAGTAATCATAGAAAGAGATGTCAAGATTATAGTACGTTAAGCTTGGTAACACATGCCTCCAAAATAAGAATTGTTTACTATCGCATGGAGAAAGGAATAGAAGAAAATCTCTCAGAGGATCAATTCGGGTTTAGAAGAAACAGAGGAACAAGAGAAGCAATTCTGAGCCTTAGAATAATTATTGAACAAGCCCTAAGAATCAGTAAGAACGTCCTAATTGTTTTCATTGATATAGAGAAAGCGTTTGATATTGTTAACTGGAATATTATGCTTAAAGCCCTTAAAAGTCTGAAAGTGGACTACAGAGATCGGAAAACCATCTATCAGCTGTACAATAACCAGACAGCGCTTATAGGAAAGTAACGAATCAACGAGAAATAAGGAAAGGAGTACGGCAAGGATGTGGTTTGTCACCTCTATTATTCAATGTGTATTTAGAAGAAGCAATGAAAGAGTTTTCAGCCACCTCCACCCATGGAATAAAAATAAATGGCCAACTATACCAAACAATACGTTTCGCGGATGATATTGCTCTCATAGCTAAAACTGAGAAAGAGATACAGACCTCACTAAAGAAATTGAATGCTCTACTAATACTAAAGTGTAACATGAATGTTAACGAAACAAAAACCAAGATATTGAAATGTACTCCGGATGGTAAACAGGATGTTAATGTTTGGTTGGAAGGAGAAAAATTGAGTAAATCAGTTCACTTATTTCAGATGCATCATTACATCTGATCGGAGGTGTGAAAAGGACGTCCGTTCTCGAGTAGCCCATGCTAAAAATGCTTTCAATAAAAAAGAAGCCTGTTGACCTCCAAGGCAATATCTCTACCAGTAAGAAAGCATTTCATTAAAAGCTTCATTTGGAGCATTGTGTACTATGGCTCTGAAACATGGACACTCTATTAAAGGCTGATAAGACAAGAATAGATGCATTCAAAATGTGGTGCCGGCGTCGAATGTTACGAATACCCTGGACTCACAGGCTAACAAATGAAGAAGTTCTCAAGAGAGCTGAAGAAACCATCAGTCTAGAGCAAATGATCGTGAAAAGAAGATGTAGTTCGATAGGTCATTTATTCCGGCATTCATCATGGTGCACCACACTGCTTGAAGGGAAACTGGAAGGAAAGACTAGAAGAGGACGACCAAGAGCAGGGTTCCTCGATGGCATTAAAGGGCGACGTCCATATCAACTAATCAAGCACCTGGCTCAGGATAGAAGGTCGTTGGACGAGGACAGTCATGCTACCCACCAATCATAAGGTTGAGGAAAACGAGAGAGAGAGAGAGAGAGAGAGAGAGAGAGAGAGAGAGAGAGAGCGACAATGTTTTTGTCAATTTTCAGTCTTCTGTTCCTATTTTTATAATCGTTATGCTTCGAATTGTACAACATTTCACGTGATTCATAATGTGAAATAAGAAGTTTTGTGGTTACCACAGACCATGTGCACTTATTACCCGCAATTTTCTTTCTGACTTGTCACAGATTTGATCTAAGGTATGATCGTGAGTATAACTTTTATCACACAACTGTGTCATAGCCAGATGTGATCAAAGACGCTGTATTACACTGTAAAATGTTTTATCACATAAACATTATCAAACTTCTGTGACACAGAGAAGTGATAGTGTAATATATGCCTTACGGCGATGATAAGAGAGGAAAGGGCTAGGAGTCGGAAGGAAGGGTCCGTGGCCTTAATTAAGGTACAGCCCCAGCATTTGCATGGTGTGAAAATGGTAAACCACGAAAAACCATCTTTAGGGCTGCCGACAGTGGGACTCGAAATCACTATCTCCCGAATACTGGATACCGGCCGCACTTAAGCGACTGCAGCTATCGAGCTTGGTAATCAGCAACAATAATACCATCCTTGATCAATGAAAGAGGAAGAGCGAAGATAAATCCATGGGTCATATTTTTAGACACAATAAATTCCTGGAGGAATAGGGAACATGCATGATCCGGGGTTTTAATTAAACATATGCTAATCTGATTCAAAATTGCATGCAGAATTCAAAAATGTGATCAGAATGTACAAATAATAACTCCAAACATGATCAAAATCTACGAAAATGTCACGTCACGCAAGTACGCGATCTCATTGGCCTGACGTCATCGTACAGGTTGACTGAATTAGCAGACGAAATAACACATAGTGTGCTGTGAGAAGCAGGATACACTTCGTGTATTTCTACTTTACGTTAGTGTCTAGTATGGTTAAATTCGAGGTCTATACATTGGATAATAATCTGAGTGGTATATTTTAGACTTAAAATGAATCCTGCGCAGACAGTGAGGCAGAAAACTTATAAATGGTGTAGAGTTCCGATGTGCAATAACACATCGCATACCATACCAAACAAATTGTTTATACATGTTCCAAGGACGCTAAAACTAGGGAGAAATGAATTTTGGCGAGCTGGAGAAATGCTGGTGATATATCGGAAAAGTCTCCAGTTTATTTTCTGAAGATTTTAACGTAAGATGAATTTGTTTGAATTTACAAATCACATTTCCATGTCAGCTGTTCTAGTGGTAAAACTTTAAATTTTAATGTATGATGCTTTATTTAAATGCTTCAATTACATCTTGGAATATGAAAGTAATAAACAATGTATTAAATAATGCTCATTATTAAAGTATTCTCCAAACCTAACCTATGTTTTGGGTGATCCATGTCAAGATAATAAATCAAAGGGGTTATGAACCATTTTGACAGCTCTAATTCTACCAATATATCTTGGCATGGGACAGTTATGTATGTCTTTATTGAAGAGCTTAATCGGTAAAGAAATTTAGGCTATATCTAAATACTCTATAATGTAACAAAGAATAGGCGTGTACATCATGAAAGGAAACAACGTGAATTTAACAAATGTATAATTCTACACAAAACCAATGCTTGTCTGTTGGGGTCTTATAAGTTAACAATGCTCAATTATAATAATTATCAGAATATTAATGAAATAAATAACATAATTGCACACAGGTGAAAATAGTGATGTAGGTGTTTAAAATATTATCCAACTTAGCCTAAGTTTTAGGTTATACAAGCCAAGTCAATAAACCGAAGGGTAAAAATACCGCGCAAGTTGGCCATGCGGTTAGAAGCGCGCAGCTGTGAGCTCGCATCCGGGAGATAGTGGGTTTTGAACCCAACTGTCGGCAGCCCTGAAGATGGTTTTCCGTGGTTTCCCATTTTCACACCAGGCAAATGCTGAGGCTGTACCTAAGGCCACGGCCGCTTTGTTCCCATTCGTAGGCCTTTCCTGACCCATCGTCGCCATAAGACCTATATGTGACGGTGTGACGTAAAGCAAAAAAAAAAAAAAAGGGAAAAGTTACAGCACCCAAAGACATTCCTGTATTGAGCGACTAAAATGTCACCAGGACACTTTTCTTTCCTGATATGCTCAGCTTGTTAAAAGCCAAATGTAATTAATGTTACTGGCTTCACGCCCCGCTAACTACTACGATTTTCGGAGACGCCGATGTGCAGAAATTTAGTCCTGCAGGAGTTATTTTACGTGCCAGTAAATCTACCGACACGAGGCCGACGTATTTGAGCACCTTCAACTACCACCGGACTGAACCAGGATCGAACCTGCCAATTTGGGGTCAGAAGGCCAGCACCTCAACAGTCTGAACCACTCAGCTCGACTTGTGAAAACTAGATGAAGTCATATTTATCTTTATCATGTTTAAATTTTTCCCTCCACAAATATATTTAATTCTCTTTCATGGGCCCCGGAAGTGGGTAGGCCAGTTGTCCCAACCATAAATATATATTTTTTTGGGAATGATAGATTATAGCCCTATAGTACTATGATCTTTCTTTCTTTCTTAATCAGTTTATCCTTCAGGGTTGGTTTTCTCTCGGACTCAGCGAGGGATTTCACCTCTACCACTTCAAGGGCAGTGTCCTGGAACGTGAGACTTTGAGTATGGTGATGAAACTGGTGAGGAGGGCCATTACCTCGCCCAGGCGGCCTCACCTGTTATGCTCAACAGGGGCCTTGTTGGAGGATGGGAGGATCGGAAAGGATAGACAAGGAAGAGGGAAGGAAACAGCCGTGGCCTTAGGTGCCTGGAGGAGAAGTAGGAAAATACGGAAAACCACTTCGAGGATGGCTGAGGTGGGATTCGAAACCGTTCTACTCAGTTGACCTCCCGAGGCTGAGTAGACCCCGTTCTAGCCCTCGTACTATTTGTTTTCAACTTTCATGGCAGAGCCGGGAATCGAAACCGGGCCTCCGGGAGTGGCACACATTAACCACTACACCACAGAAGCGGACTAGTACTATAATGCTACCTATATGTTTATGTTAGTGCTGAAATCCGATTTCTTACTTTACTAATGCTGAAAGCCCGAAAATGTAATGTTATTCTTTAATAGGGGAATCAGTCTAGAAGGAAATGTTGAAAGTGATGTGATATCTATCCAGGTTCGTTGTTATCCTAATACTATGGGTTGCAGTACATTGCACGTATATACAAACTTGCTTGTTATCCGCGAATTTCTGCGGCCACAAAAGTCACTATTTTTCAAGAATGATGACATTTACACATGATAGATTGTCTGATTGTGCTGTTTTGAACCTTTTTTCTGTCATTTTGAAGTTATTCGCGATCATGAATAATAAAAAATCGGCTTTTAGCAACGGCTGATGCACAATGGCTGGTAGAACTCCATGCGGTACTGGATCGTGACGTCACAGCGCGCCGCTTACGTCAGAGGCCGTTTCACTCGCCTTGCGGAAAGGCACTATTAAATATTGTTTTAATGTTAGAAAACAAGGCAACATACCACAATGTAATACGTTTACTTACTATTTCATTGGTGTACTTTTCAAAAAAAAAATTTTTGAAAATGATGCATGTTCCCAATTCTGCATGTAAAAGGTCTCTGATGGCAGAGTCCGTGTTTAATTGTCTAAATAAATTAAAATTCAACGATAGCTAACCCAGTAGAGTTATGGTTTCTCTCCAAATTAACATGCAGGTCGTCTAAATGGCATCGAATTAAATATATTCCCACGGTAGTTGACACCAAATGACTATCATTTTTTGATGATGGTAGTTTATCGGCGCACTAATATTTTTCTTCTCCTTGTACTACCTCCTCTTCTTTTTTCTTGCGGGGTTGTGGGTGCGACCTATTTCGCACATGTGGATGTGGCCCTTTTTTGATCGGTTGGCCTTTCTGACGCCAACCCTACCTGGAGGGATGTAATCACCATTGAGTATTTCTGCGATGAATGGTAGTGTGCTGTGTTGTCGGATTATTAAGAAGAGCGTTTTGGAACAAACACAAACAACCAGACCCCGAGCTAGAATAATTAATCACAATTGATTAAAATACCCGCCCCATCCCAGAACCGAACCCGGGACCCTCTGAACCGAAGGCCTCAACGCTGACCTTTCAGCCAAGGAGTCGGGCTTTAAAGTCGCGCAATGCATGGAAGATTTTCGGCGACGCTAGGATTGGGAATGTTGAGGCCATGGGATTATTTAAGGTACAGTCCCTGCATTTCCATGCTATGAACATGGAAAACCACGGAAATCCACCCATCATCTCCCGAATTCAAGCTTACAGCTACGTGACCCGAACCGAAAAAAGTGTCTAAATCTGGGGAAAGCCCTATACAATCCCTCACTACTCTGAAACGGTGAAATGTATCGGAATCAGAAGTATCCTGGCCTAATTTCACCTCAATCGGCCCATTAAACAAACAAACAAACAAACAAACATACAAACGAGCAAACAGACACAATCTCATGTTCACTTATAGTATAAATGATAGAAGACAGCGAGCCTCTGTGGCTGAGGCGAGAGCTCACTGGTGTCTCACTGCTGGGTTCCGTGGTTCAAATCCCGGTCACTCAATGTGAGATTTGTGCTGGACAATGCGGAGGCAGGACCGGTTTTTCTCCGGGTACTGCGATTTTCCCTGTCACATTTCATTCCAGCAACACTCTCCAACATCATTTCACTTCATCTGTCAATCATTAATCATTAATGCGACTGGCTTCCGCAGCCGGCACAATTCCTGTCCTCACCGCTAGATTGGAGCTTCATTGAGTCTATTCCTGACCCGGTCGAATGACTGGCAACATGCTGTGGATTTTCATTTTCATTTTAATTTCCATGATAGAATAGAGATAGATGTGTGTAAATGTCAAAACGGCTTATATGGTGTAACGCAATATACTTGTACGTACTTTGCTCTCTTCCATAATTTTAAAGCAGGACTGCAAAAGTAACCCACTGAGAACTGAAAGAACTAAATTATGTCGTAGACAATTTAATTCCCTTCCAAGGTAAACTCGTAATAAGATCTAAAGTCTAAACGAATCAAGAGGCTCCTCGCAAGTCCAGCACGTTCTGCGAGGTAATCACAGTGAGCCATGTCTACATTCTTCACGTTGATAACCAATTACGCGAAGTTGTTGAGAGAGTTGGCCAATTTAATTGAATTAAAAGTAAACACGTTTAAGTGTGACGCACTAAATTTATCTTGGCAGTCAATTACTGGATTGTTTGAAGCAGATATCTTCTTAAATTCATATCCAAGTGTTCGTAATATCATTTCAGCTTATCCGGAATTTCCATTGCTACTCCTTGATGAGCTTCCTGAACTTCTCAAGTCAACAGAGCCTGGCGAGCTGCGAATTTTACAACCCACCTAAAAAGATATACTAAGAGAGGTTAGTAGATATTGGATTATAGGGCACAAAACACCATGTGTTGTAATGGTTGCCACTTGGAACTCCAACGAGATAAAGAAGAACAACCGAGCTCGATAGCTGCAGTCGCTTAAGTGCGGCCAGTATCCAGTATTCGGGAGATAGTAGGTTCGAACCCCACTGTCGGCAGCCCTGAAAATGGTTTTCAGCGGTTTCCCATTTTCACACCAGGCAAATGCTGGGGCTGTACCTTAATTAAGGCCACGGCCGCTTCCTTCCCACTCCCAACCCTTCCCTGTCCAATCGTCACCGTAAGACCTATCTGTGTCGGCGCGACGTAAAAGCAACTAGCAACAAGAACATTATTATATCCCATTGCCTTTACTACCTCCTACAATACAATACCCACTAAAGGGAAGTGATGAATTAGAGTTCATGTTCAAAAGAAAACGAAGGAATTTTATACTCATGAAGAACTATGTGTCGAAGTCTTTTTTTTTTTTCATTTGCTTTACGTCGCACTGACACAGATACGTATGTCTTATGGCGACGATGGGTTAGGAAAGGCCTACGAATGGGAAGGAAGCGGCCGTGGCCTTAATTAAAGTACAGCCCCAGAATTTTCCTGGTGTGAAAATGGGAAACCACGGAAAACCATCTTCAGGGCTGCCGACAATGGGGTTCGAACCAACTATATCCCGATTACTGGACACTGGCCGCACTTAAGCGACTGCAGCTATCGAGCTCGGTATGTCTCGAAGTAATACAAACTCAAAGATTAGACACACCTTCAATAGCTACACAGAATATTCATACACCTTGGGAGGTTAATTGGAGACAGAAAACAATGGAAAAATTTGAATTTCATCTGTAATTTTTTACAACACTTACAGGGAAAACAATATTTGATATTACCAAACCATCTAAAACAACACTGTTAACACCCTTCACCTGAAATGTGAAATTTCATACGACAGTAGAATTGAAAAAGCTCAGAGTTCAGTTCTCCAAAAACATGTGACTCAAGCGAAAAGTTCAAACAAGTAAATGAACCCTGCCAGCTACGATCGACGTCGGGTGGAACATACAGTATGTACCTATTCTATCCGTACGGGCTGTTTGCTTTAGTACCTCAACGCACTGCCAGCAAATAATAAACTGAAAATGATTTTATTCACTGAACATATATTCAAAAAATCCTTCAGAAAACATATACCTACTGTATCTGTTTGCAATCATGTTAACAAAACATACAGCTTCTAATAAAGAAAAGCGCGCCCATAATCTTGTATCTTTCCTATTCGTACAAGCAAACTGAATACTTGAAATAAACAAAAAATAAAGGGTTCCTGGAACATGTTAGTATCTAGTGGAATGTCCCCTAGCATTTGTAACTTCCTAACATCGTCGCAGCATAGATACACTAATTTCTTGCACATGTCGGAGCTGATTTTCTGCCATTTCTGAAGAATCACGCTTTTAAGTTCCTCCTCTGTACACGCACGTTGCCTACGGATATTCCTCTTTAACGTAGCCCAAAGATCTTCGATGGGATTTTAATCCGGAGACTTAGGAGGTGTTCTTAGCTGCTTAGGAATATCCCAGATCAACCATGTCATTAATATCAGCAGGGTGTTTTGAGTCATTATCATGCTGGAACATATAAATAGGTGGAAACCCCATTTTTTTTCGGCACTCTGCTTAACGTTTGCCCTAAGATTGCATTACAGCCCTCCTTGTTCATTATTCCGTCAATGAAATATATTTTACCAACACCTCTGGCTAACATACAGCCTCAAAACATTACAGACCCAACACCGTATTTTACAGTTGTAGAGTGTGTTTGCCAATTCATTGCCCGTTTCAATTTTTCTCCATATTCTGTGGATGCCATCTGACCCGAAAAGGTTCATTTTTGTCTCACCATACAAAATAACGTCAGTCAAGAATTCTTTCTCTTTATACACATGCTTCTTAGCGAATGACAGTCTAAGCCGTCTGTTTTTTCAATTTACGTATGGCCTTTTTCCATGGACTTCTTCCATAGTACCCATGCCGATATAGTATCCGGCGGATGGTGGAGTTGATGATCTTCTTTCCAGGTCGTTCCTCCGTGAGTTGCATCAGTTATGGTGTACTTAATTTGGAATCTGACTTTAGCAGCCCAACAAAAAATATTCTTTCCTTTCAGTTAAACACTTTCTCTTGGGTTTCCTTGGAGTGTTCTTAATACTGTAGAGTCTATTTACATTTATGAACCACATATTGCACCGAAGAATGTGTTCTACTGACCACTTGTCACATTTTTTGTAATGAAAATCCTTGACGTGGCAGTTGATATATAGTGTTCTTAAGCTCCGTACTTAACTATGCACTCCTACCCATGTCCACCACAGATACATTACGAAGGAGACTAACACACTTGACTGGTCGTATGCCGTCACTGAGACTTCTCCGTGCATCGCAAGTAAACGGTGAGCATCATCCTGTCTAAGTGTACGAATACAACTGGTACACCTGTTTGTCGATGCCGGCATATTCATATAAAATCTTCATGCCTGTATGTAGATAAGTATGGTTTTGACTAACGAGTTATCATTGACAAATCATGTTCTTACCCGTAATGTGTCCGACTCGTTGGCTGAATGGTCAGCGTACTGGCCTTCGGTTCAGAGGGTCCCAGGTTCGATTCCCGGCCGGGTCGGGGATTTTAACCTTAATTGGTTAATTCCATTGGCTCGGGGGCTGGGTGTTTGTGCTGTCCCCAACATCCCTGCAACTCACACACCACACATAACACTATCCTCCACCACAATAACACGCAGTTACCTACACATGGCAGATGCCGCCCACCCTCATCGGAGGGTCTGCCTGACAAGGGCTGCACTCGGCTAGAAATAGCCACACGAAATTAATTATTATACCCGTAATGTACGTTTTATTTCAGTTTTTCAATAGTTACTGTGAATATACGAGACTCGATAAGAAACTGAAGCCTGTACGAATAACAGGGACACATACTGTATGTTTAAACTAAGCTAATGACCTTGACCGTACATGACTGGCAGCTCGCAGACACACGTGAGCAACTTGATTCAGTAGAATGAACAAAGTTGACGAAGAATAAAAGCAATTACATAACTAGTTAATCTTGTAGAAGGCGCTTACTCACACCGAAACAAACACACAAAATAAACCGGGTCATTTAGAATTATTCTCCAATAATTCTGGAGGAAATATTGAATTAGAAAAATCCAGCCAAACAAATTACAGTTACTCACGTCACGGAGCGCGTACGGTAGTCTTTGCATGGTTGATTGGAAGTATTATAGGTCCGATATGAAAAGCAAGCGTCTTCATAGCTCTGTGTAAAGTGTTATCATAGGCGCATTTCTTTTTTTTGCAACTTGCTTTACGTCGTACCGACACGGACAGGTATTATGGTGACGATGGGACAGGAAGGTGCTAGTAGCGGGAAGGAAGCAGCCGTGGCCATAATTAGGTACAGCCCCAGCATTTTCCTGGTGTGAAAATGGGAAACCACGGAAAACCATCTTCAGGGCTGCCGACAGTGGGGCTCGAACCCATTATCCCCCGAATACTGGATACTGGCCGCAATTAAGCGACTGCAGCTATCGAGCTCGGTTATCATAGATGAACATCATTCAAGGAAGCAGTATATTATCAGCGTTTCCAGAAAAGTATTTGTAATTCTTAAATCATTTAGAAGATTCTGCAACATGTTGTCTTGAGTATTAAAGAAATGCCTCATTTTCATTCTGACATTACCCCTTTCCTACTACTATGACGCCGCGTACAACGACCTGACTGCTAGTCTTAATGACAAACTACAGCATCCGTAAAGCTCTTGTGTTCGCTAAAACTGAAACAGACCCATAATCTTCATGCTTTATGCTTTCTTCATCAAATATTCTCCGCACGTTCAACTCTCTAATTTTACTGTCAATTTCACTTCCTTTAATCCAATTACAGTTTCGGAACACGGTAAAAAATTGATACATTCTTATCAATACGACCTCGTCACAATACAAAGCACGTAAACTCGTTTGTTATTTCTTCAGGATGGCAGTGTTTTACACTATCAGAGGGCCTCATCTGCTAGTTTCAGGCAAATTTTTACCAATATCTAATAGATAATAGATAGATAATAGGAAATAGATGAAGTCTTGGATTGTTGTATATATGTGATGTTAATTTTGCGGATTATCCTTTATTCAAGATGAACCCTGTATATAAACAAATCATTACACTTAAGGATTTATTTTTATATAATTTAGCTAAGTTAACATTTTTATGTGCACTATAGTTATGTATTAATTTGTACATCATTATCGTTATTTATATCATACTACATTATCTTTTAGTAGCTGTAAGATGTCTAATTAGTAGTCTCTTTTAATTCTGTAACGCAAATGTTGCACTTTTTTGGTTGGATGGATGAGAAAACCCAATGGTCTTCATTTTTCCAGACAAAATAAGTCTATTCTATATTCTATTCTACAAGGTCTTCCCTACGTAGCACCTGCAGTTATTTTTCATTTAGTCAACCAATTTGCCTTTAATATGGATTTATGTGACTATTGCACCTTACGTTCAGTATAAAACGCACGCAAGTTTTTTGTGCCCTTTGTAGAAGTACGATCAGCTTGCTCGAAATATAACACAAAAACGGGGAAAGCGTACTTTAAAAATGGGAGAATTACGGGCTGAACCAAGATTGTTCGAAAATCTCAAGGCATACAGCTATGGCTACGACGGAACAAGTGTAGTGTAGATGAGACTGCTTTTAAAATTGAATGAGGTGTTCACGAAAGGGTAGGGTCAAGAGTTAGCTTCAGATCCTTAACGGAGCACTTATACGTCGTCATCGACACGTTTCCATTATTAAATTGACTTATTTAGAGTATCCTATAACCATATACTGTGTCTTACTGCTATTTAATATAAGTGGAGAACAGACTATAGTTTACTTGGAGAATATCTTCATGTATTTTAGTAATGTTTTCGGCGTGGAAGGAAGTATGGGCATGACGATTCATCGTCGGCATACAAGTGTTATGTGCAATAAATGAAATCATAATTAGTTTCGTTGATGTAGAGCGCAAACAAAAGGAGTGCAAGTACGAAGCCTTGTGGAACACCAGCAGTGACATAGACTCAACTGAACGCTGTTTTCAGTTTCTAATTACACGCTGCATTCAACCAGATAAACAATACCTAAATCAGTTGATAGAATAAATCGAAAAGCCTAAATGTGTATCGTTTCTATGCGAATACGCTGTGAACATGGTCGGCTTTAGAGTGATCAAACGGAACTAAACTGGTTACTTCTCTTTCATCTTCAGAAATTTCTGATCTATTCGGTTACTTCATCGAAGCAGTCGTGGTACTATGGTGTTCAAGTAATCCAGAGTTTAAAGGATTCCATACACCATATTCATCCAAATAATTACTCATTTGGAAACTAAATTAGGACTTTGCACACAAAGGGAAGAAGGATGATAGGTCTGACATCTAAACATGAATATGGATTTTTGTTTTCCGTATAGTCTAATACGGGCTCCTTTCTGTCGAGACGGGAACACTGATTATTGAAGGGAAAATTTGAAGATATCGACAAGAACAGGCAATTTCACTTCCAGAGTTGGAATTAATAGATTACTGGTAGTAAAAAAACACGAATTGTAGCTCCTAAATTGATGCATTGAATAGCATTAATGAGATATTATGGGAATATATATTCAAAGTAGAAGGAATCTTTTTCCGATAGCGGGGTGTTCCCATTATGTCCTATTATCTGCGCACTTTTTAACGACATATTTACACCCTAGTGCTGAATCGGTCGACCTCGGCAATCTTCGAGATTCGTACTGGCAACCTTTTAAACACAAACTATGAATCGCTTATGCATCGCTGTGTGACATCTGGCGTACACTTTACGTACTTGTACTGTTGATATTTACACAGCAAAGCCAAACTATAGAATTCACTCTAGGAATGATTCGCATCGAGAAATATTATATAATGTCATATAATGTGTGTGTGACACAGTTGTTGGCTTAAGATAACAAAGGTATAGAAAATTCATATCGATCGATCATATTATCGATTCAGTTCAGATTTATTTCCATTCAGTTGGAAGAACTGCCGGAACCGGGAGAGCTCCCTCCTTACTCCTCAAACCCGTACACAAATCTATCTCTAAAAAGTGCGCAGATAATACATTTGCGCTTGTATCGATTCTAACGCTGGCATCATATAACTGATCAGGTTTTCATAAAATGTAAATAATTTATCGCTTTCTGTTCTTTCTCAATTCTTAATGAGCTAACTGCCTTCCATTTGGAGGAATCAGTAGCTGGTGACCCAAAGAATACTGGTAATATTTCGTAATTTTGAATTTCTTGACTTGCTTTATTGTAAAATTATTCATAATATACCGAGAATTTTGGAATGGCATGATGGCGTCTAGATTTATTACGACCTTTAATGAGTTGTTTCACATTCTGAATCACCCAGCGGTTACGGGAATGATGGACGCATATCGTTGGAAAATGTGCATGTCAATCAAGCGGATCTGATGTTAATGTATTGAACTGATTACCCTTTCGGTCACTGCTAGCAGGATTTCCTATATTTTCCCATGGTAAATTCTTTCCGTCTTCTAGGAGAATTCCTTTTTAAAATCTACTGAAAATATGATATGTAACTAGTCTTGTTGAACGCCGCTGGGAAGAAAGAGAATATACTGCAACGAGGAGGCCATGACCAGAAAATCTAGGAGCTAAAGTTTGCCAATAAGCCTTTAACCCTTTGTTGACAGACGGTACTTTTAAGTACCAAGTTATATTATTGCATGTAAAATATATAGTTCACTTCAAAATACGTAGTTGACCGACGGTACGTTTAAGTTCCATGTTTAAGGATCATGGAACACTTATTTATAGATTGATCAAACTGTTTGCGTGTTTCATATTTCATCTGTTTATTATCGATGCAGTGTTCCAGATTGAGTCATTGAAGTGTGACAATAGTAGTGCTCATTGGATTGTTATAAACAACAAATAAGGTTAATTATTGGTCCTAAAATGTGCTTTATGAAAGTGTTTTGTGATTACTGTAGCAATTTGAGTGGATAGACATATAAATTTAGTAACATTGGACTTATAAGTACCGACGGGCAACTAGGCATACTTGCCTATAGTCCAATCATAACCTAATATCTGATTTGTTAGCTCGTGCTATAAGTGTACAACTTATTTTTCAGAGCTTGCGATGTCTGCTCACAGGCAAATTTATGTAGATGAGAGAGAGATAAAAGAATTACTGGATATTCCATTGGATAATGATGGCGACACAGACACTGAAAGCGATGGTGAAGAATTTGGACCTGGCGTGAATGCATTTGGTCGAGTATTTCGGTAATTTTGGAACATGCTTGATGTGCGGATTGTCAATGCATACATCATTTATAATGGACTGTTTGAGAAAATAACATTGTTACAGTTTAGGAGATCAGTAGCTTGCGGAATAATGGAAATGAAGACAATGCTACCATACAAGAGACTGTCAAACATACCGAAGAGGGCAAGTCCACAACAGCAGCCTGTTCACAACAAACGTCGTCGTAAAGCATGTTCGTCTTGCAAATCGTGGAGCACATTTGGTCAAATATTGAAGTACATGAGGCAGATGCGAAGTGTGCTCCAGTATACAAATTCAATCAATTCTCAGTGCCCTTTTTGTGGCATTTTTCTCTGCTGCAATGAGAACTCTTTTGCTGAATATCATTGTGTAGATTTATAATTTGGTAATTGTTAATGAGAATGCCAAATAATTGAGTGCTGATTCTGATCAGAAAATATAGCTCTTATGACACTACAAGTCTGATACAATTTTGAGTTTTACCATCTGGTATTTCTTTTTTTATTATTTTTTAAAATTATTTTATTATTTGTTATTATTTTTTGTTATTATTTTATTATACAGCTCACAGTGTAAATACGAATTAATAATACAAATATACTTTGTTTATACCAGATATTGTAAATTTTTAATTTTGTTTGAGGTCACCATTACCTTCAGTTACCTCATTGCTTGACGGTACTTATAAGTACCATTCAAATTTTTTCCAAAATTTGTTGAGGTAAAATTTTCGAAACATCAACTTACTTCTTTCGAGCTCCCTTGATGAGAATTTTACAGGAATTAATATAAAATATTGAATATTTGTAGCCTTGGGCAACAAAGGGTTAATAAATCGGAGCAATTTGATACAACGATACCAAGAGAAGAGTATTTGAAGACAGTGTGATAGTTATTACCGTAGGGAACACGAGTTAAGTTGCTCAAGGACAGAATTTGAGTTATCTGTTTCAAAGGTTCTCGACCCAATTCGCACATTCAGATAACGAGCCATAAATATATATTTTTAATTATATGCATGTGAAAACAGATCACACTCAAGTACTTCCATATGACAAACTTTTGGAAGGAGGTACACACACGCTGGCAGATTTTTTTTGAAAGTTACGAAATTTAGTTTCTAGAATTATAAATTCAGGTAACTGAAAACTGATAGTAATCTGAGTATATCATTTGCCGAGGATACAAAGAGTAATACGAGTGTGTGTGTATGTGTGCGAGTGAGAGAGCATAAATTAACATTCAGAAATGACTTGATTAAATCCTGTTGAAATCTCTATCCAGTCCTCTTCACCATCATTGTCTATTTACGTGATTTGATTTTGTTTTTCATCCCACTGCATGACCTAGTTCTAGTAATTATGATGGTTGATATGCAGTAAATGATGTATGCTGAAGCCACATATAAACTGAAGTGATGCTTCAACTTGTAGATACTGACATAACATTAGTGAACGCCCTTCGATACTTGAGATGCGAACTATCTCTTCTTGTTGATTCACCTCTTGTTGAATAAACAGCGCAGTTCCTGCAATAAAAGCTCCGATTCACGGATAGATTCGTATTTAGATATGAGCGTGGAATATTCTCACAATGTCGTTCCATTTCATGAACTCACTCTGTTATGCATTCAAATTAAGAAGCATGCAATGTATAAAGAAAACTAATCAAGAGTAAAGAGGCCTTCTGGGATAGAACTTCCTAATCGACTTCATCTACCAGTCAGACCTACTAAACCTCGTACGTGTGGGATCAGCGTACATGATACTAAATAAATAGTATTTTAAATCCAATAGTCAGCCGAAAAAGTTTGCTACCGACATGTGACAGGCCGTCATATAAAGCTAGTGCTTATAAAGTGCTCAAAGTTTCTTCCACGTACAAGTAGGAGATAGCAGCAGGGTAAGCAATATAGAAGACGTACATTGTGTGTATGCGAGCACTTAACGTATGCTTATCTGTGAGAAACATCATTAACAATCAGTAACAAGGAAACAGCCTTTAGCAATTTTTCTATCCGACATTCGGAACTAATTTGAAGATTTGCATACAAACCGAATATTACAAGATATTGATTTTTTTTTAAATTTTGTTACATGTTATCAGGCGAAACTTACGATAAATTTGGCCGACAACTGGAATAAAGAATTCATGTAAAATAAGTAAGCATTCAGATTGCTGCCGCCGCTATTAAATATGATCTAAGGTCAATCCAATGCTTCTTGTATACAAAGATATTGGAAGATCACCTCCACTCTACATGAGTGCTTCTTAATATAATAATAATAATAATAATAATAATAATAATAATAATAATAATAATAATAATAATAATAATAATAATAATAATAATAATAATAATAATAATAATAATAATAATAATCAAGTAGCAAGTAGGGACGCTCTTCGGAGGCAGCCCTGCCCAGGGGGTGACGCCCCTGCCTATGTGAGTCCCAGAGCACACTGATCCGGTGTGTATCATCTGGTAAGGTTCCCAGCTCAGGGTTACGAGTGAAGACCTCAACGGCAGTGAAGCGGAGATGAAGATCATTGGTACGGCGGAACTAACGGAAGAGGCACCCTTGCTTTTTGGGATTGTAATAAAAAGCCTGTTTACAATCCAGGTGCGTCTGAGTGGTATCCACCGGCTTCCTGGTCCGCGTCTGACACCTTGTAGGTGCGGCGGCAATACCAAGCTCCAGGAACTAACAATCCCTGGTTCTAAGCACCCAGCACTGCTGGATCTCCTATTACAAGCCAAACATGATTCGTGAGCGTAGTAACAGCATTACCCCAGGTGGTACCCAATCCACCCGTCGCATTGAGACGGAAAGCAGGCTTTCGGATTCTGGGGAGCCTGGACAACCACGAAAACATGGGAGAGAGTCGGAGCTCTCTGGTAAACTATCCCACAAAATCCCCACATATATTGGTACATTCAATATCAACACTTTGATACAACCAGGAAAATTACTAAATTTAGTCACAAAACTTGACCGGCAAAAAATTCTTATCCTTGTCCTGCAGGAAACGCGATTTACTGATGATGCCACCTTGGATTATGGAAATTACCGTATATTCAAAAGTAAAACAGACCGAAAGCTTCTAAATAGGGCCCCTTTATTTGGTATGAGCTTCGTAGTACATAAAAGTATACTGAACTCGATCCACGAAGTTAATTCCATCAACAATCGCCTAATGACCATGAGAATTCAGTGTTCCAATAAAAACTATACATTAATAAATGCACACGCCCCTACAAATATAGACAACAAGAAGAATCCCCAAAATGTGGACAAATTTTGGAACAAACTTGAAAAAGTAATGTCAAAAATTCCAAAGGATGACGTCAAAATCCTCTTAGGCGATTTCAATGCACAAATCGGCCGAGAAAAGGAACACAGGAAAACTGTCGGACTCTACCCGGCGCACAAATTTACCAACAAAAACGGTTCAATACTCACTGAACTATGTCAACAGTGCAACCTTAAAATCATGTCCACATCCCTCAGGAAGCATCCCAAGAAACAAAAAAACATGGAGGTCCCCCATTGAATCCATTGGCGAATTTCAGATTGATCATGTAGCTATCTATTATCTGCTACAGAAAGAAGTACATGATGTACAAGTGAGAAGAGGAGTAAACATCGACTTTGATCACTATCTCACAATAGTTAAAGTAAAATTTACTCCAAGAAAATATCACCACAAGGAAATCCAACAACAGAAACTTGACATAAAAAGGATTCCTGTTACGGATCTATAATAAGCATAGGAAAATCAACCAGCGAAAACATGGGAAGAATTCCACACCAAAATCATACAGAAGGCACGAGAATTGGTACCCTTAAAAAGGAATACAACACACCCCTGGTAGAACTCAACATGCAACCAAGCCCTAGAGATAAGACAATCTGCGTTTCAGAAATACAACAGTAGAAAATCCCAGAAAATTCAACGAGAATTTTATGAGACCGGAAAACAAGTATCCAAAACCATCAGGCAAGAAAAAAAGAAAGCACCTGAAAGAACAACTGGAGTTAATTGAAGAAAACTGTAGAAACCACAACACAAGGGATTTCTACAGAACATTCACAGAAAAAATCCGAGGATACGTTCCACAGAACGTATGTTTCAGGAAATAAGACGGAAAATTGGCGCTTACTAATAAAGAAAACTGCCAAGAACTTGCACGGTACTTTTCAGAACTTCTTAATTGCCCCGAACCCACTGAAAAATTTCTTGGAGAACCATCTAGTTTCACTCACCCAGAATCACCTCCACCCAACCAGGAAGAAATTCAGAGCCACATTAAACAACTAAAGAACAACAGAACCTCAGGAAGAGACGGGATTGTTGCAGAATTCCTTAAGAATCTTGGTCCAAATTCACTCAAGGAACTTATATAAATCATACAGAAAATCTGGAAAAATGAAAAACTCCCAGAAGACTGGAAATGTGCCTTGATTCACCCACTTCACAAAAGGAGACAAAACTGATGTCAACAACTATAGGGGAATCTCCCTCCTTGAAGTTGGCTACAAAATTTCCTCTGCATGCCTGCTGAAAAGAATACAAGAACAACTAGAACATAAGATTGGTAAATATCTAGCTGGGTTCCGCCCTCACAGTTCGTGCACTGAACAGATCTTCAACCTCAAAACCGCTCTAAAATTCAGGACCCTCAGAAACCTTCCAATCATCTGTACCTTCGTAGATTTCAAGAAGGCTTATGATTCAATTGATCGTCAATCTCTGTTCAGCATCCTGAAAGAACGGGGACTAGACACCAAAACGCTAAACTTGACCAAAGAGACCCTCACTGACACGAAGTGAAGAGTGAAATTCATGGGCGAAATCTCAGACGAATTCCTGTTAAAAGGTGGTGTCCGGCAAGGAGATGGACTATCACTCCTCCTCTTCAACCTCGTCCTAGATAAGGTGATGAAGGAATGGGAAAATGCTAGTTGCCTTACGTCGCACCGACACAGATAGGTCTTATGGCGACGATGGGACAAAGAAGGGCTAGGAGAGGGAAGGAAGCGGCCGTGGCCTTAATTAAGGTACAGCCCCAGCATTTGCCCCGTGTGAAAATGGGAAACCAGGGAAAACAATTTTCAGGGCTGCCGACAGTGGGGTTCGGACCTACTATCTCCCGAATACTGGATACTGGCCGCACTTAAGTGACTGCAGCTATCGAGCTGGGTATGGGAAAATGAACTAAAAGCACGAAATAGCTGGAACCCAGTAAACATTGGGACACAAAAAATCAAGCTTGAAATTCCATGCTTAGTCTTCGCGGATGACCTGGCCCTTTTGTCCAGCGATGAAGTCACAGCAATAAAGCAAGTTGAAATTCTCCGAGAATGTGCCAGAAAGGTCGGACTTCATATCTCCCTCCAGAAAACTGATTTTTTCCGTGTAAAACTAGACATCCATAGTCTCAATACAAAATACGGACAAATCAACAGAGTCCCTCACTTCAAATACCTGGGCGAAATCTTCGAACCAACCGGACAAGGGAAATAGCCGAAAACAACCGTGTCCAAAAACTCAGAAGAGCTTATGGAAGAACAAGAGAAATCTACAACAAAAAATGTATGTCTCTTCACGTTAAGATTAAACATTACAATACTGTAATCAAATCTGAGGCTTTATATGCAGGGGAAACTCTAACGCTTCATAGAAAGGGCGAGCTGGAAAATATCCTAAAAGAAGAGCGAAAAATCATGAGGAAAATTTTAGGACCAAGACACACGGGAGAAGGGCACCGCCTCCAAATCCGGAAATCCACAGAAAAAATATCTAATACTGCGGCAGACCTCAGGAAAATAAGGCTAAAATTTTATGGACATGTTAAGAGGCTTCCAGAAACCAGACCCACCAAGTTCTTGAAAGAGTTAAAAAACTGAAGAATTTTCCTTGGATACAATAAACAAAAGCGGACATGAAGAACGCACAAATTCAACCCGAAGACATTTTGAATCGAAAAATATATAGAAAGAAAATTGACAAGTGGGAAGTTACTCCAGGGAATGAAGTACCAAAAAGAGCAGGTACCAGGTTGACGGAAGAAAGGAAGAGGATCTTTAGTCAACAGATGATAGCATCCTGGATCGTCCGCAAACGAAATCATAAATAAAGCTTCGTGTGTTCCGAAAGGGACCATTCACGGATAATAATAATAATAATAATAATAATAATAATAATAATAATAATAATAATAATAATAATAACAATAATAATAATAATAATAATAATAATAATAATAATAATAATAATAATACCCAGATGAAGAGATTTTTGAATCCGAAGGCTACCGATTTTTCAAGAGCAAAGCGCAAAGAGGAATCCTCAATGGAGCTGTGATGCTTGGAACTGCGTTTGCTGTTAGAACCAAGATCCTTAAATCGGTTGCAAATTTCGAACCTGTGAATGACAGATTGTCTATACTCACAATTAAATGCGCGAACAAAACCTACGCCCTAGTTAACGCACATGCTCCTACAAACGATAAGAACAAGTCTGATCCAGAAGAAGTTGATAATTTCTGGGACCTACTGGATGAAAAATTTAACAAAATCTCCAAACACCATGTCAAGCTTCTTTTGGGTGACTTCAATGCCCAACTAGGTCGTGAACAGAAGTACAAGAAAGTTATAGGAAATTACCCTGCTCACAAAAGAACCAATCCCAACGGCAAAAGACTGGTGTCCATTTGCGAAAATCACCACCTGTAGGTCATGTCGACCCACTTTCGCTATCTACCCAGAAAGCAAATGACTTGGCGTTCTCCCGTCCAAGCTCTCGGAGAGTTCCAAATTGATCATGTTGCAATCTCCAGGAGAAACAGCCCTGAGATTATAAATGTCAAGGTAAAACAAGGCATCAATGTGGCCTCAGATCAATATATGTCTCTTATCAAATTCAAACCAATTCCCGCAAATACAAGGAAGACAACCAAACAGATCACACGATTCGACAATGATAAACTTCGGCACAGGGTCGAGGAGTTCCAGGAGAAGGCTAGACCAAATGACTGTGACTTTAACGCCAAAAGTCTCCTTGTTGAGGCCGCCAAAGACGTTGCAGAAATCAAGAGAAGCAAAAAGCACGCCTGGTGGAATAGTACCTGCGAATCAGTCCTCCAAGAAAGACTCAATGCGTGGAAACAGTACTACTCTACGAAATCAGGAAATGATTGGGAAACCTACAGAAACCAACGTGCCCAAGCAGCTAGGGTGTTCAGAACTGAGAAACGTAAATACGAAAAATCTCTCATTGAAAAGATAGAACAAAACTTTAGGAAGAATGAAAGCAGAGAGTACTACAGAGCCTTCAAACGCAAACTCACTGGCTATAAACCACCATCTCTATGCTTTGAGCGAAACGACGGCACACTGGCGACGTCAAATGAAGAAAATTGCAGCATTCTGGCAGATTACTTCAAGAATTTACTTAATTGCTCTAAACCGCAAAGCGCCAATGAGACCAAGGAACCCTTACTCAGATACCCAGATTCTAGACCACCGGACAGGGATGAAATCAAGCGCCACATTGCCCGTCTCAAAAATAACAAAGCGCCGGGGGAAGACTCAGTAGTAGCAGAACTATGGAAATCCATCCATTACACAAAAAAGGCAGCATGAAGAACATCAACAACTACAGAGGAATATCTTTGCTACCCGTGACTTACAAAATTCTATCACTTGCCATCCCGGAGCGTTTGGAAGCACAAGTCGAACATCAAATAGGTAAATACCAAGGAGGGTTCAGAAAAGGTCGCTCAACAGCTGAACAGATCCAAAATCTCAAAACGATCATCAGATATTTTACACTAAGGTCCAAGCAGTATGTGTCTGTCTTTGTGGACTTTAAGAAAGCGTACGACTCCATTGACCGGGAAGTCCTGCTAAACATCTTAAATGAATTTGGAGTTGATTTGAAACTGCTGGGATTAATTAGAGCCACCCTGACCGATACAATATCCAAGGTGAAGTTCGACGGATGTGTCTCGCATTCCTTTGACATCAAAACAGGTGTCCGACAAGGTGATGGGTTATCCTCAATACTCTTCAACTGTGTTCTTGAAATTATCATCAGAACCTGGCGGATGAGATTACAGGAAACCAACTACAGTCTATTGAGAATAGGAACCAAATCCAAGGGGATCGCAACAGACTGCTTAACATTTGCCGATGATATTGCTGTTCTCTCAAACGACATAGAAACCGCTAGAGCTCAAGTTGAAATATTAAAGGAAATTGCCGAACAAACTGGTTTGCAGATATCCTTTGAGAAAACAGAAGTAATGACTAACATCAAAGAGGCTCCACCAAAACTCCGTACAAAATACGGGGACATCATCCGAGTAGACAAATTCAAATACCTGGGTGAGATCATCATGAAAAATGGACTGGACAAAGAAGCACTTCAGGAGCGAGTACGTAAACTGGAAATAGCCTACCAAACATCCCGCACAATCTACAACAAAAAATGCCTTTCCCAAAGCACCAAGATACGTCACTATGAAACAGTTCTGAAGCCAGTAGTTCTATAAGCAGCCGAAAACCCGTCTCAAAATGCCAACAAAGGACTGCTTGAAGAACTGGAGAAAAGAGAACGCAAAAGTGAGAAGAATCTTGGGATCAAAGTACAGAAATGGAATCCATCAAAAGAGATCCGACAAGGAAGTCTACAGAAAAATAGAGAAAATTACCGACACAATCAGAAAATTACGGGCACGATTTTACGGTCATCTGAAAAGAATGGACGGAAGATAGTTAACTAACGAAATCTTTCACTTTTTTGATTCAAACCCCAAAACCACAATTCCCTGGTTTAGAAATTCCAAAGAAGACCTGCAAATGCTACATATCTCAGCTAAAGGCGCCCTTAACAGAGATCATTTCCGCAAGAAAATATTGACGAACGGGCTAAACCGAGACGAGCAACCGAAGAGAAGCAGGCTCACTCACAAAGAATGAGTGAAATTTGGGCTCTAAAGAAGGCCAAGTTCAGTGTCAAATGCAACAAGACTTAACGTAGTCCTTGATGGCCCCAGCGAATTATATAATAATAATAATAATAATAATAATAATAATAATAATAATAATAATAATAATAATAATAATAATAATAATAATAATAATAATAATAATAATGGGTTTACGTCCCACCAACTACTTTTTCGGTTTTGGAGATTCCGAGATGCCGGAATGTTGTCCCGCAAGAGCTCTTTTATGTGTCAGAAAATCTGCCAACACGATGCTGACGTATTTGAGCACCTTCAAATACCACCGGACTGAGCCAGGTTCGAGCCTGCCAAGTTGGAGTCCGAAGGCCAGCGCCTTAACCGTCTGAGCCACTCAAACCTGCTTTGAATATTCTAAATGCAGCTGAAATACAATATATTATTTATCCCTTACATAACGAATACTAAACAAGAATTACGCTGCTGAACTGGATGAAATGAATTAATATATAAGAAACCTCTCGCCAGAAATAATCTTGAAGCCAATACCAATGAGTTCATAAAATACTGCACTATCACTACGAGTCTGGTTATCTTACTTATTCGTCTCAAACATCTGACTGCATTGATGATAATGAATGATACATTGAATGTAGCTGCAATTGAAGATTTTTCTGGAATAGGGATATAACCAAAAAGTCTGTCACATTTCATGCGAGAGGAATATTTTCGGGGTTTATTTCATGGTTTACATTATTTGAACAAATTGCATGTGCAAGTGTAAAAATGAGTTCATATATTAAAATATTTTACTGTCATAACTTACGGTTTTAAAAATAATGTATGAATTGGGAGTGGTACAATACAAAATAATCGGCAAGTACGCCTTACATTTGTATATAACAGAAGAGAAATCCTGTACATGCAATGGGAACACAAATGATAGCAAATAATAATAAACATAACATCCACAATAAAAACAGTCCAGGAAATATTTTTAAAATATCGATGTGATTTCTTCTCTGGCATTTATTTTTAAAAAATGATCTATTACACCTTGTGATGAACCAACAAAAGCACTCGCCACCATCTTGACTGATGTTCCATCCTTACACCACGGAGGACAAAGTCCTGCTGGCTGTAAACCAACTTGAATGTCAAGTGTAGGACATACGATGACACCACAGCACAGAAGCGTGATGATACACCCTTTTCCACTGAAATCTACGAGGGCAAGTCAATAAGTACCTGCAAGTTTGCTCTAATTGTCTTTAGGTTGGCTCTATGGCGTTATGTGCTCACCAGCCGCTGGAAGACACCGTTGTCTATATCTGTGGTAGGTTTCAGCGTTATGAGATCAATGCAGCTTGCACTATTACGATGTAAAAATGGCCGCGCCACTCTCTGCTTGCACCAAGGAAGAACAGCGTTGCGTAATGCGTTCCTTTTTTTTGTGTGTGTGGTCTGAGGATGTACCACGAGCGGAAATTCATAGAAGACTTTCAGCACAATAGGGAGACAGTGTGTTTACCAGTTCAAAATGTGTCGCACGAGCGTGAAGGATGATAAGAGATCCAGGCGTCCATCTGTAGCTGTAACTGATGTCAATATTGAGCAAGTGAGTGATATGATCCTGAATAACATACGAGTGACTTTTGGTGACGTGGCAAACTATATGCACATTATCCACGGTTCTCAGACCACAAAAGCAGATTACGGTACGCTGTTCTTTCTTAGTGCAAGTGGAGAGTGGCGCGGCCATTTTTACGTCGCAACAGTGCAAGCAGTACTGATCTGTTAACACTGAAACCTACCGCAGACAAGGTCTATATACACAGGTCAGGACAGGAATGTTACTTATGGAGCCGCCATTTTGGGACACAATTTGGGCGATACTTACAGCATTTCCATGTTGCATATAGGCGAGTTTCAGATTATAAAAATGTATTTTAAGATCACAAGGTAAGGGTTATTCTGCCCGAAGGCAGGTCCGAACCTTCGTAGAGGTGTTCCTGAGCCGGAGTTTACGTGCGGTATGGTGGCCAGTTCCTTTTCGCTCCTCCATTCCCTAACCCCCAACCAACAGCGCGTGGCAACCCATCCAACTCCTGACCACGCCCAATGTTGCTTAGCTTCGGAGATCTCACGGGATTCGGTGTTTCAACACGGCTACGGCTGTTGGCTTAAAATCACAAAAGCCGTTAAAATTAGTTTTATATGCCTCGGACTACATATAATTAATAGCTTTCCTATAGCATGCGAATTGTGATGTAATATCCGGCTCCATGGCTAAATTGTTAGCGTGCTGGCCTTTGGTCACAGGGGGCCCGGGTTCGATTCCCGGCGGGGTCGGGAAATTTAACCATCATTGGTTCATTTCGCTGGCGCGGGGACTGGGTGTATGTGTCGTCTTTATCATCATTTCATCCTCATTACGACACGCAGGTCGCCTACGGGTGTCAAATCAAAAGACCTGCACCTGGCGAGCCGAACATGCCCTAGGACACTCCCGGCACTAAAAGCCATACGCCATTTCATTTGTGATATAATGATATCAATTTTTCCATCTATAGAAAATCTGGTTTCATGAACTGTGACAGTTGCAATGGAATTACAACCCAGACTATATGACAAAATTATCATAATATTTTTTGAGCTGGTAGAATTAGGTGTTCCTGAGCACGAACGAAGTATTTTAATGTTCATAAAAGTGTGGACGGTTAAAATTAAATAATAACTTAAGCAGTAGGTACGCAGGAAAAAACGAAATATAAGAGTACGGTATTAGATCGTATACCGCTGATAAGAAATTACCTCAGTTGATAGCTCGTTTAGTGGTGTAGAACAACGTTATTACAATAAATATTACAACCAGCAATTCAAGCTAGTAAGAATAAAACATGCAAATATTGGAAAACTGCGATACATTAAAAAAGTGTCCGCCTCCGTAGCGTAACGGTTGGTGTTATTAGATGCCGTCCTAGAGACCTCGGTTTGATTCCCAGAGATTTTAGAATGGCAGGAGAGCTGGTGTGTGGTTGAAATAGTACATACAGCTCATCTCCACTGGGAGTCTGCTTGAAAAAGGAGTTGAACCACGTCGGGACGATGACGTGAGTTTATTATTATAATAGAGTGATAACTGTATATAAAAATGATAGTAATAATTGAAAGAGTTATGCAAATTATTGCATTGCTATTATCAAGAAAACCGTGTCTAAATGTTAAAGAAACTGAGGGGTCATTGATTTACATTAATTTAAAAATATATTAAAATTATTGCAATAATTATTACAATAATCCCCTCTGCGGTGTAGTAGTTAGTGTGATTAGCTGCCATCCCCGTAGGACCTGATTCGATTCCCGTCTGGCCACGAAATTTGAAAATTGGTACGAGGACAGGAACGGGGCCCACTCAGCCTCTGGAGGTCAACTGAGTAGTGGGGTTTCAAATCTCGCCTCAAACAAACTCGTAGGTCTCCATGGTTTCCACATTTCTCCTCCAGGCAAATGCTGGGATGACACCTAACTTAAGGTCACGACCACTTCCTTCCCGTTTCGTTGTCTATCCCTTCCGATCTTCTCATTCCCCACAAGGCCCCTGCTCAGCATAGCAGGTGAAGCCACCTAGGTGAGTTCCTGGTCCTCCTCCCAAGTAGTATCCCCCAGACCCAAAGTCTCATTCTTCAGGACACTGCCCTTGAGGCGGTAGAGGTGGGATACGCCACTGAGTGCGAAGGAAAAGACAACCCTGGACGGTAAATGGATCAAGAAAGAAAGAAAGAAAGAAGATTTTTACAATACATTACCATTGCAATACACTGACACATGAGAAATATTTCGGGGATTAGGAAAGTCGAAGAGTGTAGGGATGGTTCTATTTTAGCAGCTTCCTTCCATATGCCCTCTTTACTTCGAATTGACATTCCTCAAAACGAAGGTCAGCAAAAAATACTTTGATAGACAACATTTTTACCAAATAAAATAGCGTAAACATAGGGATTTAAACTTCAGTTTCCTGTAGCAAAATTTATACTAACCTCAAACAGCTGTGAATGTTCTGTTTGCTGCCATTTATGACGTCGGCAATTCTGTACCCATTCTCCTCTCCTATTCCTATCGTTCGAGAATCTAAATAATATAGTCCCTTTTAATGAGTGACTTTTACAATCTAGAGCGACACAATAATCCATTTTATAGTTTAATCTCACTGCATTGGATAACGCGCAGACGAAAGCAAGTAGAAAGCTTTGGTCCCAAAATGGTGGCTGTTACAAGGAATTCTGGGAGCGTGACCAGATCTGTGTATATAGACCTTGACTGCAGACGTAGACAACGGTGCCATATAGTGGCTGGTGAGCACACAACGCCATAGAACTTACCTTAAAACAAATAGAGCGAAATATTGCAGGTACTTGTTGACTTGCCTATGTAACTTTTCACAAATTTGTTGGTTACATCCTTATTCTGGGGAGATCTTCAATTGCTCAACTCATACAACTCGTGCATGGATGGACCTACGCCACTGTAGAACAATCTTAGAGGATGGTTATTTCGTAGCAGTTCCCCTTAAGCCACTAAAGCACCAACAACAGAACAACGTACAATCAACCTCATTGAATCTAAACTTGACTTCAAAAACTTCCAAGAATGTAACATAACAATAGAGCTGTTCGTTTCCATTCAACGTGGATGTAAAGTACAAATCATCTGAATGACAGCCTTCCAAACATTACAAAAATATGGATACAGTAAAAAACCTTCATTAACGAACGGTGGAATATTTATTTACGAAGCTAGCGCGAATAAAATGCTCAAAATTTTCCTAAATGCACAGGTAGAGTGGACACTTAGAGTGGGCATGAAGGATAGGAGATTTATTCAATGTATCTGGCTATCCGTTTGTTCGCTTTCATACTTTGAACGAAACCAAGAATGACACACACACACATATGCGTGCAATTCTCAGTGATCGACTGAGTTTATCCAACAAAGTAAATGCATTAGTCCAGTCCGTGGACTGATAACAACATCAAAATAAAAAAAAAACAGTCTTATACATCAGATGACGGGAAATAAAATTGGAGTATGGGTACAAGGATTTGTTTCATCTATTTGTTTAACAACACACCGACAAGTATAGGTTTTCGGGATGGTGATACAGTTAAAATCTAGGACCGCGGATCTAATTAAGGTAGAGAATCTGTATTTTACTATGGTTAGGATGGAAAATATTTGTAAAGACTGTCTTCAGGACTACCGACAGTAAGGTTCGAATACACATCTCTCGAATGATGCTTACGTGTTCACAACCCGAGGCGTGGAGGAAAATTGTTTGCGGTCATACCTGAAATGTTATCAGCGTTGAATATAGGTCTATGTCAGATATCTCTTTTTTTATGAAGACTGCTCCTTTTTAATAGTAATGGAAGAGAATTTAAAGTTGGATTTCATATCAGTAAGAGCGATATACAAATTACCAACAGTAATAGGAGTCGAACAATAAGGTGAAGCAACTGTCCATAAAAATAGTGAATGATTCGTATAATAACAGATTTCCCTGCATGTATACGATGTCAAAAGGGAATTGTGGATACAGTTTATTAGAAAACGAACCATAACTCGAACATCAAGAGAGAGATTGGCTGAGTAAAGAACGGCATTAATGATTGCAACCGTGTGTGTTGGCCGCGCGGTTAGGGGAGCACAGCTGTGAGCTCGCATTCGGAAGATAGTGGGTTCGAAACCTATTGTCGGCAGCACTGAAGTTGGTTATCAGTGGTTTCCTATTTTCATACCAGGCAGGACCACGGCCGTTTCCTTTCCACTCCTAGCCCTTTCCTATCCCATAGTGTCGATGCGACGTAATCATCATCATCCAGGTATTCTGCCTTATGGCAGGTCTTGCCATGGGATGAACCCCTTCCACTTTTGCCTGTCCTGCGCCAAGTTTTTCATGTAAGAATATTTCTTTCCTTTGATAGTGTCCAACATTTGATATATTTTCCTTCCTCTTCCTCGTTTACCTTTCACCATTCCTTCTATTACTTCTTTCATTAAACAGTCCCCCTCAAACAATGTATGATCCAGTCCATTTTTCTCTTTCTAATGATTTGCAACATACTTCGTTCTTCTCCAACTCTTCGTAATACCCCTCATTCCTTATCCGGCCTCTCCATTTCACTTGTTCTATTCTCCTCCATACCCACATCTCTAGCGCCTCCAATCTTCTCTCATCTTCCTATCTCTATGTCCAAGTCCCTGCAACATATGCTCCAAATATACTTAGCAAATCTTTTCCTCGAATATTTGTTTAGTGGTCAACAATGTAATTTCGATTTTCTCTTAAAGCCTTCTTTATGGCAATTCTTTTCTTAATTTCTGTCGTGCAATACATATCATCTCTGATCATACTTCCCAAATATTTAAAATTAATGACTTGCTCTATTTCTTCTCTCCCTATTCCAATATGACAACTTCTACCTCTTCCTCCAATTATCATACTTTTGGTCTTCTTCTTACTAATTCTCTTTCCATATTCTTCTAGTTCCCCTTTGAGTTTATCTAACATAAAAAACAAATGGCATTACTGTAGCATTATTCATAACTTACTCACCTTCCTCTTTCTGACCTTTTCCCTAATTTCTTGGAGTCGGCAAGTGTGTGTGTGTGTGTGTGTGTGTGTGTGTGTCTTTTCCAGTTTTACAGTGGATGACCTGACGCCAACCCCATGATAAGAGGTGGCATCACTACTGCGTGTTTTGTGGTGGTTAGAAGTGTGATTTGTTGTTTGTAGATGAAGGTGCTGTAACGTAATCCTGCCATAACCCTTCGATCTACGTTCTACAAGCTTCTCGAAACATCGTCGCATCTACGTCTCCATATATTCTGCAATATCTACATTTCTACTGGACTATATGTTTTCTACTGTTATTATTATCTATGTATTAATGGTTTAATCGTATTTGGTGCTCACCCGTCTCCTCCCTCCCGTGTCTCACCACATACTGACTGCCATTCGGTGTTTACATTCTACGGTCTGCGCCATCTGCTACGTCACCCAAAACTTCTCGAAGTTACTGGGCTTCCTTTCTTGGCGTATATATAATGCACTGCCGTGCTTGTCTCACCAGCCTGGCATCGAATTGTATACAGTGTGTGTGCGTGTGGAGGGGGCCACTGTCCTTGTGCGGCTTGCTGTATTCAAGCGCAAGTCTTTTCCGTCCAACGGGAAACATCGTATCGTCGAGACACTGGGTGAGCTAACACTTCACTTCTAATTTTGCAAAGACTAAATTTGCCCTATCAGGCACTTGTCTGTTTATTCATTCTGCTTATTGAAGGCCTTATTTGGTGCCTAATCGGTTTCGATGTTCTCTGGACTTAAAAGTTTCACGACATAAAATGAAGACGAAAATCTTTAATTTGGACTAAGAGTGACCACCGTCGACATGATATGTTCAAACCTTTTAAATAGCAGAGTAGCCGGCGAAAGAACTCTCTCTCAGTATTGCGCAGTCGGATTCCTGTTTTTCTTTCATCCTTGTTATTTTTCATCTTCCTCCTTTCCCTCCCGTCCGTCCTTTGCTTGCATTAATAGAGTTTTGTAAAACACCCTAGAGGTGATAGTTTTTTTCAAATCGTGGCCAAAAATTAAGGTTATCATGCTAAAATGTTGTTTTATGAAAACGTTTATCCTTGTTATCCTAAAAAGGAATGTTATGAGTTTATGGTATGTGTAAATCGATCTAATGTTTGTGAGATGAGTTTGAGTAGCAATTTCTTCCTTTGTTTTTGATTGTTTCGAACTCTGTGGTCTTTAAATGAATGTGGGAAAACGCATTACTGGACTTCATCTATGTTATCTCTTGGACTTTTTTCAAATCCCATGTTAATCTGTGTATGTAATTTACAAGGTCAATTGTCTAATATATTCCATTATCCGAATTGTCGAATGATGGTCCTGTTTTCATTTCTGGTGCCTACCACGGAAAACCTCTCCTATCCCCGCCCCAGTGTTGCTTCCTATCACTCTGCTCGTCACTGTTTGTTTTACGCAGAATCTTGGTCTCACCAACCTTGTTAGTAGAAGTGGTGACATATTCTCGCCGTTGCTTTGGAATCGTCTTGTTTTTCAAACAGCGCCGATGCAAATATACAATTCCAAAATAATATATGTTGCACATAATTGCGTCACAGTGCGTAGCGAAATGAACACAAAAACCCAGTCCCCGAGCCACAGGAATTGACGACACACAGTTAAAACCTCCAACCCGGCCATTTTTCGAACCCGGAATCCTCTGAACCGAAGGCCGCGAGGCTGACCGTTCAGCAAAGTAGCCGGACATACCTTAGTCACTTTCATATTGACAAAACCAAGACATAGACTGAAGCAGGTCCATGAAAGTATAAAATGTGTTCTAGCCCACAGCAGAAGATGTAGCACACCATACATACAATACCTCACTAAAAGCGCATCTGGTCTCTGAATGTAGTCACTATCGAATCAGCCAAAGCAATTTTAAAACAAGTACCGCATTAGAATGATTAGATGTGTGATTTCACGAGCCATATATATAGACATGGTATCCTTTGTGGTACTGTCGCTCGAAACAGGCTAAGTACACAAAATCCTTACGTTTCTTGAAGATACTGCCCAAGCCTTTGTACAATATATTGAAACGGGAATGCCCTATCGACATTCACCACCAAAGTATTTCTTACACACCCCGAGCTAACATCCGTCTACTAGGGTCTGAAAAGTCCGCTGAGTGGGCCGGCAGTGGATTTGACAGCTAGGCAGGTTATCGCTCGCTGCGGTGAACCAGCAAAGGCCAAGTGACGTCACGATCGAACATTCCATTGCTTCCATTTCGTTATCTCCAGAATGGAATGTCCGATCAAACTTCTAACTACGTCACCATGTAGATCCTTATAACAGCCAATAATGTGACAATTCTCAAGACAGTCGGCGGAAGAATAGCCAAGTTATCAAAGGTTGAAGAATCTTGTATTTGAAACTTCGCAGACCGACCAACGCGTATAAAAGAAGCGTGCTGGCTCAGTAGAATTCAGTATGTGTGTGCCTTCGTATCCCAGCTGCAACGTCGTGTGGAACTGAAGAAAGCGAATTATCTCAAGTTATTGATAGTGACTAACTTCTACAAGAGTGATAGAATTGGTTTCGTAAAGTGTCGAACTGAAAGGGCTTAGATGATTGATATTTTAAACAATCACGAAGTAACTTGTGAATTTCATTTCAGTTCGTAAAGACTGTACCTTAATTTAGTTTACGGGACTGTTCCGCGTGAACTTTTCTCAAATGACTGTGTTTTCATAAGACTGTGCGTCTCAATGCATAAAGACTATTTTTTTGCTATTTGTTTTACATCGCACCGACCCAGATAGGTCTTGTGGCGACGATAGGATAGGAAAGGCCTAGGAATGAGAAGGAAGCGACCGTGGCCTTAAGGTAGAGTCCCAGCATTTGCCTGGTGTGAAAATTGGAAACCACAGAAAACCATCTTCAGGGCTACCGACAGTGGGGTTCTAACCCAATATCTCCCGGATTCAAGCTTACAGCTACGCGCCCCTAACCGCGTGGCCAACTCTACCGGTATGCACAAAGACAGTGCCTCTGTAAAAAATTAGTTTCATCTCTTAAGGGAGAAGAAACGGCGCTAAACAGACAAAACACGCGGGAACAGATACAGATACACCACCGCATTAAATTTCACTACATTTTCAGTAACTTCATCGCCAACGCAATAAAAATGTTACTATATCTTCCGCATAGCAATACCGCAGTTAAAATCCGTTGGTATTACGCAAGAAAAAATTAATTTCCAGTTTGCAAAACTGGTTATTTGTGTTGTGTGATTATAGGTTGCATTTCTAGTAACGCGATTTTTCAGTCGCAGGTTTCATGTTGTCGAAAAGTTGTGCGTAATTTCGAAGCATCTTCGTAATTTTTATGACTGTAGATCGTACATTTACAGCATTTTCCTGCAAATCAGCAGATAAAAGATGTCACATAACCTAGTGATAGGAATGAAATGTTAAGACATGATGTCGTGTTATCATAATATGCAGTGTTGTATATAGTATGTTAATTATAATCTGGGAATATAAATGTGCAAGAGCAGTGTGAAATCTGTGATTGGTGCATGTGATTCTGACGTACTCAATTTCCTAAAATTTAATGTGATTTGTGATTATCTATCGATCTAAGCGTGTGTTTCATCTGATAAAGTGATAATTTAGAAACTAAAAGAGAATTACTCCTTATTCAAGTGATCAGTTTTGTAGATACGGGGATAGATTAATTTAAGGCATTATTTTATTTATTCGTGATAAGTGTGTACGACTTAGTGCGAATATCCTTGCATCACAGAACACCAATTTAAAGACTGCATGAGCCATTGTTGATTTAAACAAGTATATCGATAGTGACGGTTTGCTATTCGAAATCACGGCCTACCAGATCGAAGGAAAGACGATCGAAGTGCCCTAATAACAAAGTGACAAATCAATATACTAAGTGTACAGATAGTAATATAAAGTGATAGTGATTGTAAAGTTTAGCGCAGTGAGTTGAATTTGAAAGCTGAAGTGGTAAGGAATACAACGTAGAAATATCTTAAGAATTAAAACAATCATTCACAGAACATACGAAAAGATACGCCGTTTTGGGACCCAGAGTACATAGATACATAGATATACCAGGCCACCAGGCAACTGACCAGAGTGTCGACATGGAGAAAGTGGTAAACTGCGCCACCTGTGCGAAGGAAGTTCGCTCCAATGAAGAATCAATAGAATGCGAAGAATGCGATAGATAACAACACCTTGAATGTAGTGGACTAACGAGAGAGGAATTCAACATCATGCAGAGGGAGCATTGCAAGCTCACATGGATTTGTGTGGATTGCAAACCACGCACCATAACAAGGAAAGATATAGAACAATCAATAATGACGAAACTCACGCAAAACGTCCGAGATGTAATGAACAACATGATCGCAAATATTGGAGTAATAATGAGAGAAGAGATCCAAATAGCAATAAAGGCAGAATTTGACCAATGCCTCTCAAGAGTAACTGCAAGACGAAAAGCACCAAACATACCAAACAGGGTGGAGAATGAAGAACCGACTAGAAATGCCGAACATAGTCCACATGTAGAAAATCAAAATGGTGTAAGCAGAGACAAACAGAGAAGAGACATCGTTAAATTACCCAATGATCAAGACAAAGAAGATGATATGAATCAAGGTTAACTGATACAGGACATTTCTACACAACGGAAGAATGATCGGGACTCTGTAGAAGAAAGGGCCGAGATGCGAAGGAGGCAGAAACGGAAAGCAGATGAATCCACAGGAAATAAACCGGATGATAGCTACGAGCTAAGGGCTGCGAAACGAAAAGTCTGGCTATTTATTGATAGAGCAAGCAAGGGAACTTCAACAGAATCAATAAAGAAATATCTAGAGAAAAACAAAATAGAAGGGGAGACAGAATGTGAAGAACTCAAAACGATTGGCAACAGGAAATCCTTCAAGCTAGGGATACCATACAAATATATGGATCTTGTATATAGTGCAGACTTCTGGCCAAAGGATATCATATTCCGAAGATTTCGCTTCATGCGAAGCCAAGGAAGAAATGAATGGGAATTTCCGCCCCAAAACAAATAAAACTACACAGCCAAAACTACTGCTATGGAACACGGAAGGTGCGAGAAATGCCTTGATACATATTCTCCATGTGACACTTGTAAACATAGATATTATAATCGCAAGAGAGACTTTCCTCTTAGAACCAGTACACATTCATTCGCAAAGTCTACCGACGGTAGGCCGGAGGGAGGTGTTTCATGTTTCTTCAAACCGACTATTGGAAAGATTGGAAAGATAACAGCGCCACGAAAGAAGACAATTTGCTAATAACAAGAACAACACTTCTCACAACAGTAGGCCTGTACATGCCTCCACACTGGACAACGGAAGATGCAATAGAACATCTAATGGAAGCATTGACGGAGGTGAAACATGATGAGTTAGTCCTTTTAGCAGGAGATCTTAACTGCAGAATATATAAAATCAGTAACAAGACTGAACTGATTCTGGAAACACTCAGCGAGGAAGGATTCAAACTTGTAAACGACCCAGAACTCAAAACATACTTCGCACTCAACGGCACCAGTTCAATTGATTTAGTATTTTATATCGGAAAATATGTTCGAAATCTAACCCAAGATGGTCGTCTTCTGCAACACCAATCAGAAAACATATTCCCATTGAAACTACATTTGAAATAGAAAATATGCAGACAAAATACATGACTAAGACCACCAACGACAGACCATCAAGAAAGATTGATATAAATATCCTCAAACAAAACGAGACGCAAATAGAAACTTCAGTGCAGCTCATAGATGAGGGTAACACAACTGGGGCATTAGAACTAATCAATAACATACTTCAACAAGCTCTTATTCCACGAAGACAACGTAGAGCTCAGCCCTGGTTTAATTAAAAATGTTACAAAATGCGTACAGAAACACTAGAAGCGTTATACGTAGCCAAAACGACAGGAAAAGATGAAGATCTTAAAACCTATGCAACTAAGAGGAGAAATTACAAGCAACTTTTGAAGGAAACGAAAACTGCATTCATGGGAGAAGAAGCGAATAGAATCGCAGAAGCAGCAAAGAAAGACCCATTCAAGGCCCTGAGGAAACGAAATGTAACACAAGCCACAGTTATACCGATGAAATAATGGGAAGAACACTTCAAGAAAATAGTAAATCAACAGAACATTAATGTAGCTGTGTGCAGAAGCATAACTGAGGAACGGATTCAAAATCCGCTACCGATAACACCAGAAGAGATCACAGACGTCATCACTGAAGCGAAAAGTAGGAAAGACCCTGGGCCAGATAATATTTGCATGGAAATCTTAAAAGACTCATTGGAAATACTACTTCCTTTATGGACCAATCTCTTCGAAAAATGCCTGCAATCAGGGACAATACAGGAAAGCTGGAGAACTGCGAAGATTAAAATGCTATGCAAAGGTAAAGGGGAAACAAATGTCATAAATTCATACAGAGGAATAGCATTATTATCAGCATACATGCATACATACATACATACATACATACATACATACATACATACATACATACATACCTTTATTACCCACCCTAGTAAACACCATCGCTTACAGGTAATAAAGGCAGAGCGAAACACAGAACAAACAAACAATAGGCACTACATATCTCCTAAAACTACTTAACTAAATTATCTACCTCTACATCTACTCAGTGCCCTCCCACACGTACGCGGATAGCCAGCATACGTGCAGGAAGCACCGGATTACAAACTACCCTATTCCCCTATTCCCACCTACCACCTAAAAAAAATTGTTAGTGGACTGGTTGCTGCGTCAGCCCTGGTATGGAATACATGCCCACCAACCCGCTGATCGCAGCCACCAGCCTCGCCACGTGAGAACTGATCTCCTATCTCTCCTACACTTGCTGACAATGTATTCCCTCCCTACCATGTGTGACAAGCCAGCTTGGCGGAAACCAGACCCAACACATGGCTTGCCACACACTTCCACTATGTACGTCACGCCTACTATGTTCATTGTTAGCTCTCTATCTTCCCTCTCCTTTTTCTTTCCGTGCAGACGTGCTCCAGCCTAACTTCTTTGGGGTGGGTCAAGGCCCATCCCCTCCCTCTCCCTTTGATACGTCACCTTCTCCTCTCTGTTCTCGTCCACTACATCTCACTTCATTAAGCTTAAGACTTAATCATCAACTAACAACCATATTACATCCCTCATCATCGCACTTAAAACATTTTTTTTTTTTACATCTCACTTACACACCAACAGTTTCCATTCCAAGTTCATTAGTTCATTCAGTCTTCTCAATCTACAGGACCACACTTACATCAAACTGTTAGACTTATCCCATTTCTACCATCCTATTCAACTTCGTACATAAACATCAAGAAACCCCCAGTTTTACAGACCCTCCTCAAGGTATCTACACCATTTAACTTTTTTTTCATATGACCTACTTTCATAATTTCCATACTGCCAACATTTTCTCCTTAACTACAGTCCCACTTAATCTATCTCAATTCTATTACATACACCTTCTTTATACCCCCTCCTCCCACATATACACTTAAACAATCCATTTTTCTTTTCACTCCTCATTTACACATAAACAGACAGTGCTCCATTCCAAGTCCATTAGTTCACTCAGTCATCCCATTATATATATATATATATTTTGCTTCCACCTAAGCTTCATTTCATCTACCTACGATAAACTTAAACTATATACCAGCTCTTCAATTTACACTACCCTCAAGCCTACTCAACCTCCCCTTTATCAACTTTTACCTAATTTTCTCAGGCTTTCCCTTGTTACCAACTCTTCTCATAAACGCATCTACTCTCATATTCCTCAAGTCATTAATCAATCACCTCCTCCCATCCTACTACTTCTCTATCTACTTTCCAACAATTTGCCCCAGGCGGATCACCTTTCCACAGGGCAAAGTGCTCTCCCCCTTTCCCCTAACACTACAGCCCGCTCTTCTGATATCATGGTTACCATGATACCCTTCCCGCTTCTGCTCAGGGTGGATATCCATTCCAGAGGAATAGCACTGGAGAATACATCTTCAAAATCTATACTAACATACTAACGAGGAGACTTGAACAGGAAGTAGACCCAAAAATACCAGAATGCCAATTCGGGTTCAGGAAGGGTAGAAACACAACACAAGCTGTAACATTTCTTCTGGACGAGATAGAATAAGCACTAAGAATGCCCAAGGGAAAATACTATGCATTCTTCATTGATTACAAAAAGGCTTTTGATCTTATATACAGAAAACAACTACTACAAAACATCGAAGACATGATTGGAAAGACACACTACATTAGTAAAATAATACAAGACATCTTGACACACAACGACATTGTAGTAGATGATGGAATAACAACATGTAACAAAATCAGACAGACAAATGGTGTACTACAAGGGGGCCGCATTAGCCCAACACTGTTTAATATAGCCACTGCGAACATAACCAATATCCTTCGAAATACAATGGAGGCGACCCTCCTGATGTACGCCGACGATATGGTCATAGCGGGCCCCAACAAAGAGGAATTACAGACGACATTAACAGCTCTGGCAAAATGGGCACTGGAGAATGGTTTCCAGATAAACATGAAGAAATCAGCACAGATGACATTCAGGAAAGGGGGAACAGCATCACCAAAGGACACGCTGTTATTGAACAACGAAGGTGAAAGTGGTTAATAAATTTAAATACCTAGGCATCACCCTGCAGATAACGGGTTGATCATTCAGCTACCATGTGGAAGAAAGGACAACAACGGCTATTAAATACATATGTGGACTCAAGAACCTTCATCGCTTATCGCTGAATACAGCTATGACTCTTTTCGACGCCACAGTAACACCAATAATAACATATGACATAGAACTAATATGGGGAAATCTAACGTACAAGAACCTCGAGAGAATTGAAAAGGTGAAAGCAAGATTCATACAGCACTGCCTGCGAATAGGGAAATATGCACCATCGAGACTTGCCTATGAATTAGCAAGAGGGACCTTCTTCATAGAGGATAACAGGTATAAGCTCAGCCTGCCATCTACTGACGCTTTCCAGGCGCTTCTAGCTGTTACACAAAGGAAACGAATGAACATCGACTTGGAATTTTACAGTGCCGATGCAATGCAAGACAGATCATGGACAAACGCTAACGAAGAACAAAGACACACAATCACAAGACTAGCCATTCATGGCTATCACCACAAGTTATGTAGCAATAAGAAATTTCACCTACCAAACGGGAATTGTATATGCTCGCTCTGTGGAAAGTGCTGCGAAAAATACCATATTGTGTTATGCTCAAAAAAGAACCAAAAGCATCACGCAAATTAGCAAAGAATAATTTCAAATTTGATGTAATCATATTGTATATGTCCTTTCGTGTGTTTTTCCTATTAATAATTTCCGTAAGACTGTGCTTAGCTCAATGTATAAAGACTGTATGATTTCAAAGTAGCTCAGTGTAACACAGCTTTATCGGAAAATGAAAACAGTTGTTTAATTATAAACTATCTTCCTATGTAATTCGTATTTCCTGTGTATAATGTCCGTTTATTTGAAAAAATGCTTATCCAGTTCATATTCCTGCTTACTCTTGAAATCATAGAGTATTTTAATATTTTATGTAGGTCTTGTAAATGCATACGTGCAGCAAAGAAGTTAAATGACACTAAAAGGTAATATCACACCTAATAATTAATGCTAATGGGATGTATGCTGTCTTCCCATCTGTTACTAATCCCCGCAGCAATATTCGCAGTCGTCAATACGATAGTCTTACTCTTCCTTGCAGCTTTCATTGTCACCTTCTTTAAGGTTGAGGGTTTTCTATGATCTTAATCTCGTACCAGATACTATTTTCAAAATATATTCTTTGAATCTGTCCATTAATGGGACTGGTCACACAAAGGGACTCCTTAACCTTTAGTTACACTTTTTTTATTGTTAAATATAATATGGAAAGTAATTTCTTTTCATAATTTTTTACATAGCATTCATTTTTCTTAACATAGGCTTTCATCTTTAATGGATGGAATGGAACAAACAGTTTTGATTATAAAATAAGGGACAACATTACTTCTGATTGAATTTCCAAGGTATTATTGCTCTGATGTGTATTATCTCCCTCTGTCGATCGGTGGTAGAGTGTCGATGTCTTCATTCTAACATAAATTCCAGCATAGAGAGTGGACTTTCTGTAGGGCAGAAGGAAGTATATTTGATACTCCATATTGTACGATGATGCATGTAAAAGAACTCTGGTGACACATTTGGTATTTACCCCGAAAAATTAAGAATTAATTAGCCATTAATTAATTTATTTATTTATTTGTGTCTTTATTAAGTGGCGAAGTTAGGGCTCTTGGCCCTTTCTTACACTTAACCACATACTTTTTTTTTTACAGTGTTAATCTAAAGTATCATTGTAATCAATTACTGTTATTGAGATATGTAAGTCAGATAAGGAATTACAATAATGCAATTAATTAAGGTTACTACTGATGAAAAATTATCGGATAAATAGAGAGTGGATAGTAACAAAAAATATATTAACTTATAACCTAAAGAATATATCTACAAGTAGCTTAAAGAAATTCAAATATAAGGCTAAAATAAATTAAATAGTATGTTACGATCTGAGTGTACTAAAATCGATGTTACTATGCAGTCTATTTCTATGAACAGTCTATAGCCTTAAATGAGAGTAGTAAGAACGTAAATGGGATAGCCTAAGAACTTAAATCTAGTACGTCATTTTTGGTTTCATTCACACGTCATTCACTCTTACATTCATTCGAGTCAACTGTATGTACTCTGGAGGAATTTACGGTAGGCTCTTTTAAGTGTCCTAGACGAGCAAGACTTTTTAATATCTTCCGGGATCGTATTCCATAACCTCGTAGCGGAGACCAGAAATGAATGGCTGTAGGTATTCGTTCGATGCGGTGCTAATTCAAGTAGTGATCCGGAACGAGTGTTAATTTCGTGGAACGAAGAAATAAGCCTAAAATTGGACGATAGGTAGGTGGGGCTGTTTGAAGAAAGCAACTGATAGACGAGGGTCATTTGGTGCGTTTTTCTACGGTCATTTAAACGTAGCCATCCCAACTTTTTGTAGTATGGTGTTATATGAGCATCATGTCGGAGCTGGAAGGCATACCGAATGCAAGAGTTCCATTTTACCAGTGGCGTGCATTGTGGGTATGCAGGCTAAGCCGGGCTTACCCGTTGGACTTGAGAAGCAAAGTAAGCAATAATGTAACTGTAAGTGCAACAAATAATTTTATCATGTCAGTTGGCAATACTTTTTTTTATAACTAAGAGCATTTGCTGCAGTATGGTTTTCTGCAGTATGCAGGATATTATTCTGCAGTATGCAGGATATTATTCTGCAGTACGAATTTCTGCATTAGCGAGGGTACGCGACACAACTACCGCTTGGCCAAGGCCAACTAGATATACAGGCCATAAGGCTCCCCCTCCACTTCCGGCGCTACGTCACACCAAGAGCCATCCGCTTCATTTTTCGCCAGTGACTTGTAGGCTGATATGAACCTCGCATCAGTAAGGCTATCAATGGTGTTGAATGACTTAAACGTGTGTGAACATTGTGAATTATGCCCACGTCGTGTTGTGTACCTGGTTGTAGAAGCAACTATAGTTCAGAAGAGCCCAGTATTTCAGTGTTTAAATTTCCTACTGATTTGGTTCGGAAACAAAAGTGGATCTTAGGCATCCATCGAACAGAATTTGTCCCTTCAGCAAGCTCAGTTGTGTGCATAAAACACTTCGACGAACGTTTCGTAATTAGGGAGGATTCTGTTAAAAGACCTGATGGGTCTATTTTAACAGTAAAACGTAACCGTTTAAAACTCTCAAACGACGCTATTCCTACTAAGTTTGAAAATGTGCCTGCCTATCTGTCTAAAAATCTTCCAAGACCGAGGAAAACTCCTATTCAAAGACAAGAAGAAATTGAAAAACGGGAAGAAGAAAGAAAGAAAGCTGAGGAAGATGACAGGATCAAGGACTTCGATGACGTTAAAGGTAATTTCACTACTAAATGCAAATTAGATTTTGACAAAGTTTTTGTCAATTTCGACGGCCAAAGTCTATGTATTTTCAAAATTTATATGACTGAGGAAAATATTCCGAAAATTGGTACTTCTATAACATTAAACGAGGCTCTTGATTTTAAAGCCATAAAACATGGTATTTTCATGAATGATAACCCTGATATACGTGCATTAGGTAACGGGGGCAAGATATTAAAATGGTCAAATTTGGAAAGTATCTGTAACTTCCTGTTTAGTCTTGCTTGTGAATCAAAAGTGACTGTCCACGACAAAATAGAAACTGTGAACAAAATAATCGATGAAATTGAAAGTGAAGTTGATGACTGTACCATTACTGATAAATTAGAATTTTGCAAGGAACAGTTAAATTTAGCCTTTGCAAAGAAAGTGTCTTACTCCTGTATATTAATAACATGGTTCGCTTCAATATTTTTCGCATTTCCTGGGGCGTATAAGAAGATAAGACAGTCAACGTTCCTTACAATGCCTCACCCTGTGTATTTGCAGTCCTTTGCCTCAAAACTAGGCACGGGAAATTCGGGTATAGATGATTCACATTGGAATTACTTGAAAAAGAAAGTAAAATTGTTAAATGAACATGAACGATTTTGTAACTTGTTGTTGGATGAAGTCTATGTAAAACCTGAGCTTAACTATAAAGGAGGAAAGGTAGAGGGAGTTGCTTTTAGTAGTAAAAGTGGAGAAAATAATGCAACATTAGCTACAACTGTACAAACCTTTATGTTGTCATCCATTCTTAAAAAATAAAGACGTTGTTGGTTTGTTTCCATGTAAGTACCTAACATCACATTTCTTAGAAGAACTAACTTTGCAAGTCCTTTAAGGATTAACAGATATAGGTTATAAGGTAGTATGCATAATTTCTGATAATAACAGTGTTAATAGAAAAATTTTTGAAAAGCTGTGCAAAAGCAATTTACAAACCACTTTTCAAAATCCATTTGACGAAACACAAAAGATTTTTGTAATGTTCGATACTGTTCATTTATTTAAAAGCTTAAGAAATAAGGCTTAATCAGGCCGATAACTTACAAACTTTCGTGTTTCCTGACTTTGACAACCCTGAGTCAGACAAAAAATGTTTTGCTAGTGTTGGTCACCTTAAACAGCTCCACAGAGGAGAAGAGAATGATGTAGTTAAGCTTGCTCCTGCCCTGAACCAAAAAGTGTTGTACCCAACTTCTTTAGAGCGACAAAATGTAAACCTTTGTTCTAAGCTCTTCGATGAGAAAAATGTCGCCGATTTAAAACACTTTGATAAAATAAAAAATGGAGATGGTTTTAAAAGCACAGCTGTATTCTTAGAAATAATTATTCAGTGGTGGAAGATTGTTAATGTTAAGCATGCTTTCAAAGGCGACAGATTTAACGACCCTCATTGTAACGCAATATTTTCAAATTCATGACGACAATGTTTTATTTCTGCGCAAGTTTTTAACATGGTTAATTAGATGGGATAATCTGTCTGTTCAAGGGGAGATTACACAAAAACAGAGAGTCGTCATGGAAAACTTACTAATGGAACTCAAACAGCCTAGTTCACACTACAAAAACTATTTTAGAGTTAATAAATTTCTTGAAAACAAGTTTAGGATTTAAGTATGTATTGTTACGGAAATTTCAAACTGACGAATTGGAAGCAAGATTTGGGCAGTACAGGGAAATGAGTGGTGCCTGCTACCATATTTCAGTGAAGCAAATCCTTGAGTCAGAACGAAAATTGAAAGCCCTGACGGTAATAAATGCATACTCTGCTAAACATGCAGCCATCCCTATTAGTGATATTTCATTAAGTATGTGGATTGCAAGAGCTCAGATTGTAAAAGCTTCAAACCAACAGATATTTCACATTTTGAAAATGTGGTAGTTGAGTTAAATGATGTTATTGTATCTGAAAACATTTTGTTAGGTCTAGTTTATATCGGTGGATATATTTGTAAAATAATTATGAAAAATTGTATATGTATAAATTGGCAAGATGTTTTATTGTTAAATAATGATAATGTAACGTCAGATGTGTTAAAGCCGGAGGACAATTTTTATTTCAATATAATTGACAGGGGAGCTTTGAAATATCCATCAGATTTTATTGTTAACACTTTGATCACACAGTTTAAATTATTTAGTGTACTTATAAGAGATAAATTTGAATCGAGGTTTTTACATGGTGATTCTCAAAGAAACATTCTGATTATGCTTGTCAACAAAGTTCTGGAAAATGAAAACGTCATGTTTGAAACATGCAGTGATTGTAGAAGTAGTTTTAAAGATTACGTTGACAAATGTATATACATCTTTTGTAATATATTATTGAATAACTATAGAAAAGTTATCGCAGACAAACTCGTTGCTAAGAAGAAGAAATCCTCAAGTAAGGATAGCCATAAATCGGCAAAGAAAAGGAAAATTGATAAACTGAAACCTTAAGAATTGTTAGATAAGTTTTAAGTTGAAGCCTAATTTCTAAGAAAGGTTCCAGACTATTGTTGTGAATTGCAATCATGTATTTGCATAGTAACATTAACATTTTTATACGTATTATGGGTTTTAATATTTTACATGAAACCGTGTTCCGTTACAAATGACAGATGTCAGCTTAATTTTACGTAAATAAATGTACATAAACTGTTCCGCTAGTTTTCCCCCGCATAAAACTGATGTAGTGCACAAGCCTAAATAAAACCACAATTAAAGGCGTGTTCAGTTATATCGTTAAGGTTCAATAAATTAATAATATCATGGTGACAGTGAGAGCGGGCCGTGTACTACCATGCTGAACGCCAGCCACTGGCGTGACGTCACGGTCGCAGCCTTGTGGCCTGTCTATCTAGTGCGGCCTTGGCTTGGCTCGCCTAGCGTTGAGTTCAAAGTGACGCATGCGTAGTAACCGCGCCAGTAAGCGAGCTTGGTAAGCCGAAGACTCAACGCTGCCCGGCTTGATCGCATAGTGTAGCAGTTTGAAGCAACTTTGTGCTGGTTTATGATACGTTTATTTATTGTGATTTGGGTTATTGCTGAAACAGCTCTTTTGAGTGATAACTGACAGCAGTGAAGAACGTTCTAAAAGTACGAATACCCAGTTCATTTTAGAATTGAAAATTATTTTTTTCTTAAATGTAACAGTGTGAGAAAAACTTGCCTACTATATAGTAGGTACCAGCGTTGGTGTGGACCATGTGGCGTGTTTGTAGGGGCGTACATTCTAATAATTTTCATAATAATAACATGAAACGTGGACAGTGCTGTGTCGTGAGTGCATAATTGTGTATTTATGTAGAAGTATTAGTGAAATATACGGTACGGTAATTTCTTATTAGTTTCAACTATCGTAATCTTTGCCATTTGAGAAGCTAGAAATTGTTCAATCTGGAAAATCTTCTCCAGATATGCCCAACATTAAAGGGACGCATAAAAACAAAAGTCAAGAGTACGTACGTCATTTCCAAACTTCACAGTACAGTAAAATAGAATGGATTGCTGGAAGTTCCAAATTTAATAAACTGTTTACTGGCCATGTTTACTCTTTGCAAGAGACCGAACTGTTTGGTCTGACACTGGTTATGATAATCTGAGTAACTTGCACAATGCTATTCAAAAGCATGAGAAATCGCAGTCACACATTTCTGCACTATTACGTTTGGAAAATCTAAAATTGATATTCAGCTTGATGCTCAATTGCGTGCAAGCACTGTACAATATAATGAGACCGTTCGGAAAAAACAGAAAGGTGCTCAAGCGATTGATCGATGTTGTGTGTTTTTAGCTACTCACGAATTATCATTCCGTGGACATTCTGAGGATGAAGATTCTTTGAACAGGGGTGCTTATTTGGGTGCATTGAACTTACTCGCCACTTACGATGTGACGTTAAGTACACACCTAGAAACATCGACCGTGTTCCGCGGGACTTCAAACAGGATACAAAATGACTTAATAAGGGCAGTCAGTGATTTAGTTTTGGAAAAAGTGAAGTCAGTAATAAAACACGCTATTTTCGTTGCCCTTCTTCTTGACGAGACTTCAGACATTATGAATTTGTCTCAACTATCAACCACTCTGATACAGATACGTTGATTCTGAAAGTGGTAAAGTTCACGAAAGGTTCATTACTTTCACTGATGTCAGCGCAGTTCGAACGGCCAGTGGTTTGTTTGTACATGTGAAAAACATTGTCACTGAGTTTGACTTAAACTATAGGTTGATTGCACAAACGTTTCTACGGAGCAGCTGTAATGGCCGGCCACACAAGTACAAGAACTCTTTCCGAAGGCCATATTTATCCATATTTATTTAGTCACAAGCTTAATATGATTTTATCACAGTCATTTTTCTGTATCAAGGAATGTAGAATATTTTTTCAGACCTTAACAGGATTAGGGTAATTTTTTCACAAATCCTCTAAACGATCTCATGAACTGAAAGAATTTACCGCAAAGAGGATGCCTAGGAATGCTTCAACACGGTGTAATTTTTCATCTCGTCTTGTTCACACAGTGAAAGAACATCGCACTTCATTCCTTGAATTCTTTCGGAATGTTTTAGATGAAAGCTTAAACTAGGACAGTGAAACAGTTGTAGCGGCACAAGGTTTCATGAAATTTCTAACCAGCACTGAAACTTACTTTTTGTTACTGATTTTTAGCAACATTTTCACCTTCACTGATATCCTTTTCAATATCCTTCAATCCAAGCATTTAGACGTCCTATATTGCTCCCAAAAAGTTCAGGAAATCAAAAGAGAGATACTAAACCTCAGGAAAAAGTGCGACGTAATTTGGTCCGAGACTCTGGTCTATCATGGTGTCGAAGACTCTACCAACTAAACGACAATGTCGGGAAGAAGATCTAATAATGTCAAGGATATTCCTTTACCACTCTATTTTTGACAACATTATTGTACAATTAGACGAACGATTTGGGTCATTAAACCAATTACAGTTTACTTCCTTATTGGATCCTCTGAAGTATGAAGCGTACAAAGGTACTTTTCCTCATTCTGCTTTTGAAAGTCTTAAACTGTCCTATAAAAACTTGTTTGATTTTATCCGATTGAAGAATGAACTTACCGTGCTGTATTCGTTTGATGAATTTTATGGTCAACACCCTCATCAGTTAGTGTGTTCTCTGAAAAGCAAACAATTAGATACAGCCCTGCCTGAAGTGTACAAATTGGGTGTACTTATAGTAACTGTTCCAAGCACAACAGCGTCAGTTGAAAGATCGTATTCAGCCCTCAGGAGGATTAAAACTTATCAGAGGTCAACACAGAGTCAAGAGCGGCTATCGGGCTTCGCACTTCTGTCCATAGAAAAGGAAACTGAAAAGCACAGATACATTTTATGATAATGTCATCACAACATTCACAAAACAAGAGAGACGACTAGATTTCACCTTCAAGTAGACTCAAAGCAACCAAAAATCTTGTGGAGGGACTTAATGTACAGTTTTGTTAGTAGTAGAGTATACAGTGGACAATAGAAGTCCTCACAAAAACGTAGCAAATAAGTTACTATCAATTTTTGATAGGTCTATGTGTACAATGTAATATGCATGCTATTGCTGCAATAGTGTCAGAGGTGTTTCAAGTTGGCTTTAATGCTGAAGGGTGAAAAGTGTAACAGGACAGAGAGTTTTCTGATACATACGAGATCAAAGAGTTTTTTAACTGAATAGTGAGGGGTGATACATGAAATAGACGTGATTTCCAGTAATCTATGCATTATCGGCACACTTTATCTTGATGCATTTACACCCTAGTGCTGAATCGGTCGACCTCGGCAATCTTCGAGATTCGTACTGGCAACCTTTGAAACACAAACTATGAATCGCTTAAACATCGTTGTGCGACATCTGGCATGCGCTTTACGTATAGTACTGTTGTTGTTTACACAGCAAAGCCAAACTGTAGAATTCATGCTAGGAAAAAGATTCGCATCGAGAAATGTTATATAATGTGTATGTGACATAGCTGTTGGCTTAAGATGATAACTGTTTAGAAACTTCATATCGATCGATCATATTCTCGATACAATTCAGATTTCATTTTCATTCAGTTGGCAGCACTATCGGAACCGGGACAGCTCCCTCCTTACTCCTCACCCCCGTACACAAATGCACCAAGATAAAGTGTGCCGATAATACTTTGATGTAGGAAACTGAATAAAATAACAATTTTTATACAAAAATGCAACAATGACACGTTTGTCTTCCTTTTTCTAACGGATTATGCCATGTCATTGCGCATAAATAAACTATTTCTATACATCTCAATAAGTTAATTGCAGCTTTAAAAATTATATTGATTTTTTAAATCTATAGATGTGATGTCACTAGTTGTTTTGTGTTTCCTGAAGAGCCAAGGATTTGACACGAAACCGTACGCTCTGGTTAGAAGTTCTTCAATTTTCATGAGATTACACATAGGTAAGTCTATAAGGTTACAGCTTGGTTACATTCGTTTATATAATGATGCACTTTAAATTATACTTCCTACGTCCGGTAATTAGTACGTCCTGCCTTGGACAGCATACCCACTTTTCCAAACCACCGCACGCCACTGCATTTTACCCTAACATCTCCTAGATTAAAACGGAACGCCGAACTAACGAACAGTCAGCCTGAACGGCATCTAATAAAATCGCCTACACATGGTAGCTTAGCCCACACGATTGTGTTATTATTAGCATTATATTGAAAACTGAATAAATATCTTAGATTTGTTTCGTAGTCATCCTGTTTAAGTAATATTATCAGGACATTTTTTGATCAGAACAAATACTAATCGTTGGACAGTGGGTAGAGTAGCTGGTTTTCCAATAAATTCAGAGAAGACGAGAGATTCTACGTCAATAAATAGCCACACGAAATAACAAGTAAATGCAGCTTTCAAAGAGAACACCATTGAAATCTAACGAGTCAAAACATTGTAATTCATTCAAAGAAAGGAAATGAAAATGAATTAATAAATTAAAGTTCATAATCACCACCTATTATCGACCCGTTGATACTCCCTCAAGCTTAACTGGAAGAGTCTAGTTCAAAGTTTACTTAAGAATGCATTACGCTAGTTGTTTTATTCGCGTCAGCTGCATCCTACACGTTCCTAGCCGTACACAGCATGGAATTCCGCAATGAGACCAGCCAAAGGAGTGGAATGTCGGAAGGAATGTTTGTTAACCGCTAACCTTTACAGCCTCTTCCTTGAGATCTTAGGGTAAGCTCTAATTTTCACACGTAATACGCCTATAAATTTGTTTCTGCAGATTTTTCGATTGTCATATAATATTCCGATAATGCTTGTAATTTCGTCTAGAGTATTTTGCGTGAGTTCCTATTTGACTTTGAATCAATACGTTTTATTCGTTATGTAAATATTGAGTTCGTCGTGATATAATGGTTAAACCAATTGATTGTGCTTTGTGGTAATATCTTTCATTATTATTATTATTATTATTATTATTATTATTATTATTATTATTATTATTATTGTAAGCAGAAGACGGTACACTGATTTCTTTTAAAATGTTACCAATGTTATTTGATTGGAAAATTGTCATATACATGGGATCTTAGGAAAGTAATTAGGCTATTTCAGCAATTCCTAGCATAAACATTTGGAAGCTCTATGAGCTTCTACTTACATTAATGTGACGCTCGAAATCACAAAAAGTATAATTTCCTTTACTGTGCGGATGAAAATAATTACAGAACAAAAATTAAGGGGAAGTATAGGCTTCATACACAATGTTTAACTTAGAAAGAGTATTTCATATGCATATTTATAACAGTACTTGTAAAACTGAAAACTTCAAAATGCTAATAGTAATGCAATTTTTCAAGAAAATTAATCCTAAATATATTTTAATTTTTAAAAGTCTTGGGTTACGAACAGTATTTGCACTGCACAATGATTTCACTCCTTCCCTGAAGGGGGAGGTATGCCATTTGGAGGGTTAGACCTTCTCTCAGGCCAGGAGATGGGGTACAGTGATTTGATAAACACCATTTATTTTAGAGTCCAAGAATTTTACGGAACGTCTTTGTACATTTTCAATTAATCCCATATTTTTCGCACTCGGGCTCCACACCACACTCGCATACTCTAGTTTTATTCTTACAGGTGCATTGTAGAGTACCACGATCACCTTAGTGAATAGTTTTGCGCATATGATGATAACTCCTAGTGCTCGGTATCCCTCAGCAGTTATTTTACTTACGGGAAAAGTGAAAGTAAGACCCTTGTCAAGCATCACTCCCTAGATCGTACATTAACTTCCCTTAGCGTGTTCAAACCCAACCTGTAACGGGAAAATGATTTTATTATGTATTTCCTAGTGAATGGCATAGATAGGCTACACATTTCAATACATTAAGTTTGTTTGTGAGGCTCCTCTGTACAATATCATCAAGATCTCCTTGCAGAAGCAAGCAGTCATATTTTGATTAGAGTAGATGTAGTTGTTACGTCGATATGAAAATGTTAGGACAGGATAGGGTGGCATCAAACCGGTTTATGGACTGTTGACCCACTCAACAACCATAGAAGAGTTCCCAGAATACTGAACATACTGTTTCCTATGTGATAAATAGGTGCTAAATAATCAGACCATTGCTTCCAAGAATCCAAATTTGTTTAGTATTTTAACAGTATGTCATGGTCTATACCATAAACAGCATTTTTAAAATCTGTGAAATAGTGTCAAATTTTACACAAAAAATCTTACTGCATCGAAATATTCTGGCAGAAAGTAACCAGATTTTTCACCGTGGATATTTTCTCTACAAACACATGCTGCTAAACTTATATGGTTGGTCGTACGTGGGAGATAATCTTGTCTTGTACAATAAATTAATAAAGAACTTTGCCAATTTCTGATACTACATAATCTGGTCGGTAGTTTTTAATTAACACTTGAATACCAGATTTCAGAATAAAATATAGCCCCTACCCGGAAATTATTCCAGACAGATGGAAATGTCTCAGTTTTGTTCGCACGGTTATATAGGTAATGTAGAGAGGGCACTATACTGGTTAGAGTTCCGTTGGTGGAACCTATGTTCAGCATCAGAATGTTGGCTGATAGGCTAGGAGAGTTGGTGGTACATTATTTCTAACCACTACATCGCGTGTCAAATGCCTGGATTCAATTCTAACATCTCTGCATTGTTAATGGTAATTCATCCTTCGAATGGGGGCAGTTAAGGCTTGAGCAGACCCCTTCGTGTTATTCGACAGGAGTAGACTCTGCTCCGATACCAGGTTTCACCCTCTCCCTCCCTGATCACCATCACCATCATCACACATGTCACCCATGGGCGTCAAATAGAATGACATGTCCTCGGACACTCCCAGGTCGAAATGCTATGCTATACTAGACAACAAGTACAGAAATTGTTTTTATCAAATAAGGTGACCCTTCAATAAAGTTATCTTTCCTCTCTCTCTCTCTCTCTCTCTCTCTCTCTCTCTCTCTCTCTCTCTCTCTCCATTTTGACTCATCTGCTAACAGTTATCGATTTCCCTACCTCTGAGCACAATCCGGAGTGTTGAGCTTGGAGGTCTGACCGATATGAACGTTGAAGATGACGGCATGTTCTTCAAAGAGCTTCGAATTTGAATACTTCCTTTGAACATACGTGTAGAGCAATATCATTATTCAAGTTGTAAAATCAAGCCTAAGGCCAACAGAATCCTACCAGTGTACTCCCGCAGTTGAGTAAATGTAACGCCTCCTACATAGAACACAATTCACTGCAAAGAAACGTAATGAACTGCATAATTTAAAGGTCGGCGGGTGCAGAAAACGGGTAATACCGACGAACCGAGCAGAGCACCGATGGCAACGGCTGTACCGTGGCTCCACACCTTTTCATTCCAAGAAAGAGAGGGATAATCCTCAACCTTACTGTTCTGAAAATGATTTTCTGTGGTTTTTGATTCCCCTTCACTAAGACGAATGTCGGGACAGCTCCTAGTACAAGCCACGGACGCATCCACTTCATCTTTCTCTAATCACTAATTTACGCATACCTCGTATAAATCCAAGGCTAAATATATGACATTCAAGTATAAGAATGCATGTGCTACCTCAAGCAATAATTCACCACTTTACAGACTGTGTAGTAGCTACAACAGACCTAGCCCTGAAAGACCAAACACTAGAGCTCACGTTGCTTTTCAAACGATTCTTAATTTCATCACTACACTGACAAAAGATTAACATGACTGACAGAAGACACCCCTCAGTTAATTTTCTTACATAATCGTTAACATTTAAGCACTCTAATCAAAACTTTTCCAATATACGTTAGAAATAGTTTCAAATCAGATTCAACTTAGATTAACATGATATTAGAGATTCGTTCCTTATTATATATTAATAATGCCCATGTTAAAAGTAATTGGTTTAGGTTTGTTATAATTTGGCTGATTTTGCTCTGTTGTGAACCATACAAAATATTTAAAAAATGGTACATGTATTATCAAAGTTAATTCATAAGTGTGAAAATTCCATTTTCCATTTTGAGCCATAGGACAGTTTCGTCGCTCTCTCGTAAAATTAGGTTTTTGTTACGTACGAGGTCTCCATTCTTAAACCAAACGAACCAAACCAAACCTCACGGTGCAACAGCCCTGAAAGCCCTTGGCCTACCAAGCAACAGCTATTCAAGTTGAAGGTCTGAAAATGAATAGGTGTCGTGTGGTCGGCATGATAAATTCTCTCGGTCGTCATTGTTTGCTTTCTAGACCGGGGATGCTACCTCACCGTCAGACAGCTTCTCAATTACCATCACGTAGCTTGTGTAGACTTCGAACCAGCCCTCAGATACAGGTAAAAATACACGATCTGACCGGGAGTCGAATCCGGGTCCTCCGGGTAAAGTGTTGACACGCTACTTGTTTCATTCTTAGTCGATAATGTATTATAGCTTATTCCGAAACTAAGTGTTGGATTGCAAGATATTCCGAGGAGCAGATGTTGCCTCCGACCAACACTTGGTGGTCGTAAAATGCCCTCTGTGAAAATACTGAGAGGAAAAAGAAGACTTGCGGGGAGATTTCTTCCAGATAAATTGACGGAAAACAGAGTGAGGTATTTCTTTAAGAAAATTCTTTCACGGGGACTAAATGAAAATCCTGAAACACAATAAGCGAAGAGTAGACAATCTTGAAGGATGAGATCAGTAGGGTAGCCGAAGAAAAGTTAGGAAGAAACTCAAAATCAAGTAAGAATCAGTGGATAACTCAGGAGATACTAGACCTGCTTGGCGAAAGGCAAAAGTAAAAGAATGCAAAAAGGTAATAAAAAATAAGAATGGCACGAAATAATACAGGCAATTAAAGAAAGAAGTATAAGGCGTGATCAAAACGTTTCAGTTTGATGGCGTTGCTACAACGGATATGCAACGTAGCGCGACTCCGACGTGGCTATATAAGCACGGACATGTAGACAAAGGGATTAGTGTCTCAGTCGTGTCGCGCCGAGGCGCGTGCGTTAAATGCAGCTATGTGGACTATGGCGACGTTATTACCAAATGAGTCCAAACAGAACCAACGTGCTGTTATTCTCTTCATGGTTGCGGAAGGACAAACACCGGTGGACATCCATCGGCGAATGAAGATTATACAAGGGGCAGTATGTCTGTCGAAAACCACCGCTGTGGTATGGTGCACCAAGTTCCATGCGGGTCGCGTTTCGACACGAGACGCCTATGAGGCCAGCCTCATCCATTACGGAAAACAATTCGGCGGTGGATGAGGCCTATTGTCCTGATCTCTCCCCACGTGATTAACACACCTTCGTTCCTCTGAAAGAGGCCTTGAAGTGTCGACACTTTCTGTCGGACGAAGACGTGCAGCAGGCGGTTACGGGCTTCTTCGCAGCAGGGCACAGTGTTTTACCACATAGGGATCTCCAACCTGGTGCTTCGCTGGGACGAGCACCTCGATGCGTAAGGCGATTTTGCCTGATTGGCATCCCGATTTAGGACTGTGTGGCCGTCGAACGGAATCATTTCTATCACTCTTTGTAGGGTAGATATAAAGTGCAGGACACCGAAGGAATTATGACTGGAAGAAAAAAATGGTTGTACGAAAGATACGTGTTGCATATAGTAAAATGAAGTAAACCATTGGAGCAAGGGAAACATTATGGACATCCAGGAAAATAACACAAGTTATAAAGAAGGCAGAAATGTATTCAACAATTATTATTTTGTAAAGTAAATCATACGGTTCTGGAATAAGAAGAGGATGTGGATGATGATGATGATGAATTGAGAGACCGAATTTTGAGGAAAAATTCGGTGGAGCTTTGAGAGACCTAGGTAGGAATAAGGGATCTAGAATTTATGACATACTGTCAGTAGCAATGCTGGAGCACGGGAAACAATCCTGACTTTACGTCTGCTTTTAGAGGACCGAATTAAGAAGGAAATTCGTGGGAGTGATTAGCTTTGTTGCTTAGCTGTTAGCTTCCCAAACAGAGGGCTGAGATTCGAATCACTGTCGATCCTGGGTTGAGATTTTCATCTCTAGTATCACGTGGCTTACACCCCTGGCCAAATTCAAAATGATCCTCTGTGGCTGGGATAAGCAGAAGAAAGTGTAAATTAAGAAGAACAGGTCCATGTATAGTGCATGGCATTCGTAGACCTATAAAAGTCATTTGAAAACGTTGACTGGGCGAAGCTATTTGAGACTGTAAAGTCGATCGCGTTCAGGCACCGAATAAAAAGGATTACCTACAATGTGTACAAAAATCACATTGAAGTGGGTAACGTCGATGGCTATGGAAAATAATGCAGCAATACCGAAATAAACGATATAAGACTGCAGTTTGTCAACTCTCCTTTTGACTGTTTATATAGAAGAAATGGTAAAGGAATTCAAAGAAAATCCAAGAAGGGGGAAATCGAAACTCTGAGATTTGCCAACGATACTGTTATTTCATCTGAGTCTGCAGGATATCTGGATAAATTGTTAAATGGTATTGACACCGTTTTGAAGAAGGAGTACAAGGTGAAAATAAGTAAATAGATAAAGAATCTGATGGAATGCAGTATAAGTAAGTCACATGGGGCAGGAAATATTAGATTACGACAGGAAGTATTAAATGAAATTGATTAATATTTTTACTTGGGCGGTATAATAATTAACAACAGCAGAAGGAAGGAAGATAAGAAATGCGGTGTAGCACAAGCAATTGAATCCATTGTTAAGGAAAGAAATTTGTTTGACGTAGGAATTAGAAAGACGTTTTTGAAGACTTTCGTCAGGCATTGAATAGAACTTAAAGAGAATAGAAACTGAATGGAATTGAATAGAAACTCAAAGAGAAATAAAACAATCTTTTTAGATGTGGTGTTCCAGTATATTGCTGGAGGTGAGGAAGGTAGTTAGAGTCATGGACGAATAGATACTGAAGCGAATTGGAAAGAGGAGATCGATTTGGGGAATTTTAACCAGAATAAATAATAGAACGGCAAGATACACCTTAAGACATCCAGCATTTGTTCAGTTAGTTTTGAGAGAAGTGAAGGTGGTAATTATAGTTGAGATAGACCTAGGGCGTAACCAGGGGGCGTTACTCGGGGTAAGAACACCCCCATGCAATTTTTAAAAAGGGAAATGAACAGAACCTGACAATAAACTAAATAAACATTCAAAGAACCAACAGATCTGTTGAATATATTTTATGAGAAGCCTCGAAAGTTGGATTTTAGACTGTTAACTGAACAAAACTTTGACGTTGAATATATTGTTCTGGTTCTCTATTTTAATGTAAGACTGTGTAGTCTACTGCAATCTGAATATAAACATAATTCACGTGTATCAGTGTCTTTATAATGACAAGTCATGCATACTCGCACAGCACACGCACGAACAGCTTAATTATTCTCTAACATCATTCTGTACCTATAATACCACCCCCCCCCCATAATCGACCAATCCTGGCTACACTACTGGGGGTAGACGAAGACATGAATATGACAATCAAATTAGAGTAGAAGTAGGATTTAGTACAGTAGTTACGTGCAAATGAAAGATTGGCACAGGATAAAGTGCATGTAAAGTTACAACTCACCAGCCTATGGTCTGATGACCAGAAATACAACACACATTTTTAACACATTTCCTTTTGTCATTGTTGGAAGACAAAGAATCTCCAACATTTTAAACTGTTCGACCACTACGCAAATATTATCAACCTAAAATCTAGACCGATTACTAGTCCAAGTAACTTTATTTATTTGGATTGCATAATTAATTCTCCATTGATCTTAATGGCACATTGTCCCGAAAGCCTGCAGTATAATATTTTGCAACTTGAAAATAGGTGCAATGAGTATGGTATGAAAATGAGCATTTCGAAGACAAAATTGATATCAGTAGGTAAGAAAATCAACAGAATTGAATGTCAGATTGGTGATACAAAGCTGGAACGAGTAGATGATTTCAAGTATTCTAGATGTGTGTCCTGCCAGGATGGTAAGTGAGATTGAATCACGGTGCAGTGAAGCTAATGCAGTGAGTTCGGAGTTGCGATCAACAGTATTCTGTACGAAGGAAGTCAGCTCCCTGACGAAACTATCTTTACAACGGTCTGTTTTCCGACCAATTCTGCTTTAAGGGAGTGAAAGCTGGATGGACTTAGGATATTTAATTCATAAGTTAGAAGTAACAGACATGAAAGCAGCGAGAATGATTGCTGGTACAAACAGGTGGGAACAATGGCAGGAGGGTACTCGGATTCAAGAGATAAAGGCTAAGTTAGGAATGAACTCGATGGATGAATTTGTACGCAAAAACAGGATTCAGTGATGGGGTATGTGAGGCGAATGGAGGAGAATAGGTTACATAAGAACATATTGGACTCTTTCTGGAGGGTACGAGAAGTAGAGGAAGATCAAGACGAAGATGGTTAGACTCAGTTTCTAACGATTTAAAGATAAGAGGTATATAACTAAATAACGCCCTAGCATCAGTTACAAATAGAGGATTGTGGCGACGTTTAGTAAATTCACAGAGGCTTGCAGACTGAACGCTGAAAAGCATAACGGTCTATAATGATGTATGTATGTACTGTATGGACAAAAATTGTGTGATTCCCAGACATTTTCGATGTTAATAGAAAACTTCTGAAGGAGTATACATTTCTTTCCCTGTGCCATTTTCTATGATGGGATCAGCGAGCACACCTGATACCTCCATTGTTGTTGGTTGAACTCACTTGTGGAGATGAGGGCCGAACAACGTGGTCATATAGTTTATGGCCTGCTGTACGACCACCGAGATGCTTCATGCTTGACCAGCGAAACCCAACAGCACTCTCAGCAATATCGGTTCAGCCTAGCTACAAAGAGAGATGGCAGATGGAACATTTGTCCTCTCAGAAACTCTTCCCTACTTCATTCCTGCAATCCTATCAAGAACATTCGCATTATTTGTTTTATTTCTTACCATTTAGCTTTTATATCTTGTACTTTTCATTTGTATCATTAGATTAATAGATCGACTAAAGCAATACAAAGCTATCGTATTTTATCGTATTTTCTTCATACAGCTTCATGTCATAGGATACCAAATATTCCATAATGAATTCTCTCTACATGGATGATGATTTTACCTTGTCCAGAAATTTTCGAAGGCAAAATAAGACTTGTATTATATTCTGAAGCAGAATGCATCTTTCCCCTTTGCCACTTCCTCTGGTGGGGCCAATAGATATCCGTGTTACAGTAGTGTTGAAAAGAATTCAGCTTAATCCACATCACATAAAACGCCTTAAGCTATTAGGGCCTACACATTTTCTTCATTAAGTTGTATGTATTAGGATACATGTGCTAAACTAACGAAGTAGAGAACTTAATCCACTTCACGTAACCGATGGTAATCTATTCATTTCGTATTACCAGTCTACTTACTGATACTCTAAACTGCCTAGATGTGGCTAAAAGTACATATATTCTGTATCTGATCAGGTTGGGAAATTTGGATTAAAATCCACACTAGCTCATAAAAGAATCGATATAAACACCAGTGGAGATATACAATCACTGATGGTCACTCAGTCTGTAAAGGAGTGGGTAAATGTATCCATACAACGAGCTACCAACTCTATTTAAGTACACTGACTGACAGAGCAAATGCAACACCAAGAAGGAGTGGTCAGAACTGTATGCCAATCGCAGGGTAGACTGACGTCACTGAGGTATGCTCATGATGTGAAATGCGCCGCTGTGCTGCGCACGTAGCGAACGATAAATGGGACACGGCGTTGGCGAATGGCCCACTTCGTACCGTGATTTCTCAGCCGACAGTCATTGTAGAACGTGTTGTCGTGTGCCACAGGACACGTGTATAGCTAAGAATGCCAGGCCGCCGTCAACGGAGGCATTTCCAGCAGACAGACGACTTTACGAGGGGTATGGTGATCGGGCTGAGAAGGGCAGGTTGGTCGCTTCGTCAAATCGCAGCCGATACCCATAGGGATGTGTCCACGGTGCAGCGCCTGTGGCGAAGATGGTTGGCGCAGGGACATGTGGCACATGCGAGGGGTCCAGGCGCAGCCCGAGTGACGTCAGCACGCGAGGATCGGCGCATCCGCCGCCAGGTGGTGGCAGCCCCGCACGCCACGTCAACCGCCATTCTTCAGCATGTGCAAGACACCCTGGCTGTTCTAATATCGACCAGAACAATTTCCCGTCGATTGGTTGAAGGAGGCCTGCACTCCCGGCGTCCGCTCAGAAGACTACCATTGACTCCACAGCATAGACGTGCACGCCTGGCATGGTGCCGGGCTAGAGCGACTTGGATGAGGGAATGGCGGAACGTCGTATTCTCCGATGAGTCACGCTTCTGTTCTGTCAGTGATAGTCACCGCAGACGCGTGTGGCGTCGGCGTGGAGAAAGGTCAAATCCGGCCGTAACTCTGGAGCGCCCTACCGCTAGACAACGCGGCATCATGGTTTGGGGCGCTATTGCGTATGATTCCACGTCACCTCTAGTGCGTATTCAAGGAACGTTAAATGCCACCCGCTACGTGCAGCATGTGCTGCGGCCGGTGGCACTCCCGTACCTTCAGGGGCTGCCCAATGCTCTGTTTCAGCAGGATACTGCCCGCCCACACACTGCTCGCATCTCCCAACAGGCTCTACGAGGTGTACAGATGCTTCCGTGGCCAGCGTACTCTCCGGATCTCTCACCAGTCGAACACGTGTGGGATCTCATTGGACGCGGTTTGCAAACTCTGCCCCAGCCTCGTATGGACGACCAACTGTGGCAAATGGTTGACAGAGAATGGAGAAACATCCCTCAGGACACCATCCGTACTCTTATTGACTCTGTACCTCGACGTGTTTCTGCGTGCATCGCCGCTCGCGCTGGTCCTACATCCTACTGAGTCAATGCCGTGCGCATTGTGTAACCTGCATATCGGTTTGAAATAAACATCAATTATTCATCCGTGCCGTCTCTGTTTTTTCCCCAACTTTCATCCCTTTCGAACCACTCCTCCTTGGTGTTGCATTTGCTCTGTCAGTCAGTGTACAATGCGATTTTTACATCTCATATGCAGTGACGGCGCCTGCTTGCTTGCTTCTTTGCCTATGCTTTCCTCTATCCGATTAAATCACATTGCTATTCTGTCTTCTCCCAGTCATGTTGATATGTGGACCTGAAGCAAATATTGACTAGCGTGGGGTTCAAATTTTCAGAGTCAACCGGGTTTGAATTTATTGTCAATAGTACACTTATGAAACAATGTGAAATTCTGACAATAATCATGTTGATATGTGGACCTGAAGCAAATATTGACTAGCGTAGGGTTCAAATTTTCAGAGTTAACAGGGTTTGAATTTATTGTCAATAGTACACTGATGAAACAATGTGAAATTCTGACAATAATCTACAATTTAATATTAAAATCAACACTTCATAAATAACTGAAATTAACTGTTTCAATCGTAAAAACCAATTTGGGAAACATTAACTTCACTAACTTCAATTTACGCCTTGAGTGGAGAAAACTATTTCCAGTCATATTACACATATCGAGGTGAATATGTGTTTAAGTGATACGTGTTATAAGTACAAGATCAATATATAGATACCATTTATTTATTTATTTATTTATTTATTTATTTATTTATTTATTTATTTATTTATTTATATGGCTTTTAACGCCGTGAATATCCGAGGATATAGTATATGGTTCGGATGGGGCAGATCTTTCTATATGACGCCCATGGAATGCCTGACTGCGTGGATGTGGGATGATAATAATAATAATAATAATAATAATAATAATAATAATAATAATAATAATAATAATAATAATAATAATAACAATAATAATAATAATAATAATAATAATTTAGTGTTAAATCCTGTTGAATAACACCAAGGAGACTTCTCAAGAATTAACGTTTCCATCCTTCGGATAAATCACCATCAACAGCGTCATATGATGTCCTAATTCCATTTGAGCATTGCGGAGAAGTTTGGAACTAAATGTAGGCCTTCGACACGTAATCTAGTGATTAGAAATTATATACAGTACCTCGACCTCTCCTACACAGTCGGCCAACATTCTGATGGTGAACTTTTTTCCATCCACGAAGGTGAAGCGTAGAACCACGGTGTCAGGCCATATATACTTGACGACCGTGCGATTATTCTGACGGAAACACTTGAAATGAGCAACTTTATCGCGCATTGTATACATCAAGGCAGGGCCTCCCAAACGCCCAAAATCTCACGCGTGCAAATGGAGGCGCAAGAGCTCCGTGCACTGTGCATCGGTGCCGCTCGGCCTGGTTCGGACCAACGCTTCGTCTAAGCTCGGCTCAGCTCGGCCCAGCTCGGCTCTACTCGGCGCAACTTAGGTAGGATTTGGAGCGCTAGGAAGCAAGTGCGAAGAGGGTGACAAGGGGAGCGAGCGAGACAGGCGTGAGGAAAGAGAGAGTAAGCGCTATTGCTCCAAGTAGAGGAGTGGGGGTCTGCACTCTGGTCAACCAAGGGAAGTCGTCTTTTGCACCGTGCACAGTGCATGTACCCTGAGAGGCCCTGCACTAAGGCATTGATCGGACTGCCCCTTTCAGTAAAATAAGTACTGATCGATATTCACAGTTAGAACGGAAATAAACCTCAATGACTGAATAACAGGTACCGTTTTTTATATCATGTTATAAATAACAATTAATGTCGAAAATTTGTTCACATATCGAAGGAATGCACCCTTACAATAATATATGAATTTAAAAATTAAGTGTTTTATAAAGTAATTATTTCCTCTATTTGAAATATCTCGAGATGTGAATTAATTTGCCACAGTATTCAAACCTTATATGAATATATGTATTGACCCACAAATATTTTAAAAACAAATTTTCTTGAGAAAAAACAGCATAGGAGGTGTAACTACCATCAACTCAAGTTACGAAATGTTAGTAATAATTAGGTATCTAACAATTAATTCAACGTTACTGTTACAATTATCTAATGTACCAGTTAGAGCAGTCCTATTTCATCTGAAAACTAAAACTCATCTTCTGTCTAGCTGTGTGTATTACCCTAAATTACAATATCATATCTATCAATTAGGTACCAAATCCTCACTAGCCCATAAATTATGAAACGATATAAATACCAGTACAGATGCACAAGCTCTGATACTCACGCAGTCTGTAAAGGAGTGGGTTAATGTAGCCATACAACGAGCCACCAACTCTACCTAAGTAAAGTACAATACGACTTTTACAACGCATATGCAGTGATGGCTGTTACAGAGATATATTGCCTTGCTTGCTTGCTTGCTTGCTTGCTTGCTTGCTTGCTTGCTTGCTTGCTTGATTGATTGATTGATTGATTGATTGATTGATTGATTGATTGATTGATTGATTGATTGATTGATTGATTGATTGATTGATTGATTGATTGATTGATTGATTGATTGATTGATTGATTGATTGATTGATTGATTGCTTCTTACCTATGCTTTCCTCTATTCTATGCATCTTTACGGCGTCGAAGAATGGACACAAATGTTTCTTCAATGGACAATGCCTTTGAAATGTGGATGAATCACAGGAATTCCAAAATCCCACGTGTAGATCACGTCACCAAACAGTAGTAATTAATCGTGCCGGGATATCGTACAGTATATAGTCGTCACATTCGTAATATGGAAAAGAAAAAGAGAGAAAAGATTATGTCGGTCACATCGTACGAATTAACAAATACAGCATGATACAACAGATCCCATTAGGCAAGGTTGAAGGGAAACATGGACGTAGACGAGGAGGATTATCATGAGTATGGAACCTCCAACAATGGATCGACATCTACGATACGGCGATTGAGATACGGAAAACAACATATGAAAAATAAACCAATTTTTTCCTTGGCAAAAATCATATCATAAATATGGCTCTCGGTCGCGGCCATTCTTCTTCTTCTTCTCCTTCTCCTTCGTTTTCTTCTTCTTCTTCTTCTTCTTCTCCTTCTAACGCTTTCTCCAAACATATAGGTCGTGGGTGTGACTATGGAACACATGTCAATTTGGCGCTCTTTTATGGCCCGATGCACTTCTTGACGCCAACCCTATGTGGATGGATGTAATCACTATTGCGTATTTATGCGGTGGTTGATAGTGTGATGCGTTTTCTGAATATAAAAAGGAGAGTGTTGGGACAAACACAAACACCCAAAATAATCTAGACGCGATTCCCGGCTGGGAATCGAAACAGGGACCCTCTGAACTGAGGTCATGGATATGCATCAACGGCTGCTAATTTCAGATGAACCCTCGCCATGATACATATTTATGTCAAAATTATCTAGTCATCCTGCACTTAGGCTGTCGTCCATCAATATTATTATTTACCTACCCCATTCTTAAATGTTTTCAGAGGACTTGGAAATTTGTCGAACATCTCCCTTAATACATTATTTGAATCACTTATTCTTCGACCTACAAATGAATATTTGCCCTCATTTTTCCTCTGGATTTCCAACTTTATCTTAATATGATTTTTTACCTTTAAAATCTGCACGCAAGGTTATTTGCCTACTAATGTCATTCCACGCCATTTTGTCGTAGGTACGACATCGTAATTGGTATAAAACCTTCAATTGGTATGTTTAATATATTTTAATTGTAGGTTATTTAATGCTAAATTATCTTTTATTAAATGTTAAGTATGATTAATATATGATTTCCCTGTAAATATGTAGTATAGAATTGTATAACCTCAAATACGTATTGTTTAACCTCAAAATCCATATGGTCGAAAGCGGTAGAAAATTCCATAATGTTCGTGTTTTAGACTTATTGTACTATAATTTGGTATATATGAAGGGTTCTGGAAACTTACTGTAAGGTTTTATTATCCAGATACATGTAGAGACATTACGAATGTTGTAGATATTTCCAAGTACATTTTTAAATATTGAAAGAACGTTCGAGTGCCCATTCGACTAGCTGGTCGATCGATATTTCGAGTGTGTTTGCGTAGAGTGTCGTAAGAACTCTTCCAGAATTCGATTATTCTAGATGGTTGATCGAGTAGTATAAATATCGAGCTGTCAGTCAGTGAAGGCAGTTCTTAGTTCTGAGTTCGTAGATCTTGGTTCTTGGGACTCAGGCGAGTGATGGACTGGGAGTGACTGTTGGGCTCCGAGGTGGAGTCAGATCATTGGCTCGAGTGAGTGAGTGAGGCGGGGAATTCAAGAGAGAGTATGTTATAGTGTGCGCGTCAGTGTTGTTGATATTTGTACTTGTCAGAATCGAATTCAGGGTACTCCGTTATTGAGGATTGTGTACAGTGTCGTTTGCTACTGTGTATAGTTGTGTGTTGTGACGTACAGTGTAAATAAAGTAATTTATAGAAGGAAGTGAACGTGTTCTCGTGTGATATTTATTTACGTCAAATAAAATCGCATCGTAGAACGAAAGTTTATCCACTGACAGCTTGGAACATACCGCCTCCTTACTCCAAAGTCTTCCCAGTCCAAAGTTTGCAACATTTACTTAACATTACTTAACACATTTACTTAACACTACGCAGAACAAGTCGCGCTAATCTACTTTGGATCCTTACCAGCTTTTGTATCAAATAACCCTGGTGTCGGTCCCAAATACTAGAGCCATACACTTATTGAGGTACTACAACAAACTTAGACACCCTCTCCTTTACTAGCTGGTGGCTTTACGTCGCACCGACACAGATAGGTCTTATAGCGACGATGGGAGACGAAAGGCATAGGAGTTGGAAGGAAGCGGCCGTGGCCTTAATTAAGGTACAGCCCCAGCATTTGCCTGGTGTGAAAATGGGAAACCACGGAAAACCATTTCAGTGCTGCCGACAGTGGGATTCGAACCCATTATCTCCCGTATGCAAGCTCACAGCCGCGCGCCTCTAACCACACGGTCAACTCGCCTGGTCACCCTCTCTCCTTTAATGTCTTACTACAACCCTGAAATAACCTCATAAACAATTACTGAATGACTGTCGCCAAACTTTCGTAGGCAGACGGAACAAGAATTATAAGAAGAATAATATTATTAAAGAAGAATAAGTAATAAGCAAGTTATTCCTAAACACACAGACTTGTAGCATATTGTGCTAACTTTCCTCACCGTGGCGTAAAATATTCACCATCACTGAAATAGAAATTCGGAGGGGGGATGGGGAAAGAAAATGGTTAGGAAGAGAAATACACCATGCACTCTTTCTAAAATTACTTTCGTTAAAAACAAATTCTAATCGGTACAAAGTTGCAGTGTTGTGTACTAACCACACACCCTAGGTTGTATTATCGATTGCTATGTGTTCATAGCCTCGATATTGCAGTTTGCTTTATGATTGTGGGTTAAACCAAAATTAATATTCTAGGAGCTGTGACCACAAAGCTCGTCAATAGTCTTTCCCCTCTCCTCCTCGCACTGCACCTGTTGATGATCACGAATCACCAGCTTGGGGCCTTTGGAGATGTTTCACAGTAATTAGCAACCTCGTAGTTCATTCTCGTTCCTTGTTTACGCTAGAGATGAGATCATAGGACTCTCGTGTTTCATCTCGCACAATCTGCAATGAAGCTTAAAAGATGCTCTTCCAGGCACCTAAAATATAATGGTAAATAGTGAGCTCGACGTATTGCATAATGGTTTTAAAAATAATATCCTCTCTGCTTGGTGGCGGTATAATAAATAATAATTTCGTGTGGATATTTCTAGCCGGGTGCAGCCCTTATAAGGCAGACCCTCCGATGATGGAGGGCGGCATCTGCCATGTCTAGGTAACTGCGTGTTATTGTGGTGGAGGATAGTGTTGTGTGTGGTGTGTGAGTTGCAGGGATGTTGGGGACAGCACAAACACCCAGCCCCCGGGCCACTGGAATTAACCAATGAAGGTTAAAATCCACGACCCGGCCGGGAATCGAACCCGGGACCCTCTGAACCGCAGGGCAGTACGCTGACCATTCAGCCAACGAGTTTGACCTTGGGGACAATACAATGCATCCACGGTATCCGCCGGCTGCCTCTCATCTTGGGAGCCTATGTTAGTGGCCACGGGGTACTTAGCTGGGTCCTGCCATTACTTCCACTTACTTGTACCAGGCTTTTCACCTCAATCTGTCCTATCCGACTTCCTTCGGTCAAATCTTTCTCTCTTCGAACTTCGACAGTATTATATATACCGGACCTAGAGAGTATAATTTTACGTACTTCGTGGCCCTTCGTTTTTAGTCGATTTCTTCATTCTTCGAATTGTTGAACAACGCCATTTTTTCTGCTTATTGCTCAGAGGGGGTGGCCACCCATTTGTACTTTCTATTAAAATTATTATTATTATTATTATTATTATTATTATTATTATTAAGGGTGAACTAAAAGTGGATATGGCGTACCGTTCAACCAAGGACATCTACAAAAAAAGATCCGTATCTTTAAAGCAAAGCTGTGGCTTTACTGCAGTGTCATCCGTCCAGAGGTCTTATACACTTTAAAATGTCTTGCGATGACGACAAAAGGCCTGATCGAGAAACTGGAGGCCAAAGAAAGGAAGATTTTGAGAAAGATGTTAGGTCCCGTCAAAAACAATGGGGAGTACAGAATGAAACCCAAGTAGAAAAGATTACCGATACCAACCGGAAAAGGTCAATTGTCTTTTATGAGCATGTAACACGAATGCACCAAACAAGACTGACCAACCGCATCATTACCTTCTTTCGGCAGAAGAAAACAAAAGGGGCTTGGTTCAATGAATTGGATAGAGACCTTGAAGAAGTCAGAATCACCCGTAATGACATTCAGGAGCTTGTCCAATTTATGAACAGACTTCAAGCGTTCTAGGGCTTCCGAGACAAGCCAAAATTAAAAAAGGAAAAGGCATGGACTCAGGAGAAGAAAGAACGACACCGAGAACGCAGGCGGAAGTACTGGGCAGACATCAAAGCCAGAAGTAACCAGTTGAAATGACAAGGTCCGAAGTTGGCCGATACGTCATGAATGAATGAATGTTTTATCATTATTATTCATTTAATTCATTTATTTATTTATTTATTTACCACAAATCATACGGATTTTATGGATGGTCTAGTGAAAAGTGACAAGCCTCATGTAACTTGTAACTATACAGGCGTTAGGGAGATCTGTACAGATAACCATGCGGATGGTAGGAATGAACGCCATTGTTTGTAAATTATGACTATTAAAAAAATAATTAGCGAACGATTTGTCCAAAGGAGGACTTTAAAGGAGAGTGGGGTGTTTGCGAGGTAAGTAGTAGCTTCGTTTGCGGCTCGTCTTATACCACCCGCTGTACCATGTTTCATGTAATAAGCATACCTAATGTGTAAGAAAGAATTCAAGTGCATCACTGCACTACAGCTTAAGGTAGTATGCATCCGTGAGTTGCATGGAGACGTTCTACGTACAAGACGCGGAGGTTCTCACACAGGCAAATATTGTAACGTATATCAATAGCGCCCTAAGTCGTTCATCATTAAATATTTTCTGAGCTATAAACAACAATTTACAACCTTATTTTTAAATATGACGTTATTTTGACGTCATATATAGTCAGGACCTTACCAATAACAAACAGAAAAACAATATTTGTACTTATCTCCCAAAGATCTTGGATATGTACTTTCAATAGTAATATATATTATTATGATGCCCATATTACGGTTTGTATACATGCACACGCTGCAGAAAAACACCATCCATTAATCATTGGTGGTAATAAACGAAATCAGGACAGTTAAAATTATTATTATTACAGAATCTGAAGCCCTAATTTGAAATTTTCATTCATAGTGAACTGGGGGATAGTCAGGCAATGCAATTTGGCAACCGTTAGTTCACCGGATGAGAGTTTCCATTGTCGTTCTGCTTGGTTTCAATTCGATTTTAAATTTTGAAGGACGGTATGGGAGATATGAACAAATTATATTCTACATTCTGTTTTTGACAGATATTAACGTTTTGGCTTGTCTCTTCATCTTGCAATGGAAGACACGGAAAAAGTTGATGGATTGTCTTACTGTGATTTGAAACGTCATGGGAGCTTCTTTTGAGTTATTTGGACAGCAGCCTCACATAAAAGAACGTAATTGAAACTGGATGATAATTATGAATCAGAATATTTATTTCTATACTAATTTTAACTGCCCTGATCCCCCTGGATGGCTTTTTTCCTGCCCTCTATATGTTGTTTGTTCGATTCAGCAGTTCATTGACTGCTTCAATGGAGCTCTTCATGCTACCCAAACTTTTGCTAACCCTTTTATTTCTACATAACTGCTGCATCTTATATCATTCACTAAACGCCTTGTCGTACTCATATCTTCGTGTTGTACCCCTGCCGTTCTTACCGCGCACTCTTCCCTCAAAGAGCAGCTAAACAAGTCCTGGGTGTCTTAAATTATATCATTCTATCTCTTCTTCTCATTAAATTTAGCCAAATCGATCCCCTGTCACCAATTCGATTCAGTATCTCTTAATTCGTGATTCGATCCATCCATCTCACCTTCGGCATTCTTCTGTAACACCACATTGCAAAAGGTGCTATTCTCTTTCTTTCTGAGCTAGTTATCGCCCATGTTTCATTTCCACACAATTCCTCGCTCCAGACGGAAGTTTTCAAAAGCATGTTTCTAATTCATATATCACTGTTCGAAATGAGCAAATATCCTTTCTTAACTAATTCCTTCCTTGCTTCTGCTAGTCTGCATTTTATGTCCTCCTTCTATCATCGTTAGTTATTTTACTACCAAAGTAACAATATTCATCTACTTCCTTTAAGACTTAATTTAATCTAATATCACCTTCCTCACCTGACTTCATTCGACTGCACTTCATTACTATTGTTTTGGACTTATTTATTTTTATACTATGCTCCTTACCCAAGACTCCTTCCGTACCATTCAGCAATTTCTCTACATCTCATGCAGTCTCAGATAAAATAAAAATATCAGCAGAAAATCTCGAGGTTTTGATTTACTCTCCTTGGATTGTGATTCTCCTCCCAAATCCCTCTTTCATATCCTTTACTTCCTGTTCTATATAAACAATGAAAAGGAGAGGGGACAAACCGCAACCTTGCCTCTCTCTTTTCTGGATTGCTGCTAATTGGTCGAAGCCCTTTATTATTATCACTGCAGACTCATTTTTATACAGATTGTAGGTAATAATGTGTTCTCGGTATCTGATCCCGATCACCTTTATAATCTCAAATAGCTTGGTCCAATCAAAGTTTTCGAATGCCTTTTCTATAATATATACATTTTTCGTTCCGTTCGTACGCGATGGTAATTGCAGACTTGTTTCATCTGGTTCGTCATAGAAAGTCAATAAATGTTTCCCTATCTGGACTATGAAGTAACCCTCAAACGTATTTATCCTACCACAGGAACCAGTACCAATTTAATCCCTGAGGATAAAGGTGACCGGACATTAAGGAAACCAGTACACTTTTCCCCATCCACTTGAGAATAAAGTTACGAATAGTGAAAACCCCTCAAACGCTAATCTACTATATTTCCAAAACACCTCAAAATACAACTGCTAAAATCCCCAATATTACCTATTCTAGACTGTGACACTGAACTTACGGATATATCTCAAGACAGTAATAAGATGCTCGAAAGGAGTTTAAATAACTCTCTTAGATTTATATTTATGCTGCGATATGATTCTCACATTTCATCTTATTATAGGGAGTTGTCATGGTTTTGTGTTCATGAGCGTCGCAGTCTCTTCATGTTAACCCTTTTGCATGGAGGTCGAAACTCAGGTGTACCGGTTTACCTTTCACCAAACTTTAATTACCTCTCCTCCTATCATAACCACGAAACATGGCCAGGCTCCTGTTTAACTACAGTATTGTAACCGTTCATCACCATACCATATGCATGTTAGGAGGTTTAGTCACTCATATATGCCGTTTTCCGCAAAATTCTGTGACATATAATGCCGTAATTAGCAGTCTACGTGCCAAACCGGGATGCGAGTCGCGATACGCAGGAAGCAGCTTTCTGCGCTGTATCGAGAAAAGGATAGCGCGTTACTGCTGAACCTTGAAATCGCGCTCTCTTTTCGTGCGAGCGAGGAGGAGAGATGACGCTACGCGTGGAAATGTAGGTTGTCGGAGAGTGGGCTGAATTAAGGTGTGTTAACCCCCAAGAAATAAATATCTTTTACTAATTCAACACCGCATTCATTGGTGCCACTTCACCATAATTAACTAAAACGAGGAAGAAGAAGAACACCATCTTCTAAGATAATCTATGGAAATTTATGAGTCAGGTCTCATTCGAACCGAAGTATTTAATGCTAATTGTTGATGCATATAAATGCAATACTTTAATACTGGATCGGTAATGACGCCTATCATATAGTGGTACGCAGACTAAAGATGACTGCCGAGATCCCGCAACGTGTGGAGAAAAGTGGGAGGTCTTGCGAGATCAACCATTACGCATGAATTTATAAAAGGACGCTTTTGAGATTGTAAATAACCCGCTGATCGTATTGATTTTAAACGAGATCAGTAGAAAGTAGAGGTCACGAGCTATAATTTGATCGCTTTCACGTCACTCTAAGATTCCGTTTACCGGAGCTCCATTTCGACCAGGGGCGTGGTTTGCCTCCTCCACAACCACTCATCCCAGATACTATAAATAAGAACCGGACTTAGATGCAGGATCGCATTGTAATTTGTGTAGCCGCAGTACTCATGTGTTAGTAGTGAATTATGGATATCAGTGTATGAAGTGCTGTGTTGAGGAAGAAAAACACATCAATGCGGTGTAAAATACCGCGAAATAAGCCGTGTGTTACAAGATAAGGTACAGTGGTGATGAATAGAATTCTTATCTCAACATTTCGTATTTTAAATATCGACGAGAGTCAGTCACGGCTTATGATGCAATCATCAAAGGAAAGACAAACGCATCAGGTTGTTTAGAAGTAGTGAGACAGCTAATTATGTTCAGTAATTAATAGTGACAGGTCTAAAGCATTTTAAGAGTGAGTGACGTTCAGTAAAATTAAAGAACGGTATTCCTGATAAAATTAGCGTTCGCATACTCCATGGACACTCGTGGTGATAGTCAGACTGTGTGATCAATGGGGAAATGAATAGTGATTTATACAAACTTGCCACTATTTGGATTAATCTATTTAAAGTTATTAGTGGATCTAATCACCAGTAGATTCTTTGAAAGCACATACACAGTTTTAGTAACTGATTTTCTCATTTTTGCCTGTATGTTCGTGAGTGATCATCGAACCCGAGGACTGGAGCCTACGAGAAACGCGCCTAAGTCCCTGCAGTCATTTCTTCAGGGAACGTCTAGAGACTCCAATAAGAAGACCACAGTTCGAGACAAGGATCCTGTCAGGTTGAAGACGAACTAAGGACTATCAAAGAGAGGAGCAGTCATCATGATAGTTTAAAATCTCAAGTGTACCTGGAGATGACAGCAAACCATATCCATCATTCGATGAGTACATTTAATTTGAATACATTAAACGACGAGATTATTTATTTATTTATTTATTTTAATTAGGATTTCTTTGTGAACCAAGAATAATCATTGATATTTTAGTGGGCTTATTTGCATGAATTAGTATGTAGATCCCATAAATACTCAGTGCATATGAAGCACATATTTTGAAAAGAAAGTAGCGCCTTAGCTAAATTTATAATTTCTTCGTAATGTTACTATCTGGTAAAGATGTTCATAGTAATTTGAAAACTAACCGAGCTCGATAGCTGCAGTCGCTCAAGTGCGGCCACTATTCAGTATTCGGGAGATCGTGGGTTCGAGCCCCACTGTCGGCAGCCCTGAAGATGGTTTTCCGTGATTTCCCATTTTCACACCAGGCAAATGCCGGGGCTGTACCTTAATTAAGGCCACGGCCACTTCCTTCCCACTCCTAGCCTCTTCCTGCCTCATCGTCCCCATAAGACCTATCTGTGTCGGCGTGACGTAAAGCATATTTTAAAAAATAAATTTGAATATAGACTATATGTTTGCTTCAAGGTGATTCAGGTATTTATAAATCCCATATAATAATAAATGATCATTGGAGATGTTCAAACCTAGGTAATATGTGAATTATATAGATGCGCGAGTGAAATTTAATTAGTTAAATAACCTGTGAGAATGGAGTCTTCTCTGTAAATTAATAGAACGGATTTGAGATGAAGTGGTATGATGTGGGAAGTTGAGGCTTGTGAAATGTTTGAGATGTTGGAATGATAAAGAATTAATCATAATTATGGCTGTCGTGATGTATTGAATTAGGCTGAATATGTAGCCAGATAATAAATAATAAGAAGTGGTGGCTCTCAAATGAATGCGTACTTGAGAACGAGCCAAGATGACAGAGAGGAAAATAAATAAATAAATAAATAAATAAATAAATAAATAAATAAATAAATAAATAAATAAATAAATAAATAAATAAATAAATAAATAACGAATACAAGGTGTCTTTGTAGCCGCAGAGCTGGTCACACAGCCACTGTCATAGAATGAAGGATTTACGATGTAAGGATTTGCACGGTCTGAAGGGAATTGTGTTGTTCCCAAGAGTCTTAACAGCTACCTGCAAGCCTTCTTTCATTCGCCAGTGCATTCTCGATTCCATGCTAATGATACGTTATGAGTAACGTTGATAATTTTCTGATTGTGCGAAGGATGGATTCCTCCCCATTTTTATATACTAAATTAGCTCGTGATAAGAGTTTCAGATTTTTTACCTCGGAAGCTGAATTACGTGGGTTCGACTCACGTTGAAACCATGGATTTAACCTGATACCATGGCTTGATTAGGCCATACCTTCAAGATGTGTTGTGTGCTATATGTTTGATATTTTTCTATGTAATGTGTTTACGTGTTTTATTATTCCCAAGTGTTTTATGGTGATAGGTTCGATACCAGCGTTGGTTGATTTTACTTTGAATATAATAGGAATAGGTAAACCCAGGATACGCGTATATCGTCAGTGTAATATGTAATTGTTGTGGTCAAATAGACCATGTGTTTGATATACGGCGATGCAATCTCGTGCGTTAAGAAGAAAATGTACTAACAAGGTGCATAAATTCCACAACCATGATAGTTAATTAACGATATGATTTAACGAGAAATTGCTATCTTTGATCAGCCTATTTAAATAAGAGATACCATCGAGTATCGCTTTTATAGATAAATAAATCTACGTATGTGAATTATGTATATAATATCAGTGCGTATTAATCAAATGATTTAAGGTATGCCAAGCGACAACTACACCTGTGAATAAACTGAAAGAGCGTTAAGGCATACTATATATATATAATGATTGCTTCGGCTTTGATTATTTCTTTGTGTATGTGTTGTAATATGGCATCTCGTGTACTTACCGAGTGATTTTATCAGTATAATAAAATGTATAGCAAAATATTCTCAACAAAGATTTTTCTCATTTAATAATATTAGTGTATTCCTCTTACATTATAAAGAACCTTACATTCGTTATATTTTATGTAGTGCCTATTTTTCTCTTACGAACATTCCATTGCCATATGCTTTTCAGCTCTACCCGTTGACGCAATGAAAGTAGGAAGGATGAGACTTCGAGTTTGGGAAATACTTTCGAAGGTTCTCATCCAACAATTCCATTTATACATCTGTTTGTGAAACGGAATTATGTAATTTTTGCTCTGATATGCCCGAGATGGGTACAGTATATCTCTCAGTCACTCTAGGGCTTACAACTGCTCCTTTGTAGACACTGCCGCTGGGTTGTGAAATACCCTCCCTGCTACTATTAGGGATTTGTATCTCATAGGAGATTTAAGACAGCTGACTTGTACGCTGAGTGAAGTGTGATTGAGCATATTTTCATAAAAAATTGAAATGTATTTGCTAGTTATAGGTTTTATGTCTTCATCTTTTATTATTATTGTTAAATTCATAATTATTATCATGTTCATTTGTATTGTCATGTTGTACATTCTATAATTATTTATATGAATACTATATCTATATTTGCTGTTAGTACTACATTATTTTTAAAAACAGATTTCTTGTATTTAAAAAATATATTTCTGTTTTTAATGTTGTGGTTGAGTGTAAGAGAAGGATTTCAGCCCTATCTTCGCCACTAATAAAGACGAATTACTTACTTACTTTACCACCGGGCAATTTGACCGTGTGGTTAGGGGCGCGACGCTGTGAACTTGCATCCGGGAGATAATGGGTTCGAACCCCACTTTCGTCAGCCCTGAATATGGTTTGCCGTGGTTTCCCATTATCACACCAGGCAAATGCTGGAGCTGTACCTTAACTAAGGCCACGTCCGCTTTATCTCCACCCCTAAACCTCTCCTACCCTATCGTCGCCATAAGACCTATCTGTGTCGGTGCGACGTAAAACAAATTGTTAAAGAAGTACAGTTACTACCAACAATGGATTTGAGAAGACTGCGAAGTCCACATTAATAAACCTGGCACCAATGTCGTAATTTTTGCGAGAGGAGGAAGTTCACTGACAATTAATAAGTTCCACAATTACTGATAGGAGACTATCAAAATAACAAAATAGACTTTTATTCTTACAATTTTCACACGCCTATAATTTACTTGTTCTATAGGAAGACAGAAAATAAGCTACATTTTATTTACGTTTGCGAGATGAAAAATGTTTCTCCCTCTGATTTGAACTTTCTGCTTGCTTTAATGGATTGGTATCAATTACAGCTAGAGATAGTTTTCCGGATGGTTGGTCAAAGTGGCCAAGAGCCAAGATGTGGACCGACACGTAAGACAGTGGAATAATTACATTTGAGTCTATCCGTACACTTAACGTAATGGAGACTACACAGTCCACTGACTTCAAACTGAAGGTAACTTAGCATCGTAGAATGTCGGAGTACTTGAGATCCAATAACATAAATTGATTTACAATGTTGACTTTCTGGGGGGTTAGAAGAGGTTATAAACTTAATATTGCCCACAGACTGTGTTCCGTAGGGTCATTTACTCTGGCTAATATTACTTCTGAACGTCTGGGAAGCCGAAGTATACTGGTAAGAAAGGGTTTGATGAATTTTATTCCTTCAACTCCTGCATAATACTTGAAGGAATTAATCGATTTAAGGCACCTCAAAGTCCTGGAAAAAGTAAGTAAAAACAATTATAAGAATTATTAGATGGAATCTTCGGTTCTTTTTCCTCCGTAAAAAGCTCCATATATATACTGTACAGGGTGGTCGGGAACAACGTGGATCGGGTATATGAGTGTTAAAGGGTCGGTCATACTGATACATAATGAGAAAAATAGGTAACCCACGCCGTTTTCATTTTGTCAGCTGCTGAAGTTAGCCAATCAGGTCGCTTCGCCGGCAACTTCAGACGGGCAGTGCGAAGTAATGTTGATAAACCTTAACGTGGGTTATGACCAGCTTGAGATCGCCAATAGAAGAAATGAACTGCTCCAGGGGAGGGACTTGAACAAAGACTTGAGCAAGCACGCTACGGTGACACTGGCTGAAACCCGCAGTGTGTTTGTGTTTGTTGCTCATTTCTCGGCATGGCTCTCAAGCCCGACCAAGCCACGTGAAGATTTAGCAACACCGCCTCGTACAACCCATTTGAATTCGGCCGCGAAGCGATCTGATTGGCCAACTTCAACAGCTGATAAAACGACAACAGCGCGAGATATCGACGTATATTTTTTCAAATTACTTATCAGTATGGCCAACGCACTAACACTCATTTACTTGGTTTACGTTTTTTCCGACCGCCATGTACATATAAACATAGTAACGCGTATCTTTCACAAACCTCTAACTTCTAAACTACATTGAGTCAGGAGGTGTTATTTGCAACAAAATTACTAAATCATCTTAAATAATAAATTACTGCCTTAAAAATAAATATAATTATTTTCATGTGAGTATAAAATGTTCTTCACGAACCTAGACGATCGTCGATATTGCAATATGGCCACCGCACTACCAAACAAATCACCGTGCAAACTTATTCATTCAAGCGTGTTTTCAATGATTAAGGTTCAACTGTAGCTTACTGAACATGCGACCACATAACTTGAGACACATAATGCTTAAAGATCTGTAAGAAAGTTTTTCCCGAGAAAAATGAAGGAGAGTTCTCTCCAGCTTGCTTTCATGGTCGATGGTCTAATACTAGACCTATCTAGTCTGCTTTAGCATAACTGCACAACAATATCAATATCAACAAACAAATAACGGAAAATTCATATTTTTAAGGAGTCTCACAAGCTTGGTATGTAATGACACTGCGCCCGACTTAATCGATAAATGCGTAATGTCGAATGTTTACGTAGCAAACTCTTACGAAGAGTTTAACGGTTCGGTCCTCCACTACCGAATTTTTAATTATGATCGTACTGTCGTCTTCTCGAAAAGTGCAAGTAACGTCCGACATTTTCTTAGCAACAGGTAAGTAGTAAAGCTAAGGCAATCCTTCCATGCACCTCTCTATTTGACAGCGTGTATCAACAACGATGCTGCATCCGCTTGTCTGGTTGCCGTTCGCCACTATTTTCTGTCGAGAACATCTTCAGGTCTGAGAACGGTCACTTTCATATCCTGTTTTATTCTATCAAATCACTTATTTTTCCTCCGTCTCCATGGCTAAGTGGTTAGCGTGCTGGCCTTTGATCACAGGAGCCCCGGGTTCGATTCTCGACAGGGTCGGGAATTTTAATCATAGTTGGTTAATTCCCCTGGCACGGGGACCGGGTGTATGTGCCGTCTTCAGCATCATTTCATCCTCATCACGACGCGCAGGTTGCCCACGGGAGTCAAATGAAAATACCTACACATGGCGAGCCGAAGTCTTCGGACACGTCCCGGAACTAAAAGCCACACACCATTTCATGTCACTGATTTTTCGACGACCACGAAGTCCATTTGCTCCTGCATCGTAACGGAAAGCAGTTTTTGCCACGGAGTTGTCATCACTTCCAGGGAAGTGTCTTTATCAACTTAGCCGTGCTTCTCGCAACCATCTTGATGCGTTCTAGCCTTGTAACACCTATGGACAAACGCAACATGGTCATCTCCACCACACGGAGGGCTTGCTAGTGCTTGATTGATGGTGGCCAGTTTTCTGAGCCATATACGGCCACAGGAAGAACCATGGACTTGTACATTTTTCCTTTCAGGTGTTTAGGCCTAGGTAATTTCTTATCATAAAGCACTCAATTGACATGGCATCATTTCCATCAAGCACCATTAAACCCGTACTCGACGTCTAGAAAAATCTCTCCATCCGAAATATTAAACGAACCGAGATATTTAAATTGTGTAGTATTAGCGAGCTGATGAACATCTATACTCATAGTGCCATTACTTTCTGAGCCGTACGATACATATTCAGGTTTTCAAAACGTTTCTTGCGCCTTATGCTGAGAGATATAAAAAGAACTACGAACGTATAAAAGACTTCGCTTTGGGCTTCTCGGAGAGAAGCAGTGGTATTATGTCGTCTTCGGATCGGCCACGGCATAGTAATGCACTCTGCCTACTGCGGGGTGGACGCCCCCTCGGTGTGAACTTGCGGCGGTCATCTAACCGTGGTACACATGCTTACGGAGTACGTGGACCTGGGCGGTATGCACCGTAGTCTAAAACTCCTGAGTGCCATTTCCCTTATCCTATGAGATGACGTGCAATCAACAGACCTCGTCATCCGTTTCGTGAGTGATAGTGGCCTTTTATCTCGTGTGTATTTTTGTTAACTACGCCGTTATCCCACTGACCCTATTTTATTTCGTGTTTGCGTATTTGAATGTGTTATTTTAACTTATAACTTGAATGATATACTTATATCTCTGTACTTCAATGCAATGCCTCATTTTCTATAATTTTATCAGAAAATAAGACATTGCTAATTAGATCCAGTGATTATTTTAATTTCACAATCATTCTTCATCATCCTTTGTTTTAAATTCTATTCGGTGGATATATTTTGAACTTTTAATTATACTGCCTTCTCGTTCCATCTCCTACTATTAGGGTCGATGACCTAGATGTTAGGCACCTTAAAACAACAAACATCATCATCATTATCGTCATCATCGTTTCTTACGCCATTGTCACATTGGTGGTATTTCCATCTGAGAGTTCGATCATATCATGTCTGACCTTCCAAAAGGCCTTCACGAAATCGTGGAATGCCAGGTATGGTGGCTGGTTCCTATTTCTGTGTTCTTCAGTAAGCGGAGGAGTGGCTTCAATTCAATCATTTGTGCTGACACCCTTAACGAATCAACACTGATTTTGGAATAATTGCACAATGATGCTTAAATGACAGTCGAGGATAAGCTCAATGATTTTAATCGCGTGGCAGAGCAGGCGGATTGGGCGATAGTTATAGAATTCGGCGGCATTTTCTTTATCGTTCCAGATGGGGAAGATAGTAGTGGTCCGCCAGTCTGTAGGTAAGCAGCCCTCAACAATGACAGCCTACTATTGAAGAGTCCCGTAAAGATTAGGGCACCGGGCGAGTTGGCCGTGCGGTTACGGCCGCGCAGCTGTGAGCTTGGATCCGGGAGATAGTGGGTTCGAACCCCACTGTCGGCAGCCCTGAAAATGGTTTTCCGTGGTTTCCCAATTTTACACGAGGCAAATGCTGGGGCTGTACCTTAATTAAGGCTACGGCAGCTTCCTTCTCATTCCTAGGCCTTTCCTATCCCATCGTCGCCATAAGACCTATCTGTGTCGGTGCGACATAAAGCAACTTCCTCATCTGGCTCACAGCTTCTAACACATCCTCAATAGTAAGTGATAGAACAGTCCAAGCAATTGCGTCACTCTTCATCTGTGCACCTTTCTTATTTTTGTTTAAATATTATAATTTGTCTTACGTCGCACCGATACAGGTGGGTCTGGTGGCGACGATGGGATAGGCAAAGGCTGGGAGTGAGAAGCGGCCGTGACTTTAATTAAGGTACAGGCAGCATTTGCCTGGTGTGATTGGAAATCACGGAACACCATCTTAAGGGCTGCCGACGGTGGGATTAGAACCCACTATCTCCCGAATGCAAGCTCACAGCTGCGCCACCCTGAACGCACGGACAACTTGCTCGATATCTATGTATCTAATCGAGTCATAATATATGCATATAGCATAAAATAGCCTATGGTGTCCATTTAAAAATATTATTTTCAGAGCGAGGACAATCAATAACTGAACTGTTAATGGTCATAAAATACAGCTGACTACACCTTTAACCCCATGTGTCGCGGGAGTGTAAATGAAATACAATACCTTCAACGACAAGAAAAATAACCTGACGTGTTAACGCAGGTTTTCAAACTGAGCTTTTAAATGATCCTCTGAATTCAACATCCTTGAAAACATTCGAGCATATATTTATGTACTGTAACTGAATTTCAGAAACGAGGGCTATCGCATGCTCATATATTTTTCCTTTATTGGACACCGGGTGAAAAATTCGCCCCACCATTATTATGTAAGTACCGAAATACTTTATAATAATATGAACCCAAAAATTTTCGATATCGTAACAAAATTTAAGGTTCATAGAGTTTAGGGTATAATTAATCAGATTTAGTTCTGAATGAATTAATGTACCTGTAGTAAGAAGTGGATCAGAGAAGTAACTGAAGGAATTGTTACTAGATGTTCTAGGCGCAGAAGACGATATGTAACTCCTGTTCAAGTCAGTTAGTTTGACACTGATTATAGATTGGTAGTTACATAGAATCCTTGATTATTATAGAAATTCATGGATCATACCTACTGTATATAGAATATTGTGCCTCTATTAAAACTGTCAAATATATCTAAAAATACCCTGCCGCTCATTAACTTCGATACACGATGGCCGTTATCTGGTATTTCAGACATGACTCCAAAACAAAATATATTTCTCCAAAAATATAATGGTATAAACTTAAACAAAATATAATACCAACAAAATAATTATATTTTACTTTCATCAAAATATCCTACTTTGGATTCATTGACTGCCTCACAAACTTGAGGTATGCGGTCAATCAGTTTTTGAAGGTATATTGAGTCTACATTATTTCACACATCCTCAACAACGTTCCATAGATGTTCCCAGTGGGATATAAATAAACTTTCCTGATATGGCTGTCCACTTCATCCCAGACAATTTCAGTGGGATAACAATCCAGCCGCTTCGGGACGCCCAGACCATATCTTTCAGTACTGTATGTTTTTCCTGTGATGCAATGTATTTCTTACAGGACGCTGGCCGATGTTTTGGGTCATTACGCTGTTGTAATGTGAAGCCATTCCCTATTGAAGCGCAATTCACATGGCATTGCACGATACCGAAGTATGCGGTAGTAGTGCTTCTGATCCATACATCCTTCCATTTTTACAATGTCTCCAACTCTATCCCCAGCAAAACAATCTCAAACCATAATATAATCCCCACCATGTTTAACTGTAGGTAGAACACACTGCTGGGACACCCTTTCTCCTTCGCATAGGCGAACAAGTATCCTCCTTCTGGTTCCAAAAATTTCGAACTTCGATTCATCTGTGAACAATACTTCCTTCCACTCACCATGTGTCCAATTACGATTATTTTCTAGCCCGTTCGAGTCTCTTCTTTTAGTTATGGGCTTCAGAAGTGGTTTCCTTGCTGCCGAACATCCTTTTAATCCGATTAAAATCAGTATCCTTTTTAGTGTTGCTAGTTAATTTCTAAAACTTCTGCGCAATTTTGTGGCTCTGTTTCGAACCCATTTCTCCTACTAGTAATTATGATGAATTTATCATCACTTTTAGTTGTTTTACGAGGTCGTCCAGGTCTGTCCTTACTGTTACTTGTTGTCGTCTGGTATTGAGGGGGTGTATTTCACTCCCCTTATAGACACGATAAATTGTTTCGCAATTTGGCAAATTTATAAAGCTGCTCATCTGAGTGCTATAGTGGTGGTGATTATTGTTTTAAGAGGAAGTACAACTGGGTAACAATCCTGTATTAACAGTAATCACTGAAGTGGGATTGACACTTCGAAAAGTGAAGGTATCGACCAAAGAAAGACAAAGTCCACGAAGGGCGTGGAAAAGGTAAACTCCCTAGGCCTCCCTAGGCCTCGGAATCCTAATACCGCCGGGGTCGGAAAAGAACAATAGTTGACCAAGGGAGTTAGGATAAGATAGATGAAAGTGAGGAGCCTGGCACAAGTAAGTGGAAGCAATTCCAGGACTCAGATAAGTGTCCCGTGGTCGCTAACCCACGTTCCCCAAGTTGAGAGCATCTGAGGCCCAATTTAGTCCTGTTACGACAGGTAGGGGATACCATCAGTGTGATTATGCCACCCCCATCCACAGGGGGAGTCGGAAGATTGAAAATGCAGCACGTTATTCTACGGATATCTCCATTCTTAGAGTCATAATAGCGGCATGCATACTGTCAACTGTCACTAAGAACCTTAAATGCAGGAACCAAATAGTTTGAAATGTTTGAAATACACTGCGGACATCACAACGTTACAGGGGACAATAAAGGTGCATCAAATTGTCCTTCAGTCGTCAACTAGGCAACAAACATACCATACTATCTATTGTTTATATACCCAACATTATTAAGGGGTTATATTGCATCTAGTTGAAGAAAAAACACATTAACCGGACTTGTTGACAAGTGTTGTACTCTTCCTTTGCTTGCTCAAGCGTAACCATGGTATTATACCGTATCTACAGGGAATACGATGTAAATTATCAGGTGTAATGAAATTAATGAGCGGTAGGTTATTTCTACACGGGGATAATGGAAAATAAAAATGAAATATCGATCATGATGAAATTTTAACTTCCTCTATAGTAGATGGAACAAGAAACGGATAGGAGTAAGAAGGAATTGACAGTGGCCTTAAGTAAGGCACAGCCCCTGCATTTGACAGGTGTGAAAATGGGAAACCATAAAAAACCATCTTCACTATCTTCCGAATGCAAGCTGTCAGCTACGTGATCCAAACAGCGTAGCCACTCGCTTGGCCTACACACGAAAATATACTTACTTCCCTTATAACTCCACTTTCTATGGCGTAAATATTCCACGACGGTCATGTTAGTTCTACTATAATTATTTAGCTCCGCTTGATGTTAAATTAATCTCTGGCACTCACGTGTTGGGTATATTCTAGCAGCGCGATCAACTGCTGAGCTCGTAGGTTGCACCTCATTTAGTTAGAGAACAGTGCGAAACGATGGCACCATCGAAGATTTTAGCATGCCAGTATCAAAGTTATCATGCCGAAAGTATTGTAGTGTGAATAAATATTTAAACGAACTGTTTGGAGTAGTTTCCTAATATGTGCGAGAAATATCCGAGCATTTTTTTTGGACCTCTATGTTTTAATTATTCAGTGTTTAGAATCGCTGGCATAAAATATCTTATCTCATTCAACTATCAATCAATCAATACTGATCTGCATTTAGGGCAGTCACCCAGGTGGCAGATTTCCTATCTGTTGTTTTTCTGATATTTTCTTAAATGATTTCAAAGAAAATGGAAATTTATTGAACATCTTCCTTGGTAAGTTACTCCAATCCCTAACTCCCGTTCCTATAAACGAATATTTGTCCCAATTTGTCCTCTTCAATTCCAACTTTATCTACCTATTGTGATCTTTCCTACTTTTAACGACACCACTCAAACTTATTCGTCTACTAATGTCATTCCACGCCATCTCTCCGCTGACAACTTAGAACATACCACTTAGACGAGCAGCTCGTCTTCTTTCTCCCAAGTCTTCCCTGCTCAAACTTTCGAACATTTTTGTAACGCTACTCTTTTATGAGAAACCACCCAGAAGAAATCGAGCTGCTTTTCTTTGGATTTTTTCCAATTATTGAATCAAGTGAACCGTGTAAGGGTCCCATACACTGGAACCTTACTCTAGTTCGTGTCTCACCAGAGAATTATATGCCCTCTCCTTTACATCCTTACTACAACCCCTAAACACCCTCATAACCATGTGCAGAGATCTGTACCCTTTATTTACAATCATATTTATGTGATTACCCCAATGAAGAACTTTTCTTATATTAACACCCAGGTACTAAAATGAACTTTCACCCCATCGACGCAGTAATCAAAACTGGAAAGACTTTTCCTATTTGTAAAACTCACAACCTGACTTTTAACCCCGTTTATCATCATACCATTGTCTATTGTCCATCTCACAACATTAAAGAGTTCATTTTGCAGTTGCTCACAATCTTGTAACTTATTTATTACTCTATCCAGAATACAGTAACATCATCTGCAAGAAGCCTTATCTCTGATTCCACATCTTTATTCATACTATTTTTATAATATATATATATATAAAACACAAAGGTCCAATAATAATGCCTTGACGAATTCCCTTCTCAATTATTACAGGGTCAAATAAAGAAATAAACAGTTTGGATTACTGAAATAGGACGAGGGAGGATAATTCTAACTCACATATTGGGAGGTGACTTTTCTGCCATTATCTGCCGCCATTTATTTCAGGTCCCATCTGAGAACACTATGTGGGAGGTGCTTCTCTGGCTCTAATGGAGATCGATGTATCTCTAGGTAGCTCTGAAGTTAAAAGATAGATTGCTGTACAAATTGGCATTCTGTATATCACGTTGTGTATCCTATGTCTTCTTAAAGGTGGCAGAACAACACTGGGAACTGATGCTTTCACGGGAAACTAGTAATTTCCACATTATCAATATTAAATAGGTTCATCACACCGTGCAAATGGAAAGTGTTTTCTTTACACGAATATAAGAACTTCAAGTGAGGTGTAATTTTTCAATAATAATCGAAGATCACTGTCTTAAAATGCTAAGCCATGAGAATCGTAATACCTCCTTAGTTCGCTAAGATTCGGCTCAGTAATTTCATTAAACACAAAGACAAAGACAGGCCACGGCACGTGATGGGGTAGAGTGGTTAGCTCCACGCCAGGCCACCTTTGCCCCTAGGAATTAACCTGGTACTCACTTTTGGTGTAGACTGAGTGAACCTCAGGGCCATATGCACCTCCGGAAGTGGAAATCTCGTTTCTTAAATTTTACGACTTCCTGACGGAGATTCGAACCCACGTCCTTCTGGGTGAACCGAGCACGCATTTACCACCTCGGCCAGGCAGCCCCTAATTTCATTAAAACGTGTGTATTTTGATCTATTCCCGTCATCGTCATCATATGCATTCACTCACTAGCAAGTCTTCTGCGTGCATCAGTACTACCGTTCATGTGTTCTAATCCCCTTTCGGTGGGGGCGTTAGAATAACATCCACGATATCCCCTAAAGGGGACCCCACGAGTGCGTGGGTTGGAGAACACGGAGCCTTTAGCTGAGTCCTGGCATTGCTTCCACTTACTTGTGACAACCACCTCACTTTCATCTATCGTATCTGAAGTCGCTTGGTCAACTCTTGTTCTTTCCCGACCCCGACAGTGTTGTAGGTACGCGAGGCCTAGCTACTCTTTCATTTTCAAGCCCTTCGTGGCTTTCGTATTCTTTTGGCCGATACCTTCATCGTTCGAAGAGTCGGGCCCTTTCCATTTTCTTTACTCCGGTTCATGTGGACGGTTGCCCAGCTATAATAATAATAATAATAATAATTGTACCGGGCGGTACACCTCCACGCCGCTAATTTAAAATTTGCGCCAGTTGAAACTCCTCTGCTGGAGGAAGTCTGAACTTTATATACGCTATTAATTCGCTACCTTCTCAAAAGATGTCACCACGTGGAAAATTTTGAGTTTTTGAACTGTGTCATTTTTGATGTGTTTTTGTTTTGCTTGAAGTAAGAAGTGTGAACTTTCTCTTCTAGGGGACACTACTGAAGATCAACAATAGTGCACCCTAGTGCGGAGTCAAAGAACTATTTTGTTGGAGAAATTTTTATTTCAAATGTTTGTCTTTGCTAAATTTTTTTCAGTTATTGTTTAAGTTGGCTGTATACCCCTCTCTTTCCCCTTGTTTTGCATTTAACCAATCCCGAATTTCTGTTATTATTTTCTGACCAATCGTAGGTATCTTCCCCCAACTTGAATATGTTGCTGTATCCTACCCAATAAAAAGTTTGTGGGAGGGTGTTTTCATTCCCCTAACCCCTAGAACCTTCCGCGAGAGGATATAAACTGCTGATTTTAGGGTCTCCGGGCCACTTCTGTTCCATCTTTCAGTGTATTAAGTACATAGCAGGAGGCGGGAAGCGCCTCTTTCCTCGGCAGCGGTCAACAACAAGGTAATGGCCGATTAATAACTTCTTTCTTTGCTTGCTCAGCAGTTTAACTCTCGGGGCGGGTTCTAAGCGTTCCACCATGTAACCTTTTCCTAAATGTAACTACTCTTTTCATATATTCTCTTTTAAAGCTACATACTGGGATAGAGAGTGCTAACCCTCTCGAGCTCCCACCCATATTGTTTTGAGGTGAACTTATTTTTCTTAACCTATTCTTCGTTAACGTAAAACAAATTGTTCTCTTCTTAAGTCACCTCTTTAGTATGGGATTAGCCCTTGTATTAACGGCCTAGTGCCAAGTAGGTCTTAATCAAAGTGTATTAGGAGTGCAAGTTCGCCTCCTCTCAAATTGTTATGTTAGAGGTCATTTAATTAACCTCCTTTGCATTTAATAGACCTCAGTAGATTGGGTATTTTACCCCTGTGTTTATGTCCGTTGAGGACAACTTGAAGGTGGAGTTTGGTGTGGCCTGGGAGAGGCTTAAATTTGAGAGCGAGTGGCTCTTTTGAAAATTGAGTGTTGTATGCCTCGTGGAGGCTTTTCAGTGTAATTTGGAGCTAGGGCTCCTAGGCATGAATGGGGTTTTCTGCCCCTCTGTTGAAACTTGTGTTTGGAGGTAAAACTGCGCTGATTGCCCAAGCATTGTGTTTTTAGGGCTCGAAGCCCAAATCCTGTAAATATTGTAACTACCCTTTGACTTGCTACTTTGTACCTGCCATGCTTGTTATTTCTTTGTTTTTGAAAAGAAAATATAACCTGGTTAAATTTTAATTAATTTTACTTTAGTAGCTTGAGACCCGTTCACCACCCCGCACTTTCTTTCACGCATAACTACCACAAAAACACGGTAACAAGTGGTAGCAGAGCGTGGTTGAATGGGTCTCAATTTAGCCCCTTTTGACGGCTAAACATTGTTTTGTTCCGAACTCTAACTATTTTCCCAGTTGCTGGAATCTTTTGAGTTTTTCAAAATTGTTCTGTCACCATGCCCGGCCCTCGCGATGTTCTCCACCTTAACTATTTGCGCAAGGAGGAGTTGATCTATGAATTGACTATTAGAAATGTACAATCTGGAGGCACGGTTGCAGTAGACACAAACAAGCTTAGAGAGTCCCTAGATTTGCCCATTTCCATCCCCAATTTGGGAGAGAAAGAAATTGACGACTCTCTTTCCACGATCACGGAGAATATTACTGGGCTAGCTTCTGTAGTTAGTTTTTTTGATGAAAATGATCCTTCTCCTAATCAAATTAAGCGTGTGCAAGCTAGGCTGTTTCATTTTTCCAATAGAGTTAACGATCTGTTGTCTCTAAAGTTGAATGACGTTCAGAAGAAGGAAGCTAGTACGCTGCTTGAAAATATGTCTGAATTATCTAGCAAGGTCACTCAATTGTTAACAGGGGAGGTTCCTCCCAAAAGCGATCTACCCACCACAGTGAATGTAGGTAGCGAGGAAGAGCCTCATAAGGGAGAAGTTAATAGGATAACCGTTGCTGCTCAAACTATCTCTGCCCCATTGGACAACGAATCTGAACGCCGTGCATCGTTGAGTAATATCCGTTCGGAATTAACTTCCTTGCCATTGAAACCTTTACCTACTATGTCACCCGGGTTTAGCAGCTTGCCTCACCCATTGGCAATGTTGCTCAGAGGTATCTCTAAGTTTTCGGTTAATACCACCAGTGAAGTAATTTCATTTTTAAGATTTCTAGTTGAATTTCAGGATCATGCCCTTGTGTTTTCTCTTTCTCCATGTCAAATTTTGCAAATTATCTATCCTTATGCAATTGGTATTCTTTCTGACAAAATAGTAAGAGCCATAGCCGAACAGTCATCTATTGAAGATTTTCATACACACTTGCTTGCAAATTTTTTTCCCGCCCGCGCGAGGTCTTCTCTGATTCAGAAGTACTATTATCGTGTACAGCGATTGGATGAGAACTTGGCTGATTTCATACAAGACATTAAGTTTTATACTAGAGTGTTTGCTCTTCACTTCCCTGAGGATCAAATTGTACAAGCTATTGTGGAAGGTATTTCACCATCTTATAGGTCATACTTGTGTTTCGCGGCGTGCCCGCAAACTTTCTCTGAACTTGAAGCATTGGCCGTCTCAGCGGAAGGAGTTAGGTACGCCGATTCTTTGCGTGTGGCAAAAGAACCCCCTCCTTCGTTTAGTAATACTCGGCCTCCACCTCGCCGACCAGTCACACCCCGTAAATGTTATGCTTGCGGGTCGCCTGACCATCTTCGCAATAAATGTCCATTGGTCAAAACTAGTAGAGCAAATAATGGAGCTGGTTCAGCACAAGGCTGTTTTAAATGTGGGGCTTTCTCACATATCGCCAAGAATTGCCCAAACTCGAATAGCACCCCCTCCTGCTCAACTTCTGGTGCAAATTCTACCTATGCCAATAATAAAAAGTGACTAGTGGCTTCGGCTGAGTCGACTAATCCATCTTCCCGAGACTCAGCCCCTGGTAAACAGGTTGTAAATTCAGGGAACGAGCAATTTTCAAATTTATCTTTTGAAGGTCCCAAAGAGTGTCTTAGGATTGCGGCGGATTCCCCCGCACCTGTTCCTTTTCTTAAGATTGAGTTAAATAACGAGCCTATTACAGCTCTCTTAGATTCAGGCAGTGTTTGTTCGATTATTTCGGCTGAATGGTATTCTAAATTGAAATCTGTTTGTAAACTACCTGACTATGTCTCATCTCCTGTTCAATATGTTTCGGCTAATTCATCCCCATTAGAAATTCTAGGTTCCTTATTGGTCAAAATTCGTATTTTTAAATTCACTTGGAAAGTTAAATTGTTTGTGGCCAAGCTCTTGTCTTGCCCCATTATATTGGGAGCGGACTTTATTTTTCACACTGGTCTTGTGCTCGATCTTCAGAGTAGGTCTTGCACTTTCAAATTTGCCTCTAATTGTAGCATCCCTTTATTAAAGTGTAATTCTGCATCATGTTCTTCTATTTCGCCTACCCAGGATGAGATGTTGTTAGACCTTAGACATCTACCTGAGGAGCAGGCTGATAGTATTCGTAAGCTGTGTCAGGCGTTTCCAGAGGTGTTTTCTGATACTCTTGGTGTTACTGACCTGATAGAATACAAAATTGAGGTCACGGATTCGATTCCTGTCCGTTTTCCACCGTATAGGCTATCTTCTGGGTGAACCGAGCACGCATTTACCACCTCGGCCAGGCAGCCCCTAATTTCATTAAAACGTGTGTATTTTGATCTATTCCCGTCATCGTCATCATATGCATTCACTCACTAGCAAGTCTTCTGCGTGCATCAGTACTACCGTTCATGTGTTCTAATCCCCTTTCGGTGGGGGCGTTAGAATAACATCCACGATATCCCCTAAAGGGGACCCCACGAGTGCGTGGGTTGGAGAACACGGAGCCTTTAGCTGAGTCCTGGCATTGCTTCCACTTACTTGTGACAACCACCTCACTTTCATCTATCGTATCTGAAGTCGCTTGGTCAACTCTTGTTCTTTCCCGACCCCGACAGTGTTGTAGGTACGCGAGGCCTAGCTACTCTTTCATTTTCAAGCCCTTCGTGGCTTTCGTATTCTTTTGGCCGATACCTTCATCGTTCGAAGAGTCGGGCCCTTTCCATTTTCTTTACTCCGGTTCATGTGGACGGTTGCCCAGCTATAATAATAATAATAATAATAATAATAATAATAATAATAATAATAATAATAATAATAATAATAATAATAATAATAATAATAATCACCACCACTGTCACCATCATTGGTGACCGAGTTCGTTCTGCTGTTTGGGTTGAAATAAATGACAACGAAGAAGTGTTCATATTCTTAACTGACTATGTTCAGTATGTTGAAATTTTATAATGGCACTTGTGATTTTTCGCGAGATAGAAATCATTTACACTTATGACAGACTTTTGCATATGGTGCATGTCATAACTAAAAGATGACATTTTCTTGAGTTGTTCAAGCAACCTTCCATGGGTGCGATATACAGGACGTTAGGAGTAGGTGTGCAGATATTCCTTGTAGCAATGGAGAACGATGTGACAAACCACTAAATATCAAACTGTTAGTAATTCTTGTAAGTTACTTTCGTGAGCAAAAGGATAACATTCCTTTTTTTTTTATTTACAATTGGCTTTACGCCTTTTGGTGACGATGGGATAGTAAAAGGCCAGGAGTGGAAAGGAAGCAAGCAGCAGTGGCCTTAATTAAGGTACAGTTCCTGCATTTGCCTGGTGTGAAAATGTGACACCACGGAAAACCATCTTCAAGACTGCCGACAGTGGGGTTCGAACCCACTATCTCCCTAACGCAAGCTCACAGCTACGCGCCCCTAACTGCACGGTCAACTCAAACACAAACATAAACAGCTGCATTTATTTAACATTGGTCAACATTAGATGGTTTCATCTAATCCATTATAGTCAAACTTTACCCAAGGCATGTTCAAATAAATTTCATCACAGTAGCTAAGACTGGTACGCCTTTACGTTCCACGTAGTTATTTTTTACGCAACTCAAGTGACACAATAACCTGGATTCACAAAACCTAGGTAACGTGGGTGGAGCTATTTTAAAAAACTAGTTATATAAATCAATCAAGCCTATTCTTAATATCACCGGGCGAGTTGGCCGTGCGCGTAGAGGCGCGCGGCTGTGAGCTTGCATCCGGGAGATAGTAGGTTCGAATCCCACTATCGGCAGCCCTGAAGATGGTTTTCCGTGGTTTCCCATTTTCACACCAGGCAAATGCTGGGGCTGTTCCTTAATTAAGGCCACAGCCGCTTCCTTCCAACTCCTACGCCTTTCCTATCCCATCGTCGCCATAGGACCTATCTGTGTCGGTGAGACGTAAAGCCCCTAGCAAAAAAAATGTTCTTAATATCATTTCCAATTAGCCATTTTAAAATTGAAGTTACTTTCCTTATTCCTGGGCAAACAATAATAATAATAATAATAATAATAATAATAATAATAATAACTTGATGTCGTGTGCCTCTTCCGATTTTATTTCTGATGAGCTACCTGTGTGTGAATAAGAATGGGACCCTAATGCTTAAGACGGCACCCTCATCGAGCACCCGAACTATAGGAATTAACCAATGAAGGACAAAATTCGCTATCCGACCGAGAATCGAACTCAGGACACCTTCGACTAATGGTCAGCACGCTAAACATTTGGCCGTGGAACCGGACACAAGCGTAGATGATAACGATAATAATGATAGTTGACTGGATGATCAAACTTACTTCATTGTCCGTACACTCTAATGCTTATGCAAATAAACTTCGATGACACTTCCCTCCACTGTGTCAGGAATGTTCAATACTGATGAATGGGAAATCGTTTTCCAATAACAGAACATGTTAAATGAGAAATGCAGTACTGAAAAAACAATAATTGCTTTTAACAGTCGGAGCAAATACTTCATTGGAAGAGAGGCTCGCGACTGGGGGATAAAGAGAACTCAATATGAAGTCAGATTCATTTCCAGCTTTCATTGCAGTATCATAGTGAACCACATCCTTGGGCAGGATTTTAATCCCTAACCCTGACTCCGGCCATTATTTATCCCTGATGTCGGAAAATGGCCAGCAACTAATCCGAGCGAATGTTATAAGAGGCCATTCTGTGAATATATGTGTTTTTAATTCCAAAGATTTACAATTTATTCTTCCTGGAAAAGTATCGCACATACATCCTCTATTACGTATAGCTGGGTTTCAATTTATTAACAGTTTCCCGAAATAATTATAGTAAATTATACCTAATAATAATAATAATAATAATAATAATAATAATAATAATAATAATAATAATAATAATAATAATAATAATCGAAAGAGTTGGCCCTGCGGTTAGGGACGCGCAGCTTTGAGCTTGCATTCGAGGATAGTGGGTTCGAATACCAACGTCAGGAGCCGTGAATATGGTTTTCCCGTGGTTTCCCTTTTTCACACAAGGCAATAGCTGGGGCTGTACTTTAATTAAGGCCACGGCCGCTACCTTTCCAATCCTAGCCCTTTTCCATTTTTCCGTCACCGAAAACCTTAGATGTGATAGTGCGACGTTAACCAAGTTCCAATAATAATAATAATAATAATAATAATAATAATAATAATAATAATAATAATAATAATAATAATAATAATAATATACCGGGCGAGCTGGCCGTGCGCGTAGAGACGTGCGGCTGTGAGCTTGCATCCGGGAGATATCAGGTTCTAATCCCACTATCGGCAGCCCTGAAAATGGTTTTCCGTGGTTTCCCATTTTCACACCAGGCAAATGCTGGAGCTGTACCTTAATTAAGGCCACGGCCGCTTCCTTCCAACTCCTAGGCCTTTCCTATCCCATCGTCGCCAAAAGACCTATCCGTGTCGGTGCGACGTAAAGCCCCTAGCAATAATAATAATAATAATAATAATAATAATTGTACCGGAGGTACACCCGTCCCGTGCATTTAAAAACAGCGTCTTGTAGAAGGTCCTCTAGATCAGGATGGCTGAAACTCATTTCAGAGATAGTGTGAACATTTCTCAACAGACGTCGCTACTATAAACTTTTGTTGTGCCCTCTGGTATAAAGATGAACTATGAAAATTGAAGAGTAATTTTGTATGTAAAGGATTCCTAAACAGGAATGTTTACTGTTTGGTTTTGTTGTTCAAAAGTTATCAACACTTCTGTCTCTTCCCGCCAACTTAAGATGTTGGCCGGTTGACAAATTTTGTATGTCTATTTAAGCAACCAATCGCCGTTATTGATATTTATTTGATTGTCCAATGAGAATTTGGGGTGTGTCAGGGCTGAGCCTAGAGTTTTCTGGAATCTTCCCCTCTGCTATAAAAGCTGGCACTTTTCCGACCAGGTTGTCTTAGTGATCGCTCCAGTCTAGAGTGTGTTGGTAACGGAGGCGGGGGCCGCCTCATACATCTTCGGGACGTCTATCAGCTCAAGGAAAAGGCAGATCCAGTTTAACATCTGATAGTCTTTCAAAGCTATCTCGAGGGGAAGGTTTAAAATTTTTAGTAATGTAACTTTATTTTCTAAAGTGTAAATTTCAAAATTTAAATGTAAATTTCAAACCAGCTGAAAGAACTTAACTGAAATCAGGGAATAGAGAGTGATGTACCTTCTCGTACTCCCTCTCAAATTAATTTCGAGCTGATTTTTTTTGTAACCTTTTCTATCTTGTAATTTGTGTAACCTAAATATTTTTTCTCCTTCTAGTCAACTCAATAGTATAGGCTTAGCCTCTGTAACGTCGGGAAATAAGCCCAAATAGGGTTTTATGCATTTAATGTAAATGTGTAGGAGTGCAAGGGTTCGCCTCCTTATCATTTTGGATTTTCCGCCAGTAATTTAACCCTTTTTTTTACCAAGGGCCACGTAGAGTGGGTACTTGTTACCCCTGTTTGACTTCATTTATTTCATGTTGTTTAATTTTGTTAAATATAGGTTGTGCCTTTGATAGGCCTGGAAAGTGTGAATTTTCGAAAATAGATTCTTAAGTGAAAATTCATAGAGAAAGGATGCTCTTCCTATTCATGTACAGCTATTGATGTAGAGCCTTCGTAAGGCTTATTATTTTTTTTTTATTTTTTTGCTAGTTGCTTTACGTCGCACCGACATAGATAGGTCTTATGGCGACGATGGGACAGGGAAGGGCTAGGAGTGGGAAGGATGCGGCCGTGGCCTTAATTAAGGTACAGCCCCCAGCATTTGCCTGGTGGGGAAATGGGAAACCACGGAAAAACATTTTCAGGGCTGCCGACAGTGGGGTTCGAACCTACTATCTCCCGAATCGCAAGGCTTAAATGGTATAATGTATGAAGAGTAGTATCCTAGTTAATTCTGGGGTGCAAAGATGCCCGAGATCTGTCTCCTAGGCTAGTGATTTAATGGAGCAGTAGTGCTCAGGTAAAATTTGTAATTTGGGAGCTGCAAGCTCAGGTTGGTAACTGGTGATTATTCCGATTTTTCCAACATTGTACCCAAGCTAACTAGCTAGTTCTGTACCTGAACTTTTGCTTTATTAGCAAATTGTAAAATTTAAAATTTGAAAAGGAAAAAAAGAGGGAAAAACATAGCTCCAATTTTAAAGTTTCAAATTAATCTTCTGACTGTTATATCCACCCATTTATGCCCGCACCTTCTTTCACCTCTGTCCACAACGGAATCTCCGTAATAATAATAATAATAATAATAATAATAATAATAATAATAATAATAATAATAATAATAATAATAATAATAATAATAATAATAATAATAATAATAATGAACACTCCATACAACCAATCGGGGAAGAAATATACGTTATTATCAAGAATCTAAGGAAATAAAAGGCCTCAAATGAAGACGTCGTAGTGGAAACATGCAGATGAACAAACTCTACACAGGATCCATCAGATCATACAGAGATTTTTACCATAGGGATGGACTTCAGCTATGATCCATCCTCTACACGAAGGAGGTAATACGACTAACCTCGACAATTACAGAGGCATCTCTTTAATATCTGTCACATACACAATCCTCTCTATAGTCCTGAAAACTCGAGCTACTAACCAAATGGTCTTCCAGCTGGGTGAATATCAGACTGGTTCTCGCAATGGTAGATCCTTGTATACCACACTACCATCAGGAACTGAACTACAGATTGGATACAGAAAAGACAACCTCAACGTATCCTGCATAAACTTTGCTAATGGCCGTGTTTTTTTTCTTTTGCTTCACGTCGCAACGACACAGAAGGTCTTAAGGCGACGATAGGATAGGAAATGCCTAGGAATGGGAATGAAGCGGCCGTGGCCTTACTTACGGTACAGCCCAGCGTTCGCCTGGTGTGAAAATGGGAAACCACGGAAAACCATCTTCAGTGGGATTCGAACCCACTATCTCCCGGATGCAAGCTCCTTAAAACGTACAGAAGGCTACTCGCTAATTAAAGAGCCTGTACAGTTTTGCAGCTGGCGAAGAAGAAATAGAAGACCCATGTAAAGATTCAAGACGACGCCGTGGTCCTATTTAGGACCAAACGAAAACAAAATTAACAATAATAATATGAAGAATAAGTTTTTCACAGAGTATTTGGTGGTACAGATTACTCCATCCAGTTTCTCGAGGTAGGGTTGTAAACCGCACGGCTAATTCCAACATCTACCTTCCCCCACTTACCGTCGGGAAATATAATGTTCCGCCATCGGGACTGTTCACTGAGTTTATTCTTGCCTCAGTTTATATGCGGGTGTTTATTTGGCTAAGCCTAATTCACGCCTGTTCTGTATATCTACAGGAGCGTCCCCTGTTATCCATTGGAACGAGCCGTGTAAGGGTTAAGGTTTCCCAACCCAGTGTCCCACGTTGTGTTACGTCAAGCCCTTACTCAGTTTAGAGCCTAATCCTAACGCAAACTGACTCAAGCAGAACCAAGGATTGACGGACAAAAGAAGACAGGTTGCCAGAGAGAGGAAGGAAGGAAGGAAGGAAGAAAGAAAGGAAGAAAGGAAGAAAGAAAGAAAGAAAGAAAGAAAGAAAGAAAGAAAGAAGAAAGAATAGAGAGTTTCTGGGCTGCAATGGAGGCTTCCACAAATATATATGTCTCCTATGGACCTACACGAATAATTAAAATGAAGCAAACAGAATTGTTTGTAGCATACGTAAGTGTTGATACTGAGATAACAGCCGCGGGATCTGAAGGATTTCAGGAGATTTCGAGCCACGAGACGTAAATTTTCATTTCAAAAATCGCACATATATTCGTTAGCAATAATAATAATGATAATTGTACCGGGCGGTACACCTCCACGCCGCTAATTCAAACTTTGCGCCAGTTGAAACTCCTCTACTGGAGGAAGTCTGAACTTTATCTACTGTGTTAATTCTCAACTTTCTCAGAAGATGTCCCTACTTGTAAATTTTGAAGTTTCTGAACTGGGTCGTTTTCGATGTATTTTTGTTTTGCCTGTAGTGAGAAGTGTGGACATTCTCTTCCAGATGGCACTACTGAAGGACTACAATTATGCACCCTAGTGCGAAGTGAAAGAACTGTGTTTTTGGAGAAATTTTGAATTCATAAGTTGTTCTTTGTTAAATTTCTTTCAGTTATTGTTTAAGTTGGCAATATTAACCCTTTCTTTCCGCCAGTTTTGAATTCGACCAATAAGGAATTTCTGTAATTAATTTTCCACCAATAATGTGTTTCTTCTTCATCTAGTGTAGGTGTTTTCGTTATTAGCCAATAAAGTGATTGTGGGCGGGTGTCCTCATTCCTGAAACGCCTCGAACGTTCCACGAGGGTATATAAACTGCTGATTTTCGGGTCTCCGCGCCACTTCAGTAACATCTATCAGTGTGTAAAGTATGTAGCAGGGGGCGGGAAGCGCCTCTTTCTTCGGGCAGCAGTTCAACCACCAGGTAATGGCCGTTTAATAATTTCTTTTCTTGCTAGCTCAGCAGTTTAACTCTCGGGGCAGGTCCGAAGCCTTTTTACCATGTAACTTTCCCCTAAAATGTAAAGACACTTGGTATCAATTCTATCTTTTTAAACTACATATTGGGATAGAGAGTGCTTAACCCTCTCGAGCTCCCACTCATATTGCGTTGAGGTGAACTTATTTTCACAACCGTTTCTTCCTTAACGTAATGTAAATTGTCTCCTTCTATAAGTCACCTCTTTAGTATGGGATTAGCCCTTGCATTAGAGGCCTAGCGCCAAGTAGGTTTTAAATAAAGTGTAGTAGGAGTGCAAGATCGCCTCCTCTCAAGTTGGTATTTTAGAGGCCATGTAATTGACCTGTTTCTTTACTAAATAGGCCTCAGTATGTTGGGTATTTTTACCCCTGTGTATATGTCCTTGGAGGACAGCTTGAAGGTGGAATTTGGTGTGGCCTTTGATAGGCTGGAACTTTGAGAGCGGGTTGCTCTTCCAAAAATTTGTTTCTGCGTGCCTCGAGGAGGCTTTACTGTGTAATTGGGAGCAAGAGCTCCTGGGCATGATTGGGGTCTTCTGCCCCTTTGTTGAATCTTGTATATAGTAAAGTTGGGCTCATTGCTCAAGAATTATGTGTCTGGCTCTCGGAGCCCAAATCCTGTAACACTGTAATTGCACATTTTCGCTTGGTTGCTTTGCTACTCTGTACCCGCCATTCTTGTTATTTCTTGATTTTGCAAAGAAAATATAACCTTGTTAAATTTTATCTTAACTTTAATTTCGTATTTTGAGACCTGTTCTCCCCCGCACCTTCTTTCACCTCTGCACATCCACAAAACTCGGTAACAATAATAATAAGAATAATAACAAGAATAATAATAATAATCTGGAGATATGAAGATTCAAAAGATCTCGGTCTTACATTTGAAAACATAGATCTAATTAGATCGGTAAGATCACAACAAATATGTTCTATTCCTGTTAATTTTACATGGCATATGTATTTTTCATTCCTCCAAAATAATCGTACTATTTGAATATTTTTGAAATACTTCTATCGCTTCAAATTAGTCATCTGAGCCCTGAATCTACCTACTGGATTTCATACAATATCATGCATGTCAAATGAGTTCTTTACAACGTTGATTGTTCGTCCTCGCGTTCTAGGCGTAGTAATTTTTCCCCTTACCACGAGGCACTGAATGCAATTCGCGGCAAGATCAGAGTCTGATGGATGATTAGAGGTTCACTCAGCTTACTCTAAGACAATCGATTAGCTATCTAGAATTCAAATAGCGGAACCGGCCTGAAAAGCCGATAATGATGGCCGAGAGTACACTTTTCAGCTGGCCTTGCACTCCTCGTAATCTGCAGGTTTTCAAGGCTGAGTGACCGTCGGTTTGTAAACTGAAGTATATCAGGGCTGAGCGTCATGGAATTTGATTTGGTTTGGTTTCCTACCACTTTATTTTCCTCTAGTTTACACAATTTTCCAAATGACACACTCACTGCGTCTGTACCAAAATTACCGAATAAGTTCTAATAAGTATGTTTCACTTGGTGAAAATATGATAGTTACGACAAATAATGGAGTAACATATCCATTATCCAAATATAAGTATCACAGGGTTCTGTTTATTCATGGTAGCGACTATCTGGGCCCGTAATAGAAGCTCGAGTAATTACTATCACGATTACTACGCAACCCTAACAGATCCCATTAATTCAGGTACAATTAATTAATTTAGCGGCTGCGTGGTTTGGATCACGTATCTATCAGCTTGCATTCGGGAGATATTTGGTTCTAATCCCACTGTCGGCAGCCCTGTATATGGTTTGCTGTGGTTTCCCATTTTTACACCAGGAAAATGCTAGGGATCAACTTCAATATTCCCACTCTTAGCCCTTTCCTAACCTATTCTCGCCGTAAGTCCTATTTTTGTGTTCGTGCGACGTAAAGCAAATTGAAATAAAATAATACAAGTTTTCCATAACAATTTCCTAATTAATGCCAGGAAAGAGTACAAGTGTTCAAGACTGGTATCAGAATTGATTGTGACGTGTTAAGTTTACACTTCTTAAAATTAACAACAGTCTATATCAGCACACATTAAAATATTCTGACTCAGAGCCGGTTTTCGGGCACTTAGTTCCAAAACTTAAAGCCAAAATTTGTGCTTATATAGAGCGTGATATTTACTTTTTTTAAATTATTGTGACTCAGTGTACCCCCTGCGGGTGGGGGACGTACATGTAGAATACACCTGCGGTATCCCCTGCCTGTCGTAAGAGGCGACTAAAAGGGGCGACCTAGGCACGGACATTGATTGTGGTTTGATGTCATGTGTTGCATCTCCTGTGGATGGGAGGGGTTGAATACATTCACAGGTAATCCCTGCCTGTCAGGCGACTAAAAGGATCATGTGGCCATGGTCCCCTCTTTTATTGTTTTTTTAGGGTTAGTTGTAGACTGAATCAAACTTGTTGATGTGCGTGCAGCTCGGAGATTGGCTTCTTACGCGTGCGATTACGCCCGAAAGCCCGCATTTGTGACCACCCTTGCAGTAGTATCCGCCTGACAACACAGGTTCATTTAAGAAAACCTCTAGATTGGATTTTTAACATTGCAAGAGTGATTAAGTGATCTGTATATCATGATGTAATTTGGTAACATTTAAAAAATGTAAAGATGCTTAACTTGTGAAACATCCTATACCGCATATGCGGTTATGGGTGTTGAAATAGGTGTCACAATAGGAAATCTCGAGAAGTTGCTAACTATCCAATGCCAGAAGCGCATATTGTTATTCATTTTTTTGTCTCTATATTTAATGGTCTGTATACGCTATGGGGTACATGCTATTGCGGGTGACCGGAGGAAGGGACTCTTATTAGTGCTCATTGGCTCCGTCATCCCGTATTAGGCATCGTCCAACATCGGACATCGGGCAGTACCGGCTATGATCAGGTGGGTATTGTCTTGGCTGCTTGGTTCGGCTACAGATACCCCTGATCGGAGTGGGTGGCATTCGGAGAGATGATTTCAGGCATGGCTCGAAATGACTTCGACCTGCACAAGGTGGTCCCCATCCGAACTTTCGATTACTGGAGAGGTTCAACTCCCTGGGAACATGCGCAGCGTGAAGGAATGGGATCCAGCTTCCCTAGGTTTCTGGTTGCTACCATAACGGAAGGGCGCGATTTTAAGCTAGTAAAATCGATCTTTTTCTTAGGCACATTGAGGGTGTCTACGGCGAACTTGAGGATCTTAAGAAATGCGCAACGGTAGTTTGCTTTTGAAGACTCGTACAGCACTGCAAGCCGATCATTTGCTTATGTGCGGCCACTTTGGCGAAATCCCCGTCAAAGTGGAGGAGCACAAATCCTTGAATCTGGTTCGCGGAGTCATCATTCACCGCGACCTTATTTTGAAAATCTACGAAGAGTTGATTGAAGACATGAAGAACCGTGGCGTGACACACGTCCGGCGCATTACGCGCAAAGTCAACGGTGAAAACGTTACCACCGGTGCCTTCATGGTCTCTTTCAAGTTGTCAGTGTTGCCAGACAAAGTCAAGGTAACAACTTATAGTTGCAATGTGTGGCCGTACATCACCCCTCCAATGCGATGCTATCAATGCCAGAGATTCTGACATATGGTGTCTCATTGTTCGAATCAGTCTGTGTGTGGTGCATATGGAAGAGTAGCTCACGGCGCGGAGGAGTGCGTAACTCCGTACAGGTGCAATAACTGCTCAGGTCTTAATTTTCCTCGAGATCGGAACTATCCGACATACCTGAGTGAGAAGAAGATCCAGGAGATGAAGACACTGGATGGTCTTTCCTACCAGGAAGCGCGCCGTGAGTTTAATTCCACGAATAAACCTGCCAGTACACTAGACTGCAGCATGATAGCTCAGAGTATCCCAGGTTCGTCATTCATGACATCGTTACACATGAAGATCGCTGCGCCCAAGGCGACTGTTACTCCTGAGAGCAAAGTTGCAAAGAGTAAAAGCTCGAAGGGGAGGCCACCCAACCTTCGAGGAACAAGAAGACTGTGCTGGCTGGCAGTAATAAGTCGGCACAGCAGGTGGGGAAGGCCATGTCTTCCCCACCTCTTAAAAGGTCGGCAATAGCTGTGCCCAAGACGGCGGAGGTGGCAACGTCGACCAGGGCTAGGAAATTATCTCCCAGCTCGTCTAAACACGAAAAGAAGGCGGAGAAGATGAGCGCCCTCACCGGGCGCTCCAGCACTTCTCCTGCAAAGGGGAAATCATGCCCTTCATCCGGAGGATATGAGTCTGCGTCAGCAGGTACGCCTGCTCCAAAACCTGCGCGCTCCCCTCGTAGGAGGACATCCCGCGCCCGGAAAGCGTCGAAGTTCTGGGCGTCAGTCCCGCTGTCTGTCAACGACGGAATGGACGTCGAGCTGTCATCTACATCTACGGATGTAGATGTTGATATTAATAGCGTTTAAGTTTAAAAGCACCTTGTCGCTCATAACCTTTCACTCTCTCTTATAGTCCACACTATGGCACGGTTATAGTGGAATTGTAACGGTTATGACTGGCATCTTGCTGAGTTGCGTCAGCTCATTAGTGAGTTCGCAGCGAGTATAGTCTGTATTCAGGAAACAAACTTCAGACCAGGTCATCATATTACTGTCTTGAAAAATTTCGGACTATGCTCGACAGAACGATATTATTCTCACGAGGCGTCCGGTGGCGTGATTATTTTTGTTTTTTCTGATATCTATAGCGAAGAGGTTCCTCTAAGAGCCCTACTGGAAGCAGTTGCAGTACGGGTAACGCTGTCTGTCATAGCAACAGTGTGTAACGTTTATTTTCCAGCAGGCCAGCCTGTTAACATAAATGATGACCCTGATCTTATAGATCAGCTTCCACCTCCCTTCCACGTATTGGCAGATTCTAACGCCCTTCACCCCATATGAGGTTCTGAGACGCCTTGCTGCAGGAGAAGAGAGCTGGAAACATTAGTAACACAGGCGAATTTTCTGCATTTTAAACACAGGGGAACAAACTCACTTTAGTGTACGTTACGGCACATATTCTCGCATAGATGTAAATCTATGCAGCCGAACGTTAGCACCGCTGTTTCGATGGAATACAGACGTTGATCTCTGTGACAGTGACCGTGTTCCCATTATCCTTACTTTGTTGAAACAAAAATCCGTCAGGGCTCCTCCTCGATGGATTCTTAAACATGCTGATTGGCCAAAGTTCACATCACTATCTGCCTTTAACGACAAGACCAGGCGGACCGCAGACGACGACATAACACAAGTTATTCTCGCTCCTGATGAGAGTCCATTCCCTCCTTTTCAGGGACTCCTCGTCGAAAACTCGTTTCTTGGTGGAACGAAGAAATTGAAGCAGCTAAAAAAGAACGCTCCGCCGTCACACTCATAAACGCTATCGTAAGCAGCCTACTGTTGCGAACTTGGTAACATTTAAAATACTCCGCGCTAAGGCGTGAGTTCTTATTCACCAAACTAAGAAAGTTACATCATATCAAGTGTGGACTAAACTTCAACGTGTTTCGGGTATCCAAGGATCATCTTCTGTACCGGGAATTTCCATTTCAGGCAGTATCGTCACTGGACCACTCTCGATTGCTAACCATCTAGCTGGTTCCGGGAATTACCATCGTGATATCCTCGCTCTGAAGTGGGAGGCAGAACGTCACCACCTTAGTTTTGCCACTCAAGCTTCAGAGGACTGTAATGTGCCCTTTACGGAGTGGAAACACGTTTCCTGCACCAGACAATGTCCATAACCAGATGTTGAAACACCTTAGTGAGGATAGTCTGTTATATCCCCTTCGTGTCTTCAACCGAATCTGGATAGAAGGTGAGTTCCCATTTCAGTGGCGAGATGGCAGATTCATTCCTGTACTCAAGCCTGACAAGAATCCCAAGTATTCAGGAAGCTATAGACCTATTTGTCTTACTAACTCTTTGTGTAAGCTATTTGAGAGGATGGTAAATCGCCGACTTGTGTTGTGGCTGTGGAAACAAGGTCTTTTATCCGAGTACCAATGTGATTTTTGAGCCGCTCGCTCGACCACTGACCACCTGGTACGCCTGGAGAGTTCTATCCAGGATGCATTTCTCCACAAACAGCATTTGGTGGCTGTTTTCTTCTACTTAGAAAAGGCCTATGACACCACATTGTGATATGGTATCCCTTCAGCCCTGCATCAATGGAGATTCCGAGGTAACTTGCTGGTGTTTATTGAGAATTGTTTGTCCCTTCGTTTATTCCGTGTCCGAGTTGGGATGGCGTATTCGCATTACCACATTCAAGAAAATGGAGTCCCAAAGGGATCGGTCCTTAATGTCACTCTGGTCGCTATTTCCATAAACAGTATTGTCGCTGCTGCTAGTTCAGCAGTAATACAGTCGCTGTATGTGGATGATTCTGCTCTGCATTATAGCTCGCATAGTATGGCGGTCGCAGAGCGACAATTACACCAAGCAATCAGGAGACTGGAACAGTGGACCTTCGAACTTGGCTTTCGGTTTTCAACAGCAAAGACCTCTGATGTCCACTTTTGCCGGCAACGCATTCTTCACCTACATCCTGAGCATTATTTAGGAAAAGTCGCTCTTCCCGTAGTTGACACTTACCGATTACTTGAGCTCCTTTTCAATAGCAAAGTATCGTGGGAGCCACATTTTCTTCAGTTAAAAGTGCAGTGCACCAAGAAGCTGAATATCTTGAAGTATCTTAGCAGCTTGAATTGGGGGGCTGACCACACGTCGCTCCTACGATTTTATCGGGCACATATTTTATCCAGGTTAGACTACGGGAGTGCAGAATATGGCTCAGCAAAGCAAAGAATCCTTGCGAATCTGAGCAGCATCCACCGCAGTGGTGTTAGGTTGACGACAGGAACTTTTAGAACAAGCCCCATTGGTAGCCTGCTAGCTGAATCTGGTGTGCCGCCTTTACACCTGAGGCACCAACAATGTTTCTCTCGTATGCTGCAAATTTGCGACAGATGCCACTTCACCGAAGCTACCCTTGTGTATTCAACTATGGAAACCGTCCGCTGTACGCTGCTTTTCCTCGAGAAACGCGGCCGGTTGGAATACGCTTGGATAACAGTCACAGACTGTTTGATGTACCTTCGGTTCTTTGCCTTGTCAGACAACCAAGTGGGGTACCTCCGTGGATAATACGACGACCTGAAATAGTCCTGGATCTGCACACCGGTTCAAAGGAAAACACGGACCCTTCGATTTATCGGAGGCTCTTCCTGTCCATTGTTGGCAGGTATCCAGGTTCAGTCGTCGTTTACTCGGATGGTTCGATGACAAAAACGAAGGTGGGCTGTGCGTTCGTTGTCGACAATGATAGGTTTCTTTTTGCTCTCCCGGAAACCTGTAGTGTGTGTACAGCAGAGCTCTATGCTATCTGTGAAGCTCTGGAGAAGGCACTGTCCGATGAGCGCCGGCACTTTCTTCTATGCACTGACTCCTGGAGCTCGCTACAGTCTATTGATACCTGTTTCCCTCGGCAGCCTCTAGTGCAGCGGATCCAGGACCTGCTGGCCGGCTGTTCGGATGCCGGCACCAGAATCACGTTTATGTGACTCCCAAACCACATTGGTGTACAGGGAAACGAGTTAGCAGATAAGGCTGCAAGGAGGCGGTTGCACTGCCCCCGTTTCCTTACAAGGTTCAAGCAAGTGATATTCGCTCTCATCTGAGACATTTGGTTATGTCCCTTTGGGAAGTGGAGTGACAATCCATTCCACTTTCAAATAAGCTGAGCGATAAAAGGTACAACTAAGGTATGGAGGACTTCCCTTCGGGATTCTCGGAGGTAAGCAGTGGTATTATGCTGTCTTCGGATCGGCCACGGTATACTAACGCACTCCCATTTACTGAAAGGAGACCCCCTCCGGTGTGTACTTGCGGCGATCATCTTACCTTGGTACACATCCTTACGAGGTGCGTGGACCTGGTCGATCTGCGCCGTAGGCCAGAACTCTCGAGTACCATCTCCCTCATCCTGCGAAATGACGAGCAGTCAGCAGACCTCGTCATCCATGTTATGAGGGATAGAGTACTTTATATTCTGTGTAATAATGTCCTTTGTCTTAGAGTATTTGTGTTAATTGCACTTTTATCCCATTGACTCTATTTTAGTTCGTGTTTGCGAATTTTAATGTGTTATTTTAACTTCTAACTTGAATTTTATATATATAGTTCCAAGCAATGCCTTATTCCATTGTCACCTGCATTTTCTATAATTTCAACAGATAATACGGCATTGCCAATTAGATTCACTGATTGTTTCGATTTCACAAATTTTAATTATCATATCATGTCGTCCATCTGGTACCATTAGAGGCCGATGACCTTAGATGTTAGGCCCCTTTAAACAACAAGCATCATCATTATCATCATCATCATCATCACGACTCAGTGTTAAGTTTATTATTTTCGTAGTTTCACGTGTAAAGAAAATACTATAGTAAACTATATACATTATCTGGGATTTTTAATTTCGCTGTTAATTTCCATAGTTGAAATTCCTGGAGAAATAATATCGAAGTGAATGTATATTTTTAAAAGAAAACAAACGCGTTGCTTACAGGGCTCAATAAAAGGGCCTGGCCTGCCCAAACGCCTGCTACTGAGAACGATTACGTGCTATATTAGAGTGGCTCGTAGGTGGTGTGACGATATCCTCAGTCGTACCTATCCCGCATTCAGTCCAGAATTATAATCACCGAAATAATGGGAAATTGAACCCGGGGCCTTGGAGTTTGGGGCAAACACTCTACCCGTATATCGTGGGGCTGGTAAAGAAATGTATTTAACATCTCTTAAATCCAAAATGCCATGGGAGGCACCAGGTTATCTCATCGTAATCCAAGAACAAAACTTGAATATTCCAGTACCACAGATCTGTCATGCATATTTCCTTTACGGCGCACCGACACAGGTAGGTCTCATGGTGACGATGGGATAGGAAAGGGCTAGAAGTGGGAAGAAAGCCTCTACATCCACAGCATTTGCCTGGTGTGAATATAGGAAACCATGGAAACCATCTTCAGGGCTGCCGACAGTAGGGTTCGAACCCACTATCTCCCGAAGGCAAGCTCACTGCTGCGCGCCCCTAACTGCACGGCCAACTCACTCAGTTCTGTCATATATACATATTATCTTCACTGTTAATCACCTATTTTAGGTAAGGTAAGGGTTATTCTGCCCGAAGGCAGGTCCGAACCTCCGCAGAGGTGTTCCTGAGCCCGAGTTTACGTGCGGTAGGGTGGCCAGTTCCTTTCCGCTCCTCCATTCCCTTACCCCCAACCAACAGCGCGTGGCAACCCATCCAACTCCTGACCACACCCAATGTTGCTTAACTTCGGAGATCTCACGGGATCCGGTGTTTCAACACGGCTACGGCCGTTGGCCACCTATTTTAAGGGAGTGATTATTTCTTCAGCTTATTGCAATTGTTCCTACGGTCAATTGAATCACTCTGGTTCATTATCAGCTTTAGCGAGAAGTTAAAGGCCAGTTACCACATGGTTTATCAGATGTAAATTTCATCTTATGATCCTCCAGAATTTGAAACTTATGAGGAGAGAAAAAAGCAACCAAGGCACAACGCTAATTGTTCCGCTCCCAGATAGTAAACCTATCAAAATTTTATATTTTGATTTGAAGAGCAAGACAGATAAAAAGATTTGCGGTGCATAAGGAGGAACTGAAATCACGTATGGTGTCTGTCGGCACGAAACTTTAGTTCAATCTTCATATACCCAATACTAAACGTACATGTAAATCCAAATTAATGCACACCCTCAAGAAATGCTGATATATTCGAATGAGGGCCTTCAGACTGGCTCACCTCTCCAGGTAGAAGACCTGAAGCCACAGTAATATTTTAATGCTGTAAACAGTGGAGTGCACTGAACCTCATCTACCCCAGCACTGCTTGGGTAAATAACTTTGTAATTATATTTTCTTATTATTCCTTAGATCGCTTTTTATAAAGTTTAAAAACTGCTAATTTCTAAGCCAAGTACAGCTGTCTCGACGATTCGCTCGCACTACCACAGTTCAGCTTCTCCAACTAGCTGGGTTTCCTTGCCAGCTACCCAAGTTAAATTTAAGTCACTTGGATAACACCTTTACATTAAGCATCCTTGTCCTGGGTGCGGGGCGGGGCTGTTTCCCCCTCCCCCGACAGCAATTTACGGTGACAGGCCAGCTAGCGTGGGTAGGGCCTGTTAGTTTTAATAATTGTCACTCGAAGTGTCACACTAGAGGTAAATGTTCCGTGCCCGGTTCGCGACAGATCCAACATGGCGCGGCTCCACACATTTTTTTTTTTTTTTTTTGCTAGTTCCTTTACGTCTCACCGACACAGATAGGTCTCATGGCGACGATGGGACAGGGAAGGGCTAGGAGTGGGAAGGAATCAGCCTTGGCCTTAATTAAGGCACAGCCCCAGCATTTGCCTGGTGTGAAAATAGGAAATCACGGAAAACCATTTTCGGGGCTGCCGACAGTGGGGTTCGAACATACTCTCTCCCGAATACTGGATACTGGCCGCACTTAAGCGACTGCAGCTATCGAGCTGGGTACTCCGCACAACTTAGCGCGGCTCGGACGATGTCACAGCTGCTACACAAACAATTGTTGGCAGAATGGCAAAATATAATCTCGGAGGAATTTTTCAAGGTGCACCAAACTCTCTTTCAAATTAAAAATCTCTACTGGATTTGAATCCCCCTTCCCGACTGTAGGATACCACCTACTGGGCAAATACGCAGCTGAGTTCACCTCCAAAAATCATTCATGAATTATAATTTCAAAAGTTCTTTCAAAACTAAAATTAATTAATTAATTAGTTTATTTATTTATGTATGTATGTATGTATTTATTTATTTATTTATTTATTTATTTATTTATTTATTTATTTATTTATTTATTTATTTATTTATTTATTTATTTATTTATTTATTTATTTATTTACTTGGTCTCCTTGCTTGTTATATTTCTACTTAGTTATCAAGTAAGTTCATAAAATGGTAATGTTGACTTTAGAGAATGTAGTGGGCTACGATTGCTTATATTTTAAAAAAAAAACATTTTTGCAGCTGTGGTAACGAATATGTTCACCGCACGCCACTGACCTGAAAACATTCCTTAGTAGACAAAGTAGGTGTCCCCACACTACGAAAAAGGTTAAATTAAGTAATTTCCTGAATTGTACCGAAAATTGAAGGGTAAAAGGGCCCGGAAAGGTTTCAAATTGAGAGTCTTGGTGAGCTAAACTTAAAAAAAAGTCAAAAATTATTTCCAGCCTAAATGCAGCTTCGGAAAAATAGCCTAAAGTCGCTTGTTTCTTTACTCGTTTTCTTTTTTATCAAATCCTAACCAAATTAACATATTTACGTAATTCTTTTTGTAATGTGTTACCTGGTTCAGTACCCTGAGGCGTTTGATTTCTTTTTTTGCTACTTGATTTACGTCGCGACGACACAGATAGGTCTTATGGCGACGATGGGACAAGGAAGGGCTAGGAGTGAGAAGGAAGCGGCCGTGGCCTTAATTAAGGTACAGCCCCAGCATTTGCCTGGTGTGGAAATGGGAAACCACGGAAAACCATTTTCAGGGCCGCCGACAGTGGGGTTCGAACCTACTATCTCCCGAATACTGGATACTGGCCGCAGCTATCGAGCTCGGTGTTTGATTTTTTGAAAAATGTCCACACCGAATGCAGATATAAGGGCTTAAGTGAAACTCAATATTGACTCACATTAGCGCTCGTAGTGGTGCTTAAGTGAAACAATGCCCTAACTCCACATTAGCGCTCCTAGTAATAGTAAAAGGCAAACTGCTAATCTAATCGACCGGATTTAAAAATATATAACTTTTAGGAATAAATAAACAATATATTATCATATTATATTTTTTTATCTAAAATTCGTAGCTCATATCCCTAGGAGGTTTATTTTTTGCATTGAGTTTCTTGCCTGCAGGCATAGAACTGTGGATTCTTAACACACGAACACATGTTCTAAATAACTATTTTCTTCCTATGGTTTAAAAGTCTCATTAACATTTCTTCGGCGACGATGAGGTAGGAAATGTAGGCTACTGGATTGTGCAGGTGCTGACCTTGGGTTTAATAAATGTCAGCTCGAGAATTGCAAAGTTTGTAAATGAGAAACCACAAACAATAATTATCATGGATTCAAGGATCGAATCCAAGCAAACTTAAAGCTACAAGACACGAAACTCCCAGCAGCTCTTCCACCCCTATGCCACTAATGTTGAGTATTGAGCCCAAAGGCTGGTTTGATCATCAACAGCTCTGCCATCAGCTGTCATAAACGGCCTAGGCGACACTGAAGAGGCATACTAGGGAAATTAGGAGTGAGGTAATTTCCCGGTGCTTTCCTCACTCAGCGAGAAGTTGCCGTTACATATTAGTCTGCCAAACCCACACCAACCAACCGTACGCGGGACATTTCCACACCATTTATAACAGGGGCTGGCTGTATAAGCAACTGCATTACCAGCATCGCTCGTACCTCAGTCGCTTTCATATCGTCAAAGCCAAGGGTTAGACTGAGAGCGGTCAATCAAAATAACAAATTTGTTACAGCCCACACCAGAAGACATAGTGCACTGTAAACACTATGTCTCACCAGCAAAGGGATATGCCGCTAATGTGGATCTAAATAATGTTGAAGACTTGGTAACATTGGAAACATGATTAGAAGCGATCAGTTATAGCAGCCTTATTGCGAAGGGCTGTGAATGAAATTACAGTAAATAATGATGCAGCTACTTTTTGATATCCGCTCATATTTTTTTTACTGCATCCCTGATATTAAATAACATTTTGCCTCAACGTAATAATAATGATTGGGTGAAGGCGTACCTGACATCGTCCTACAAGTTATTACCCTAGCTGCAAAGTTACACGAAACTCTGGAGCAATAAAGGAGGCATGTACTTTCTTAGCGATACATGAATACTAAAACTCAACAAAACACGAGGTAGACAATGAGTCGATCGCGCAAAGTAGTGGGAAGTTCTCACCTTCGATAACAAGCGGCCTACCATACAATATATAATACGCTCCAAACTCACGGGAAAACCTGAAGCACAAAATAAGGTTACAAAGTTCCATTAAGACCTAGATTAAATGCTTTGTGAGTCACGTTACTGACCTTAATACGATTCTGTCTGTCATAAACACTGCTGTGTACATAAGCGTCAAGTATTCGGCCCGCATCGCACGATTGCGAGTTCAAATTTAACGGAGGAAATTGGATATTTGACGAGCAGGAAGAGTTCCATGTCGTACGATATCGGTATGTGAGAATTCTCTGATGACACCTTCAGAGTTCGACCAATAAATTTAATAAGACTTGAGTGATATGTGCCCAACGGTGATCAGTTTTCTCTACAACTGATAGAGTAGAACAAAACGTCGAAATTGATATGCAGGCAGTTTCAAAATTAGATGGGACTGTATTTATCATTTTTATTATGACAATCGCTAGTGCCTTTACGTCGCACTGACGCAGGTAGGTCTTATGGCGACGATGGGATAGGGAAGGTTTAGGAGTTGGAAGGAAGCGGCCGTGGCTTTAATTAAGGCACAGCCCCAGCATTTGCCTGGTGTTTAATTGGGATACCACGGAAAACCATCTTCAGGGCTGCCGACAGTGTGATTGGAACCTGCTATCTCCCGGATGCAAGCTCACAGCCACGCGCCTCTAACCTCACGGCCAACTCGCCCAGTATTATGACAATCAACAGCATTGTTATTAGTTATTTTACTGCTGTAAACAGATAAAATATGTTCAAGCTGTTTAGGCGTTTTTCAGTCGTAAAATTACCAGCGTTTCGCCACGGTGTAGCAGTGAGCCTATCAGTGGGATTGCTACACCTTTCCAAGACGCTGGCGTCTAGTGTGCCGTTGAGACACCACTACATGCCTCTATGTATGACAATGCAGTGATGGTGCACTAGGTGAAGTGGTGTCGGTTCTTGGAATTGTGTAGCAATCCAACTGATGAGCCCGCCGCTACACTGAGGCGAAACGCTGGTAATTTCACGATTGAAAAAGCCTAAAGAGCTTAAATATTATTTTTAACATTTGCAGTCAGTGAAATTAAATTGTGGTCTCCTTCCACGAACCTTACATTTGAGATAAAATATAGTTATACGGCAATACTATAAATAACTCTTTACTTATTATTACGTTATTAATTTATTTATTTATTTATTTATTTATTTATTTATTTATTTATTTATTTATTTATTTATTTATTTATTTATTTATTGTCCTCTAATGCAGAAAGTTTTATAAGGCTCAGTATGCATTCAAATAATTTTATGTATGCGTATGTGGTAAACTAATATTTGAAATGTTTTATCCAACACTGTTGTTACAATAAGTGCCCATTATTGATGGAAATATTAGTAAGAAAATCAAGTACTCTAAATCAACACAAGTCCCTATTAGAAATACAAATATTTACGAGTGTTTCAGATCATTCTTTCGTTTAACGATATGAAGTGTTGGTTCGTATATGTGTTTGTTTTCTCCATTTACTTCTTTAGGTTGATCTCGGTCGATTTCAAACTTAATTATTGGATTTACCAGAAACACCTTTTTATTCCTCTCGGACTATTCTATGATATCTGTACACCATGCAGAGAATACGCTGTTCCGAAAATAAATATTCCGATATGCTCATTACTTTGAAATATTGATCGATGGCAGAACCCAATAAGTTGTACGCCTACATATCGGGCTCTAGCATCTTTTGGCAGCAGCCAAGTAATGGAGAATTCCGATATGTCTGACTTATCGGGTTATGGGAGATTCCCAACCAGTTATAACCTGACATAGAGGCAAAGCTGTTCCAGAGAAGGAATTCCAGCCGCCTTGTTGCAGTTGCCGTTGAAATTAGATTGGAATATCGAAGTGCTTTTCAAACAATAGAAAACTTTTAGATTCTTCAGTCTGTTGAAATTAATTTTGAATAAATAAATGTATAACATACCTGAAAAAAGAGAACGTATGGTAACAAAAGTATACCAGAAAAAAGAAACGGCATAATTAAAATAGAGTGACATATTTCATACTTAAAAGGACATCATCAGATTCTATCAAATCACACTCAAATGCATTTATAAATATATACATATTTATGTTGATTTCTATTTAAATCCGTAATGACTTGAATTTTGGAACTTAATAATGTCCTAACTTAGTCGAAACTGGAACGAGATGGCTAAGGATATCACAAATGGTCATTATATATATTCAAAGTGGGAAATTTGCAACCTCCTTCTGTGCCAGTTGCTTCTCTTAAGGTTCAACAAGGTCGGCATCCACCCGTAAACAAGAATATTTAAAGGCTTTGTTGGATCATATAGACAAGTACCGTAAGAAAAAGTACCTAAGGAGCCACCTAAACGTAAAAATTATGTATAATTAATAAAATATGAAATATTAAAATACTGGCTCATATGACTTATTTCGACTGGTATATAAGTGAACAGGTTACAGCCGCATGTTGATATATGCAAGATATGTGACTCTTACTTATCGAAAATCAAGCAAGGAATTGATCGAAATGATAAGAATCTGTTGACCATGAAACATAATCAACGTCATAAAAAATCAGACTTCGTCTACACATTAAAAGATACTGAAAAATGAAAGGTGATAAGAACACCCAGCTATGGGGGTCTTAATCTTTTATTTGCAGCAAATCTTGCACACCCCTTCACCGATGGCTAGCATATCCTTTTACAAAAGTCTCCTTCCAACATACAAATTGACTATCCGGTACTACACTTCAAACTGAGGCACAACTCGCTGCTACAAGTGGCACGAAGCGATCGGACGTGCACACTCTGAAGAAATTGCGTCTTGGGTTTAATAAACCTACCAGAGAGTGTGACCCACGTCGCAACTCACTCAGATACATGTGGAGGACAAAATATAAATATTAACTTTATCTGTATGTTCACATTATCTATTGGAAACATCCGCCACACTGATTGTGCGGATTAGAAATTTCTGTTGTCCGAATGCGATCCAATTCATTCTCGCATTGAAAGAGCCAAAAAGACAGTTGAAATACCAATCATGGTACTCCGAGACCGGTTCCAATTCTTCCGATCATTGAGGGCAAAAGACCATTGCAAGTTAAAAACGAGGAGAGAATACTTTAAATCGGTTTTACAACATGTTCAAGAACAACAGCAGATACGAATAACTACAGACACGGAGGGAAAGTAAGTTAACTGGCTAGAAATGAAATGTTTAAGGTATGTGAAAACGTCTGTAATAACATTATCCAAAAAATTCACTCGATGAAAACTTCCAGGTACTTGACTTGCTGTGATCCACATGGTGCAAAAGCCCGATGGCCATGCTGACGAAATGTTACGACGTTCCACTGCCCATTAATCCTCTTTAGAATAAGGATTGACTAAGTTTTCTTCCACTAATTCACAGGGATTATCACAATTTTTACGTAAATCTGGAAGCGAGTGTGGCAGAGTACCGGAGGATTTAATGATATCACGCCCTTCCGGCGTCCAGGATGGGTCATGTAAAATAAATCCCGAATAACATCTCAGGATTCTTAAATATATATATAATTGTTTACATGTAATCAGAGGGAATGCCAATACGTCGAGTAATATTTTATTTACCAGCTAATTCGATGGTCGTCCCCATCCGACGTATTAATTGACCGCATAAATACCCGAAAGTTCATCGCCATAACTCATAGTTGCCTTACATCATTACATAAAATCATAAATAAGATCTCATGCAAAAAAATTACAACTATTATTTATTGAAAAATATAAATTTTAGTAAAAAAATGAAATTATAAATTTAAAAATCAAAATTAAATGAATGGTTAACATTTGGTTACTTAAAATATCTGTCAGTGTTCAAAGTCTTCATTCTCATCTTTTATCCATCATTGAAATGTGCTAATAGTTCGTCGAATTACAACATTCATAAATAAAATTGATAACATATGCAAAATTAGCATGGGATATCTATGGTTTCGTTGAGGTATTACACATGTTTGTATATATCATTCTCTGTCCATGTCACTGTTCTTAATTGTTCTTAGGACACTTTGTTAAAACAAGGTTTATTAATGTTAAGTCAGAATATCTCAAGACATATGTTTGTATGACATATCTCAATATAATCATCCGGAAAAGCGATAACTTTCCTTTTTTTCATTACCAAAGATCTGCTTTTTATCAGTTAAAATTACTATATTACTCAAGGTAATGCATAAAATGAACTTCCCTATACAACCTGAATTAATCATCCAGTCTCACGAGGTATTAAGATCCTTTAGTGAGCTTAAATATGAATATGTGACCTCACGCGAATCAATTTAAATCATTTGGGAAACATCATTCCTAAAGACATTTTGTGATATTCAACTGATCTATATTCCTATATAAAGTGGAAATGATCATTCATATTAATCAAAGTATGCCATAATTACTGCTTTAGAATGCAACTTTCCAGAATAAATCCTAAGTTAACATATGCAAGTGAACGAATACTCATTCTTATAAGGATATCTTTTGATGACTCATTCCTACCATAATATTCCACGAATGTTAAAATACGTCACCATTAGCGTAGTATATGGATTCTTGACAACATATTTTATTTAATCATGAATATATATTGTGGCTACTCCAACCACTACTCTTATACCTTCATCTCCTTCCCCTTTTTAAATAAAAAACAACAAAATTTGGTAGAGCATACCTCTTATATCAATTATCTCAAGGCGTGAGGTGATAAACTCACATATTTGGCAATATACAGGGATATGGATCAGGACAATATTAAATTACTGTTGCATTTCCACAATTGAGGATTGTACATGGAACTGGAATCACTTATTATAATTAAAATAAAACTGAGTTTATGACTATAATTTACGTCACAATGAACAAGCATTGACGTCTTTTAATTTAACAAAAAATATATCTAGTGAGATTTGCGGTAATATGAAAAAGAAAATTTAATCTAAACAAACAAATCTATTGGCATGAACTTGAAGTGACATGTGATATCGCCGCTGATTACATTCTTCTTCATGTTATGAATGTATAACATGTCTGATGCTTTAATTACCTTATGTCTGCATACACCGCTGTTGAACTTGAAATTCCTGGGAAAAGCTATGAGCTGAAGTCGGGAGCCGTCTGCTGTTATCTTCTTATATAACAAGGAGTTGGTCTACATACCATGTACACGTGTAGGGAGCTCCAATGTAATTACGTCCACTCAATATATTGTAAGAAATTGGAAAATATTATTGAAACATCTTGTGAAGTCCATCCTCACAAGAAGATGATGTTTCTTTATCAGCATAGTACTCGTCTCTGCTCGGATACAACCACCACTTGTAGACCTCCTCGATTATTACTTCTTCAAACACAACTCTTAGTTCTGACCATCACTCTAAGACCACTTCTTCCATTTGATACATCTGACTGATACATATGATCTGATACCTCTCACCACCGTCGCATCGACTTTTATAACCTCGCGATGACGACTCATCTCCCTACTCTCTGTTCATCCCTTCCACCTCAACATACAGTAGCTGGCGAATACTGACACTTGATCGCAATCACGTGTGCACGCACTGATGTCATCAGTCATGTGTCGTATAAGCGTACCCAAGCGGATTACAGTGACTATAAGGCATGAGTCACCGGAAAACCTACTTGCATATAACATTCTCAGTTAAACATAGCCTCGATTGCAAAATACTCTGCCAACACATCTGCCTAGAGTTACAAGCCACAGAATGACTATATCAAACCAACAAATCTCACTTACTAATATACAGCATAATTACAAACCTATTCACTTAACCTATGATTAAATACAATAATATGCGTGATACCTAATTATTACAGTCTAAATGATGAGAAACAGAATATAAAATCTAATGAATCGGGTTAATAATAATAATAATAATAATAATAATAATAATAATAATAATAATAATCATAATAATAAATACTGAATGGAATCTGTAACCCTGTTGTACGGTTACAATATTATCCTAATTTGCGTCAATAATCTCATTTTTTCTCTTCAAATATTATATTTACATCTTTAACTTCATCGTAATACATATCTCATTCCAATTCATTTTTCATTTCTTTCATATAACCGCGTTACACCTTCTCCATTACACATTTCAAATCATACCTCTTCTTATCACTCTAAACTCCTCACATATTAACAACTCTTGACGCACAAGTAATCTTATCCTTGCATATTCTTAAACCATTGGACCAATATCTTCTTGCACCATATGAACATTTCTTCTGTATGCTGTCGTTTTCATATCTCGTGTTACCCTAACTTATCATGACAACGTAACCCCTATATGTCTCATCTACATATGTCACCTACATAGATATTAACATATCACTTGGATTCTCATTAACATCATAAAGTATTCCACTCAAAAGAGCTCCACGTCTGCTATGGCATAACATATTTGGATAGAGTATCCCGTTCTCCAACTGGAGTTTGATTACATTTCTTTGCGATGACCTATGCCTTCTATATCGATATAATAAAGAAATCAATCGCAATAATCTGACATAAACTAGGTTATTTTGAAGACTATAACGACAGAATATCAAAATTCTAGCTATAACTCATCAACTCATAACATCTACCAATATATATGTTCTTATTTAAGAAATCACTTTACCTTCACTTCTGGAATGATTTTAAGGCTCATTCATGCTCCGTTATCGTAGGCGATTGTCCTGGTTGATGTAGACGTCATCTGTGATGTTGGTTCTGTTCGGTTTAGCTCGGGTTTATCCAGGGAGCCGGCCTCCCTTCTTTTAAAAAGCCATCGTCATCTTGTATTTCTCAAATACAAAGATCAAATATAATAATTAAATGAGCTGTTGCAGGTTAATCATATCAAAGCCTTCTAATATACTGTAAATTATGTTTTTAAAGTTGTTTGCTTGATCTCTAATCTCCTTCAGACCTCCAAGATGTCTATATATACATCGCTATGTACGTTATATGGATTTGCTTTATCAATTTTCTAATGATAATATAGCACTATTTCGATCATTCACTTCTCTCGTTAATACTGTCGTCTTGCCGTCTTTAATATGGATGGTCTCCAAATCTTTCTGCGTGTTTTAAATGAAAATAATGCGCTTTATGATGATATTCTGGTATGCTCCGCGTTATTTCGACGTTTTATCGCTGTTGATATCTTCTTTTCTCAAGTTGTCTTCCTTTCTTGATACATTTTTACGTTCCAACTTGCTTCCGAATCGCAATACGTCTGCTCGCTAAGCTATTCAGTTATCTGTGATTTTTCTACGTTGGTAGTTTTTTAACCATTTGAATCCCTGTTTTTTCTTTTTCACTGCCATAATCATTACATATATATTTCGGCATTGCATTAATCCAAGTTTCTGTGATATTCTATAAAGTTATTTACTAGGTTTTATTTCATTGTGGGTAATCGCGTTTACTCCAACTCGACTGAATTTCACTTCCGGAATATTGGAATGGCACAATATTGAGGCAACTGAGTTATTTGTTCCATAAATTTACTGAATAAATAACAATAACGTTAGTACCTTCTTCTTATAACATTAACAATTGTATGCCACTTCGGTTTAGAGATCATTGAATAAGCCTAAATTCTGAATTTAGCTCTCTCTCAAACTTTAAAAATCGTTTCTGAAAAATCAAGTTCTTTGACATATCGCGTTCTAATTCAGTACCATAGGTATATAGCAATCAGTTCATGGATTCTTAATTCAAAATTTAGACGTATGTAGGATCTAGAATTGGATGGAGACGATTCACAGACATGAATTCATCGTCAGTGATGAAGGTCCTTACACTAATATCAAAGGAAAGATGTCAATAGTAAAATGTGATAATGCAGGATGTTAAATGAATCAATAAACGTTCAAAACGTATGTATAAATATAGAGGGACTTTCAGGTTGATAAATTGTCATTATTTTCAGAGCATAATAATATTTTATTATCATCAGATTTCTCGTAGAATGTAAAATGGATAAAATAAACCTGGATACAATTTTTTAAACTAAGTTGTATATCTTTTGTATCTCTAAAGACGTTAAAGTCATTTTATGGAACAGTTTTCGCTGCAGCGACACCTACACCTTGAAAGCAACGTTTATTCAGAAAGGGGAAAGAATGACAAATGTGGGAAGTGTTGCATCTCTATTAAACCACATTCCACCTACGCAAGCCTCATTTCAGTGTGGAGGTAACGTGTGAACATCTGTCAGTTCATATTCCACTACGTTAAATGAGACCTGCAGAGTAAAACATATAGCCATACGCCCCGATCCGGTAAATGGACAAAACTGTTTCAGAGAAGTTGTATGTGAAGTTGCTGGGGAGACGGAAAGTTTCAAATTTGCGGCAGCGCCTCTCATCCCACCTAACCCACATGATTCATCCATCAAGTCTTCATTGAATATTTAACTATCGAAATGAACCTTGATTTTTTGCAGAATCATGTTTGTATCATAAATGTGAAATATGGGATTATAATATATAATATACACAAAATAATTAGATAAATGAAGCATAATGTTGATTCGTTTACTACAGTTCTGAAAACAGATGAGTAATAAGATATACTAATTGAGATTGTCACAGCTAAAGAACTCATATCAGTTCACTTCCATGAGCTCTTGAGAGAAATCCTGGCTAATCTAACCAGCACTGGTATTGTCAACATTAGTAACCACCACAGTAAAGCAACCTGGGTTGAATTTGGACTGCTTAACCAGGTTCAAACACAATCGTATATGATGAGGTATTGGAAGAAGTGTCAATTTTATGTAATATCGGTGATCTTTACAATGTCAGAAAGTAGGTGCCATGCATGAGGGAGCTATTGCAAATAAATATTGAGTTGCTATAATAGACCAAGCCCCAACATTGATACAGGAATATGGAAGATGTTTTCGAAGACTTTCGTCTGTAGCGTGGCAATGTATGGTAGTGAAACATGGACGATAACTAGCTCAGAAAGAAAGAGAATAGATGTTTTGGACATGTTACAGAAGAATGATGAATGGGAGATGGGTAGATCGATTCACGAAAGAAGAGAGACCTAATCGAATTGGTGAGAGAAGAACGATTTGGCTAAATTTGGTCAGATGAAGAGATGGGATTATATGACATACAAGACTTGTTCAGCTGGCCTTTGAGGCAAGTATAGGCGGTAGGAACGGGCTGGATAGACCAAGGTATGAATACGACAAACAGATTAGAACAGATGTAGCAACTAGTTGTTACATAGAAACGAAAATTTTAGCACAGTTTAGGGCAGCATGGAGAGCTGCATCAAACTAGTCTATGTACTGATGACCCAAATAATAATAATAATAATAATAATAATAATAATAATAATAATAATAATAATAAACACATGTAACATAATGTATTGTGACCATAATTCTACATTGCTGATATGCTGCCGGATGGAGATAAAACGCGCATCCATACCATTATTGCAAGCTCACCTCGTGTTCCGTGCCTTGTCAGCTCACAGCGGGAATTGATCCCCAATGTCGGAACATTTCGGAAGACCTCGGGAAATTAATAATGAAATTCTGGCTAATTACCCTCATTGTGAAAAAATTCGGCCTTGTCATTAGTGAAGAAATAATTAATTAAGCAATTTGGAAAACATTTGATGAAGCTAACTTTAATTATGCTCAGAGAGAAGTTAGCGTACATCCTGACAGAGTGGAATTACACGTGTCAAGGACATGCATCAAAATGAGCGGGAATCGTCGTACACGAAATTAAAGAAGCAGGAGAAAATAGCGAACACTACCACTGTGATTAAAAAATAAGCGGAATCTCTGGGGTGAGTCTCAAAGAAATCGGTCCAGCGGTCAGCAAATGGAATGATTGCACAACAATGGGTAATGCAACGTACCATGTCTCTAGAGAATTAATAAATACCCCCTCTACCAGAGAGAGAGTCATCATTCATTTGTCAAAGAGTGTTAACCTTCGTCGAGTTATATTAAGAAGAGGACTTGTAAAATTAAAGTGGGAGATAGACTGGGAAATGGGGAATCTCAAAAGCCATTTGGCTTGAGAGACGAAAATTTTAGAAAGAAAAATGAAAAGTGGAGAAGACTTTGTTATTGAAACACTTTATTTACGACATCCATCATGGTAGGTGGAAATATCATAGGAATGTATTTTTAGGATTCATGCATTTCTGCATAAGAAGACAGTAAAGCCACAGGTAGATCTTTGAAATTAATTCGGACAAGGTTTATTTTGATAATAATATGTAAGGGAGAACTGTTGGGGTCTGGCAGAGAAAACATCATTTGTCACACGGCTACTCACATCTGTGGAACACATGGTGAAGAGGAGGTAGGAATTTTCCACAAACTGCATCAGATGAATACTGGACACGAGACTGTGTGGTTTAATTCTTTGTGTATATGCATATAATAAAATTTCATATTAGGTTAATTACTTCAAGAAATGTAATGTGTGTTGCTTCAAAACGAGTGCAGAATCAGTGTATTAATAAGGTATTATTTAAGCGAAGAATGCCTCCTACTATTATTAGGGGAAATTTTAGACGTTGCTTGCTTGCAAGATGTAGCCAAGATAAGGCCATGTCAAGCGGTACAATTACAGGTCTGCCTAATTCAAATATTAAGTTTTTGTAGTCAGAGATGTAAATGCTTGTCCCTTCAAATTAATTAATAAATGAAAACACCGCGTTGTATATGTGGCGTGCGTAGAATTACGTATGTTGCAATGACGATAGTGTGTCTTGTCGTTATTACAATGTAGAGGCGAATTGTTTGTTATTTACGTCGGCGCGCGAGACGTTAAACTGTGTTTAAATTTCTTAAAAATGGGTAACGTTAAATATTACAATGAAAACAGTGAAATAATGTTCCGGCCGTTAAAATTATAGTAATTGTAACTATAAAAGTAACCATTATAAGTGTCATAAAGTTAAATAACAATGTATCCAGATAATAATAATAATAATAATGATCACGTCAGGATTGAATTGAGATGATAATGATAATAACAATGCGTTCAGTGTTTGGTAAGCGAGATTTGCAATTCACATCGAAATTCAGTGAAGCATGATAAAGTTTGGAATTTTGGGATATGTAAATGTTGTGGCACCGTGTATTTGTGATATACAAAATTACGGCATGCTATCTTGAAAAATTTCGAGAAGTTGATTTTGATATCATTATAAAATTGTTTTGTTATGGGATCGCTTGTACTTTAAAGTTATCAAGTAAGAAGAAAATGGATTGTAATGGAAATTAAATACTATTAGAATAATTAGGAAGAAGTTAAAGGCAGAGTAACAGGACGCCGAGGATAAGAGGCCTTGTAGTTCGAAGGAGAGTAATTTTTGTGACATGGTGTATAAGTGGATGCTTAATATTTCTGAGGCAGGATGTATAAGAGGAGCGAAGTCCTGCAGTGATCCAGAACGATTGAAAATGTAAGGGTTGTTAAAGCCGAGTGAGTGCGTGGTAACGCCTTTTTTAAGTACAAGTGCGTTTTGTGATAGCCGACTCACGAACAAAATACATTCTGACACACGGTCAAGGTAATAATTATTGTAAATTGAATTTTATTATGTATCCTTACGAGACGAAAACATCGCGGATTGGAAACATTGCGGGTGAAAGAATGAATGTTATTAGATTAAGAGTTTAGCCTGCGTATGCCGATGAGAAGTTACTTCACTGGACAGTTCACGATGATTCATCTTTGGAGTGTTGACATTACATGTTAGTTGGAGCCTCACACTTGAGCTATGCCGTGTATATCGTGATTGTTGTGATTTTTGTTTTCAGTGATATTACGTAATATAGAACAAGATTTGAGTTTATTTTTATTTTTATTTAGCGAATTTCACCGCATGTGTTTAAACTGTAATGAAGAAATTTTTTGAACCTGTTGTTTAATTTGGATTTCACGCTTTATCGTAGGAAAAAGCACACAGTAATATTTTCAAATTCGAGTTCATTTCTGCAAGCGACTTTCACTTCATGTGTTAAAGTTTCAACAAAGATCAAATTTAAATATCCGAACATTGTGTTAAAATTTTGATTTCGCCCCGCAGTATGAGTGATGTGTGGATACCATAATGTTGACGCCGTCTGTACAGAGTCAAGTCATAGGTTAGGCATTCTTACTTGAACGATGTTAGTGTTTGCAGTAGTGGATACGGGTGTGGAAGATATATTAGTAGGCACTATTTAGGCCATGTTCCGGCTTAATCTTTACTGGCCGGAAGGTGCTCCAATAATAGCGTTGCATCAGTAGCGGCATGAATGTAAGGTTTGTCCCACGTGGAAACCTGACTAATGGAGACTGATCCCTCATACTTAATTGCGTGCGTTCAAGTTCGATGAACTTTCGTTTCTATTTGTTTCTCTTTCTTTAAGATTTATTGTTCGGGTGTACGTTATATTATGCAAATGCAGTGTATTGACACTGAGTTAATTTTTGTAGGATTTACACTACGAATGCGGTTTCGATTCGTCAGCTGTTATTATATTTTAATTTCATTTTATGTTATTCACATCATTTAGGCGAGACGTTGATCTACCGATCATTTGTATCTTAGTTTAAGGGGAAGAGTGTAGGTAGACAGATTTGTAATTGTAGTCGTAGTTATAGAGAATTGGAAAGATTTCGGGTTGTTTGCTTTATATTCTGGACTTGTGTTTTAACGATTTTAGCGACGTAAATGTTTCATAAATTGAAAATTGGTTTAGTAAGAATATTTTCAAGTGATTTATCACTTCTCTTTAACTTCACCATTTTTCGTTTCTTCTAAACGCATAATTAATGTTTTCCTGCGTTTCGCAGTTTGTTCCTTCAGAACGATGTAACGTAAGATCCCCTCGGATCAAGTGTTGTTGTTTCCTTCTGAACATCTGTTTGGGGTGATGCATGTTTCAACATTGGGATTCATCTGCAAGAAGGGTGTCACGAGATGACAATACATGGTGGAATTTATTTTTGACTGTGATAATTGCTGTTAACTTGCAATAAACACAATGCTTTCAAGTAATATTTCGCAACCTATCCAAAGCAACTGATAGCCAATTAGGTTCAATTAAGGATCCATTAAGAGGATGTTCAAATATCCGAGAGGATAGTCGACTGGTGGATAAACTTGATTAAATATAAATCTGGAATTCTACTTGTTCAAGATCAGATTTTCCACGGATCGTGTGGGTTAACTCCCAGTTATCGTTTGGATCAATGTTGTCCGATTGTTAGGTTTTCTATTCTTTTTCTGGTTTTGCTATCCATAAATCTTACATTGCGTTTTCATTATTTGGAAAAAATGAAATGGCATATGGCTTTTAGTGTCGGGAGTGTCCGAGGAAAAGTTCTTTTGATCTGACCAGCGTAGGCGACCTGCGCGTCATGATGAGGATGAAATTATGATGAAGACGACACACAGACCCAGCCCCGTGCGAGCGAAATTAATCAAGTATGGTTAAAATTACCCACCCTGCCGGAAATCGAACCCGGGACCCCTGTGGTCAAAGGCCATCACGCTAACCATTTAGCCATGGAGCCGGACATTCTTTGGAAGACAATAATATAAACAATTTCAAGATACTTTTACCAGTCACGTTATGCATTGTGACTGCGTTATAACATGTTGTGACAAATTTAACTGATTTTTTTGCCTATTTTGTAAAATTAGTTATCGTAATTACATTGAATGAAATTTACTAAGCACATTTTTGCACCTCATTTGAAGTACTTATGCTCCCCTCTGAACCCTATCGATTAGTCAACGAAGTGACAGAAAAAATCCGTAAAGACCCCAAGATACGAGAAACGACATTGCTCTACCGATGTAGCCGAAGCAGACGACCAACGATTGCATGGTAAGTTCAACAGAACGTTTGTTTAAAGTCCTGTCAGCCTTTGACAGTCACCAAACGCACAAAAATGCCGGGATAATTCCAAGGAAAAGCAGTTAATAAACATGTTTGGGAAGGTATTGACTAGTGCCTCCTGCAACTACTGTAAGCATACCTAAATGCTGAAATAGACTGCCGGAAACAAACATGCAACACCCTTAGAACTGTGTTAATTGGCACCAGGGTGTATTAAGTGCATACTGAGGGGTTGTGTTAGTGATTCCATTGTCACGGACATCGGCGATCAGATGGTGCTCAGGTGGCCAGTCCGTACGCACTCTGTTTTGACTCTACATCGCAGTAGCTGTGCTGAGCTTAGAGGTGAACTTTGTTCGCATCATTCATTCTATGGTATAAGCAAGCCCCACCGACGGGTACGGGCTTCTGTTGAACAACTGCAGCCATTTGAACGGGCTCGCACTGTGGACCTGCGGGGAGCTGGATGGACTTACCGGCAGATTGCTGCACATGTTACATTCAATGTTTCGGTGGATTGTCGCTGCTCTCACCTGTGGTTTATAGAATATAACCCACACCCGGAGACCATGCTCCGGATGTCCACGTAGTACACACGCACGTCAAGATCGACGCAATGTGCGAGCAGCGGTGGCCGACCGAACATCATCCAGGAACAAAATCCGGCCACATGTTGCACCAGCTGTGTCACCAAGGACAATTGGAACCGTCTGCTTGCAACAGGATCACGATCACGTGTGCTTCTTGCCAGGCTACCAATGACATCACGACACCGCCAAGCACGGCTACTCTGGTTTCGTGAATACTCGTCTTCAGGGACTGTAGTAGGTTCTGTCTGCATGCAAATAATGGACGTGTACGGCGTAGACCTGGTAAGCGGCCTCTTCCAGAGTGCATTCGTCCACAACACCCAGGTCCCAACCCCATGATTCATGGTGTGGGGGTCCATCAGTTACAACTCACAGTCACAGGGTAATATAACCAGTGCTCGCCACATTATACAGGTTATTGCCCCGTGCCACTGTAATTTCTTCGACAGTAAGGTGATGTGACTTTTCAGCAAAACAATACAGTCCATGTAGAGCTGCTGCGACGCAATGTGCTCTACGTGGTGCACAACAACTTCTCTGGCCAGCAAGATAACCGGATCTCTCGCCAATTGAACACGTATGGAACATGACGAAGCGGGAACTTACGCGTTCTCCAGAGCCTGAAAGAACCATTTCCGAATTGCATCAAAATGTGCAAGATGCTTGGGATAATCTATCGAAGGATGCTCTTCGGCACCTTCATGATCGTTTGCATACGCCAAAACATGCCTTCATTGCCGTCTGAGGGAAGTACACTGTGTATTGATACGACTGTTTGGGCACCCTTTACTGTGACGTGTGTTTCTTTTGGTTTGAAATTGTAATCATATACTCATGCAATGACGAACTACCTGTTACACCACTTGTGAATAAATTAACTTTGTCTTTGAGGATGTTGCATTTTTTGATTTTCCGGCAGTGTATTTAGTTTCGAAGCCCAACCAACAACACCACACAGTTTTAGCAGTTTCTAGTACTGTTGCTGTCAGAAAACCCAGCACTTCTTTATGGTTTCGTATACAGTATATTTCAGACAACTCAAATATAAAAAGAAATCAGAAAATTTTGTTCCCTAACCGAGGAGGTAAAGCCATGTTTTTTTCAGTCTACGGGACATAGGATCGTATTTCATACAGAAAATCCATACATTCAGGAACTACTCCACTACATCCGTATGATCCACGGTCCTCGGCTTCATTCTGCTCAAAACAAAAGGAGGTATGAAATAGTGGAAGCCGCCTACTTCCGCACCTCCATGAGACTTAATGGTCAGAATGGAGACGACTTTACTACTTAACCAGTTTTAAGATAGTTGATCAACTTATGTTCTAAGATAGATGAATAACTCCTTAGCGAATGTACATAGTCTGTACATAGTTATACAGTAAGAGACATGTGAATTATGGAATATTTCCTAGTTAGGTTCTTTGCAACTTCCTTCTTGTGTCAACTAAATATACTACTATTTTACATTTCTCACCAAGTGATTTATGGTACCTGATTTCCATTGTGATTTAAGCTAAGAAAACTTCTCTAGTCAAATATTGAATTTACATACGACGTCCTTCCTCCACTTTTACCAGCATATTGGAAAAGTGCACCTCGCTTGATAAGCCTCCCTTATTTCCTTTCCTCCTTTAGCCTGTCTCTGTTTGCCTCCACGTCTTTGTGTTACATGTATATCTAGCTCACAAAATACAAACTTATTCACATGGAAAGGGTACGTGCATTGAAACGTTAACGTCACGCAGTAAATGTTACAGCACGCAACGAATGGAGGATACATATTGATGCATAAGGAAAAACAAAACGAAGATCTCTGAGAAACAGCAAGTGTAGTGTAGCTATTTCAAGAAACTATCGATTTTGAAGTTCAAGTTTCGAATTACGTTATATAAATGACAACTGATTCTGTGCTCGTTTACTTCCTAGTTTTAACAGTATTAATGTATTTCAATGGCAGTATCTTTAGAGTTCAGGTACTTTCACTATTTTGTCTACAATATACACTGAAAAAATCGTGAAATGAAGGGAACAATAAATCCGAAATGTGGGTTGAGGAGTCGTTGGATGAAAACATTTCCCAGTTCCTCTGTGCTCACATTCGGACAAACGTCAGTACATAGAGTGAAAATCTCAATCTGTAATAGAGCATATTGCTGAATTATTTGATATGTGGAGTGATAAGGCCTTGTATTTTGTGTAATTGTAACAGTTCGAGATGGCTGGTGAGAGTTATTTAGTCGTTCTTTCATCGTACCCCACATGCGTTCAACAAGAGTGAGGTCCGAGGAATTGGTGGGCCGTTGTACAATGTGCACAATATTGCTTCACTTCGCACCGACATAGATAGGTCTTATGGCGACGGTGTGATAGGAAAGGGCTAGGAGTGAACATGAGAAACCACGGAAAGACATCTTCAGGGCTGCCAACGGTGGAGTTCGAACCCACTATCACTCGAATGCAAGTTGATAGTTACGTGACCCGAACCGCGCTGCCGCGTGCTGGCTCATTGTACAATGTGATGTCGTCGAAAGCTTCCCTGAAGATTCCCGGAGATCCATAGTGAGATTGAGTTCTGCCTCGACAAAATGATCGGCTGAATTCTTCTTCGAAAAAGTTGTTGGACACAATTGTGAAGATCATTTTTGCACTCCAGTATTATAGTGTGAACATGAAGAATAAATGGAAGAAATGAACAGTGACTCTCTTGGATGTGCTTAATTTGTTTGGAATTAGTATGGAATGTTTTCAAATATTTACAGTGTGTTATTTGACAATGTTCGAGTTTTCTATTTACAGGTCTTGCACAGGGCAATGCTGCCGTTTCAACCACACATGAATAAAATTTATTTAATATGATTATCTATAATTTTGAAGGATAATTGTTAAATTCCTGAGAAAAGAATACATTTTTTATTTAAAAAATTGTGGCCAAGAGATTAGTATCTTATCATAAAAGTATATCTATCTGGCTGTCAGGTCATAAGTCCGGAGGCTGTTTGGATCCTAAAACAGCGCCGCGAAATGTTCTGCGATTATAGGGAAATCACAAAAACCAATTGTGGCACTTAAATGAGGCGTACTAGGCAAGATTAGGAGTAAAGAAGTTTGCCATTGTTTTCCTCACTGGGCCAGAAAGTGTGATTGCTACACGACTGACCCTGTGAGCAGCACCCTTCATAACATCCATATGTAAAGGTCGTACTCCAAATGTCTTAACTCAGAACAATCCATTCATTAGCAGATTCATACTGGCACAGCCAAAACTGAAATTGAGACTTCGATGGGAGCTACATTTTGTTCTGGCCTGTCCCAAAAAACACCGCAAAAATACTGCATCCATAAAGAAATGGTAGCAAGCAGCACATAAGTTTGCACTATGTCATTCGTCCATCAGTGCTGTACGTTGACGTAAAGGGCTTGCCGGAACACATTGGAACAGCTTATAAATCTCATGTTTATTCCGTATTGGCTCAACACAACTAAGGTTAAGTTAAGAGTAAGTTCCCACCTTCCAATACTTATCAATTTCTATATAATAGACTTATTAATTACATAATATAATCCATATAACCTCTAGTACATGTTTCGTTCCGATATGGAACATCTTCAGCTAAAATTGGTAAAATGGCAAGACAATTAAAATACATTGATGTTAAGATGATACATAAGCTAAAAGATATGATAAAATGGCTCGAAAATTAAAACATATGATAAAGATGATGAGATAAAGTTCATTCATGTTGGTTAAAAACACAACAAGTCAGTTTTCAAGTGGCGAATTAAAAACAGCGATAAGGTTCTTCATGTTGGAGGCGTGTACATTTTGTCGATCTTGAAGATAAATTGAAGAATACAGGATTTTCTTATATGTGATTTATCGGGGAAATCTTGATAAAATAACCGTAGTTGAAGTTGAGTTTGGTAGGATTATTAAAATGTGTCTTAAAGACAATCTTGTCGTATTTAACGTCCTCCCTTACGCCGTACGGCGTATTCTTCAATTTATCTTCAAGATCGACAAAATGTACACGCCTCCAACATGAAGAACCTTATCGCTGTTTTTAATTCGCCACTTGAAAACTGACTTGTTGTGTTTTTAACCAACATGAATGAACTTTATCTCATCATCTTTATCATATGTTTTAATTTTCGAGCCATTTTATCATATCTTTTAGCTTATGTATCATCTTAACATCAATGTATTTTAATTGTCTTGCCATTTTACCAATTTTAGCTGAAGATGTTCCATATCGGAACGAAACATGTACTAGAGGTTATATGGATTATATTATGTAATTAATAAGTCTATTATATAGAAATTGATAAGTATTGGAAGGTGGGAACTTACTCTTAACTTAACATTGGAACATTTGCTTCGTGGACACGGGCTCACAAAACAGATGCATGCATACCATTTTTAAAAGCAGTGCAACTCAGGAGCAACATTTCCTGATCTTGTTTTTCCCTACTTTCAGGTTATTCTAATGATATGTGAATCCTCCTGCATCGTTGTCCATTGGATTAGATTATGTTGGGTTATAAGTGGAATGTGACCTTGCACTGCTGTCAGTTATTTCTATTGTGCTTTCCCTAAGCGTGAAACCCAGTGTCAGTGTATAACCTATTCCTGTCAAATAATACCAGGGTATCTGCCCAAGGCTTAACGTCCCTTTCCGAAGAACGGTGTATGCCCTTACTCCATACGAACACTGCAGAGAAGTTTAGAGTTCTAGACAGACAAACAAACAAACAAACAAACAAACAGACAGGGATCAGGAAAAGAACAACATTTCTTATTATGCCAGTCAACATTCGGATGGAGAAATTCTTTTCCACCAACGAGACTCGAATCGGCTAACCACGGTGTCAGACTTTCACAATCATAGCCGCCGAGAGGGCTTTGTCCGTTGGGTTAATTCTGTTGCAAATCTATGAACATGTAAGCCTTCATGCGCCCGCCGCTGCTATATACGTTGTACCGTAAATGCATACTTGCCTACACGTGCAGCTGTAAGCTTTAGAGGAAACCTACACTAAGAGATAAGAATTTAATATTGTTCCGTATTGAAGTGTGTTCACTAATAGGATAAAAGAAAGTATAAAATGGTTCGACCTTTCAATACTCTTAAAGTAAGAAATGTAAGTTTACACTACAATTTAATTTGTAGTAATTTCGACCAGTGTTTTTGGTCATCATCAGTCGATCACAAATAAGTGTAAAACAATGCACAGATAAATAAATTGCGAAATATAAAGAATTCTGTAGGTTGCTGTTAGTGAAGCACTAAAATCTTTAGGGAGTACTGTGCGTTGAAATACAGTCAATCACAAATAATATGCACAAGTAAAAATGTGAAGTTTAGTTGATACTGTCAGATGCAGTTTATAAAGCAGAATTCTTTATACCTCGCAATTTATTTATCTGTGCATTGTTGTGATCGGCTGATGATGACCAAAAATATTGGTCGAAACCGGTACCAATTTTAATTAAATAGGAATGTAAACTTACATTTCTCATTTTAATAGTATTGAAAGGTTGAACCATTTTATACTTTATTTTAACTTATTAGTGAAAACCCATACTCTCACAGACCAATTCTGTGATAGTCCTTGATATCGTCCTTTTAATTCTCATCGTGGTACGTTTAACAGTGTTTCATATTACTTAACTTCTTAACTTCTAATCTGGCTGTACCTCGCCCCTTACATCGCAGGGATATTGACATCCACTTCAGAAAAACACAACAGTTTAGATTATTTTTCAAGTTATTTTAAAAGGCACAAACTCCTTGAAAATTAATACGAAAGTGACACATTCAGGAAGGCTTGCAAATAACACAAATACCTCGATTATGATGGCTGACGTACTTAAACAACTTGAAATGCCATTGGACTGAGCTAGGATCAAAACTTACCAAGTTGGTTTCAGAAGACCAGCCCTCTATTGTCTAAGGTACTCGGCTCGCTTCGAGAAAATTCACAGATTATGTTATAAACAGGGAGAGTTTTTCCGGGTGGCATCGAATCAGTACACCAGGATACTTTCTTGTTCTAAATTGGATCATGGTGACTGCTGATAACTGCTATATTCAGAAATTCTACCTGAGATTGTAAGCATATGAACCTAGTTCTGTGAAGTTTTGGTCGTCGACATAATTTTTTTAATGTCTATATTGTTTTGCTAGTGGCTGTACGTCGCACCGACACAGATAGGTCTTATGGCGACGATGGGATAGGTAAGGCCTAGGAGTTGGAAATACGCGGCCGTGGCCTTAATTAAGGTACAGCCCCAGCATTTGCCTGCTGTGAAAATTGGAAACCATGGAAAACCACCTTCAGGGCTGCCGACAGTGGAATTCGAACCCACTATCTCCCGGATGCAAGCTCACAGCCGCGTGCCTCTAACCCAGGGTCGGCCAACTGGCTGGCGTGTGACGTAAGAGAGACTGTGTGATGTCGGAGAGACCATGTGACGTAAGACCGCAGAAGGTGGGGAGCCGTTGTCGTAGACTGGAGATGAAGAGACAGCCTCGCTTTGTAGTAAACACGTGAAGTGCCATATATGCTCGTGGCTACGGCTTTTATAGACACTTTTCACACAAAGCCACACAAATCCTTCTTATTTAAAAATGTATCTCTTAGTTCTCTATCACACTGTAAATCTAATATCTCTAACTGTAGGTCTAGATCAACGTTATCTGCATCAACTGAAAACGGCGTGGTTAAAAGTTGAATATAATTTTCCAGACACTCCAAAGTGTTAAATTTAGGATCAAATTCCGAATACAGGTTTTTTATGATTTTGACATACCCATCAATATTCTCAGCCGTATGCTGTTAGTAGTGCAGTATATAGGTATGGACGAACCGGGCACATCACGGTGCGAGAAACTATCTACGCCTCCGATCTTTTTATCTTTATGGTAAGATCTATATTCATTTGTTGAAAGTGATAGGATTGCTACAGCTAAATGTTTAGTTTGTAGAAAAGAGCTGCAGTATGTAAAAATATATAATTTACAACGCCACTACAGTTTGTATCACGCTGCAGATTATGATCAGTATCAAGGCGAGGAAAGGGTACGTTTAATTACAGAACTAACAGGTAAATTAAACAACCATGTCGAGCATTCGATCAGTGAGTCAGCAGTTCGACTGAGTTATAAACATTTCGTATTTAATTGCAAAGAAACTTAAACCGTTCAGTGGTGGTGAATTCGTAAAGGAATGTTTAATTCTAGCTGGTGAGGAGTTTTGTCTAAATATCATTCAAGAGTTCGAAGCTACCAGCTTGTCTGCGCACACAGTGTCGACAAAAATTCAAGACCTATCTGATGATGTCCACATAGAATTATTAGAACAGACAAATAGCTTCCGGGCCTACTCCTTAGCAATTGACGGGGGCACAGATATTTCTGACACGGCCCAGCTAGCCGTTTTCATACGAGGGGTTGACAAAAACTTTACAATTTGGGAGGAAATACTGGATTTAGTGCCTATGAAGAATACCACGAAAGGCAGCGACATTTTCAACTGCATTGTAAGTGTTGTTGAAAATGCTTCTTTGCCATGGAACAAACTAGTTTCAACAGCAACAGATGGTGCACTTTCTATGGTAGGGCGCAATTCTGGAGTAGTTATAATAATAATAATTTCGTGTGGCTATTTCTAGCCGAGTGCAGCCCTTGTAAGGCAGACCCTCCGATGGGGGTGGGCGGCATCTGCAATGTGTAGGTAACTGAGTGTTATTGTGGTGGAGGGTAGTGTTATGTGTGGTGTGTGAGTTGCAGGGATGTTGGGGACAACACAAATACCCAGCCCCCGGGCCATTGGAATTAACCAATGAAGTTTAAAAGCCCCGACCCGGCCGGGAATCGAACCCGAGACCGTCTGAACCAAAGACCAGTACGCTAACCATTAAGCCAACGAGTCGGACTCTGGAGTAGTTGGGCTCATGATATTAAAAAAAAAGTTTCCCCGATTGCATAGGTTTGCAGCGAGAATGTTGGGTATATTCGGTTCCATGTGTGCCTGTGAACGAATTTTTTCTATTTTAAATCAACAAAACCAAAACATTGAAGCCAGTTGTCAGATCACGATTTGAAGTGTGCTCTTAAACGTAGTGTTTCCTCGAACATTAACTCTAAATATTGCAAAACTAGTAAACGAAACATGACTACAAAAATCAAAGAAACCCACAAGTGGCAACTGAGTATCGATATCATGAGATAAAACGTATGTTTTGAGTTTACAGATTACTCTCTGTACTTTTTTTGTTGTAAAACTGTGCTATTTGTTACTATTAGCACTATTTTTTTTACAGTGTGTGATATTGTAAAACGCAGCAATTTTGTGTTCAATATCTGTTCCGAAGATTCACCGGAAAAAGTTAGTTTAGTTTGTATATGTAGAAATAAAGTTGCTTTATAAGTTTTATGTTAATTCATAACAAAGTTACGTTACAATAAATTATGTGGAGAGAAGTATGTAGTACACATACCGCATTGTACTACCTGCAGCCCTTGGGCCTCCCTCTACGAATGAAGTTGCGTTTCCCCTCGCCCCTCTAGCCTTTACTTCTCAGTTACAGTACTAAGTACTTCGTTCCGCTGCCCGAGCAGAGTGTGTGACGTGTTACCTGACATCACACGTACAGGCAGTTGGCTGACCCTGCTCTAACCGCTCGGCCAACTCGCCCGGTAATTTATATTTTTACAATTCGCACCGACACAGATAGCTCTTACGGCAAGGATGGGATAGAAAGCGACGATGGCCTTAAGTATACAGCCCCAGCATTTGCCCGGTGTAAAAAATGGAAAACCACGGAAAACCATTTTCATAGTTGCTGACAGAGAGGTTGGACCCACTATCTCCCAAATACAAGCTGATAGTCAAGTGATCCAAACTGCGCAGAAAGGCTTTTTCCTGTTTTAAGGAGAGGCAGCTACATTAATGGAGAGGGAATTAGTTTCAACTTGTAGAAAGGGAATGATGAAATTTAATATTCATGGGCTTACTATTTTACTTGCAATGCTCAAGAGCATTAACATCGGCTGAAGATTTAGTAATCTATTATTTATATATGCCTTTACTGGCGAGACGTGGTGTTTACCGTGCACTATGTCTCTTGGTATGGGCAAGAACAAATTTGTTACTTTCATTGATCCGTCACAGTCGTGCCCTTGGCTTTGATAATAATATGAAAGTGACTGAGGCATGAACGATGCAAATAACGTCATTCCTCTTGCATCTAGTTCTTGATATGAATGGTGTGAAAATGTTTTTCATAAGATCGGTTGGTGCATGAGTTTCAGTAGTATTGGCAGACTGCTATGTAATAGCATCTTCTGGCTTAGTGAGGAAATCAACGGGAAACTACCTCACTCCTTATTTCCCTAGTACGCCTCTTCGGTGTTGCCTAGGCCATCTATGACAGCTAATGGTGGTACCTGTAGTTTCATGACTTTATAGGTGGGCACTCTTAATGCATTTAATGGAGGTTGAGTGATATCCTACAGAGGGTTTCAGTACGGTTGGATTATTTAACTGGAGAATGGTGTAAGATGGAGGACGTGAAGTGTGAGAAATGCATTGAGGTTGGTACACTTAGTCATAAAATAAAGTGCATTTCCTGTCTATGGTTGTTGACAGCAATGAAATTACGATGCAAATATTGCATTATTGAACGATTGAATATATTGTTTTGAATTTGCCACCGACGCCAATGAGCTCCTTTATGTAGCATCTATATTGAAACCCATACACAGAACAATTTATTACAGGGAATAATTAAACTAAAATATGCAATTCAGTATCCAGTAATCGGGAGATAGTGGGTTCGAGCCCCACTGTAGGCAGCCCTGAAGACGGTTTTCCGTAGTTCCCATTTTCACACCAGGCAAATGCCGGGGCTGTACCTTAAATAAGGCCACGGCCGCTTCCTTCCACTTCCTAGGCCTTTCCTATCCCATCGTCGACAAAAGACATATCTGTGTCGGTGCGACGTAAAACAAATAGCAAAAAATTATAAGTTATATATATGCAATTTGAAAACGAAACAGCATACATTTAATCTTACAACAATAATATACAGTACAGTGGTTAACCTTAAGTATTTCAAACAATAAAACTGGTTGATGTCGTTGCAATAAATAGCTATACTAATGATTATAAAGGAGTTGGTGTAATTACAAAACATGCTGCCAAAAGAAAGGAACCAGTTTACTGGAATATGGAAAAAACTAAGATTCAAATAAATTAATTAATAATAATATTATGCGAGTAGCCATAGTTTAGGGCAATAACTGATTTGCATCGCACATGGTATGACAGCATGGATCATCCCCTTTGTTTGCTTTGAACAGGCTGTGATAACAGGTGCGGCTAAGCAAACTTTCACTTACTCTTGCCAAGCCAGCAGGCTGTCTCCGCTGGTGTCGAGAAAGGAGCGCCAAGGAATGAAGGCGAATTATGTTCAGTATAAATAATACATTCTTCTTCGGTGCTAATTATGATCGTTTGGACACCCGGTCTTAAACTCCCGGCCAAAGTCAAAGTGAGCCAGGGTAGCTCGAGCAACACTGGCATAAGCTGAAGAAATTTTCTCAGGCTCCGTGGCTGAATGGTCAGCGTACTGATGTTCGGGTCATGTGGCCACAGGCTCGATTCCTGGAGAGGCTGGAGGTTTTAACAGTATATGATTAATTCCTACGGCTCGGAAACTAGATTTTTGTGCTTATTCCCAAGACTCTCCTCTTCACATACGCACAAAAAATCGCACTACCACCACCAGACAAACACGCTATACTGAATTCATCCCTCTATAATTGAAATCAAAATCACTTTATTTGCAAATGGGGTGTCTACCTCGGTGGTACCGTACATGATAAAAACTATATTATTATCGTCATCAAGCAATACATTTTAAATTTTGAAAAGGGAGATGATTTCCTGAAATACAGTGATATACAATTCACACTACCGATGTTTCTATTAAACACACAGCTCATACATGTTAAATTTGTATTATTTACAAAAGTCTACTCATAATAACTTCTGTACTTACACACATAATCAACCCGTATACAGTACTTAGAATCACTTCAAATAATACAACTGGTATACGATTTAAATTTGCATTAATTTTTAACCCATTTTTGGTACCTAATATACAAAACGACTTGCTGCGTCTTAACCAGAAGGGCTTCCGGAATATCGTGCCAGATCCACATACGTGACACAGTTCACTCCTGGGATTCCACCAATGGAAGAAAACTGGCAGATGAAGATGATCGTTTGCTTGTGTAACTTAGATTGTCAGAGGCACAATTAAGATTAGGAGCAACTCCTAGGGTCATTGTGTTCATACCCATAACATACGACGACGGTTGCCCTTCGGTGATTGCCCAGGTATACTTAAGGAGTGTTTTCTGTATGGCCAATACACTGCCGTACCCATTTCGCTGTAAACCATGTAACTAAGTGAAATGTGCTGTTCGAACAGGATCTTAACAAGCCACATGATGAAATGTAATCCATCGTAGTCTTTAAGATCAAAACCCGCGTTCAGCATAATCACGTTAACCTGTTCAACTCAGTTACAAGCATTCCTCCCCATCAATTATGGTTATTGATTAAATATAATCATTTTTGTATTCTACTCCGTCATCGATTTCCACTGTTAATTATGTATCACCCAAACAATTTAATTAATTATGTGTTATATAATATTGAGATTTATTATGTGTGTTTATTATCATTAAGGGCAAAAACTTGAATATACGGTGAGCTTTGCACGTTAACTAATTCAGAAGCTGTCATAGTTTAGCAAGGTAGTTATTTATAGGAAGCTGTGTGGACAGGTCGGCACAACCATTGCCCGAGGGCAAGGTCGCGCGCACCCACAAGAATGCTAACTGTTACAGTGTATGTACGTTGGGTATTCATCCCGAAGGCTCGTTTGATCCTCTACAGGTCCACCAACACCTGTCGAATATAGCATAGGTGTCACTGAAGAGGCATACTAGGGAAATGGGGAGTGAGATAGTTTCCCGTTGCTTTCCTCACTGAGCCAGAAGTTGCTATTACATATCAGTCTGCCAAGCCCTCTGAAATGCATGCACCAACCGACCGTATGAGCAATATTTTCACACCATTCATAGCAGGGACTGGCTGCATAAGGAACGGTATTACTAGAATCCCTCATACCTCGGTCAATTTCATACTGTGAAAGCCAAGAATGAGACTGAGACAGGTCAAAGAAAGTAACAAATTTATTCTATCCTACATAAGAAGACATAGTACACTGTAAAAACCAAATCCCGCCAGCAAAGGCGCGAGTTGCCGGGAGAGATCGGCGAGCAGACCCTCCCAAGTCAGCTCCCCGCAGTGAGGACCCGGGCCCATCCGCCGAACGGTACTTGCAGGCAGACAGCACTCTCCAGACTCTCCTTCCCACAGGCCGCAGGAGACGAAGGACCCGGGATCCCCACCGAGCAGGAGGAACCCGCGGATGAATCTTTCAAGTGCTTTATTTAAAAATATGCAATGGAAGGACTACACAGATTTACAAGCTTGTGCAATAGACACTATCAAGACTGCAAATTACAATCACACAAAACTGTCGTGGAGGTGCGGCAGCCGGTAGGCCGACAGGTCGTCCTCCAGCTGCGTCGTTAAGTCGCTCCTCCCCGAGCACCACGAGCGCCACGCCGCGGCCGCTGCCGCGTCTTGACGTGCCGCGGCTGACCGTGGTCACCCGAGTGGGCTGTTGAAACTTGAACCAAGCAAGCAGACAGACAAGGTCGTCACCTGTGGCTGTCGCTAGTTGGACCGCGAAGTTCCATCCTCTGGTCAAACCGTAGTAAAGCGTAGTTACAGTATCATGATGATTTTGAACAAAGCGTCATCACGTGGGAGATAGATACAATTAGCTGGCTGACCGATGTACTTCGAGAGGAGAAGATTTGTTGTAGGAGAAGCCACGTTATAAGGGCTTGCATACCTTGGAGAGCTCAATTATAACTACATTGACAGTCAGATATTTATTGATCTGCAGTGACCTTTGCTTACGTCGCACCGATACAGACATAGTTTATGGTGACGATGGGATAGGAAAGCTATAGGAGTGGGGAGGAAGCAGTCGTGGACATAATGAAGGTACTGACCCATCATTTGCTTGATGTGAAATTGGTAAACTACTGAAAACTATCTTCAGGGGTGCCGACACTGGGGTTCCAACCCACTATCTCCCGAATGCAAGTTCACAGCTTCGCGACCCTAACTGCACGGCCAACCTGCTCGGTAATGAGACTTATACACATTATACTTAAGTGATGATTGCCTTATACAATACCGCTGTATCGCCGGTATGTATATGAGTCCGATCAATAATATATAAGAAGCAGGGCGAGTGAAATTATAGCAGAAAGCAGTATGATTAAATAACTATAAAAATCGCTGCATATGTTTTCTTTTCATTTGAAAAAAACCAAGGCTAGGACGTTTTGGTAGCATTAGGGCACGGAACTACGTCATCACAACTAGTTCGACTGGTGAGTTCGTTTAAAGTGAAGCAACTGTGCGAGCAACATTGCAGATGTCATTGATGTCAACAACCAGAGAAAAATTCTAGCAGTCGTCCAGAGGCAGTTTCAGGTAACACGAGCCAATGGAGCAATATCAATTTCCAAGAAGACGCGATCTATTCCGGCGAGAGTTTATTTCAAGCTTCTTTTTCATTTTTATTCCATTATTATTTCTTTAAACTCGAATGATTTTGTAACGACGAATCTCACAATTTCTTATTTTAAGTCAACTAACATAGTTTTATTTCATTAGAAAATGCAGTTTATTAATTATTTCAAGTAGATCAGCCTGAATTAAGCCCAAATCTATTTGGAAATCTAACCACTTTATCATCCTCCAAAACATGTATCATGGTATGTTGTCAAGTAAGTTATTACTTCACACCATCTATCTATCTATCTATATATACGTAATAAGAGTTTTGTCTGTACATTGCTCAGAATTTGAAAATAGTGGTATTTCTGTATCGGTGATGTCCACAGTAACAAGAAAATGCACATTTTACTTTTCCGTAATTTATATCTGTCTGTCTGTCTGCCTGCCTGCCTGCCTGCCTGTCTGTCTGTCTGTCTGTCTGTCTGTCTGTCTGTCTGTCTGTCTGTCTGTCTGTCTGTGTGTGTGTGTGTACATGCATCACGAGAAAACGGATGAAGAGAATTTAATGAAAATTGGTATGTAAAGTCGGAGGATGAGCCACTACAATATAGGTTATAAATCATTTTATTCATGCAAAATGAAATGGCAGTTTAGGGGAAGGCCTAAAATTTAATTCTCAAATATTTATATTATTAGTGGTCCTATCGATACATACTACATAACTAAAGTTATATAGAATTTAATTTTCGACCATTTATGCCTTATACATTTTACCATACCAGCTATGATAACACAGATATTAATGAATTTGTATTTTTGTTGCTAAGTCCATATCAACGGCGAGCCACGAGAAAATGGGTTAACAACATTTAACGAAAATCGGTATATAGAGTCGGGGAATAAGAAACTACAGTCTAAGCTATAAACAATTTTATTCACCCTGGATGAAATTGTAGTTCAGGGGAAGGCGCCTAAAATTACATTTTCGAATACAATTTCCAATCATTTATGTTTTGTTCAGTTTTACCGTACCGACTATGATAGGAGTGGTATTTCCATAGAGTTAGTATATTATACACTAGAGGTAGCATTGGCGCTGCAGTCGCGTGCGAAATTGAACGAGCGCGCTGTTTGGCAAAAGCTGTATTGTTTGACACTCTCATTACTGGAGCTTCCCGATAAATTGAAGTATATACTTCTGTGAAGGAAAATGCCAGTCTCCTATGCAACTTATGACTGCATAGAGAGGTTCATAAAGGACAGTGGCGTATCATTTCACAGGTATGTTTCCTTGAAATTCATTTCCGTGCGTATAAAATAATACTTTGGCCTACTTGGGCTGACTTCGCGACTGATTCCCTTGTCGGCGTGAATGAGTTTCTTTGGATCTTTCCTTGAAGACTGAAATTAAAGTTTTAGGAAATATAAGGGATGGCATTTTCCTTTCACTGAATGGCCATGCTTTTGAAAGCAAATATGCAGAAAAATCATGTGCATGATACTGAGCGAGTGGTTGCAGGCTTTAGGTCACGTAGCTGTCAGCTTGATCCCTACTGTCGGCAGCACTGAAGATGGTTTCCAATTTTTACACCTTAATTAAGCCCACAGTCGTTTCCTTCCCACTCCTAGCCCTTTCCTGTCCCATAATCTCCGTAAGACCTATGTGTGTCGGTGCAACGTAAAGGAAATTGGTACGAAAAATAAAATAAGAAAAGTAGTGCATGATAGCCTGGAACTGTGCTCCGTTTTTCATTTTCTGTGTGTATTTATAGTATTAAAAGCTAATGAATATATTTTCTGCATATACAGTTTGTTGCTTTCCCTTCGCATAGTACGTGTACTGTAGCAGTACCCATTCATACCTTACCAAACTTTAAAATTTAGAGCCTAAATGTGCAACACCGTGTGAACATCGGAGACCTTTATTTTCGTGAATATTATTCCCTTAAATGTCATATAGGACTACAGGCCTATACAAGCATAATACGTAAATTAATGACCGAGCGAGTTGGCAATGCGGTTAGAGCCACGCAACTGTAAGTTTGCTTTCGAGAAATAGTGGGTTAAAACCCCACTGTCGGCAGCACTTTAGATGGTTTTCCGTGGTTTCCCATTTTCACACCAAGCAAATGCTGGGGATGAACCTCATTTAAGCCCATGTGCGCTTCCTTCCCACTCCTAGTCCTTTCCTATCCCATCGTCGCCATAAGACCCATCTGTGTCGGTGCGATGTAAAGCAAATTGTAAAAATTATTGTATTTTTCAGTTCTCTTCAATCATATGATTTACCACTTTCCATTTCCGTTAACAGAAATCATTTTACAAGTAAAAATCTTAAAGCAAATCATACGGTACATTTCACGAAAAGCTAAATAAAAGCTCCATAATAGGCTAAAACCATAAGCGAGTGTCATATTTCCACTTGTAATCGCATTTAGAAAACATCAATAATAATAATAATAATAATAATAATAATAATAATAATAATAATAATAATAATAATAATAATGGATTTAGTCCCATTAACTACTTACGCGGTTTTCAGAGACGCTGAGGTGTCGGAATTTATCCTAGGGGAGTTTTTTCACTTGCCGATAAATTTATCTACAAGAGGTATAACCGTACTGAGTTAGGCTCGAACCTGCCAACTTGGGTTCAGAAAGCCAGCGTCTAAGCCGGCGATGACAATATTTTGTCTAGTTTACTCCAAAATCTCGCCAACGCTTTTAGGCCTAAAAACTCTCTCATCCGCTTCGAACGGGAGGGAATATTTTCGGTCATTGGGCAGAATTATACTAAATGCCGGTCATTTACACAAAAGGTAGCAAAATGTACCTACCCTCCTTCTAAACGTATTTTGTCAGAAGACTTAATATGAACAGCAAATTGATTTTGTGTTACGTAACTGCACCTAAACACAGTCCTCTTTTATCACGCATTTCTCCTGTATTTTTGCTTTTAGGGCTCTCGTTTTTACTGGAGAGAAGCATCGCAAGTATACTGTAGTATCTGAGAATGTTTACATGTATGAAATTTAAATCGTATCTACATCCACACAGTTTTAAAAGTCCCCAATTTACATTGATGAGTACAGCGGAGTGAGCTTTTTGCCAAACAGCTGCGATTTCAACATGCTCCGCTCGCTACAGTGATTCTCTCGTAGACGGTGGCGCCAATGCTACCTCTAGTGTGTTATTTACTAACTCTATGGGTATTTCAAAGTATGAAGAAAACTGTGAAGGCCTACAATATCGAAAGCTCATAATATTGGTGAACAATAACATTACATTGACCATTGTTTGTGGCAGTGTTCTTTGTCTCTTATGCTGCCTCTCAATTCCGATAGATGGGAATACTACTGCATACCGAGTATAACAGCCTGATTGAAAATTGGCGGGAAATTGCTGGGGAGTTACAAAACTTTCTTCTTTTAGCATGCCATTCCTCTGGTTTATACATTTTCTGATACTGTTGGTACATTCGATCCCTACTTTGACGCGCTGTTTTGAATGAGCAGTGTGCACACTTTTGCAGAGTAGTAGTAGTAGTAGTAGTAGTAGTAGTAGTAGTTGTAGTTGTAGTGGTAGTCATAGTAGTAGTAGTATGACCTGGTCTAGAATTACAATTTAGGCCTATTCCAAATTATAGCACTACAATTCACTAAATAACTCAAAATTCAACCCTGAAAAGAGCCGTTTCTTAAGAAAAGCTGCTTCCTTTTCACTTTTATTAAATTCTACATTCATTTAATTCAAAATTAGCAGTGAAGATGTCTTTCCCTCTAGCTTGGAGAAAAAATTTGCCTTCAAGTCAGATAGATTTTCCGCCGCCAGTGTAGTGAATCGAGATTTTCGGACTCATCGGGTACTCCTAGGATCCTAGGAAGGATATTAGTAAAAGGGCATCGTTTTTGCCCCTGGAACTTTGTACTGTTAGATCGGCAGCGTAGTACTGTTCGTTAACAGTGAGAAAATGTGTGGTTTTTCATTTGATCGAGTATTTCATATGAAAGCATAGCTTTTAATAACGCCATTCCTACTGACGTCATTATAATGACCTACGTTCATTTCAGTTGGGAAAACCAAGAAGACAGTCTTTCTGAGGATGTAAAAGGGCTGGTGGAGAGTGAGCGTCTGCCATTATAGTGAAAACTCCCCAAGCTGACTGTGACTGATTGTAGGAATGCGGGCCTAACATTACAATGAACATTCTCTAACCCAGCCATCATATGAGAAAAGACGTTTGGTGACTTCCCCGTCGCGTTTCTAGGGTAACGTTAAGACCTATGCAGTTGCTCACAACGTGTACAAGACTTAACCTAGAATTCTGTATATAATGTAGAATTCCGTAGCGAAGCACGGGAACATCAGCTAATGGAGAATAAAATGAGCCACACTCAAAGTAATTGTCATGTTTTTTATTGATTGACCCCCAATTATTTTTTATATATATATATATATATATACCTGCTTAATGTGTAACAATCAATTTATTAGCTGCAATAATAAGACTGTATTCAATAATATTATTAACGTTATTAATGTTATTATTATCGTGAGCAATTCAATTTAATGAAAGTAGAGCATTGAATCAGAGAGTCGCCCACTACGGTGCAGCTAATAACTCTTGTGGATCACCACACATCTAATCTATTCGCAATTATGCATGTGCCCACTAGGTTGTATGTGAACTGCGCTGGACCTCGAAACCGGTGGCAATGGGGAAACGTCTGTCACTCACCCGCCTCGGACGCAGAACAGCAACCTGAAACATCATAGCACCGGCTCTGGGCACGAATGCCTACGAGACGGGTGTTGTCCAGTTTCATATCAACAAAATTTTATGGATGCGTTCCAGTGATGGAAGACAGTATACAAAGAATAATAATATGATTGTATTCACGCCCCACTAACTTCTTTTTGACGGTTTTCTGAGACTCCGAGGTGCCGGAATTTTGTCTCGCATTAGTTCGTTTACGTGTCAGTAATTCTACCGACACGACGCTGACGTACTTGAGAACCTTCAAATACCACCGGTCTGAGCCAGGATCGAACCTCCCATATTGGGATCAGAAGGCCAGCACCTCAACCGTCTGAGCTACTCAGCCCGGCATCACAGATTCATAATAAAGATTCGGTAACATTCTTCTTCTTCTTCTTCTTCTTCTTCTTCTTCTTCTTCTTCTTCTTCTTCTTCGTTTTGCCTTATGGCTGAGGCGTCGTGACTATCATAATATTCAGCCCTCTAGCCGATGAACCATACTCCGCCGTTCTTCCCTATCTAAAGCTTTCAATGTGGTTACTCTGAGAGAACACTGTAGGGGGCCGTTCACCATGTCAATCCATCGCGTTGCTATTCGTCCTCGTTGTCTGGTTCCCTGGACTTTGCCCTCAACAATCAGCTTTTGTAGACTACCATCTCGGCGCATTATATGTCCAAAGTAGCGTACAATTCGTTGAGAGACCTTACACGATAGACGAACTTTTATCTGAAGTTGGTTCAGGTTTGATGTGTTCGTGCGATGAGCTGTCCAAGGAATCCTTAACATTTTCCTCCAGCACCACATTTCAAAGCTTTCTATCCGTTCACGATCACGTTTGAGGATGGTCCACGTCTCTGCGCCATACAAGAAGACTGAGAAGACTAGAGATTCAACGAGCTTCTTTTTTGTCTTAATGGTGATGTTCGGGAATCGAAGTACAGTAGTTATGGGAGGCAAACCTGGCTGTAATGATCCACAAATATTGTTAATCGTTCATCATTCATTTATTGAAGCTATAATATTCTATACGAACAAGGAATTATTTCTATTGAACTCCCGAACAATGGAGTTCACACAGAGGAATACAGTGATAACTATAAATTACACTCGACGGAGTGGAAAGGATGATAAATAAACTAATTTGTCATAAAGCAGCAGGAACAGGCGAGATTAGACCAGAAATGGTGAAATAAAGTGGGAATGATGAAACGGCTCCATAGAATAATAACATTGGCATGGAATTAAAATAAAGTGCCGTCAGATTGAACGGCAGAAGCAATTGCACCCGTCTCTAGGCAAGTGAAAAGGAAGACTTGCAACTCTATATCGAGGAATTAAACTGACCAGTGTATCAGGCAAATTGTTCACAGGTATTTTGGAAAGACTGGTGTAATCAATCGTGGAGATTAATTTGGAAATAAAAAGCCTAGATCACTCTCCAAGCGATTTTAACATCAGAACTAAGCCGATAGACTAGGTAGAATGAGAGATTTTTCAGCAAATGGGCCATTATCGTATGTACATTACAGAGTACATTGTGCTAAAATGTATGTAAAAATTGGTTTCGGCTCTCGTGCCATGACGAGATTGTGGAAGAGGGGTGCATTATAAAAATGCTAATGGACTCTCACAAAGGGGAGGGGGAAGATCATAAAGAGCTGTAATATAGGGTGGTAAAACACGCAACTTACTTATATTAATCAAGAAATTTTGTACGAAGAAATAGAGTTAATGCTTGCGACGAAGTGATGATAATACCAGTACTGCTTGCAGAACGAACGTAGGGAGATATGGATTCGAATTGACCCGCCTTCAATCTAGCAGTCATCAGCAGAGAATATGAGTTTCTAACCAATTTCACTGAGCAAGTCGTTGTACGGTTTGGGTCACGTAACTATCAGCTTGCATTCGAAAGATACTGGGTTCGAACCCCACTGTCGGCAGCCTTGAAGATGTTTTTCTGAGGCTTCCTACTTTTACAGCCGGCAAATGTTGGGGCTGTACCTTAATTAAGGCCACGGTCGCTTCCTCCCCTCCCCTAACCCTTTCTCTCCCATCGTCGCCAAAATACTAGGCTGCGTCGGCGCGACATAAAGGAGAATGCAAAAACAATCTGGCCAATTGTACAACACATTTAGCTTTAGCATGGACATCGTGGTAGAAACTGAATATTGCTGAAAGTTACTGGCGTCCATCATATGCAAAGGAGCCTCTCGACGGAATCTGCAGTGTCTCTCTTTTTCTTTCCCTTCCTTTCTTTCTTTTTTTTTTTTTTTTTTTTACGTTGCACCGATACAGAAAGGTTTTATGGCGACGATGGGAGGGGAAAGGTCTAAGAGAGGGAAGGAAGTGAACGTGGCTTTGATTAAAGTACAATTCAAGCATTTGCCTGGTGAGGAAATGGGAAACCACGGAAAAGCGTCTTCAGGACTGCCGACAGTGGGGTTCGAACCCACTATCTCCCGAATACTGGATACTGGCCGCAGTTGAGCGACTGCAGCTTTCGAGCTCAGTACAGTTTCTCTAGACATCGGTCAATTAATGTAATGTGCCGAGAAATATATCGTCGAACCTCGCTTTCATTTAACATGGTTAAATATTAAAAAAGAGGTACGCAACTGAGACAGTAAACACATATTGGGATCACCCTGATGGTGATAGGTGAAAAAGTTGGGTTTAAGCTGTATTGCGTACCACCGCAAGCGTTTTAGTCGTGAATATGTCCATGTGGTCTGATAAAATAAAATTCCACGATTTATTATGAGCATCATCTGTGGTGTAGTGGTTAACGTGATTAGCTGCCAAACTCGGAAGCCCGGGTTCCATTCCCGGCTCTGCCACGACATTTGAAAATTGGTAGGGTCCACTCAGGCTCGGGAGGTCAACTGAGTAGAAGGGGTTTGATGCCACCTCAACTTCCTCGGAGAGGTTTCCCGTGGTTTCTGGTAAATGGCGGGATGGTACCTAACTTACGACCACGGCCGCTTCCTTCCCTCTACCTTGTCTATCCATTCAGATCCTCCCATCCCCCCGCAAAGCCCCTGTTCAGCATAGCAGGTGAGGCCACCTGGGCGAGGTACTGGTTCTCCTCCCCAGTTGTATCCCCTACTCAAAGTCTCACGCTCCAGGACACTTACTTTGAGGCGGTAGAGGTGGAGTCCCTCGCTGAGTCCGAGGGAAAAACCAATCCTGGAGGTTAAACGAATTAAGAAAGAAAGATTTATTCAAACACAAGTTTACAAAACTTATGACAAATGACGTACAAGTAAAGTCTCTACAGTAACGTTTTGCACAAATAGAGCCTTTTTTAATAATGTATGAACATGTTACTTCATTATTTCCAAAAAAGCCTCACCTAAATCTGAGTTGATAGATTCGCGTATCTGAGACCCCGGTCCATTTTACTGCTTTGTAGCAACCATTTCCTGGAAGTACTGGTAGTACTCCCAAAGTTCCATATTGGACTCTGATCACTATCATCGATAACCATCCGTGTCACGGACGTAAACTCAGTATCGTCGACTCCGGGAGTAGAACCACGCTCACACTTAAGCTTAGGCCATAGGTGTGCCCTGTACTCTCTACAAAGTTGTGCATTATATTTGGGCAAATTAATATTACCTTCAGTTTGCACACATCGCACGCCAATGGAAAATATCTAAGGTACAGTAGATGCGCAAAACACCGTACTCGCTCAAACCCTGAAGGTCTTGTCTGTTCCGTTAATTCCACTTCGATGTGCCCTGTACTATCTACTGAGTTCAGCATATACACTGACTGACAGAGCAAATGCAACACCAAGAAGGAGTGGTCAGAACTTTATGCCAATTGCAGGGTAGACTGACGTCACTGAGGTATGCTCATGATGTGAAACGCGCCGCTGTGCTGCGCACGTAGCGAACGATAAATGGGACACGGCGTTGGCGATTGGCCCATTTCGTACCGTGATTTCTCAGCCGACAGTCATTGTAGAACGTGTTGTCGTGTGCCACAGGACACGTGTATAGCTAAGAATGCCAGGCCGCCGTCAACGGAGGCATTTCCAGCAGACAGACGACTTTACGAGGGGTATGGTGATCGGGCTGAGAAGGGCAGGTTGGTCGCTTCGTCAAATCGCAGCCGATACCCATAGGGATGTGTCCACGGTGCAGCGCCTGTGGCGAAGATGGTTGGCGCAGGGACATGTGGCACGTGCGAGGGGTCCAGGCGCAGCCCGAGTGACGTTAGCACGCGAGGATCGGCGCATTCGCCGCCAAGCGGTGGCAGCCCCGCACGCCACGTCAACCGCCATTCTTCAGCATGTGCAAGACACCCTGGCTGTTCCAATATCGACCAGAACAATTTCCCGTCGATTGGTTGAAGGAGGCCTGCACTCCCGGCGTCCGCTCAGAAGACTACCATTGACTCCACAGCATAGACGTGCACGCCTGGCATGGTGCCGGGCTAGAGCGACTTGGATGAGGGAATGGCGGAACGTCGTGTTCTCCGATGAGTCACGCTTCTGTTCTGTCAGTGATAGTCACCGCAGACGAGTGTGGCGTCGGCGTGGAGAAAGGTCAAATCCGGCAGTAAATGTGGAGCGCCCTACCGCTAGACAACGCGGCATCATGGTTTGGGGCGCTATTGCGTATGATTCCACGTCACCTCTAGTGCGTATTCAAGGCACGTTAAATGCCCACCGCTACGTGCAGCATGTGCTGCGGCCGGTGGCACTCCCGTACCTTCAGGGGCTGCCCAATGCTCTGTTTCAGCAGGATAATGCCCGCCCACACACTGCTCGCATCTCCCAACAGGCTCTACGAGGTGTACAGATGCTTCCGTGGCCAGCGTACTCTCCGGATCTCTCACCAATCGAACACGTGTGGGATCTCATTGGACGCCGTTTGCAAACTCTGCCCCAGCCTCGTACGGACGACCAACTGTGGCAAATGGTTGACAGAGAATGGAGAACCATCCCTCAGGACACCATCCGCACTCTTATTGACTCTGTACGTCGACGTGTTTCTGCGTGCATCGCCGCTCGCGGTGGTCCTACATCCTACTGAGTCGATGCCGTGCGCATTGTGTAACCTGCATATCGGTTTGAAACAAACATCAATTATTCGTCCGTGCCGTCTCTGTTTTTTCCCCAACTTTCATCCCTTTCGAACCACTCCTCCTTGGTGTTGCATTTGCTCTGTCAGTCAGTGTATTACAGGAACACCAATCGATATGTCTTGATATCTTCTGTCATCCTGATTTATTCCATTAATTTCGTTCTAGCATTTTGAGCGACAATTTGTGATATTTTGAAATTCTGTCGTCAGATGTCACTGTACACGCGAAGCATTTGCTTGATTCTAATATATCTGCCTCAAAGAATTAATCATTCCCTTTTCCATCGATCATAATGTACGTCGACTCAGTCCGATGTTGCAGTGGATACTAAAGTAAAATGGCGCTGCAATCAACGCTATTTTGTTTTACTCTTGCTACGGTGTGAGGATGCCGTACGCAGTCATCATTTTCATGCTGCCGAATAGGTTAAGTCGATGCGTTGTGGCACGGCTGGTTATGGTTGCTAGCTCTGTGCCTCTGAGATAGGTTAGTCGGCCATTCTCACAAAATCGTTCCATGGGGTTTTCCATTTTAGATCCAGGAAAATATCGGGATGGTACCTTTCTCAACGCCACGGTTGATTCCTTCCCATTCGCAACCCATACAATTACACACCATAATTAGTCAACAGACAATATTCTCATACAACGTATATGAAGTTCACATCCATGGAGCGTACCGGGAAAAGCAGCCGCGGAACTGGCGAGACAAACATAACCTCGACAATCCCGGTACAAGAAGACGTTTGCTAAGAACGTATTAAAGGGGGTATAATTACGATCCTCTACAGGATAGCATGTCACTTAGTGTAGGTTGTATTCATTCAGAGATATAAGCCATGACCACGCTCTGCTACAAAAGAACAGACACATTCCCATCAAAAGTGTATCAATCAGACTCCCATTGCTAGGTCAGCACATGGCGCTGTCTTTCACTCAGCCTATAACAGAAATGAATACTAGGTCAAAGTCTGAGATGGAGGCGGCTGGCTATAATGCTAACCACACGTAGCAGAAAGTGAAAGTCGTTACCTGCACTCACCCAAGGGCTTTTAAGCACTGTAAAAAGACTATTTTCCTTTGCTATATCTCAAAATACTGTACTGGGATTGTACTTTCCTAGGCACGACAAGGCTTAATTCAAGTTCTGATGATGATGATGCTTATTGTTTTAAGGGGCTTAACATTGAAGGTCATCGGCCCCAATTCAAGTTCTAGTTACTATTACATATATATACTGCCATACAAAAAGTCATGGGATAGTGGTTTGTAACTTAGTACATGGAGATGTTATGGACCTGACGATTTTCGAATGCTTAAACCTGTTTAATTCTGAAAAGAAGATAATGTCATCCACGTTAAATTGGGCCTATCGGCCAGAAACTCATAACGAAGAGACGTGTGCTATCTCAGTTCCTACGAGAAATAATATTGTGGGGTTTTAACCCAGCGAGTTGGCCGTGTGGTTAGGGTCACGCAGCTGTGAACTTGCATTCGGGAGATAGTGGGTTCGAACCTCACGGTCAGCAGCCCTGAAGATTCTTTTCTGTAGGTTCCCATTTTCACACCAGCAAATGCAAATGCTGGGGCTGTACCTTAATTAAGACTAGGGCCACTTCCTTCCTACTCCTAGCCTTTTCCTATCCAATCGTCGCCATAAGACCCATCTGTGTCGGTGCGACGTAAAGCAAAACTGTAAAAAAATCTTAGTATGTTGTTTTTAATCAAATTAGTCTTTCATTTTAGAGGCGTGCGGCTATGAGCTTGCATCCGGAAGATAGTAGGTTCGAATCCCACTATCGGCAGCCCTGAAGACGGTTTTCTGTGGTTTCCCATTTTCACACCAGGCAAATGCTGGGGCTGTACCTTAATTAAGGCCACGGCCGATTCCTTCCAACTCCTAGGCCTTTTCTATCCCATCGTCGCCATAAGACCTATCTGTGTCGGTGCGACGTAAAGCCCCTAGCAAAAAAAAGTCTTTCATTTTCTCGAGTTACAGAAACATTTGATATTCATTCCACCTCACGTATTTCGCGAATACATTATTGAACACTCTACAACCACAGTGGCCAAACACAGTTGTTTATTGATCGTGGCCTGGAGTGCTTGTCTATAATTATTCGTGAAATCCGAGTAGACAGCCTGGCTCAAATCGTAGCTAAATTCAATGCAGGAGGTACCGGACGCGTATCCAGCGGTATACTTCGGCTTCTATGAAATATGGGAGCAGAGCTTGGTGGGATGCTCATGTTAAATAATAATGTAACTTTTAGTTGCCTAAGCTTACTGCTTACTGCTTACTCTCTGTCAAGTCCATTACATTGTTAATGAGGTATTAAATATTTTCCCTGTTAACGGAAAGTAAATATATCTGTAATTTTATTAGGTTTTCTCTAACTTTGATTTATGCTTTTTCGAGCCCTCGCGCTTACTTGCTTCTGCGAACCACGGAAATGACTGTCATAATTATAATATCAACGAATATTTGCTTTGATAGCAATCATAATGAGTATGATATCTCAGACTTAGATTTTCCTCTATCATTTCTCGTAATTTTTGTTTGTTACCAGTATACATTTCTGGCCTCTTTCCACGAATTTCAGTCATACAGGATGAGAACAATCCGCGGCCTGTTCCACGAACGAACTTTCCAACTTTTCACTTTGAACTTTGCACTTTTCAGTTCAGATTTAGTTCTACCATCACTTTTCAGATTTAGCCTGCAAAGTGAAAGGTGAAAATTGAAAAGTTGGGAATGTTTCACTTTCCAAGCCTCTTATGTTCCTTCATTGGTACAAAAATGCAAAGTGCAAAGAAATGAAGTGAAAAGTTTTCAGAAATCATTCAAAGAAATGATTCCCTTTACATCTGTTAGTTATCAAGTATGTACACGAGTGTCTCGGCGTAAAATTTCATTTAGTGATATAAACACGTTACAACGAGAGCTATTGTTAGCATCAAGTGAAGACATGATGAAAGATCCAACAAGAGAACGTGCAAAGACAGAATTAATATTCATAACCTCACTTCGACGGAATTTCGCGAGTGATTTCGTATTACCTACCCCAATACAGGCTGAATATATTCTTGAAATGATCGGCAATTTATTGAAATATGCAACAAAAGAAAGTCAATCCCTTTCCGAAAAAGAACAAATTTTTATATGCTTACATTGATTAGTAAATGGTGCCCAGCTGCACGGTGTAGCAGCAATGCATTGGCCATCAAAATCAATTGTTTTTGTTACCGTATTTTTGTGGTAGGTAGAGGTGAAAGAAGGTGCGGGGGTGAACAGGTCTCAGGCTACGAAATTAAAGTTAATTTAAAATTTAACAAGGTTATATTTTCTTTCCAAAATTCAGAAATAACACGAATGGCAGGTACAGAGTAGCAAGGCAACAAAAGTACAATTACAGTATTTACAGGATTTGGGCTTCGAGCCCCGAACTCGCAATTCTTGGGCAATTAGCCCAACTTTACCTCAAAACAAGATTTAACAGGGGGGCAGAAAACCCCGTTCATGCCCAGGAGCACTTGCTCTAAATTACACAGAAAAGCCTCCTCGAGGCATACAACACTCAATTTTCGAGAAAGAGCCACTCGCTCTCAACTTTACGCCTATCAAAGGCCACACCAAACTCCACCTTCAAGTTGTCCTCTAAGGACATAGACACAGGGGTAAAATACCCAACCTACTGAGGACTATTAAGTGAGAAAAAGGTTAGTTACATGACCTCTAAAATAACAATTTGAGAGGAGGCGATCTGCACTCCTAATACATTTGTTTAAAACCTAATCTGGCTCTAGGCCGCTAATGCAAGGGCTAATCCCATACTACAGAGGTGACTTTAGAAAAGAACAATTTACATTACGTTAAGGAAGAATCGGTAGTGAGAAGTAAGTTCACCTCAAAACAATATGAGTGGGAGCTCGAGAGGGTTCAGCACTCTCTATCCCAATATGTAGCTTAGAAGAGAATAGATACAAAGAGTCTTTACATTTTAGGGAAAAGTTACATGGAGGAAACGCTTCGGACCCGCCCCGAGAGTTAAACTGCTGAGCTAGCAAGAAAAGAAGTTATTAAACGGCCATTACCTTGTTGTTGAACTGCTGCCCGAAGAAAGAGGCGCTTCCCGCCCCCTGCTATGTACTTTCCACACTGAAAGATGGTACTGAAGTGACCCGGAGACCCTAAAATCAGCAGTTTATATACTCTCGCGGAAAGTTCGAGGCGTTTGAGGAATGAGAACACCCTCCCACAAAAACTTTATTGGCTAGGGTTAAGCAATATATCCCCTCTGGGGAAGATACACCTGATTGGTTATAAATTAATTAAAGAAATTCGGGATTGGCTAAATTCAAAACAAGGGGAAAGAAAGGGTTATACAGCCAACTTAAACAATAACAGAAAGAAATTTAACAAGAAACAAAATTTTGAAATAAAAATTTCTCCAAAAGACAGTTCTTTCACCTTGCACTAGGGTGCACTATTGTAGTTCTTCAGTAGTGTCCTCTAGAAGAGAAAGTTCACACTTCTTACTACAAGCAGAACAAAAATACGTCGAAAACGACCCAGTTCAGAAACTTCAAAATTTCCAAGTAGTGACATCTTCTGGGTAGCTTGAAAATTTACACCTTAAATAAAGTTCAGACTTTCTCCAGTAGGGGAGTTTCAACTGGCGCAAAAGTTGAATTAGCGGCGTGGAGGTGTACCGCCCGTTACAGACCTCCCCCCCCCAAAGTTCCTCCAAGGGGTAACACAGAGGAACATAAACTTTGTTTCAAAATGAGTTCCAAGTTATGATCTTGATATAGACATTAATTGCAGAAGCATGTATACAATTTACTAAATTTGGTTTTATCCAGTTTCAAAATTCTTGTAGTAACTGTTGAAATAATGTCTTTATGTTTGTAGAAGTTGAATTCAGAAGGAAAATTTTTAATACTTGAAAGTGAAGAAAAATTTTCAAAGTCCACCAAATATTGCAGTAGAATTCCCAAGTGTAGTAATTGCTGATAGTAAATGTCCATGTAGTTGATTAAATTGAATGGCCAGACCGGCCGCTGCAGCTTGTGTCCAGAGGAGGCCGCTCGGACCCCTCAAGTACCCTGAGATACCGCGCCCGCGGCGAACATATACAGGCTGCGGGCAAGTAGCAAGTCGTGCGCCGCACATCAGCCTTGGCCGGGAGGAGGGCTCCGGCTCGCCGTACACTGATCGACCTCGCTGGAGAAGAGGGGGCCCTTCCTCTATTCCAGTAGCGGTACTGCGCCGCGCGGCAGAATTTCTGTTAGACCAGAATGATTTTAGGGTACATTCATTGTGGTGAGGTTGAGGGGCCAGCGGCGTGGAGATATTTATTTAATTCCCATAAGCCACAGTGTGATGTGGAGCAGGAGACGGGAGCGTGGTAATGGCCGTGGTAAGGACAGGATGGCAGTTTAATTAATCGGGGGAGGTTTACAAAAATAATTACACACAAACGAAACAGCTTGCAAGAGCAGAAGGCCTTAAAAGTGACACCCCTCAAAAAAAATATAACCTTCCTATTTCTTTCAAAATTATATGAGGCAAGTTAACACGGACCTTATACCGGTTTCACCTGTGACAGGTGAACCCTAAATATCCTCTCGGTGGCTGGATTACTTAACAATAACGTAACCGGCGTAAAGAAATCGAGAATGACACACGGCCCATGAAATCTGGGGGCAAGCTTGCCCGCGGTAACAAAATTCTTGACCATCACTTGGTCGCCTACCTTCAAATTGGTGGGTCTCCGTCCACGATCATATCTTTCCCTAACCTTTTCATGAGACACTTTAAGATTGGCTTTAGCCTTCTTCCAAAGATCTTTAATGTTGTCCGGGTCTATTGTCTCCGGTAGAATGTCACTCAGAGACCAGAGGTTAGAGAGCGGCGTGTTGGGAACAAACTTGAACATCAAAGACGCTGGAGTAAATTTATGTGATTCATGAACCGCCGAATTCAAAGCAAAAGCTAACCAATGCAGGGACGTATCCCACCTGGAATGATCTTCATGATGATAGGCAATAAGCGCGGACCTGAGATTACGATTAACCCGTTCAGCCAGAGATGGTTGAGGGTAATAAGCAGAAGTAGTTACATGAGAGATGGACAGGTCAAAACAGAATTTACGAAAAAGATTTGATGTGAAAGCCTTAGCATTATCAGACACAATATATTGCCATGGACCAAAAGAAGCAAAAATAGAATTTAGGCAAGTAATGGTGGACTGAGCGGTAGCCAGCTTAGTCGGAAATAACCAGGAAAATCTTGTAAAACCATCTACGCATACAAAGATGAACTTGTTGGCATTTCCCTTTGACTGGGGGAAGGGTCCTACATAATCAATATACAGGCGTTCCATGGGGCGCGAAGCCTGATGCGAAGACAAAAGGCCTACCTTGGTGGACATGGTGGGTTTACTAAGCAAACAAGATTTACAAGCTTTTACCAGTTCACGGATTTCACCATCCATACCCTTCCAGATGAACCTTTCACGAATCTTTTCACGAGTTTTTAAGATTCCAAGATGCCCCCCTAATGGGGTCCCATGATAGTACTTGAAGATCATAGGTACAAGAACAGCTGGAACGACAACCTTCATCATCTTATCATGCCTCGATGGGCAACATAGAACACCATTCCTCAGAACATAAGGGACGACATGTTCCCCAGAAGAAAGGGTTTCCATTATCGGAGACAGAGTCGGATCTTCACGTTGGTATTTCTCGATATCCCTAAAGAGCATGGGAACATGTTAAGATGGCATTAACATCAAATAGTCTGGACTCGGGAGGTGATGAACTGTCGACCGGTTCATGGGTCTCGACGTCGTTGGAAAACATACGGCTGAGTCCATCGGCAACAACATTTTCGGTCCCTGTGATATGCCTGACATCGAATTGGAAGGCAGAAATTGGGATGGCCCAACGGGCTATACGACCAGTACGACGCGGCCTACCTAAGACCCAGCTTAAGGCTTGATTATCTGTCTCCAGGTCGAATTTGACATGTTCCAGATAGAGACGGAACTTTTCTAAGGCAAATAAGACTGCCAAACCATCGAGTTCATAGATGGAATACTTGGCTTCTTGAGCCGATAGAGTCCTAGATGCATAGGTGATGGGTCGCCTCCCTAATTCAGTCTCTTGAAGAAGGACTGCTGCTACTGCTGACGACGACGCGTCAGTTTGGACGATGAATTTCTTTGAGAAATCAGGCATAGCAAGGACAGGGGCATTACAGAGAGCTAATTTAAGATCTTCAAAAGCGGCTTGTTGAGAAGGCCCCCACTCGAATTTGATGCCTTTACTACGAAGAAGGTTTAAGGGCGCCGCTCTATTAGCGAAGTTAGGAATAAACTTCCTGAAGAAATTCACCATACCAATGAACCTGGCGATACTTTTAATGTCCTTAGGGGGTTTAAAATCACGGATGGCCTGTGTTCTAGAATGATCGACTGCAACACCATCAGGTGACACAATATGCCCTAGGAATGACATGGAGGGCTTAGCGAAGGCAACCTTGGACAACTTCACAGTTAACCCAGCCTTACGAAGGCGATTAAGAACTTCTCGCAGATGATCTAGATGTTCTTCAAAGGTCTCCAAAAATACGACGACATCATCCAGGTAGTGATACAAGTACTCAAATTTGATGCCAGAGAAGACCCTGTCTAGCAATCTAGTGAGTACAGCTGCTCCCGTGGGGAGCCCGAAAGGCACGCGGTTGTATTCATACAAATTCCAGTCAGTGGCAAACGCTGTAAGATGTTTAGACTCTTCCGCTGGGGGAATTTGATTGTAGGCCTGATTCAGGTCCAAGATAGTAAAGAACTTGGCCCTACGAAACCATGAAAAGCAAGAATGAAGGTCCGGAAGGGGCACAGATTGTAACACCACCTTCCGATTGAGAGTCCTATAATCAATGACAGGCCTGAAGCCCCCTTGGGTTGTCGTGTACCGACCTCCCACGGACTCGAACCGGCGGACTGCCAGGTGGAAGGCTGCCGAGATTCGCAGCCGAGTCTAGAGCTCAAGGTGTCAGAGGAGATTAATTAGTGTTAGAATAATGATAGTCATCGACATGAGACACCTTGTAGTACTTGAGTAACTGTATAATAAGTATAATAATTATAGTTAGATTTAATAATTGGAAAGCAGAAGGAAGCTTTCAGTTAAGTATTGGAGAGCGGTTTGTGAAACGCGCTCGCTTACACAAGTGTTTACTAAGAGCGGGGACTTGTTGATCACAACAAGGTATTTACTGTGTATCGACAAACAGAGCTCGTATGCCAGCGAGCCAGGCGGCCCGCCGAAACCGACAAAGAAACAAAGCCCAGTGCAAGGCCATTCAGGGTCAGTACAGATGCACTAGGGAAACAAGGAAAGATGAGGACAAAGTAAGACAGAAGACAGTAGTGCCTAGGTAGCAGCACTTACTGTGACAACTATTGAGAATAGCCACTTGAAGGCGCTAGTGACTGGATGAACACTTTGGTAATGCCGTAAGACCCAACCCCTTAGTAGGAGGTAGGGATAGAACTTTGAGTTCAGGAGCGGAGATATAACCCCTGGCCAAGATGGCGCGGGGCCTTCTTCCAGCCAGTAGTTCGTACTTGTCAGGACGAGATTCTGTTCGGGCATAGCCCAAGTGCCGTAGGGCAAGGTTAAGATAGACGCGTAGTAGAACAGTAGGCGCGTGGAACAAGCTCGCTCTCTCTTTAGATCATTACATTCAGACTTGTAAATATACTGTACATAGTAGTTTTAGTTGTCCTCAGTAATAAAGGACAGGGAAATAACTTCATCTTTTATTTCTGAGTTGCGGGACGAGTCATACCTACAATTACCTCCCTACAATCCGCTCGGCAGGTCAGGTAATACTTCAACTTCCAACGGCCTGGTGACCAACCTACGAGATCGTCTCACTGGACAGGTAGGTCACGACAGGCACGTATAAAAATTTGGTGTCAGGTAGTGCAGGGTCCCAAAGTTCGATCCTCGAAGAGTGTCAACTCACCGAAATAACTTGAGAGAACCGCGACTTCGTAGAAAATTGTCCGTAATATAACCGCGACTTCGCAGAAGATTTCCGTGTGAGAAAATCGCGACTTCGCAGAAGATTGTCCGAACCGCGCTACCGCGTAGTTTCGTTCGTATGCCGCGCATCGCAGAAGAGGAGCATCACTACCGCAGCCTACTAAGCCAGCCCAGCAGAGGGGTAGCAGTCCAGTAGCAGACAACGCCATCCGGTGGAGACGCAGCAATACAGCCGACTACTCATCCAGCCCAGCAGTGAAGCAGCATTGCAGATTAAGGTAAGCTGAATATTTATTTCAAATGGCACGACAGAATAGTTCAGTACCAGCAGACCAAGGCACTGAGATGCTTGACGAGGTGGAATCAGTAAGTATGAGTGGGCCTTTTGTTACAGTAGTAGAAGGACATCGTCTCATTGGACGAGAGTTTGATGGCAGTCAACCAGATAGATTGCATGAGTTCATAGCTAACGTAGATGCTGCTGTTCGTATGATTAAGGATGAGGATCAAGAGTTGTTTTTCAAGTACATTTTAACTAAGGTTACGGGCAGAGCCCGAGATAAATTATTGTACAGACGTGATATACATAACTGGGAGAAAGCCAAGCGGGCATTGATAGAATATTATGGCCAGCAAGGCACGTTAGATTTGTACATTTGTCAAATGTTCCAAACAGCGCAGGACCCGCGATAATCAGTCGCACTTTGGGCGCACAAAATAGAAACACTGTCAGCTTCTTTTAGAGAGGCAATACTTGAAGACGAATTAGAGGAATATCGCGATGCACAGTTGCAAATAACAAGAAAAATATGTGTTGCTAGTTTCATACAAGGATTAGCCAACCCTAGAATACAAGCTAGAGTACAGTCAGAAAAGGGCATCACTTTTGAGAGGGCCGTTGCACTTGCACAGCAGAAAGAAACCGTAATAATGTCAAAGAAGGCACGAGAGGGCCTACAATACAAACATAGTTCAGGGTTTAGCAAGCGCAGACCAGAACAGGAGCGCAGTGCAGCACCAAAGTGGCATATTAAGCCAACACATGCTAGGGAGCGCAGTGCAGCACCACAGTGGCATACTAAGCCAACACATGCTAGTGTTAGTGTGGTCTGCTACAATTGTAGCAAGGAAGGCCACATAGCAAGGAACTGTAAGAACACAGGAACGCAGGGGGCTCACACCACACAGACCGCTAGTTCCAATACAGCTACAGGGGCCACCTTCAGTAAATTAAAATGCCGCTATTGTGGGAAGACAGGGCACATTGAACGTGGCTGTAGAAAGAAACAGAGGGACAAGGAAACAGAGGTACGAGAAACAGTGCGCATAGTACGCACACAACCAAACACAGTGACAGGTGAAAACAGAACTTGTTATCGTTGCGGCCGAAAAGGTCACATACAGGAGAATTGTCGACAAGGTGCACACACACAAGGTGCACGCACACAAGGTGCACACACTCAAGGTGCACGCACACAAGGTGCACACACTCAAAGTGCACGCACTCAAGGTGCACACACTCCGGTGATGCGTACGGATAACCGCAGGTGCTATTCGTGTGGCCAACAGGGCCATATCCAAAGAAATTGTCGAAAAGCCCAAGGCAAGTCCACGGGCAACAGGGCCATGAAAGGCCAAACTCAAGGTGGTCGCACAGGGGGCAAGGCCATGAGATACCGAGCCCAATGCGAACATTGTGATAGGTGGTCACATCGAACCCAAGACTGTTGGTTCAAAAAGAAGGACGGCAGTACGCACGCCACGAAAACCTCCGTGGCTCAGGCGGAAAACTAGAACGGGCCCGTAGCAAGGGGACAGTTGCGGATGCCCGCAGACCAGAAGGTCCCAAGAATTCTGACGTAGAAGGCACGGTGCTGATCCAGGTCGCAAACCAAGGAAGACCGTTGAGATTTTTGATAGATACTGGGTCCGATATCAGCCTAGTAAAGAGGCAATCGGTACCCAAGGAATGCATGATTGACGGGAGTAAATCAATTGAATTAGCAGGTGTAAGTAAGGGAATAATTTACACTCAGGGTACGTGAACGAATTCAGTGGAAGGGCATGAAAGGGGACATTGAGCGTTATGTACGCACATGTCCCTCCTGCCAAAAGAATAAAGGGACCAGACCAGACGTCAGGGCTCCCATGAGAATCACGGATACCCCGAACACAGTCTTTGAGAAGATATCCCTAGACGTAGTTGGACCTCTTCCGTTGACAGAGGCAGGAAACAGGTACATATTGACATGCCAAGATCAGCTGTCAAAGTACCTAGTAGCGAGTGCCATGCCTAATCAGGAGGCAGAAACCGTGGCACGGACGCTAATCAATAACGTAATAAGTATCTACGGGATACCAGAGCAGATTCTCACTGACCAGGGTAGTAATTTCATGAGTGATGTGTTTAAGACGCTGTGTAAAACGTTGCGCATTCGTAAAACACACACTACGGCCTTCAGGCCACAATCGAACGGTAGCATAGAAAGATCCCATAAGGTGCTCACGGAGTACCTAAGGCATTATGTCTGCTCAGGGGAGCAGAATGACTGGGACAAGTATTTGCCTACAGCTAGCTTTGTGTATAATACCACAAAGAGCACAAGTACAGGGTTCACACCCTACGAATTAATTTTTAGAAGGAAGGCAAATATCCCAGGTGTGCTGCAAAAGCCACCTGAAATGAGTTACAACGAACACCAGAACGTGGTGGAGGAACTGACGGCACAGCTTAGGCGAAATCACGAGGCCGCCAGAAAGACCTTAATAGAGCGAAAGGAATTAGAGAAGAACCCTACGACAAAAAGCAAAATGAGGTCACCTTTCAGGTAGGTCATAAGGTTCTCTTGCGCAATGACGCATTGCGAAGAGGAAAATCCAGAAAGCTAAGTCCACCATTCGAAGGTCCGTACGAAATAGTAGATGTTTCAGGGGTGAACTGCACCCTACAGATGAACAAGAAATTAAAACGAGTTAAAGTACATAAGAACCGTTTGAAATTGTACTTGTAGATGAGTGAAGCGAGAACTGGGAAGCGAATGTATTCATAGATAAAAGGGTAACACATATCCGTCTTTACCTTGCAGGTAGACAGCAGATATGGCGCGGATGCTAGGATTGTTATCCATCGTAGTAGCAGTGATAGTCGTGACGTCACATCGCAACAGAATAGCCGGAGAAGTACTGGATGTCAAGGTGACACCATATGAGAGTACTCCAGGGGCATACTACGACAATCAGGGTGAGATACAGTTATACCATACGGAATGGACACTAGTTACCTATGTAAACCTGAATAAATTAAGTGATGTATTTTCTAATGTCAAGAGACACATACACTGGCCTCAATTAATATGTACACAGTTAGAAAGAAGTACTAACCTAACATGTCAACAGGATGTTAAAATGCTAAGTGCACAATTAGATAGAATTAAGGAATCGAAGGAATTAATTACGAGGATTACTAAATCAATAGGGGAAACGGATAACACTAGGCGTAAACGAGGCCTAATTAACGCAATAGGTTCCATCGCAAAGGCGTTATTTGGAACATTAAGTCAAGATGATGCCGATAAATATGAGTCAAAAATTAGTGAGTTAGAACAGGAACAGCTTTCAATTATGAAAAATTGCAAAAGACCAGATGATAGTAGTAAAATCAACATTGCAATCTATGAACAGCACCATTTACGATGTCACAGCCAATGAGCAGAGATTAACTCAAAACATTGCAGAAATTAGATCTTATCTTGCCAATAGCACGCTTCAGATTACAGAAGCACTTAAGCAAGTAGAATTAGAAAACTCAGTGAATAGGCATTTAATTGAGATTGAAGGCCTTCTCATACAACTGTATGAGCATTACAGTGTTGTATTATCAGGTATAATGAATGCTCAGGTAGGAGTCATTCAGGTGCAAATAATTTCAGCAGATGATATTATTAAAGGTTATAAGAAAGCTCAGGGAGATTTCCCTAAAGGATTGTCCTTGCCATTTGACTTAAAATCAGCTTACGGCTACTTGATTTACAAAGTAGCCACAGTGGAAGTGTTCGCTAACAAAGATTATCTAGTGTACGTCATCAAGACACCCCTTACAGATAGGGTAACTTATACATTGTATCACATGATTCCATTCCCCACATATATGAAGAGTAATCCACACCATTTTGTTTATATTCAAGAGACCAAGGACTATATCTTTATGGACAAGGAGAAACAAACTTATGTTCAATTAGACAAAGATCAGGTAAATCAATGTAAGGTAGTAACACCCAGTTGGAGACTATGTCATGTTAAATTCCCTATTAATACAGTGTACACTCAAAAGAGTTGCGCGATCCAGTTAATTATTGGAGTTAGTCAAATCCCAGATAATTGTGATAAAAGAGTGCTTCCCGTTCAACAGCTCATGTGGATACATATCAGAGCTAACAGATATATATACGTATCCCCAGAAGAAGTTAAAGTAACATGTATGTGTAAGGATACCACCAGTGATATCAGGTTAACAGGCACTGGTATTCTTGTTTTAAGTGCAGGTTGCACAGTATATGGGCCACATAGTAAAATACAAGGTGTAGGTGAAGTGAACACTACACAAAGTAAAGACTTTGTACCAGAAGTCACACTTGATTATGACTGTTGTGAACAAATAAGTAGTGAAATCAAGTTAGAATAGATACCCGAAATTAATAAGTTGTCATTAAATAATTTGCTAAATCACATTAACGATTTACAATGGGCTACCCATAAGACACAAGAAGTGGAAGATATGGTGAGACAAAAAGAAGAAGAACTGCAAAGACAAATGGTCTATCAGCATATTAATGTGTACAGATATATTGTGTGGATAGTTGTTGGTATCACAAGTTTAATTTTAATTTGTTATTGTTGTAATTGTTGCTGTGCGAAACTAGGGTTTCCAGCAAAGAGATGGTTTGATGATGCACGGGCTCATTGCCCTAATATATGTATAAAACAAACGGTAATCACGAAGGGAGATAAGGTTAAGACTTCAGATGAGGATTTAACTATATTCCAACGTCCCAGGCGGATCCGGGGACGCTCGGAGATGTCTGCGGAGATCATGGAATTACACTCCAGGCCTGCTGGGGGACGCCATAGTACGCCTGTGAGATCTATAGAAGCAATAGAAATGGATGAAAGTGATAATCAGAGTAGAGAACAACCTTCCCCTTCACCACAGGGTCGCCGATCGTTACGCACAAGTAACATCAGAGTATAAATAGTGTGGGACAGAAATGGACGCAACGTATGGTTGCATCCATTTCTTCCCTAAGGGGGGAGATGTCGTGTACCGCCCTCCCACGGACTCGAACCGGCGGACTGCCAGGTGGAAGGCTGCCGGGATTCGCAGCCGAGTCTAGAGCTCAAGGTGTCAGAGGAGATTAATTAGTGTTAGAATAATGATAGTCATCGACATGAGACACCTTGTAGTAATTGAGTAACTGTATAATAAGTATAATAATTATAGTTAGATTTAATAATTGGAAAGCAGAAGGAAGCTTTCAGTTAAGTATTGGAGAGCGGTTTGTGAAACGCGCTCGCTTACACAAGTGTTTACTAAGAGCGGGGACTTGTTGATCACAACAAGGTATTTACTGTGTATCGACAAACAGAGCTCGTATGCCAGCGAGCCAGGCGGCCCGCCGAAACCGACAAAGAAACAAAGCCCAGTGCAAGGCCATTCAGGGTCAGTACAGATGCACTAGGGAAACAAGGAAAGATGAGGACAAAGTAAGACAGAAGACAGTAGTGCCTAGGTAGCAGCACTTACTGTGACAACTATTGAGAATAGCCACTTGAAGGCGCTAGTGACTGGATGAACACTTTGGTAATGCCGTAAGACCCAACCCCTTAGTAGGAGGTAGGGATAGAACTTTGAGTTCAGGAGCGGAGATATAACCCCTGGCCAAGATGGCGCGGGGCCTTCTTCCAGCCAGTAGTTCGTACTTGTCAGGACGAGATTCTGTTCGGGCATAGCCCAAGTGCCGTAGGGCAAGGTTAAGGTAGACGCGTAGTAGAACAGTAGGCGCGTGGAACAAGCTCGCTCTCTCTTTAGATCATTACATTCAGACTTGTAAATATACTGTACATAGTAGTTTAAGTTGTCCTCAGTAATAAAGGACAGGGAAATAACTTCATCTTTTATTTCGTGAGTCGCGGGACGAGTCATACCTACAATTACCTCCCTACAATCCGCTCGGCAGGTCAGGTAATACTTCAACTTCCAACGGCCTGGTGACCAACCTACGAGATCGTCTCACTGGACAGGTAGGTCACGACAGGGGTTTCGAGACTAGAAAAATAGGTGAAGAATACGCCGACTTAGAGGGCCTAATAATACCATCCTTCAACATCTGATCGATGATTTCTTTCAGAGCCTTCATTTTAGGTGGAGATAGCCTATATGGCGGAAAACGGACAGGAATCGAATCCGTGACCTCAATTTTGTATTCAATAAGGTCAGTAACACCAAGAGTATCAGAGAACACCTCTGGAAACGACTGACACAACTTACGAATATTATCAGCCTGCTCCTCAGGTAGATGTCTAAGGTCTAACAACATCTCATCCTGGGTAGGCGAAATAGATGAACATGATGCAGAATTACATTTTAACAGGGGGATTTTACAATTGGAAGCAAATTTGAATGTGCACGACTTACTCTGAAGATCGAGCACAAGACCAGTGTGAGAAATGAAGTCAGCTCCCAATATGATGGGGCAAGACAAGTGCTTAGCCACAAACAGTTTGATTTTCCATGTAAATTTAAAAATACGAATTTTGACCTGTAAAGAACCTAGAATTTCTAATGGAGATGAATTAGCCGAAACATATTGGATCGAAGAGGAACAATAGTCAGGAAGTTTACAAACAGATTACAATTTTGCATACCATTCAGCCGAAATAATAGAACAAACACTGCCTGAATCTAATAGAGCTGTTATAGGCTCATTATTTAACTCAATTTTGAGAAAGGGGACCGGTGCGGGGTATCCGCCTCAATCCTAAGACACTCTTTGGGGCATTCAAAAGATGGATTTGCAGATTGAACGTTCCCTGAATTTTCGATCTGCTTACCAGGGGCTGAGCCTCGGGAAGATGAATTAGTCGACTCAGCCGAAGCCACTAGTCACATTTTATTATTGGCATTGGTGGAATTTGCACCAGAGGTTGAGCAGGAGGGGGTGCTATTTGAATTTGGGCAATTCTTGGCGATATGTGAGAAAGCCCCACATTTAAAACAGCCTTGTGATGAACCAGCTCCATTATTTGCCCTACTAGTTTTGACTAATGGACATTTATTGCGAAGATGGTCAGGCGACCCGCAAGCATAACATTTACGGGGTGTGACTGGTCGGCGAGGTGGAGGCCGAGTATTACTAAACGAGGGAGGGGGTTCTTTCGCGACACGCAAGGAATCGGCGTATCTGACTCCTTCCGCTGAGACGGCCAATGCTTCAAGTTCAGAGAAGGTTTGCGGGCACGCCGCGAAACACAAATATGACCTATAAGATGGTGAAATGCCTTCCACAATAGCCTGTACAATCTGATCCTCAGGGAAGTGAAGAGCAAACACCCTAGTATAGAACTTAATGTCTTGTATGAAATCAGCCAGATTTTCATCCAATCGCTGTACTCGATAATAGTACTTCTGAATCAGAGATGACCTCGCGCGAGCAGGAATAAAATTTGCAAGCAGATGTGCATGAAAATCTTCAATAGATGACTGTTCGGCAATGGCTCTTACTATTTTATCTGAGAGAATACCAATTGCATAAGGATAAATTATCTGTAAAATTTGACACGGAGAAAGAGAAAAAACAAGGGCGTGCTCTTGAAATTCAACTAAAAACCTTAAGAATGAAATAACTTCACTGGTGGTATTAACAGAAAACTTAGAGATACCTCTGAGCAACATTGCTAATGGATGAGGCAAGCTGCTGAACCCAGGTGACATAGTAGGTAAAGGTTTCAGTGGCAAAGAAGTTAATTCAGAACGTACATTATTCAACGAGGTTCGGCGTTCAAACTCGTTGTCCAATGGGGCAGAGGTTGTTTGAGCTGCAACGGTTTTCCTATTGACATCTCCCTTAGGAGGTTCTTCCTCGCTACCTACATTCACCGTAGCGGGTTGATCAGTTTTGGGAGGAATTTCCCCAGTTAACAATTGAGTGACCTTACTAGATAATTCAGAAATATTTTCAAGCACCGTACTAGCTTCCTTCCTCTGAACGTCATTCAACTTCAGAGACAACAGATCGTTAACTCTATTTGAAAAATGAAATAGCCTGGCTTGCACACGCTTAATTTCATTAGGAGAAGGATCATTTTCGTCAAAAAAGCTAACTACAGATGCTAACCCAGTAATATTCCCGATGATCGTGGAAAGAGAGTCGTCAATTTCTTTCTCTCCCAAGGTGGGGATGGAAATGGGCAAATCAAGGGACTCTCTAAGCTTGTTTGTGTCTACTGCAACCGTGCCTCCAGATTGCACATTTCTGATAGTTAACTCATAGATCAACTCCTCCTTGCGCAAATAGTTAAGATGGAGAACATCGCGAGGGCCGGGCATGATGACAGAACAATTTTGAAACAGGACAAATCAAAAATTCCAGCAACTGAGAAAATTGTTAGAGTTCGGATCAAAGCAATGTTTAGCCGTCAAAAGGGGCTAAATTGAGACCCATTCAACCACGCACTGCTACCACTTGTTACCGTATTTTTGTGGTAGGTAGAGGTGAAAGAAGGTGCGGGGGTGAACAGGTCTCAGACTACGAAATTAAAGTTAATTTAAAATTTAACAAGGTTATATTTTCTTTCCAAAATTCAGAAATAACACGAATGGCAGGTACAAAGTAGCAAGGCAACAAAAGTACAATTACAGTATTTACAGGATTTGGGCTTCGAGCCCCGAACTCGCAATTCTTGGGCAATTAGCCCAACTTTACCTCAAAACAAGATTTAACAGGGGGGCAGAAAACCCCGTTCATGCCCAGGAGCACTTGCTCTAAATTACACAGAAAAGCCTCCTCGAGGCATACAACACTCAATTTTCGAGAAAGAGCCACTCGCTCTCAACTTTACGCCTATCAGAGGCCACACCAAACTCCACCTTCAAGTTGTCCTCTAAGGACATAGACACAGGGGTAAAATACCCAACCTACTGAGGCCTATTAAGTGAGAAAAAGGTTAGTTACATGACCTCTAAAATAACAATTTGAGAGGAGGCGATCTGCACTCCTAATACATTTGTTTAAAACCTAATCTGGCTCTAGGCCGCTAATGCAAGGGCTAATCCCATACTACAGAGGTGACTTTAGAAAAGAACAATTTACATTACGTTAAGGAAGAATCGGTAGTGAGAAGTAAGTTCACCTCAAAACAATATGAGTGGGAGCTCGAGAGGGTTCAGCACTCTCTATCCCAATATGTAGCTTAGAAGAGAATAGATACAAAGAGTCTTTACATTTTAGGGAAAAGTTACATGGAGGAAACGCTTCGGACCCGCCCCGAGAGTTAAACTGCTGAGCTAGCAAGAAAAGAAGTTATTAAACGGCCATTACCTTGTTGTTGAACTGCTGCCCGAAGAAAGAGGCGCTTCCCGCCCCCTGCTATGTACTTTCCACACTGAAAGATGGTACTGAAGTGGCCCGGAGACCCTAAAATCAGCAGTTTATATATTCTCGCGGAAAGTTCGAGGCGTTTGAGGAATGAGAACACCCTCCCACAAAAACTTTATTGGCTAGGGTTAAGCAATATATCCCCTCTGGGGAAGATACACCTGATTGGTTATAAATTAATTAAAGAAATTCGGGATTGGCTAAATTCAAAACAAGGGGAAAGAAAGGGTTATACAGCCAACATAAACAATAACAGAAAGAAATTTAACAAGAAACAAACTTTTGAAATAAAAATTTCTCCAAAAAACAGTTCTTTCACCTTGCACTAGGGTGCACTATTGTAGTTCTTCAGTAGTGTCCTCTAGAAGAGAAAGTTCACACTTCTTACTACAAGCAAAACAAAAATACGTCGAAAACGACCCAGTTCAGAAACTTCAAAATTTCCAAGTAGTGACATCTTCTGGGTAGCTTGAAAATTTACACCTTAAATAAAGTTCAGACTTTCTCCAGTAGGGGAGTTTCATCTGGCGCAAAATTTGAATTAGCGGCGTGGAGGTGTACCGCCCGGTACAGTTTTCAGAACTGTTATCTAAGTCGTAGATGGTAAATGTAATATTTTCTAACATAGTACGTTGGCCTGATAATCAACATAATATAGCGACAGGATTTCTAATGAAGGGTGAATTTTCCTCTGTGTATGGATGTGTTGGCGGTACTTTCGTTAATATTGGTGCGTATCATATGAGAGGTTATTTTTAATGTTGCCAAAAAAGATGTCGCGTTTCTCCCTGACAACTTCCAGCGCGGCCAGCTTCTTGTAATTACCTTTCTTTCCCGCGATAAAAACTTTAAAACTAACGGTACCACAATTATACCGTCAAGTTCACCGCGAAAAATAAAGCATTAAAATCATAGAGTACCGGTATTAGGCCTGTACAGTTTACCTATGGAATAAACTTGATCGGATCACTCATTGGCATAGACTTTTCACTTTGCGAAGAAATTGAAATGTACAACCTAGATCATGGTGGAACAAAAAGACTTTGCACTTTGAAAGAACTGAAAATTGAAAAGTGCAAAGTTGAAAAGTTGCAAAGTTCGTTCGTGGAACAGGCCCCTGCTTTTCTTTTTCTAGCTTTCTCAGTTCACACAAACCCATACAGGCTTTCCGTGAGCCTGGGACTGGAAATGGTAAAGATCTGAAAGGTAGCGGCCGCTGAAGCTGCTACACGACCTGTAACATAATTATGGACAAGTCGATCAGTGGAATATGAAACCTTACGTAAACTGTGCGTAAATTTCCGTGTACCTTATTTAAGATTACTGTAAATCCTGGTAGATAAACGGGGAACCTTGAAAAGCCAGTCTCATGGCTACCGTCGACGGGGTTCCAATTCTTTGAAAGCATCTTTATAACCCGTACCGCGCAGTCAACTCGACCGGTGCAGTAACGGAAACGTATGTTATTACCTGTGCCTATATGTGTCACATGATATACATACATAGAGATAATAACTATAATGCCTCTATGAGCTACGTTTCGTACCAGAGTGCTACGTGTATACTTCCTGGTTTCTTTTGGCAGTAACGATTCCTCATGTATGTATGTTTTGCTGATGCCCGTCATTTCTCTTATACTGAGTGAAAAATGGTTTATAACACCCTCTGGATTTGAAACGGCTTTTTATGCAGTCTTGTAAGGATCAGTCGCCAGATGGCGTTGCTATGATGTGTTCGGAGGCTACTAATCAAACACAGTAAAATAACAATGAAATGTTTTGCCTGTGTGAAATCCTTCGTATGGCTTATACAAAAACTGGAGATGCAAATTGATGTGCACTGTTCCCAGCTCTGCAAAGTGATGCTGCAGGCTGCACTGGTAGGAGATAATTATTTGAGAGAGAACGCAAACCAGTGCTGTGCTTGTGAGATGAAAAATGTACGTGGGAAATCGTCATGAGGTAACAAAATGCGATTTCTGTGTTCATTCCAGTAAGTAGATGGTGTTAACTTAGACAATGTGATCAACGGTCCTGTTTATACATTATAATTATGAAGACAGTTTGGTAAATTCTGAGTTTTGAACAAGGAACGGGAAGGATAAGGACTGTCCAATATATTAAGTACATTCCTGACATTTGGCTGGAGATTAAATGCAGGACCACAAAATTTGCCTTTTCATTAGCTGAGAGTAGGATTTTAATCCACTGCTTTGCTCAGTTGTGCATGCGAGACTATGTGCTCCTCGTTGTAGAGACACAGATCAGTTCTAAATTCCTGGTAGAATAGGAATTGTGATGAAAAATATACTGTTTGGTGTACTGGAAGTTTCTGCGCCTGTGGCGTCGACGACGACTTTCATCAACGTATAGTGCAGCGACACGTAGATCTAACCCATGAAATTACTTTGTAGGTAGCCATGACTTACCCAGTTATTCCCTTTACCTCTGGTGTTTTGCACAGGACACAATGAATGTTGGTTTGTACGCATGGAACATCCTCCAATCCATATCGTAGCCATGAGTACAAAATAGGGAGATGTGTCATTCAAACACGTTATGCATACTACTCGCAGTACACATAGGGTTCTAAAGGTTTTTCGTAACGTAACATGGTCAGTACATTCGTGAGCTTAGTCCCCCAATGACTATGTGTGAGATGTGTTGAGTGCCAACTGATCCAATCTTCGACAACGCTTTGACACAGCGACAACTTTGCCCAGCTGTCCAAACTGGTATTATAATTGCGTGTGGCTATTTCTAGCCAGGCAGACCCTCTGATGAGGGTGAGTGACATCTGCCATGTGTAGGTAACGGAGTGTTATTGTGGCGGAGGATAGAAACTCGTGTCCTCATCTCGAGGTGGTGCAGCTCTTTTCAGGCACACCCCCATTGGAGGCGAGCTGCATGTACCATTTCAACCACATACCAGCTCTCCTGCCATTCTTATATCTCTGGCAGTACCGGGAATCGAACCTGGGCCTGGCAGGTAATAAACACTAACAGTTACACTACGGAAGCGTACATCCCATCTGGTTGAAAGTGCATAGAACTGCATTCCACAGAAGGACGAACATTTTTATGCAGGAGTTACGACCTGCGTTGCTGATAGAAGTGATCCTTTCACGCGTCCCAATTACTGTATACGGGGTGTAAAGATTGATGCAAAGTGATTGTGCACTGTTCGCTATATATTGCCCGAGCGGTTAGAGGAGCGCGGCTAAGAGCTTGCATCCGGGAGATAGTAGGTTCGAATCCCACTGTCGCCAGCCCGGAAGATGGTTTTCCGTGGTTTCCCGTTTTCACACCAGGTAAGTGCTGGTACTGTGCCTTAGTTAAGGCCACGGTCGCTTCCAACTCCCAGGCCTCTCCTATCCCTCGTCGCCATAAGACCTGTCTGTGTCGGTGCGACGTAAAAACCAAACCATAAACCCCATTGCACTACAGCCCTTGAAGGGCCTTGGCCTACCAAGCGACCACTGCTCAGCCCGAAGGCCTGCAGATTACGAGGTGTCGTGTAATCAGCACGACGAATCCTCTCGGTCGTTATTCTTGGATTTCGAGACCGGGGCCGCTATCTCACCGTCAGATAGCTCCTCAATTCTAATCACGTAGGCTGAGTGGACCTCGAACTAGCCCTCAGGTCCGGGTAACAATCCCTGACCTGGCCGGGAATCGAACCCGGGGCCTCCGGGTAAGAGGCAGACACGCTACCTCTACACCACGGGGCCGGCAGGCGGTGCGACGTAAAGCCACTAGCAAAAAAACGCTATCTATTGTTCGTGACGAGAAATTGTGTCTACAGGTTCACGGTTAATATGTTTCCTTTCATTCACCCGTCAGTTAAAAAATGCAATGTGACATTAAAGGACGGCATGACAATGTAATCAATCACATTTAATCGAAAACTAACTTGTTACTTAATAATAATGTCTTCAGATGAAATTTTTGCATGGATTATTTCGTCAGACGTTACAATTCTATGTCGGGATGAGCAGGTCAGACAGTAGGGTGCTGGCTTTCAGACTCCAAGTTAGTGGGTTCGATCCTGACTTAGTTCTGCGGAATTCAAAACTGTTCAAAAAGTCTAACCACGTTCAGATAGGTTTACTGGCATGTAAATAAACTGTCACAGGACAACTTTTTGGCATCTTGGCGTCTCCGATGAGTGTAAAGTTAATTAATGAGAAGAAAAATCAATAACATGGTATTGTTATCAGTTATAATGGCACGCATGATTTTTTAAAACCTGACCGTTCAATGTTTTGGAAATCAAACTATTGTTCATAACAATGGGTCAAAGATTAGATCATCGATAACCTCCATCCTTTCGATAGTGAAAGGCAATCTGCTACATTACTGTAGGTACTCAGTATTCTATACACGATTCCTCAAGAGCAAATGACTTGATTCTAAACACTTGCTGCATGGAAATTAGCTCCCTTACACGGTTTATAACGTCATGAATTGTGTGAGTGAATAGACTTTTCTTCAAATAGATGAGGGATATATTTGATTCCAATTTTTCGTTAGTATACCTTATACAAGTCGACCCCGTGGTGTTGGTGTAGTGTGTCTGCTCTCTGCCCGGGGTTCGATTACCGGCCAGGTCAGGATTTTTCGTGGATCTGAGGGCAGTTTCGAGGTCCGCTCACCTTATGTGATTACAATTCAGGAGCTATCGGAGGATGAGATAGCGGCCTAGGTCTAGAAAGCTAAGAATAACGGTCGAGAGGATTCGCCGTGCTGACCACAGGACACCTCGTAATCCGAAGGCTTCTGGGCTGAGCAGCGGTCGCTTGGTACGCCATGGCCCTTCTGGGCAATGGGATTTGGTTTTTGGTTTGGTACCTATATATATTTAGAAAACTGTGGTTAAAGGAGGACAAGGCTATTCGATAAAACATGTACAACAAATACTAATCTAGAAAGGACTAGACTACGACACCTTTTAAAAATTACTATTATTATTATTATTATTATTATTATTATTATTATTATTATTGATTGATACAATGCTGTACATTCACAAATTGTCCTATAGCCCCTCAAAGTTCTTAGCTATAATTGATTATTACGTAAATGATCTACTGTATTTATATTGTATTTTGTCAAATTCCGGTAAATTTGGTGAGTTAAAGATAATTTTGGCATAGAGCGAGTTGGCTATCCGGTTTTCGTCACGTAGCTGTGAGCTTGCATTCGGAATTTGGTAGGTTCGAACTCCACTCTCGGCAGACCTGAAGATGGTTTTTAGTGGTTTCCCATTTTCACACCAGGCAAATGAAGATGATGTACTTTAATTAAAATCAGGTCACTGTCTTTCCAGTCCTAGCCCTGTACTATCCTATCGTCACCCGAAGATCTGTCTGTGTGAGTGTGACATAAAACAAAAAGCAAATAATTCAGGTATTAGGATACCAAAAGCGAAGTGGGTAAATATCATTTTGAACTCAAATATTACACGTCATAAACTATCGATGTTTCCTGGAACAAACCGATCAGACATGATACTGTACAGGCTTTTGGGCTTATGCCGTGTCAATAAAATAAGGTGAAATTCTTTACGTTTCACAGAGAACTGTATTCCAACTTCCAAATGACTGCCTACTTAAAATATTTCTTATGAAATAGCCTGTAACGTAGTTGAGTACTTTTCTATATTAAGCACCAATCAGCCTGTATTGCACAGTTTAACCGAGAAACTCTAATTGCTACATCATCCTGTTGTAGGCCATCATGTTGTAGGCCATAGACAACAGAAGTTTATAGATTTGTTGCCTGCCAATTATGTGTTGTAGGCATAGCACGGTAGCCTACCCCTTACCCGCATGTCCTAAGTTTGTTTGAAGGACGAACATAGACTGAGAGCCGAAATGGGGCTTAGTTAACCACGAAACCAACTAAGGAGCCACTTGCAATTGAGAGACAATGGACACGGTAATGAAATACTGCACTAGCATTGCAGCTAAGGATGTCATCAGGCTGGCCATGTTCCACTCTAAAATCTGAAGGCCATGTGGCTGATAAGTGGTCACCTTAGCAGGCATGGATTCTCAAAGGGATGCATATACCACGAGTTTGGTCTTAGATTTAATACTATGGATGAATATTTATGACTCGAGCCCAGGTTTTAGGCAGAAATAGGTCAGAATGCAAACTTACTGAAGCGAGTAATAAGTATACTCTACCTGCAGAACGGTTGTTCAGTGAGACTTGCATATAAACATCAGGGGTACAGCATATCAGAACCCCTGGAATTTATATACTCTTTCTACGTTATATAAGAGCGGTAAGGTCGGCATTTCCTACTAAATACACTGACTGACAGAGCAAATGCAACACCAAGAAGGAGTGGTCAGAACTTTATGTCAATTGCAGGGTAGACTGACGTCACTGAGGTATGCTCATGATGTGAAATGCGCCGCTGTGCTGCGCACGTAGCGAACGATAAATGGGACACTGCGTTGGCGAATGGCCCACTTCGTACCGTGATTTCTCAGCCGACAGTCATTGTAGAACGTGTTGTCGTGTGCCACAGGACACGTGTATAGCTAAGAATGCCAGGCCGCCGTCAACGGAGGCATTTCCAGCAGACAGACGACTTTACGAGGGGTATGGTGATCGGGCTGAGAAGGGCAGGTTGGTCGCTTCGTCAAATCGCAGCCGATACCCATAGGGATGTGTCCACGGTGCAGCGCCTGTGGCGAAGATGGTTGGCGCAGGGACATGTGGCACGTGCGAGGGGTCCAGGCGCAGCCCGAGTGACGTCAGCACGCGAGGATCGGCGCATCCGCCGCCAAGCGGTGGCAGCCCCGCACGCCACGTCATCCGCCATTCTTCAGCATGTGCAAGACACCCTGGCTGTTCCAATATCGACCAGAACAATTTCCCGTCGTTTGGTTGAAGGAGGCCTGCACTCCCGGCGTCCGCTCAGAAGACTACCATTGACTCCACAGCATAGACGTGCACGCCTGGCATGGTGCCGGGCTAGAGCGACTTGGATGAGGGAATGGCGGAACGTCGTGTTCTCCGATGAGTCACGCTTCTGTTCTGTCAGTGATAGTCACCGCAGACGAGTGTGGCGTCGGCGTGGAGAAAGGTCAAATCCGGCAGTAACTGTGGAGCGCCCTACCGCTAGACAACGCGGCATCATGGTTTGGGGCGCTATTGCGTATGATTCCACGTCACCTCTAGTGCGTATTCAAGGCACGTTAAATGCCCACCGCTACGTGCAGCATGTGCTGCGGCCGGTGGCACTCCCGTACCTTCAGGGGCTGCCCAATGCTCTGTTTCAGCAGGATAATGCCCGCCCACACACTGCTCGCATCTCCCAACAGGCTTTACGAGGTGTACAGATGCTTCCGTGGCCAGCGTACTATCCGGATCTCTCACCAATCGAACACGTGTGGGATCTCATTGGACGCCGTTTGCAAACTCTGCCCCAGCCTCGTACGGACGACCAACTGTGGCAAATGGTTGGCAGGGAATGGAGAACCATCCCTCAGGACACCATCCGCACTCTTATTGACTCTGTACCTCGACGTGGTTCTGCGTGCATCGCCGCTCGCGGTGGTCCTACATCCTACTGAGTCGATGCCGTGCGCATTGTGTAACCTGCATATCGGTTTGAAATAAACATCAATTATTCTTCCGTGCCGACTCTGTTTTTTCCACAACTTTCATCCCTTTCAAACCACTCCTCCTTGATGTTGCATTTGCTCTGTCAGTCAGTGTAAATTGGTTTGTATTCTAACCTATTTACCGCCTAAAAATGCGGTGTCTATTTACGACTAATCACCAAAATGAGTAAAATTATGGCATTAAATTCTTTTGCCGTTCAAGAGAGATGCCACACAGACACATATATGACGAAGAATAACAGTTTAAGTATCATCCTCAGCATATCTTATAGATCAATTTGATATCACTGTTAATGTAGTATACATTTAGCCCGTTTCTGTAGTTCACAAAAACAAATGTAGAAACTCTTAGTGACATGAGAACTCTTTGCCACTTGATACTAAGTGGAGTGGAAATACTTCACACCCTAAAGTAACTGTAGTCTCGGACCTGTGAAGAGGTGATCGATTCTTTCCACTGCTCAAAAAGGATTCTAAACTTAGAAGTGGGGAGTGTGAACCTGAGAAGAGAGAAAGCAGCTATCCTGAGGAGTTGGTGTATTGTATCCAAAGCGACCACTCTACAACATTCTACTTCCTCACAACACGGATATTCATTCATTCATTCATTCATTCATTCATTCATTCATTCATTCATTCATTCATTCATTCATTCATTCATTCATTCATTCATTCATTCATTTATTTATTTATTTATTTATTTATTTAATTTATAGTTCATCCTGCAGCATTTGCAGGCTGCAAGTGACGAATACCAATACAAGTATATACAAGAGCCCTTAAGCCGTATGATTACACAGATATGCGTTGAGAACAATATAACAACAGCGCAATATAGTAACAATGAAACCGTATTTTGTTGAATAAGAATAGAAAATGAAATATCTGTGAAAATTACGTTCGGTTATCAATTAATTAACCGAAAACTGCGATAATTAAGTACGGTTTTTATAGGTCAGTGATCTTTTCAACGCTGCCAGGGAGATATCAATCAAGAAAATATTATTCACTTCGGATGTTTCAGAAAAATCGACCGTGAGTACTGGTACATTTATATGGTTCTTTAAGGTCCAATTGTCAGATCCGTGGTCGTAACGGATTTCACATTATATTTGTCCTCATAGAAATTGATTTTTGTCTAGTAAGTAAACATCTTTTCAGTATTTACGTCTTCCGACTGTTGCTCATGAGACTGAAAACGAATCGTCGGGCTTAATACATGTCCATCACGACATGTATGTGTAAAGGCGATAACATCAATTCTGTGTATGCTGCCTTCATTTGTATCTTGTACATTTTAAAATATTATTTATCCGTGTTTCATGAGTGAAATATCAATCAAATATCTTACTGTGTGATGATGTGAACATTCTCAACGTGGGCAGGCTCCAAGGACATGTGCAAGGGTTTCAGACAACGCCTGCAGTGTGTACTGTTCTAAGTCCTTTCTTTTACATTACGGACTGCCGATAGATTCGCTGCCATCCTTATTACTTCTCTCCACTCAATACAAGTACTGTAAGACCTACATGATACCTAATCAAGTTATTGCCTGGAGTATGCTGTTTGTAAGTAATCAAACCTTTGTCTTAATATTCTTTTGTTGTTCCAATTTTTAAAAGATGTTTTGCGTAATTATTGTCGATACTTCTCTGTGATTAAGAGACCACGCTTTTCTAATATATCATTATTAGATTGAATCACATCATGTGCTGCAAGATTACATGAGATTCCTTGAGCTGCCTTGTGGAATGTAAAGCAAAAATTAATTGAGCATTATCTGACATGCATTAACGTTTTATAACTGTTAGCTTCTTCAGTCTACCGAAATTAATTTTGAATACATAAATTTATAAACTATCCGGAAAAAGAAATCATGCTAACAGGTTTGTGCCTGAATAGAAGAAAAAATTTAATAAAATAAAATTTATTCATTTGTATTCATATGAAATAAAATAAATAAAAAATGGCCTTGTGTATCCCCTAAGGGCTATGGCCTCCTGCAATGCAAGGTCAGCGCTCAGTTTAACTCATCAGGTGAGCAGGTCCTGAAGAGTATTAATATATTGGTTATTTCCTAGTTTCTTTCGTGGGAACGAATTACTGCATGATCTACAGTACACTTGTGTAGTCTCATCTGCGAGTGAATGCAATTGTGCTTCTCGAGATCAACAATTCGCGAAAACGCACTGTTACATTGTTGACACTTGTACACTTTTTCCCTAGGGAGGGTTGAGATTCCTTTCTAGTGAAAGCGTACCCTTGCACACTTCTTTTTTCCATAGTTTCTCCTCCAAATGCTGTAGACGTTTCTTTAAAGTTCTTGAGCTTATCCTCCGTTGTATATTCTCTATGACATACTTTACATGTGCATGTCCTCCTTTCACTATGAGTTACGTGATGAGTTATAAGATCACTATTTCATGCTAACGTCTTAATGTCTATTTGACAACAGTCTTGCTAGTTTCCCGAGTGATCAGAAGATGACCATATGTATGATTAAGTTTTAATTAATTGAGTTGAAACTGATAAACGGATGGTTTTAGGTATCATAAAAATCAAAAAATTAATTAACAAGAAAAGAAGCCTAAACTTTGGAATATTAGGTCGCCATAAACCATATAATTGGGGAGGGAGGTCATTTGGTACTTTGATCTCATTCACTTCTCCTCTTAACATAGTATCCAGATCCATTACGATCTTTTGAGATATTGTATATGAAAAGGTGTCGTCTGGAAAATGTGTGATAAACTGGGATATGTAGATGCATTTAATAGTAAACATCTGTGTTGAGAGAGGTTCAAAAATAATCTCTTACCGAGCTCGATAGCTGCAGTCGCTTATGTGCCGCCAGTATTCGGTATTCGGGAGATAGTGGGTTCGAAACCCACTGTTGGCAGCCCTGAAGATGGTTTTCCGTGGTTTCCCATTTTCATACCAGGCAAATGCTGGGGCTGTACCTTAATTAAGGCCACGGCCGCTTCCTTCCCAGTCGTAGCCCTTTCCTGTCCCAACGTCGCCGTAAGACCTATCTGTGTCGGTGCGACGTAAAGCCAATAACAAATAAAATAATCATCTCACTATTAAAGTTGATTCCAAGGTGGCGAAACAAGGCATATTTCTTAAAACAAGGGAATGATTCTTGTAGCAGTTTTCTTCCGATTGGTGTACTTGTTCAAATCGTATTACTTTACATCATTTATTGATGTTGACTTCTAGTAGAATTCTTTAAATTGTTGAGTGGCATAATTAAATAGGAAGTAAAAAGCAAAGCAATGTCTTCTCCGTACAGGCCATGAAGGCCCTTGGAGGGGTGGAAGGTAAAGGCTTCCACTATCCGTAACCTCGGCACTTGATGGGGTAGAGTGGTTAGCTCTACCCCCGGCCGCCTTTGCACCCAGGAATTAACCTGGTACTCATTTCTGATGTAGGCTGAATGAATCTCAGGGCCACATGCACCTCCGGAAGTGGAAATCTCATTTCTTAAACGTTACAACTTCCTGACGGGGAATCGAACCCACGTCCTTCCAGGCGAACCGAGCACGCCTTTACCGCCTCGGCCAGGTAGCCCCTAAATAGGAAGTAAACTGAAATATTACTTTTTCTAACAGTAAATATATAATCATCAAACCCAATTGCAGACAAGTTACTGATTTAGGGGAAATGGGATGTAATACATTGAAGACATCCTGCTATCAGTATATTCATCTGTAATATGATCAATGGACAAAATTAACGGTGGGCGACGGAGGCGAATCTTGTCTTACTCCTGACTTACTCTGCGACTGAATTCTCGTCATGCCTGTTTGCAAGTTTAAAATGAAACCATTGAATTTAGAGGGAATATGTAAATCATCCGCGGTTTTTCTGAGATGTTCATGACCAATGTTGTCAAACGATTTCTTTATATCCAGAAATATCACTAACTGATCCGCTTTACTTGTCTTTGCCTCGCGAAATAAAGAGTTTTCTATTTCTGTATTTATATTATATCCAGAAGAATTGGCGAAACCGTCTTTGTTTTGGATACATCCATCTAGCGCACGCTCAGTGACATGCCTAATCACGGAACAAATAGTTATCGGCCTCCAGTTTTGTCACATCCATTGGATCATCCACCTTATGACTGAATATGTTTCGGCTCTGTTTAAGTTTCGTTTCTTCTTATCCTGCCCGAAGCACAGGTACTTTGAAGGTATTATACTGAATGCTACTTTGTTTTCAATTGCTCTTACAATAATTATGTTATCATGGTCGGGGGATGCATCAACTGCTATGCTGTTGATAGATACCGCGATTTCATCCTTGTTGATATGGTCAACAAAGGTGTGGTCTATTTCTACTACTTGGTCATCAGTTAGGAAGCAATTATATTCAGGACGAGTCATATCACTGGATTTCCCATACGTTTCTAAAAATAACTAAATATCTGATTCATGAATGTTCTTATGGCTTTCCAACGCTGATTAAAATACCGATTTTTTGAGCTGATATTTGTATTTTTCTCTTCGTTTAATTCGCTTGCTGCATGCTCGGGATTTATTTTTCTTTGTATTTCCTCTGGTTATCTGTTTTCTGCTTGTTTACGCTATACTTTTAATATTTTCGAGCTGTATATTTAGGGCCCAACAGTAAGTAAACAACTGTAGCTGGGAAATCAGTCCATGTGCAAATACGGTATTAATAATTTCGTCATTAGTCATGTCCTCAATAAATGTACCTCCATTTTCTCATTTTACGTTCGAACTGCATTGGTAGAGTGCGATTATTACTGTGTAGAGAGTGTGTTTATGTAGTCATCAGATTTCCAGGATTTTATTACCCTTTCTATAGCGAGGAAAATGAACCTTAGATACATAATACTCTAGGAGTCGGTAAATATGTCATGTTAGCGACTGATGACCTAGATGTTAGGCCCCTTTAAATAACAAGCCTCTTCATCAAATACGTCATGCACACATACATTCCTACAGTACGGTACAGTAAGGTTCACTTTCCTTTACACACTAGCATAGGAAAATGAACACAACGAAAATTATTCTGATGGACTGCATATCAATATATGGCTGGGAGGCGTGACCTGTCTTAAGGAAAATAAATGATAGGAAGATTTTTGTCACATGCACAGTTTTGGCACAACAGCAAGGAAACATCATTTTCTATGACCTATTGCATTTAAATACTCACATAGTGTAGTAGGTATATGTGTAATGTGCACTGGACATTTTTCTCACAAGTTCTTTTATTCTCATTGCAGAATTACTTCGAGGCACATATCACGTTTTATGGTCATGCGGTGAACCGATGGATATAGCGCCGAGACACATGTCAAAGTTTATGAGCTTCCTGCAGTCACTTCCTTCTTTACGATCATCTACATCTGCGAATGGGATATAGAAGTGCCATTAAGTCTGTGTGTACTTCTATATTGAAGCTGTTGTATAGGTCGGAATTGTTATTGAATTTCTTGATATGTCTAGCGCTGCCTGTATTATTTATGACAGTATTGTGTGCTAGGAATTTTTAAGTAACCTGAAGTTCTGCATATAAAATTTTACTGCAAGTTCAATCAGCTTACTTCAACTTGACTTCATTCAAATAGCAGTATTATATTATGGTAGCAATATACACATGCAGTGACTTCCCATGAATTACAGGTTGTATATGGAGACGAAGATTCCGATAAAATTAGCTTAAGAAATGAAACGACATCTCCTATAACATTAATAAAGGGTACAGAACTCTGCACATAGTCATGAGGATATTTAAGTGGTGTAGTAAGGATGTAAAGAAGAGGGCATATAAGTCTCTCTGGCAAGACCCCAACCAGAATCTTGTTAAACTGTATGGAATCCTCGCCATGATGATTTGAATCAAGAACTGGAAATATCAAAAGAAAAGCAGCTCGATATGTTCTGGGTGATTTCCGACAAAAGAGTAGGTTGTAAAACTGTTGCAAAATTTGGGCTGAGAAGACTTTGGAGAAAGTAAACGAGCTGCTCGACTAAGAGGCATGCCGGGCTGAGTGGCTCAGAATGTTGAAGCACTGGCCTTCTTACCCCTACTTGGCAGGTTCGATCCTGGCTCAGTCCGGTGGTATTTTTAGGTGCTCAAATACGTCAGCCTCATATAGGTAGATTTACTGGCACGTAAAAGAATTCCTGCGGGACTAAATTCCGGCACCTTGGCGTCTCCGAAAACCGTAAAACTAGTTAGTGGGACGTAAAGTAAATAACATTATTATTATTATTATTATTATTATTATTATTATTATTATTATTATTATTATTATTATTATTATTATTATTATTATTATTATTTGTATCAATTTAGGAAGGCTCGGCTTGTGCCGGTAACATAATGGCTGACTCGGCCTAAGCAAGGAGTCACCCTCTTGATTATGAAACTACAGGTACATATATGTACAAATATTTACAATAGAAATAATTACAACATATACATTTATACAATAAATACAAACAACTTCAGACTTCTTATGTCCCCGTTTTGGGAATCTGTTCTTCAGTATTACTGGAACTGCGGCCTGGATCTTCATGCTGTGTGGCGTGAGTCAGAAGAAAAGTCGTTCCTAGGAACTTCCTCACAACGTGGCAAGTGCTCAGGAGGGTGGCTTTCTGTAGTTCTACGTATGTGTGATGATGCAGGTTTAATGCGGCCAGAGAGCTGTGCAAGCATTTTGGAATAACACCGGTACATGATATTACTATTGGAACTGTGGTGACTGATTCTAGTTTCCACAGGCGTTGTATTTCTATTGCCAGTTCTGTGTATTTTGATGTCTTTGTGGCTATTGTTGTTTGCAGATTGGAGGTATTTGGACAAGCAATTTCTATAAGGGATGCGGATCTTTTTGATTTATCGATTAGAATAATATCTGGCCTATTGTTGCTGAGCGTGACATCGGTTATGACTTCTCGGTCCCATAGTAGTTTATATGAAGAGTTTTCGAGAATGGGTGGAGGTGTATATTTCCAATATGCAGTTGATGACTGAAGAAATCCACATTTTACAGAAAGTTTCAGGTGAATGATTTTTGCTACCTGATCATGTCGGTGCTTATAATCGGTGTTGGCCAAGTGTGGGCAACCAGAGATGATGTGCTGTATGCTCTCTGTAGTTCTGGAACAGCGGCGGCAGTTGTCTGAGACAACTGTTGGATCCTTCATGATAAATCTACGGTAGTTCCGTGTAGCAATTACTTGATCTTGGATGGCCAGAACAAATCCTTCTGTTTCTGGGAAAAGACCGGAGTAGGTCAGCCAAGCGTGCGACGCAGGTTTGTCGATATGAGGCTGATCCAATTCATGGGGGTATTTCCCGTGAAGAGGTTTTTGCTTCCACATGGCCATATTCATTTCTTTTGTAGGTGGGGTAGAAACAGGCATTTCTGGTGACGACAGATTGAGAGGTGTATAGTTTATATCAGCTCTGCAAACAGCATGATGAAGACACGATGTATCAGCTCTCGAGTGGAAATATTCTCTTAGACTTGATATCAGATTGCTATGTAAATTGACAATGGATAAGAAGCCCCTACCACCTTCTGATCTCGGGAGTATAAGACGTTCGGTTGCAGATTTAGGATGGTGCATATGGTACCGGGTGAGTGAAACTGCTGTTTTCGTTTGTAACTGCTGGAGTTCTGTTTGGGTCCATTTTATGATACCAAAGGAGTATGTGAGCAGTGGTTACGGCGTACGTATTGACTGCTTTGGTAAGATGTTTAGCTGTCAGTTTTGATGATAGTACCTTGTTGAGACGTGTTATATATTGCTGCGTGACATTTCTCTTGATGTCGGCATGTTTCATACGAGTGCTCTGATGAAAACCGAGGTATTTGTACATTTCTTCTTCCTCCAGCTGTTGTATGGATTCGTCGCTTAAACTCGAAGGTGTCCCTTGTGCTGAGTAGGATCCTCTGATGACAGTTTGGGTTCTGCATTTGTCCAATCCAAACCACATGCCTATATCTGAAGAAAACGTCTTGGTAATTGAGAAGAGATGTTGGAGATGGGGTTTGGTAGAGGCATACAGTTTAATGTCATCCATATAGAGTAGGTGGCTGATTTTGAATAGCTCTTCTCGCTTATTCTTAATGCTAAATCCATACCCACTCGTGTTCAGTAGGTAGGATAGTGGATTTAATGCCATGCAGAACCATAATGGACTCAGTGAGTCCCCTTGGAGATCCCTCGTCGTATTGGTATGGGTCTTGTTGCAACACTGCAGTTTCTTAGAGAAACGTGAAGTGAGGTGTTCCAGTCTGCCATTACCGTCTTCAGGAAGTGAATGATTGAGGGGTCAACTTTATATAGTTCCAGAACATGTATGAGCCAAGTGTGTGGTACTGAATCAAAGGCCTTTTGGTAGTCAATGAAGCACGTGTATAGGTTCCTGGATTTATGGTGTGCTTGTTCCAGGACCACAGTGTCGATAATCAGTTGCTCCTTGCACCCCTTGGTATTCTTCTTGCAACCCTTTTGCTCCTCGGCAATGATATGGTTTTCCTCGCAGTGTTTCAGAATTCTGTTGGCTATTATAGATGTAAATATCTTATATAGAGTAGATAGACATGTTATAGGCCGATACTTCGCTGGATTTTGCAGATTTTCATCCTTTGGTTTCAGATATGTGATGCCAGTGCACAGGAAAGCTGGGAATGCTGCCGGGTTGTCTAAAAATTTCTGGAAATGTTGAGTCAGAAGGAAATGAGTACATGTAAATTTCTTGTAGTAATAATTGTGTATACGATCAATGCCTGGGGCCTTCCAGTTCTGCAGTTTCTTGATGCTCTGTTGTATTTCTCCGATTTCAACAGCCTTGGTTGCCATATGCTTCACTTCATTAGTTCTATCTTGCAGTTCACTGATCCAATGGGCTTCCGCATTGTGCTCTATTGGGTTCGACCATACTCCCGACCAATAGCTGTGAATTTTTTCTTCGCTGGGCGTATTTCCATCTTGTGTTCTCTCGTTCAGATTGTTGTAGAACTGTTTCTCATTTCTTTCGAACATTGCGTTCTGTGATTTTCTCTCTGTGGTGTTTTGGTACCTTTTGAGGCGCTTGGATAATGCGGCCAACTTTTGCTTCATGGTTTCGAGGGTTTCTTGTAGTACTGTGCTTCCAGGTTCCTCCAGACTCTGCCTTGAATTGATTTTCAGAATTCGAATAATTTTGTTATTTAGGCGTTTCCCTCTTACTCCATTCTTGTATTGCTGCAGGCGATTCACGTCCTGGCGGATTTGGATGATGCGATCTTTGAGGCGTTTTGCCCAAAGTGGTTCTCTCAATTTTTTCTTGACAGACTTATTGTTAGGCAAAAATGGCTTTCCATTGTTCAGTCGTACTGCGGCAAGTGCTGCACAGTATATAGCAGTATGTACTTCAGAGAACGTCTGATGCTCTTTCAGATATTCTGGCAAGACTTTCGAATTAAGATCTTCAATGATTTTTCCAAACTTTTTGGATGATTGCTGCCTTGGCAGTATGGGTCGTTGTGTAGGATCGGTACCAGAATATTCTAGAAGGGCCTTGTAGAATTCAACATGTGTCTTGTCATGGAGGTTAGAGTTATCTGAAAGTATCACTTCAGGATTACTTGTATGTACCGTTATATCAGTATCAGGTGGACTGTTAACCGTTGAGTCAGACTCGGTACTTTCAAGATGTGGAAAGAGTTCTTGTGTTACTTCTTGTCTGATTCTACTAAGAACAGGACCCGGGATCAAATTGTTCTTGATGATTGATCTTCGTTGATCTGCAATGCGCTGTTCAGTAATTTTCATTGTTGGGTACTGATTTGTAAAGGCTGTGTGTAGTTGTTGCCTATATCCTGCAATTTCAGTTTCCAGACGTGTTATTCGAAGATATGCCCGTATGATAAATTCATTCATATCATTGTTCCATTTAATGCGTTTTTTGGGCTTACTGATACGAGTGGTCGTACTTGGCACGAAAGCACTCGCACCAGGTGCGGTATGATAATCAGGTTCTTGTGTTCCGCCATGATCGTCTTGAGCTACTGTAGCTTGTTCGGGTGACCCGATGGGAGGCCAGCAGCTTACGCTCCCACCACCACCGGCTCGCAAGCTGTCATCTCTAGCGGTGGCTCCAGAGATGCCCTGGCGTACCCCAGGCAGCGGCATTTTCCGAGGCACAGTTTTAGAACTCTTCATAGTTGATTTTTGCTTTTTATAACCTACAGCCAGGTGATGTGATGTTCAGCCGCTCCATTGGAGACAGACGCTGACCACTTTGCCGCTTGCTGCAAGTCAGACGCAAAGTGGATTTGGGTCGGTTCTTCCGCCTTCTCTGCCATTGGGATATGTCCTCTTCTGCCGTTGAAGCCGTTGACCATTTTTCCTGACACCTCAGTTGATCCGCGGGTGCTTATTTGGCAAAGCCTTATTCGTACCTGTCCTGCATATCTACAGGAGCTTCCCCTATCAGCCATTGGGACGCGCCGTGTCGGGGTTGAGGGCCCCCACCCCAGTGTCTTACGCAGGGTTATGCCTAGCTCTTACTAAATTCAGAGCTATTATTATTATTATTATTATTATTATTATTATTATTATTATTATTATTATTATTATATACAGTATATAATTCGCTGGGGCCATCAAGGACCACGTTAAGTCTTGTTGCATTTGACACTGAACTTGGCCTTGTTTAGAGCCCAAATTTCCCTCGTTCTTTATGAGTGGGCCTGCTTAAACTCCTCTGTCCAAGGGGCACCGTGTCCTCTCTTCGGTTGGTCGTCTCGATTTAACCCGTTGCTCAATATTTTCAATCGGAAGCGATCTCTGTTAAGGGCGTCTTCAGCTGAGATATGTAGCATTTGCAGGTCTTCTTTGGTATTTCTAAACCAGGGAATTGTGGTTCTGGGGTTTGAATAAAAAAAGTGAAATATATCTTAGTTAACATTCTTCCATCCATTCTTTTCAGATGACCGTAAAATCGTGCCCGTCGTTTTCTGATTGTGTCGGTAATTTTCTCTATTTTTCTGTAGACTTCCACGTTGGATCGCTTTTGATGGATTCCATTTCCGTACTTTGATCCCTAGATCCCTCTCACAATTTTGCGCTCTTTTTTCTCCAGTTCTTCAAGGAGTCCTTTGTTGGAATTTAGAGACAGGGTTTCAGCTGCATATAGAACTACTGACTTCAGAACTGTTTCATAGTGACTTATCTTGGTGTTTTGAGAAAGGCACTTTTTGTTGTAGATTGTGCGGGATGTTTGGTAGGCTATTTCCAATTTGCGTTCTCGCTCCTAAAGTGCTTCTTTGTCGAGTCCATTTTTCATGATGATCTCACCCAGTTATTTGAATCTGTCTACTCGGGTGATGTCCCCGTATTTTGTATGGAGTTTTGGTGGGGCAGATGTTAGTCATTACTTCTGTTTTCTCAAACGATATCTGCAGACCAGTTTGTTCGGCAATTTCCTTTAACGTTTCAACTTGAGCCCTAGTGGTTTCTAGGTCGTTTGGGAGAACAGCAATATCATCGGCAAATGCTAAGCAGTCTGTTGTAATCCCCTTGGATTTGGATTCGTAATGGACTGTAGTTGGTTTCCTGTAATCTCACCCGCTAGGTTCTGATGATCTTTTCAAGAACGCAGTTGAAGAGCAACGGGGATTGCCCATCAGCTTGTCGGACTCCTGTTTTGATGTTTAAGGAATGCGAGAGACCTTGGATTTTGTATCGGTTAGTGTGGTTCTAATTAATGCCAACAGTTTCAAATCAACTTCAAATTCATTTAGGATGTTTAGCAGGACTTCCCGGACAATGGAGTCGTACGCTTTCTTAAAGTCCACAAAGACAGACACATACTGCTTGGACCTTAGTGTACAATATATGATGAACGTTTTGAGATTTTGGATCTGTTCGGCTGTTGAGCGACTTTTTCTGAACCCTCCTTGGTATTCACCTATTTGATGTTCGACTTGTGCTTCCAAACGCTCCAGGATGGCAAATGATAGAATTTTGTAAGTCACGGGCAGCAAAGATATTCCTCTGTAGTTGTTGATGTTCTTCATGCTGCCTTTTTTGTGTAATGGATGGATCAAAGCTATTTTTCAATCTTCGAGTAGGGTCTCCTTAATCCAAATTTCTTCTATTTGCTTTTGCAAGATATCAAGTTATTATTATTATTATTATTATTATTATTATTATTATTATTATTATTATTATTATTATTATTATTATTATTAAGAGGTATATTACGAGCTGTCAGTGGATAAATGGCGTAGAATGACATTAGTAGACGAATAAGTTTGAGTGGGTTTTTTTGAAAGCAGGAAAGATCACAATATGCATGAAAATGAAAACCTATAACCTGTTTTCTAGACAATGACCGCGTCAGGGATGGGATGAATTAAGCCCCCAACTTGCGGCGAGGATATGAATTGTGCCGGTTGCCGAGACCTGTCGCACTCTTCTGCGGCAATGATTAATGACTGATAGGTGAAATGAAATGATACTCGAGAGTGTTGCTGGAATGAAGGATGTCAGGGAAAACCGGAGTACCCTCAGAAAAACCTGCCCCGCCTCCACTTTGTCCACCACAAATCTCACATGGAGTGATGGGGATTTGAACCACAGTATCCAGCGGAGAGAGGCTGGCACGCTGCCACCTGAGCCACGGAGGCTTTTTAAAATATGCATGTAAAGTTGTAATTCAAGAGGACATATAGGGGAAAATATTCGTTTATAGAGAGGGGTGTTTGAAATTGGAAAAGCTTACTAATTATATACAAAATAAATAAATAAATAAATAAATAAATAAATAAATAAATAAATAAATAAATAAATGTTGAGAGTGCTAAGCTTTTGTTTATTCATTCAGCCATTTTTATTTATTTATTTATTTATTTATTTATTTATTTATTTATTTATTTATTTATTTATTTATTTATTTATTTATTTATTTATTTCATTTTGTAGGTGCCTACGTTAGGGTTCTTGAGCCTCTCTTACACTTAAACAATGTAGTAATACATTAACTAGAACAGAGCTTAGAGTGCATAATGTAATGTAGTAAATAATCTACACAGAAATGCAATACCCTTTTCCAAATCACAGTCATCCACTCATACAAATTAGTCAGCTGCATTATCATCGTCGTCATCGTATTATCTATATTCCGCGTTTCCTTTTAATATCGTATAGGTATAGGATTCATACTTAGTAGGTTTGTAATTTACATTTCTTTTTGCCTCATTATCTAGAGAAGCAGTTATGACCATTTTACGTGGGGTATTCTCAAGTGTCGATGGAGCATAACATATATATTCATGTACCCGATAAGAAGGTCGTAAGTATTGTCTAAAATGGCATGTTGTAAGACACATATAAACTTGCGGGTCACTTTAATTTAACCATTTTAATCATTGTCCATTCATCCGTACGAGGAACGGCTACTTTAGCCAGTAAAAAAAGTGATAAATGAAATGGCGTATGACTTTTAGTGCCGGGAGTGTCCGAGGACATGTACGGCTCGCCAGGTGCAGGTCTTTTGATTTGATTCCCGTAGGCGACCTGCGCGTCGTGATGAGGATGAAATGATGATGAAGACGACACATACACCCAGCCCCCGTGCCAGCGAAATTTACCAATGATGGTTAAACTTTCAGACCCTGCCGGGAATCGAACCCGGGACCCCTGTGACCAAAGGCCAGCACGATAACCATTTAACCATGGAACCGGACAGTAAAAAAATGAAGACTTTATAACAAAATAAATACGTTGAGGACAGCATTCAAAACATATGTTAGAACTGCAATAAGTATTCATATCTCCTTTGTGGAAACCATAAAATACATGAATAATTTATTCATGCTATACGAAATATCCTTCCAGATACAGAGGGCCTTCACTTCAATCGAAGTGTGTCTGAGAACCCACTTCTTCTTCTTCTTCTTCTGCCGCTCTTCCCACACTTGTGGGGTCGCGGGTGCGAACTGCATCACACATGTGGGTTTGGCCCTGTTTAATGGCCGGATGCACTTCCTGACGCCATCTCTATATGGAAGGTTGTAATCACTGTTGCTTGGTTCTATGGTAGTTGGTAGTGTAGTATGTTGTCTGAATGTGAAGATGAAAGTGTTGGAAGAAACACTAACACCCAGTCCTCGAGCCATAATTATTAATCATACGTGATTAAAATCCCCGGACTAGCCGGGAATCGAACCCGGGACGCTCTGAACCAAAGGCCTCAACGCTGACCATTTAGCCAAGGAGTCGGACATGTCTGAGAACCAACATTTTACAGAAATTGACAACATTGCATACATTGTCTCTTAGGAACCAATCACATAAGCCACGAAATCCAGAGAATATAATTTATACCTTTCTCGATAGTATGGTGGGGAGGGGAAATAGATTTGTGACTCAGGTTTAAATACGTCTTCTGACTGATGTTCACTCACTTCTATGTTAATTACTGGGTCAATAATACAGCCATTATAGGTGAACTATTCTTGATACCTATCGTGTTAACTCCTAGATTACTCGTTTTACGCTAAACTGTGAACGTCTTATTCGATATGATAATTTCTCTCACTCAGAGTTGATGCTATCATGGATATACTCTTGCAGTTTCAAATGCATATTGGTAATCCTTAAAAACTGGCGCCCAGAATATATGCAGATGTTTTCCTTTAGTGACAAAAGTGGGCTTCATTCTGAGAACTGCCTGCAGGACACGTACAGACAAAATTACTGGGGAATTGACATCAGTAACGTCCTTTCCTTTTCGCTCTCTCAGGCCAACAGGTTTTGCTAGTCACTTTGTCCTCGCTTGCATTCTTTGTAAAGAGCAAAGAACGCTGTTAAACAGGCTAATCCTAAATTATTTCAACAAGTACTTGCTTTAATATTTTCAGTGTTTCAAAGGAATATTTAAGCAAATATATTTAATAATGTTATCAATATCGTGTGTTTTATAGTGTAGGATACGTTTATCCATTAGAAAGGGCTCTTGCAAATGTAAATTTGTATGTTGTAACAATTTAATTTACGGCTGCGTAGATAGTATGGAAGCTGCTTGTATAAGGGAGTTTTAGGTAACGGATATCGTACTGAAAACACATGAAATGCTTGTTGGAATGATGATATTCGTTAGTACAATGGTATTCATTATACAACTGTTTGTTCATTGTGATCCCCCTGTGGGTGGGGGCGGTAGAATAACACCCACGGTATCCTCTGCCTGTCGTAAGACGCGAATGAAAGAGGCCCCATGGACTCTGAACTATGAAGCATGTGTTGGTGACCACAGTGTCCTCAGCTGAGTCCTGGAATTGCTTCCAATTACTTGTGCCAGGTTCCTCACTTTCATCTATCCTATCGGACCTCCCTTGTTCAACTCTTGTTCTTTTCCAACCCCCAACGCTATTAGGTTTCCGAGGGCTAGGGAGCCTTTCATTTTCACGCCCTTCATGGCCCTTGTTTTTCTTTGGCCGATACCTTCAGTTTTGGAAGTGTCGGATCCCTTCCATTTTTTTCTCTCTGATTATATAGAGGATGGCTGCCTAGTTTTACTTCCTCTTAAAACAATAATCACCACCTGTTCATTGTGAAGGGCAAATGCAAGTACCTCATCTCTTACCATTTTTGCTTTAAAGATTGAATTTTTCCTCTAAGTATGTAAATCACTTTGGTGTTTCAGCAGAAACGTAACTAACTTCCGGGCAGATTCCGTAACGAAAAATAAGTTTTGAGGTATGATGAAATGATGTGATTGTTCGTTTGTTCATAGCTTTTGGCTATTGTTATATCTGTATATTCGTATTAGTATGTAAATACTTTACTGAGAAAGATGATTCCAAAATAAGAAATTTAAACCATGGGGTATTATCTTCCAATAATTATGAATTCAAGATTAATTTTGCGTTTAGTATTAAAGAGAGCTCTAACATTCGCCGTAGCTTAAGTACTGCATGTATAGATGGAAAGGAGAATTTGAAAAAAATTCAGCGGAGGAATGTCCTTGAACTGACTGTATTCGGATGTAGACGATCCTTCCGTTCCACTCTATCGTCTCGAAACTTGTTGCGAAAAAAGAAACCCGTAATTAAGACATACTTCTTTACGTATTGAATAACCTTGTTTTAATTATGACTATCATGTGACTATTTTACTCCGCCTACTTCTAATGGCAAATATTTCGTCGTTGTGCCTACAAAAACCGCTATGTGAATATATTTCATCTCAGAACTCTAACCAGAAATGTTCTGTCATCTAAGGTTTAGTATTGCATGAACTACAGTACATCAACGAAATTTTCGTTAATGCACGTACTGCGGGTCAGTATTTGTCCCCTCAACTCCCCTCTCTGCCTGAGACTTGTTCTCAAACAAAACTGTCGCTTCGGTGACATCAAACATATACAGATATCAATCCTCAAATTGAAAACAAACACACATAACGGTATTTCGAGGCGCAACTACCATTTCCACCTTGGTATATCATCACAATGACCATTTCGTTCACTTACTAGGTGGAAAGAATACGTGTGTGAATACGACCCTTCCCATCGAATAATCGATAATCTTCTTTGGAGTCAAGGTTGAACACTCAAGTAATTTGTATCCAACACTTGCACCTTTGTTATTTAAGAACAAAGAAGTAACTGCAATTTGTTTTGTAAAGGAATTGCATCTCATTTACAAGTACAAAATCATAAGTTGTCTAAAGTATACTTCTCGTCAAACCCGCAGTATGAGTATTGCCAATAATCTTGGTCACCACAGTCATAGGTACAGATGAAATGGCAAGCATTTCGAACAACGGAATGTCACATTTCTGAGGTTAAGTGACGTACTTCGAATATTAACAACACGGTTCACCAAAATTAACATTGACATTTCCTATGTTAAAGACCAATAACTTTCTGTTCTTTCACAATATAAGATCAGAATTTTAACGAACTAACATTCTTGGAGTGAGTACTAATAATAATTTTATTTGTTTTTGCATCTCACTAACTTCTTTTATTTTCTTCGAAGATGCCCACGTGCCGGAATTTAGACCCGCAGGAGTTGTTTAACGTGCCAATAAGTCTACCGACAGGTGACTGACAAATTTTTAGCACCTGAAATACCACTACACTGAGCCAGGTTCGAACATGCCAAGTTGGGGTCAGAACGACAGCGCCTCAACCGTCTCAGCCACTCAGCCCGGCGAGAGAGTACTCTTAAAGTGCAAAGAGAAAATTCATTCCTACGAAGCGTTTTTTTGTAGTAATATTCAATAAACTGCTATTCAACATCCCATTTAAATTAACGACTAATTTACATAATATATCCACTCACAAGGGCCAGATTTGTCATTTTCATCTTTCCTATCTAATCTCCCTTGCTGTACTGTAGTTCTCTTCCGATCTTAACGGCATTTTTTGCGACGCTTGGGGAATCTTTCATTTTCACGCCCTTCGTGGTCTTTGTCTTTCGTTTGTCGGATATCTTCTAAATTTTCCCTTTGATAACTGTTAACGAAAGATGGTTAGCTAGTTGTACTTCATATTTAAAAATTTGGTCACCAGCACCAAATTTATATCAGCTAAATATTCATATTCACTTCTTTATGTGGTTAAGTGGCATACTAAATCTTAGAGCTATCCAAAAGAACATTGCATTGTACTGAACCTCGCAAGCCTTTAACTGAAACGAATCAAAATGGCAGACATTCAGTAAAAAGCATTAACATTAGAAGAAATCCTACCTTCACACATGAGGCAATATTTTGGAGATTTGTCGAGTGGTGAGTAGTGTACTTACCTGAAACAAATAATACAAAGAGTTAGAACAAGCTTACGTTTCAAAGAATATCATAAGACAACATTATAATGGGAATTATGGAGATACGGTATTAGAAAATGAATCCTAAGAAATCTGCTCCATTGAAGATTCTGTGCTTATATCTGAAACAATGAAAATTTCTGAACAAATGTGTAGTTCCATTTTCAAATAATCTACATCCCAATAACCCCTGGCAATTTACACCAGCAAAGTGAGGGCAATAGAATTTTGTTCATATTTACATTAGATTCCTGGGTGTTAATCATTCTTTAGTCCGACTCCTTGGCTGAATGGTTAGCGTTGAGGTCTTGGGTTCAGAGGGTCCCGAGTTTGATTCCCAGCCGGGTCTGGAGTTTTAATCACATCTGGTGATTTCTTCTGTCTTGGGGACTGGGTGTTAGTGTTTGATCTAACACTTCCCTATTCATGTTCAGAGAACACACCACACTACCAAATATCATATAAAACGCAATAGTAATTACATTTCCTCCAATAGGGTTGACTTCAGAAAGGGCATACTGCCATAAAACAGGACTAAATTTACATGTGCGACACAGCTCGCACCCTCAACTCCACAGGTGTAGGGAAAATTGATAAAAGAAGAGTGTTAATGATTCTTAAATTAATATCCACTCTTATTGGTTGATCAATAACCAGCCAAGTGGTTATGATATTAGGGGAATTACCGGTATAAACATATTCCTATATTAATAAAAGTGACCTAAGTCTTTATTTATCAGGAACATTATGAATAATTTACGGTGAAAAGCTAATGATGATTGCGAAGTTGTATTTTCTGATTAATACATATTTGAAGCTAATCACACTCAAGCGAGGAAGAGTGACGTTACGAAGGTAAGATGCTGCTGCTGATTGATACATTAATACTGTAAATAACGCGCAAAATTATTAATAGTTGTATTAAAGGCTGGAGAAGGCAGGCATTACCTTTCTTCGAAGAGGTGGCCACTGTGTTTCTGCTAGGTAACTGGAAGTCACTATTCCATATAGAATAAAGTACTGTGTTTCTCTCGAGCGTACTTATCATCCAAGCCGAGAGTGGTAACCAGGAGACTCAGTCTAAGTTTGCCATTGATTTTCCTTTAACCCTTAACTACTGATGTGAGGTCCCTGGGATCGTTCAGCCTCTAACTTACCGCCCTTCACTTGCATCAATGGTTTTATAAATCTCTTTCCCTGTCTAGCTTCCTAATTTCCAGCGTTCTCTGTGTTCCCATTGAGAACAATGCTGCCAGTATTTTCTGGAAGTGACTCTTGTAACAGCTTGGTCCCTGACACCTCACATCCGTAGTTAAGTAACAAAGTGCGATACTTTATATTCCTAATTTGTGAAATGCGTGTAGTTGTTAATAGATGCCTTAGGAGAGTGATTACTTTCGATAGAGCAATGGTACATCAATCGTTTCGATAACTAAATCCCTATGAATTGGAACCTACGGCAACACGTACATATAACAACCCAGTCCAACCTGGACGATGAATATAACAATAGTTTAACAGACCGTGGAAACTTCAACTCCATCATCACTTTCAGCCTTCAATACTGGCTTATAGACCAAAAGGGCTTCCCTTAATATTGTGAACATTTATAACTTTTTCCCATGGATGGATCAATTTCATTGTAGTACAATATCCGACCTAGCAACCTAGTCAAATCAATCATTCACTACCGATCTGCATTTAGGACAGTCACTCACGTGGCAGATTCCTTGTCTGTTGTTTTCTTAGCCATTCCTTAAATGATTGCAAAGAAACTGGGAATTTATTGAACATCTCCCTTGGTAAGTTATTACAATCCAACTCCCCTTCCTATAAACGAATATTTTCACCAATTTGTCCTCTTAAATTCCAAATTTATCTCCATACTTTAAAGACACCACACGAACTTATTCGTCTACTAATGTCATTCCACGCCATCAATCGACTGACAGCTCGGAACATACCACTTAGTCGAGCAGCTCGTCTTCTTTCTCCCAAGTCTTCCCATCCCATACTTCGCAACATTTTTAATGGTACTTTTTTCGGAAATTACCCAGAAAAATCGAGCTGCTTTCCTTTGGATTTTCTTTTCCAGTTCTTGAATCAAGTAATGCTGGTGAGGGACCCATCCCAGTTATTGACGGAATTGAAACGTATATCTTTGTTACAGTAGTCGTTGATGTGGTCATTTTCGCACATTGTAACCTAATGTGTATCTGTTAATCGAACAGGAAGGCAGGATAGAAAGAAAGTAAGAAAGAAAGAAAGAAAGAAAGAAAGGAAGGAAGGAAGGAAGGAAGGAAGGAAGGAAGGAAGGAAGGAAGGAAGGAAGGAAGTAGCATGTGAAATAGCCATAACACCAGTATTTGTTCTGGCCTGAAATAGCTAACACTGCGATAATACACCACAAAGTTAGGTCTGAATCTATGTTTCTTACTCACAGATCGTGGTCTGCTCGTCAGATTCGTCTCATTATTAGAGACGTTTTCCAACAGCCCACAATTATGAAGTCAAACAGGGTATTGTTTCATTCGTTTATGCATTTATTGTTGAAGTTATCTCCTCTTAAACCTAAGTTGTATTGTAAGTCACACCGAGTAATTTAATTCAAAAGGAGTTATGTAAATCCCTTAGAGTTTCAAGCTCTGTGCGGGCCCAGAATATGACAGGCGTCTTGTTTCATGCTAACAGTAAGTCCCTAGAAATTTGATGCTATTGTCAGAAGGATTAATAGTAACAGTCACAGTTGCCTAAGCTGACACGCTCGGCTTACCTAATGAGATAAGGTGGCGAGGCGTGCGAACAGTCGGGACAACCAATCAACTCCCTCCACCCATCTGCAAGGATCGGCGACCAATATGCAGAAGGTATATTGCACTTCACGCTTCATATGTCCGAACAAGATCGGTGCTGAACTGTACCTTGCCGTTCATGGTGATGTGTGTTTATTACTAGTGAGTGCTTTGACATCCAGTACTTTCCAATCTTCTTTAGTGAATTCTATGGGAAAGTGATTCCACACATCTAATACTGAATGTGAGACATATTGGTAAACAGGTGTCGGAATCTAATTATTTAAAATTCTCTTCCAACTAAATAGTTTGACATAAATAATAATTTATTGCCGGCCTCATGATCTAGGAATATCGAGTCTGTCTCATACCGTGGGGCCCCGGGTTCGACTCGCGATCAGGTCAGGGGTGTTTTTACATTGAACTCAGAGCTACGTCCACGTCCATTCAAACCACGCATGAATGACAAGAGGGCAGTCCCGTCTAGAAAGAATGGCCGTGAGTATTCGTCACGCTGACCACGTTTCACCTCGTAATCTGCAGGCTTTCGGGCTGAGCAGCGGCAACTTGGTAGCGGTCAATCAGCACTGTTGCGCCATGAAAGGGGTGGGGGATCATTTGTTGATGGTTTAGTAGAAGAACGAGGGTTAGTTTCCCCGTCAGGAAGTCGAAACCTTCAAGAATCGAGATTTTTGGCGGTGCACACAGCTCTGAGTTTCACTCAAGCCACACTAAAAACGAGTGACAGGTCAAAGCGGCCGGGCAAAGGGTTCTGTATCAGTTGCGCCGAGTAAAATTTGCGCCGTGGAGATTCCCCGCCGGGAGTAGAAGTGGTTTGACAGCTGTCTTAAGCATCTGCTACCTGCGCTGCACCGCAGGGGGTTATTTCCAAGTTCAAGGAATGTCTGTGAATATCTGTAGTACTGAGATTTTGAAATTAATATATAAAAAATATTATTCACTCTATTTTTTTTCTAATTGTTTTACGTCGCACCGACACAGATAGGTCTTACGGCGACGATGGGACAGGAAAGAGCTAGGAGTGGGAAGGAAGCGGCCGTGGCGTTAATAAAGGTACAGCCCCAGCATTTGCCTGGTGTGAAAATGGGAAGCCACGGAAAACCATTTTCAGGGCTGCCGACAGTGGGGTTCGAACCTACTATCTCCCGAATACTGGATACTGGCCGCACTTAAGCGACTGCAGCTATCGAGCTCGGTATTCACTCTATCAATGTTGGTTTCTTGCACATTTAGAAAACCTGCATCGTATTTATATCAGTGGGTGAAATGTGTATAACTACGTAGTTTGACTTAATTTACAAATCAAGTGTGGAAACATGAAATCAGTCATTCAGTCTTATGAAGAATATCCACAGCCTGTTTGTAGCTAACTGACAGGGTCAGGAATAGAATGAATGAAGAATGAAATACCGCTAAAGGAAGAAAATACTGCCGAATGCGAGATCTGACGTGCTTTGCGTACAAAGATTAATGCATTGCAAATGATATGTAGCGAATTTGTTGAATAAAGAATGAGCAGTGAAAACAGAAAAAAAACCTGTCTCACCCTACGTTTCCCCGATATACATCCCTTATGAAGTGATAGGGCTCAAGAATGAACCATAGCTACTGCCAAAGAAAGGAAATTGTGTGCCCTGGCGAGGCCCGTCGCATTCCCCTGGGTATAAAAGATTAATAAATGACAAATGAAATTGTTTGAAACAGTGATGCTGATATAAATATGAAGAAATCAGAAATAATATTTGAAGTAGGGAGTGGACACTGTCACATTCTGAAACACGAAATTTCCCAGTGGAATTCCCAAACAAGACCTCTAGTTCCTAGAATGATTAATGACCACGGCGCAAGTTTTACTGATTTTAACACGGCGCAACTTTTACTCGGCGCAACTCATACGATACCGGGCAGAGAGGTGATCACTCCATCCCACTTAAGGCCGAGGTTCTGGATAGTGGAGGCCTTGACCTTACACATATCTCATACGTATGAATAAGAATAAGAATAAGAATAATTATAAGAATAAGATTAAGAATAAGAATAAGAATAAGAATAAGAATAAGAATAAGAATAAGAATAAGAATAAGAATAAGAATAAGAAAGAAATCGTTGAGCAAACCTACATTGGTCCTGATGACACTCAGAAAGTATATTACGCCATATTCCCTTAATCCACTGCAACTATGCAGATGATGTCATTAGTATGTTTTGAGTCATTTAATCTCTACTCGTACCAGTAGATTAAAGAATTCACAATTCATTTGCTTTCTTTAGAAGGAAGCTCTCTACTAGTATAAGATTTAATGAGGACTCTCATTAACTCGGGTTGCAATGTAATGACGATACCAATACCAAGGATCAGACGTACGGTAGCATCTCTCCATCTAACCTGGAGTATCGTGTTCATTTTTCAGCTTACCCACAGTTTTAAAACGTAATCTGAATGTTGCAACGTGAGACAAAAGTTCTGTTTTAACAAATGATAACTTAATTCAAAGAAATTGCTTGATTATCTTACATTCAACAATGGTGCTATTAAAAATGCTGATGGGGGCAGACGAGGAACTGTCACACCGTGTCTTTGTAATCTTGCCGCGCGAATGTCTGAAATTAGATGAAATGAAAACTTGTTCAATATTCGATTCTATCCTATTTTATTTACAAATGGCCGATGGTAACTACGGAGACAGACAAATGGCACCTTAGTAGGCAAATGTCATGCCGAAAAAATAGGAAACAAATTAAATTCAAACAACTGATTTTTGCATTTAGTCTACAGCTATCATATTATTGTTTTGCTGGCAGGACCTAGTATTTACAGTGCACTATGTCTTCTGGTATAGGCTAGAGCAATTTTGTTACTTTCATTGATCTGTCTCTGCCTTATCCTTGGCTTTGACTATATGAAAGTGACTGAGGTATGAGCGATGCTAGTAATGCCATTCCTTCTGCAGCCAGTCCCTGCTATGAATGGTGTGAAAATGTTGCTCATAGGGTCGGTTGGTGTATGCATTTCAGTGGGCTTGGCAGACTGATATGTAATAGCAACTTCTGGCTAGGTGACGAAAGCAACGGGAAACTACCTCACTCCTCATTTCCCTAGTACGCCTCTTCAGTGATGCCTAGGCCATCTATGACAGCTGATGGCAGAGCTGTTGAGGATCCAACCAGCCTTAGGGCTGAAGACTGAACATACAACACATTTACGTGTGAACTATCACACCAATCAATCAATCAATCAATCAATCAATCAATCAATCAATCAATCAATCAATCAATCAATCAATCAATCAATCAATCAATCATGATCTGCATTTAGTGACAGGTAGCAGATTCCCCATCAGTTGTTCACCTAGCTTTTTCTTAAACATTTTCAAAGAACTTCGAAATTTATCGAATATTTCCCTTTATTCCAATCCATTACTCCTCGTCCTATAAATGAATATTTACCCCAATTTGTCGTCTTGATTTCCAACTTAATCTTCATACTATGATCTTTCTCCATTTAAAAGCTTTACTCAAGCTTGATCATCTACGTATGTCATTCCTCGCCAAATCTCCACTGACAGCTCGAAACATACCACATAGTCGAGCATGTCTTTTCCTTACTCCCAAGTCTTTCCAGGCCAAAGTTTGCAACATTCTCGTAACTCTACTCCTTTGTCAGAAATCACCCCTAACAAACCTTGTTGCTGCCCTTTGATATTTTTCTAGTTCTCGTATCAAGTAGTCCTGGTGACGGTCGTATACATTGGAGCCATACTCCAACTGTGGTCCTACCAGAGTAACTTACCTTTCTGATAGCTTAGCGAAGCGGATGGCTAATTAAACAATAGTGATTATGTTTCTTTCCCTATAATCCGCTTTACGTCGCACCGACAAAGATAGGTTTTATGGCAACGATGGGAGAGGAAAGGGCTAGGAAAGGGAAGGAAGCGGCCGTGGCCTTAATTAGGGTACAGCCTGGTGTGAAAATGAGAAACCACGGAAAAACTTCTTCAAGGCTGCCGAAAATGTGGCTCGAACTCACTATCCCCCGAATGCAAGCTCACAGCTGCGCGACCCTAACCACACGGCCAACTCGCTCGGTGATTATGGTTTTAATAGGAAGTAAAAGTAGGCAACCTTCCTCTCTTCATACTGATCAGAAAGAACATAGAATAAGGGCCCGATACATCGAAGAATAAAGGTGTGGTTAAAAGGAGGGCAAGACCCGCGATGGGCATTAAAGTGAAGGACCGAAATGAAAGAAAGTAAAAGCAATGCCAGACTCAGAAATAGGAACACTGGTCGCTAATCCACGCTCCCAAATTGAGAGATCCTGACAGTAGCCTTTTACAACAGGCAGGGGATTCCGTGGAAATAGTCTTCCGTCCTTACCCCACAGGGGGATTAATTATATAGTCCGACCACCGAGCAAGTGGCTGTGAGGTTTGGGTCACATAGCTATCAGCTTGCATTCGAGAGACAATGAGTTCGAACCCCGCTGTCGGCAGCCCTAAGTATGGTTTTCCGTGGTTTCCCATTTTCATATCATCTAATGCTTAGGGTTGTACCTTAATTAAGGCAATGGTCGCTTCCTTCCCACTCTTAGCCCTTTTCTATCCCATCGTTGCCATAAGAGTTATCTGTGCCGGCGTATCGTAAAGCAGATTGTAATATAGTCCAACCATAGTATATTTCAATGTAGGCCCTATTTGGAAATTTCCAAAATGTCTTACACCATGTAACTTCTGCCCTAATTCTCGTAAGTCGGGTGTTAGATTCTCTACCGATAGATCGAAAATTACACTCAGGAACAGATGTGAAGCAAATTAGGAAACAGTCACATTTTCGAAACCCCACCCCCAACATAACTTTGTGTCTAAGGGTTATCGAGCAACTGTTACACTAACATCATAATAGGCATATAGATAGCTATCTAATGGTGTCGCGCAAAAGAGGTCGAAACTCATATTTTAGACGGTCAGAACCCCGAATATTCAGAACCTTGCTGCAAATCCTTAATAATAATAATAATAATAATAATAATAATAATAATAATAATAATAATAATAATAATAATAATAATAATAATAATAATAATATTTGCTTTCCGTGCCAGTAAGTCTACGGACACGAGGCTGAGTCAGGATCGAACCTGCCAGGTTGGGGTCAGAAGGCCAGCGCCTCAGCCGTCTGAGTCACTCAGCCCGGCTGTAATTGTTTGATGTTCGCTGTTATTTATTCAAAAACCGTATTGTATTCGTTATAATGTCACAGATATTAGTGGTCTGTCTGTTTGTAAACAATGCGAGATCAGAATCTTTAAAATCGGTTTACGCGTTAATTCGCTACAGCACTCTGAAATGCAGTGGGTATGCGTAACGAAGTAACACGAGGCCACCACGGGGAAAGCTTGCATCGTTATGCGGAATGTATTACTATGACATTTATCTGAAAACTTTAGTCACTTTGCAATATCAAAATATCCCTTATAGTTTGTGAAAAACCGGCCGAGTTTTGTAATACCAATTTGCCGTCCGTAATGCGGAATGAGACGTTATGACATCAAAATTTTGTATAATATGTTAGAGATAATGTTGGTCCGCCTCTATAGTGTAGTGGTTAGTGTGATTAGCTGCCACCCTCGGAGGCCCGGGTTCGATTCCCGGCTCTGCCACGAAATTTGAAAAGTGGCACGAGGGCTGGAACGAGATCCACTCAGCCTCGGGAGGTCAACTGAGTAGAGGTGGGTTCGATTCCCACCTCAGCCATCCTGGAAGGGGTTTTCCGTGGTTTACCACTTTTCCTCCAGGAAAATGCCGGGATGGTACCTTAAGGCCATGGCCGCTTCCTTCCCTCTTCCTTGTCTATCCCTTCCAATCTTCCAATCCCCCCGAGGGGCCCCTGTTCGGCATAGCAGGTGAGGCCGCATGGGCGAGGTACTGGTCATTCTCCCCAGTTGTATCCCCGACCCAGAGTCTCCAGCTCCAGGACACTGTCCTTGAGGCGGTAGAGGTGAGATCCCTCGCTGAGTCTGAGGGAAAAACCGAACCTGGAGGGTAAAAAGATAAAGAAGAAGAAGAAGAGATAATGTTGGCTTTGAAGTGTTAACGATAATTTGAGTGGACCAAAAGTATCGTCATAAAAATCTACAATGGCATAGTGCGTGAAAACTACCTGGGAAAGTAGATGTTGTGAAAGGGTCGTTATACAGTATAGTAAATCCTGCCTGAACCGGACCTCCTACATATCGTAAACTGTAAAAAAGGAATTTAAAAACATCAGAACAGAGGAGCTTCGTAAGTTAAGAAGCAAAACCTACCTAACGCTGACACGGAACCATTTAAGGGTCCATTTGCGTAAATAACCCCATGAAAATGAAGCAGTGTAAGCGTAACTCTATCGAATCATTCTCAATTTTGTGATGATGATGGCAAGCAGGGCATTAGCTTTGAGACTGAGTACACCCGGATTTCTAAGAACCATTAACCGCATCCTCGGTGACTGTGTTTTCAAGGACCCTGAAAGATTCCATAGTTCTTTTTACTTGGTATTAAAGAAGATTACGAAAGTAATGTACGATTGTACTCTAATCCCTTCACTCCCGTTGTAGTGCGCTCTGTGGGCTAGTTACTGTTTATTCTGTACTGTGCACGCAAGCAATTAGTGGAGTAGAAGTGGAATACAAATTTGGAAACGTAGTTATTAGTTAATGAATTCATTTTCATACTGTATGTTGGCGAATCAATACGGATAACTTCTAAACATAAGACGCTTATGCTGAAGGAGGAAATTAAATTAATTAGAGTACTTTAACTAAAGGTGGCTACTAATAACGTTCCGAAACTAATGAAGAATGTGAAGGAGAGAATACAGCGCTCCGTTTTGGAAAAGTTTCGACAATACACTTTGGAGGACAGGTGGGGAGAGAGAAACTAGTAGAGACTGCAACCAGGTAAGCTGATTCAGAGAATAATGCAAACCTACTAGTTTCATTTTATTTAATACAGTTATGCAATACTGTATAAAAACACAACCCTTTGTAAACCAGAAATCTCCGTTAACGGAAAAACAACTGAAAGGTTAGCATCAAGGTTCAATAAACTTTTATAGTAAACATCCTTCACAATTCTCGTATACCTATAAATAAAAGGTAAGGTAAGGGTTATTCTGCCCGAAGGCAGGTCCGAACCTCCGCAGAGGTGTTACTGAGCCGGAGTTTATGTGCGGTAGGGTGGCCAGTTCCTTTCCGCTCCTCGAATCCCTTGCCCCCCACCAACAGCGCGTGGCAACCCATCCAACTCCTGACCACGCCCAATGTTGCTTAACTTCGGAGATCTCACGGGATCCGGTGTTTCAACACGGCTACGGCCGTTGGTTATAAATAAAACACACAACGAATATAAAAGATATTCAAGAATGTAGCGGCATTCAGTAATGCCAGTTGTTAAAGGGCATTATAGCTGAGTGAATAGTTACTGGCTTCTCACCAATGCGATCGTGGGTCGAATATCAGCCAATACATGTGAATTGCTTCAAATTAATTAAATTAATATTTCATTCATTCACAATCTTCAGGGACGAGGGTAGTATTTGCTCATCAGTCTCCTGCGCTAAAATGTTCATTTGGAAATTAGTTCGAGTTAATAGGGTGCGTATAAGGATGTATGTCACCGACAGAGATAGTAGGAAAGCTAGTTCCTTTCTTCATTGTCCACATTTCAAGCACCAAGAAGCTTCCTAGCTGGTCGAAGACGCTTTTAAAATTATTGTAGTTATTATACATGGTCTTAAAATTGGTCCATATTTGGAGTGGAAAATTATAGAAATCTATCTGAAAGTTCGTTTTACGAAATTAAGCCCTACTGACTAATGAATAGTGTAGTCATTATGATATCCTGTAATACATTGTGCAGTCCGTCAAACGTGAGTGGCAAATATCTGACATTCGATCCGATTGATTCTGAGATATTAATAAAATTTCACAACAATGATTGTGAAGTACGGTAGTTCCTTGCCGTGTTCTTTACTAAATTCCTATACTGATATTCCATTTCATTTTGAAAACGCATTTTACTCGGTGAAATGGAACACAATGTTGAATGCGCTCAACGAATACGACATTCCATAGGAATTCTCCAACACAATCCGTGAGATGTATGATGGGTACGAATGCCAAATCAACCAAGAATGAAAGTACCTGAGACCATCGCAATCAGCTCAGGTGTTCGCCAACGTTACGTCTTCTCTCATATATAGAGTTATGAGGAAAGCAATGGAGGGGAAAAGTAGAGGAATGAACTAGGAGGAACACAGCTTCCTTCAAGACTTGGAATTTCCTGAAGACCTCTTTGTACTACCCAAGAACATTGAATATATGAAGGGAAAACTGTTGAAGTTAGAACAAGAAACAGCAGATGTTGGGCTTAAAATAAATGCTGAAGGAGATGAGAACCAACGGTAATGCAATCAGTTCGCCATATTTATTAAGCAAACAGAGGAAGTTAGCTATTTTGTCTACCTAGGAAGCACAATGACAAATACTGGCGGCGGGACGTCAAGGCTCGAATCCGGAAAGCAAATAACTCATTCGTTTTACTATACCATATTTGGAGGAACAATAATCTCTCACGACCAAAACCCAAGAACCGACTTTTCAATACCAACGCGAAGGCTGTGAATCATGGAAAGTCGCTAAACAAATCACACGCCAATTTCAAGTGTTCATGAATAGCTGTCTGCGGCATATCATCAATATAAAATTGCCTAAAGTAATAAGAAACGGAAACGCTTGGTAGGAAACCAACAAGAAACCAACTGATGTAGAAATAAGAAAAAGAATTGGGGATGGATAGGATACGCATCAAGGAAACAGGACAGTACCGTTGAAAAGTCGGTCTTAGTATGGAACACAAAAGGAAAGGGGATTCGTGACATATCTAGGAACTGTTGGAAAAGAACTGGCAGGAATTGGGAAAACATGGGATGACGTAAGCGAGCTGGCTGCAACACGTACCGAATGGAGAGCATTCCCGGATGTCCTTAGCATGGTATTGGAAGTTCTCGCAGATACGCTTTTAACCTACCTAGTTACAGTGACTTTCGTGGGTGTCCGCAGGGTTTGTACTTACATGGGAGGTATATTTTATTTTAATAACAATTAAAGTTACGTAAGTCTGATAAAATATTACATGCGAAAAACGTGCTATACCGTGCACTCATTACTTTTTTAACAGACTATACATTACCGTGAACTAGCGTGGTCTAAGCTACACCAATACTTCGAAGTGCAAAGCTTTTATGTGTAGAACAAATATTTTAAGGAAGGGTTGTTTAGAGTATAACATGAGCATTCTCCCGCCTGTGACATCCCCTAATCTTGTTCAAAGCTGAGCCTGCAATCTGGTAAAACAAATACGGCGCTAGCTTAAAATTACCTCGGTCACTAGTGTAAGAAGCGGATTTTTGGGCATTAATAAGGTAGTTTTCATTAATATTCATCGAATTTTACTAGCTCTCCCATAGTGCAGTTCTACAAGAATATTTTCAGAAACTTCGAAATGACTTGTACTTTGATATTTATGCAAATCGCCTAAAGCAACCGTAGAACTCTTGAACATCAACAGATTAGCAGCAGAAGGACTTACTCCATACGTTATAAAAGGGTTATGATACAAGAAAACCCTCACTAGAACATTCTCAAGAGGATTAGCGCCAAACGTAACGTCTAAGTCTCTTCGCACTCATTTCTTATAAGTTATACCAGAAGTATTCATTCTTAGGTTTGTGGCTCGACAACTTTAATTAGAGCGTCGTTGAGCAATCAAATGAAAACACAAAGTTTCATAAAATATAGAAATATTGTGGAAAAGTAGGAATCTCAGAATATGCAAGTTACTTAAAATATTTTACAAAGTAAATTGCATTAAATTACATTATCTAAAGTGAAATTAAAGCAATTGAGTTATTTCTTTGTAGATACTCTGTCATTTTGCATTACCTTCGTCGGTTTTTAAGTGGATTTCATTTTAATCGATGTGCTATGAAATCTTGCAATGGTTCGCAGAAACCACTCAGTGACGTTTTACTTTACAAAATTTAATGTTGAATAAAGCGAGCCATGCGTGTATACTGCACCAAATATGATTTGTATTTACCGTATATCGTTACACTGTGTAAATCCATTTCAGAACGAATTTCGTTATGGGCCTACAATGTGAATTAGATTACTGAGTGGACAGAGCGAAGCGTTAGTAAACCGACCATGCTATCTACATGCGCACGTTTATAGAAACTTCAGAGATTATACCGTTAAAAGTAGAATGGGATCCGTAACACAATCAAATAATACGTCAGGCTTCGCAGGTTTCTGACATATTCATTTTAGCTCTCGATGATTATCAATTTCGTCACCATCGACAAATAGAATAAGGAATAGTCTATAAAATTACAATTAGAAAAAGCGTATTGTTCCATAAATGAGTATATAGGAGACAATTTGAAGAAATGCAGTTTTGTTACTCGGCTATTCATCATGCTTAATGCAAAAACGTATATTCATATCTTGAAAGCAATTTTAACTACCGTTAGTGTTTGTACCCTTAGTATTTAATTTGTAAGTTGGCGAATCGCCAGTTTACCGGCCATGCCGACTATGTAAGTTGTTATGTGACAGAAGAGGAATTAAATTGTTAAATTGCATTAAATGGTATAGGGAACTAGAAGATGAGAAGGGACTGCCTACTAATTCTTATTCATACCGAGCCGTACCGTACTGATCGATAAGTGTTAATTAGTCCTAGAGAACATATTGCTACTGCTTTTTTTTCTAAATGTTAGCTAATTACAACATCGTGATAACCAACAAAAGAACTTTGTAAAGGACTGGTATACGTATTCACGACCAGATTAGCAATTTTTCGAGCGGACATTCGTTTGATTAAACCAAGCATGTATGTTGAGTATTCATTTCGAAGGCTGGTTTTATCCTTAACTGTTCCGCCATCGTCTGTCATAGAAGGCCTAGGCGTTACTGAAGAGGCGTGCTAGGGAAATGAGGAGTGAGGAAGTTTCTCATTACTTTCCTCACTGAGCCAGAAGTTGCCGTTACACATCAGTCTACCAAACCCATTGAAATTCATGCACTAAACGATTCCCCGAGTGACATTTTCACACCAATTTATAATCGGGACTGGCTGCAGATTAAACAATACCGAACATATTTTATGTATCGCCAGAAGTTGTACTGGCCCAACAGAGCGGCTCAGACGGTTGAGGCGATGGCCTTCTGACTCCAACTTGGCAGGTTCGATCCTGGTTCAGTTCGGTGGTATTTGAAGGTGCTCAAATACATCAGCCTCATATCGGTAGACTTACTGGCACGTAAAAAGAACTCATGCGGGACTCGGCGTCTCCGGAAAGCATAAAAGTAGTAGGACGTAAAGCAAATAACATTATTATTATTATTATTATTATTATTATTATTATTATTATTATTATTATTATTATTATTATTATTATTATGCCTTTGCCGGCAAGATTTTGTGTTTACACTGAACTATGTCTTCTGGTATGGGATAGAACAAATTTGTTACTTTCATTGACCTGTCTCAGTCTTATCCTTCGCTTTGACAATATGAAAGTGACCGAGGTGTGTGTGATGCTAGTAATACCATTCCTTATGCAGCCAGTCCCTGTTATGAATGGTGTGAAAATGTCACTCACAGGGTCGGTTGGTGCATGCATTTCAGTGGGCTTGGCAGACTGATATGTAATAGCAACTGCTGGCTCGGTGAAGAAAGCAACGGGAAACTACCTCACTCCTCATTTCCCTAGTATACCTCGTCAGTGACGCCTAGGCTATCTATGACAGCTGTTGGTGGAACTGTGGAGGATCAAACCAGCCTTCGTGCTGAATACCCAACATACATTATTATTATTATTATTATTATTATTATTATTATTATTATTATTATTATTATTATTATTATTATTATTATTATTATTATTATTTATTATAGAAGTTTTGCTGCTCATTCCGAAGAAAGTGATATCTCTTTCAAAGGGATATCAATTGGACTAATACAAACAGTCCCATCAATTATATTCAGCTAGCATGTAAATCAGGTATTAACAACTGATTGTCCAAACTTTGATGCCAAACTGTCCTTACGGTATAGAGTGATTTTCTGCAGTGCGCGCAATGGAGACAAGAAAGCTCGCCGGACAGAAAATACAATCAATAGCACACCAATTTACTCCTAATATTGTCATTTCTACCGCTATCCTTGATATTGAATCATTCATCGTAGAACCAAGCAAATAGAAACGTCGATGGCAATTCCTATTGATGACTTCAATGGAGCGGCGGTACAGTCCATGACAAACTTCTAGATCACTCGTGGTTGGAAAGCAAATATGCATATCGCATTATTAGTCCATTATTTTCGCAACAAATTTATTCTCTCTTTAGAAGTATATTTCCATCCAAGTGTTCCAAATAAATAGGGCCTCAGATGCATGTTTTAACTGTCATATATGTCAAGGGGAATCGGTGGATATAGTCAAGAAAGAATAAAATCTCCCATTTTAATCCCTTAGGCATACTAGGAATATGAAAAGTGAGGAAGTTTCCCGTTACTTTCCTCAGTGAGCCAGACGTTGCTGTTATATACCAGTCTGCCAAGCCCACTGAAATTCATGCACCAACCGCCTCTATGAGCGACATACAATCCCCCAACTGACAGCATGGTCTCTAGTTTCTTTCCAGCAGGAAAGGTGGTAACTTCTACGTTATTATCTCTTGTTCAGTTTACGTGGTAATATCAAACAGTGTTTCGAGTGACAAGGAAAACGTCAATGTTCTTCCCACGACAGAATTTGTATAGAAGTCTAGAATTTCTCCAACTGCTGTCCCTAGTGATTTTACCTATATTGACTCCAGGAACATGCTACGGCACTGCTTTATTTTTGTCCCTTTACCTTTTATCGCTAAATTTACGACATTAGCAACAAAGAAGAGGCACTCAGCGATTTATGTAGGGAATTATGTTGGATACCATCTACCGCAGATGGAGCTATCCCCCAACTGACAGCATGGTCCCTAGTTTCCTTTTAGCGGCATAGGTGGTAACTTCTACGTTATTATTGCTCGGACAGTTTCCGAGTTACCGTGATAATATCAAACAGTGTTTCGAGTGATAAGGGAAACGGATTTTTTTTTTTTTTTTTTTTTTGTAGCGTTGTGCCCATCTTCCAAATTCACTTCATCTGGGCGCTGAAAATATTTCTCGGTTGTTCAGTCCATGATTTATTGGTCTTAATACTCATTTTCTCAGCAAAATGATGCTTATTGACTGCTTTTTCTGAACTGGAGTCGATCATGAATAATTTCCTGAAGGTCTTATCCTACTTCAGTAAGCCAGTTGTTCTTGATTTTCATTGTGAGAGCCAGCTTGAGAATCTTTTCGGCGAGTCTGTCATTGTTCATTCTGAGAATGTGGCCACAAAACTTTACGTGCCTTTTCCTGATGGTGTCGTGTTCATTTAAGAATGCTGATCAAGTTCCCGAGACTTCCGTTCATCCAAATTCCCTCTCAACAGACTGGACCAAATATTTTCCACAATAATTTCCTCTCCTGTTCCTCTTTGTTTTTAATAAATGATCTTCCTTCAATGATCAAGGTTTCCGAGGTGTATAGTGCTTCAGGTCTGATAACTGTATTGTAATGTAGTCATCTTGCTTTCCTGGATATTGATTTTTTTGTGATATCTGTTCCAGGTGAGTCTATAGGCCTTCTGTAATTTTGAATGAATTAATAATGATAATGTTATTGGCTTTACGTTCCGCTGACTACTTTTAAGGTTTTCGGAGACGCCGCGGTGTCGAAATGTAGTCCCACAGGATTTCATTTACGTCCCAGTAAATATACTGAGACGAGGTTGAGGTATTTGATCACCTTCAAATACCACTGGACTGAGCCAGAATAGAACCTGCCAAGTTGGGGTCAGAAGGCCAGCGCCTCAGTCATCTGATTCACTCAGTCTGGCTGTAATTTTGAGATCTTCCCTTAATTTGATTCACGATTCAAACCTGATGACTGAATTACTCCTAAGTACTGAAACTTACTTGATTAACTTTGACGACCGAGCTCGATAGCTGCAGTCGCTTAAGTACGGCCAGTATCCAGTATTCGAGAGATAGTGGGTTCGAACCCCACTGTCGGCAGCCCTGAACATGGTTTTCCGTGGTTTCACACCAGGAAAATGCTGGGGCTGTACCTTAATTAAAGCCACGGCCGCTTCCTTCCCAGTCCTAGCCCTTTCCCGCCCCATAGTCACCATAAGACCTATCTGTGTCGGTGCGACGTAAAGCCAATAGCAAAAAATAGTAACTTTGACGAATTTAGTCTTTAGAGGTTTCCCATCTAGATAACGAGCAGATCCTTCCATGAAATGAGCTTTCCATAAGGATATATGAAGCCCAGTCTTATCTGCAATTTCATGTAGTTTTTTCACGGGCCTGAACTGCTTTTTGTTCCTTTGTTAAAAAGAATAGCTACCGTAGATCATCTGCGAAGGCACAACACTGCTGATGAATTTTATTTTTGAATAGTCGACCGTTATTCCCTTTGTACCATTTTCCCATGTTCTGATAACATTCTTCAAGCACGCGATTGAATAATAACGGAGATAATCTCCTTGTTGAATAATAATAATAATAATAGTAATAATAATAATAATAATAATTGGGAGGCTTAAAAGATCCCCGATGAGTGTCAAATGATTCACTCATTACATAAAGAAAGTGAAAAGGCAGATGTCAACAATTATCGAGGCATCTCTAGTTTACCTATTGCACGTAAGTTACTCTCAAAAGCCCTTCAGACCAGACTAGTGGAGAAAACAGATCGCCAACTTGGTGAATATTGAAGTGGTTTCAGAAAAGGAAGATATGGAGTTTGAAAAGAGTCATAGAAAATTACACCTCAAAAGATCCGGTAGTCGTCTTTGTATATTTCCTGAAATCGTACAATTCAGTCGACCGCGAAGTGTTAATTGACTTCTTGAGTGAATTTGGAATGGATGATACAACGGCATAAATTATCAATCAGACCCTAACTCTCACCCACTCTAAAGTAAAATTCACTGATGAATTTTCCAGGGAGTTTGTAATTAAAATAGGAGTAAGGCAGGGAGATGTACTATCATCGGCTCTTTTTAACTGCGTGTTGGAGAAGGTTATCCGTGAATGGGAAAAAGAACTTAGCAAGAAAGGTTTACTGAACCAAGGTTCAAAGAACGGTGTCAAGACCAATTGTCTACCTTTTGCTGACGATTTAGCGAACCTTTCTAGAAACGCATATATAGCTGTAGGACAGATAAGCCTTTTGAAACAACAAGCTGAAAATGCTGGACTTAGGATGTCCTTTGAAAAAACAAAGTACTTGACTAATATCCCCACAGCTCCCAACAACTAAAGATAAGGTATGGTAAGATTGGCAGAGTTAATAACATCAAATATATGGATGAGACTGTGCACATGGGATCTAATGAAAGAGAAGCTAATAACAGTAGACGAGATAGGGCGGCCGCAACGTTTCGCAGAACACACGACCTGTATAAGTCAAAGGCAATTTCAATGCAAGATAAACTCAGACATGACAACACGGTGATTAAACCAGAATGCCTGCATGGAAGTGAATGCTTCCGAGTTATGAAAAGGGTGGTCTGAAAGAAGCTGAAAATTTTGAGAGGAAGATCCTTCGAAAGATAATGGGCCCAAAGATCGTGGATGGACAATCCAGGTTGCGAGAACGACAGGAACTTGATCAGAAAACCGAACGGCTAATGGAATCCATCATGAATCAAAGCTCTATGGCCACCTATTTAGAATGGAGGACAAGCGGTTGACTAAGAAATTTTTACCATACTCGATATTAGACCTAACATGTGTGATAAGAGGTTCGGGGAGGCCAGGAAGGATATGATGGACTAAACCGTGAAGACATTGTTAGCAGAATTAAGTACCGACACCGGATCAATAATTTTAAGGGCTTTCGGGGAGAAGAACAGAATAGTGGGTGAACAGCAGAAAGGAAACAGGTTGACAGAGAGAGAATGCAACGATTTTGGGCGGCAAAGAAGGCTTTTAAAATGTGTAAATAATGCTTATTATGGTGTCTAATGGCCATTAACGTCTAATGATGATAATAATAATAATAATAATAATAATAATAATAATAATAATAATAATAATAATAATAATAATAATTTATTATATAATTGTATGTATTATATATAGCAGACCAAAAACATGTGATAAATGGTGCATGGAGATCAGGAAGGATATGAAGAAATTGAACTAAACCGTGAAGACATTGTTAACAGAATCAAGTACCGGCACCAAATCAATAATTTCAAGGGCTTTCGTGCACAAGAAGAATTATATAGTTAAAGTATGTATATTTTTCTATTATATAACATCTTTTTGCGTTCCGGCCTTCTAAGGACCACGTTACAATTTCAATTCTTCCTCCTTAGTTCTTTCCTTTTCTTCCAGTATTCTTTCATTGTTTCACTGTGCTTTTTCCTGTCGTCAGTCCACTTTGTGCCTGTTTTCTTTTCTTTCCTCCTTTGGAATCCTTACATTTGTAAGACTTTCTTCCTAAAAATCTTTCTTTCCAATAATTCTTCTTCTCGTATGTTGTTCCTTTTCAGGTCTTTCTTGACTTCTTGAATCCAGCTGGTAGTAGATTTCTTTTCCCAAAGGTGCTTGAAGATTCGTTTAGTTAGTCTATTGTCATCCATTCTGTAAATGTGTCCAAGAAATAGCAATCTCTTTTTTTCTTATTGTTTCTGATATGTTTTCTATGTTCTGGTAAATTTCATTGTTACTTCTTAATTTCCAAAACTCTGCAATTCTTAGAGGATCTAATATTTTCCTTATAATTCTTCTCTCTAATATTTCTAATTTATCGAGCTTGTAGTTCAGTGCTAGATATTCGCTGGCATAAAGGCATTCTGGTTTCACTCCTGTGTTGTAGTGCTTTATTTTAAGTTTTCTTGATAAGCACTTTTTGTTATAAGTATTCTTAGTTATACCGTACGCTCTTTCCATCTTTTGTATCTTCTCCTCTATAGCATATTTTTCTAAACCATTTTCTTGAATTGTCTCACCCAAATATTTGAATTTCTTTACCTTTTCTATTTGACCAATATCCGTTACTAAAAACTTTGGGGCACTTTTTATATTCGTCAAAAAGTTTTGTTTTCTCGGCAGAGATTCTCAAGCCTGTCATGTTGGCTGTCTTTTCAAGGAGATTGATTATTATTATTATTATTATTATTATTATTATCTGTTGTGTTTACCGAGAAGGGAAGGAAGTTCTCCTTGGGTCCATCCACACCTCTCCGTCTCTCCTTCCTAGCGTTTTCCTTGTCTCGTGGTGCCCGCTGCTTGGCTATATATTCGCCATATTCGCCATTACACCCCGTCTAGAATTTCTCAAAGGTTGAGGACCGCAGCACACATGTATGCCATAATGTTGTCCATCCACTTCTTCGGCGGTCTCTTTTACAGTCGGCAATCACCTGGGTCAAGCTGGAGGGACATTTTTCTTACCGAATCGCCCTTGCTTCGCATGACAAGCCCACCAGAGTTGAGCCCTTCGATTTGTCTTTGACTGGGACCACACAAAGTCTACGTCGCTCATCTTCATGTCCGTCGTGGTCCAAGGGGGTCAGCTCCAGTGACCATCGCAAAATCCTCACCGCCATGGCATGACATATCTGTCCATATTTCCTTGACAAAGGGCGATATTCTACTCCACAGAGAGCAACTGATATTGGGCTAATATTACCTTGTAAATTTTAGTCTAAAGGTATTTAGGCATGTTTATCGGAACATAAACCTTTTACCTGTCTCACTTCGATCCTGTTGCGTTAACATACAACCGTGTGTTAGATGTAGCAACTTTAACTGATGTGACCAAACATCCAATATATTTAAAATAGGTGATACTTTGTAAGGTCTGGCCATTGATGGTAATTGTACCATTGGTTTGTGGTCCATTTTCTAGATTTTCTGATTTTTGGAATTTGAATCGAAGCTTGTTCATATCCATACATTTTTGTTTGTTTTTTTCTAGATATTCACCCGGTGCTGAAGTGTAAGCCTGCACTCTTCTGAACGTTCCACATCATCCGTATATAGGAATGTCAGCTGCTGCCGTATACATACAAAGGTTGAAGAATAGGGACGAGAGGGATGAACCTTGCTGAACACCGACAGTGGTGTTAAAAGGTGGTGAGAATTCATCTGGACATCGAATCACGCTCGTGACATTATGGCACAGAAGTTGGATAGGCCTACATGTTACATGTACCTCTGGAACTCCGTGACTGCGAAGTACCCACCTCATGAGATCGTGTGGTACCCGATCGAAAGAATTTCCAGGTTTAAAATGCTAAATGCACGGTCTTCTTCTTTTCTCTGCGCCACTCCTTCAATAAACGTGTAGCATAGATCGCATCTCTGGTACCACACCCTTTGAAAACTCCACACGTATTTGGTGTTAAGGTACCAACCCTTCTTAGCCGATTACCTGGTCCACTTTCAAATATCTTCAGACGGGCATAGGAGTCGAACTACCGAGAAAGTGGCCGTGCGGTTAGGGTCGGGCGGCTGTGAGCTTGCAATCGGGAGATACTGGGTTTGAACCCGACTGTCAGCAGCCCTGAAGATGGTTTCCCGTAGTGTTCCATTTTTACACCAGGTAAATGCTGGGGCTATATATTAATTAAGGCCATGGCCGCTTCCACCCCACTTCTAGTTATTTCCTATCCCATCGTCGCCATAAGACCTATCTGTGTTGGTGCGACGTAAAGCAAATTGAGGAAGAAAAAAAAAAGAGTCGAACTGACCTGGGACAGGTAGCTAGACAAGATTTAAATAGATGGAACCCGTAGTATTGCTCACTGGAGATTGTATGTATGCATTTATTGAACTGAACATAACAGGCTTTCGCCAAGTTACAATGTTCCAATATGCAATTCAAAATAAACACTTACAGACTATTTATAGCTAAGCACTATCTACTTACTACTTAACTACCTCTAAATCTACTATGTAGCATAATGCACATGGGCGGATCGCCAGCTCCACATGCAGTACACCAACTCAACTTAGAACTAAACTAACTACTTTACTATATTAAATGTATACTAACTCTATCCTAAATCTGTCTGCCCGCGACATCACCCCTGGTGAGGAACTCCTACCACCTTTCCCTGGGATGTCACGACCAGACATGTCTCATGAGGCTCGAAAACCGATACCTCATAGACCCCTTAAGCTATCAATGTTATTTCCTCACCACTCCTTCATGTAACAGCCCACATGTGTGCGGATTGCCTAGCTCTACATGTAGGCTGTCACGCCTGTATTCCACTGCCGAGACGGAATCCATAACTCGGCTCATCTTTCACTGTCTCATTGACAACTTTTTTCCTCTAACCTAACACTATTCACTACCTTACTCTACTCTACACGTGCAGACGTACCGAATCAACATTTTAGCTTGAGATAGGTCAGGCCTATCTCCCCCTCTTCTAACTCTACTGTACGTCAGCAGCCAAAACAAACTAACAAAACCAAAGTAAAATAAAACAGGCAGAAAAACAACAAACAACCTCATTAGAAGGAATACAGTACGGCTTACAATGTCAATGAACTGAATCTACTAATCAGAAATATACAATACCTAAGGAACAAAGGAACAAAGCTGAACAAATATAAAAAACGAAACATAATACGAAAATTATAATTATTTTCACCCTTACTTATTAGTGAGTTAAACTCTATAATGTTCCATATCTGTGAATCAAAGTTGTTTTATGTACACACACGGTTACAAAACTTCGTTATTATTAACCCATACAGAGTTGATACTTCAGAGATATATACTTTCCGTATGTTTTCTTCTACGGACTATAATCAATTTTAAACTTCTTATTCAGTGTACGAGTAACTGATCGATTTGGAGTCTCCCTCTTCCAACTTCGGTCGTCCGAGGTAGGAGAGCCGAGACTTGGTTCATTCTGAAATACTAGCATGCATTCCTGTATGTGTAGTTTAAGTGTCACATAATATCCTTTTAATCATGTGCATTCGTGCTGATTTCGCTGTTTCATTTTTTTCAGCAGCATGTGCCTTCCCTCATTCACCACTTTCATTTTTTTCACCCACAAGCTTTTTACAATTGTCAATAATTTTGATAGTTTCCCTGGCCTTCTCCATTCCCTCTTTATTAATTTGACAAGAGTATAGTACTCAGATTCTCTTTCTATTTTATTTATCTCTTCCGCTTCCAAGTATTTAACCAGTAATGCTCTTATACTTTCACACTGTCTCAAGAAATGTGCATTTCCTAACTCCTTTTCACACAATAAACATGTATTTGCAACGTCTGTAAATGCCTTATTTTTATAAACTCCCATCAACCACCATATCATTCCCCTGTATTCTCTTTTGGTTAATTTATCATGCATTATTTTCATACCTGGGTATATATTCATGAATTCCTCCAGAGTTCTCCTATTATTACCCTGAGCTCTTAGCCTTTGTATTTCTACATCTGATACCCTCTGTGCCACTCTCCCATAGACTTTCCTTTCTTCTAAATCGTTGTCCCAATAGTTCCCCATCCCAATTCCTTCTAGTATTTTCTTTAAGTTGGCCGCCCAGTACCCATCCTGATACTTCATTTGGTGTCGGTAAGCTATATCAAGAATTTCTCCTCCTCCTACTGGAGATAGTGAGAACGCATCAGGGGTGTAGTTTGATCACAGAAGAAATGATTTGATGATGTACAGAAGGTAGCAGGTCAAAGAGACTGGCAAATACTGGAAGAAGCCTACATTCAGCAGTGGGTAGGTAAAGGTTAAGAACACGAAGAAGAAGAAGAAGAAGAAGAAGAAGAAGAAGAAGAAGAAAATTGATATTGATACTTCAGTCAATATACATCAAATAAACCTGGAGCAATAAGTCGGAAACGAACATGGACCGAGCAAGAGATTCCTTTCTTTCATTATTTCATTTATTATAACTCTAAAATTAGCCTCCTAAGTTTGTCCAGGTCTCCTAAACGTAGAATTACTTTTCAGAAGCATTTGACGTCACCATTAATCGATTGATGTCTACCGAGCCTGACGCATCTCTTTCCACCATACGTCCTACTCACCGCTGTCGCATTCCTCTCCCTGACAGACTTTAAAAGAGTACCGAAATGACTTCTCAGCTCCTCGGAGGACATGTTCTCGCTACAATATGGAGCTCCTTACCAATAAAAGCTGGTTTCAAAACTTCACCGAAAGCATTCTAAGAAATAAGAACAGAGCTTAACGATGGTAGCTGAGGTATCAGCATAATAGTGTCAAAAGTGGTATTTCATTTCTTCGCGGAGTATAATAGCCAATTTAAGCCATACTGATCTTCTGTTGTGTAGTGAAACATGACCAGGAAGAGGACAGGGCAGTGAAAGTAATATGATGGAAATATCACCCCATGAACTTCCGAAATAAAGTTTCTAAATAAAAAATGTGGCTGCGAACACTGGGCTACAAATTTTCTATAATCCATAAAATATGGAACCTGACAAAGTGAACTCACGAACAGAATTGCAACTAAATTTGAAAAAAATACCGTTTTCAGGAATTAAAATACGTGAGAGTAACTCCCAATCCCATGTAAATGAAAGAGAGGCATTAGAGTAAGGATGAGAAGAATGGAGAAAGCTTTCAGACTGTGCCGTGGTACTTACGAATCCAAGGTCTCCTCAACTAAAGCAAAATTAATGCATGGTTGTATAGTTGTAAGAATGGAGTACCTGTATGCGGCGGAAAACCTCACCTGAGTGATAAAACCAGTCACCGGTAAAAGAGGATGAAGATTCATTTCCTGGATAAAATGTGGGTCCTGAAAAAGTAAATTTCTTCCGCTTGAGACCAAATCAGGTGTTTCATGAGCGAGTCGAGAAAATTACAACTTCTAGGAGGAAAAAGAGACTAGATTTTACGGTGGCATCAAGAGTATGAACCCAGAGAGGATATCCCGTAAGATTCTGACCCTACAAGGAAAATGGAAAACCGAAACTCTATGACAGGGGAAGGTACACAAAAACTTAGAATAGGAGGGTGTCGAAAAAGGGATTTAAATGAGACTATGGAGTGGGAATTTTGGGAAAGTGGGAGCGAGTTTTCTAGATCGTACTGGGTGGGTAAGGTGCAGGGATCTGCTTCAGGTGGCCTTTACTGCAACCGCAGTGTTATGTATAAGTTAGGAGGTTTGTTTAGAAAGGTTATAAGTGGTGGTGATTATGGTTATAAGGAGGTACGTGCAGAAAGCTGATGTTTAACAACGTAGTCCCGGAGTCCCCCATGAACAGTTTCAATTCCACCCTCCTCATTTGATCCCCTCCTCACTTGGTCTCCACTGACGTTTCCGATGACTGCAGAACCTACTTCCTCCTCCCTTTCACCCCTCCCATAACCCTCTTCCACCTCCCTTTTCCTATCCTCTAGTCTATTCTATATTTTCGTTTCTTAGCTTTTCCTTTCCCCCTATGCAGCAGTTCCCCGTTCATCTTCCCTCTGCTCTGCTACCTGCAGTGACTGATTTCTTACCGACCCCCGTCCTGAATTCTGTCCCTGAATATAGCTCTTTGCCCTCAATTTCCTTCCACTTAAAATATTACCCCACCTGTCTTTCACAACTTCCCCCTTTCCATCCCATCCCTCTTATATATCCATCGTATCCTTTACATTGCTTGAGGGGGACCTACTTTCCTTCCTTTCATCTGAGGTAACCCCAGTTATCACCCTCAAACTGTCCTTCTCCTTCCTCACATTCTTTAATGCCTGGTCCTAACCACAGTTCCTTTGCCTTCATTCTGTAGCCATTCTTAATCATATTTACGGAAAATTGAAAAATCACCAACAATAAATTAACTCACGCTTTTCTGAAAAAAAATCGAAGAAAGACAATAGTGTCTAGGACGACACGACAATAAAATAAGCATAAAACTAATAAAATAACTACTTTTTGCAAACGGGTACTACGTGACGACCGGGTATCTCCCAGCCAGCCTGGAGGGTGGGACCAGCCTTTGGCGTGTATTGTTCTCGTCGGGTGGTTTCCCCGTAATTTTCTACGAGGTGCAGCGAGATTATTCCGTCTCTAGCGACATCGCGAATATTCCGGTACACACCACCCGGGCTATATACAGGAGGCTAGCCGCGAACAGTAAGTCAGTGATGGAATCGGACTCAGATGAGGAGTTAGTGTGTTGGGGTTCGGTGGTTGGGCTGAGGGTGACAAAGGTCCCTAATGTCTGACCGGTCTGAACGAGGAGTGGATGTTGCGTCGAAGTGTCGAGTGAGGAACCGGACTAAAGACGGCTGTTGGCTGCCGACAGGGTGTCATGGGGTGCGGGACGGAGTACTGTGAGTGTGTATATTTCTGTGGACTGAGAATCGATGTGAGTCAGCGAATGGAGCAGCTATCGTGAGTGTAATTGGAACTGTATTGACGGTCGTTGTTGTGAGGAGTACTGTCCTGCTGTTTAACACTATTGAGTTGTTGCTCTTTATTTGTTCACTGTGTTTGACTGTGTGAATTACTGGACTGTCTCAGGAGTCGAACGAAGGAACAGTCATCGTGTTTTGATGATGATGATGCTTGTTGTTTAAAGGGGCCTAATATCGAAGGTCATCGGCCCCTAACTCATCGTGTTTTGTGTGCCGAGTAACCTGTGTTCAAATCTAACTGTCTGCAAGCATTTGCTGTGTGTGGCGACTGAACTTGGAGAAATGAAAGTAAGTCGTGCCTGTGAACGGGATTATAGTCTTCACACGTAATTCTAACGACCCGGGCATCCTGCTGTAAGAAAAAGTACGAAAACTTGTAAATAGACAGCAATTCGTAAGTGTGGCCATTCATGGTTGGATACAATTATGTGTGTTTTATGTGTGTGTGTGCATTGATTGGGTCATCCTGGAATACATTAGAGTAATAAAAAAGACAGTGTTTTATTCATAACAATGTTATCCTACTACGTCCTAACAGAAATGAGAACTGCCGTTAATTACTGAATATCAAAAGTTCTACACAAAAAGTTACATAACAGTAAAGAATGCCAACAAGATACTACCGGATCTAATAAAATAACAATACTCGAATTCTAAGCTGCATTTAAGAGTATCTTAATTTCAACAAGTAAACGGAAATAACAGAAATGTGGTTAAATTATTTAGACAGCCTCTCTTAATTACAACAGGTTAACTGAAACAACAATAATAGTAATAAATACTTAATTGCGCACGATGTGCATGAATATAAGTAACAATGAATACGTGCAATATAATTGGGTCACTGGCTACCAAACTATCAGTGAAATTATGCTCCGAGAACACCAATATGAATGATATCTATCGCACACCTTTTCACAATGAAACAATAGAAATGTTGGTAGAACTAAATTCCTACAGAGATTTTTCCCGTACTACACAAGGATTACACAATAATAGGACAAACAATATATTTTGTAATATAAACCTACACTACAGTTCTAAACTGCGCTTAGATGTTTCCTAATTACAGTAGTATAAATAATACAAAAATGTAGTTAAAACTATATACTTATTAGAAAATTGTTCCTATAAGCTAACAGAAATTAAAACTACGATTCCCTTAAATGTTGAATGATCGAAGGTGCAAAGTACAAAGTATGCCAGAGACTTGGAACTACAAAATATAATCGGAGTACAGTAATCATGTGATTATCTTTTTTTGTTTTCTCAACTACCCAATAGTCTTTGTTCTTGTCGGAATGCCGACAGTGCAGTATTTAAATACGAAGAGAGGCAAACAGTGTGGACTAATTCGGAAACGTCGCCAGTTTGTAGTAGGCATTTTAAAGAACAGTGTGGGCACAACTAGAAGAAGGCTCCTTCTGCCTAAATCTGTTCCTTCAGTATTCACAGATTTTCCCCCATAACGACGACGACCGGGCGAGTAAACCGTGTGGTTAGGGGCGCGCATCTGTGGTTCGAATCGCACTCACGCCAGCCCTTAAGATGGTTTTCCGCGGTTTCCCATTTTCACACCAGGCAAATGCTGCTAGGGCTGTACCTTAATTAAGGTCACAGCCGCTTCCTTCCAACTCGTCGCCCTTTCCTATCCCATCATCGCCATAAGACCTATCTGTGTCGTTGCGACGCAAAGCCACTAGAAAAATAAACAAAAAACGACGACTTCAAACCAGTGGTACCGGTACTGTTTTACACAAAATAAATGTGTCTCTCAAGAAACTGCATGCAATTTTGCTCCAGTCTGTGAAGACGTAGCAAATTTAGAAGTATAGGAACACAATTTTCACCGATTTTAAGGAAAGATAATAATATCACATCCATACAAAAAAGAAGCTCGTTGAATCTCTAGTCTTCTCATTTTTCTTGTATGGCGCAGAGACGTGGACCATCCTAAAACGTGATCGTGAACGGATATAAAGCTTTGAAATGTGGTGCTGGAAGAAAATGTTGAGGATTCCTTGGACAGCTCATCGCACAAACTAATCAATCCTGAATCAACTTCAGATAAAAGTTCGTATATCCTGTAAGGTCTCCCAACGGATCGTACGGTACTTTGGACATATAATGTGCCGAGAAGGTAGTCTGATTGCTGAGGGCAAATTCCAGGGAACCAGACAACGAGGACGAGTACCAACACGATGGATTGACATGGTGAACGGCCCCCTAGAGAGTTCTCTCAGAGTAACCACATTGAAAGCTCTAAACAGGGAAGAATGGGGGAGTATGGTGCATCGGGTAGATGGCTGAATATTACGATGGTCACCACGCTTCAGTCATGAGGCAAAACGAAGAAGAAGAGACTTAGGAATTATCTTCAAAAGAAACTGCTAAACGAGACGCCATTATTACTCACTTACTTGCGAAGGAAACTTCATAATCTTCGGAATGAATTGTACAAACATAAAATTTATCAATCTGGCATGAACAAGCAGTTATGTGCACTTCAAGATGAAGCTCAACAAGGTAGTATTACAGCCACTGTTTTGCTGTGAACTATTAGCTGTGTATGTTGTTTATAGCCTATTACTGTGAAGGAAAACCCGGTTCTCAGTCTCATACATTTTCAAGATCAGCTGTTTTCTCATTTACTCCATAGTCTATAGACGGCACAGTATATGAATTCGAAGAGTAGCAAACAATCGCCCGGTACCGTATAAGACATAATTTGAGGAGTGGTTGTTCAAAATGTGCTATTTCCACTTCCAGAAAATAAATCATTACTTTGTCCATATGCATTACAGTAGTTGAATATTATCGATTGCTATGAACAATCTAGACCAGGAAGATATAACTACTTAAAATTTGTGGGTACGTTCCATGTGCCTTTTATTTTACGTTTCTTGTTCTTTCCCATAAATTTATTAGGGCGGAAATAGCACCTTTCGAACAACCACTCCTCGTCCGAATGGTCAGCAGGTTCAGAGGGTTCTGGGTTCGGATCGAGGATTTTAATGGCCTCTGATTAATTCTACTGGCTCGGGGACTGGATGTTTGTGTTTGTCCCAACACTTCCCTCTGCATATTCAGACAACACACTACACCACCCACCACCACAGAAACACACAATAGTGATTGCATCCCTCCATATATGGTTGGCGTCAGGAAGGGTATCTGGCCGTAAAACAAGGCTAAATCCACATATGCCACACAGTCGCACCCGCGACCCCACAGGTATGGGAAAAGCGGTATAGAAAGAAGAATGACATACACCCCTCATATGTGACGTTACTACAGCAAGTTATGCAATTCATATCCCGTGCTCTCCAGTGTCTGCCTCGGAGGAACTTGTCCTCAAGCTGTGAAATTTTATCAACAGACATGTTTTTTCAGATAATTAAGTGTGAAATACAATGACTCTAAACTTATGATTCTTCTGCAAAAATTCAGAAAACCGTTTCTGAACAACCTAACATTTTATCGCACGGGCAGGAATGACAGTTTCCCAGCTACACAGTAAGCCTCTCAACAGAAAACTACTGAAGTCTTAATGAGTGGCTGCTTGGTTGTTATCTTCCGGTGAGTTGTAGATATGACTGAGTAACCTGTAGGTTGCATGAGAAGAGTTAGCACATTCTCTCATCTCCAGAATAAATTCATAGAGTACGCCCATATGTAGGGTGTTAAAGCGTGATCTCTGATTGTCACACAGTCGCTGCGCGGCATCTCCCGCCCTTGGATAACAACACAGGCAACGATATTGAGTAATCTGATATTTTATCATTGACTAACTGTTTTACCCGTGTTTGGCCACGGAATTCTACACTGTATATGGAATATAGAGTATTTATCGATAGCACCACTAAAAACATAGATTTTGAGATTTTAGTATTAGGCCTGCCACTAAACATCATTTCACTCAGCTTGAACACAATTATTTATAGCCTAGATTGCAGTGGCCCATTCACCGACTTTACGTACCGATTTTCATTAAATTCACTCCAGCCATTTTCTCGTGATGCCCGTACATAGACAGACAGACAGACAGACAGACAGACAGACAGACAGACAGACAGACAGACAGACAAAAAGACAGACAGACAGACAGACAGACATGATGGAAAATTAAACAATGCATTTCCTTGTTACTGTGCTATTTTTTGCTAGTGGCTTGACGTCGCACCGACACAGATAGGTTTTACGGCGACGATGTGATAGGAAAGGCCTAGGAGTTGGAATGAAGCGGCAGTGGCCTTAATTAAAGTACAAACCCAGCATTTGCCTGGTGTAAAAATGGGAAACCACACGGAAAACCATCTTCAGCGCTGCCGACAGTGGGATTAAAACCCACTATCTACCGGATGCAAGCTCACAGCCACGCGCCCCTAACCGCACGGCCAACTCGCCCGGTTCCTTACTGTGGACACGACCGATGCAGAAATACCATTCTTTGTACATACTGAGCAATTTACAGTCAAAACTCTTATTTTATATATAGATAACATCTGTGCTGTATATCTATATACCTTCCAGGAAACACATAATCTGATCTGCACTGGTGTATTCTCACGCGCAGAGAATACACCACTGAACTGCTGACAGATTACTTGGCAGGTGCACCGCTTCGTATGAGAGTGCCTGGATATACAGGAGTATACATTTCAATACTGAATCATATTGAATATTGAGAAGCGACTGAAGCTTTTCCGTTGCTATTGGCTGATAAATTCTCCATTCCCTCCGGCTGTACTGTGGTGTGAGTCAGCGGTAGTTATAGATACTATCCCCTTGAAGAACGTCGGATCGTTAAGCCTTCCACAAGCAATTTAAATAATCCTCCGACTTTCCGGAAACAGCAGCGTGTCAGCCAGACAACAGTGGTGCTGGTGAAAGAGCCGTAAACACGCCCTCTATCCTGTCAGGGTGCCAGAAAACAAAGACAAATGTTTGCTGTATACCTGTTGACTTCGAATAAAATTATCGTTGCCCCAGATTAAATCAAACCGACATTCAGGTGCATGATGGTCTTGATAATGATTATATTCTCTACTCCTATAAGAAAATATATTCTCACAAATTTACTATGCACTATGCACAGCCTGTCTTTCCCTAGCTTAGAAGACATGGGTTTGATTCCTGGCCAGGCAAAATATTTCAGTTCTGGACTGAAGGCTAGAATGGGGATCATTCATCCTCGTGAGACCAACTAAGGAGCTGTGTGATATGGCATTCTGTGGGACCGGTTATAAAAGCCAACCAATACGCCACATGATGCTGTCACCCTGTCACGTTCTACTAGAAAATCTGCAGGCTACTTGCCTCAGAAACAGTCATCTTGGCAAGCAACAGCCCGAATTTGATTGTTGTATGTTCCATAGGTCATCTTACTTCGTATCATTAATTTTTGTAATTTTGTGGGAGGTTTATTATACAATTTTCTTTACGACACGGACAGGTCCTATGGCGATGATGGGATAGGAAACGTATAGGACCCAATAGACCGTGGCCTTAATTAAAGCACACCGCCAGCATTTGCCTGGTCTGAAAATGGATAAACACGGAAGACCGTCGTCAAGGCTGCCGATAGAGGGATTCGAACCCACTCTCTCCCGAATACAAGCTGACAGTTAGGTAACTCAAACCACACATCCACTCGCTCGGTTGCCAAGTTCTCCAGACATTATTAGATTTTTAGGCGAGCACAACGGAACATCCCAATTTGATGATATAAAATAATATGGCCGGGCTGTGTGGCTCAGAGAGCTGAGGCGCTGACTTCTGGCCCCATCTTAGCAGGCTCGATCCTGGCTCAGTCCGATGGTATTTGAAGGTGCTCAAATACGTCAGCCTCGTGACGATATTTTACTGGCACATAAATGAACTCCTGCAAAGCTAAATTCCGGTACCTGGGCGTCTCCGAAAACCGTGAAAGTAGTTAGTGGGACGAAAAGCCAATAACATTATTTTTATTAAGTATTATGATGACGATCTCTCTATTAATATCTGTAACTCGAAACTCGTTAAGGGATCACGGTGGATAAATTAGTACAACAATTGAATTCTCTTTATTAAGTTACTCTGAATATTGATTAATTCTTTATGTCATAATATGTGTTTTATTGACGCTAGGATTGGGCGTGTGGTATATCGATTGGTATTTTACTTCCTAGTCCTTTGCTAGCGCAATGATATAGAACCTAAAACTTAGCGGGGTTAGAACACTACATGCTATTGGTTGATGAGAAACTGAAAAGAATTTGGCCATCCCACCGCAAGTTAACTCGACTCAGCGTGACTCTTTAACGACCCTTTGATGAAGTTGCGGACACTGTCCACCTCATCAACAATTAGGTCTCAATATTACACATGATGTTCTCCATCGAGAAATGCTTTCGTGAATTCGGTTGTTGTTGTTGTTGTTGTTGTTGTTGAAGTTCGAATATTTTAGTTGTAACAGCTATATTTAATTAGTTTGATACATCATTGATAAGTATAAGCGTGTAATACAGTGTCTTGTTAACTATATCGCATTGCGTGTAACGCTAATTATTATTTGAGTCTAGGAAGATCGGAAGCTTAAAACAGGGTACTATCGTAGCATTTATCTGTGGCGACTGTGTGAGAATAACAATACTAAGGTCACAATAAGATTTGCTTACCTTTAAAATGTGAAATTTTGATTCCTATTTTGGATATCACGTCACTATTGAGGAAGTTAAAGGCTCTGATATGACATTCTTTGATACAGAAATCAAACAACGAAAACACGTAAATGGGTGATGGCAGTTGGGAAACATCTAACTGTAATGTTACAGAATATGTTGTTTGATCGAAATCTCATGGTACGGTATCACTGGGTTTGAACTAGGGGATAAATGCTAGTTTTATTGACGACCATTCTTCGATCTACAGTAAGTCGATCATCGGTCTGTTTCCAGCCACTTCACTCCAAACGAATGCCCTCGAGAAGAGGAACTAGTCTCCAACATTTTTGTTGATCTTTACTGCCGGGAGACTAGAGTCACAAAAAGAGAAAGAAATGTTAGAAAAGTTCCTCCTTTGATATCTGCGACTGCGTACAGTACGCTGAGTGAGATAATGGACCGATTTTTCTACCTGCAAGAGACGTCCACGACACAGAGTGAAATAGAGCTAGTCTTTAATCTCCTGATAACATTCATTACAACGACGTAAGAAAAAAACTTTGTCGTTCTAAGGGAAAGGCTTATCGATTAAGTTGCAGGAGTTTGCCAAAGTTTTCACTGAAATCTAGGACTTCGCATCCGAGATAATTTTGGGACTCGATAAGTGACATATTATACAGGTATCCCTTTTTTCTGGTAAATGGGAGCGCTAATCCTGTTACAAATATAATATGGTTTCCACAAAATTTCCCATAATAATAATAATAATAATAGTATGGAAAAGTTGAGCTAAAACGAAGGAAAAATTAGGAAAGACCATATGACCCACATTTCAGGATAATAAGATAATATACATCAAGAATGAAACACTCTACAAGAAAATATAAAAACTCTCAGATACCGGTACTATGCGAAAATGAAGGGTACATTTTACGGTCTTCTTCTCAGTATGAACTCTATTAGACTAACTAAACAAATCTTTGACTTATTCCTTAAAAGCAAAAAAAAAAAAAACGGTTTAAAGAAACTGAAAATAACTACTAGAATTAAAAATTACAGAAAATTCACTATTTGATCGAACAGCTAATGTAATAACTAAAGACGAAAATATAAGGTTCCAACACAAATCAAATTTATTATCTCGGAAGACGAGAAGAAACAAAGATCAGAATAAATGAAGGAATGATTGATTCCACGTACACAAAGAGTGTAAAACGAAAGAATAAGGCGAATAACGTTAAGGGGATTTAGAATTCTAAGAATAAAATGTGGTATTTTCAAATTTCCATGCTGTGAAATAATTTAGACATTCCAGAGTAAGATGGTGAACCATTAAGAAACTCTATTTACAAAATACCTTTGGTGCCTTCTAAGTTATAGTAAAATATAATTATCACAAACTTCCCTTGAAACCCCTACATTTTCAAAACTAATTGACATAGAAGTCTTGGATTTATACGAATTTTTGAAGAAGCACTTGTAGCATTGTCATAACGAGTAATGCTACTAGGAGGGTGATTTACTTCATAGTTCATTCTTTGGTTGCGGTGAATTTTCATGATGAATTGCTTTGAGAACGGTTTCTAAAATCTAACATGAACTTCCTCTATGGGTCAGTGGTAGAATGTCTGCTTGAGGATACCAAAATTGCGGGTTCGAATGCGACATAAATAGTCTGTTTTTTATAAGGGCAGCAGGAATTTCATTCGGCACTCCATGCAAGTAAAATTCTCTGGCGGCACATTTGGTGTTCACACGACAAAATTAATCAACATTTTCCCTCGTATTTTTAAGGTTACTGAAGTGCGATCCGGCTCCATGGCTAAATGGTTAGCGTGCTGGCCTTGGGCCACAGGAGTCCCGGGTTCAAATCCCGGCAGGGTCGGGTATTTTAACCATAATTGGTTAATTTCGCTGGCACGGGGGCTGGGTGTATATGTCGTCTCATCATCATTTCATCCTCATCACGACGCGCATGTCGCCTACGGGAGTCAAATCAAAAGACCTGCATCTGGCGAGCCGAATTTGTCCTCGGACACTCCCGGCACTAAAAGCCATACGCCATTTCATTACTGAAATGCGGCATCCCAGAGCTCTCCTTTTACTGCATTATATACTCTCATGACCATAAAAACAAAAACACCTTGAAAGACTGGAGACTGGAAGTTCATATTCACAGGGCATGTACATTAGTATGTTCTGAAAAAAGAATATTAGCATTTGAACCATGTCGGCCCTCAGGTTCAAGGTCCACATGGATATCTCAGCGCACCACCATCGACTGGTAAAATGTGCCTGCGGGTCTCGATGTCGCTATAAACCGAAGGTAATGGATCGGTGTACCTTGAAGAGATGTGAAGGATGCCTCGCAAACGTACGCGAGAATCGTACCGCCAAATAAGTGAGTTTGAAGGAGGGCAAGTTATTGGCGTGAGAGAACGTGATGAATGCATCCGCGAAATTGCTGCTCGTGTGGCACGAAGTGAGTCGGCAATGCAACGAGTGTGTACAGAATGGTTCACAGAAGGCCGTAGAACACGACGTGATGGTTCTGGTGGCACCACCCAGACCACACCCCGAGAAGATCGACACCTCATCCGAATGGCATTCCGGGACAGATGTGCATCCTCCTCGGCTCTGGCGCAACAGTGGAACAGTGTAACACATCGTACACTATCAGGAGTGACAGTCCACCGCCGTTTATTTCTGTCTGAGTTATCGGCGCGTCGTCCACGTCTCCGCCTACCTTTGACTGATGTGCAAAAACATGGTAGACTGCAATAGTGTTTGGAGCGATGCCACTGTGGACAGAAATGGCAGCAGATGGTGTTTTCGGACGAATTCAGGTTCTGTTAGTTTGAAAAAGATGGACACATTTTGGTTCGCCGCAGACATGGGGAAAGGCATCACATTGACTGCATTCGTACACGACATATAGGGCCAACTCAAGGCATTATGGTGTGGGGTGCTGTTGGGTACAACCACAAATCAAAAATGGTGCGTGTCCAGGGCACTGTGACCATTCTGATCAACGTGAATATCGTCCTGTGACCTGTAGCCATACCCTTTCTGCACGACACCTCAGACGCCATATTTCATCAGGACAATGCGCGACCACATGTTGCTGCACGAACACGTGCATACTTGTTGTGCAAGGACGTCAGACTATTGCCCTGGTCGCCCGATCACCGGACTTGTGGCCAATCGAAAATATGTGGGATATGGTGAGACGACACGTGCGGCTCTGTGACCCATGCCAACCACGAAAGACGAACTGTCGAACCAGGCGAATGCAGCATGGATGGCTATGCCCCAGGACGCCATTCGCGCCTTATACGCGTCGATGCCATCACGCATGGAACAAGTTATCAGTGCCCAAGGAGGACCCAGTGCCTACTAGGCAACAGGACACATGCTGAACCTAGGTGACTGAAATGGTAATCGTTTCTGCAGAACATACTAATGAACATGACCTGTTAATATGAACTTCTGTAGTCTTTCAAGGTGTTCTGTTTTTATGAACATGAGTTTACATGAAAATCTGTAGAGGCAACTTGGCTTTGACAAAATGAACGTGACTGAGGAGTGATCTGTGCTAGTATATAATTACTTGTGGCTATTCGTAGCCTGGTACAGCCCTTATAATGTATACCCTTCAAAGAGGGTGGGCGGCATCTGCCGTGTATGTGGGAATTGATCCCGTGTCCCGTAGAATCGAAAGAGACTACGCTCACCATTCAGCCAACGAGCCGGAGAACGATGCTAGTAACACTATTTCTTATGCAGCTAGGCCTTGCTACAAATAGTGAGAAACTGTTACTCATAGGCAGACTGATATGTAACAGCACCTTCTCGCTCGGTGAAGAAAGCAAAGGAGAAACTACTTCAATCTCATTTCTCTAATCTTGCTCGTATTGGACGTTTAAAACAGCCTACCGTAAATTCCTCCAGAGTACGTAGAGTTGAGTCGAATGAATGTAAGAGTCAATGACGGGTGAATGAAACCAAAAAGAACGCAATAAAATAATCTTAGAATATCTCATTTAGGTTCTTATTCTTTTCATTTACGAGTATGCACTGTTCCTATAAATGGATAACATAGTAACACTGCTCTTAATGAACTCATTGTCAGATTGTAACATAGTAATATCCAGTTAATTTCATTTTACCTCATATTAGAATACGTTTTCCTTTAAACTAAAGGTTACAGCCTTGCCTAACCCATGTACTGTAGGTACCCTGGACCAAGAACTCATTCTACCATCAATTCTCACTGAAGCCCAATTGCCTTTGATCGATTTTAATAATCCACCTTTAATTCCATAGTCCTCCAATCCAAATTATGAGCCCACTGCTTAAATGCTTTTAACATGTGCAATCGACGAAATTCAATTATGGTGTCCTTCTGGGAAAAGTTTTGATACTGACTTGTTGTTTCATGGCCGGTTTCAAAACGTAGATTCTAATCAACTTCATAATTATGTTATATGTGTAGATATTAATAATCCATTTCAATAAATTTGTGGAGAGAATGTGTGTATGTTGTGTATTCAGCCCGAAGGGTGGTTTGATCCTCCAAGTTCCGCCAACAGCTGTCGTAGTTAGCCGAGGCGTCACTGAACAGCGATACCAGGGAAATGAGCAGTGAGGTAGTTTTCCGTTACTTTCCTCACCGAACCAGAAGTTATCATTAAATATCAATCTGCCAAGCCCACTGAAATGCATGCACCAACCGATCCTATGAGTTATATTTTCACACCATTCATAACAGGGACTGGCTGCATAAGGAATGGTTTTACTGGCATCACTCATACCTCGGTCACTTTCATATTGTCAAAGCCAACGCTGAGACAGAGACAGGGCAAATGAAAGTAACACATTTATTCTAGCCCATACCAGAAGACGTAGTGCCCAGTAAACACTACATCTCACCAGCAAAGGCATATAGACAGGGAATAAAGTCCGTAGTACTCAAGGCATGACACCCGGAAAAAAGTGTGTCCGATTCCCCATCGGTAAGTCGAAATATTCAGATACGATAGTACCATTCTTAGGGATGCACATGGCCTTGAGGCGTACTTGGCCAACACCAAAACTGAATACCAGGTTAATTCCTGGAGGCAAAGACGACCGGCCATAGTACTAAGTACACTAATCCAGTTAGAGGCTGGGTTAGAGATAGTGGAAGGCTTTGTGTTCCACACTCTTAAAGGCCTTTCTTCGGAAGGCATAGACACAAAATGCTAATAACAGCATTGCTGAAGTTATTCATAATAATTGGTTATCATCATAATAATGTTATTGTTTTTACGTTCCACTGACTACTGCTGACGGTTTTCGAAGACACAAAGGTATCGGAATGTTGTCCCGCAGGGGTATTTTTACGTACCAGTAAATGTACCGACACGAAGCTAACGTACTTGAGCACCTTCAAATACTATCGGACTGAGCCAGGATCGAACCTGCCAAACTCGAGTCAGAGACAGAGTCTACCGCCTAAGCCACTCAGCCAGGCTAGCTCATGTTCATTTGATAACAAATTACTACGAATAACTTCAGCAATGTTGTTATTAGCCTTTTGTATTGAACCCATGACCTTTGTGCCCTAAGAACATTATGCATAATGTAACAATTAAACTAAAAGTTGGATTCTTGATAGCATGGATTTGACGAGGGGGTGATTACCTTCGGTCCCACGCTCTGGGGTACGTGACGTCAGCCACACGTGTCAACGGCGGAAGAATCTCAAGTCATTTTTGTGAACTATTTCAAAGCGCGTGTACATGGCGTGACCAAGCCAAGTCAAAAAAATATAGTGCCTATCAAAGGGGGTCAATCATCTCACAAATCGAACCCGTAAAAGTTTTAAATATCCATGAACACTACCGCCAGAAATGTAGCAAGCATGTAGTCACTTTCAAAACTCTTCAAATTACAGTTTAGGTAAGTCAGAAAATTTATAGAAATTTTCCTGGCGGCAAAGGGAGAGATCCGAAGAGAGGGGGTAACTGCTATAAATATGAAGAGACGCCATGACGAAGTCTCCTTCTCCGGCATTTGTGATACAAAGCGGACGAAAAATTGTTGAGCTGCTCTGCGAAATCAAACAACGAAAGTAGACTGAGTTCAACTGCAGATTCCAGCCAGTGTGGCTAGGTCTTGAGTCCATGAGGGGATAGTTTTCTTGAGTGAAATAATTGTACCAGATAGGACGGTCAAAGTACTGAATAAATTCTAATGTGATTAATTAATTCGTGTGCGGAAACAATTATAGTCCATCGTGTGCGCTCAACAAACAAGTGAAGGGTATTTTCTTATTTTTTATGCTTTATTCCAGGAAACCTGAGGAAAATAATAATAAACTGTGAAGCCATGAATGTAAAAATGGCTAAATAAAGTGCCAGGGTCGTAGGTGAGCCCTATGACGAACACTGGCGTGACGACATGAGGTAGGTGACTTTCCATCTTACTACCTCTTATATCTTGTCTCGTGATCTCTAAAAGTGTATTTGAATGGGGATATACGACGCAGTGGTCACCCCTACTAAGTTTTGTAAATGTGAGAGTACGACTAAAAGATTCATTTGTTTTATTTCCCACTTGGATAAAATTTTGAAGTCTTGCGAGTGCCTTATAATGTTGTAAAAAGTTATTGAATAGGGTTCCGAAGTGATATCACGTCCAATGTAGATCGTCATCCGTGTGAGTGTACTGCCTATATTTTGTGATGCCAAATTAAGACGTTCATTCGACGTAAAATTTTTCTGTCTGCAATTTGATGTTAATAATAATAATAATCCATGGTTACTCATTTTCAATCGAGTGGAAGCGCGCTGTCGGGTGAGAACCTAGGGTGATGAATTTGGTCACGGAGAGAAACGTTTTTCTAAGCTCATTTTAAACTGTGTCTGACTGACAATAAAAAGGTCTAGTAGAATGTTTCAGTCACTTTGTTCATAAAAATTCAAGTTATTAAATACGATATCATTTATGCGAAGTTATTCATGATTAATGCATTGTGCGATATTAGACGTCGAGATTTCTAGTAAGGATTTTATTCCAGTTCTTTGTCGATGATAATTGTGGAGCTGGGAAACAGAGGTTAGTTTTGTTGTTATGAGATTTGTGAATCAGGTTAGAGTCCTGTCATTGAAGCCGGGACACGGAAGCCCGAGGAATGTTTTATATGAGTTGAGATGAGATGTGGGAATCAGGTTAGAGTCCTGTCATTGAAGCCGGGACATGATAGCCCGAGGAATATTTTATAATGTTGGGAATGGAAAGAAATTAATAGAAATCCATAGCGGTATCAATTGGCGACGCGTATAATTAGTGTGGGCATCTTGAAGCATAATCTGTGCATTTTGTTGGTCAGAATATCGTATTTGTTTAATTATGTCGGCAGAGTATAAAGGGAGCATTTTGAGAAGCCAGTCAACTGTGAATAAACCAGGTGTTTCGTGTAACTGCCAAGCGAACTCGGGGGATGAGAGACCTCAGCTATGATAACGGGACAGGCGTGGAGGTGAGATTGCACTGTATTCTCGGCCAGGGAAACGTTTAAATGCTGGATTTAGTTGAAATTCATAGCCGGTAATGATCTGAGTATTGTGAAATACTGTAATTGGGGACGTAATGAACATTTGAAACCATGAACTTCGAGTATAAGGAACAGAGTAACCAAATTCAGGGCTGTCCAAAATATAGAGCGGTGGTCGTGATAATTGGTTTGTCTGTGAGGGATGTGCAAAATTCATAATGGTATGACGAGATATGACATCGTAATTATATGGAGAGTTGTTTGGTTTGTACGTAGATTATTAGGATATCCAAGTGTTAATAACGGTTAGGACTAGATTAGATTTTAAAAAGTGTGAGATCACAAGACAAGATATATAACTGGACATGAATTGTGTAAAAATTCTTTTCCAGCCAGATAAACATCGCAATATTGAATTCAAATCACAAGCTGCGCAGAAATTTGTGAAGAAACCAGAGTCCGGGGAGATAAAATTTGTTGTTCGTTAACATTTCGTTAAATCATTTAAATTTATTTAATTACTAGCGAATGTACCCGTGCTTCGCTACGGTATTCTACATTGTATTCGAATATCGAAGTAAATAGTGTGCATGCAGTAAATAAGATTGTTTTAAAATTGCATGTCTCTTAGCGTTATCCGAGAAAGAGCATGGGGAGGTCCCCGTACGTTGTTTCCAATGTAAAGTGTTTGTTATGGATTTGTGATATAACGGCAGGCTCACTGCCTACTGCCATTCACAATCGAGTTGGGAAGTTTACGTTATAATTGCAGGCCCCATTGCCTACTATGCTGACAGAATCGATTTGGGGAGTTTTCGTTAAAATGGCAGCCCCCCTTTCCTACTTCCAGACAGATTAGAGTTTTTATTATAATGGCATGCAATTACCCTACTACCACTCGAAATTAAGTTGTGCAGTTATCATTATAATGTCAGGCCCATTTTCCTACTTTCAGCCAGCTTACTGCCAGTCACACCAAGTTGGTGAGTTTCCATCAAAATAGCAGGCCACTATGCCTAATGCCAGTCACATTTTAGATGAGTACATTTGTTTATAATGGCGGGCACCCTTGCCTACTGCCAAACACAATCGGGTAGGGGAGTTTTAAACAAAACTACATGCTCACTTGCCTTCTGCAAGTCAAATCGAGAAGTGAACTATTCATTACAATTGTAGACCTTCCTTACTAATGACAGTTACACAGGAGTTGGAGAAGGAACCATTTCATACTGCCAGTCAAAGTCGGTGTGGGGAGTACTGATTACAATAGCAGACCCACCCTTTCTCGATCGCTACAAATCGACATCAGTGAATATATATAGATCGACATACGAAACTATATGCGTGTTTACAATACTGAAGACCTTCATTTACAGATTAACTGCTACTAAACGTACGTCATATCGACAAAGGATTATACCATAAGACACGCCGGATTTAGTGGCCTAAATGGCTGGTCCTATGATATGTAATCTATTCTTGGGTCAGATTGAGTTAGAAACGTGGAACAGGGTAACGTTCTTGTAAGATTATCTCACATTACATTACTTTTCGGATAATTATGTGACAGCTATATACATAGCATTTGGCTCATATATGGCTACTGGGTGGGCCAATTTTCGTGAAGAGTTTGATGATTCTGTATTTCATATAAGTAATCGAAGGTGTAAATTATGCATGTGAAAATTCCAAATTGACTTAACATCCATTAATAGAGAAAAATCAAACGTAAAATTGATACAGATACGGCAAAGAGTAATAAGACCAAGGTTGTAGATCATTCCAAATTGAACGGAGATTGTGCAATCTGTTATGCGATAGGAATTTCAGAAGGTCTGCACTATTATTAAAATTGCCTGCATATTTCGATATTCTTCGGGGATAAAAAGTGAAGAATTTAATGATCTTGGATGTTTTCCGTTCGTTACAGGCTAAAACGTATAATTTTGTCAAATTTCAATTATCTTCTTTTTCTTCTGGCAGATTATGCCGCAATCTGGATTTTCGGCGAGGCGGGTAAAAATTAGGACTTTCAGAAACTAAACCAAAAATTATGCAGATGGTCATTATTACCCCTTAAACGGAAAGCTGTACGAAAATTTCGCCAAAATAGTCAGTGTAGAGGCACACAGTCGTTACGATTTGATTTATATAGATAAGGAATCTGCTCCATGTAAAACACCTTTTTGGTTATGGCCGCTGGACTTAACCTGCAAAACTGACCATTCATGATATCTCCCTTATTAATCCTCCTGACGAAAAAATGCACATGAAAAAAAGGTTTAGAGGTGGAATTCCATCACGTTTGGTCGATTTCCAGTCAGGTTGGTCTTGTTCTCTATATATTGTGCAAGAGTAAAATCACCATTTCGGTTCCCTATAAACCGCCAGTCCATTCCGGAATATGAAATGTTATTTACGTTTAAAACCTACCTTTGGACAGGTGGATGCTAAATATGAATTTTGGTTCGAATGTCTTCAGTAGTTTTCAAGTTGTAAGGAATACGCTTTACACGCACCCGCTCGTGAGTTAAGTCCGATGGGACTTGTACAAAAAAACGGTCCGTTAATGATATCTCCCTTATTAATCCTCGTATCGAAATGATGCACATGAGAAAAAAGGTTTAGAAATTAATTTCTACCAAGGCAGGTAGATTTAAATTAACGTTGGTTGTGTATATTTTGTGGAAGTGCAAAATCACTGTTTCGGTTTCGTATAAACCCCCAGTCAGTTCGGGGATTTAGAAACAATATTTGCCCTAAAATCTATCAAGGACAGGTGTATTCTAAATATGAGTATTGGTGGAAATACATCCAGTAGTTTGTAGCACTCGCGTACATACGGCGTAATTAAGGAAGAAAATAATACAGTTAAGATAGTTGAAAGTAATAGAAAATGGATTATAACTGAGGACAGCCGGAAAACGACAAATATGTAAATGCCAAGTTAATGTATTGGAAAAACAAATGCCCCTCCATAAATTATGCTAGTGTGAGTTATGGATATAATAAAACGGTAACAGAGGAGCAATTTAGGTCCATTGATTCCTAGGTAAACAAATAATAAGAAGATGGCTAATGGTGTTATTATTTAATCTATTCGAAGGCGGTTATAACATCCAACGATATTCCGCCAATATCCCGCAGATAGGCCGATTGACGCCTTTCTTGCATTCTACCCAAGGAACAACCAAGAATTTAAAAGCATAATGAGGAAAATGGCAATACGTTACTTCCCTGCTGGCATGCAGTCAGAGACGTTGCCATGGTAACCTGTAGGTTCGTTGTCGGTCTGTCGGTCACTCAATGCAGAGCATGGTACCAGCAGAAAATTGTAAATTTCTCCGTCATGTAAAGAGTAAGGTAAATTATAAACATAACGAAAGTTGTTTATAATGAAGAGACGTTTCACGTACGGTAAACGAAGTTTACAGAAAATCAATAGTATAAGAGAAAATGGAGGAAAACCATTCTGGTTTTCCAATAAACACCCCGTCTATTCAAAGATTTTAAAATGATATGCATATCGAAACCTTCCCCGGGAGGAGTATGCTCTAAATGTGAAGTTTGGTTGAGATCTATCCAGCCGTTTCGACGTGATAGTGGAAAAACCATTCTGGTTTTCCTATAAACCCCCCGTGTATTAAAGATTTTAAAATGATATGCATATCGAAACCTTCCCCGGGATGAGTATACTCTACATATGAAATTTGGTTGAGATCCATCCAGCCGTTTCGACGTGATGGTGGAAAAACCATTCTGGTTTTCCTATAAACCCCCGTGTATTCAAGGATTTTAAAATGATATGCATATCGAAACCTTCCCCGGGATGAGTATACTCTAAATATGAAGTTTGGTTGAGATATATCCAGCCGTTTCGACGTGATGGTGGAAAAACCATTCTGGTTTTCCTATAAACGCCCCGTGTATTCAAAGATTTTAAAATAATATGCATATCGAAACCTTCCCCGGGAGGAGTATACTCTAAATATGAAATTTGGTTGAGATCTATCCAGCCGTTTCGACGTGATGGTGGATAAACTATTCTGGTTTTCCTATAAACCCCCGTGTATTCAAAGATTATAAAATGATATGCATATCGAAACCTTCCCCGGGATGAGTATACTCTAAATATGAAATTTGGTTGAGATCTATCCAGCCGTTTCGACGTGATGGTGGAAAAACCATTCTGGTTTTCTTATAAACCACCCGTGTACTCAAAGGTTTTAAAATGATATGCATATCGAAACCTTCCCAGGGATGAGTATACTCTAAATATGAAATTTGGTTGAGATCTATCCAGCCGTTTCGACGTGATGGTGGAAAAACCATTCTGGTTTTCCTATAAACCCCCCGTGTATTCAAAGATTTTAAAATGATATGCATATCGAAACCTTCCCCGGGAGGAGTATACTCTAAATATGAAGATTGGTTGAGATATATCCAGCCGTTTCGACGTGATGGTGGAAAAACCATTCTGGTTTTCCTATAAACACCCCGTGTATTCAAATTTTTTTAAATAATATGCATATCGAAATCTTCCCCGGGAGGAGTATGCTCTAAATATTAAGTTTGGTTGAGATCTATCCAGCTGTTTCGACGTGATGGTAGAAAAACCATACTGGTTTTCTTATAAACCTCCGTGTAATCAAAGATTTTAAAATGATATGCATATCGAAACCTTCCCCGGGATGAGTATACTCTAAATAAAATTTTGTTGAGATCCATCCAGCCGTTTCGACGTGATGGTGGAAAAACCATTCTGGTTTTCCTATAAACCCCCCGTGTATTCAAAGATTTTAAAATGATATGCATATCAAAACCTTCCCCGTGAGGAGTATACTCTACATATGAAGTTTGGTTGAGATCTATCCAGCCGTTTCGACGTGATGGTGGATAAACTATTCTGGTTTTCCTATAAACCCCCGTGTATTCAAAGATTTTAAAATGATATGCATATCGAAACCTTCCCCGGGAGGAGTATACTCTAAATATGAAGTTTGGTTGAGATCTATCCAGCTGTTTCGACGTGATGGTGGAAAAACCATTCTGGTTTTCTTATCAACCCCCGTGTAATCAAAGATTTTAAAATGATATGCATATCGAAACCTTCCCCGGGATGAGTATACTCTAAATATGAAATTTTGTTGAGATCTATCCAGCCGTTTCGACGTGATGGTGGAAAAACCATTCTGGTTTTCCTATAAACCACCCGTGTATTCAATGATTTTAAAATGATATGCGTATCGAAACCTTCCCCGGGAGGAGTATACTCTAAATATGAAGTTTGGTTGAGATCTACCCAGCCGCTTCGACGTGATGGTGGAAAAACCATTCTGGTTTTCCTATAAACCCCCCGTGTATTCAAAGATTTTAAAATAATATGCATATCGAAACCTTCCCCGGGATGAGTATACTCTAAATATGGAGTTTGGTTGAGATCTATCCAGTCGTTTCGACGTGATGGTGGAAAAACCGTTCTGATTTTCCTATAAACCCCCGTGTATTCAATGATTTTAAAATGATATGCATATCGAAACCTTCCCCGGGATGAGTATACTCTAAATATGAAATTTGGTTGAGATCTATCCAGCCGTTTCGACGTGATGGTGGAAAAACCATTCTGGTTTTCCTATAACCCCCCCCCCCGTGTATTCAAAGATTTTAAAATGATATGCATATCTAATCCTTCCCCGGGAGGAGTATACTCTAAATATGGAGTTTGGTTGAGATCTATCCAGTCGTTTCGACGTGATGGTGGAAAAACCGTTCTGATTTTCCTATAAACCCCCGTGTATTCAATGATTTTAAAATGATATGCATATCGAAACCTTCCCCGGGATGAGTATACTCTAAATATGAAATTTGGTTGAGATCTATCCAGCCGTTTCGACGTGATGGTGGAAAAACCATTCTGGTTTTCCTATAACCCCCCCCCGTGTATTCAAAGATTTTAAAATGATATGCATATCTAATCCTTCCCCGGGAGGAGTATACTCTAAGTATGAAGTTTGGTTGAGATCTATCCAGCCGTTTCGACGTGATGGTGGAAAAACCATTCTGGTTTTCCTATAAACCCCCCGTGTATTCAAATATTTTAAAATGATATGCATATCGAAACCTTCCCCGGGAGGAGTATACTCTAAATATGAAGTTTGCTTGAGATCTATCCAGCCGTTTCGACGTGATGGTGGAAAAACCATTCTGGTTTTCTTATAAACCCCCCGTGTATTCAAAGATTTTAAAATGATATGCGTATCTAAACCTTCCCCGGGATGAGTATACTCTAAATATGAAGTTTGGTTGAGATCTATCCAGCCGTTTCGACGTGATGGTGGAACAGACAAACAGACAAACAGACAAACAGACAAACAGAAACGAACAACTTTATTTATAAGATTATTTTTATACCACTCCCCTCGCCCCCTGCCAAAAGGGTGCTAGGGGTGTCTTACCCTCACGCGGTTTGTCTCCTGATACTAATTGATAAGTGTACCACGTTTGGTGAAATTGCTCCAGTGGTTTAGGAGGAGATGTGTCATATACACACCCACACCCACACACCCACGCACACACATACATCAATTTTTATATATAGTAAGAAGAAGAAGATAATATTTTTATATGTAGTTTTTCGATTAATTTTATATCTCACCCCCTTCGCTCCCCACTTGGATTTGCAAAAAATCCGGAGTAATACTATTCATCTCAGAGACCCTGAAATCTATGGATTCGAAACTGTTTTTAATTATTTCTATATCTCACCCCACCCCCCCACCCTTTACTCCCAACCTAAAAAGGGGCTGGATTTTAAAAAAATTCTAGAGTATCACTTTTCAACTCAGCGACCCCGAAAACTATGAATTCGACACTATTCTCGATTATTATTGTAACTACCACCCCCCTGACCCTCTCCCTTAAGGGCGCTAGGGATGGCTTACCCCCCACAGTGATCGTCTCCCGATAGTAAGTGATTCGTGTACCAAGTTTGGTTGAAATTGCTCCAGTGGTTTAGTTGGAGATGTGTCATTTACACACACACTTCCATTTCTATATATAGTAAGATTTTTACACTCGTTCTTCACCCCCTTTTCATCCCCGCCCAAAGGAGTCCTATGAGTGCCTTACACAACAGTATATTTTTTTCCCAGATATTAAGTCTTATTTGTACCTATTTTGGTTGACAGCTATGCCCAAACGTACATGCATAATCTCACTGCTCTAGAATCCTGGAGCTGACGTTGCCATGGTTACGGCAGTTCATTTCTTTATCCGATTCCTAGAGCAGGGGTAGTGTGGTGCCAATATCTCCGTAACGGTTGGTTTTAGGGCCTTAAAACATGGTTTTCGGGCCCGTAGGGCTTACCGAGTTTTGTTCTTTGCGTCAAGAGGATTAAATTGAGCTTTGTCTCGTCCTTATACGACAAATTCGATATTTTGCCTATAATAGTATAAGAGAAAATGGAGGAAAACCGTTTTTCCTATAAAACCCCCGTCTTTTCAAAGATTTTAAAATGATATGCATATCGAAACCTTCCCCGGGGTCAGTATACTCTAAATATGAAGTTTGGTTGAGATCTATCCAGCCGTTTCGACGTGATGGTGGAACAGACAAACAGACAGACAAACAGACAAACAGAAACAATTTTATTTATATAGATTAAATTCAGTGAAACCGCATTTTGAATAACTTTAATCAAGCGAATAACTTGGAGATGTATTCTGGAAATTTTAGTTTGTTTTTCTGGGGGAATATTAAAATATAAAGTGACGATTAAAGGGATATATCCGAAGGAAATGGATTTTACTGCCACAAAGTTTGTGAGCATTGCTATTGTTGTAATTATTGAACTTTGATTGATTGAGCAGTGAATGTGCTGGGGATAGTAAAGTGAAAACTTTGGTCATCAACCGATGTAACTTAATTGTATTTAGCCTTCAGCCTAGAAACTTGGATGGTCAGGGGGTCATCAACCTCAGTGACTTAGATTAGGGCCATATGCCATTGTAGCATCATTTCCTTGCGGTCATCATCCACAATGACTTTAAAGTAACTTAGAAGATTAGATGTCGGTCCATGACATAGACGCAGGTCACATCGATTCAATTAAGGGTCCATGCCGTAGAACCACTGTGTGGCACACACCGATTGGACGGCCTTAATTATTCCCAGAGTTCAGAGTTCGTGTTACGAGGGCTGGACCATAACGAATCACTATGATGGTACATGTGGTCTCACATGGAAGCCGAATTTAAGGATTTCCAGACTTTCCTTTCTTAAATGATTAATAATTAATAATTGAGACAATGGTTTCTAGTATGAATGCCCGTCAGGCAGTTACGTTAAAGTCTCACACCAGTGTTCTGACGTTTATGTAAAATGATTGTGGTGTCCAGTGGACACAATTGACTTCTATGATACCGTTGACATAGAATGCTTCAAGATTTCCTGAATAAATAGGAATCTTTTAAATAGACCTTTCATTCCAGTAGATAGATTAGAATTACTGAACCCTACCAAGTGACGAACAACCCGACACGACCCAAGAGACAGATCTCATGAACTTTGCTGATAGGTAAGAAAGGTAGGTATCCCTCAATATGGACCTAAAGGGTTCAGCATCTATGCCTTCCGAAGAAAGGCCTTTAAAGGTGTGGAAGATAAAGCTTTCCACTATGTGAAACCCAGTCTCTAACTGGATTAGTGTACTTAGTACTATGGCCGGTCGTCTTTGCCTCCAGGAATTAACCTGGTATTCACTTATGGTGTCGGCTGAGTAATCCTCAAGGCCATGTGCATCCCTAAGAATGGTACTATCGTATCTGAATATTTCGACTTACCGATGGGGAATCGGACACACTTCTTTCCGGGTATCATGCCTTGAGTACCACGGACTTTATTCCCTGTCTATATGCCTTTGCTGGTGAGATGTAGTGTTTACTGGGCACTATGTCTTCTGGTATGGGCTAGAATAAATTTGTTACTTTCATTGCCCTGTCTCTGTCTCATCCTTGGCTTTGACAATATGAAAGTGACCGAGGTATGAGTGATGCCAGTAAAACCATTCCTTATGCAGCCAGTCCCTGTTACGAATGGTGTGAAAATATAACTCATAGGATCGGTTGGTGCATGCATTTCAGTGGACTTGGCAGACTGATATTTAATAAGAACTTCTGGTTCGGTGAGGAAAGCAACGGAAAACTACCTCACTACTCATTTCCCTAGCATGCCTCATCGTCCAGGCTAACTATGACAGCTGTTGGCGGAACTTGGAGGATCAAACCAGCCTCCGGGCTGAATACACAACACACATACATTCCCTCCACAAATTTATTGAAATGGATTTTTAATATCTACACTTATAACGTATAATTATGAAGTTGATTAGAATCTACATTTTGAGACCGGCCATGAACAACAATTCAGTATCAAAAATTAAGTTCCCAGAAGGAAACCATAATTTAATTTCGTCGATTGGACATGTTAAAAGCATTTAAGCAGTGGGCTCATCAGTTGGAATGCTACACGTTTCTAAGGCGCTGGCGGCTAGTGCGCCGTTGAGACATCGCTACAAGCCTCCTATACAGGACAATGCAGTGACAGTGCACTAGAGAAAGCATGTGCCTCCACTTTTATGAGTACCCGATGAACGCAGTGCTACGCTGGGACGAAACGCTGGTAATATCACGAATAAAAATGCCTAAAGTGCTTAGATGTTTTTAATAATTCAGTAAATTACAGCCTTACCAGTTTTTACTCTCATCAAGTTAGGGGTTACTCCAGGTCCTCTGGATACGACTGGAACGAGTAAATAATGGTATCTCTGTGTTCATTATTACTTTAATAACGCATGACATTAGTTGTCCACTTACGTAAGAGAACATGACTGCCATTAAATATTTGGAATGAAGAGATCATGCATATGGCAATACATTAATAATATTAGATTTCTCCTTTTTCCGTCATACGAATACGCAGCTGTCTTCAATGAAACAATCCCAATTATGAACCCGTTCAAGGAATATTACGTAAATGAGAAAGCTTTCAAATCGTAAAATATTTTGCAGTACCCAAAAGTGCAATATCCAATCGAGAAGCTGCATGTTCTTCCAAGGCTTCTTCATTCGATGAACAGCGAGATCAACTTTCCCTCTTATTTGATTGATCAGCAAATTGCCCGTGAATTAGTTTGAAATCATAGAATTTAGCACGTATTTTTAATGGAAAGTTAACTAACAACATTAAGCGGATCACATCAGGATCATGACGTAAAATATATTTTAATTGTTTGAGAAAAAATATCAAAATAAGTTTCTCCTCACACAATTAAACGCGGTGGAACGCTTTAACGTAGAGTTAAGTTAGTTTGTTACCCAACTTAATATGAATCGGTAAAGTGCAGATTCATTCATAATCTAGACTGGCCAAGTTTAAATTTCATTCATATATAGAAAAGGCTATTGCCGATTTTGATTGAAGGTAAAAAATTTACGAAATTTGGAATATTCGTCCCTTGATATTTCATTTCTTTTTCTATTTTCTAATGTTCTTATCCATACTCCATATCAAATTTAATAAATGGAAGAAATCGTACAAACACGACAATAATACCAATTATCTCACGATTAAAAACACAACGTATGGTTTTAAGAACAACGATCAACAAATCTAGTCCCACGCAGGATTTGTTTGCTTCTGCTGCTTAGCGATGCTGTCATTCCACCGTGGAAATGGCTGGGAACATTTGTGAGGGAGATGTTTGCTCGGGCATGTTACAACAGGGACAAACATTTATATTGTACTTTAAAGCACATGTGCAGATAGAGTTCTCTTCAACTGTGCAGTCGTTTAAAGCACTATGGCATATGCCTTCACTGATGACCGAACATACTGTGATAGGGAGAAGTGAAAATCTCCTGAGCAAGTTGTTCAGAAGTCAAAGCGTTAAATTTGGCGTTAATGGTGTATGATGCCGTTTACCTGCACATAATACGGTATACGATAAGAATACTACAGTCTATGAGCTCAGAGATTAGAAATACTGTAAAGAGGGTATTATAATATCACATCATATGTAGATATGAGGTGCACGTTAATGCTTTGTTTAGCTTATTCCAGGAAATTATGAGGTCCCTAGTACCACCCTAGAGCATTTTGTATTGTACCCAGGAATTTAGGGCTACATTCTTTCTCTTAAGCTACGAGATGTTTCAGTTTTAAATTTCAACATAGAAAACTAGCAGTAAACTCACAGTCATAATCACGTACTGCTTGAGGAAATAATATTTTAATTATTTAAAAATAATATACTAATTATTTTAGTGAATGGTGTGTAGGATTTGTTTCTTGAGTCACTTGGTGTGTCGATTTCATTAGGCTTTTTAACCTGAGAGTAACTATATTATCTATGTAAGGGAAGCAAGAGAAAACTGCCTCAATCCTGATTTTCATACTTGTGCAGTTGATAATGGACAGGTTAATAATAATTAATTAATTTCGTGTAGCGGCATCTGCCATGTGTAGCTAACTGCGTGTTATTGTGGTGGAGGATAGTGTTATATGTGGTGTGTGAGTGGTAGGTATGTTGGGGCCAGCACTAACACCCAGTCCCCGCGCCAAGGGAATTAACCATTTAAGGTTAAATTCTCCGACCCGGCCGGGAATCGCACCCGGGACCCTATGGACCAAAGGCCAGCAGGCTAATCACTTAGCCATGGAGCCGGACAATGGACAAGTTAAGAAAAGTAACTGCTCGTTCTTTTTGTCAGTAAACTTAGAGTGATTGTCCTATACATGGCTAGACTCTGATGATAGACTCAGTTTCATTCTCTTCTACCTGTTTGGCTAATTAGGTTTGTGAACTATGACATTACGTGGAATTAGTTAAACAACGTTTCACAGAACTGGTTCTTAAGCTTAAAGAAACAGCTATTGCAACTTCATCTTTGGGTTATTCCATTAGCACCAGCTATAATGACATTTTAAGGGAAGACTTCATAATAATAAATTCCCTAATACCTACGTCAATACTGGTTAAATTAATATTTTAATTTCAAGGTTTTGTTTTATTTGCTCGTGTGAGGAATAACGGAGATATTTACAGATTTTATTGAATCGTTTTTTTTTGCGCTTTCTATAACAGTTTTACCTATTACTGTGAACGATTGCTTTATAAATGCTCATGGCGAACGTAATCAGATAGAAGTGTGCTGAAAATGGGAATGAGTGGAAATATGACGAATACGAGGAAATGAGCACAGCATTATTGTAATGAAGAAATAATTGCCTCGTATTCAGTCGTTATTTTATTGCTACATGCTTGATTGAGGACGTTTAGAATTTTAAAAATTTGCTTGGGAATTGTAGTGACCTGGGTTATTTAATGAGACCGTATTTGGCATCCTGCCTCTCAAAGATAGATTTCATTCTTTGGAGAGCTACCTAGCATGCGATCGATAGTTCAGGCATAAATCCTTCTTATTAGTAATACTTTCTACATCCGAGGTTTTTCTAACTAATGCACTCTCAAGATGTATGATACGATTTTAATCTACCATTCCCATTGATATGGTGCGAGGAAAAATGCATTTCTTACTGGATAAAAACTTACATTCAATTTATCTTTGTTCAAATGTCAAAAAATGTACCAGTAGAGATTCTTCTCCTAATTTAACTTCTTCCACCGCATTTCTCACAACTGTGGGGTCGCAGGTGCGAACTGTGTCGCACATACGGATTTGGCCCTGTTTTACGACCAAATGCCTTTCCTGACGTCAACCCTATATGGGGGTATGGAGGGATGTATTCACTGTTACGTGTTTCTGTGGATGTTGGTAGTTTGATATGTTGTCTAAATATCAAGAGCAAAGTTTTGGGACAAATACAAACATCCAGTCTCCCATCCAGAAGAATTTGTCAGACGCTATTAAACTTCCCTACTCGGCCTGGAATTGTACTCGGGACCTCTCTTAACCGAAGGCCCCAATGCTGACTAATCAGCAAAGGAGTCGGACCGGTAGAGATTCTCCATGAACGAAATTGATTTTCCACTTCTAAAGGCACCTGAACACCGATGTGTTTACTGCAACTCAAATTCCGTACCTTATTACGTATTACGGTTCATGAACTGGTACGTAATTTACTAATATAAGTATTGGCTGAGTGAAGCTGTTTTACTCCAGCTCACGATATTTTTCGTATAATACATGTGTACTGTAGATTCGTTTTCAAGAACGTCAGAAAGGAGAATTTTCCAAACATTTCATACTGTTGGAGCTCACATTGCTCTGACGGTGAGTGAAGTGGATCCTTCAGCACTGATCTTCCCATTAATATACAGGGTGGTCGAAAACAACGTGAACCGGGTATATGAGCGTTATCGGGTTGGTCACACAGATAAATAATTTGAAAAATTAATTCGATATCTCGCTCCGTTGTTTATTTTATCCGCTTCTGATGTTAGCGAATCAGATCGCTTTGCAGGTGAATTCAAATGGGCTTCGTGAGACGAAACAGGACGAATACAAGAGCGAACTGAAACTGGAATTAAATTAACTTAAGGGTAGACAAAGTAAATTAGAACAGGAAACGCGCTATCTCGAAAGAAAATTAAAGAGTGACATTATGCAGGACATAGAGGAACTGGTTGCAAAACAGATCAAGAACTACTGCAAGTTGTGGAGTCAGGAGTTCGAGACTTAAAATAATAAGTAAGTGCCCTTCGTATGAGAGTGACAGCCACGGAGATTCGTGCTAGGACCATCGGAAGCGACAGCGGCTCAAGCGCCGAGAAGGTAAACTCCCTCCGCTTTGACGGGACCACATCTTGGAGGACCTTCGCGCCCAATTCGAGACCGTGTGCGGTCACAACGGTTGGACATCGGAAGGAAGATCCGTGCACCTAATCGCCGGACTGCAAGGACAAGCAGCGGAAGTGCTACATAGCCTCCAGCCGGGTGCCACCTACGAGGAGATTGTTAGACCGCTCGACAGCCGATAGAGTGACCACCAGCTGACAGCCGCTTTCTGAGTCTGGCTGAGGAAGAGGACCCAGCGCACTAATGAGACGCTGAGGGAATTCGTGCAACATTTGGATCATCTAGCTAATTCATGACGCCTGCTTCGTGTATCTGGATGATAAAATTATTTATTGTGGGATGCACACTCAGAAAGCACGTTGAGAATGTGCGGAGATTGTTCCAGAGGCTACGCGAGGCTCACCTAAAGTTAAATCCCGGAAAATGCCAGCTGGTCCAGAAGGACACTGGCCGGTGCCGAAAGACAAGCGAGAACTGAGGAGTTTCCTTGGCCTTTGCACGTACAACCACAGATTTATAGCTGGCTACGCAGACATATCAAAGTACCTTACACGGCTCACCGAGGAGAGGAGGCGTTTCCAATGGTCAAAAGAGGCGGAGGCTGCCTTTCGGAAGCTGAAGGTGTCCCTGTGTATAGCACCCATCCTAGGATACCCCAAGCCAACGCGAATTCCAACGTAGACACCGACGCCAGCGACGTGGGAATCGGTGGGATGCTGTCACAAGTGCAAGACGGCCAGGAGGTGATCGCTTATATCAGTAAGAAGTTGTGAAAAGCTGAGGGAAATTACTGCGTGACGCGTCGGGAATTGCTGGCCATGGGGCAGTTCCACAAGTATCTGTATGGACAGATGTTCCATCTGCGTACCAACCACTCCGCATTAACATGGTCCTAAGCTTCATAAACCTAGAAGGACAGAACGCTCGCTCAGTACAACGCCTTCGATAGTACGAGTTCACCATCGAGCACCGACAAGGAAGGAAGAACTGCAACGCCGACGCTCTATCCAGAAGACCGTGACTTGAGAACTGTGCACAATTCCAGAAAGTGGAGAGACAGGCGGTCATCGCGAACGTCCGGGCCGTGAGCGCCACCACCGCGGAAGGATAGGATCAAGACGCCCTCAGGTGGGAACAGCTGAAGGACGACGGCAACGGGCTGATCTTACGGGAAGTCGAGTCGGGACAGAGGATGGAATAAGATATCGCCGAATACAGTCCAACCTATAAGGCGTACTTGGCCCAGTGGTCGTGTCTCATGGTTAGTGACGGGGTGCTTACCCGCGTGTGGAAATCAACCGACGGAAAGAAGCAGATTGCCCAGCAGATAATTCCCAAGAGCTTGAGAAAAGGAGTGCTGACGGAGTTGCGTGCGGGTACTACTGCCGGCCACTTGGGGGTGAATAAGACCTTAGACTCTGCCCGAGTGGGGTGCACCTGAGGAACGGTGTTGAGAGGAGGTTACAGCTGTGTGACAAGCCCGGGCCCTCGTGCCAGGAGTAGGGCCCAGAAGATGCAGTACAACGTTGGAGCGCCTTTCGAGAAAATCGCAATTAATGTCGCTGGACCATTCCCCGAATCTGACGCCGGGAACCGTTACCTACTCCTGACCATAGACTATTTCAAAAAGTGGCCGGATATCTACGCCATCCCGCACCGAGAGGCATCGACAGTGGCCGACGTCCTGCCGATTCGATGTCCCAAGTCAACTCCATAGCGACCAAGCCTGAAGCATTGAGTCGCGGCTATATACAAGAGGTTCTGCAGCGCTTAAACGTGCGGAAGTCCTTTATGGCGCCTATCCACCCTAAGCCAGACGGCATGGTGAGGCGTTCTGTGGAAACCGTCGAGGAGCCCCTCAGGAAGGTAGTTCTTGCGCACGAGAGGGACTGGGACGAGCGGGTCCCAGTTTTCTTAATGGCCTGTCGAGCGTCCACCCATGACAAACGGGGCAAGACTCCTGCCAACATGGTCTTTGGAAGGGAGCTCCACTTGCCATGCGATCTAATGTTCGGGTCGGCACCGGAACAACAGAAGCCAGCGACGGACTATGTGTGGGAGTTGGTGGATCGACTCAACGACATCCACGATTATGCCTGACATCATCCAAGTGTAGCCAGTGACCGGATGAAAGCCTGCTACGACATGCTGGCGAACTCTGCGGGTTTCCAGGAAGGTGACAGAGTGTGGCTGTATCGTTCGATGCGGACAAAAGGGAAGTCACCGAAACTGCAGCCGCAATGGGAAGTCCCATACAAAATCGTCACCAGGAACAGCGACGTCGTCTACCGGATCCGGCGGCCTCCTAGAGGCAAGATGATGGTTGTTGACCTGGATCGCCTGGCACAGTGTCGTGGAGCAGCTCGGGAAGAGCAGCCTTAAGAGGGGGGTAATTTAATGGTTATAGCGTCTAGCATGCTAACTTGCTATGTGCTGGTGACGTCACCTATCGGCCCACCTGCTTACTCTTTGACCGCACTAATGACGAACAAGTCTTAAGTGCTAGACCGGGCCCCACTCACTTCCGCCCGTGGTAGCGCGGCGTAGGACTATGGAAATTACAAGGCGATTAACCTGGAGTCTTCAATCTTATTAGGTTCCCGGATACATCCAGCATCCGGACTCTTCTGGAAGGACTGGCGCAGATATATAAGACAGGAGTGACTTGCCTGGGCTGGAGTCGGTGTAGTTCAGTCGTGAGCTCAGTCAGTGAGTGATTGCCAGTGCTGTGAAATGCGTGAACCGCCGTGACTGTCGGCCTAGCGTGCTACAGTGCGGACTGACGGGTGTAGCAGTGCTACGTGGAACCTTGTGTGTGAATGTAAAATTGTGTAGGCGCGCGCGAACTGTGTAATGTGCGGCCAGTTTTGAAATACAGTGTACCCTGCCCTAGGGTGAATGTGAGTGTGACGTGTGACTTTCTGACATAACCGTTTAGCTTGTAAGAGTAATCTGTAGTGTTAGAACAAGTGAGAAATTAAGAGAGAGATGGAGGGAGAGAGCGAACTGTTTAAGGTGTTTTATGAGCGAAAGTTATTTGTTCGTTAGTCCTGTGTAGTTTTGGTCCTTAACTAATAAATCTTAATATAGATGCTTCCATTCTAGTGTTTGTTTATCTTACTACTCCGCTAACTCGTCGCATTATTTACAATATCGATTGATTTGTAATTTCGTGCATCAATCAATGAATGTATTATTTAATTAAATAAAAAGCTATTAATCAATTAATTAAATCAAACAATGAATTTACAAATCAAAGGAATCAAGTAATTAGCTACACAATCAATCACTTCTCGTCTGCATTAGGGTCGTCGCCCATATGGTAGATTCAATGTCAGTTGCTTAACTCTTCTATTTTCATATTATTTAAAAAATAGGTTTGAAATTTATCGGATATCTCCCTGAGTAAATTATTCCGATTTTCCTTTGTTTTGTTTTTACACGGCACCAGCACTGCAGGATCACGTTTACGACGATTTGGTAGCCGTCTCATTCGTTTCGCAGATGTACTCTTGATGTTATTCGATTCCTCATTGAGTCGAACTCCCTCGCGCGTACGTTTTACATAGGGTTTCTTCTGCTTTTTAGTGTCAATTTGTACATTCTTGTAAAGCCTGTTAAAATTCGCCAAATTTCATTCCCAAAATATTTAATATTTTCTTTAATCACTCCTAAATGTTAACGTTTTGGGGTTTTCTGTTGTATCTGGAAAATATACATGACTCTTCACTCGTCTCTGTATGACAAAAATTTGCAGTCATCTAGTGATGAGGTCATGCTTATTAGATCAGCTATCATGATCACGTCTTGTTCATTCATTCTTTAAGTTTACAGTCTTATATACACTGACTGACAGAGCAAATGCAACACCAAGAAGGAGTGGTCAGAACTTTATGCCAATTGCAGGGTAGACTGACGTCACTGAGGTATGCTCATGATGTGAAATGCGCCGCTGTGCTGCGCACGTAGCGAACGATAAATGGGACACGGCGTTGGCGAATGGCCCACTTCGTACCGTGATTTCTCAGCCGACAGTCATTGTAGAACGTGTTGTCGTGTGCCACAGGACACGTGTATAGCTAAGAATGCCAGGCCGCCGTCAACGGAGGCATTTCCAGCAGACAGACGACTTTACGAGGGGTATGGTGATCGGGCTGAGAAGGGCAGGTTGGTCGCTTCGTCAAATCGCAGCCGATACCCATAGGGATGTGTCCACGGTGCAGCGCCTGTGGCGAAGATGGTTGGCGCAGGTACATGTGGCACGTGCGAGGGGTCCAGGCGCAGCCCGAGTGACGTCAGCACGCGAGGATCGGCGCATCCGCCGCCAAGCGGTGGCAGCCCCGCACGCCACGTCAACCGCCATTCTTCAGCATGTGCAAGACACCCTGGCTGTTCCAATATCGACCAGAACAATTTCCCGTCGATTGGTTGAAGGAGGCCTGCACTCCCGGCGTCCGCTCAGAGGACTACCATTGACTCCACAGCATAGACGTGCACGCCTGGCATGGTGCCGGGCTAGAGCGACTTGGATGAGGGAATGGCGGAACGTCGTGTTCTCCGATGAGTCACGCTTCTGTTCTGTCAGTGATAGTCACCGCAGACGAGTGTGGCATCGGCGTGGAGAAAGGTCAAATCCGGCAGTAACTGTGGAGCGCCCTACCGCTAGACAACGCGGCATCATGGTTTGGGGCGCTATTGCGTATGATTCCACGTCACCTCTAGTGCGTATTCAAGGCACGTTAAATGCCCACCGCTACGTGCAGCATGTGCTGCGGCCGGTGGCACTCCCGTACCTTCAGGGGCTGCCCAATGCTCTGTTTCAGCAGGATAATGCCCGCCCACACACTGCTCGCATCTCCCAACAGGCTCTACGAGGTGTACAGATGCTTCCGTGGCCAGCGTACTCTCCGGATCTCTCACCAATCGAACACGTGTGGGATCTCATTGGACGCCGTTTGCAAACTCTGCCCCAGCCTCGTACGGACGACCAACTGTGGCAAATGGTTGACAGAGAATGGAGAACCATCCCTCAGGACACCATCCGCACTCTTATTGACTCTGTACCTCGACGTGTTTCTGCGTGCATCGCCGCTCGCGGTGGTCCTACATCCTACTGAGTCGATGCCGTGCGCATTGTGTAACCTGCATATCGGTTTGAAATAAACATCAATTATTCGTCCGTGCCGTCTCTGTTTTTTCCCCAACTTTCATCCCTTTCGAACCACTCCTTCTTGGTGTTGCATTTGCTCTGTCAGTCAGTGTATATAATTTATTATAATATTAATAAGCGTTTATAAAAACCACGAGAACTAACGTATAAATTCGTGCAAGTGAGTTGCTATGAATACTTGATATCCAACACACAGGAGTGAATGAACAAGTCTTCTCCAGACGTTTATTAGATAGGGATTCATCAATTAGGAACTTAGGAATAAGGAGTAAAATGGGGACAGGATACGCTGAATAAATAATTAAATACAAATAGAAAAACAAAATAAGTGTTTTTTTCGCAATTTGCTTCAAGTCGCACCGACAAAGGTTCTTATGGTGACGATGGGATAGGAAAGGGCTAGGAGTGGGAAGGGAGCGACCGTGGCCTTAACTAAGGAACATTTCCAGCATTTGCCTGACGTGACAATAGGAAAACAACTGAAAACCATCTTTAGGGCTTCCGACTGTGGGGTTCGAACACACTATCTCCCGAATGAAAGCTGACAGCTATGCGACCCAATCAACACAAATATTAAAATAAATAAATAAATATATAAATAAATAAATAAATAAATAAATAAATAAATAAAAATGAAAATCCGCAGCCTGTTTCCAGCCAGTCGTTCGGGTCGGGAATGAAATGAATTAAGCCCCATCTAGCGGCGAGGATAGGAAATGTGCCGGCTGCCGAAGCCTGTCGCACTCCTCTGTGGCAATGATAAATGACTGACAGATGAAATGAAATGTTTATGGAGAGTGTTGCTGGAATGAAAGTTGACAGGGAAAACTGGAGTACCCGGAGAAAAAACTGCCCCGCCTCCGCTTTGTCCAGCACAAATCTCACATGGAGTGATCGGGATTTGAACCACGGTATCCAGCGGTGAGAGGCCGGCGCGCTGCCGCCTGAGCCACGGAGGCTCTAAAATAAACAAATAAATAAATAAATAAATAAATAAATAAATAAATAAATAAATAAATAAATAAATAGAGATCCTTAGAACTCGAATAACTGTTTAGTTGTAGGAAAGATTTAAATAAAAATACTAGGAAGAAACTGATGTTTCTGGCGCTTTATTAAAGGATGATACAGGATGGATCACTCGTAATTACTTTTCATGCCAAAGTGCTTAATCCTTTTCATACTCTTCCTTGTTGAAAAAATAATAATGGCGGTATGTTTATTAATCACCGCGTAGTTATAATGGTTCTGGCTGAGTGGTTTGATATAATTAGGTGTCTATTAAGTCTACACCACTTGTCCATTGATTTTATAGAACTGATTTTAAACACACATCATTCGCTTTATATGAACATTAATTCGAGCTGTCGCCTATAAGCCGCAAGGCATGGGTGAATGATGTCAAAGTGGGGCAGCGACCATTGGATAACCGTTTAGATGGTCATTGGGAATTAGCTATAATGAATATTTAGCAGTCGTATACTCAATGACATAAAAAAGATAAGCACTCTATCAAAATCATTTGGCAACCGCTAAAGTTGATAGGATAAACTTATACGTAAGTCAATGAAGTTTCGAACGATGACGCATATCGGTGCACATGCGCTTCAACAGCTTCTCGCGGACTGACTACGAGGTATAGAATATAAGGTGTACCGAATAGTCCACCTTTTGTTCTCTGTGATATTCACTGTAAGATGTTCTTGGCAGCAAAGGGTACGTGAAGTTATCCAAACAGAGCGAGTCGGCTTTAGATAACCCTGACAGTTCAACTGATGGGAGGCTATTTGACTGTCGACAGTCGCAAATGAATGTAACTGCTGTCTTGTCCACCATACCGAGACATTCGTCAGTTACATTAGAGCGCTTTATCTCTACCTGTTACATTTCCAGGATCATAATACACGCAACTCTGCGGTCTTATTTTACTATTAAAACCTCAACGTTGCCGTCTTCCTTTACAGTGGTATTAGTAAAAATGAATGTGGATTTGTATTGACTAGTGACGTATTGTCAGCGAACTAACATGATTTTCTATTAAAATTTCCGAACGAGAGTTCAGAAAAACCTTAGTTGAGTGCTGAAATTTTTGTCTCACTTCACACACATCCACTACCACTGATGTGATGAGAGAGAAAGCTGTGATCCTCAATCTGTAGTAGTGATGACGACGATCACTGGATGCACAGCGATACGTGGGGACAATCCAGTCACCTAATTACGTCAGCTAATTTAACAGCAAGATAAGCTTTGCCTATATACAGCTCGGCTTACCCATGAGCTTTTACATCATGTTCTTCAACACTTTTCTGACAAGTCCAAATGCCTGATTAGTTGTTAATACTTTTGTTGAACGAGACGGGGTGAGAGCTTCTTCCATTTGGAAGGTAATTTGCAAATATATACCTAAAGATAAGTAAAAGGTATGACGAATATTTGTGATTACCACCTCCATCCAACTGCTTCATGAATTTCCACTCTATCTTGAACCGAGAGGTACAGTCATTCGATCCTCACCAAGGTGCTCACCAGTAGTTTACAAACTACATAAAACTGGGTTTCTCGTGGCTATGATCATGATATGAAGATTCATATACAACTACAGCCTTATTTTGTTACTTGCTTGCTAGCAAATCTAAAAGAGTCAAGATGACAGATATGTAGTATTACGAATATTTTCTATCTGTTGCAACATTTTAAAATATGCTTGTCGTTTGCCAAGATGGAATCCAGCATAATTGGATGGAGTGAAACATTTTTATTTTTTATAACTATCAGGTTATTCACTCTGCTCTGTCGAAACTGATTTTGAATGAATAAACGTATAACTGTCTGAAAAATAACTTAAACAACGTCTTCGTGGAAATATGTTTTCTATACTATATGTTTTCTTTTTTTCTGACAGTTTACAAATATATTTGTTCAAAATTAGTTTCGGGAGGCAGGAGAACCTAACGGTTATAAATAAACTGAGACATGGCTTCAGATATTAAAAAAATAGCTTAACTTACCCCTCCACTTCGTGATGCTAACACGAAGCTCAGAGTAATATTATTATTTATTAGCATATCTATCTATCTTCTATCTTAATCTGTTTACCCTCCAGGGTTGGCTTTTCCCTCAGACTCGGCGAGGGATCCCACCTCTACCGCCTCAAGGGCAGTGTTCTGGAGTTTCAGACTTTGGGTCGGGGATACAACTGGGGAGAATGACCAGTACCTCGCCCAGGCGGCCTCACCTCCTATGCTGAACAGGGGCCTTGTGGAGGGATGGGAAGATTGGAAGGGATAGATAAGGAAGAGGGAAGGAAGCGGCCGTGGCCTTAAGTGAGGTACCATCCCGGCATTCGCCTGGAGGAGAAGTGGGAAACCACGGAAAACCATTTCCAGGATGGTTGAGGTGGGAATCGAACCCACCTCTACTCAGTTGACCTCCCGAGGCTAAGTGGACAGCCCTCGTACCACTTTTCAAATTTCGTGGTAGAGCCGGGAATCGAACCCGGACCTCCGGGGGTGGCAGCTAATCACGCTAACCACTACACCACAGAGGCGGGCTATTAGCATATACTGCGCGGAATATCTACGCCTAACGTATTGTACGATAAGGAAATAAAGTTGTAAAAGAAGTACCTAAGTAACGTAAATTTTCCTGCGAACGATAATTAGAATCTTCCTCCAACTGACAATTACTTTTGCCTTCTTATTCCTTTGAACAAGTGAACTACCTCTACAGCTTATATTTACATTTCATCCCAGCAATATTCCGCAAAATTATTTCATAGCAGCCTTTACCGCTAAATTCTCTGAATTCACAATTTATTTCCTGACTTGCTGATACAACAGATAGTGAACAAAGTGATTTAACTCGCGATAGACCAACGTAACGTTTCCCATGACTAAAGACACGTTCTTAGCCAATTTAGACAGATTTATGCCGAACCCACAGTTCCGAAGTATCGAGGTAAGCTTGATTCCCGGCTAGATTACGGACGTTAACCTAGACTTGAGGGCTGTTTCGATGTCCCCTGACACCAGAGAATAATTGAGGAGCTATTTGACGGTGAGACTAAGGTCATAGTCCACCGAGGGGATTCGCTGCGCTGACCACGCAACACATTATAATACACAAACCTTGAGGCTGAGCAACGGTTGTTTGGTAGACCAAGGTCCATTGGGGTTCAAGAACCATGGTGAGGGTAAAAGTCATTTGCTATCAAAATGTGACCCTGTGACCTACTGATCGTCACTGAAAAATTAACCGTATTAGAATCTTACTTCGTTTAAATTTAAATTGCGTTCATGCGTCAAAGAGAATAAGTGTAACTATGGGCTACGCCGAGTCGCTCAAACGAGAGAAGCGTTAACCATCTAAAGCGATGTTAACGGATTCGATCACGATTTAGTCCGGTGCTGTTTGAAGGTGCTGAAATACGCCAGTCTCGTGTAGATTGATTTACCGGAACGTAAAATAATATCCTATGGGAAAATATTCCAGCGCCTCGGCCTCTCTGAAAAGCGTAAATGAAGTTAGGGGATTATCATTAATATCACCATCATTTTGACTGCTATTTCTGTAGTAACAGAATCTACTGCCTCTACTGTCCGATGTAATTCTGTAAATCTTGTCCAATTGCAACGCGCTTGGTAAAGCAAGTTGGTCTCCATGACAACCCACAATACTATCTACACTTTTGTAGACTACTTCATCCCCAAGTAAACCTTGCAGTACACCTTTGTTGAATAAAGTTCATTGTTCATTATCAAAAGTATAATTCGTCCTTCCTTTAAGCTGCTGAGCTGTCATATTTGTAAAAATGGATCGTATATTTGTGGTTAGATATTTTGGAGTAACTTAATCGTCTTTGCAATCTTTCCTGCCTCTGCTTCTAAAATTCATGTTGAAAATTCTATTTCAGAATTCAGTCCTGATTGAGTTTCAGTATGTGTAATTTATTCCAAAGTTTATGCCACTTCAAACAGCTGACAGCGTGAGCCTCTCGATATTACAGGCATGAGTGGAAGGAATAATAATAATAATAATAATAATAATAATAATAATAATAATAATAATAATAATAATAATGTTGCTGTGGGCTGAGCTACGTGGGCCAGACCATAGAAGCTTTGGTCTTCCGAACCGACGTTGACGAAAATACTCACCTTTAAGGACTTTTCTTACCACATATGAGAGTTTGTTAGTTGTTACGTTTGGCCTGTAATCTTACATGGACTAGAACCATGGACTCTCGAAGCGAGTATAGAATTAAACTCGAAGCTTTCAAGATGGGGATGTATGTGTTTGAACACATATTCCATTGTGCAGTGCGAATGACCAACCAAGGAAAGTAGGATCAAAAGAGAGAGAGAGAGAGATGCTACACGGCGTACAGATAAGCAGAACAGTGTCTGTCTGTTTCTGATAGGTCAACAGCCTAGAGGCTGGTTGGATCCTCAAATAGCACCCCCAAAGGTTATGCTGTTATAAGGAAACCCCAAAAACCAATGGCAGCACCAAAATGAGGCGTACTAGGCAAGATGAGGCGTGAGGTAGTTTGCCATTGCTTTCCTCACCAGAACAGTGTATAATTTTAAAATTTATTTAGCCGATGTTAAACGACACCACACCCGTTTCACCTTTCGGTATACCACGGGATATTCACACAGTTTGTGAATTATTGTACAATCACGTTATTCTCTAAGATCGATGTGATGAAGCTTAAAATCCTAACAGCGTTGAGGCAGGTGAAGAATCTGAAGTCCTTTTACGACGTTCGTTACAAAGTGGGCGCGCATTATGTCATGCGGTGGAGATTCGTTTGTCTTGATTAGTCTTGGCAGTCGCAGAGTGGTGAAGTATTTATGTTCATTCTGTGGAGGTATGATCTATATCAGTCATGGTTCGTAAGGAACTGCATGAACATGTAATTAGGCCCGTGAGATACTGAATGGTAGATGCTAAAAATGCATACATTGTGTGAGAAGCTTTATGCGCGTTGAGGATATTGCATTCCAGTTTTGGTATAATACTGTTCTAATATCTCCCTGCATCTTGTTATTGGAACTATAGTAAAGGGGATAGTATCTAAGTAACTGGATGCAATTTTGGATATATATCTTCGTCATGCCCATAAGGTGAAAGATATGAAATGCCTCACCTGGTAATGGAAGGGAAGATCGTAGGGAGAAGAAAAGGGAAGCTAAGGATTTCCTGGCTCTTTAACATAGGCCTACTATAATGGACGGGTGTGAATGTACAACAGTTAATTAGAACAATTCAGGAGATAAATGCATGAGCCATAATGATCGCCAAACTTTGATTAAGGAGATGGCCCTAAAAGAAGAGAGAGAGAGAGAGGAAATACACATTTTGACGAAAAATGATATATGTGATATAATTCCGGCCTCTCCCTAGAGTTAAGCAGCACTTCAGTCATCTGGCGTTAGTGTCATCTAATGGCAAAACGCTGAACTCTGTCCAGCTATACAATTCTGCATCCTACCTATAGGTATCGCTTGCTTGTTTGAAGTTCCTACCTGGGAGCCTATGTTGGAACTTTCTTTCAGAATGAATTGTGTGCCTAATTATTGGGGACTGGCACTTTTTGTAATGACCCTGCTAAGGGTTGCCTCTATTGTTTTTTCTACAACGAATAAAATACCAGTAAAAAGGACTTGCTGATCCCTATTATAGGCTGTCTTGACTTGTGGATCATCGGCTCAAGTTCGCACCTCGCTTAAGGCAGCTGGCGCACTGAAGCAACCAGTAAGGTAGGCTACCACATCGTAAACATGTAACAGCAGCGCTTCCTTAGAATGTAAAGTTTAGGATAGTGCCGTTACCTAGTCCAGTTTTAGTGTAGGGATTTTGTTTTACCTTTATTATTTCTGTACATTTTCTAGTTTCTCGAAGCAACGAATGTAGCGACCCTAATAGGTGTAATACTTTGAAACGGAAGCACGAGCGTAGACCCTCTTTTCCCTTTTCCCAATCTAGTTTCTCGTGTCTAGAATTTCAGAATTAAATATTTTCCTTGTATTTCGGCTGTAATTTTTATTCTTCCTGGTCCCAAATTAGCATGGGGCTATCCTCTCTTTCACTAGATTTCCTGCTCCATTACGTTTTACTGTTATGTAATACCATGGAATCGCTTGGTTGGTTTCAGCATCCCCTTTCTTTTTTGTGTTGGCCTATTTTCTACATTTCATTTATGATCTCTTTCCGAAATTTAACTTGTTCTTGATCTATATGCAGTATGTGCTTAGCTCTTCTTTAGTGAGGGACATTCTGCCCGTTCATTTGTTGCATAGGCATTGCCTTCCTTTGCAAAAACAACGCAGCGAGTGTTCAAACTGGTGTTTGAAGGCAGGTAGGTCTTGGAAAATGAGAACTGAATATATCCCTAGTTATTAATGAAGAACTGAGAGTACTCCACTTGTTGTAAAGCATGCAAAACTCATAAAAGTTATTAACTATTTCAATTTGTTATTGAGAGTCATCAATTGTCCACAATTGTTATCTTGTTTTGATCAAAAAATAGAAACTAAAGAAATAAAGAAAGAAAAAAAAAGAGAAAAGAGAGGAGGATATTAAAAATAGAGCTCTGCCTTTATGTGCTCATTTAATTGTTCCAGTTCTACGAACCAGCCACTTTTCCCCCACCCTCTGTGTAAAGTAGAGAACAACAAAAATTTTTGTGGCCTTGAAATTCGAAGAAACCTCTAAGAAGAGCTAGGAAAAACATTTTGTAGTACTTTCATTCAAATTTTTGGGTTGTTATTTCCTTCAAAGCAAATGACATGAAGACACCAGTGTCATGATAGCCTTCACTGTGAAGAAGCAAACACGAAAATTAGGGTAATAAATCTGCCACCTGGATGACAGCCCTAAATGCAGATGAGTGGTGACTGATTGATTTTAATTGATAAAAATATTAGTTGTTCTGTGGTGCGGTATAAAGTGAACCGATTCAAATTAGGAACGAGCAATTTTGTCGTCATGTTGAAATAAATTCTGTTTATTTTCGGATACCAGTTTCTGCTCGTACACTGTAGAGAACACAGTCGGATTGTTCAGAGTCTGAGAGTTATCTGCACTACTGTAAAACAAAGTATATCGAGAATAAGGTAATTATGTGTGCTTTTTATTACTATTTATTTACTTCGTTGTTTTATTTTTAAATCTAAAATTCACCAAAATATTCTTATTACCAAACATTCATCTCAGATTAAATATGTTAGAAATCAGCATTTTCCAGCATCATGGGGTTTAACTGATTGTTATCCTTGTTGCTTGCCTTACTCAGGAAAACTCAGGTTTACTCAGCACTGGTTAGTAAAAGTGTGATCGTTGACGGATTATAATACAATTTCGACCCTTCTCTGCCAAAACAATAAACGGGAAACCAATGGAAATTTTCTACAGGACTTCCGATGATGTGGATCGAACCCACAAACTCTCAAATATAAATTTAAAGCTATATGAGCGAGACCATGAGAAGTTTAATTGGTTCTGTACCACGTCATAGAGTCTGTAAAAATTCAACTAACGGGAAATTATTTGGCTCAGAACGGGAAATTGGTTACCGTAAGCTTTTTGGATATATTTTTTCGTTCATGTTAATAAACTGATTAATACACTAATTTAATACAAATGCACCCAGACCGTACGCAGAATTTGAAGCAGAACGAGATGTCAAAGGCTTTTAAATATATTTCATTTTCATTAATGCAGCGTGTTCACATCAACGAACTGACACAGAGGATGTTAGTAGACATGTATAAAGGAATTGGGCTACACCCTTTTGTAAAGTCATATAGAAGTAATGAAACAAGTCGGTCACATGAGATATCATTTGAATTGTGCCACGTGCATCGTAAACGTTGGCATACCTTTGATCAAAGTATCACCTGCATTTTGGAGATGTTTTTCCTTTGATATCCTTTCAACCAGCAGAGTGTGATGAGGTAGCCCTTATTACTCACATTAGTTAGAGGGAAAAGAGTGCTGTGAACAAAGTGGAGAGCTTGTAATGTTTAATAGCAAAACACATTATGGCTATGCTAAAGCAATGTTTCTAGTGTTTTCTTCCTCATAACATAGCAAATGTTGACCATCGCTACATAATACGTTCATAGTACTATTGGCCTGTGAGTGATTTTGTGTTGCTCAGCTACTTTCACCTGCTCATGAATACAATAGCACCGAACTCGATAGCTGCAGTCGCTTGAGTGTGACCAGTATCCAATATTCGGGAGATAGTGGGTTCGAACCCCACTGTCGCAGCCATGAAGATGGTTTTCCGTGGTTTCCCATTTTCTCACCAGGAAAATGCTTTGGCTGTACCTTAGTTAAGGCCACGGCCGCTTCCTTCCCATCTCTAGCCCTTTCCTGTCCCATCGTCGCCATAAGACTTATTTGTGTCGGTGCGATGTAAAGCCAATAGCAAAAGCAATATAATAGCCATCATTATTCTCAGTAGGTGAAGATCACATTAGTAATTACGCACCTTACATGTACACTGAAAATTGAATAAATCGGAATACGAAGCCTGTTAAAACATCTAACTTTGAAAATAACGCACTTCAGAGTCTTAGCGATTTCCGGCAAGTGGTGCTATATACTGATATCATTTTTAAGTAAGGAGTTATTTGTCTCGAATATCTTAAAGCACGTGTTGTCCCTCAAGAGATGTTCGTTTGCCTAGCGTAGAATATCTGTTCCGATTGTCAAGATGTCTGGACATTACGACCAGCCTACCCATATTAGCTTCTGCTTCAAGCTCAGAAATATTTATGGAGACACACAGCGATGATGAAAACATTTGCTGAGACCAAATAAAACGCGGGGAATCAAACCCGGCGTTCTCTGATCCGAAGGTCTCTACGCACATAATTCAGCCAAGGACCCGGATAATTTAATTAGAAATTCTGTAACTGTAGCATCTGGAGTTGTGGAATCAAATAGGCAAGTTTGTTCTGTAAATTAGTTATGTGTCACTAGGGAGGCGTGTATTTCTGAATTGCTAAGTAATTACTGTTCCGATTTATTAACTACCGTGGAAATTAAGTCCCTTGAGCTAATTATTACATAAACTCAATATTCTATACACATTTTCTGATGTCATTACCGTCTGACGATAGTTTTCAATAAACTAACACATTGGACCACGATATACTCGGACATGAACTCATCAGAACTATTATAATTGAAATATATAACCAGCTTAAGTGCCGTGAACTCGCTACTATCCATCCATCCATCCATCCATCCATCCATCCATCCATCCATCCATCCATCCATCCATCCATCCATCCATCCATCCATCCATCCATCCACCTAAGCCCCCCCCCCCACACACACACACAAGAATACATATCCAACGCACATCCCGTTTCTCCATGGGGTCCGGTATGAAGTGATATTGATCTTCTTAGCGAATGTCCTTCCTGACATCAACCTCATTCCGAGGAGTTAATCTATATATATAAAATAAGAGTTTTGTCTGTACATTGCTCAGAATTTGAAAAGAATGGTATTTCTGTATCGGTCATGTCCATAGTAACACGAAAATGCACTTTTTGCTTTTCCGTAATGTCTGTCTGTCTGTCTGTCTGTCTGTCTGTCTGTCTGTCTGTCTGTCTGTCTGTCTGTCTGTCTGTCTGTCTGTTTGTCTGTCTGTCTGTCTGTCTGTACACGCATCACGAGAAAACGGTTGGAGAGAATTTAATGAAAATCGGTATGTGAAGTCGGGGGATGAGCCTCTACAATCTAAGCTATAAATCATTTTACTCACGCTGAGTGAAATGGTAGTTTAGGAGAAGGCCTAAAATTGAATTCTCAACTATTTACGTTATTAGTGGTCTAATGAAAATCGGTATGTGAAGTCGGGGAATGAGCCTCTACAATCTAGGCTATAAATCATTTTACTAACGCTAAGTAAAATGGTAGTTTAGGGGAAGGCCTAGAATTGAATTCTCAACAATTATGTTATTAGTGGTCGTATTTCAAAGAAAATGGATATTCAAAATTGGGAAATAAGCTGCTACAATCTAGGCTATCAATAATTGTATTCACGCTGAGAAAAATGGTAGTTCAGGGGAAGGCCTAAAATTCAATTCTCAAATATTGTTATTAGTAGTCCTATCCTGATGAAAATCGGTATGTTAAGTCAGGAAATAAGTCGCTATAGTCTAGGCTGTAAATTATTTTATTCACGCTGAGTGAAATGGTAGTTTAGGGGAAGGCCTAAAATACAATTCTCAAATATTTCTTATTAGAGGTGTAATCGATGAATGCTACACAACTAAGGTAATATAATATTAAATTTCCTATTATTCATGTCTTATACATTGTTACCGTACTGGCAATGGTCACAAAGATATTCATGAATTTGGATTTTTGTTACTAAGTCCATATCAGCAGCGAGTAACGAGAAAATGGGTAAACAGTATTTAATGAAAATCGGCGTGTAAAGTCGGAGAATAAGAAACTACAGTTTAGGGTATAAAATATTTTACAAATCACAGAGTTGAAAGAAAACTAAATGTGAAGGCCTACAATATAGAAAGCTCATAACATTGATCAACAATACCATTACATTGACCATTGTTTGTTGTGATGATGTGCTTTGTGTCTTCTGTTGCCCCTCATCTCCGGTAGATAAGATTACTGCTTCGTACAGAGTATTTTTATTTGATTTACGTCGCACCAACATAGATAGGTTTTATGGCGACGATGGGATAGGAAAGGGCTAGGAGTGTCTTAGGCCTTAATTAAGGTACAGGCACAGCATTTGACTGGTGTGAAAGTGGGAAACCACAGAATACCATCTTCACTGCCGACAATGGGGTTCGAATCCACTATCTCTCGGATGCAAGCTCACAGCTGCGCACCGCTAACCACACGGTCAACTCGCCCAGTCGTACAGAGTGTAACAACCTGCCTGAATATTGATTGGAAGTAGCTGGGGAATTAGATTTCTTCTTTAGCATGCTATTCCCCTGGTTTATAAATTTTCTGATACTACTGGTACGTAACACACTGGATCATCATAGCATTCGGGCTATTCAATCCCTACTCTGAGGCACTGATTGGAATGAACAGTGTGCATATTTAACGGAATAATGGCAGATGAGTGTTCATGGTAATCTGAGGCCTGGTCATCCCAGCTCTGGAACTTTGGACTATTAGATTGTCACCGCAATCTAACCGCAGCACTGTTCGTTGAAAGTGATAAAACATGCGGCTTTCCATTTGATCGAGTATTTTATATGATAGCATTGCTTTTAATGGCTACATTCATACTTACGTTTTTGTAATGACCTATGTTGAAGTCAGTTAGGAAAACCACAAAGTCAGTCTTTCTGAGAATCCCGTAGCGAAGCACGGGTACATCAGCTAGTAGGGAAATAAAATGAACGACATGATACAATGACAGAAGGAAAGGGTGATATGGGGCTTACTTTGTCTTTCTTCATTTCTCCTTTACGGGCATTTGTACGCTTCCAAATCCTTCTTCTTCTTCTGACGAAGGACATCCTCCACATACACTGCCACGCGATCCAAGGATTGCTGGTTGCGTAGCATCGCAGAAATAATATTATCTAGTTGCTTTACGTCGCACCGACACAGATAGGTCCTACGGCGACGATGGGACAGGAAAGGGATAGGAGTGGGAAGGAAGCGGCCGTGGCCCCAATCAAGGCACAGCCCCAGCATTTGCCTGGTGTGAAAATGGGAAACCACGGAAAACCATTTTCAGGACTGCCGACAGTGGGGTTCGAACCTACTATCTCCCGAATACTGGATACTGGCCGCACTTAAGCGACTGCAGCTATCGAGCTCGGTATATAATATTATCTGCTAGTAGTATTAGTAGTAGTAGTAGTAGTAGTAAAGATCCGGAAAAATGCAACCAATTTATTTATATCGTGTCAGAACCATACATAAGTTTAAAATTAAATATAAGGAAAAAAACATAAAACATAATATAAATACTCCATTGGCGAAGAGCCACATTAAACTATGTGAGCCCAAAAAAACCTTGCAACATCAAGTGCATTTGGCTTCGCTTTAACCAGGTCTTCAGTTGTGCAGCTGAATGGGCATGAACTACATTGCAACAAATGGGCTTTGGTCTGCTCTTCTCCACATACACACAAGGTACTGTCCACTTCCTAACCCCATTGCTTCTGGTTTGCCCTGCACCGCGTAACACCAGAGCGCAGTATGTTCAGTGCTCTCCAATTCACCCAATCTGTGACATGGCCAGGAGGGAGTTCGTCTTTTGGGGTCATCCATTGACTGATCCTCGTATGTTGACTACTGACGCGCCATTCTTGAATTCTTGCTTGCTGCGCTGTTCCTGCAAGTGTTTCGGTTACTCTCAAGAAGCTTTTCCTATACTTAAGCCGCTGGTGTGGTGGCTCATATCCAAACAAAGGGTGAGCTTCCGATGTCAACACCTTTCTCTTTTCTTTCTTGGCTGCCACTTCACGGCGAATATCGGGAGGTGCTATCACTGCAAGGCAATACACTTTTCCCAAACCAATTTTCTGTACTTTTATCTTCGAAATACAATTATTTCAAAACCAAATGTAAGCAACATAGCAGTACAGTAATATCCTACAGAAATTACTAAAACATTCAAAAGATCATTAAGAATAATAAAAATTTATACACACTTGGAAAAGCGGTTTACTCCACAGTAGTGCCTTTAAAAGGGCTAGTTTCTGCGTACTGAAACGTCATTCCAAGATAACGTACCCGTTAATGATGCAGTAACACACTGATAAATTCAGTACGCTTATTTCACAATATTTTCAGAAATGTATTTTTTATTTTTTATTTTTTTACAATTTGCTTTAAGTCGCTCCGACAGAGATAGGTATTACGGCGACGATGGGATAGGAAAGGCCTAGGAGTGGGAAGGAAGCGGCCGTGGCCTTAGTTAAGGTACAGCACCAGCATTTACCTGGTGTGAAAATGGGAAGCCACGGAAAACCATCTTTAGGTCTGCTGACAGTGGGGTTCGAATCCACTATCTCCCGGGTGAAATTTATCCTCAGACAGCAGGACTGGAGTAGGTGTGTTACGTTATACGTCATGGATTACGGTTAGCCACTAGATTTATAGCACAGTATCGCATTTACATAACCCATCAAACTAAACTAAGCCATACCAAGCCAAACTCTAGGACTTAAAATCAAATCATCTAATGCATATTCCTGTTTTCTCCTTGATACTGGCTTTATCATGTCGAAAATTGAAGTACCCAGGAAGGGGAAAATAGTTTCGAAATTCTTTTGAAATTAAATACTAACGCCTGTGGAACGTTCTGGCTCACACAACTTTCTTACTTTATATCTCTCACCGTCCATTCTCTCGTCCTATTCTCATCACAACTTCCTGCATCCACTTTTGTTTTAGCAGAGGTTTTGATTGAAATTCTTCGCACTTATGAAGTTTTCTTTATTTTGGCCGTGTTTCGAAATACTTTTACAATCTAAATAGGAGTAAATGAAAAAGCAAATGTGAGCAATACAGCAGTAAAATTATTGCCTACAGTAATGGAAATGACAGTTATACGAGCATAACAATAACATGAATACTACAACGTATCCATGTTTATAACAAATCTAATAAATGCAATCTAAATCATTAGCTTACAAACCAATTATATTGTACATTGTCTAAATCCAATTCGTAATTAGGTCTTAAAACGTATCGGAAGAGGATAGTATTGAAATGTGCGTTTAAGCCTCACACTCCATTCCTTGGATGTGACAACGCTTAACCGTGGACCATTCACCACTGTGTCCCACATTCAAATCCTGGACGATATTTCTCATGTCAGTACTGGACCTATTGAGGAGAGGAATAAATTTTTTTCTAGGATCACCGTTTATTTGTCCAACTTGTTCTTTTCAATCCAGTAATTTACTAAAATTACAGTATTAATTCTTCTACGGGGGTTAACCCAAAAAAGATCTCCTTTTTTAATAAATAGAAAGAATTATTTATTTCTATAATATTTTCATCGTTTTTAAGGTTGAAAACTATCTATTTTTTGTACATAATCCCCATTTCGGCCGATGCATCTTTGTAGAGCTGTGGCAGTTTTTGTATGTTCGTGTTATACCAGCTCGCCCCCATGGCGTTGAAGAAGCATTGAACCTCCTTTTTCACCTCGCCGCAATTGTTCGTTTGAATTTTCTTGGTTTTGGCGAAGAGCGATGCCGCCACTCGCCTGATTGTTGTTTGGTCTCAGGTGTGAATTGGAACGCCCAGATTTCGTTGGTCTCAGGTGTGAATTGGAACGCCCAGATTTCGTCACCCATAACAATCGACTCCAAAAATTTGTCATTTTCATCCGCTATGCGGCGAAGATCAAACAACGATAATGTGAGTAGCGGCATCCCTCTTCGTCCAAGCCGTGAAATTCAAACAAACACTGAGGACGAGGTAGTGAAAGATGAGGTTCAATGTGTCCTCAACGGCATAGCGGCGAGCTGGCATGATGGGCATACAAAAACTGTCACAGCGTCTACAAAAATCCATCGACAGAAACGGTCATTATGTAGAAAATTATATAAATGTTCATCCTTTATAATCATGTAAATATTATAGAACCTGGCTGATGTACCCATGCTTCGCTACGGAATTCTACATTGTATACAGAATTCTAGGTTAGGTAGTGTACACGTTGTGATTAAGATTGTATTAAATTGCATACTTCTTAATGTTACCCAAGAAATGCGACGGAGAAGTCACCAAACGTCTTTTCTCATGTGAAGATCGGGTTAGGGAATTTTCATTGTAATGGTAGACCCTTTTGCCTACCTCCATTCACAATCGAGTTGGGGAGTTTTCACTATAATGGCAGACACTCACTCTGCATCTGACTTCTTACATCCTCAGAAAGATTGTATTTATGGTTTTCCCAACTGAAGTCAACATAGGTCAATACAATAACGTCAGTGGGAATGTCGCGATTAAAAGCAATGCTATCATAGGAAATACTCGATCTAATGAAAAACCACACATTCCCTCACTTTTAAATGACAGTACTACGCTGCCGATCTAACAGTCCAAACTTCCAGAGATGGAATGACCAGGCTGCAGACAGCCGTGAACACATATATTTTTATTTTGTTAGGGGCGAATAGTGGAGAGTCCCATGGTGAAAATATGCCCTTTTACTTGTGTTTTCAAGGAATACCCGATGCGTCGGAAAACATGAATTCACTACAGTGGTGAGGGAAAACTATCTGACGTGGCATTTCCCCCAAGCCAGAGGAGAAACCCCTTCTTCGCTGCTAATTTGGAACAAAATGAATGTAGAATTTAAGAAAAGTGAAGAGGTAGAAGCTCTTTTCGGAGTTGAATTTTGAGTTATGTAGTGAATTGTGGTGCTATAGTTTGGAATAGGCCGAAATTTTAATTCTAGACAAGGTCATAACTCATAAGTGAGCCTCTACCGTTATTCCGTTAAATGTGCACTATGCTCATTCCAATCAGCGCGTCGTAATAGGGAGCGAATAGTGAAATACAATGATGAACCAGTGTGTTACGTAACAGTAGTATCACGAAATGTATGAGCCAGAGGAATTATTATTCTTCTTCTTATTTATTTATTTATTTATTTATTTATTTATTTATTTATTTATTTATTTATTTATTTATTTATTTATTTATTTATTTATTTATTTATTTATTTATTTATTTATTTATTTATTTATTTATTTATTTATTTATTTATTTATTTATTTATTTATTTATTTATTTATTTATTTATTTATTTATTTATTTATTTATTTATTTATTTATTTATTTTCCTTAAATTTAGACGTGGTAATAAATGGAGAAAGGGCAAGCCCCACGTACACGGAAGTACATCTACCCCCAATGGCATGCTAAAGAAGAAAGTTATCTAATTCCCCAGTTATTTCCCGCCTATATTCAGGCAGGCTATTATCCTCGATACGCAGCAGTAGTCCCTCCCATCTATCGGAGAGGAAAGGCAGCATAAGAGACGAGGAACATCACAGCAAAGAATGGTTAATGTAATGATTTTGTTGATCAATTGTATGACCTTTTGGCATTGTAGGCCTACCCATTTAGTTTCCTTCTGACCCTGAAATACCACTCTTATCATGGTCGGTATGGTAAATCTGAACAAAATATAAATGATCGGAAATTGTACTCCCCGTAAATTTTATTTTGTAGTACTTTTTGCTAGGACCAATAACATAGGTATTTAAAAATAAAATTTTAGGCGCCTTCCTCTAAACTACCATTTCATCCAGGGTGAATACCATTATTTTTGGCTTAAACTGTATTTTTTATTACAGGACTCTACGTACCGATGTTCATTAAATTGTGTTTACCCATTTTCTCGTTGCTCGGCGTTTATATGGACTTAGCAAAAAAATACAGATTCATGAATATCTCTGTTATCATAGCCAGTACGGTAAAAATGTATACGACATAAATGATCGGAAATTCAATCCTATATAACTTTAGTTACGTGGTATTTGTCGATAGGACCACTAATAATGTAAATATTTGAGAATTAAATTTTAGGCTTTCCCCGTGAACTACCATTTCACTTAGAGTAAATAAATTAATTTGTAGCCTAAATTGTAGTGGCTCATTCCCCGACTTTACATACCGCTTTTCATTAAATTCTCTTCAGCCGTTTTCTCGTGATGCGCGTTCATACAGACAGACAGACAGACATGAAGGAAAATTAAAAAGTGCATGTCCATGTTACTGTGGACACGTCCGATACAGAAATACCATTCCTTTAAATTCTGAGCCATGTACAAACAAAACTCTTATTATATACATATATAGATGAATGGTTTTTTTTTTTGTATTTATATTAAAATAGCAGATCATATTTTTTGGATTACCCTCGTAACTCCAACGAAGAAGAAGTATATTTCTGCTGGCACATTTCCATATCGCGTTTGTATAGAGAAAACCATTTGGTGATGATGATGATGCTTGTTGTTTAAAGGCGTCTATCATCTAGGTCATCCGCCCTTAATGGTACGAAATGAAACGAAATGGAATGACAAATTAAAAGTTCAAAATCTTCCACTGACCGGAATTCAAAACGTGAGGACGAAATGAATGGATGGATATGAATTTAAAATAATCAGCGGATCCGACCAGCAATGCTTCATATTCACAGAAACTGACGTAAAACAATAATATTACTGACCAAGGGACTGCTTCTAGAGCATAATACTGAATCGATGATGCTTTTGTCTAAAGGAGTCCAACATTCCACTCATCGGCCCCTCATAATGGTACATATCGCTAGAAAAGTAGAACCATGGTATTTGTCATGTTGCAGTAATAAACAAAGTAGCGTAGACTCGCGGTACTCCACGCATTATCGTACTACTCACAGGCACTGAAATTCGCACGTATAATACAGACCTACGGTGTTTCGCACATTGCGGCGCCATTTACAGGCAACGCAAACCTATGGTGTTCATCACATACGTGTACTGACTACAGGGACTCGCACTAACCCGTGATGTTCGTCATATAGTGGGTGCTAATCATAGGCAAACCAGAACCATGGTGTTGCTCACTCATGGTTTCGCTCCTAAAGTGGTACCTACTAATCACGTGTACTGTAAAAGCCGGCAACGCACCATGTTGCTACTAATCACAAATCTATTTTGTACCTAATATAATGGTACTGTGCGTAAGTAAAAGCGACCCATAGTGTTCTCTGCGTGGTGGTACTAATCACAAATAGTTTCATGGTTCCTATATTATCCCTTGGTCACCCCATTTATTCGCCTCTTACGACAGGCAGGGATACCGTGGGCTTCGTCTGCGTTTCCCACCCACAGAGGATAACGTCCATTTTAAGGCAGGGATGGAATAGGTTAATATTAATTTTTAACAATATTTGTATACAGTACCGAACTTTCTGGAAATATAGTCGATTACGTTGGAGGATGAAACAAAATGTGAAGTACAATTGCACTGAATAAGCCAAACATTAAATACTTCAGGACAATATCTTGTTTCTGGGTGCTAGAGTGCATTCTAATTTACACCACGATGGTACATTAGACTATGACAATCAAGGCCGAAAGCGTGGGGCCAGTGGATGATGACGATACTGACGAAGCAGTGACAATGTGGGCAGGGCCACAGTGAGGCAAACATTAGCGCCGGCGAATTGTTGAGGCTCGACATGAGGAAGATACTAGAAGAACCTGGAAGCGAATTAACAATGAATAATAGAATGATCTGGATGCTTAAACTGACGAGAACTGCGCGTTTATACAGAAAACGATCCCGTTGAACTACAATCAATCTTGAGTGAGTAAATAGCGGGTGAGTTATAAGATGGTCGCGAGTCCTTTGCGTCAACGAGTATGGTACTGTAGCGGATCAAGACAGTCCCGATTACGCAGCGTGCAGTGAACACGGAAGTAAACTCTTTCAGAACGGGGTGGCATTGCGGGAGGCCTGCTGGAGAACTAGAGCTTGACGTACCACTGGACTGTGTGTTCGAGTGTAGTAAGTTGGTATGTGTAAATATCGCCAGTAATAAACTTCGTCTTGCTGAAAACTCAAACGCGATTGGACTCGAATATAATTGTAAAGGGTAGTTTAATAAATTCAGTGGACTAAAATACGCCACCTCTATGAGTAGTGACTTTATTTGACCTTAAATAATGAGAAGATCATACAGCCAGTCTGAAAGTTATATTAATATAAGTTATTTATGCCTTATGATTAATGTAAGTGTCAAAGTTAGTCCCTTTCAGAAATGTTTTTATGAGGTTGTGTACATGAAGACTGTTGATAACCAGAAGAGAAGTAATAATACATGGTAACTGATGGGCAAGGAAGAAAGAATTTATCATGTTGGCCTGCTTTACTCGATATTATCGACATAGGTCTTGTATTATCTGTCACGTGTACAAAATGGTGCTTCAGAAACGTGGTGCGGCAGAGATGGCTTCTGAAAAATAAATTATTTAGGCGCATTTTAACGATAGAGGTGGTGAAGGGCCTTCGGGAGTTCCATCTGAAGTACCATGGGTGCCGTTAAGGATCTCGTTGTATCAGAACGTAGTGGTTCCTTTCGGTTTCTGCGCTGTTTCCCAGCCATACGACCATTAGGTGCAGGCTCGTTGAATTACAGTTACCTGATAGTTTGTGAAGTTACTTGGTATGCTCAGTGGTTGACCATTCCTACATGCCCCCTTGTCACTAGATTGCACACCAAAAGCCTGGATACTATTCCAATGCTCCCCGCAGTTTTAATGTGGAGTGAGGGCATATGACGCTGTTGATGGTGATTCGTCCATCGGATGGGGACTTAAAACTTTGAAGTTGGGGTTTTTCGACAGGAGAAGGCTATGTGCCGACACAAGTTTCATCCTCTCCAAGGCTCATTATCATCGCTATCCCACACTCAGAAGTGCACACCACCCGTGGGCGTCAAATAGGAAGACCTGAGCTAGGTGAGCCTAACATGTCCAGGAACTTCCCCGGCACTAAACGCCATACGCGTAACGACATATACCCAACAGAATATTTCATGTTGAACGCATTCCCTCAATAACGAACAGTTAAAGTTGAATGTGTTCTTTTCACTGATTGTGATTGTGAACTCTACGAGAATTTACACATGATGTGAACAAAATTTTGGAGTGGGCTAAATGAAGTAGTACGGTTCGGTATATGAAGCGGACTGATGTAATGACGCGACGATGTTGGCGATAATGAGTTGACAGTGATTGAATGCAGCGCCAAGTAGGCTGCAGATAGTTTATGGAGAAGTCAGAGTGGGAAGAGAGAGAAACTTTAACAACAGCTCCAACATCATCTTCTATATACTAATTAAAAGCTAGCATGTTCCCGCGATTTGCCCGCGCTTATTAATTCAACCGTTAAATGTTTCTCTACTACTTATTTAAAAGCAAATTAAAACATTATATTTATTTATTAACTCACAACTTTTTCACGTAAATTGTATGAAATACATTATTTAATATTTATTGTAACTTTCAATGCTTTTTTTTTTGCTAGTTGCTTTAAGTCGCACCGACACAGATAGGTCTTATGGCGACGATGGGACAGGGAAGGGCTAGGAGTGGGAAAGAAGCGGCCGTGGTCTTAATTAAGCTACAACCCCAGCAATTTCCCGGTGTGAAAATGGGAAACCACGGAAAACCATCTTCAGGGCTGCCGACAGTGGGGTTCGAACCTACTATCTCCGGAAATGATACTGCTTAAGATACCGAGTATGACTTTCATGACGTCAGCCTAATCAGACGAGTTAATGAGATGAAATGAGTAACATGATACGTACGGTATATGATAGTAAGAATGAAAAGACTGAAACCCGGCGCCGGCACATAGCTCAAGACTTTATGTCCCCATCCGACGGACGAATCACCATCAAGAGCGTCATGTGTCCTCACACCATTTTAGACCAAAAACGGTTTCCTATGCCATTGAAGTAATGTAAAATGGCTCCTTGAATTGTGTTCTCTATCTTATACACGATGCCTAGCGACAGTGACTCTATGCATTTAATCTTGGTGACAGCACGTTGGATTGCCATATCCCAATACACTTTTTCCGATGGTTTTTCGTTCGTAACTCACCAACGAAAGCGAAAATGAAAATTCCGGCTTCGAGGTGCATTCGGACCCACTTCCATCTACCTATGTTCAAAATTTCAGATTTCTGCGTGCTGTAGATTTTGCTGGGCATCGCACACACGCAAAACACAGACGGACAGACAAACACTCACTTTTATTATTATTATTATTATTATTATTATTATTATTATTATTATTATTATTATTATTATTATTATTATTATACTAGCATGTGCCCGCGGCTTTGCCCGCGTTGATTAATTCAACCGTTAGATATTTCTAAACTATTTATTTAAAAGCAAATTTAAAAATATATTTATTAACCCACATCGTTTTGACGTAAATTGCATGAAATGAATTATTTTATTTTTAACATGTTGTTACTTTCAATGCTAAAGATACCGGGTTGATGAATGCTACAAATAATATTAAAACCAAGTAAAAGATCACGTTATATAATACAAATAATATTGTTTCCTTATAGAGCTTCTGGATAAACAATATCAATTTCCTTCCATTTGGATGTAAGATGTATACGGTATTGTGTTTGCCTTTGGAACTCTTGAACAAGCCACGCACAGTTGACAATGGCAAAAGCACAGTTTTCAAAGATTGAGTCCTACAACTTCAAGCAATTGTCGTTGTGCCTTGTTAATGCACATAGCGAAACTCAAACGGGGGAACTGCAGCCTTCTAAATTGAATCGATATATCCGAAGGAATTATGTGAAACGGGGAATTAATATTACCTCGCTCGCGGCATGTCCAGTCATGAGAGTGACTTCAATAATATTCGGCACCAGTTTCTAGACTGGTAGTCGTGTTCCGTTGCAGAGGGAAGCAGGACTCATATCCCTGAGAAGGTGATACATTCATCCGCTCCAAGATGTCCGGGGGTATTCGTGGTAACTCCAAGTTTTGAAAAGCTCTGCCATGTAGTTGACAGCCTCATCTGTATTACATGTTGTGTCGATAGACGTGTAAATTTGTAGATCCCCGGGTAATTTTTGTAGAAGTTGCTTGTTGATGACGTTTAAAGCTTCACTTCTTGGAGCAAGAATTGCTCTTTGATACAGCCATGCGTAATTGGTGAAATGCTGTGGCGACGAATGTTAAAATTTTCAGATCTGTGCGTGTTTATTATTATCTACTTTGTGTACTGTATGTTTACTCTAAAATCCTTGTATGGCCTAAAATTTTAAGTGAATTAGTTGAATATTGGATAAATATGAAATAAGTAACTAAATGCGTAATTAAAAAGATTAAAAGTAATATAAGTAATTAATGAAAGCAGGTCTCTACTGGCATGAAGATTCATCTGGGAATGCGGCTATGTCAAAATTTGAGATCTCCGTGTGCCGTAGAATTGACTGGGCTTCGCACAAATACACACAAACACTTCCGAATATTACGGGCTGATGACTCCTCGTGTCGCGGACCGAAAATGGCTTCCGACTCAGAGGACTTACAATCCGAGGAATACTACTTCACCCGTGGCATGCCCAGTCATGATGGTGGCTTCAATAATACTCGTCGTCAGTTTCAGACCCGTGTTAATTGCAGAGGGAAGGATTTATATTCCTGAGAAAGATAATCGGTGTCACAATCGTCCACTCCATGATGTTCGAGGGTGCTCCAGGTGCTTCCAAATTGTTCAAAATCTCCGCCGTGTAGTTGACAGCCTCATCTGCATGACATGCCGTGTCGATAGACTTTTCAATTTATAGAAAACCGGGTAATTCTTGGGGGTGTTGCTTGTTGATGACGTTGACAGCTTCATGTCTTGGTGCAAGAATGGCACTTAGACACAGCCATACGTCTTAGGTGAAAACCTGTGTCCACCTATGACAAATATTTCAGATCCTTGCCGTAGATTTGGCTGGGCATCGCACACAGACAGACAGACAGACAGACAGACAGACAGACAGACAGACAGACAGACAGACAGACAGACAGACAGACAGACAGACAGACAGACAGACAGACAGACAGACAGACAGACAGACAGACAGACAGACACACAGACATTATGGACTTATGGACTGAAGGAAAATGGCTTCCTGTTCCACGGACTTAAAATGGCATCTTGACTGATATATGTATTGTTCCTTATGTATTATTATAGTCTATCTTGTGTCCTATATGTTTCTTCTAAACGCATACATATCCAACCCTTCTCCCCTTTCTCTACGGGGTTTGGGTATGAAGTGAGATGAATCTTCGTAGCGAGTTTTTACGACCGGATGACTTTCATTATGGCAACCTAATCAGATGAGTTAATGAGATGAAGTGAATGACATGATATATGATAGTGAGAATGAAAAGGATGAGATCCGGCACCGGCACATAGCCACCATCCGACGGACGAATCACAATCAACAGCGTCATATGCCCTCACACTATATAAGATCAAAAGCGGCTTCCTACCCCAAGGACATAAAATGGCTCCTTGAAATAATGTGTTCTCTACCAACCTTATGTACGTCCACGTCACAGTGATTCTATGCATTTAATCTCGGTGATAGCACGTTGGATTGCCATATCCCAATGCTCGTTCTCCGATGGTTTTTCGTTCATTACTCACCAACGAAAGCGAAAATGAAAAATCCGGCTTCGAGGTGCATTTGGACCCCCTTCCATCTACCAATGTACAAAATTTCAGATCTCTGCGTGCTGTAGATTTTGATAGGCATCGCATAGAGACAGACAGGCAGACAGACAAGCACTTAATTTTATTATTATAGAAGACTGACTGACTGACTGACTGACTGACTGACTGACTGACTGACTGACTGACTGACTGACTGACTGACTGACTGACTGACTGACTGACTGACTGACTGACTGACTGACTGACTGACTGACTGACTGACTGACTGACTGACTGACTGACTGACTGACTGACTGACTGACTGACTGACTGACTGACTGACTGACTGACTGACTGACTGACTGACTGACTGACTGACTGACTGACTGACTGACTGACTGACTGACTGACTGACTGACTGACTGACTGACTGACTGACTGACTGACTGACTGACTGACTGACTGACTGACTGACTGACTGACTGACTGACTGACTGACTGACTGACTGACTGACTGACTGACTGACTGACTGACTGACTGACTGACTGACTGACTGACTGACTGACTGACTGACTGACTGACTGACTGACTGACTGACTGACTGACTGACTGACTGACTGACTGACTGACTGACTGACTGACTGACTGACTGACTGACTGACTGACTGACTGACTGACTGACTGACTGACTGACTGACTGACTGACTGACTGACTGACTGACTGACTGACTGACTGACTGACTGACTGACTGACTGACTGACTGACTGACTGACTGACTGACTGACTGACTGACTGACTGACTGACTGACTGACTGACTGACTGACTGACTGACTGACTGACTGACTGACTGACTGACTGACTGACTGACTGACTGACTGACTGACTGACTGACTGACTGACTGACTGACTGACTGACTGACTGACTGACTGACTGACTGACTGACATATTCACCATCGCCGAACCAAAACTACTGGATATAAAGAAATGAAATTTTGAGGACACATTTATATTACAAGTAGCTGTTACCCACGGCTTTGCTCGCGTGGATTTCGTACTTTGATAAAAGTAATCACTCCTCGCTACTGCACTAAGAGATTTTCTGAAACTTCCTAAGGCACAAAAACTTACCGGAAAAGTGAGGTTCATTTACCCCAGTAACTTTTTGAAAACCGCGTGTGGCATTGGATCTTGTGACATGGAACTGTCCATGAGAGAAACAGCCCACTCTCAAGTCGAAAAATAATACATTCTTTTAGGAAATTCCAAATAACAATTTCCATGCCTGTAACATCAGTTTTATAAGTTTCCCCATAAAAATAATTCAACCCAGTCTTCATTTTCTTCACACCCCTCCTCTCATTCCTTAAGTGTATCTTCCGAAAAAAATAATATGCGTGTGTCTTTATTTTCAAAGGAGATTCCAGTACCAATTTTCACGTCTATAATATCTTCATTTTTTGAGATATACTTATCCTCATAAAAAGAATTCAACTTCTTTTCCAGTTCTTTTCACGCACCTCCTTAAGTGGATTTTCCTAAAACAAAAGAATACAACTTAAGTTTTTTAACGGAGATTCCAAGTACCATTTTTCACGCCTGTGACCTTCAGTTTTGAGATAGGCTACAATTACCCTCACTTTTTCACATCTAATACGCAGCTATATTCTTCAAACTGGGCAGACCTATCAAAGTTGGTCTTATGACATGAAAGTACAGTACATCTCCATCGCCGCATATTGGGTTGCTATTTCCAAATAACAGGCACGGTTATGATCCTTCTAGCAAGAAATGTACTTTATAAAGCTTGGTGGTGTGTTCCCATCCTCCTATTTACACCATTTCGCACCGGACTATCATGATATAGCGTAAACCGTCCGGCTCCATGCCTTAAATGATTAGCCATTTGATCACAGGGGTCCGGGTTTGATACCCGGCAGGGTCGGGAATTTTAACCATCATTGGTTAATTTCGCTGGCACTGGAGCTGGGTGTATGTGTTGTCGTCATCATCATTGCATCCTCATGAATTGGCATACGGGAGACAAATCCGAAGACTTGCACCTGGCGAGCCAAATGTGTCTTCGGACACTCCCGGCACTAAAAGCCATACGCCATTTCATTTCATTTAGCGTGAACTGCTGTAATCTTGGTGCGGGTTTGCATTTAAATTAATTACATAAAATTACTCATTACAAAAATGCTACCCCTCGGATTTCGTTCAAATGAATTCCTAAACCCTCCAAAGAGTAATAAGAAAACATTGTGGCATTTCGGTCTAGTAGGTTTTGAGTCCATTTGTGACATACAAACATTCATTTATATGTATATACTAGAAAATATAAGTTGAAGAGTAGAGCAGTTAGGTACGTAGATTATTGATACAGCATATAATAATTTTATCGTAATAGTTCTATTAGTCTGCACGATTTTTTGTTTTTCTTTCGAGAGTCAAAATGAATATTCATTTCAGGAGTCGGACACATGGAGGGACTGAGGATAACTACTGTGCTGACCTCTTTGGGGCGGGTGCCATGTTTCCTCGATAGCATGTCCGAGAAGTTCCATTTCTTACAATAATATTTCTAACACACTTTTCAGGCCATTGTTTTTTCTCTTCAACTTCTCAATTACTTACAAATACTTGTATTAAATTTTTATTCATCATATTTCCGGACAGGTTATTCTTTGTTTGTGCTTTTAGTGCACGTTTTTTTTTCAATTATACTATAATCATTTTTGTAAACTGCATGTATCGAAAATTAAGATTAAAATAATCAATACCATCTCCCGGCTCTATGATTTCCGAAATTATGGGAGGTGTGTATTATCTTATTTTAAATCTCCCGTTAACACTATGGTTGCGAGCTTTTCAATAACCCATCAGTGTAAATACATTTAGCCTTCTTTATTTGATTGAATATTAAAAAATACTGCAGTTAAGAACAGTGATTATGCATTTTATTTAGCGAATATCATAGGGATATACAAAATTATCCATACATAGATTTTATTACCATCCATTGATACCAACATTTTACAATTGAAACTCTTCACATCAAATGAACATGCGTCATTTTGTCGACTCACCGCACGTTTCTTCTTTCTTGTGAGATAGTGGGTAGAACTTCTTCACCATGCCTCCTTGATCTAACGCAGGAAGCTTTCGCAGAGGTGATGGCTCCTCCCCGCCATCACCCGTGGCGACCATCCAGTAAGTCGATGCGCTTTGTCGCCCCCGGAATCCTTTCGGACGCGCACCTCATCCCGCGTATTTGTTAATATCTCCGAAGTTTCAGTCGTTTCCGACACTCGGGACTGAATCCCCAAACAGAGGAAACCCCTGTTCTGAGGAGCAGTACCTCGTGTCGAGTTCGACTGTCACCCCTACGATATTAACAAGTACAGTGGGGTAGTACCAACTGCGATCGCAGCAGGCTTCCCCGTAGTGATGGCCCCTCCCCGCCATCACCCGTGGCAACCATCCAGAGAGTCAGCACGCTTGATCGCCCCCGGAATCCTTACGGACGCGTGCTGGGTGAACGGGGAATAGCGACAACATTTCTTATCCTTCTTATATGAACTGAATACGGACTGCACAGTAAGCGACCTGTTCAACAATAGTATGTTCCTGTCGTGTCTTATTGTTGACTGTGCACCGAATGTGTTGCGATTATGGAGCAGAATGAAGGCTTCTCCCAATTCCATTATTTCCTACCAGAACTTAAAATTATAGGTATATTACACTAAGGAATAGCGTCGTAAGAAAATAGAACTCAGTTTCTCTCGTATATTATATTGTTTCCTTCCGGAGGATTGTTGAATTGGGCTGTGACACTTCTGCCCTCGCATTCTGTTCTGGACACTTTTTCCTTTAAGGATATCAAATACTGTAGTAATGTTTCTACCTCAGTCCTGGAGATGGTGCATCACACTCAATGATCAGTGACCACTATGTGTCGCATGTATGAGAAGCTGCCACTTTCTCATATATTAATACGTTTTTGTGACAATAATGAGATTATACGTTTCCTTATAAACAAATCCGACATGTCAAGCTTTCAAAAACTGAACCGTAATATTATTTCCAGTTATTCAGAGAACTTCCTTCGTGATATACAGGCCGTATTGAGGCTTTCATCCACCTGAGAGTCCACATGCATGTCCCATAAATTCTAAATACTACCTTACATTGCTATATAAAATCTTCGCCCACGAGCTACATCTCACATTAATATAACAGTTAACCTATTTTAACTCCCCATCACATACTTTCACAATTTCTGTGAAGCTTATACAAGAACATGAAAGCCCCAGGGCTCTTAACTTAGAGCGTGGGTTGGTGACCAGAGGGCCTTTTGATATATCACACAACTCTAAATCACAAAATAAATCTAGTGCTTTTCTAAATCTGGAGTACACAGATTCAAATGTAACAACTGCAGCTCCTCGTACATCAGTCAAACTGGACGCAACTTTAATATCAGATACTCCGAACATATCAACGCCATTAAATACAACAGATTCTCTGTTATAGGGGAACACATACGAGACTCCAAACATAATTTCACCAATACTGAAAAAGACTTAAAAATACTTAAAATCATTTACAAATGCCCCCTTGCAACACTACTGAAAATCGTTTTATTCACTTTGACCAATACTTCAACCCTAATTTCATTTTAAACAACATATCTGAAAAACCCAATATTCTTTTCGACTTCCTAATCCTTCTTCTCAAAAATGCTAAATTTCTAAGCACGAATTCAATTACCCATGTCTTACACAGATCCTACCCACGTTTTCTACCTCCAATAATCCATCCTCCTAACCCACTCTAAACTACCCCTCCTTTATTTCCCTATCCTATCCTATCTCATTTTCTTTTAACGTCCAGTTCTGTTAATCTTCTCTTATCTACTAATCCTTCTCCTTTATTACCTTATCCTATCTTTTCTTTTCACCTCTCCTCTCGAAAAAAAAATTTTCCGAAATGAACTATGTACTATACTAGCTGACTACCCGGCGTAGCCCGGTTGGTATAGGATGTTAACTTTTAAGATTAGTAGCACCAGTTAGTTATGTTAAAGTGATTTTTTATTGAATTCCTTTCTGGGATATGGATTTTTACCATCTATTATATACTTTTAGAGTTATTTAGATGTGTTTGATTTCAAGTTTTAAATGATTTCATGTTTGGGTAAAATTTTATCCTTGTGGAAGCTCAAATTGTTTGGGAAGTATTTGATCCTTTCAAAAAAGATAATAAGTGATAACTTCATGTATTTATCAGTCACGGTATAGATATGATCTACACGATTTCAACTGTCATTGAGACTCTCACCAATCAGCCTTGGGACCCCAAACGGAGTGGATTCATCACTAATCTCGGTCATTTTATACTATACACTACAAAACCCCTTTCAGTGCACTGTCCCAATGGAGGCTGGACGTCGACTTAAACGATATTTAGGGAGTCACAACAATGAATTCAACATTAATATCGGTTATTTTCTATTTTTAAAATTTTTTTACGATTATTTTTACATTCATTTTTACCCCTTCTCAACCTCCATACCAATTGCGGTGAAGTATGACTCATCCATCCAGAGTGTCACAGTTCAACTCAGTGAACTCCCAAACTCGATTGTGAACTGAGGCAGGAAACGTGGCCTGCCATTTTCATGAAAACTTCCCAACGCGCACCTTACATTGCAAACAACGTAAGGGGTCCTGTCAGTTGAGTTTCTTGGATAACGCTAAGAGAGATACAATTCAACATAATCTTACTCACTGTACGTACAACAATTTAGATAGAAATTCGTATACTATGTGTAATGCCGTAATGAAGCACAGGTACATATGCTAGTTCGTTGTAAATGATGAACATTTATTCATTTATTAATTAAGCATATTTCAGTTGTATTTGTTGCTGTTGTTGTTGTTTTTTGCTAGTTGCTTTACGTCGCACCGACACAGATAGATCTTATGGCGACGATGGGACAGGAAAGGGCTAGGAGTGGGAAGGAAGCGGCCGTGGCCTTAATTAAGGTACAGCCCCAGCATTCGCCTGGTGTGAAAATGGGAAACCACGGAAAACCATCTTCAGGGCTGCCGATAGTGGGGTTCGAACCTACTATCTCCCGAATACTGGATACTGGCCGCACTTAAACGACTGCAGCTATCGAGCTCGGTGTTGTTGTTGTTGTTTGAGTCATCAGTCCACAGAGTGGAATGATGCAGCCCTCCATGCCAGCCTATCCGGTGCTAACCTTTTTATTTCTATGTAACTACTGCACCTTGTCATATTCATACCTTGGCATACCCTTACCATTCGTACCGCCTACACTTCCCTCTAAAACCAACTGAACAAGTCCGGGATGTCTTAAGCTTTGTCCTATAATTCCATCTATCCTTCTCATCAAATTGAGCCAAATCGATCTCCTCTCATCAATTCGATTTAGTATCTCTTCATTCGTGATTAGATGTATCCATCTCACTTTCAGTATTCTTCTGTAACACCACATTTAAAAAGCTTCTATTCTCTTTCTTTCTGGGCTAGTTATCGTCCATGTTTCATTTCTATTCAATGTCATGCTCCATATAAAATGTCTTCAGAAACATCCTTCTAATTCCTATATCAATGTTCGAAGTGAGCAAATTTCTTTTCTTAAGAAAGCTCATCCTTCTTGTGCTAGTCTGCATTTTATGTCCTCCTTACTTTTGTCATCGTTAATTATTTTACTGTCAAGTAACAATATTAATCTACTTCCTTAAAGACTTCATTTCTTCATCTAATATTGCCTGCATCACCTGACTTCGTTCGACTGCACTCTATTAATTTTGTTTTTGACTTATTTCTTTTTATCTTGTACTCCTTACCCAAGACTCCATCCATACCATTCAGCAACTTCTTGATATCTTCTGATAGTCTCAGATAAAATAAAATATCATCAAAAATTCTCAGCGTGTTGATTTCCTCTCCTTGGATTGTAATTTCCTTTCCATACTCCTCTTTCATTCTTTACTGCCTGTTATATATAAATACCGAAAAGCAGCGGCGACAAACTGCAGCATTGCCTCACTCCTTGTTAGATTAATGCTTCTTTGTCAAACCTCTCGATTCTTATCACAGCAGACTGATTTTTCTACAGATTGAAGATAATTCTTCGTTCTCGGTATCTGATCCCGATCACCTTCAGAATCTCAAATAGCTTGCTCCAATCAAAATTGTCAAATTCTGGATCTATGAACGGCATGTACGTGGACTTGTCCTTCTTAATTTGATCCTCTAAGATCAGGCGTAAAGTCAGGATTGCTTCACGAATTCCTACATTTCTTCTGAAGCCAAATTGATCTTCTCCCAAATCTGCTTCAACCTCTATTTCCATTCTTCAATTCTTCTGTAAATAATACGTGTTAAAAGTTTGCAGGCATGAGATACTAAACTAACGATGCGGTAGTTTTCATACTTGTCAGCACCGGCTTTCTTTGGAATAGGTATAACAACATTCTGCCAAAAATCGGATGGTATTTCTCCTGTCTCATACATCTTAGACACTAAATGGAATAACCTTGCCATGCTGGTTTCTCCTAAGGTAGTTAGTAATTCAGAGGGAATGACATCAGTTCCAGGTGCCTTGTTACTACTTAGGTCTCTCACAGCTTTGTCGAATTCTGATCTCAAAATTGGGTCTCCCATTACATCAGCATCAACAGCCTCTTCTTCTTCCAGGACAATTTCATTCACATCTTAACTTTGATAAAACTTTTGGATATGTTCCTGCTATCTTTCGGTTTTTTCTTCTTTCCCTAGAAGTGGCTTTCCATCTGAGCTCTTAATATTCATATACCTAGATTCCCTTCTCCAAAGGTTTCCTTGATTTTCCTACTGCAGAATCTACCTTCTAGGACCATACAACCTACAACAGCCTTTTGCACTTCTCCTTCAACCATTCTTCCTTATCTGTTCTGCACTTTCTATCTACTTCATTCTTTAATAGCCTGTATTATTATATTCCCTCTTCATTTCTTGCATTCTTGTGTTTTCGTCATTCATCAATCAGGTCTAGTATGTCTTGAGTGATCCACTGATTCTTAGTTGATCTTTCCTTCCTTCCTAACATTCCTTTAGCAGCCCTAATGAACTAATTCTTTACATTTTCATTTAGCCCTTTTGCAACAGTGAAACAGTCCCTCACACTCTTTTCCTTCAACTTGTTTCGATCACATCTCCATCCATTCCTTCTTTTCTCCAATGTATTCAACTTCACAAGACATTTCATGTTCAATAAGTTGTGTTCGGAGTCCACATCTGCTCCTGGGAATGTTTTTCAATCCACCGACTGGTTTCTGAATCTCTGCCTTGTCATAAGAAAGTCTATTTTCATACCTACCAGTGTCTCCAGGTCTCGTACACATATACAGCCGTCTTTTGTGGTGTTTGAACAAAGTATTAGCAAGGGATATAAATTATGATCGGTGCAGAATTCATCCAGCCGACTTCCCCTTTCATTCCTTTGTCCCAATTCGAATTCTCCTACTGTATTATCTTTTCATCCTTGGCCTACCCATCACAATTATATTCTCGTCACCTTTGACCTATTGTATTAATTCTTCTATCTCATCACATATTCTTTCGATTTCTTCATCATCCGCTGAACTAGTAGGCATACAGACCTGCACTATTGAGGTGGGCATTGGTTTGTTGTCTACCTTGATAACAATAATCCTTTCACTATGCTGTTCATAGTATCTTACCCGCTGTCCTATCTTCTAATTCGTTATTAAACCGACTCCTGCATTTCCCCTGTTTGATTTTGTGTTGATAATTCTGTAGCCGCCAGACCAAAAATCCTACTCTTCTTGCCAACGTACTTCACTTATATTAACTACATCTAACTTTAGTCTATCCATCTCCATTTCAAGATTCTGTAACCTACCACAACGATTCAAACTTCTAACATACCACGCTCCGACTCGCAGAATGTCAGTATACATCTTCCTGATGACCGCCCCCTTTCGTGTAGTCCCACCCGGAGATAGGAATGAGGGACTAGTTTACCTTTGGAATATTTTACCCGGGAGGAAGCCATCATCCGTACATCATTCATACAGAGAGAGCTGCATGTCCTCGGGAGTTAGTTACGGCTGTAGTTTCCCGTTGCTTTCAGCATTGCAGCAGTATCAACAGAGCTAAGCCATGTTGAGTATTATTACAAGGCCATATCAGTCAATCATCTAGACTGCCACCCTTGAAAATTCCGAAGGGCTGCTACCCCCCTTTCGATGAACCATTCGTTAGTCTTGTCCCTCGACAGATACAAATCCGATATGGTTGCCCGTTGTACCTGCGGCTCAGCTATCTGCTTCATTGGGACGCGCAAGCCTCCCCACCGCGGCAAGATCACATGGTTCACATGGAAGGCCGTTATTATATTTAGTTGTATTTATGGGATATAATATCAATTTATCCTATTCTCATTAATTCCTTTACATGTGTGGGCGAGTTATGGCTTACCGCCGCATTTTGTTTTCTGGGACATTGGGCACGACTTGAGACCATTAAAAATATGTATTACGTTAGCATGCCTAATATCATTTCTGTATTTGTGTTTAATTTGTTTACCGAGCTCGATAGCTGCAGTCGCTTAAGTGCGGCCAGTATCCAGTATTCGGGAGATGGTAGGTCCGAATCCCACTGTCGGCAGCCCTGGAAATGGTTTTCCGTGGTTTCCCATTTTCACACCAGGCAAATGCTGGAGCTCTACCTTAATTAAGGCCACGGCCGCTTCCTTACCACTCCCAGCCCTCCCCTGTCCCATCGTTGCCATAAGACCTATCTGTGTCGGCGCGACGTAAAGCAACTAGCAAAAAAAATTTAATTTGTTTGGAAGTTTCCATTAGTTTTGCTAAAAGGTTATTTCAACATGTACAAGGTACAAGTATTCCTGTGTTCCGTACCCCGCAGTTGTCATAGTACGAAACGGCAGTCCTAATGGAGAAGCGGATCCAGTTACGTACTGTATATGATAAAATTATGGAGATTAAAAGTCGCAATAAAGTAAGCATAACGTTCAATAAGCTTCCCCTTGAGCTAATATAACAACAACATCGTCCTCTCGTGTGACAATACCTGAATGAAACTCAGCAGGAAGCCATTTCATTTAGAAACTGTATGGAGTTGTTAAAGAGGTATAACATTTTTTTATTTTTTTTATATTTTTTTGCTAGCGGCTTTACGTCGCACCGACACAGATAGGTCTTATGGCGACGATGGGATAGGAAAGACCTAGGAGTTGGAAGGAAGCGGCCGTGGCCTTAATTAAGGTACAGCCCCAACATTTGCCTGGTGTGAAAATGGGAAACCACGGAAAACCATCTTCAGGGCTGCCGATAGTGGGATTCGAACCTACTATCTCCCGGATGCAAGCTCACAGCCGCGCGCCTCTACGCGCACGGCCAACTCGCCCGGTAGAGGTATAACAACTGTAACCTTTACCAAACAACACTGGTTATAACAATGGTATAGTTCAAGTTATTTTTATGTTATCCACAAAAAATATGAACCTACTCTTTTCATTTTCAGGTAGGGGATGGCTTCCTGCTGCTAACGTGCTCGAGATACCAAAATACAATGCAGCTATTCTATTCAAGCTCTTTCCTCCCAAATCCGTACTCGCTATCGCATATCTAATTTAAAAGCCCTCTCTTGTGCATCCTCAAAAGAGCAACGGTAACTCGATAATGACGGCTGACTGTCGACATACGGCGCATGCGCACCGGTCGGTGTTCAACTATCCGCGACCCGCCCTATCGATTCCCGCCTGCCCGTGTGTTCGTCTCCACCCTGAGTGAGATTCTCCTAAAATGAATGTGCGGTTCCTCCACTGGAAGGTGTAAACTGACCACTAATGTTTCATTCTAAAAGAGCTGCTATAAATTTCTCCGCTCGTAACATTCTTTCTCACACTAACCCCTGCGAAATCCACAATTTATCACTGAATGCTGCTTTCTTAATCAGTAAATCCATGCAATGTCGTACAACAGGTGGAATTCGGCACAAATGAAGACTTACACTTGTTGTTCGACCATACATTTTGACTTTGTATCTCGATTTATTTTGCCATGATGTACATCCTTATTTACTTGATCGCTAAAAAAGTATCTTAAATCCAGAAGTTGGACTTCCTTTGGATCAACTGTAGAGCGTCAACCTCCGGATTCGAAGACTAAAATTCAAAACCCGGCAGAGTTAGTCGAATATGTTGAAAGAAGAAGTATGTTTTTAAAGGACGGAAACTGTCCCTTTGGCATTCCCTGCTGTACGATCTTTTATTAAATAATGTTATTTTATGTCGTGTTATAATTTCTGATTCATTCATATCCTAAAGGCAAGGCCATGTCGCTGCAACCACATTTGTCTCTCCTCTGCTGATTTTTTTTTTCTAGGGGCTTTACGTCGCACCGACACAGATAGGTCTTATGGCGACGATGGGATAGGAAAGGCCTAGGAGTTGGAAGGAAGCGGCCGTGGCCTTAATTAAGGTACAGCCCCAGCATTTGCCTGGTGTGAAAATGGGAAACCACGGAAAACCATTTTCAGGGCTGCCGATAGTGGGATTCGAACCTACTATCTCCCGGATGCAAGCTCACAGCCGCGCGCCTCTACGCGCACGGTCAACTCGCCCGGTCCTCTGCTGATTTAAATAGGAATTAATTGGTATAAATTACCACGTATAAACACCCGGACTTAACGCGCGTTGCACAATTTGTTTCTTGTAAATATAGTTATGTATATTGGTAAGTTTATATTTAGTACTTCTAGACTCACTTAACACTTAACAATTTAATGGAGTGTTATAAATTATTATTATAAAATTATTATTTCTTTATTCCTAGACTTCTTATAACTGTATTTATGTACGTAGAGTACTGAGCTGGAACTCTGGTTGGGACCTCACCAGCTGCGAAGTTAGTTGTCTCCGATGGCCTAGGTATCAGTGAAAAGATGTACTTGGGAAATGGGGGGTGAGATCGTTTCCATTGTTTTTCTCACCGAGTCAGAAGTTGCTATTACATATCAGCCTGCTAATCCCACTGAAAGGTATGTACCAACTGATCCTATGAGAAATATGTTCACACTATTCAAAACCGGACCTGACTGCACAAGTGATTGCATTACTGCCATCGCTGGCATTCTCACAATATTTCAGGTACCGAGAACAACAGATTTTGGATATTTCTGATCAGGTAGATGGGTGCCTGAACATTCTTCGTAACTGGCATCATACTTACTTAACCAAATCACCACTGATCCTTATCACACCGTGCTAGGCACCTAATATTTCTACATATTGAGTTGGTATGTTGACTCTAAATTAGCAGAACAGAGCACTGCAAAATTGACTGTCCAGTCATGTTTGGTGATGTGCTCAGCAGATTGATGTCTTGTCTACTCTATTATATGCCTCATTTCTGTCAGTTTTATCTTTTATTATTATTATTATTATTATTATTATTATTATTATTATTATTATTATTATTATTATTATTATTATTATTATTATTATTATTATTATTGCAGCAGTAGTAGTAGAATTTAAATGTGTATTTGTTATAAATCCCAATTCACGATCTGTATTCACATTTCCATACACATCATTGAAACGAGCCATACAGAAGTTCTATCTCACATGTTGGCCAGCATAGTTAGGAAAAGGTACCAATACAATATTAAGAAACGTTATTAGATACTTTGGTAAAAGGTCAGTCGGTTTAATGAACAAGAACACAGTCTTATTTAGTATTTTACAGTTACATGTTACAAAGATTGTACAGTGTACTTACTCATAGGTAAGGAAGTGTTCAAAGTGTCGTTCTTGTACCCGGATGCAGGCCTGTACTCATCGCCGCATTGAGTTTCACTTTCAAACACACCTGGATCATTCTGAAATTCTTGACAAGCAGTAATCGTCACTTTACGCACCATCAGATCAGTGGTGGATGGTAACCACAAATTCTAAATTATCTTGTAAACGGCTGGTTTGCGAACCCATGTTTACTAAGACTATTTCCGATACTAGTATCCTGTACTTACAGCTGATTCAGTTTGTGCTATAAATTATGATACACCCTATATAAAAACTCCCCTTTCGGGTTTGCACTAAAATAGGCCTACTTGATGCTCGTAAGGAGCATAAATAAAGACGATTATCGAAGCTCATCCTACGCCAGAATAAGAAAGCGGTAACTTTCTTCCCTTGTTCATAACGAAGCCAAATTAACGTTTTAATGAAAGGCAAACCGAGGCCATCTATCCACCAGAGTAATCAGAGATACTAGCTGTGAATGACAGAGCGACACACAAGATATGCGGTAAAATTAACACTGGGTTGTGACTGTTTTTTATAACTCATTGTGCAGAAAAGTTGATGGTGAGCCGGCAAAAAATTAATTTTTTGTCTAAATGATTTTACGCCATTCGCTCTTTCGCAGCTGGCATCAAGGGTCTGTTTATAGCGCGCCTATACGGAGCTCTTGTTCATTCTAGTTCACTTATCATCTATCTATCTATCTATCTATCTATCTATCTATCTATCTATCTATCTATCTATCTATCGATATTTTCTTTTCTATTACAATGTTCCTATCTTTCCGTTGCAATGTTCATGTTAGGAAGTGATTCTTACATCAAAAACTATTTATACATGAGTTCAAAAAGTTATTGAATTTTATTTCAGTTTTAGGGGGAAAAGCATCCAATTATTATTTTTAATTATTTTTGTTAAATTAGGGAAGAAATAATGTTAACTAGCTCCAATTTAAAGTCATAACTCTTTCGTAAGTTCCCGAAAATTCATTTCGAAGTTGCAGAAAATGAATGCTTACTGATTTCATCTAGTGGAGTACTTCTCTAAAGAAGCTCATTCTGTGGTTCAGCTGTAAAGCGCCGGCCTCTGGATTGCAAGATCTTCGGTCGACCCCCGCATACTTACAGTAGTTGCATTTTTGAAGGGTCAAAAATTCTCACTCGGCACTCCATGTCATACGATGTTGGCATGTAAAAGAGCTCTGGTGGCAAATCTAATTTAGAATATTTTTTAAAACTCAGCCAGAGGTCACCTGATATATCCATGTAACTCTGCCATCTAGTATAGTTAAATTGAACGTCAAAAGCCAACATGACTACACACAGGAGCTGAGTCCATACAATTATTTGTATTGTTATTACTTTTATATCGAGTGGATTTTATTTTTAAAATTCCAAAAATACTGACACATTTTTGCGCGAGTTAATTTAAGTAGTAAAAGATACATTAACAATAATAAAATTACAAATAAATAATTTTCTCTGTCTGATTTACAACTTATATACTACTAGTAAGGAGTAATGAGTAGAAGTAAGGAGGACATAAAATGCAGACTAGCACAAGCAAGGAACAGCTTACTTAAGAAAATAAATTTGCTTATTTCAAAACATTGATAGGAATTACGAAAATGTTTCTGAAGAATTTCATCTGGAGCGTGGCATTGTATTTCAAGTGAAACATGGACGATAACTAGCTCAGAAAGAAAAGCAATAGAAGCTTTTGAAATGTGGTGTTACAGAAGAATGCTGAAGGTGAGATTGAAAGATCGAATCACAAATCACAAATTCCGCTGACACGGGGGCTGGGTGTGTGTGTCGTCTTCATCATCATTCCATCCTCATCACGACGCGCAGGTCGCCTACGGGAGTCAAATCAAAAGACTTGCATCTGACGAGCCAAACTTGCCCTCGGACACTCCCGGCACTAAAAGCTATACGTCATTTCATTTCAACGATGCGTAGACTCAACGCTAAGGACATGAATGAAAGTAACTAAAAACCGCTACCTCAAAATAAAATACTTGAATAGATCTTTGACTAATTGTATTTCAGAGGAAACGAAGTATTAATCTAGTCAGATATCTCAGGTCGAAAGTGGAGTGAATGATTTTTAATCTCATGTGAGCAAAATGGTGAAAATATAGGAATATCAACAATCATCATATGACTAACAAAAACAAACTGTAATGTTTAGTTCTCAACATTTCTCATCACTATTTTGATCTTCAGTCAACGTAACTACACATTATTCCATTATAGAAAATCCACCAATATAATCGAAACTTGGTCAAAGTTGTTAGATAATTTATTAGTAGGGTAGTTTACATGGGTTTTTACCTTAGGACCAAAAATAACGAAACAGAACCATTGATTTAATGAGTAATGACTTGCGGATATTCCACGTAAAATGGCCCTTTTTTTTATTATAATTTGTTAGTGATAACCGGGTCGAAGTAGTTTCAGTATAATCACAGTGATGGATATAATAAGTTAGTGAAAGCCACACACTATTTATCATAACTTGCTTTTGGCATCAATTAAACCATTATCACTTCCATGAGGCACCAGAAATCTGAAATTCAGCCTCAAGAAAGGAATAATAGACTATTTCATGTTGAAGCAATTATAAACAACATAGAAAATGTATGGCATTTATTTCTTAAGAAATATTCCGTAAGTATTTACCCTTAGCTTATACGTGCGGTTGGCATCTGCTGATGAACTTGTTGACTCGGAGCAGTTTGTTTTTTAAAATTTAATGACATTTTGTGGTAAATATTTCGTTTAAATAAATTCCTTCTAGTAATTTTCCCCACAAATACAATTTAAAAATCATAGTGTCTGGGAGCGGGTTGCTCACATATTATATGTAATAACCTTGTATCCTAACGCCCCGAAATAAACTACCGTATTTCACGCACCATATGAGTCGTTGTTGTGTCTTACCTGAACCGTACATACGTTATCTCTTCGTCTGATAACTTTACAAAGAAGAACAGCCTATTTTGGTGATTTATCTATGCATATTCGAGAAAGGAAATTGGCCCTATAATATGATATACACGAACAGAGCGCCATACGCTCACTTTATGCATTATACGGTGTAAAATTGCATGATAACCTATATTCATCAAAAATGAAAATCATCTAAGGTCCTATTTCACCCTCAACGATTACATCAATTACATTAATGTAGTTTTGCTGACGAATCGCAGTTTCGGTTCGTGAGCAGGCGTATTTATGTATAGTGATTCCATAATACGTTGAACTAACTCCAGTCTGCTGAACCATACGATGGAGATATTTCTGAAGTGAGCATAGGAAGGTTTCACGACATTCACCCAAACTCCGAATTCTATATCATAAAGAGTACACTGTAATTATTCACTGATTTAATTTTAGACAAACTTATCTAGGCAGTTTGAAATTAACACTTCTCCAGAAGATGACATCAATCTCAGAACTCAAAATATCAGTTACTGTTGAAAATCACAGCTTTTGCCTTACTTTACTACCTTATTAATTGTTCTTTTATTTTGAAGTGAAAACCTGGGAATTTATGGGAAATTTCTATCGCACCGAACCAGATTTATGTCTCTCCATACTAGTCATACTATTGAATGTGTGCCACATTTGAGGTACCTACGGATAGTCACTGCCACATGAGTTGAGTTCGGGTGTGGAAATCAAAACCAGACTTACATTGCAACAGACGAGCTTCTGAAGTTAAAACATGCTGTGCACAAACGTAACTTCAGATTTGAAACTTCTTTGAAGCAACATGAGAAATGAACAACTCGTGGGTATACATTTATCTGTAGTTGGTAGAATGGGTACTTAGGTAGATTTATCAAAGGTTTTGTATTGATGATAAATTGCACAAAATCATTTCGAATGTAACAACAACCTCTCTTCGTTGCTATGTCTGTTAGGATTACACTCCGGGATGGCATTAAAAAGCTGAAGTTGATTTACTCAATCCATTCTTACGGAGCAATCCATCATAAATTGAAATAACGTAGTTAAAAAAATCATACAGGAGTGAAAGAGAGAAAATTATCGAGGACAACTTATATTGAAAATAGCCTTGGATACACTAACGGAATACAAATGAGCAGCTTGAATTTCCCATTTTTTAAAATTTTATACCCAGTACTCAAGTTTTGATGTAGTCAATTCTAAATGTCCAAGTAACTCAAATATTATTATTATTATTATTATTATTATTATTATTATTATTATTATTATTATTATTATCATTATTATTATTATATATAATTCGCTGGGGCCATCAAGGACCACGTTAAGTCTTGTTGCATTTGACACTGAACTTGGCCTTCTTTAGAGCCCAAATTTCCCTCATACTTTGCGAGTGGGCCTGCTTACGCTCCTCTGTCCAAGGTGCACCGTGTCTTCTCTTCGGCTGCTCGTCTCGGTTTAGCCCGTTCGTCAATATTTTCTTGCGGAAGAGATCTCAGTTAAGGGCGTCTTCAGCTGAGATATGTAGCATTTGCAGGTCTTCTTTGGTATTTCTAAACCAGGGAATTGTGGTTTTGGGGTTTGAATTAAAAAAAATGAAAGATTTCTTTAGTTAACTTTCTTCCGTCCATTCTTTTCAGATGACCGTAAAATCGTGCCCGTCTTTTTCTGATTGTGTCGGTAATTTTCTCTATTTTGCTGTAGATTTCCTAGCTGGATCTCTTTTGATGGATTCCATTTCTGTACTTTGATCCCAAGATTCCTCTCACAATTTTGTGTTCTCTTTTCTCCAGTTCTTCAAGGAGTCCTTTGTTGGCATTTAGAGACAGGGTTTCGGCTGCATATAGAACTACTGGCTTCAGAACTGTTTCAGAGTGACGTATCTTGGTGTTACGGGAAAGGCATTTTTTGTTGTAGATTGTGCGGGTTGTTTGGTAGGCTATTTCCAGTTTGCGTACTCGCTCCTGAAGTGCTTCTTTGTCCAGTCCATTTTTCATGATACCCAGGTATTTGAATTTGTCTACTCGGGTGATGTCCCCGTATTTTGTATGGAGTTTGGTGGAGCCTCTTTGATGTTAGTCATTACTCCTGTTTTCTCAAACGATATCTGCAAACCAGTTTGTTCGGCAATTTCCTTTAAAATTTCAACTTGAGCTCTAGCGGTTTCTATGTCGTTTGAGAGAACAGCTATATCATCGGCAAATGCTAAGCAGTCTGTTGCGATCCCCTTGGATTTGGTTCCTATTCTCAATGGACTGTAGTTGGTTTCCTGTAATCTCACCCGCCTGGTTTTGATGATCTTTTCAAGAACACAGTTGAAGAGTATCGGGGATAGCCCATCACCTTGTCGGACTCCTGTTTTGATGTCAAAGGAATGCGAGAGACATCCGTGGAACTTCACCTTGGATTTTGTATCGGTAAGGGTGGCTCTAATTAATGCCAGCAGTTTCAAATCAATTCCAAATTCATTTAAGATGTTTAGCAGGACTTCCTGGTCAATAGAGTCGTACGCTTTCTTAAAGTCCACAAAGACAGACACATACTGCTTGGACCTTAGTGTACAATAGTGTACAATATCTGATGATCGTTTTGAGATTTTGGATTTGTTCGGCTGTTGAGCGACCTTTTCTGAACCCTCCTTGGTATTCACCTATTTGATGTTCGACTTGTGCTTCCAAACGCTCCAGGATGGCAAGTGATAGAATTTTGTAAGTCACGGGTATCAAATATATTTCTCTGTAGTTGTTGATGTTCTTCATGCTGCCTTTTTTGTGTAATGGATGGATCAAAGCTATTTTCCAATCGTCGGGTAGGGTCTCCTTGTTCCAAATTTCTTCTAGTTGCTTTTGCAAGATATCAAGTGATTCCTCTGGGGCATATTTCCTTAGTTCTGCTACTACTGAGTCTTCCCCCGGCGCTTTGTTGTTTTTGAGACGGGCAATGTGGCGCTTGATTTCATCTCTGTCGGGTGGTCTGGAATCTGGGTACCTGAGTAAGGGTTCCTTGGTCTCAATGGCGCTTTGAGGTTTGGAGCAATTAAGTAAATTCTTGAAGTAATCTGCCATAATGCTGCAATTTTCTTCATTTGCTGTCGCCAGTGTGCCGTCCTTTCGCTCAAAGCATAGGTATGGTGGTTTATAGCCAGTGAGTTTGCGTTTGAAGGCTCTATAGTACTCTCTGCTTTCATTCTTCCTAAAGTTTTGTTCTATCTTTTCAATGAGAGATTTTTCGTATTTATGTTTCTCAGTTCTGAACAGCCTAACTGCTTTGGCACGTTGGGTTTTGTAGGTTTCCCAATCATTTTCTGATTTCGTAGAGTACTGCTGTTTCCACGCATTGAGTCTTTCTTGGAGGACTGATTCGCAGGTACCATTCCACCAGGCATGCTTTTTGCCTCTCTTGATTTCCGCAACGTCTTTGGCGGCCTCAACAAGGAGACTTTTGGCGTTGTTAAAGTCAGTGTCATTTGGTCTTGCCTTCTCCTGGAACTCCTCGACCCTTTGCCGAAGTTTACCATTGTCGAAGTGTGTGATCTGTTTGGTTGTCTTCCTTGTGTTTGCGGGAATTGGTTTGAATTTGATAAGAGACATATAATAATCTGAGGCCACATTGATGCCTTTCTTTACCTTGACATTCATAATCTCAGGGCTGTTTCTCCTGGAGATTGCAACATGATAAATTTGGAACTCTCCGAGAGCTTGGACGGGAGAACGCCAAGTCATTTGCTTTCTGGGTAGATGGCGAAAGTGGGTCAACATGACCTGCAGGTTGTGATTTTCGCTAATGGACACCAGTCTTTTGCCGTTGGGATTGGTTCTCTTGTGAGCAGGGTAATTTCCTATAACTTTCTTGTACTTCTGTTCACGACCTAGTTGGGCAATGAAGTCACCCAAAAGAAGCTTGACATGGTGTTTGGGGATTTTGTTCAATTTTTCATCCAGTAGGTCCCAGAAATTATCAACTTCGTCTGGATCAGACTTGTTCTTATCGTTTGTGGGAGCATGTGCGTTAACATTTAATTGTGAGTATAGACAACCTGTCATTCACAGGTTCGAAATTTGCAACCTATTTAAGGATCTTGGTTCTAACAGCAAACGCGGTTCCAAGCATCACAGCTCCATTGAGGATTCCTCTTTGCGCTTTGCTCTTGAAAAATCGGTAGCCTTCGGATTCAAAAATCTCTTCATCTGGGTACCTTGTTTCCTGTAGGGCCATTATGGATATCTGATTTTTGTGAAGAGCTTTGGTGAGGGTTTTCAGCTTGCCAGTTTGTGTAAGTGAATTTATGTTGAAAATTGCTAGAAAGGTTTTAGATTTTGGCCTGAGTTTTTGACTCTTCGGGGTACACCGAGACGCTCCGACTCGTCTCTTGCATGATGTCGAGTCTCCCACAGAATCCGAACGAGACTCGTGCGCCGTGGCGTTCACGACGAGGGATTTATCCGAAGATTTACCCCCTGGGGTTTGTTTCTTGAAATGTTGTGCCCTCATGCTTTTTGACTTGACTTTGCTTTGGACGGGTACCCATCCTTTTACAACTAGGGTTGTTAGCCCTAGAGGTTGCCTCAAGATGTTTTCTGGCTTCTGGTCATTTACCAGTCTTCGCCGTAACCCTGGCAAGGGACCAGTTTTTTTTCCACGGTGGTATTTTATTTCCCTACTACCCTCTGACTCTGCTGGCAGCAGAGCCAGTGAGCTTCCCCAATTCCAATGGGACGCGCCCGATGGAGGTAACCGGTAAATCCCCACACGGGTATTATTACTGTTATTATTATTATTATTATTATTATTATTATTATTATTATTATTAGAGGAGGAGGAGGAGGAGTACAAATAATAAGAGAATTCTCATTCACACAAAGTGAGTTGAGGTGGAAGTTGAATAAAGGAACATCCTTTCGAATAAGAAAAATATGGGAGGAAAATGGTCCAAGAATTGATTAACGTAAATATTTCGTGCTAATTATTCACTGATTTCATTTTACGCGAGCCTGCCCGTAGTGTTTGGAATGAGGAATTCTCTGGAAGAGGACAAATAGTGGGTTCTCAGAAATGAAATATTTTAGTTCCGCAGAATCATTGCTTCCTTACCCGTCCTGGGATATCCCGGCACTAAAAGCCATACGACATTTCATTGCTTCCTTTATTACCATCAGTAGAGTGCAAGGGAACTCCTAGAACAACGTGGGTTTATTCCTTAGGAAGCCAGAATATTAAAATGGACAGCTATATGTTGCTCTCACTAGAACGAGTTAAATGATCATTTAAATAATTTCGTGCAAGGCCGTGAGAAAAAAAGGCTTTCACTACGAATTGAAAAATTATTTTCTCTGCTGAAATACTTAATTTAATATTTTCTGTAAAGATTCATCAAACGAAAACTATCTTCCAGATGCCAATAGTAATTAAAATGATACCATTTCTATCATCGACAAATAAGTACAAAAAGGACACATACAACGAGCATAAATTGAATAAACTCGTTGATTTTGCAACGACTATAATTCTATCAATACCGAGCGAGTCGACCATGCGGTTTGGGGTGCGCAGCTGTGAGCTTGTATCCGTGAGATAGTGGGTTCAAACCCCAATGTCGGCAGCCCCCAAGATGGTTTTCCGTGGTTTCCCATTTTCACACCAGGCAAATGCTGGAGCTGAACCTTTATCAAGGCCACGACCACTTCCTTCCAACTCCCAGGCCTTTTCTATCCCATCGTCGCCATTAAACCTATCTGCGTCGGTGCGAAGAAAGGCAAATTGTAAAAAAAAATGTACCAATTATAATATTCATCATCATCATCATCATCATCATCATCCTTATATTCAAGATGTTTTGGAGTCTGGATGTTACTGCCTGTAAACATGAACTGAAATGGAGTAACATTTCAAATCTGAGCTTTCATCTTCCGTTGAAGTACAGGTGGTTGAAAAGGAATGAATGATCATGGCGAGGTGCGGGATAACGTACGTATGCGAGTAACTGCAACTATGAAGACCATATGTTAGATAAATGTGCAGTTTAAAGAAATCGGAATTTCAGGACAAATTCCAATCTTATATCGAAATTCAGCTTCTCGAAAAGTTGTGCTTTGTTATTGCCTCGCGTAAGGAATTACTGCATCGGAAACGATAACCTACAGTTCATAAATCTTGTGAAGTACGTCTTATGACATTGTTTGATTATTTTACTTGTAAATGGTGGTAGGGCCTACCCCTCCACTTCGCTCCATAGGAAAGTCGCAGTAGTTCTTCAATCCAAGTAGAGATGTACACTGACTTAGCAAATTTCATGGGATAGTCACCTAATAGCGTGTGGGACCTCCTCTGGCCCTGCGAACTGCAGTGAGACGCCGTGGAAGTGAGTCGACAAGTCCCTGGTAGTCCTCTGGACGCAGCTGACACCAAATCGTTTGCAGAGCGGCCGCCAATGCTGGTCTGTTCGTGCAGTTTAAAGTAATGGCACGGAGCCTGCGTTCCAAGACATCCCAGATATGCTCGGTAGGGTTCATATCGGGTCTCTTGGGTGGCCATGGCAGTCGTTGGACGTCCGCTGCATGTTCCTGGAACCATTTCCGGCCGACATGGAAGCGATGTGGCGGCGCGTTATCATCTTGAAACACCGCAGAACCGTCTGGGCGCTGGAAGGCCAAAAATGAGTGGAGATGGTCTCCGAGCAGCTCAACATACCCCGTACCATTCAAAGTCTCTTCCAGAACAACTAGGGTCCCATTACATACCAGGAAAATACACCCCAGACCATAACAGAGACACCAGCGCCCTGGACCACACACTTCGAGGCAGGCGGGATCCATCGCTTCATGTGGTCTGCGCCATACACGGTGCCTCCCATCGGCATGGTGCAGTTGAAATCGTGATTCATCCGACCATGTCACGTTACACTATTGTTCCAGTGTCCATCCCTGGTGACTGGCGACAAATGTGCGTCGTTGTGCTCAATGACGTTGGGTTAACAGTGGCACGCGTGTGCGACGCCAGCTTCCATTCCCCATAGAACCCATGTTCCTACGGATTGTCCACTGGAAGACGTGTCTAGCACGGCCTGTGTTGAATTGAGCCGTGATTTGTTGGACGGTTACCCGTCTGTCACTATTGACAATCCGTCCCACATGTCGCCGGTCACGGTCATCGAGGGTGGCTGGACGGCCGGTCGTTCGTTTGTTGTGGACAGTGACACCCGCATTCAACCATTCACGATACACCCTGGACATGGTTGATCGTGTGAAGCCGAATTCCCGCACCACTTCCGAAATCGCACTTCCCATCCATCGGGAACCTACCACCATACCCCGTTTGAACGGTGTCAGCTCACGACGACGTTCCATGTTACACCTCTCACATGCACAGCCACTGCTCACAAGGTCTCCTATACAACTGCCGCTGGCACAGGGGGCGTGTGGTGCGTAGACAACACACCTGCGCATCAGTGCTCCGCTATCCAATGACATTTGCTCAGTCAGTGTATTTTATTGCCAATTAAATGGGCCGTGTTTAATTATTATTTACTAAACAGATTAATCATCTCCATGGCGCTCTTATCAAATTAAAGAGGCACAATTCATTTAATAAGATATGTAGGGCTCTTCATACACTGTTTACTTCCAATAGATCTACTTGACAGATGCATTATTTTAGTTTTAATGGACTTGATTTGTTCTTAAGCGCACAGTTTATGTCGAAATTTATTTTAATTAATTTTCATATTTATTGATTATGAGAAAATCTAATATTTGACTTATTTCTGTGTTTTTCGTAGCTAACCCTCACCTAAAAATCTCCAGAAATCCTAGTCTACCCATGCATAGTGACCAGCCACTTTTTAATCTTAATGCACTAAAATCACGCCATCCAACTCTGCGTGATACTGCTGACATGGATGCTAAGGATTTTAAATCTCTTGATGAGTAGACGGGTCGATGGTAATTAGCAACAGATGTGCATACCTTCTTCTCAGGTCCCAGACTTCCAAGTGGATCCCACCTACCACGCAAGACCTGGACTGCCCTGAATAGAATCAGAACAGGGCATGGCCGGTACAGAGCCGCTCTTCAAAGTGGAAAAAGCTACCTAATCCAGACTGTGACTGTGGAGCTCCACACCAGACTATCCATCATATCGTCAGGGAACGCAAGATTCGAGCCCATCGCGGTGATAAAGCTGACTTCCTACTGGTACTTCCAGATGCTGTGCGCTGAATTGAAGAACTAGATATTCAAATATGAAGCACAAATTACTTTGTTTATCATCTGTAAATATGCATTGTCTGGTATGATATTGTCTGTATAAGCCATACGCTAAGAAAAACCTATTGTTAAACAACGCGATGCCTTCAATGGAGGTTCCTTTATTGAACAATTGCATAATATCTCAAAAAATTCCCTCTCAACACATTCTCGAGATTTGATAATAATTTTTTTTTTCCAGATAATTTTCAAGCCCATGGAAAAGCTTGCGTTGCTTACCTTCTATGGCCCAATTCTAATCCCTCCCATGTTGGATTCCCTGCACACAACTGGAAATATTATAGTTTTTTTTGTGCTTCTGGAGTTATAAGTTTCTCTGGTAGATACTTTTAAGTCTGTAGGATGCCTAGAAGTGCACAGTTAATTCAGTCTACTTCCATTCTCTAAACTACTTTTCTACATCGCTATCTTCAACTTTCTTTTAAACAATGAACTGGATTTAGTTGAATTTTGAAGGCTATAGTCGCGACCTGTATAATAAGCAGCACATCTCTTTTTGTCAGGGGAATAAGCATACCTTACATTTTCTTTACAGCCGAGTCTGTTAGGCTAAGAGTATTGCGTCCATGGCTCAAAAACCAGTCTGGATTTTGTTGCGGAGCTAGGATTCTAGGAATCAAGACCAGGTTAACCAGCTGCATAAACTGCTACTATAACATAGCTATGCTATCGTATATTGCTTAATTGGAAAATGGAAGCGATATTGGGTATAAACTACATAATGCGAGAAGAACTGCCATTGCGTGGAACGATGGGTGTTAACTCAAATGCTGTTTTAACCGCACGAGGGTCTTTCACTTCGAAAGTTCCATCATCTCTGTCAGATAGGTTTCTAATTGTTTGCTATAGATAAACTCACTCTTGCGATGCTGTGTTTGTATTGCCTTAATTAATTTAAGCCCCTGCTTATAGAATATTAATCTTCCATTAAAACTCCCGTGGGAAGAAACTCACAGTGAATTCTGTACAAGCTCCTGTCACTGTAATGAAAAACGGCTCAATATAATCAGTTAAGAGGTATTATAACTGACCCCACGGTACGCTGCTGTTGATCGGTAGAAAAAGGAAATATACGAGCCAACAATAAGCTACTTCCGGGAAGCATGTAGAATTAAAGAACTGCGTGTGGTGGGGCTAATGATCGGAAGCCGTGGGACAATAACAAAAATTGTTGTGAAATATTTCAGTTCCCTAGGAATCCAGCTGTAGATTTACAGGGATGTTGTACTCGACTTTCTCAAATGACCAGTTCAGATACTGAGGAATGACCTGTATAACTTCAAGAAGTAATATATGGCAAATAAGTCTCAGGTGCGGAAGGGCGAGGAGTGGAGTTGGTGGGGGTGATGGGGCGTCATAGCTAAGTTGCTTAGCTATTAGCTTCCGACCCGGATGGTTGAGGTTCAAATCCGTGTCGGATATTTTCATCTCAAGGATCACGTGGCTCCAGCGACCCGAGAAATAACTGACATAAGCTGAATAAAATTTTATGTTAGTCTCATGTAATTATCCCTTTCCAGTTAAACTGATGCTTCCAGTTTTATCTTACTTAACTACAGTTTCAATATTAAAGTTATAATGTAGATTGGTATATATGTCCTAGCCAGCAACCCAAAATATTTGGGAAGTTAAGGCGAATAAATCACTGTATACGCCGTATTTATATATATTATATGTATGTTGGGTATTCAGCCCGAAGGCTGGTTTGATCCTCTGCAGCTCCGCCAACAGCTGTCAGAAATAGCCTGGGCGTCACTGAAAAGGCGTAATAGGGAAATGAGGAGTGGAGTAGTTTCCCGTTGCTTTCCTCACAGGGGCCAGCCGTTGTTGTTGTTGTTGTTGTTGTTATTACATATCAGTCTGCCAAGCCCACTGAAATGCATGCACCAACCGACCCTATGGGCGATATTTTTACACCATTCATAACAGGGACTGGCTGCATAAGCAATGGTATTACTAGCATCACTCATACCTCAGTCACTTTCATATTGTCAAAGCCAAGGATGAGACTGTGACAGGTCAATGAAAGTAACAAATTTGGTACAGCCCATACCAGAAGACATAGTGCACTATAAACACTACCATCTTGCCAGAAAAGGCATTTATATATATCATTCAGTTCAATAACTGAATTTTTGAGTTGTGTGTTTTGGAATGTAACATGATATTTTTAAGAATGTTATGTGAAATAGCACATTTTCATTTGGTATGAGTCTACAATCACAATCCAAAAGCCCTTAACAGTGTGCCTCGACCATGAGTGTAACACGTACTGGAAATCTATAAAGTTGATATAATTATATTCCGTGCTCACAAAAATATGTGAACTTGGAATACATTCTTTTGACTTACATGCAATTCAGTAGACAACCCCGTGCATGGAAAGACTTTCTGAAAAAGAAAAATATCTTACTTAATGTAAGTTATATATATTAGAAAAATTTGAAAGCTTGTCTGAAGCGTGGAACTAAGTGAGAGCAACACACGAACGATAACTGGTGCAGTACTAAATAAAACGGAATCTTTTTAATTGTGTTATTACGTAATTCTAGTGAATACGTGGTGGATACATCATACAACAAAACAAAATACTTTGAACTAAGTTACTAAAATAACAATGATTTTGTGAAATACATTCAGATTCAGAAGAATTTGTACTCCAGGAAGGATTTACCGGAATGGCATGAAACTTAAAATCGATGATTGAAACGTTGATGCTAGTAAGTGATGACAATATCAGAGCAAAAGGATAATTTATTGCGGAACTGGAGAGTTATAGTAAGTCTCTAGTACTCTGTGGGTTCACCTCTACCTTGGATATACAGTCTGACATGAGCGGGCAAGATAGCATACAGATTTAGCATGGAATACTTTGGGAAAAAATCTGACGGCCTCAGCTCCTGGAAGGAGGCAGGTAGCCAGATATAAATCACACTCTGCACCCTGTTGAGTTAACGAGTTCTAAATGATCCGTGTTTGGTGTGGAAAGGTTCACAAGCCTTCCAGACATGATATAGGCTTTTGTGCTTATGCCATGTCAAGGAAATAAGGTGAAATTCTTAACGTTTAGTAGAGAACACTGTGCTCTGTGCCATCAGAAGAAAATCTCGGCTTTCCACGAGAAACGTATAGAATCTCACCTTATTTTCTTGACACGGCATGAGCCCAAAAGCCTATATCTCGTCTATAAGTACGACCCGTGGAAGCATCAATGGAAACACTTTCTTCCACATTCCCTTCAGTCGTTGCCCTTTGCTTGTGTCGGTACAGTAGACGATTTGGCAACTCCGGCTACAGTAGACGTAGTAAACCCTATAAGTCGCTAATAGTAATCGGGCTGCCGAAGAAGCGTAGTGGTGTGAGGCAAGGTCGTCATGTTTTGTCCACAAATACATCCTGCGGCATATCTGTCCATATTTGCTACAACTGGTTCTTTAGATCGAGTGAATTCCTAGCCTGCTGAGTTTGCGCTCCAGGTGATCGTAGACATGTTTTTTAAGCGATACATCTGGCGATCAGTTAAGCCGCGGAAGTGTAGTAATACCCCTTCTATGTGCAGCCGACCACTACCCCGCTGAGAAATGCCTCCTAGAAAGTCCATGAAGATCAACACATGCGGCTGTAGTAAGTCTTGTAGATATCGCTGTGCTTTCCATATCTTTCGTATAACAACTAGGGGTGACCGACTCTCATAAGAGATTGTCACATAGACCAGGGTGGAGGCGCTGGTGTGGTGTATCGCGCCACAGCAAAAGCAAGCTTGAGGCGCTCATCATGACGACTCCAGACACAAATACGACCGAGAAAACCTGTCTTCGTCACTAAAGTCAACTCGGTTCCACTCTGCGCCCATCAAAGTTTGTTGTTGATGAAACCAATGTGAATGGAGACGGTTGTTTCATCAGCAGGATAAGTATTGGGCACCATGAGACTAAATTCCATTCAACCAAGATCCTGTAAACGATTCGGCCAGTCACAGGGGCATGTCACGATGATGTTGTATGGTCATGAAACATAACAGAAAAATGTACATCTGAACAATACATTTCTTGGGGCACCTTTCAAATAGTGTACCTACTTCCGTACGAAAAATATACGATTATCATTCCTCTTCTATTATTATTATTATTAATAATAATAATAATAATAATAATAATAATAATAATAATAATAATACTTCCGGATGTCCTCCCTAACGCCTACCCTATGTATTGCACCCTTTAGTCGAGAGATGTATTTCCTATTACGTTTTTTTGTAGTGGTTGGAATTGTGAAGTATTATGTTTTGATAAACACCCGTGCCCGAGCCAGATTAATAAGTTAGACGTGATTGAAATCACCAAACCGATCTGGAATTCATCCCAGGCGTCGACAATGACCTTTCAGCCGAGGAAACGCACATACGAGTAACATTTTATGCTGTGAAATACATTGATCATGTAATATTACGTATAAGATGGATTTTAGTATTTTGGTATGATCAAATAGTACTAAGAAGATATCATCGCTGCTGTGTCAAAACCACGAGTGTGACAATGCTCTTCCTATACATTATTTCTCTTAAGACTGGTCACGCCTCCCAGCCACATATTGAAATGCAGTCCACCAGAAAAAATTCGTTGTGCTAATTTTCCTATGCCAAAATGCGAGTATAATGGAAAATGAACCTAATAAATATCATACTCTAGGAGTGCGTAAATATATCATACAAACATACATTCGTACAGTATGGTACAGTAACGTTTATTTTCCTGTACGCACGCGCATAGGAAAATGAACTCTACGAAAATTGTTCTGATGTGACATCGCGGTTTTGACACAGAAGCGACGATCAAATTTCGAAAACAAGACCATTCTAATTCGTTATGCTACACACATTGACTCAAACTGGAGAAAGCATTGTTTATTAAATTAAGAAAATGCATGCCCTTTAACGATTGGTGGCAGAAAAATTAGCAACCTTTGGTTTGCAGATTACACTTCCCTCATCGGCGGAAGTGAAGAGGAACTTTCTGATCTGCTTACAAGGGTGAAGAACACTAGTCTTAAGTATGGTCTAGAGATAAACATCAAAAAGACCAAACTAATGGTAGTTCATCGGCAAGGTCAAATCCGACTTACAGAATGCCTAAAGGAGATGGATATAGTAAAGGAATGTGTATACCTGGGGTCAGTCATCAGTAACATGGGAACTGTGATAAAGAAGTAAAGAGACGTATTATCTTAGGTCCTGCAATGGTTAAACTTACTAAGATCTGACAGAACCGGACAATATCAAAAGCTACGAAGATGCGCTTGGTAGAATCACGAGTGTTCTCCGTCTTTTTGTACGGCTGTGGGACCTGGACCGTGAATGCTAAAGACAAAAAGCTCATTGATGCCGTGGAGATGTGGTGTTGGTGGAGAATTCTACGTGTACCCTGGACAAAAAGGAGAACTAATGTTTCCATTCTGAACGAACTCTGCGTCAAGAAACATCTATCTTGCCGTGTGAGTGAGTGTTACCTCCAGTTCCTTGGCCACATTTTTAGACGAGACGGAGTGAACTTGGAAAATATCATTTTGCAAGGTAAAATCGAAGGCAGTAAGACCACGCGGAAGAACAGCAAGTAGATGGATAGATCAGGCGAAGAAGATCACTGGTCTACCACTTCACATCATATTAAAGAAATGTGAAAACCGCTCGGGATGGAGACATCTCGTCAAGGTTGCAACACGGAAATGATAGAGTGATGCTGTCACGACGCTCAGTAATGAGTAGGGCCCGGATGTTTATGCAGTAATAGGTTAGAATGCAAACTTACTGAAGCGAGTAACAAGTAGAGTCTACCCGCATGACAGTAATGCTATGACGTTTGCACTAACATTAGGGGTTCATCCCACTAGAACCCCTGGAATTTATGTTACTCCCACTACATTACGTCAGAGCCGGCTAGTCGAGATTTCCTACTAAGTAATTTTGTTAGTAGGAAATGTCGACTTGCCCACTATAAGGTAATGTAGTGGGAGTAACATAAATTCCAGGGGTTCTAATGAGCCGAGCCCCTAATACTTATGCAAACCTCATAGCATTACCGTCGTGCGATTAGACTCTACCTATTACTCGCTTCAGTAAATTTGCATTCTAACCTCTTACTGCATAAACATCCGGGCCCTAGTAATGAGCATAACGAGTAATGATGATGATGATGATGATGATGATGATGATGATGATGATGCCCTTTCACAGATTATGTTATCTAAAAGTAAGTATTATGTGAGTGCTGGTGTTCGTAGGAGGTCGAGCTGTAATTCCGTGGCCTGGGTTCGTCAGCTGTCGACATTTAACTACCCCTACAGCAAATTTAGTAATGACTAGCTATATAACCCGGCACTGCCCGGGCACTTATCCTGAAAACTATGAATTCGACAGTAATATTCGTCGTTTTCGATTATTTTTAATGTCATCCCCTCCGCTAGGTATAATAGGGGTGTCTTATCCCACATAATGTTTTCAGATAGTATAGTAAGTCACGTGTTCACCAAGTTTAGTTGACAGCTATGCTGGAATATAACACATACATCCACAACCATGGCCATTTTTACATTCATTTTCACCCCTTCTCAACTTCCATTCTGACTGGGAATGAACTATGACTTAAAGGACATCCAGAGTGTCACGGAGTTATGGTAGTCCTGCCACCACAGCCATTTCTTCAGATAGTAACAAACACACATTCATCTGTAATCTCGGTTATTTGGTATATTTTCATCTTCAGCCTTTCTCACCCCGTGTCGAGCGGCTGAACATGAATTTAAATGACGTCTAGAGTTATCACTATTCATCCCAGCGACCCCGTAAACTATGGATTCTGCTTTAATATTGGTCGTTTTCACCCCAATCTTAGCCATTTTGAACTTTTCTCACCCCTTCTCACCCCCAAGCTTATGGGGGTTGATATTAGCCTTAAAAGACATGCAGAGTGTTACTGTTCATCTCAGAGACACCGAACGTATGGATTCGACACTGTTTTCGATTATTTTTATCTCTCTCTCTCTCTCTCTCTCCCCCCACCTCCACTACTAAGGGTGGCTTACCCCAACAGAGTTTATTCCAGACAGTGATATGTGCAACAGAATATCTCCTTGGCCTCGCCTACATTTACGGATGTGCTTACTTCGAACACCAGGCCTGTATTCTATTATATACTTCTTGAGCTGACGTTGCCATGTTTATGGCTGGTCATTTCTTCATCCGTTTCCTAGAGCAGGATAGTGTGATGCCAATAACCCTATAACGCTTTATTCTAGGCCCTTAAAGCTTAGTTTTCGGGGCCCGTACCGAGGTTTGCTCTTCGCGTCGTGAGGCTTAAAATGAGTTGTGCCTTTTCCTCAAAAGATAAATTCTATATGTAGCCTATATTTGCCCATGTTAATGAGCCAAAGGGCCTAAATCTAGTGAATGCTAAGGGATGTTAACATTTCTTGTATATGGGGTTACCCGCAGGGTCCTAAAAGGTAAGTATACACAATTTGGTTCAGATTGGTGGAACGGTATGGATTTGCATAAGGAACGGATGGTCAGTCAGACAGACAGACAGATAGACAGACAGACAGACAGACAGACAGACGGACAGACGGACAGACATTCTGCTTTACATCTATATTGAACCCATGACCTTTGTGCTCTAAGAATACTGTGTATTAAATTGTCAATTGGAATTAGAAGTTTGATTCTTGATAGCATGGAATTGACACGTGGCGAGGGGGTGATTACCTTCGGTCCCACGCTCTGGGATACGTGACATCAGTCGCACGTGTCAACGGCGGAAGAATCTTAAGTCATTTTTGTGAACTATTTCAGAAGAAGCGCGTGTATATGGCGTGCCCAAGCCAAGTCGAAAATATAGTGCCTATCAAATGAGGTCATTTATCTCACAAATCGAGCATGTATAAATTTTAAATGTCCGTGAACACTACCGCCAGTAATGTAGCGAGTATGTAGTCACCTTCAAAACTCTTGTAATTAGAGTTTAGTTAAGTCAGAAAAGTTATGGAAATTTACTTGGCGGCAAAGGGAGATGCCCGGAGTGAGAGGATAGCTGCTATATATAAGAATTGACGCCATGACGAAGCCCCTGCATTTTGTGTTACGAAGCTGACGACAGAAGGTTGAGCTGCTCTGTGAAATCGAACGACAAAAGTAGACTAAGTTCAACCAACATATTTTAACCATTGTGGCTTGGGTCTTGACTCCATGTGGAGATAGTTTTCTTGAGTGGAAATAATTGTACCGGATAGGACGGTCAAAGTACTGAATAAATTCTTATGTGATAAATAAAGTAATTCGTGTGCGGAAGTAATTACAGTCCATCGTGTGCGCTCAACAAGAACAAGTGAAGGGCATTTTCCTTTTTTATGCTTTATTTCCGGGAAACCGGAAGAATAAAATGATCTGTAAAGCCAGAAATGTAAAAATGGCTAAATAAAAATGCCAGGGTCGCAGGTGAGCCCTATGATGAATACTGGAGTGACCACATAAGGTATGTGACTTACCATCTTACTACCCATTATATCTTGTTTCATCATCTCTGAATATGTGTATTTGAATGGGGTATATACTGAACCCGAGTGACTTAGGCCCAAAGTCAATCATGATTTGATTTATGAAGGGAAATGGTACATTTATTGAAATACAGAAGTGTAGTTGAAAATATTTCATCTGTGTAATGTTGAAATATGAGCGAAGAAACACGACAGACTGGAGCCTGACGGATTAGCTCGACACAACAACATTTAGCTACTTCACAGCAGGGGACCCCATTAGTGGCGACCAGGAAAAATACAAGTCCACAAATAAGTCTTGGTCAGAAAGAGAAGGGGGTAGTTTGACACAAAGGAAGCTTGCAACATGAGTAGTGCGCTGGGATATTTTTGGCGGACGGAAATTTCCGTGACGTCATGGAAAAGTACAGTGGTTGCGAGGACATTCGCTAGCCTAGGTTATCGCAGGTGGAAACTTAATCACGTGAAAACTTATAGGCCAATCACGAAAATTTAGACGGAGACTCAGGGATACCATCTTAAGAGATGATGGATGAGATATTCTCGTAACTTCAAAAGTAATCAGTAATAAATTATTGTGAGTACACGGAGCAATGTAATGAATTTATTAGATGTCACGCATGGAAAAATAATCAATAATTATTGGCAAATTAAATAAATTGAAGGCTGGATTTCTTGGAAACCAGACAGCTTGAATGTCATTGGCTGGACAAAAACCACGTTGCAAGGGACGCTTCCAAAGGCGCGAAATGTGAGGAGCTAAATCCACCCGTATCTCCTAAATCTGTGATCGTTAGGAATTCATATTTAATCCAGCAAATATGCTAGCGGAGCGGATTAATTTGATATAAATTTTAACGTCCAATTCGGAGTGCAAGTGCCGATAGTAAATATCCACCCCCTCCCTCATGGGTATGACGTCAATGAATCCGCGAGGGAAAGCTTCATCCATATATACGCGACAAGGGATACTCGCCAACCACACTTGAAATGAATCTCTGCAGCTGAACCGTCGTTCGCAGCTGACTTCAAATCCGTCGGGCGTACAGTAACTCAACATTTAATGGCGCGAGCATCCGCCAGTACTTATAAAATGTGATCACGCTCAAGCAACATGAACTGAAAGTAGTTAACTTAGGACAGTGTTTGACAGTTATAAATACCATAGTGAAGTCAATTAATTGCATTGTAAGAGTGAGTAATATAAATTGCACCGCAATAAGTACGTAAATAACATACTGTGTGACGAACAGTACTTTGAGGGAATAATAGCCGGTACTTTGGAATATCGAACCGCTATAATGAACACTTCAAGAGGGCCGTATGAAACAGGCGTATCGCGTCGGACGACATAAATCGCGACGGGCGTAAAATTCGGCACACCGTCGGACGTGTCCATGTCCATTGTGCGGTAATTGGACGAAGATTAAAACAGTGTAAAATATTAAATTTTTGGGTCTAGGGTATTAATTTGTTTTATAAAAAGAAAGTTTTCAGTGTTAACATTGTCAATGGTGAAGTATTGTAATAATTAAGGTATTAGTGTAAAAACGGTAATGTGCCAGGAAATCATTTGTGGAACTACGCCATCAAGAATGGAGGAGTAATACGGCGGAGAGGGGCCGAAAGGAGCCTCTCATCTGCCAGGCTGCAATGGATTACCGATAACTAAGATGAGTACTAAAATGTAGATAATCTTTGGGAAATGTTAGCGTGATTGGAAAAATGGGAATAATTTGGTTAGACTTGGTTACCTTCTGTAACAAGATGAGTCGCTTAACGACCCCATCCTAAATTTGTAGCACGGACAGTATTAAATAATAACAATGTAAATAATCGGCTCTTTTTATGTATTTATTTATTTATTTATTAATGTCTTTCTGTACATGGCGGGGCTCAGGCTATGAAGCCTGCTATTATGCCAAACCATATAATTATGCACCTGTATAAACATAATATACTGAACATTATAACTACTTAAAAAATAAGTTAATTATAATTTAAAGTTAATGTGAAATGTAATTTGTATGAAATGTAAAGCATCATAAAAATCATTTTAACATTTTAAAATTAATTTATAATAATTACTATTATTAGAGCTATATCTCGAAAAATATAAACTATATTGTTTCTAACCTTACATTGACATTTTATTCATTTAACTTAATAATCTAAAATTTAAGGGTACTTCTAAGAGTAAATCAATCTGAGTGTAGGTAAAATTTCCAGCACATTCTTCTGAATAGCTTTAGGTTGCTTATGTCTCTAATTTCAGCCGGGAGAGAATTCCAGGAACGTATGGTCCCCGGTACAAATGACTTGTTAAACGTACTACTGTGATGAGTGGGGATGGACAGCAGGGTTTGTACTGATGACCTTGAGGGTGTTCTGCTTGAGGGAGAGAGGTAGTTGAAGTCTGTTCTCAGATAATGTGGTTTACCTGTTCGCAGTATTTTGTGAAGAAGAGAAACAGCATGGTATTTACGTCTATCACATAATCTTAACCAGGACAGCTGATGGAGGAATGGGCTGATGTGGGAATGGAGCGGAACATTTAGAATGAATCGAATGCAGGCATTATGCGCCCGTTGAAGTTTAGAACCAAGTGAACAACTTATGTTATTATAGACTACATCACCATAATCAAATATTGGTAGTATTAGTCCTTGAATGAGCAGTTTCCTGGTTTTGACAGGTAGAAAATCTCTCAGTTTGTATAGTGAGTGTAATGAACCGAATACACGTTGACAAATTTTTGTTACGTGCTCTGACCAACTTAAATACTTATCAAAAATTATTCCAAGGTTCTTAACGGAGTCTTTCAGTGCTATAGGTGTTTCATTGATCTTGACAACCGGTACGTTGATGCTTTCTAACTTGGCATGCGCTTTTCTAGATCCTATTATGATGGCTTGCGATTTTAATGGGTTTACTTTCAGGCAGTGGCTACTAGTCCACTCGTTAATGTTAAATAAGTCTTCGTTTAATTTCATGGTTGCTTCTTGTATATCATTCGGCTTGGTATGAATAAACAATTGGATATCGTCAGCGTATAAGTGATATTTACAGTTCGTCAGTTGTTCTGATAGGTCATTCATGTATAGGGAGAACAGAAGTGGTGATAACACCCCACCCTGTGCTACCCCCATCTCAGTATTTCGCCACCTAGACACATTGTCTCCCACTGACACACATTGTTTACGTCCACTGAGATAGGAACGTACCCAGCATAATACATTATTAGAAAATTTCATCATTTCTAATTTAGCAAGTAAAATGTCTTTATCTACGCAATCAAATGCCTTTGTAAGGTCGAGAAGAGTAAGAATTGTCATTTGTCCGTTATCCATTGCTAGCTGAATGTCGTTAGTTACTTTTACTAATGCTGTGCTGGTACTGTAGTTCGATCTAAACCCTGATTGATATCTGTCGAGTAACTTATGATGTAAGAGATAGGCTGTCATTTGTTTGTGTACTAGTTTCTCCAGTACTTTTCCTAGTACAGGGAGAATACTAATAGGGCGGTAATCGTCAAGGGTTGTGGGGGTACTGTTTTTCTGCAAGGGTCGGATGATGGCATTTTTCCAGTTCCCAGGAAAGATTCCCGTCATAAGAGAGGTGTTAATAATATGCGTTATTGTAGGAAGAATGATGTCTAGAATTCTTCTTAAAAGGGACAGGTTTATTCCATCGTGTCCAGTAGACTTTGATTTTATGTCATTAAGGGCGCTCTTTACATCACCTGGAGTCACGTGAGAGAAGTAGAATGTTTCACCACCATGCTTTCCCTTTGAAAATATTCTGTCAATAGTGGCTCTCTTGGTATTTCCGTTCGTCTGGACGTTTCTTGAGCTAAAATACTCATTCAGATCATCCAAAGGTACATTACAGTTACTGTCCTTTGTCTTCGTTTTACTTAGACCCATATCTCGGAGAGTCTTCCATGCAACAGCAGAGTCATGTGTATTTAAAATTTCGTACGAGTAGCGTATTTTAGCGTTTCTTATCATCTGCGTGGTTTTATTTCGAAGTTTTTTATAATTCTCAAAATTTTCCTGCGCTGGATGTTTCACGTAGTAGCTATAGGCTGAGTCCCTATCTTTCATTTTATCACGAATTTCTTGATTGAGCCACGGGTTAGAGGGTCGCTTTACTCGAGCAGTACGTAATGGGGCATGTCTGTCGTATAAAGTTAAGAAAAGTTCGTTAAAATGAGATACTTTGTCGTCAATGTCCTTTATATACTGAATTGTGTGCCATGGTGTGCTCAGAGCGTCCTCAATGAGAGCTTCTTCGTTCAAATTTTTGAAATCCCTGTATTTGATTATCTTAGGCCTGTATTTTGGACATTTTAAAGAGTATGCAGCGTAAATCATGTCATGGCGGGAAAGGCCTGGCACAGGCATCTGTCCATGTGTCAATATACGGTCATTATTGTTTGCAATGATTAGGTCGAGGAGTGTGTGCGAGGTTGCAACATGGTGTGTGGGTTGCAAGGGCAGAATTGTCATATTAATTGATTCAAACATGCATGTCAGTCGCCTAGTCTCAGTGGTTTCATTTTTCAGGTCAGTGTTGAAGTCTCCCATTAAAATCATATGTTCATACCTGAATATTAAATCCTGTAGCGCTTCTTCTAAATCTGTGATGTTTCCAGTCTTCGGTGGGCGGTACACTACACCGAGTAAACACTTCGTACCACGAATTTCAATTTCTACAAACAAGAACTCCGCTCTGTGAGAGTATTCACTTGGCGATTTAAATATTACTTTGTATTTCAAATCATCGCGTATAAATATTCCGACTCCGCCTCCAGGCTTTCCCTCTCTGTCGTTCCTAATTAAAGTGTATCCACTCATTTTAACCAGCGCTGAAGGTATAGATTGACGCAGCCATGACTCTGAAATCATTATAGCATGCAGATTACAGGTTGAAAATATTTCGGAGAATTCTGAGAAATGTGGGACAATGCTCTGTGTATTGACATGTGCTATTTGTAGAGAAGTAGGGTAGGGCGCAAGAATGTCTTTGAGACGGTTAGCGGTATTCTGCGAGGGGGCTGGCACGACGGGGTAATGACCTGCCTGGGACAGTGGTGAAAGGAGGCTGAAATTAGAGACATTTGTTTCCTGGTTGCTAAATGTTGCCAACTTGAAAGTTAAATGATGACAACTGATAGTAAGAAGTACCTACTACAACTATAAGATTATCACCTAATCAAAACTACAACTATGTGGAAAATTAACTTAAGTGAATTAAAATAACTATGGCGGTCCTTATATTACACAGAGTCTGCTCGTGACTAGCGAATACTGTTCAAATCTGAACGATTAGTTACGGCTATTTTACGGTTCCCTTGTTTTACGTATACGATCCCATCTCTAGACCATACGTTCTGGACGGTAAATTTTGCGACAGCGTCCTGAAGAAGTCGGAGTCTTGCTGGAGTTAGGTCCTCGCGGATGGTTTTATTCGTGCCCTTAAGTTTCTTTTTGTTCGTGAACATAGCGTTCCTCTTACGGTATGACACAAACTTGACGATTATAGGTCGCGGACGCCCATTCTGGTTTTTCCCAACCCTGTGAGACCTATCAATGTCATCCACAGAAAGACTGACCCCGATTTCTTTCGCAATGTCAAGAACTAAATTGTCAGTGTTCTCGTCCGCAGTTTCCGGTATACCGAACACACGTAGGCACTGCCTTCTCTGATACTGTTCTAAACAGTCAGTTTTATCCTGCAGTTCAGTTTTTAAATCACTGATTGTTTTGTCCCGCTCCTCTAGAGCCCTCCTAAGTTCTTCAATTACACTCGTATTAAAATTGATAGTTTCTTTTAATTGGTCAACAACTGACTTTGTTACCTGGTCCTGGATAAGGTTGGCAAGCGTGCCAAGTGTCTCCTTGCTGCTCAGCGCTTCCTGTACGGCCTGCTTAACTATGGCTTCCATTGGCACTTGCTTCACCTTGCGTGGCATTATTAATTTATTGGATTTCTTGCCTTTTACTTTCACCAATCACTTCACTAACACTCACTCAGAACCACTGCACTAGTAGAGATAATGTTATACACTCTGAGCTGCCACACTACGAATATTCACCTGCTAAATCCACGTTCGCCACGAGCCTCGTATTCTGCGTCTATGCACTGTCCGCCATTAGCCTAGTATTCAGTTTGTTGTAGGTGTAAATTTTGTAGATATAGGGTAGTACGTTAAGTCATGCATGCATTCATATTTTCTTTGTAGTCAAGAATATTTTCTTTACATTTGATTTTGTTATCATAGTCTAATAGACCCGATATGTGCTTTTCTGTTTGTCAGTTTGACGAGTTATGTAATGACATTGAAGGAATGTCCAGCATTGTCATGCCAAAGTAAAGTTGTTAAATTTGTGAGAAGCGATATTAATAATAATAATAATAATTCATGAGATATTGGAATTTTAGTGAGCAGTGCGTAATAATAAAATTTAAGTGATCAGGTGTTGAGTTTGTCGGGAATCATTTAATGACGGGATGTCGTTTTTAATTCGGAATTAAAGTGTGTGGAAATTTAACTTGATAAATTAATATTATTGAAATTTAAGATCGGTGCTAATAATCCGTACATGTTAATGAACGTGTGGTTTAAATTACGGTCCAATATTTTTTTACGAATAAATGTCGTGTCTTAAATTTGCTATTCATTAGCCGGAACACGTAGGACTAATATTACGAAACCATGATTGTCAAATTTTGGTAAATATAATTTCAAGTTGTTACGATTATTTGTGGAGAACGAACTAAGGCGTAGATCAAAATGAGATAGAAAAATGTTAAAGAATCTGCAGTCAGATAATAAAAGGTCGTATTATGTCAGAAGTGGAATAAATAAGTCAGTTGATAATTCTGTGAGAAATAAATGAATCAAGGAATATTGAGATAGAAAGGGTTATAAATTCCGTACGAGAGACACTTAGGATATTGAAATGAGTGTAAAATGTACGGGCAGTGTCACAGAGAAATACTGAGTTACGTAGCGGGTAGAATTCGAACCCGTGACAGCATGTACGAAATAAATAGACTGCACCGCTATTCGTCGAGATGCTACGGATCTAAGGATAATGAGAGTTCAGATTCCACATAAATGATCGGATATTGTAATCATTGTAATGACGAGTGATGACAATCATGATGGCGTGATGATAATAATAAATATTGCAGATAAAAGGTTGGACCGCCTTAATTAAATGAGCGTTAATAAAGATGTTAAACGGGAATCTAAATGAGAATATGCAACCGATAATAATAGTAACAATGTTAGGACGATGTCAAATAATCGCGGTCAGATTAATAATAATTGTCATAATAATAATAGTAATGACGTCTTTTGGTTGATCATTGAATAATTGTAATCGCGAACGATATCCTAATGCATTTTTGGCGGAAGTGACCGGTTCATTAATAATAATAAATATCTTGACTGACAATAATAATAATATCATCTTGAGTGACGTTAATAATAATAATAAAATCTGGAGTCACCTATTCATTATTAATAATAACCACAAGAGGGATATAATAATAATAATAACAGTAATAACCATTTGTGTTTGCGTCCCGCATAATAATGACGATATTAATCAAACGTGGCAGTGCCAGGAACCGTTGAGAATAATAATAATAATAATAATAATAATATTAATAATAATAATAATAATCATAATAATAATCATCTTGAGTGACATTAATAATAATAATAATAACATCTTGAGTGACGTTAATAATAATAATAAAATCTGGAGTCACCTATTCATTAATAACCATCAGAGGGATATACTAATAATGATAACAGTAATAACCATTTGTCCCGCATAATAATGACGATATTAATCAAACGTGGCAGTGCCAGGAACCGTTGAGAATAATAATAATAATAATAATAATAATAATAATAATAATAATAATAATAATAATCTTGAGTGACATTAATAATAATAACATCTTGAGTGACGTTAATAATAATAATAAAATCTGGAGTCACCTATTCATTAATAATGATAATAACCATCAGAGGGGTATATTAATAATAATAACAGTAATAACTATTTGTGTTTGCGTCCCGCATAATAATGACGATATTAATCAAACGTGGCAGTGCCAGGAACCGTTGATAATAATAATAATAATAATAATAATAATAATAATAATAATAATAATAATAATAATAATAATAATAATAATAATAATAATAATAATAATAATAAAATATAATAATAATAATAATAATAATAATAATAATAATAATAATAATAATAATAATAATTTCAAGGATGATAATAATTTCGTGGATAAATGAATATTCTGACGATAGTGAATTAATTAATTGGTGACAACATCCCTCTACTTGTATGTTTGAATAATAAGAATATAAATATTATAGTCATTTGTTACCTCGTTATTGTACGGTTTCCGCACGGGACGAGTTACTGTAATACTTGGTGTGTTTGTTTACTTCGCTCGCGATGCGAGGTGAGGTCATCGGCACGGTATTTCCCACCGCTTCTCGTTATCTCATCTGTGGCAGTAGTCTACTGAGGCTACTTTGTAACATTTCAGATCATGTGTAAATAAAATATAAATCCTAATTCAGTGGTATGGCATCAGCTGGACATCGTAAGATAGGAACTGTCCGTGTAATCCATTTTTCGTAATTCACGAGAAACATTACGCAGTCCGAGTACCGGTCTCGGAAAAATGTATATAGCCGGGGTACATCATCTTAGTTAAATCGAGAAGCCGACCGTAACATGGGTTATGCTCGGGCTCCCGATAGAAGGAAGCTATATCCTTGAACAACGGTTCGATTCAAATGGAATCGATCCATAAGTTACACTCCACTTGTAATTTCTTTCAGAAGCAACCCAGCAACATATTGATATCACTTGCGGTATAGCAAGTGATTTATTTATGTAACATGTGTGGAAATTTAAATATCATTGCCAAATGTATCAAAGTTTCGTACGTCGGATGGCGTAATAAACTGCTCCTTCTGGCAATTATTTCAAAGGAAACCATTCTCATAATCTTTTTATTGTAGTTAGATGATACCCTTTTTAGAAGTTAACTGCAACTTCCTAGTCCTATCATGGAGTCCTTAAATTCAAGTTTACAATCGAGCTTTCCCCATTTTAATTTTAATTGCTCCGTTCATTCCCGTGTTCTATTATGCCTCTATATTTATGTATTCATGGACTTAAAATAATGAACCGACACCCCTGAGATAAATGCTAGTCTGGGACTCGGGAGGCGAACGGGTGCAATACGACGCAGTTGGTCACCCCTATGCGGTTTTTGTAAATGTTAGAATACGACTAAAAAGGGTCATTTGTTTTATTTTCCACTTGGATAAATTTTTGAAGCCTTGCGAGTGCCGTATGATGTTGTAAAAAGTTATTAAATAGGGTTTCGAAGTGATATCACGTCCAATGTAGATCGTCATTTCCGTGTGCTTATTGCCTATATTTTGTGATGTCAAATTAAGATGTCCATTCGACGTAAAATTTTTCTGTCTGAAATTTTGACGTAAATAATATAAGAAATCCAAAGTTACCCATTTTCAATCGAGTAAAAGCGCGCTGTCGGGTGAGAGTATAGAGTGATGAATTTGGTCACGGAGTGAAGCGTTTTTCTAGGCCCATTTAAACTGTGTCTGACTGACAATAAAAAGATCTATTAGAATTTTTCAGTCATTTTCGTGAAAATCCAATTATTAAAATACGATATCATTTTATGCGAAGTTATTCATTATTAAAGCACTGAGCGTTATTAGACGTCGTGGATTCTAGTAAGGATTGTATTCCAGTTCTTTGTCGGTGATAGTCGTGAGTTGGGAAACACTGGTTAGTTTTGTCGTGTGAGTCGAGATGAGATTTGTGAATCAGGTTGGAGACCTATCAATGAAGCCGGGACTTGTGGAAGCCCGAGGAAGATTTTATAAAGTTGGGAATGGAAAGCAATATACAAGAATCCGCGCTGGTATTAATTTGCGACGTGTACAATTATTGTGGGTATTTTGAAGTATAATCTATGTGCATTTTGTTGGTTAGGATATCGTATTTGTTTAATTATGTCGGCGGAGTTTAAAAGGGAGCATTATGAGAAGCCAGTCAGGTAGAACGGAACAGATGTATCATATCACTGCGAAGCAGGCTTGGGCGAGAGGCCGTCAGCTGATAGGGGAACACAGCGGGGATAACGAGACATGCAAAATGTGTTACGCGTGGAATTGGGGTTGTATTTCTCGGCAGAACGTTAAATGTTGGATTTAGTTGAAATTTTCATCCGGGAATAACCTGAGTGTTATTAGTTCCTGTAAAATTTGTTTAATTGGGGACGTAATGTGCATTTGATACGACGGACTTAGAGGATAATGAACAAGATTAGCCAAATTCAGGGTTGTCCAAAATATAGAGCGATGGTAGTGATGATTGTTTGTCTGTGAGGGGTGCGCAAACTTTATAAAATGTTATGACGAGATATGACATCGTAATTATATGGCGAGTCGCTTTTGGTTTATACGTAGATTATTAGGGTTATCCAAGTGTTAATACTGGCTAGGGTTAGATTAGATTTAAAGTGTGAGGTCATGAAACAAGATATAAACGGGACATGAATGATGTATCTTTTCCAGCTATAGGAATCAACAGATAAACATCACATGATTAAAATTTTGAGTCACAACTGCGTAGAATTTGTGAAGGAACCATTAGTCCGCGGAGACAGAATTTGTTGTTCTTTAAGATTTCATTAAATCATTTAAATTTATTTAGTTATTAAATTCAGTGAAACCGCATTTTGAAATAACTTTAATCAAGCGAATAACTTGGAGATGTATTCTGGAAATCTTAGTTTATTTTCTGGGGAATGTGTAAATGTTAACCTAACGATTAAGGGGACATATCCGAAGGTAATGGATTTTACTGCCACAAAGTATTGTGAGCATTGCTATTGTTGTATTATTTAACTTTGATTGATTGAGCAGTGAATGTGCTGGGGAAAAGTGGAAACTTTGATCATCAACCGATGTAATTTAATTGTGTTTAGCCTTCAGCTTAGAAACTTGGATGGTCTTGGGGTCATCAACCTCAGTGACTTAGATTAGGGCCATATGCCACTGTAGCGTCATTTTCCTTGCGGTCATCATCCACAATGACTTTAAAGTATCTTAGAAGTTTATATGTCGGTCCATGACATAGACGCAGGTCACATCGATTCAATTAAGCGTCCATGCCGTAGAACCACTGTGTGGCACACACCGATTGGACTGCCTTAATTATACCCAGAGTCCAGAGTTCGTGTTACGAGGGCTGGACCATAACGAATCACTATGATGGTACATGTAGTCTCACATGGAAGCCGAATTTAAGGATTTCCAGGCTTTCCTTTCTTTAATAAAAAAAATGAGACAATGGTTTCTAGTAAGAATGCCCATCAGGCAGACACGTCAAAGGCTCTCACCAGTGTTCTGACCTTCTATGTAATAAAAATGATTGTGGTGTCCAGTGGACACGGTTAATTTCAATGATACCGTTGACAAATCAGAATGCTTCAGAATTTCATGAATAAATAGGATTCTTTTAAATAGACCTTTCATTTGAGTAGATAGATTAGAATTACTGAACCCTACCTTTACCTCAGCAAGTGACGAAGAACCCGATACGACCCAAGAGACAGATCTCATGAACTTTGCAGATAGGTAGGAAAGGTAGGTATCCTTCAATATGGACCTATATGAATTAATGAGGCACATCCAGAAATATCAGAAATTCGTAACTTGGTACCGGAGAAGGTGATGACCTCAGAATCTTTAGAAAAATCGAAAATTTTCAAAATTCCCTGAAGTGGGCATACGGGGCTTCAAATTGTGGGCTCAGCATAAGAACGCAGTCGTATAATTTATCCAAAGCGAAAACCAACATGTTTCGTGGGCTAAACAGCTTTCAGGAATTTCCTCATTCACCAATTCAACACGGTTACTCGCCATTATAAAAAAATTACACATTTAAAATGTGACTGGCGTTAGGCAAAGTGGCCTGCTATTATAATCGAAACTCACCAACTCGAGTGTGACTGGCAGTAAGCTGACTGGCATTAGGGAAATAATGAAATCTCCTCAAGTGGAATGTGTATGGAAGTAGGAAAGGGGGGCTGCCATTGTAACGAAAACTGCCCAAATCAATTGTGACCGGCAGTAGGTAAGGGTGCCTGCCATTATTATGAAACTTTCCAACTCTACTGTGAATGGCATTCAGCATGTGAGCCTGCCGTTATCATCACAACTCCACAACAAGCACCTTAAACGGGATGGGTACGCATGGGGACCTCCCCATGGCGTTTCTTCGATAACGCTAAGAGACATGCAATTGATTAAAATGTAAATCACCACGTGTACAGTAATTTACGTAGAAATCCGTGTACAATGTAGAATGCCGTAGCGAAGCACGGGCACATTTGCTAGTAGATTATATGTTTGCCAGAGGGAAGAGGAAGAGTGCCAAAGCCTACTGTAAGAAATGTGAAATCATAGCGACTCATAAATCAGGACAAGACACAACAGCCCACATCGTGGACAATAGAAGTAAATCTAGCCGCGAAGTTCTTCGAAATAAGTGTGATAAGTCATGAAACAACACATCCAGCATCCTTATATTTAGACTTTCACGGATACCAAAAAGTACTGTTTGTGAACTAATATTCTAAAACATCTCTGGATATTCATACCAACATACTAGTCACTAAAAATACCGGTACTCGCATTACCCTGTCAAAGTAGGTGAGATAATAAGATATCACCGCCGAGACTGACGGTTTATCTAAGCTGAGGATATAAAAATATTAATCATCAATGGTTTGTTTTCTCTAATGGACTTACATTCGAAGGAACTGCAGGATATACTACAATGAAGTTGTAGTTTTACGGTGAAATATTATGTGCATGTTTAGTTCAGTGTGATGCGAAAAGAAAACATAATACGTCATTGTGCTTATGATAATATACAGCATTGTAATTAAAACTGTCAGATGCTAACTACTGCAAATTACTTACGCAGTAATAGTAATTTTTTCAGAAAAATAGCTCATAAAATTATTATTACTGCATACATACCATAATACACAATAATTCTTGAATAAATCTGCCACAAGTTCTTAAAGAACATTACATTCAAATTGAGAAAATGTATTATTAATTAATTGAAAGGAATGTTAGACAATATGCAATCATCATTATTTTAAACTATAGAAGAATGTCATCCATTAGGTACCACAGTCGTACATTGTATCCTCCTCACCGCGTTCGGTAGCTGCAGTCGATAAGTCCGGCCAGTATCTAGCATTCGGGATGTATTGGGGCCGAACCCTACTGTCTGCAGCCCCGAAGATAGTTTTCCGTAGTTTCCCAATTTCACACAAAGCAATTGCTGGGGCTGTACCTTAATTAAGGCCACGGCTGCTTCCTTCCCACTCCTAGTCCTTTCATATCCCGTCGTCGCCATAAGACATATCTGTGTCGGTGCGACGTAAACAAACTTGTAAAAAATGCGTTCTCTTAAAAAATCGGTTTTGCTTCAATCCATCCTCAAGAACAAATCCATTCCCAATCGTGAATCAGACCACTTACACACTCGTGATATGTAATGATATTTTGAGAACGGTTGTGCCATTTGTGTTAGAACTTCCTAGCAAAACCAACACAGATGATCGTTTAACTATGCTATTAAGGGCAGTGAAGGCTTTGGTAGAAAATAGATATATCGCAGAAAATAGAATTTTGTGTATGTAAATAAATATAGTTAATTATTCAATTCATTAATGAATAAATATCCTCGAGGTAGGCTACTATGAAATACCACATACATTATTTCTGCTAAATAAAAGCTTTCTAATTCCACATAGGTGAAAGGAGGGTTGACAGTGATTTATTGCATAATACGTATAGAGCAGAACAACAAACTAAGTGCTATATTAAGAATGTCTGTCTGTTAGGTCATCAGTCCAGAGGCTGGTTTGATCCTCAAATAGCACCACAAAAAGGTTATGCGGTTATAAGAAAACCGCAAAAACCAATGGCAGCACGAAAATGAGGCGTACTAGGCAAGACGAGGAGTGAGGCAGTTTGCCATTCCTTTCCTCAGTGGGTCAGAAAGTGCTATTGCAGCAAGACTGACCCTATGAGCAACACCTTTCATAACGATCAGATGCACTAGTTGTCCTACGAATGTCATTACTCCGCACCACCCATACACCAGCAGCTTCCATATTGTCACAGTCATGGATGAGACTGGGACTTCGGTGAAAGCTACACTTTACTCTGGCCTGTGCCAAGGGATGGATACAAAAGTACTGTATCCATCAAGAAATTGCAGCAGGCAAATCTTAAAAATACGAAGAGTAATATCCCCGAATTTAGCTAAAATATTCACCCATACATAGAGTTATAGCTTTGGGTTAATTTGAATTTGTAATTGGTAAGTTGTTGATACAGCGCTCGAAGAGCGACTAAAGTAAGCCTAATCATCACATGCTCATTACCTCGCCATGAAGGGTTTCAATTTAATATAAATTACCTGCAGACAAAATCAAAAATTTTCCAAAGCAGTGCCGAAACGATGCATACGCTTAATAAGGAAGCATAGGATTCGTAGGTCGTGATATGAGTTTCAAGTTTCTAAACGTATCATTTGGCTAATATTTGTATACAGGTATGTAAGTTTTATAAAGATGGAATTTGAAGCAAATTAGAATAATAATCAGGTTAATCCGTAGAAAATACAAACGTTTTCAACACGTATGTGTGTCGTCAATTATTACCGCAGAATTTATTTAACGAGCCTCAAGCGATCTGTATAAATTATCATGTTTAAACATAATATGGTTTAAATATTATTTAAATTCCCCCTTCTCATTTAGGATTACCTGTTGTCCTGGGGTTGGTGGAGGCGAATGACTGTTACATTGTACAATATGATACTCGCCGCAGTGGTTAATATAATAAATGAAAATATAGTGGCACCTAAGTTCAGTTTAATGTGATATTTCAGATGTTTCTAAAGTAAAAATATTCTGGAGGCATATGGTAAATAACGCAATGGGCAAAACTGAAAATAAACCTGAAATGTACACACTTGCTAAGCTGTTCAGTGGAATGGAAGAAAGAAGGAATTACAGCAAAATTATGTAATACTACCTGAGGCATAAGGTAAAATACATCTAAGGAAAGCAAAAAACAAGAAAATTCATCTAGTTAATGAATGTATATCTACTCTTTGGTCCTGTCTCTTGATACGAATACATCAGTGACTTGGCGTGGGAATTTCCTGGGTGTTGCCGCTTCAAAACTGATGCAGTCGGGGAGAGAGTTCCAATAACGTTTTACTGCAAACGTCCTGGAGACGGTTTTCCTCGGTTTCCCATTTTCACCACCAGACGAATGCCGGGACCCGACCTTAATAAAAGACCAAGGCCGATTTCCTTCCTAACTGGAGTTGAATCGCCACTTTTTGCTATGAATGTCAACGCTCCACCATCTGAATCATTCAACCAGGTTTATGAAATTTTAAAAATATGCTGGAAACTGGATAGTTCTAAATTAGTCAAGTGCACGACTTCAAACGTCGAAACACAATTTACTCTGTCTTTTTGGACGATGGAGGCTCAACCGTTACCTTCTTCGACTCATATCTTCTGCAGGTAACACATCTGTTTATTACTCCAGGCAGTGTCTTCCTGCCTTTCAAAATCCAATATTTTTCTTTTAACACTCCTAGCGACGTCTGAACTCCAGCGTGTGAGTGTTTCTATGGTATTCTTCTAACAGAAGTTCCATGATTTCATCGAAATAACAAATATCACTCCCTAAATAACTACAACTGATTGCCTATTGCCGTAACAAAACATTGTGCATTCTCTTGCACCAAAACACATCACTCCGATAGTTCCCGAAAGAAAGCAGAACGTGACAGTGTGGGTGCTGGTTGTCACAGTTTCCATTCTACAAGAAGGCTGTCGGCGTACGATGGGAAGTTGCGTCACAGCCGTAACCTCACCTGCTCTTTAATTATGTAAGTTGAGAGAACATAATAGGCTTTTTAAATCATTATAAGGTACTTAGAATTGTCTCAAAGGACTGGAGAAGAGTTGCGCTTGCTAAGCACATAAAGGCTCTAAAACAGTGAACAGAATGGATATTAAAAGATAACTAGCCATGACGTCAGTACGATGAAGCAATATACTGAATTAAATTCTTGCTTAGCTCCGTGAACAAGAGAGTATGAATCTGAATGTGACTATAAAGGAAATAGTTTTAGATTTATCTGATCATCACCGTAGCAAATTATTTCAATGGAGCCATTCTCTTAAAGCCTAACTCTCACTCTTCCAATAACATAAAATCCTTTCTGAGTAAGTATTATACAGACACTGTACTTAATCCACAGTGGGATGTAAGTTTATTGAATTCTTAGCTTATTTTGAAGTTCCTGTTCAATGTCCTCTCGACGTCCTTCAACAATGAATTTATTGCTTACACATTTTTAATCCACTTCTCCTTCCTCACATAGTAACAAGTAAAACTAAAGATAAATGGAAATGTAATTTGTATTATTATTATTATTATTATTATTACTAACATTATTAGTCCTATTACTATTTTTTTACATTGATAATAACCTTTCATTTAGTATGACACTCTTACAAAAATGCCGACAACTATGAACAATATTACAGTATAGGCCTACAATATAAAATCTCCTCCTTTACTGAGGACAAAACAAAATATATAGAAAGGTGTAATTAATTTGCATTTCCTACTCATTGTAATGCCGAAAGATAGAAAACGTTAAATTCTGCTTTAGAATTGTTCCCGTCGATATTTGTTTACGAATTGCATTGTAGGACAGACTTCTTAAAAAGAAATAACGCTTTTGCCACTTTGTTCTCGGGAGCTTCCTTCAACGATTTCCTTCATTGTTTTCTTATAGGCCGTGCTAACTTGTGAAAGTGCTACCAGGATATTGTCTTCCCCCTCACCGACACAGTCCTTCCTCCGATGTTCATTTATGAAAATAACTTTTTTGTTGGTTTTATAATAGACTCTTCCGTAAAGTTGCTCCTTTCAACCTGCGGCAAGATACTGAAGAAATTTATTTACTCTGAAATATCTAAACTCTTGTAAATGTATAATTGACCGTAATATTCAGTAATATTGTCATCGAAAGACTCGGAAAATAACAAAGTAGAAAATATTCTCACTAACAGTTGTAAAAAAATGAAATCAAATCTATTAAAATACAGAGAGTTGAAAGGTTTCAAACTATAGGACAAAACTGGGAGAGAGAGAACACCATTTGTTACGCAATGTTTTAATTTTCAACTGGGTTTACTGATACTTGAGTAACATCACATCCAATGTTTGAATTATATGTTAGTTCCTCTCTCTCTCTCTCTCTCTCTCTCTCTATCTATCTCACACACACACAAACACACACACACTCTGCCATTACCATGAATATTCGAGCCTACAGGCAACAACTTTTGCAATTTAATATGACATCCGAAAGGAAATAACTAATTAATTCCACAGATTAATTCTGTGACCCCCAGATTATGGACAATAAGTCAAATGTTCGCCAAATGAATTACATACAGGTACACTGTCATACTACTGCAAATATGTTCCTCAGTTGGGTAAAGAGAATGAAATGATATAATAAAAATCTTCCGGGCTATTATGCCGTGGTCCACTGCTCTCGCTTCTCCCAGACGTTTCGACTACTTCTGCGGTAGTCATCTTCTGAGGCGTCGTGTAGATACGTTCTCCCGTATCCCGCTACTGCACAAGATGGCGGTTGCTGTTATGAAGATCCTTATGAATGCGGTGGATGGGCATTTCGAAATTCCACGTGCTTTTCAAAGCCACGTGCCTTTTAACAGCTGTCATCCTTAATCAACAGAGCATCGTGCGGCCATTTCTAGCTACTACCTTTGAAATTGTGGTGGCGGGCAATTTGAAAAAAATCCACGTGCTTCTTTAACAGCTGTCAGCTGGCGGGATACAGGAGAGCGTATCTACACGACGCCACAGAAGATGACTACCGCAGAAGTAGTCGAAACGTCTGGGAGGAGCGAGAGGAGTGGACCACGGCATAATAGCCCGGAAGAGTTTTATTATATTGACACCGACTGTGAAAGCCTTCATACATTAATGAGAATGAAATGCAATTTGTATTAGTAATTAATTGCGAATTCCACTAATGTAAAAGAGACAGAACTGTTAAATAAGCATTTCGTTTGGGTAATGGGAAATACCGAATGTATCACCTAAGAGTCGTCAGGTGACTTTTCCATGGAGCTTCGGATGATATTTTCAATTTCCTTTCTGTAATGTGTAGGTAGATTCAGCCTAACAAAGGCTCCTTATCAGGAACGTCATGCAACATCCAGTATCAACAGAAAACGACGTTCAGTTTCTCACTGCAAATAAAAGGTTTTAAAGTGTAATGGTATGTGCCCAATCGATAGAGAAACCTCAAATCAATCTGTTGAGAAATTTCGTCCCAGGATATAAGTATTGACGGTGACAGGACAAGAGGAATAGTTATTATTTCCAGTAGCAGTTGAGAGAGGATGCTGAACGACAGTAATGTGGAGAAAGCACGGCATACTGCAAGGCAGTGCGACCAGATGAGATCTACAGTCAGTCTACCTATAATAGAAAATTACTTCCTAATACACTGTTTGGTTGCAGTAAGTGCAGCACTTCTTTTGGTGCGTTGTAACCCATTAGAGTTATACATACAAAATAATAATAATAATAATAATAATAATAATAATAATAATAATAATAATAATAATAATAATAATAATAATAATAATAATAATAATAATATAGACTCACCCAAAATATCTATAACAAAAAAGTGTCTCTCCAAGCATGCTAAACTAAGACACTATAATACAGTTATAAAACCAGAATGCCTCTATGGATCAGAGACACTAATTTTGAACAGGAAAACTGATCTAGAAAATATTCAGAAAAAGGAACGCAAGATCATTAGAAAAATTTTAGGCCCAAAACTCGTAGATGAACAGTACCGCCTTAGAGGGAAACAGGAAATCAAACAATTTTCTAACATTCACAGCGACATCAGAAAACGCAGATTAAGATTCTTTGGACATATAAAAAGGATGAACCCAGATAGGCTTACCAAGCAAATAGTTGAATTTTATGAAAACCGAAGTAAAGCTAAAACGGACACAATAAAATGGATTGGCGAAATTAAAACAGATCTCAAACTGGCAGGAATTACACCTGAAGACATCCAAAGCCGGGTTATCTTCAGAACCAAAGTTCATAAGTGGCAAGTTGACCAAGAGGAAAAACCAAAGAAGAAGACCGGAACAACATGGTCTCAAGAGAGAAAAGAAGCACACAGCAAACGAATGAAGGAAGTGTGGGCACAAAGAAAGGCAAATGCCTGTCTCTAAGTACTTTGCGTAGTCCTAATGGGCTCATTCGCAATATATAATAATAATAATAATAATAATAATAATAATAATAATAATAATAATAATTGTACTAAGGCAAGATCCCAACATATCGACAACACCAAGTAATTTCCAAAACGGTAGGTTATAGTATTCACGCCATCCTGTTATGCCAGTTTGAGAATAGAGGCCGTAGTAATAAAGATTTCCTACTGTCAAGATAATAGCATTCAAGAGGAACTAGCACATATCGCAGTGGAAATCGTGCGTAAGAACATTAGAAAAAAAACGGGAGTGTCAAGTGAAATTAGAATAGATAACAAAGCATAACAAACTGTTGGAGACAGATGTATTGATATAAACAAACCGAACCTCTTGCAAATTTTCACAAAAAGAAGAATATACAAATGTGTTACTTTCCAACCATTTATACAAAAATTGGAATCTTTATACAAAATAAAATATCAAAGGGAAAGAGAGCAAATGAGGAAGAACAAAGCAGGAATGAAAAGGAACAAACAAGGAAAAGGAAAAAATACGCCTATGTGATGAGAAACCAAGAGTAGCAAGAAATATAAGGAAAAAGATATACACAATTACAAAATCAGAATACAACAGCAAGAAATCTTCGAAGTCCAAATATATAAATCAGAGCTGCATCAGTTACCATTAGTTACCACACGAATAGACACCAAGTAAAATTATTATGCAAGCCGAAATCATAATATTGTTGAAATAAAGCTGTTCCAAGACAGTCATATTCAAAGTTAGCCAACTACAAACACGAATGGCGAAGCACCGTTTACGTATGAGTGCGTGTAGGACTCGCAGAGTTCCAAATACAGCACACGCACAGCTCGAAATAGAGTTGTAAATAAGTTCTTCAATGGAAACTTTAAATAGTTAAAAAGTGAGTGGAATCTTGGCCTGGAAATGCCATGCTTCCTATCAGAATTTGAAAGAAAAATTGTTTCTGGTGCAACTTGAAGTTTTACAGAAAATAAATTAACAGTTTGTCATACCTCATCATGAAATGCGTAGCCTAGTACTGCCCCAAAATGGAGACTCCTGGGCACCTGTCCCTAAGGACGGAGACGACGTTTGGTGTTCCTCGCTCCACACAGGCTATAGTCCATCTCAAAATATCCAGAGAAAGACCGGGTTTTTATACGGTAGTGTAGAAGGGAAACAATGAGGAGAAATACGTCTGGAAGATTCCAGATATTACGAGAGCATGCGCAACAAACCAAGCGGTGTCGTATGACGTCAGCAGGCAAGAAGGTAGTCAGTAGATAGCAGATCGTAGAGATGGATAGAGCGGAGTTCGTGCAAAGAATGTGATGTACAAATAAAATTCACTGAAGTATGTAAGTCCCAGTTGCAGAGAAAATACGGTGTATATCAAGATGAGGGTGAGTCCAAATTAGTACTAGAAAAAGGTTATGTGCATAGCGAATTTCGTAGATGCCGGTGAAGTGACGAGTTCGTTACACCGTTCTGGAATTTTAAGCTGTTGATTACATCGTAATCTTTACGAATTCATTCTCAATAAAAGTGGTTTTGACAGGCAGTTGAGAATGGTTACCCAGTTGACCATCCTCTTAAAATAATTACCACCACCACCACTAAATATAATTCCAAGTTATGTAAATATTTTATCTCCAAGTCTCCAAAATTTTAGCACTCTACTCTATATGCATTGAAAATTCTTCTTCAAGAAATAGGTGAAAATTGACCTATTGTAAACATTGAACAAAAATAAATCAGTAAATAATGATTTTGAAAGATTTCCAAACATAGCCGATGACGTAAAAGAATAATCAAATTACAAATTATAATTATATTGACATAAAAGGCAGATTTCACGTTAGAAGAATTTTCTTTCATTTCCTTAGTGCTTATTGACTTTTGTCAAACTTTGCACATTCAGGACATGAAAGATTCAGGCCGTGAAAACATTGCAGAAATGGAAGCTGAACGAGACAAAAACACAGGAATAATTTTGCATTAACTGATTATTCCATTTATTATTTTTATTATCATTTGTACGTAATTCCCCTTTCCCAACATAATTCATATGTGTGCACTCTCGTCATGTTTGCGATCTACTCTCTATTACTGTATCTCGAAGAGTAAAGCTTTTAGTCAACGATCAAGTCTAAACATGTGCAACTATGATGACGTCATCGCTGCAGGTTAACAACACTTGGTCACTCTAGCCTTCGCGATGCATGTTTAAACTTGTTCGATAGAGATATGCCTTAAGAGAGGAGAAGGCCATAACAGCATATGTATAGCCGCCATCTTGTGTAGTAGCCTCCAAGCTAGCATTCTTCATAAGAGCAGCCGCCATCTTGTGCAGTAGCCTCTAAGCTAGCTTTCTCCATAAGAGCCTGTGTATAGCCGCCATCCTGCGCAATCGCCCCCTAGGCCGGCTCATAAGAGCCCATGTATAGCCGCCATCTTGTGCAATCGCCCATAGCCGGCATATGTAACAGAATCTTGGCTTCAAAAACTAAGATAATAGTGTGTTGAGAAGGGCAGCTCGGTAAGTATGTTGAGAAGGGCAGCTTGCTTGCTTGTCCTGTTAAATTCCACGTTATGAAGTTTACTTCCATCAAGACAGTAGTAGTAAGCCATGTGCACGTATTTAAAGATGGCGGCTGACAGCTGTCAAAAAAGCACGTGGATTTTTTTCAAATTGCCCGCCACCACATTTCAAAGGTAGTAGCTACAAATGGCAGCACGATGCTCTGTTGATTAAATATGACAGCTGTTAAAAGGCACGTGGCTTTGAAAAGCTCGTGGAATTTCGAATTGCCCATCCACCGCATGCATAAAGATCTTCATAACAGCAGCCGCCATCTTTTGCAGTAGCCTCTAAGCTAGCTATCTTCATAAGAGCCTGTGTATAGCCGCCATCTTGCGCAAGCGTCCCTAGGGAGACTCATAGGAGTAGCAGCCATCTTGCGCAAGCGCCCTTAGGCCGTCTCATAAGAGCCTATGTATAGCCGCCATCTTACGCTAGCGCCCTTAAGCTGTCTCATAAGAGCAGCAGCCAGCTTGCGCAAGCGTTCTATGGCGTTTCATAAGAGCCTATATATAGCAGCCATCTTGCGCAAGCACCCCTAGGCCGTCTCATAAGAAGCTATGTACAGTCGCCATCTTGTAGAATTAGACAGCCGCCATCTTGTGGAAGCATCCCTAGGGCGTCTCATAAGAGCCTATGTATAGCAGCCATCTTGTGGAATTAGATAGCCGCCATCTTGCGCAAGCACCCTTAAGGCGTCTCACAAGGAGCTGTGTATAGCCGCCATATTGTGCAATTAGCGTCGGGAAGGGCATCCGGCCGTAAAACTGAGGTTAGGCCCTTCCATGAGGTTAGGCTTGCTGTCTTGCGCGTAAAAAGTTAGGTTATGCCCCTCCAGGATAGCGTCTGTAATGTTAAGCTCGCTCTCTTAGGCGTCAGGAAGGGCATCCGACCGTAAAACCGAGGTTAGGCCCCTCCATGTGGTTAGGCTTGCTCTCTTACGCGTCAAAAGTTAGGTTAAGCCAATCCAAGATGGCGGATGTGAGGTTAAGCATGCAGTCTTAGCCAGTGCAGTTAATAACCTTGCCAGAGGTCAATGCGGCGGAGGCCTCTTGAAAAATGTGACGTGGAGAGATAAGATGTCAAACGCCAAGGTCCTAGACACTATGTAGTAATGGAGACTAAACATTCGCACAACACAGAATCGACGTCTCAATGTGACGTCATATAATGTACTACTCCAATTTAATTAGAACTACCGAGATGAGTGGCTAAGACGGTTGAGGCGATGGCCTTCTGACCCCATCTTGACAGGTTAGAACCCGACTCAGTCCGGTGGTATTTGAAGGTGCTCAAATAGTTAGCCTCGTGTTGGTAGATTTACTGTCACGTAAAAGAACTCCAGCGGCGTCTCGGAAAACCGTAAAATAGTTAGTGAGATATAAAGCCAATATTATTAATTAGAAATACAGAAAAAAGGCTTCTTTCAATGAAAACATCAATGCGGAAATCAAGAAATACCTTCCTTAAATAAATTGTAATTGATACCCAGCATAGACTTCATCAATGAAGGAACTGAGGAAGCGGTTGGCCTTCTTCCTGGGAGAACTAAGTTCCCCAGAGAGTGATCAAGTAGAGGGACGTCGAGATCCCTCATTCTTGCCCACGGTTTTGGAACTTTTTTAAAGAGGGCTGGCAGATGATTTCCCAGAGAATAAAAATCACCACCACCATCACCTCCATTAGGGGTGGGGGACGTAGAATGCATTCACCGTATCCCCAGCCTGTCATAGGAGGCGAATGAAATGGGCCCCGGGTCCCTCAATTTGGGAGCGTAGCTCAGCGACCACGGGGCCCGAGAATGAGTCTGGCATTGTTTCCACTTACTTGTGTCGGACTCCTCAATATCATATTTCTACTTCGACCTCCCTTGGTCAACTCTTGTTACATTCCGACTCCGGTGTTTTTAGGTTTGCGAGGCTTAGAGAATCATTAATATTCCCGCGCTTCGTGGCCCTTCCCTTTCTCTTCTAGATACTTTATTCCTTGAAGTGCTAAACCTCTTCTACTTTTCTTCTGATTAATGTCAATAAAGGATAGTTGCCCAGTTGCAAGTTCTCTTAAAACAATAATCACCGAGCTAGTTGTTCGTTCGGTTAGGAGCACGCAGCTGTGAGCTTGCATTCCGGGGATAGTGGGTTCGAACCTCACTTGGTAATTTAAACATTGATTTATGGATGTTTGATCCGTTAATAACGATTATAAGATCGTGAAGATGGTTTTTCGTACTTTCCCATTTTCACACCAGGCAAATGCTGGAGCTGTACCTTAATTAAGACTACATCTGCTTCCTTCCCGCTCTCAGCCCTTTCCTATCCTGTCGTCGCCATAAAACCTATCTGTATCGGTGCGACGTAAAGCCAATTGTCAAATAATAATATTAATATTGAAAATAATAATAATAATAATAATAATAATAATAATAATCACCACTACCACTACCATGCTTACAATAGGCCATTGTTGGAACTGTACCTTAATTAAGCCCACAGCGCTACCTTCCCAATCCTTGACCTTTCCCATCCTTACGTTACCGAAAACAATCGATGTGTTAGTTAGGGCCTGTCATTGTCTTACCTTACCATGCCTAAGTCCCAGAGAATGTACGGTATTTAGCCTTGAGGCTTAACACTAGTAGGTAAACAAACTACTTGAGCTAGTGCCCTTTACTTTGAAAAAACTGACAGGAAATCTTAAAAATACTATAGCTCAAGAACTACATATTGAAAATTTCGTATTAGTGACATACTATTGCTTAATAAATACTATACAACACCGAATGGAAAGATGCTCTTCTGGGAGAAATGTCAAATAGCAAAGGAAGAGGAAAAAATAAGGAGGAAGAGGAAGAGGAGGCGGAGGAGGAGAAAGAGGAGGAGGAGGAAATGGACGTACTTCATGTAACATTTTTCGAACACAAGTGCACTCTCTACTCAAACATATGTAGATACTACTCCTGTTTTGATGGTCTTAAACCAATTTCTGACGATTAAGTTTCTGTTTTATTGTTTTTATAGTTGTTTAATGTCGCATTAACTCATTGAAAGTTTACGGGAAAGGGCAACGATTGTGGAAGGTAACTCCGTGCGCTTAATTAAGGTACATTTCCAACATTTGCCACTTTTAAACATGGAAAACCACGGAAGAAGATTTTCAGCACTGCCGACGGTTTAATTTGAACCCATCACCTCACACATGCAAGCTCACAGCTTGAACAGTGCAGCAAACTCACTCACTAGATTACACTGCGATGAATTATGTACTCTCCCGTTTTTGTCACACGAAGGCTCTTGACCAAATGCTATTCAAGTTGTGACGAAATGGAGCAAACCACATCGTACACAAGAGACTCACTTTGATGCGGTCGGGGGAACTGTGGGATGCTGGAACGATAAGAGGCAAGTTAGATGCATTAATGGATACCATAATCCGGGTTACATCGTATCAGAGTAACTTCGTTGCAAGATACAATTCTCTACGATTTGCTGCTTGTCCACAGATTAGCGAAAACTGGCTGGAGTAGTGCGGTATATTTTGGGCCTACCAGAAAAAGTAGAGCTGTTTCCAGGAAATGATCCTGTCTCATTTATTGACATTGGTTCGTGGTGCAAAATAATTGCAGAATTTCGTGCCCGTTCATTCGCAGAATAGGCAGTGGTGGCCCAGTGGGTGGAGTGGTAGTTCCCTGATTGGGAAGACCAATGTTTACCATCTCGACGACTGGCGTGGTCGATTTTTCAGCGCTGAATAGCATGTTCTTTGAATATGAACTCTCGTGTATGTGCCTTGAATAGATACTAATAACCCTTGAGACTAATAATTGATGAAGATGTTAACCCTAGACCGGGCGCGCTGGTTGTTTTTGTCGACCAGCGCTCTTAATTCCCAGAACTGTCAGTCTTTCACCACCTTGCAACTAATACCTTTGCTCTCACTCTTGACCTTCAGTTCAGTCGAATTTCGACAACAGCGGAAGCGATACGTGAGTAATTATTTCGAGCGAAATCTTGGAACCTGAAGCTGGTTGACAAAGTCTACCGCGCGCCTGGTTATGTAAGTAAAATTTATTTATTTAAAATTTTCTCTCCTCTGTACTTTTCGGGTAATTAGCGAAAGTCAGGCGTAATTACATGCAGTATATTTCTATTTTAGGTCTCGTTTTGTCAATGATGAAGACATATCTGACATTTTGAGTCAGTTGTCCGATGAAATATAAGACTCTGCTTCCGATTTTTTGAATGGGGAGGAGGAAATTATAAACGTATGGGATCAGTGAGAAGACGATAACGAAAGGAAATTTATCTTCGTGAGAGATGGAGGAACAATATGGTCCACGACGGACTTTACAAAACTTACTCGAGGATAAAAGCAAGGAATATTGTAAAAGTACTGCCAGGACCGGAAGGGGAGGCGAGGAAGGTATAAACAGAAGTTGATATACGCTGAGATGGTTGATGAACTATTATACTGGACTAATTTTTACATTTCTAGGAAGCGGAAGGAAGTGAATTACAGCCGTAAGGGTGATGCTAAACTTGCGAATCGCAGTGAAATTACGGCATTGCTCGGGGGATAAGGTGTGAAAGATTTCCTGGACATGGTATCAAAGTTTATTTTTCATCCAGTAATTTTTGGCTATTATGTCTGATCATTTCATTGTATAATTGTGCAAATATTAACATATGACCATTATTTTAATTTAATTACGTATCTACTGCTTAACTCATTTTAAATAGCCGCAGTATTCATGTTCTTATCAGAATTAGTTCACGTGGTCATGATTATCCGCTTTAAGTACATTCATATTAATCACTAATACAAGTTTTTGGTTTCATTTGAAGAATAACATTGAAACAAAAGATAAAACGCCGTTAAATGAAATGTTTATGTGATTGGAAGCCTGTAAACTACTGAAAACGTAACCGGTTGACAAAGTCAACCGCGCGCCCGGTAGTGTGACAGAAATTGGCGCGCCCCGGTCTAGGGTTAAAAATCCCTCTCTTGTTCTAACTTCATTTGGATGACTAGATTGTGCGTGCCATACAAAAAAAAAATTCTTTGTTTTCATCGTCCTACGCAAAATTATTTTAAAACACATTCTTTACAACAGACCGCATCAGTCATCAAGTGGACATGGTCATCATCATCATCATCATATTTGCATGAATGGATAGGGGAATGTAAGAAGTTACCCATAAATTAAGCTTTTCGAATTATTCATACTTGTGTTACGACACACTAAATCTCAAAGATCACAATACTCTCATGCGCAACTCGGGAATCAACGTTGAATATTATTTTATAATTTACTTCTTGTTAACTATTGTTAATCAGTATCACCCACAGTCCTCGAGTTATATACAGAATTAAGTTAGTCAGTATTCCATCATATTACATTTTTGCCACCTCAGACTGAATGATAAAAACCTCATCTCCCTAATCACCATTATCATCGCTATCATAATAATGACCTTAAAAAGTAGTCAATTCACGTGTAACCAAGAATTTGGTTACGCGTAAGAGAGAACGAAAAGAGTTATCTGTTACTTGTAAATAAATAAAATAAATAAATAGAAACACGGTTGTTGGCGAGACGTCGCAGTTATCAACATTCTGCCTAACATCCTTCATCAGCGTAATATGAATTTTTTCACCACCTTATTTCGAGAATATTCTATACAGAATTATTTTGAGGAGACCCCCACCCCACTGATTCTACTCTTAGTAATTTTACAGCATCACTCCTAAAACCTGCTGTATTCGTTTGAAATTGTTCTAATTTTATAAACATGGCTTGTAAGAACTGTCTTCAAAACTAAACATTGGACTTTTACGACAGACTATTTTATAAAAATCGGCCACAATCAACGTATTTATTTATCTTAGAACATTGGATCATTAATTATATAATTATTTAAGGACACAGTTTTGTCAACTAACGTAAATTGTAAAAATTTAAAACTGGATTATCTTCATTGCTGTACATGGGCCCTTTTTACTTTTTACTGCCATTAAGACTTTACTTCCCTCCGTGGTTTCCCATTTTCACACCAGTGAATGCTGGGGCTGTACCTTAATTAAGACCACGGACGCTTTCTTCCCACTCCTAGCCCGTTTCTGTCCCATCGTCGCCTTAGACCTATCCGTGTCAGTGCGATGTAAAGCCACTTCTATAAAAAAGACTTTACTTCCGGATATTTTCATGGAAAATACTCTTATCAACATTACAAGATATTTGTGATTGGAGTGAGAATCGAACTATGTTATGAGATTTTAACTTGACGCATGTCTTTTACGTTTGGAATGATATTCATCCGATAAGTGGCTGAAGATTTGCCAAAAGAAGGGATGAAACATGTTTCACTATAATACAATTGTATTTTAATAGGTAAATACATAGTTTAAAGCATTGAAAAGGTTTAGTTGCTCTAAAATATATTTAAATTTGCTGGGTAAATTTTACTGTGTCAATGCAAATACCATTCACTTATTTTGGAGAGCATGTTTACTTTGTAGGAGAGATGCTTAGACGATCCTCACACTACAGTACTTCGTGTTGCTAGTGGTTTCAAGAATACATTCTCCGTTGCATCCACAATCTCTCTGAATCACTTTCACCTTACGCGGATACACACAATCAACACTCCGGAGTTGGATTCGTCACCATGAAAAATTAAAAAAAAAAATGTAACTCGCACAGCTACACACGTCCTTAATACCTATCACCTTTAGCAAGCTGCATCCATAGCTCTAAGAATTCAGCTCATAGCCTACAACCCAGAGGTGGAGGTTTCATTTTAGATGTTATCGGGGTAGTCGGTCAGGCTGAAGTACAGCTTTATACATCGCACCTTGGGAAGAACACGGCAATAAATGTAAAGATGATACTTCTGAGAAAATTGCAATGTATGAATGTAAACATGTATTAAAATATATAACCCCCCCATGGCACTACAACCCTTGAAGGGCCTTGGCCTACCAAGCGACCGCTGCTCAGCCCGAAGGCCTGCAGATTACGAGGTGTCGTGTGGTCAGCACGACAAATCCTCTCGGCCGTTATTCTTGGCTTTCTAGACCGGGGCCGCTATCTCACCGTCAGATAGCTCCTCAATTCTAATCACGTAGGCTGAGTGGACCTTGAACCAGCCCTCAAGTCCGGGTAAAAATTCCTGACCTGGCCGGGAATCGAACCCGGAGCCTCCGGGTAAGAGGCAGGCACGCTACCCCTACACCACGGTGCTGTCATATTAAAATATATAATATACATAATATAAAAACACATTAAAACTGAATTTATTAGATCTTTTTAAATTTTACATTTCAATTATCTCACAAGTATCAGTTTGCACTTGTGGCCCTCTTCTTCCCTAAGTGCGATACATACATTCAAAAATTAATGAGCATTTTACCCGATATAAAAATATCATTTCCTTATATCATCACAGATTTCCAATATTTACAGACCTATATTTACAAATACAGAAATAATTCCCAGACATTAACAGATGAAAATATCAGCACTTCAGTATTTCTCTTACAAATTCCACACACTGCTTGGTAGTAGGAGTAGGGAAAATACAGAATCCAAATGGTGCTTATCGCTCATGTAAATCGTGCAAGAACATCGTGACGCAGGTCGTTCATTCAAGGAGATTTGCATTTCAACCTATTACTATGCTGCATAAGGACGCTGCCAACTCATGAATACCGGTGACATGTATACTACATTTTACTTGTCATGCATCTCTTGCAAAGCACTTCCATAGCTCTTAAAATTTTACCTGCACTACGTCTCATAAATATATAATATGTATAGCGACCGTCCTATATCATATCCCTCGTTTAATTCGTTCTTACATCGTTTGATAGAAGTAGTTCCCTCATGAACATCCGAACTTACCTGATCGCAAAGTCGAGAAGTCCATCACTGAAGGACTTCGACCTGGCTCTGTGATGATTTCATGATAACTATAGTCCTTCCTACTGTACTTTCTGTGAGACTTCTTTAAGGGACTGGCCTGAGTACTTTCAAGCCATAGTTCGAAAATGTAGAATTAGTCCTTGGTTAGAGATATTTACGGGGGCTAGACAGGGCTGTAATCTTTCACCTTTGTTCTTCATAGTTTACATGGATCATCTACTTCAAGGTATAAGTGGTACAGAGGGATTCAGTTAAGTGAAACTATAGCAAGTAGTTTGGTGTATTCTGACGACTTGTCTTAACGGCAAATTGTGAAAAAGCGCAATGAGTGTGATATGAAAATTAGCCTTTCCAAGACTAAATTTATATCAGTAGGTAAGAAATCTAAGAGAAATGAATGCCAGGTCCAGAATAAAAAGCTGGAACAGATAGAGAATATCAAATGTTTAGGATTTGGAGTTCTCCCCGGATGCCGGCCCCGCGGTGTAGGGGTCGCGTGCCTGCCTCTTACCCGGAGGGCCAGAGTTCGATTCCCGGCCAGGCCAGGGATTTTCATCTGGATCTGAGGGCTGGAAAGCCAAGAATATTGGCTGGGAGGATTCGTCGTGCTCACTGCACGTCATCTCGTAACCTTCAAGCCTTCGGGTTGCTTGGTAGGCCACGACCATTCGGGGCTGTTTTGCCACAATTTTTTGTCCTCCCCGTATGATAGTATAGTAAGTGAGACTGAATCAAGGCACAGTGAGTTCACAGTTGCGATCAAGACTACTCTCTAAGAAGGAAGATAGCTTTCGGGCTGAACTATCTTTACATTGGTCTGTTTTCAGTCCACCTTTACTTTACGGGAGCGAAATCTGGGTGGACTCAGAATATCTTATTCATACGTTGGAATTAATATACATGGAAATAACGACAATGATTGGTGGTACAAACAGGTGGGAACAATCGAAGAAGGGTTTTCTGAATTCGAAGATAAAGGATAAGTTAGGAATTAACTCGATGGATGAAGCTGTACATGCAAACCAGCTTCGGTGCTGGGGTCATGCGAGGCGAATGGAGGAGGATGAGTTACCTAAGATAATAATGGACTGTGTTATGATGGGTACGACAAGTAGAGGGAGGCCAAGATGACGATGGTTAGACACAGAGTCTAACGATTTAAATATAAGATGTATAGAACAAAACGAGGACACAGCACTGGTTGCAAATGAAGGATTGTGGCGACGTTTAGTAAATTCACAGAGGCTTGCAGACTGAACGCTCAAAGGCATGGCAGTGTGTACGGAAGAAGTACGTATGCATACACATTAATTATTTCTTCCTTTCGCACAGATAAGCAAACCCGTGGTGTAAAGTTGCTGTGACTACATCTTATCCAAAGGTCCTGGGTTTCGATCCTGGCCAGTCCAGGCATTTTTAACCTGGACCCTGATGACTGCAACGTGTTCAATTGAGAGGCAATGGCTTTGATGGAGAGATCCAAGCAACAGAGCTAAGAATGCTATCACACTCACCAATTGACACACAAATTTCTGCACACCAGCAGGCTATGGTTCTTAATGGATTATATGTGCAACGGTATTATTTTGTTAGCTCATGTGTCTATCTACGGTACCTTTCATTCAATTAATGTTCAAATGATTGAACCAGTAATTTTATTGCTAAGGGCTTTACGGCACACCGACACAGATAGGTCTTATGGGGTGACTTCAAAAACTAATTTGCGAGACCCAGTTTAAGCCACTGTATTTATGCGAACAGAACCTTCTTGGAAACTCTACAACAGGCAACATCACAGAAACTGTGTTGGACATGAAATAATAAGTGCAACAAAAATTAAAATATGTTTATTTTTCAGATATTACATATAGTTAGCCACTAAACAATGCTAGGAACCTTCATTAAGGTTGACTACGGTTGAAGAAACCAAATGTGACATGCTACGTTTGCTGGTGAAAATGTATACTTTTGTAAACTTCAATAGATAAGAATACAACTACCTTGGTTTTACTTTTCCCGAATTTTCAGTACTGCATACTGAATTTCATTTTTCTCCTGTGTAGTACCGTTTAACTTTATAAAATTACATATTTATGTTTGGAATTCTTTATCGCAGTATTTTAAGCATTAGGGATGTGTTTGGGCGCATAGACATTTCATTCTTTGAAATTTCTGTCATTTCGGTCATTACTGTGTTTTAATTCATTTTATGAGCTATTTAAAGTGATATCTCCAGTAGGGTTTTGGAATACCTTTTCCATTTTGTAAATATATGCCATGAAAATATCTTAAAATGTCACACGTTAGGTAAAATATATTAGTCATTAGACCATTCTCTTAATATCAAATGGGTTTAATGTTGATATTGTTAATTATTACTCGTAAATGCTCAGTAGAGAAAAGTTCACAGAGTTTGGTTCAATGATACAAGTAGACAATACTGAAAGAAAATTGTCTTGTGTGAATACTTAAATTCCCATGAACTCTGAATTATGATGATCAGTTGCCACACATGGATTTCATTGCTGGTAGGTCATTAGCTTCAGAAAAGTCAAAGAACTCCCCGGCCATCATCATTTCTTGTGCCAAAACCGTCACCCCGTGGAAGCTGTAGCCCTATTGCTTGCTTCCAGCATGTGCATTCAGGTCACCATAGATAACAAGGAAGTCCTCTAGAGGCATGGTGATATGTTTTTTGTAGCTCTAGCCGGAATTTATCTTTGTCTTTATAATCATAGCCCCTTTGTGGAGCATACGCTGAGAAAATGTACAGATGGTAGGCTCTAGTGTTTATGATGATAGACATCAAACGATCGTAGCATCGGTATACCTCAGTGACATGGCTACGAATTTCAGCATTTACAACAGTAGCTACACCATTACTGCTAGATTTCCCATAATAAATGAGATTATATCCATTTCCAATGTCACGAGACTTCGGTCCCTCCCATCATGTTTCTTATGTTCAAGCAATGCCCACCTTCATTTGCTTCAACAAACCTGCCAATTCATGACTGCGTCAGTCACGGTACTGATCTTCAGTGCAGCAACACGAAGTTGTGTTGTTTGGATTATCGTTTATAGGTGGTTCTGCCCTTGAACCAGTAGCCCTTTCCCGCTTGTCACAGTGGTCAGGCGGATGCCGACGCTCGTCACTTCCAGGGTACACTCTAGCATTTATACAATTCCTCTTGACAAATCGATCCATTTACTTGCGACATATGTTGACTGACTGTCTTGTCTCCCGGGCCTGACGTTATTGGCCCGCTCTTGACATGAGAAACAGACGCCACATTCAATGGAAATGCAGACTTCCAGATCCCTTTACCCTTACCACCGCTCCCTAGTCCACCCCGTTTACCTGAATGTACCTCTCTGTAACTCTTATAAACAAACTTCCTAACTTATACGTACCACTGCAGTTCACGGGAAGGCCAAATACGCACAGCTCCCTATCTCCTACACACTCATTAAGCCCATAACTATCCTAAGAATTGTTCATCCGCTCGGAGCCCATGTATGGAGTCAGGTTAATTTCCGCCGCCCAACATTTAGTGGTTAGTCGCTGTCTGTACAGTCTACTTTATTCCGTAGCAGGACGAACCTGGCCATACAAACAAGAACACAGTAATTTCCATATATACTTCCCACAATGTGTCAGAAGATCTGTATGTATATTTTTGAAGACTTCTGCTTTTCCATTCTCCACTTTCCAAGAGCTCGCCATTAGTAAATGAATTAAAATGTCTGGATCTTCAAGTGCTTATCATTTTCTTCATGGTATGTTTGCTGTAGGTTTGAATAGAGCTTTCCCTATCATGATGGTTAATGTAAAACGTAAAAAAGGGAGTAATGGAACCATTGATGCTTTCACGGCCCGTACATATAGACATTATATAGGCTTTTTGGGCTATGGCCGTGTCAAGAAAATAAGGTGAAATACTTTACGTTTCGCAGAGAACTGTGCTCTGCGTCATCAGAAGAACATCTCGACTGTCCACGAGAAAGGCTTCTTAAACAACGAGCTTTTGAATGTAGACGTTATAATAGAAGTGAAAATGGTACGTTCATTCGTCACCAGATGGCTCCCGGGACGCGGTACAGCGCTATCGCTCGAAGCTGGAGCTGACGGAACCATCAGAATCATTCTAAGAGGGTCACATAACGTGTTTGCGTAACATATGACATTCACAGGTGTATGACATTGACACAAGACTGGAATGAAACATCCGCCGATGAGGAACGTACGAATTTGGAAAACACCGAGACGAGATAACAATTTTTAAGGGACAGGGAAGGGATCTACCTACGTAAATCTTTAATGGCTGGCAACCAGGTAATACTTAATTGATAGCCAATGTCCCTGTTGAAATTGTTAGGATTTCTACGTATTTCCACAGCTTCCCGTTAAAATCCTGGACCTGTAATGTCTAGTGTGGGTAAGAGCTCGAGCATCTTGGAACATGACATCATGACCCGACGATAGAGCGTGCTCAGCTATTGCTGATTTTTCTGGCTGGTTCATGTTCCTTGATACGGGTACCAACTGACCAGAATGTTTGGCCGATGTATACCTTACCGCAAGTACAGGGAACTTAGTATACCCCAGGATGTAAAAGTGTGGACAATTTGTCCTTGGTTTTACCCAGACTATGAACAGTCTTAGTGGCGGTGCCAAACACGGTTTTCATATTGTGTTTGCGGAGGACCTTGGCAATTCGATTTGTGGTGTTGTGAATGTAAGGCAAGTAGGCGGTTCCCTTCACTTCTTCCTTCTGTGAGCTTTGCTTGGTAGTTTCTCTGGCATGTCTCTATGAATCTAAAAATCGCTGTGACCATTACCTTTGAACGTGACTTTGAGCGTGTCCACCTCCACCTGGATATTTGATGGCTCAGAAATTCGTCTCGCCCTCTTGACTAGTGTCGTGAGAATGCCTTGTTTTTGTGCTGGATGGGGGTGAGAATCTGCATGAAGATAGCGATGTGTGTGGGTAGGCTTACGATAGACGGTATGTCCTAAGGAGCCATCCGGTTTCTTTCCTACTAGAACATTCAAGAAAGGGAGGCATCCATCCGACTCCATCTCCATAGTAATTTAATTCAAGGATGTTGCTGGTTTAGGTGGTTTAGAAATAGATGAAGTTTCTCAGAACCTTCTGTCCAGACCACAAATGCATCATCAACATACCTCCACCATATCATAGGTTTGACGTGCGCCGAAGCAATAGCCTCCTCCTCAAAATGCTCCATAAAGAAATTAGCCAATACGGGCGAAATTGGGCTTCCCATAACCACTCCGTCCCTATGTTCGTAAAAATTCCCACCCCACAAGAAATAGCTGGAAGTCATGCAGTGGTGAAATATCTTAGTAATGTCATCAGGGAACAGGTGTTCAATGTGAGACATGACCGAGTCAATCAGCACTTTATTGAAGAAGGACTTCACATAGAAACTCACCAAAAGTGCATTAGGTTTAAGGGATATGGTGGACAGTTTTTGACGAAATTTCGAGGGTCTCTGATGTATGATTCAGTACGTCCTATGTGGGGCTGAAGCAATTTGCTTAGGTATTTAGCCAGAGCAAACGTAGGAGAACCTATCGCACTAACAATAGGTCTGAGGGGAACATCCCTCGGGGATGCAGTGCCACCAAGATTATTATAGACTATATTATATATAAAAAAGATGTTCCCCTCAGAAGTATTGTTAGTGCGATAGGTTCTCCTACGTATGCTCTGGCCAAATAGCTAAGCAAATTGCTTCAGCCACATACAGGACGAACTGCATCATACGTCAGGGACTCTCGGTATTTCGTCCACAAACTGTCAACCATAATCCTTCAACCTAATGCACTTTTGGTGAGTTTCTATGTGGAGTCTTTGCTCACTAAGTGCCGACTGACTCGGTCATGTCTCTCATTGAACACCTGTTCCCTGAGGACATTACTAAGCTATATTACCACTGCATGATTTCCAGCTACTTCTTGTGGGGTGGGAATGTTTACGAACAGACGGACGGAGTGGCCATGGGAAGTCCACTTTCGCCCGAGTGGCTAATTTCTTTATGAAGCATTTAGATAAGGAGGCTATTGCTTCGGCGCCCGTCAAACCTATAATATGGTGGAGGTATGTTGATGATGCATTTGTGGTCAGGGCAGAAGGTCCTGAGAAACTTCTTCTATTTCTAAACCACCTAAATCAGCAACATCCTTCAATTAAATTCACTATGGAGATGGAGTTGGATGGATGCCTCCTTTTCTTGGATGTTCCAGTAAGAAAGAAATCAGACAGCTCCTTAGGACATACCGTCTATCGTAAGCCTACCCACAAAAATCGCTATCTTCATGCCGATTCTCCCCCCCCCCCCATCCAGCACAAAATCAAGGCATTCTCACGACACTCGCCAGGAGGACGAGACAAATTTGTGAGCCATCAAATATGCAGGTGGAGATGAACACGATCAAATTCACGTTCAAGGGTAATGGTTACAGCGATTTGCAGATTCATAGAGACATGCCAGAGAAACGACCAAGCAAAGCTCACAGAAGAAAGACGTGAAGGGAACTGCCTACTTGCCTTACATTCACAATACCACAGATCGAATTGCCAAGGTCGTCCGCAAACACAATGTAAAAACCGTGTTTGTCACCGCCACTAAAGTTACTCATAGTCTGGGTAAAACGAAAGACAGATTGTCCCCACTTTCACATCCTGGGGTATACGAAATTCCCTGTACTTGCGGTAAGGTATACATCGGCCAAACATACCGGTCCATAGGTACCCGTATCAAGGAACATGAACGTAATATTCTTCTCAACCAGCCAGACAAATCAGCAATAGCTGAGCACGCTCTATCGTCGGGTCATGATGTCATGTTCCAAGATGCTCGAGCTCTTACCCACACTAGACACTACAGGTCCAGGATTATATGGGAAGCTGTGGAAATATGTAGAAATCCTAACAAATTCAACAGAGACACTGGCTATCAATTAAGTAATACCTGGTTGCTAGCCATTAAGGATTTACGTAGGTAGTTATCTTCATTGTCCCTTCACAATTTTTATTTCGTCTCGGTGTTTTCCAAATTCGTACGTTCCTCTTCGCCAGATGTTTCATTCCAGTCTTGTGTCAATGTCATACACCTGTGAATGTCAAATGTTACCTACACATGTTATGTGATCTTCTTAGACTAATTCTGATGGTTCCATCAGCTTCCACTTCGAACGCTAGCGCTGTACCGCGTCCGGGGAGCCATCTGGTGACGAATGAACGTACCATTTCCACTTCTATTATAACGTCTAAATTCAAAGCTCATTGTTTAAAACACCTTTCTCGTGGACAGTCGAGATTTTCTTCTGATGACGCAGAGCACAGTTCTCTGCGAAACGTAAAGAATTTTACCTTATTTTCTTGACACGGCATTAGCCCAAAAGCCTATATCATGTCTATAGGAGTAATGGAAGTTGATAATTCTGAAGCAGCTCCTAGTAGTGCTATTAAACATTGTTTGTATGGTATTGAAGATAGTTATGATGCACATTGGTTGAAGGATTTTCTTTGTTCTTTGAAACGTTTCCATGATTGGAATGTTCGCACTTGTATTCTACATCCACCTGAAACTGCTGAAACACAGTCATGTCTTTTCATACGGGATAACTCCTTTGTTATTGACCTTATGAGAAAGTGTTTTAACAAGTATCAGTTGTGACATGTTTAAAGCAGCTGGCAATCTGGCTGAGTTGTAGTTGTAGGAGGTTCCTTCTAATTTCTATAAAACTCTCCAAGCCTTTCTACATGAAGTCCAAGGTCACTACGGTTTCTGTTGATTTCCTTCTTCTATCTTCATCTCCTCTGGGGGCGGGATCTTCACGGTTACAAAGTTGCAATTACCATTTGTATCTGTCTGATGTAGTTTCTAACAAGCGGAGGAATTTTAATTTTATAACACCCGTAAATACACGACTCTGTTAAAAGAAAGATGCCCGTAAAACCATAACCAAATCCCATGGCGCAAAAATCTCGAAGGGTCATGGCCTACCAAGCGACCGCTGCTCAGTGCGAAGGCTTTCAGATTATGAGGTGTCGTGTGGTCAGCACGATGAATCCTCTCGGCCGTTATTATTGGCTCTCTAGACTGAAGATTGCATATACGAAAAGTTTTTAATAATGCTGCACTGATATGTTGAAGTTACAATTAAACGCATTCAGTGAAGCTAAGGGTGTGAAACAGCTATGGTGGTGTTTGAATGGAAAATATGTAAGGTTATCTGGGTAGTGGAGGGGACGTACGGTAATAGAATGTTAGAGGTTTAGGAGTATACTTTTAGACACCCGAATTTCATGACGTAAAATGTACGTTGTTGCCACAGCGCTAGTGGCAAGTGGGTAATTATACAGAATCTCAGTTCGTCTAGACAGTTTTATAAACTGGATATTAAAAGACATACCTCGTATTAGTTAATGAAGGTAATGTATTTCTCTATGCAAATACTCTGCTTCAAAATAATGGATATTCGTTAAAATCAATTAGGATGACTAAATTTGATATCGACACGCATTTTTCATAAATTATTTATCTCTATTAACACACCACACTTGTATTAATGTATGTACAAACAGTGTTGGATCCCTAGCAGATGGAGTAGGAATGACCAGATTGTTAGGAACAATAATGTTCCTGGATATACGTTCCACTAACTACTTTCATTCATACGTTTTTTTGGAGACGCCAAGGTGGGAGAAATTTATCACAGTTCTTTTAAGTGGCAGTAAATCTACCGACACAAGGCTGACGTATTTGAGCACATTCAAATACCATCATAGCTACTCATCCCGGCCACAGGTTTAAGGAAATTAAAATAAATCGAATTCTTATAATCATGGACCTTGCTCTTGTTAGTAGGCCTGATCGACTGCTATTTAAAGATAATTTCAAATATAAATTGCGCGCAATATCTCCGCAATTCTCTCTGGAAGCTGACTATGAAGTTGGAAAGCGCCCAGTGTCCAATATGTCAGGAAGTAGGTCAGCTTCTAGTATGAAGCAAGATGAAATCCCATTAGCAGCAAAATGTACGGAAGCAGCGTTGGAAGTCAGCAATCACAAAGTAGATAACTGAATGGGAATTGGAAGGACACTTGATTGAATCTAACTTCCTAGAGGCCAAATTTTATGTCACCAAAATGGACTTTGGATCAGCAGTAGTGATAGTGACGGTAGTTGCTTGCGAAAAATTCGTAAAAACGTTGTATTACGTGATATGATGCCTTGAGATAAAATGTAGGTTACTAATCAGATGCATATATTTACAGAGTAATACCAGACCAAGGTACCTAGGCAAAGGAAATCGTTAATTGTTTAAATACATCGTTCAAAAAACTACACTTCATTCCATCCCAATGACCATATTTCTGCCAACAACATTGTTCCTCCAAGATAAGAATAGAAATACGTTAAAAATCCCTAAGTTTAGAAGAAGCTATCAAAACATCATTTCAATTTTCTTTAAGCGTGAATTATTTCCAAATAAGGAAACTAGATCATCATGTATTGGACCTCACTGAACTATTTTCCTATCCCGAAGTTAAAAGTATTTTTAGAGAGAGCAGCTAATTTTGGTTTTGATTCAAATATGGGGTTTACTGCGTCTGAAATTTTTAGAAAGCATTTTGTACATGTGCAGCTAGGGAATAACTCACATGAGTAATTTCGCACCCTTGATTACAACACGAAGAAAGGAACTTAACCACGCCTACTTTTCTTTCACCTTACGAAGTAGTACAGATGGCTTTTGGTGCACATTGAAGCACGTGAGTTCGATTCACTGTCAGCCTAGATAAAACAATTTTAGAGGCGAGGTATCCTATATTAGAACATTGCCTTGAAGTTCACTTAGCCAGAAATAGAAGTGAGCACCAGGATTCATTCTTAGACAAAGTTAGAACGTCATCAAACTATAACTAATCTTACTCCAACACTGAAGTTTGGGATCAATATGACATCCGTTACCTGTAACTAATTCAGCACGTAGACAGATTTTCTTTGTTTTGGTCCAAATATATTCCTCAACGCATTTCCTTACTTTCTCTCTAATTCCCGAGTGAGTTGACCATGAAGTTAGGGACGCGCAGCTGTGAGCTTACATTCGGGATATAGTGAGTTCGAATCCCACTGTCAGCACCCTGCAGATAGTTTCAGTGGTTTCCCATTTTCACACCAGGCAAATGCCGCTATATACACCTTAGTTAAAGCCACGGATGCTTCCTTCCTAATCCTAGCCCCTTCCTCTCCCATCGTCACCATAAAACCTATCTGGGTTGGTGCGACGTAAAGCCAATTGTTTCTCCCTAATTCTTCAATTTTTCCATCATTGTTTCAGATTTAACATTTCACTACATGAAGGCATTCCGTTTTTATGACACTGTTGTAGTGTTGGATTTTTTACAGGATTTTTTTTTTACACTAAACGACATTCGTTAATTTATTAGCCAGTTCCATTTTCTGAACTCTATTTTTGTTTGCCTCTTAATCTAGGCGATTTGTTTGTATTATTTCCCCCAGGTACTTGAATTTATTTACTCTTCTTATTCTGACATATATTATGTTACGTAATTTTAGACCATTATTAATGCTCGTTATGATGAATTAAGTAATACATCTTCAAGTATAGGACGCAAATATTTTGGAAACCTGCAACAGTAAGCATGCGACTGAAACGCGATATCCCAATTCCTTATTATTATTATTATTATTATTATTATTATTATTATTATTATTATTATTATTATTATTATTATTATTATTATTATTATTATTCGTTGGCATCATTTAGGACCACGATAAGTTTGTTTCATTTGGCAGTTTACTTCGCTGTCCTTTGAGCCCAGAATTCCCTCATTCTCTGTGAGTAGAACAGCTTGCGTTCCTCTGTCCAGGTGGTACCTTGTCTTCTTTTCGGTTGCTTGTCTCGGTTTATCCCATTTGACAGTATCTTCTTGCGGAAGAGATCTCTAGTGAAAGCGCCTTCGGGTTTTATATGCAGCATTTGGTGTTCATAAACCGGAGCATTGTGTTTTGGGGTTTGGAGTCAAATAGTGAAAGATTTGTTTAGTCAGCATGTTACCGTCCATTCATTGGTGATGACCGGAATATCGTTCCCGTATCTTATGGATTGTTTCTGTAATTTTTTTCTATTTCACGGTACACATCTTTGTTGGACTTTTTATAATGGGTTCCATTCTTCTAATTAGATCCCATGTTACTTCTGATGATTTTGCGCTATTTTTTCTCCAGTTCTTCGCGGAGTCCTTTATTAGTATTTAGGAATAGAGTATCGGCTGCATATATAACTACTGGCTTCCGAACAGTTTCATAATGATGTAGTTTAGTATTTTTGGACAGGCATTTTTGTTGTAGATTGAGCACGACGTTTGATAGGCAATTTCAAGTTTGTGTAGGCTACTCGTTCCTTAAGTGCTTCTATGTCCAGTCCATTTTTCATTATCATTTCACTTTTTCTACTCGGTTGATCTTCCAGTATTTTGTCTGGAGATTTGCTGGGGCGTTTTTGATGTTAGTCATTACTTCGGTTTTTCGAAATATATCTGCTAGCCAGTTTGTTCAGCGATTTATTTTAGAAGATTGATTTGCATCCCAGTAGTTTCTACATCGTTTGACAGAATGGCTATGTTATCAGAAAACGCTATACAGTAGATCATGATCCCCTTAGATTCTGTTCCCCTTCTCAGAGGACTATAATCAGCTTCTAATAATTTTGTTCGCCAGTTCCTAATGATCTTTTCCAGCACGCAGTTGAAAAGCATCGGAGAGAGCCCTTCACCTTGTCTGACTCCTGCTTTGACCTCGAAGGAACCTGATAGGCATCCTAGGAACTTTACTTTGGATTTTGTGTCAGTCAGGGTGGCTCTAATTAATGCCAGCATTTTCAGGTCAACCTCAAATTCTTTGAAGATGTCTAGCAGAACCTCGCGGTCTATCGAATCGTAGGCTTTCTTAAAGTCGACAAAGACTGACAAGTACCTGAGATTACAATGGCTGATTATTGTTTTGAGTTTGTGGATCTGTTCAGCAGTTGAACGACCCTTCCTGAAGCTCCCTCGTCTATTTGTTGCTCAACTTGGGCCTCTAAAAGCTCCAGGAGAGCAAATGAGAGAATTTTGTACGTTACCGGTAGCAGGGATATTCCTCTGTAGTAGTTGACGTTTTCCATGATGTCTTCTTTCTGTAATGGATGCATCAACGCCATTTTTCAGCCTTCGAGTAGGATTTCTTCTTTCCAAATTTATTCTATTTGTTTCTTCAAGAATTCAGCTGATTCTTCAGGGGCATATTTCCAAAGTTCTGCAATGACAGAGTCTTCTCCAGGCGCTTTGTTGTTTTTGAGTAAGACAATGTGACGCTTGATTTCGGCCTTGGCCGTCTCGATGGGGTTCATAAAGAGTCTGCGAGGATGGTAGAGTTTTCTTCGTTTGAGGTCGCCAACGTACCGTCCTTCCGCTGAAATCATAGCAACGGAGGTTTATAGCCCGTAAGTTTCCTTTAGAACGTTCTATAGTATTCTCTGGTTTCATTTCTCTTAAAGTCTTGGTCGATCTTCTCAAAAAGTGACTTTTCATATTTACGTTTCTCAGCTCGGATCTCTTTAGCTGTTTAGGCCCATTGGGCCATGTACGTTTCCCAGTCAGTCTGCGATTTTGTTGAATTATATTGTTTCCATGCGTCGAGACTTCCCTCGAGAAATGAAACACAGGTATCATTCCGCCAGGCATCGTTTCTAGCTTCTTTTGATTTCAGCAACTCCTTTTGCAGCCTCAATCAGGCGGTTTTTGGTGGTTAAAGTCACAGTCGATCGGTGGAGTCTTTTCCTGGAACTCCGTGACTGTTTGTCGGAGTTAGCATTGTCAAAGAGCATAATAATATTGGGGGTCTTGTTGGAGTTTGCAGGGACGGTTTAAATGTAATTATAGATATGTAGTGGTCTGAGGTCACGTTTACTCCTTTTTAACCTAAACATTCATAATCTCAGGACTATTATTATTATTATTATTATTATTATTATTATTATTATTATTATTATTATTATTATTATTAGATGTCGCCATGGATCTGTGGCGGAGTGTTTCGGGCGAGTAGGGGTGCGCAGCTGTGGGGTTCGAACCTCACTGTCGGTAGTCATGAAGATGGTTCTCCATGGTTTCCCATTTTCACACCAATCCAATGCTGGAGCTGTACCTTAAGTAAAGCCACGTCTATTTCCTTCCCATTCACAGGCCTTTCCTCTCCCACCTTTCTGTGTCGGTGTGACGTTAAGCAAGATGTAAAAAATAAGTGTGGTAGTGTATCGGCCTCCGGATCCGAAGATACGGGAGTCAAACCCGGCAGAGGTATTCGGATTTCTGAAAGGCGGGAAAAATTCCATTCGACACTCTATGTAGTACGATGTCGGCATGTAAAAGATCTCTGGTGACACAATTGGTGTTTACCCGACAAAAATCGAAATTCATTAAAACTCGGGTAAAGATGCCAAAGTGAGATTCCGTTTAGTCTGTCATATAGGTCAGTGAGAGTAATGATACTTAAAAATGCGTCAGCAAGTTAAAATTCTGAACCTCGACAATTAATTTCATGACTTCGTAAATAGCTTTTCCACTTTTCCTGGATGGTCATCGTTCTCCAGTTCTAACTGATACGTTTCTTTTTTCTTTTCACTTCAATATATTAATATATGGCCGCAATTGATATTTAAAACACGAGGAAGCTTCACGTCATACCGAAAGCCAAACCCAATGGCTTAACAGTCCCTAAATACCACGGCCTACCAAGCGACCGTTGTTGAGCCTGAAGGCTTGAATTAGGAGGTGACGTGTGGTCAGAACGGCGGAACCTCTCGGCCGTTACGTTGGCTTTCTAGACCAGGACCGACATCTCAACGCCAGATAGATTCTGAATTGTGATCTCGCAGGCTGGGTGAATCTAAAACCAAACCTCAGATCCAGATAAAAATCCCTGACTTGGCCGGGAATCGATTCGGGGCCTCTGCGTAGGAGGCAGGTACGCTACTCCTATACCATGGGGACGTCTACTTCATATTGAGAGGAAAGGAACGAACTTGATAGAGTGGTTGGTCGGTCGGTCGGTCGGTCGGTCGGTCGGTCGGTCGGTCGGTCGGTCGGTCGGTCGGTCGGTCGGTCGGTCGGTCGGTCGGTCGGTCGGTCGGTCGGTCGGTCGGTCGGTCGGTCGGTTGATGTGGAGTTATCAATGTGCTATGATTTGGTGTTAATTGGCTTGTTACTTTTGTTCACAACAGTTCCTAAAAACAGAACAGAGTTGTGATTTAAGTACTATCTGTTTAAGTGATTGATTAGTAAATATCCTCTTGAAACTAGCTAATAACATCCTTTGTTACGATTGAAATAAAGGCACAGACGAATTTCTTGAAACCAGCCAGGAAGTGGGGAAATATATTAAGGCCATTCTTTTTTTAAATGGCATGTCGAAAAAGTGTTTCACAATATGTAATTTAAGACAGTTCGCCGTTTTGACAGAGGAATATACTTAACGTGGAGAAAGCAAAGAAGATACGTACAATGAACTCTTACGAAAATACAGTACTGTATTTTACGACCCATGAGAAATAAGAAACATGACTTAGCTCCTTTTTTACTGACAGATTCAATTGTATAATTTCTGCTCATCTGGATCGTATTTCCTTACTGGTTGAAAATATCATGTCCCTGTAGATTATTCTTGCATCTCCTGCTAACTCCAAGGATTAGTGGTCATGTAATCGTCTCATAATCCATAACAACATTCTCCTACTTCACAAAACAAAATTTTTACGCTAAACGTGATTAAAGTTCCTTTATTCTGTCAAAAACCATTAATCATACCATAAGTAACGACTTCGCGTAGATTGAAACAAAGTTCGCTTCGTTAATGATGATACTGTGTAGGTCTACATTTAAATTAAGTCAAACATTCAAGGATACTTTCCTCTCTCTCCAGTTTCCACATAGAAGCACTCAATACTTGTGTATCACAGAGCAAACTTGTTTCACTTAGAAGCGTAGAAAAGATAGCAACTAACTTACTATGGATGAATTCCATTGCGAGAGAAAGTAGGATTTCAAGGCATCAAACAAATTTGTTCCTTTTGAAGAGCAGCTTCCAAAGAGAGCCGACATCTCTTGAAATAAGAGAGAATGTTTGATAATGAATTCTAAAAGTAATTACGTGATGAGAGAGCAACCGCATGCTGCATAACATAATTGTCATACTTTGTGGGGGATGAAAAATCTATACTGGATACTGCAAGATTTCTTAGATAGCCCGAATGATGTCTGTATCCACGCATAGCACCAGTACAGGTCATGCGGCCATAGGGTAACAGCAAACACCTTCTTTGACTGGATCTAAAATGATGTGCATTAGGCAAGGTGAGGAGTGCGGTAGGCCTAGTTTCCCATCGGTCTCCTCACTGAGTTACGAAGTATTATAGCTGAATCTATTGGTAACACCTTTCGTAACTATTTGTGTTTTTGATGGCGTTATTCAGCACCACTCATAGACCTCAGATACTGTACTGTCACAAACATAAGTGCAACTGAAACAGAGTAAGCTACACTTTTCACTGCCCTATGCCAGGGTATAGATGCAAAATATACTGAAACAGAATCAAGAGAGTTTCTTAGATATGTTTATTTAGTTCGTTACCATTCCTCAGGATCACGTTTGAATTTCTGCCACAAATGGGCAGCATGAAAGATTGTGGATTGTCGATGAGTTGTGTTCAGCATGGTTCTGTCTAGATACAGAAGAACGCTAAATTCAGGACTGGAGATGACCTGGTCAGCGCATTGATCCTCCCCAATTCTTCTTCTTCTTTGGAATAGGCCTACTTAGGACCACGCTTTTTCAACCGTTAGGCTTTGAACTTTGTCCAGTATTGCCGCACCTTCTCTTTTTTTCTCCGATGTGGGGGTACTTTGTTTTTCGGTGTTTTTCCTGAAAACCACGGCGTTTCCTCGGAATATGTCAATCAGCCTTTCTGTTATGTATGCCTGTGAGCCTGTTCTTTTATGTTCTTCTCATCCTGCTTCAGCCAAATGGTACGGACTTTCTGGGTTCGCTAGAAGTGAACAGCCCGTTGATCAGTCTGTTCGGCTAAACTCTTGCCACATGACCACAGAGAACTACCTTCCTTATCCTGGCACAGTCAGAGAGCCTTTCTATCCGGGAGTAGATCTCTAAATTTTAATGTCTCCGATATTACTCATCTTCCAGTACCTGGACTAGGAACTTCCTGAGAGTTCTTTTCTCTCTGACTCCCAGTTTTTCAATCAAGCCTTTTTTTTATTTAGTGACAGACACTCCATGGAATACATGGATTCCGGGGTGAGGACTGTAGTGTAGATCTTCGGCTTCTGATTTCGTGACAGGCATCGCTTCTTGTAGGCGTTTTCATTCAATTGATAGGCCGGTTCCGGTTTGTAAACTATCGCACAGAGGGCTTCTATCCCCCAAAATTTGTGCTCAATCCGGTCGCCAATGCATTTAGATTTCTTTACTCGCATTATTTTATCCTGTTCTAGCGATGTCACTCTGTTAGACTCGTTGGTGTTGGTAAGGTACTTGGTCATCTCCAGTGACACCTGTACATCCAACCAATCAATACTGATCTGCATTTAGGGCAGTCGCCCAGGTGGCATATTCCCTATCTGTTGTTTTCCTAGCATTTTCCTAAATGATTTCAAAGAAATTGGAAATTTATTGAACATCTCTCTTGGTAAGTTATTCCAATCCCTAACTCCCCTTCCTATAAATGAATATTTGCCCCAGTTTGTCCTCTTGAATTCCAACTTTATCTTCATATTGTGATCGTTCCTACTTTTATAAACGCCACTCAAACTTATTCGTCTACTAATGTGTAATTCCACGCCATCTCTCCACTGACAGCACGGAACATACCTCTTAGTCGAGCAGCTCGTCTTCTTTCTCCCACTTTTTCCCTACCCAAACTTTTCAACCTTTTTGTAACGCTACTCTTTTGTCGGAAATCAGCCAGAACAAATCGAGCTGCTTCTCTTTGGATTTTTTTCCAGTTCTTGAATCAAGTAATCCTGGTGAGGGTCCCATACACTGGAACCATACTCTAGTTGGGGTCTTACCAGAGACTTATATGCCCTCACTTTTACATCCTTACTACAACCCCTAAACACCCTCAAAACCATGTGCAGAGATCTGTACCCTTTATTCACAATCCCATTTATGTGATTACCCCCAATGAAGATCTTTCCTTATATTAACGCCTAGGTACTTACAACGATCCCAAATATGAACTTTCACCCCATCAACACAGTAATTAAAACTGAGAGGACTTTTCCTATTTGTGAAACTCACAACCTGACTTTCAACCCCGTTTAACAACATACCATTGCCTACTGTCCATCTCACATTATCGAGGTCACGTTGCAGTTGCTCACAATATTGTAACTTATTTATTACTCTATAGAGAATAACATCATTCGCAAAAAGCCTTACCTCTGATTCCACTCATTTACTCACATCATTTATACATATAAGTAAATATAAAGGTCCAAAAATACTGCCTTGAGGAATTCCCCTCTTAATTATTACAGGGTCAGATAAAGCTTCTCCTACCCTAATTCTCTGAGATCCATTTTCTAGAAATATAGCAACCAATTCGGTCACTCTTTTGTCTAGTCCAATTGCACTAATTTATTCCAGTAGTCTCCCATGATCCACCCTATCAAATGCTTTAGACAATTCAATCGCGATACAGTCCATTTGACCTCCTGAATCCAAGATATCTGCTATATCTTGCTGGAATCCCACAAGTTTAACCACCTGCTGTCTGAGGCAATTGATATGGATCGCAAAAATTTTCAGAGATTCAGTGATAAGTAGGCCTAAAATTCCGTCGCAAATCCCAGACAGTGTAATGCCTTCCCGTTTATGACCCAGTTAGAACCCATACTGGACACTCAAGCTCATCAGTTCCTTGCTCCATTCTCTTGCAACATTTTCAAAGATGTACATGAAGAGGTGTGGGGACAGTTCACACCTTGCCTGACCTCTGCTTTGATTTCAAAGTTTTTCTCTGAATTAAACCATGGAGTATGTTCCGATCAGGTTTCATAGAATGTGTCTTCAGGTTTTGTTGCCCGATCCTAGTTTCTCGAGAATTTTACTATGGCCTTGTCGGTCTAAGGGGTCCTAAGCCTTCCTAAAATCAACAAAGGTAACTACCACCTTGGGACTTCTGATCCACGCTACATTGTAGATCAGCACAGTGCCTCAACTACAAGTTTCTTGGTGTATGGTGCTATTTCCTACGATTTCTGCCCCCCCCCCCCCCATTCGGTGATAACTGAAAAAGCCCTGACGTCACGACGATGTGGCCTGGAAATTCTGTGACCATGTGTGCTTCCCTACCTGCTGCAGACCGACAACTCCGGATTCACACAGCATGAGTATCTGTGGCCTACCTTTATGATTTCAACATGCTTCCTTGACCAAGAAGTTCTTAAGACTCTCGCCCATCGTGGTCATTAGGGGCCGGGTTGGGCGGCAACTTCGGCCAGTGGCAACTATGGCAGCCTGAATGATATTTAAAACGAAGTTTACACACCCTGCGAGAAATTTTAGGTGTTTGAACGCAGTGCGAAGCATATAACTTGCTTTAAATTAACTCAGACTTCCGAGTCTAACCTGACTAAATACGATGACAGTGATATACACTGGTAGCGAACTGTTCTCACCAACATTCAAACAATTTAAAACTAACGTGAACATAACTATGTGAAATTAGTCAGAATGGTTTCTAAAATAATTTTGTTTATTATTACGTGAGAGATGGAAATAAAACGTGGAAAAAACTTGTAATCCTAATGAGAATAAAGGAAATGAGTAAAACGAATTATAACAGACTTTTTCCTTAAGCTATTCGAAGTTTTTCTCCCTTAACTATGGTGATATATTTAGAGTTTACTAGAAAACTTGAAAATGATTCGTTGCTTGATATTGGCCGGATTTACAGTTAACAGACTCCTTCTAGTTCCATCTACCGTACGCGCACCTTTTAGTGATACATACACACCCTAGTGCTGAATCGGTCGATCTCGGTTATCTTCGAGATTCGTATTGACAACCTTTGAAACGCAAACTATGAATCGCGTATGCATCGCTGTGTGACATCTGGCGTACACTTTACGTACTAGTACTGTTGTTGTGTACACAACAAAGCCAAACTACAGAATTCATGCTAGGAACACTATTCGCATTGAGAAATGTTAAATAATGCATGTGTGATACTGTTGTTGGCGTAATAAAATAAATGTTTAGAAAATTCATATCGATTGATCATATTATCGATTCAAATCAGATTTCATTTCCATTCAGTTGGCAGTATAACCGGAACTGGGTGAGCTCCCTCCTTAGTTCTCACCTCCGTACAAAGTTATATCGCTAAAAGATGAAGTTTGGTTGTCATGTCGGTTCCTTTGAATTATAGTCTACCGTGTGCACGCTTCGTCAGCAGGGTTTAAGCGCACGATCTTATGATCCAGGAGACCGACACTGCTCCACATATGGAGCTGTCCTAAACTGACGGTGGCAACCTATGTTGTATGAACAGCATGTTGCGGCTATTTCAACCGTACAGTTAGCGCTTCTGCGGCTGAATTTGAGCGAGGTGATTTTGCTGTAGCGTGCAGCGAGACGTTCATTAGGAAATGGAGGGTAACAAGCAATTATAAGCCATTTGCTCTGCGTACTGCTTTCCAGAGATCTTGAATAAAGCACCAGCCAATTTGCTCGCAGCACCAACTGCATTATGTTTATTAATGGCAAAAGGGTATGTAGACACCAGTCTTTATCTAAGGAGCTGAGAAACAAAATTAATAGAGCTGTTGAACTGTTTAGTGTTAATTTTTATTAACTGAAGTTGAAGTTGAACCAAGTTCAATTATTTTGTATTGAATGATTTTGAGTGTAAACTAACCAGATAACTCAGAGCTAGCAAAATTTTCGCCTGTGATTAATGTTCTTAGAGCTATCACTCACACATGTTGGGAGACAGATCCACAAACTTCGTTCACATTCTATCGATCTCTTCTTCACCAGTTTCAAAACTATGGTAGCATTTTCTTCGACGTTTTACAATATCGAGCTATAGGGCATTGTTCAGGAGCTACGAACTTCACACTTGCCAATGCTCTTTTAATGGAAGTTGTTAAAATGCTCCTTGGAATTAAACGACAGTTGCATTCTTGTAACTTGTGCTGAGTCGTGCTGCACAAAGTAACGATCAACTCTTAACAAAATTATACAATCTGGATAGAATATTTTAAGTTAGACCACCTAGCCAGAGAACGCCGCACACCGTTACTTACGATGATTCATCGAGAGCTCCATCGTGTCCTATCAGTTGCCATCGTAAACGACTCGGAAGTACCTGATTTCAGTATGATTATGAGCTCTCATCATCTCCATTGAATACATTCTAACATATTTGTCCATTTATATGATACGTCTCGAACATAAATGCCAAAGTTACGGCACTTTTACAAACAGCCTGGACAGATTTTATACATATTTATACTGATAGTGCTAAAACTTCAAATGTTGTAGGTTACGCTTTTATTGCCCATATAAAGAAGGTGTCGAACAACGAACTTTTCCCTCTCCACCGTCATTTACACTAACCTTCAATACAGCAATCCTGTATGGTAACTCACCGCAAATTAAGGATATCTTCATTTTGACAGATTACCGTAACATGCTGAAATATTTTCAACACCCAGAATGGATCGTATAGTTACAGAATTGCATATATGACTTACCACGACTAATGAGGAATGAAAGACTTAGATGAATCTTCATCCACTTCTTACGGATTAAGAGACACCGAAGAATGAGTTAATATTAAAGGTTAGACTTTCTCTCCAATCAAAGTATAACTAACAACAACTTCTGCCTCCCATGTACAGGCATTCGGTTCATCACCGACAGAGAGCTTACGAGAAACGGGAATGATATGGTCTAAAAGTTAATTACATAAAAGACGCTACCATACCACACTAGAACCTAACATTTCCATTAAACCATGGGTCAGGATGATCAACCTTAGCATATGTAAAGTTACATGCGTAATACGAATGAGGCTTAGACATGGATGTTACCCAGGTCATCTCCATAGATTTCGAGTGTTGAACCCACTAATGCGCAAATACGATCCCGCTCTGTTGCAGACTTAAATGATCTAATCCTAGAATGTACAAAATGACACATATCACGGGAAGTGATGTACTCGAAGATTATAAATTTAGGAACACCGCTACTATCAAGAGTACCAGTGTTACTCTCGAACTCCAAACACGAATCTACACAATCATAGCACAATTTCTATAAGAAAATGATATTAAAATATAATTTAAGTAGTGCATATCGACAAATTACTTTACGCAGAACATAAGTATATGAGTTACCTGAGTTATCTTTTAGAAGAGATTATCAGTTAACGCATCTCAATCCGAATAACATGATATCTAGAATACAGTGCGTACTTTTTATGTCATGTATGTAATCGAGCTGGGTATATGGTCATTAAGCCAAAAGATAATTAATAAATTCAAGAGCATTCCGTATTAACAGTCATTTGACCGAGCTCGATAGCTGCAGTCGCTTAAGTGCGGCCAGTATCCGGTAATCTGGAGATAGTGGGTTCGAACCCTGAAGATATTCTTCCGTGGTTTCCCATTTTCACACCAGGCAAACGCTGGGGCTGTACTTTAATTAGGGCCACGGCCGCTTCCTCCCCATTCCTAGGCCTTTCCTATCCCATCGTCGCCATAAGACGTATCTGTGTAGGTGCGACGTAAAACAAATAGAAAAAAAAACAGTCATTTGAGTCGATATTTTGTCCAGATTAATGAACTATGTCCGCCTCTGTGGTGTAGTGGTTAGCGTGATTAGCTGCCACCCCCGGAGGTCCGGGTTCGATTCCCGGCTCTGCCACGAAATTTGAAAAGTGGTACGAGGGCTGGAACGGGGTCCACTCAGCCTCGGGAGGTCAACTGAGTAGAGGTGGGTTCGATTCCCACCTCAGCCATCCTGGAAGTGGCTTTCCGTGGTTTCCCACTTCTCCTCCAGGCAAATGCCGGGATGGTACCTAACTTAAGGCCACGGCCGCTTCCTTCCCTCTTCCTTGTCTATCCCTTCCAATCTTCCCCCATCCCCCGCAAGGCCCCTGTTCAGCATAGCAGGTGAGGCCACCTGGGCGAGGTACTGGTCGTTCTCCCCAGTTGTATCCCCCGACCAAGAGTCTGAAGCTCCAGGACACTGCCCTTGGGGCGGTCGAGGTGGGATCCCTCGCTGAGTCCGAAGGAAAAACCGAACCTGGAGGGTAAACGGATGATGATGATGATGATGATGATGATGATGATGATTATGATTATGATTAATGAACTATAATATCATAATATTAATTTTAATGAATTATGAGAAAAATATGAGACATGTTCATTTTTAAAATGTGATATCTGAGGCCATTTCTTTTCAATTTATAACTGTTAGGTTCTTCAGTATGCCGAAACTAAGTTATGAAGAAAAAGGAAACATATGATAACAAAATTATACTTTATTAAACTAGATTATATTATTTTCAATTAAGTTGTTTCTTTCACGATTTTTTATTTATTCGTATTTTCAACAGCGATAAATTAGTTTATAGGTTAAATCAACAGGATGTGTTTAGAAATCGACTTCTGCTAAGTATTCAAAACATCTTGACAACTCAATGAAACTAAGCTGAAAATACTCAGGATTCAATTGTAATGTACAGTGAACGAATATAAGGCATTCTTCCATAGCTCACATGATGATACAATAACCACATGCTTCAGAATCTCATACTTTGTTTAGAGGATGGAAAACCTTTACCTACTGAATAATGCAAGATTTCTGGAACTGTATGTCAAGTCAATAGCTAGGACGCTACTTGGATCCACAAACAATACAAAAACAGGTTACAGGTTGCGGCATATTTAAATTGAAGTGTGGGGTAGTTCACCATCGCGTCCCTCATTGAAACGAAAATATTTTAGCTGTACAATTGGATCCATGAGTAGTGTCTTTCGTTAGATGAATACACACTACTCGTGTTTCTGCGTGACGAATCATCCCTCACAAAGAACCTCAGCAGTCCGACTCCTTGGTTGAATGATCAATGTTGACGCCTACGGTTCTGAGGATTCCAGGTTAGATTCCCGGCTGGGTTGAGGATTTTAATCGCTTCTGATTAATTCTCCTGACTCGGAGACTTGAAATTTATGTTCGTCCGAACACTCTCCTCTTCATATTCAGACAACTCACTACACTACAAATCGCCAATGAAACACGCAATAGTGCTTATATCCCTCCACATAGGGTTGGCGTCAGGTAGAACAGGACCAAACATATGCGTCACAGTTCACATCCGCGACCCCAATGGTGTGCGAAAAGCGGTGGGAGAAGAAAGAGAACCTCAGCAGTTTCTGTTCTGTCACAATCATAAAGCCGGGCTGAATAGCTCAGACGGAAGATCGCTTGCCTTCCGAGTCCAACTTGGCAGGTTCCATCCCGGCTCTGTACGGTAGTATTTTAAGGTAATCAAATATCTTCGCCTCGTGTAAGTAGACTTAATGGCACGTAAAAGAAACCTGCGGGACAAAATTCCGGTATCTCATCGACCCCGAAAACCGTTAAAAAGTAGTTAGTGGGAATTAAAATAAGTAACATTGTTATTAACAAAATCAGAAATATAATGAGACTTCAAAGCAAGTTACATTTTACTCTGGACTGTGACAAGAGAGATGCAAAATATTCTACTTCACGAGCAACGGCAAGGTTCCTTAGATAGATCAATCTATTACGTTATTCTTATTTATTTTTCCTCATTATAATTGATATAGCGATATAAATGCCGTGTGGTCTCCGATGAGGCCTGGTGCAGGTCTTTTGATTTGACTCCCGTAAGCGACCTGCGCTTCGTGATGAGGATGAAATGATGATGAAGATGGCACATATACCCAGTCACCGTGCCAGGGGAATTAACCAAAAACGCTTAACATTCGCTACCTAGCTGGGAATCGAACCCGTGACCCATGTGACCAAAGGCCAACACGCAAACCACTTAGCCATGGAGCCGGACGATATAATGATCGTACAGTAATACTTATTATGATACGTGTTGTTTAAAAGGATCTAACATCTACATCATCGGCCGGTAATACTCTTAAGAACGAAGGTCCACAGTCTTGTTGGTGTTATAAGACTAGGAGCCAGAATACGTGACCTATGAAGTAGTTTGAAAATACTTTTAGAAACATATTGACAGTATATTCATCTCGCCTTGAAGTCTCAGTAATATACTTTGATGTGAAATAAAAAAAAGTAAGTCTGGGAAGTGGAAAAAGGTTTCTGACACCTGTAACGTTATTATGAGAAGATGGAACAGCTGATCGAAGGTATAACACCTTGAAGGTGTACGACCTTTGCGAAAGAACGGTAAGTGCGGTGATTAAAATGTATAATACGATGGCTTGCAAATATGCATCAAAGAGATTAGGTACGGTACATTCAGTTACAGTACGACAAGATGGAGTAAAACCCTGGAAAGCAATAAAAGCGCTAGTTCTGTCAGCTGGTGTGTCAGAAAGAGCAGGGCGAGTATGAGAGAGAAAACAGTGAACGCGCTGTTGCTCTCTCTCTCCCTTCACTATGAACAACTTCGTTTTTAGCACAACGCGCTGTTGCTCTCTCTCTCCCTTCACTATGAACAACTTCGTTTTTAGCACAACGCGCTATTGCTCTCTCTCTCTCTCTCCCTTCTCTATGAACAACTTCGTTTTTAGCACAACGCGCTGTTGCTCTCTCTCTCCCTTCACTATGAACAACTTCGTTTTTAGCACAACGCGCTGTTGCTCTCTCTCTCCCTTCACTATGAACAACTTCGTTTTTAGCACAACGCGCTATTGCTCTCTCTCTCTCTCTCTCTCTCTCCCTCCCTTCTCTATGAACAACTTCGTTTTTAGCACAACGCGCTGTTGCTCTCTCTCTCCCTTCACTATGAACAACTTCGTTTTTAGCACAACGCGCTGTTGCTCTCTCTCTCCCTTCTCTATGAACAACTTCGTTTTTAGCACAACGCGCTGTTGCTCTCTCTCTCCCTTCACTATGAACAACTTCGTTTTTAGCACAACGCGCTGTTGCTCTCTCTCTCCCTTCACTATGAACAACTTCGTTTTTAGCACAACGCGCTGTTGCTCTCTCTCTCCCTTCTCTATGAACAACTTCGTTTTTAGCACAACGCGCTGTTGCTCTCTCTCTCCCTTCACTATGAACAACTTCGTTTTTAGCACAACGCGCTGTTGCTCTCTCTCTCTCTCTCTCTCTCCCTTCTCTATGAACAACTTCGTTTTTAGCACAACGCGCTGTTGCTCTCTCTCTCTCTCTCTCTCTCTCCCTTCTCTATGAACAACTTCGTTTTTAGCACAACGCGCTGTTGCTCTCTCTCTCCCTTCACTATGAACAACTTCGTTTTTAGCACAACGCGCTATTGCTCTCTCTCTCTCTCTCTCTCTCTCTCCCTTCACTATGAACAACTTCGTTTTTAGCACAACGCGCTATTGCTCTCTCTCTCTCTCTCTCTCTCTCTCTCTCTCTCTCTCCCTTCTCTATGAACAACTTCGTTTTTAGCACAACGCGCTGTTGCTCTCTCTCTCCCTTCTCTATGAACAATTTCGTTTTCAGCACTTGCCATTATATAACACGCGGACACCAAATACTCCCGATAGGATAAAGTATCATAATCCAACAAAGACGTCAGTGAAAATAACTTCACATTCAAGACCGTGCAACACTCAGCGTACAAGAGCCGGCAGCCCCTCTTCTTCCGGAAGAGAGATTAAGTGTCGTGTTCTCTACTTGAAGACTGTGACAATCTGATTTTCATTCTTGTATGTCCTTTACACTGACAATTTATTTTTTATATGTGTGCAGTGAGTGTTCCTTGTACATAGAGGATGACCAAATGTTGTACCAACAAAGGTCAATTAAATAAATTTAAAAAAAAAAAAGAGCCAGCAGTACTGGCTATTTAGGCCTCGGTGTTGCCAATCCATGCGCAGTGACAGAAAAAGCACAGAACTAGAGCACTCCAGTGCTGACTTAACGGAAACGTCTCCCGTGAGTTCAAAGAGACCACTGACCCTCAGTCACTATTCGGCAACACTGGGCAACCTTCACTTCGTGTGGCTCGTGATGGGACACTCCCTTGTACATATTACAAAGCTATTCGTCTTGCATGACCAGGGACAGAACGGTAAGAGGGACTTATTCCATGTTCGTATTTCTTGTAGGATTTCTATTGGATTCGCCGAGCTCAATTTCTGTTGTTATGTAAAACTAGCAGTGTACAATGTATGGTGTTGTTCGTTACTATCCTCACGGATGTATTTGCAAAGTTTCGACTTAATGAAATAAAGCACATGATCTGCTGTGGTAATAAAATGTAGTATTACGTCAACAAAACACTTGAAACGTGCACGTAGAGGCGCGCGGCTGTGAGCTTGCATCCGGGAGATCGTGGGTTCGAGCCCCACGGTCGGCAGCCCTGAAGATGGTTTTCCATGGTTTCTCATTTTCACACCAGGAAAATGCTGGGGCTGTACCTTAATTAAGGCCACGGCCGCTTCCTTCCAACTCCTAGGCATTTCCTGTCCCATCGTCGCCATAAGACCTATCTGTGTCGGTGCGACGTAAAGCAACTAGCAAAAAAAACCAATTGAAAATACATCACACAAAGAAATTGAATTAACCGTTCCTTGGAACAACACTACAAGCCGAAATGTAAAAAAACTCCTTCAAAGCTCTTCGTCATGGAGACAAATGTACTAATAAATTTTCTCAAAATCTACCAATGTAAGTAGTTATTACCTTGAAAGAAAGCGCTTGGTTTACTGAGTGTTTTTAGGTCGAAACAAACTGCGTACCTCAATTAGAACGAAAGATATAATTGCTTCAATGAGAAAAAAATGTTGAAGAAATGAGACGTCAAATTGAATGTGCACTCATAACTTTCCTTAGAATCAACCAATTTGAATAGTTTAGAGCCGAAATGAAAGACCTTGATCCACTGAGTGTTCTTAGGCCAAAACGAACTGCGTTTCTCAATCAGAACCAAAGATATGCTTGCTTCAAAGAGACAAAAAATTGAAAAAATCAAATAATTTGAGAAAGGTGGAAGTTAAGTGATTTATAGTACCTGATGACAAATCTGTACATGAATACCTTTCAGTTTAAAAAAAATAAAAGAAGTCGACCGGATAGAATGGCCGGACTGACTGACTTTAGTTTTCATAACTTTTTTAATATAGAGATGACCAGGCCATAGTCTGCAATGAAATTTCGTTTTTATACCTGAACGGCGGTAAGTGTGGGATCGAGAAAACTGAGAAGCAAAGCAGAAAATATTAATTTATGGAAGCGCGCTAAAAGAAGAGTAAGAAGACAGCATAAATTTAAAGGTTGGATAATAACCGAAACCAAAGATAACTATCGTGATCGTAGTCTGCCACCTAGGAGTCAGCCCTAAATGAAGATCAGAGGTGACTGATTTGATTAGTTGATAATCCATGTGATGTTAGTTTTAGTTACGATAGTATTAACATTTAAAAAAATGTAACTAACGATGTACCCAAAATGAGAGTTATTCCCTTACTTCATGACTTAAATTTCGTGACTATGTGGCTTTACATGTTCCTCATCCATTTAGAAGACTTCGGTCGTTTACCTCCGTATATATCAATGTCCTTTAATGCTTTATCTTTATTATTATTATTATTATTATTATTATTATTATTATTATTATTATTATTATTATTATTATTATTATTATTATTATTATTATTATTATTATTTATCTTCACTTGAGAAAATGTATTTGAGGTGAATGTAGGGAGTTCTTTACGGTACGTAGGGACGTATCAGAAATGAGATGACAACATTGGTCACAATTCAATCGATTATGGGCTCGTTGTGGTGAATAATGACTCGTATTACATACGTCTACAGACGTTTATGATGTTCCACCAATTCCTGTGGTACATAGCTGAGGTTTCTTCTAACTTTTCTTTTATTGTAGGTGGATTGAAATACTGAGATGGATGGAAAAACCACTCAGGGATATTCTTTGATGGTGGTGCATCTTTAAGCACCTTTCACGTGCGTCCTCTGGCTACCGCCACTTACAGACTTTGATCGCGGGCAAGACATTTTACAAACCAGTGATCACTTCCACGTCTGAACGTAAGACTAAGCCCAATGCAATAACCGCATTACCACACGATTCTTCCTTCATATGTGTTCCGCGGTTGTCTCTGGAACGCAGAGGTGAAAGAAGGTGCTGGTGGGAATGGGTCTATCTACGATATCAAAGATTAATTTAAAACTTAAAATAAGGTTATATTTCTTTTCAGATCTCAAACATAACAAAATTCTTCACTAGGTGAAGAAAAAAGGTCAGGTACAAAGCAATTTTGATACAAGAATAGAAAACCCCAAAATAGGGAATTTACGAGTTTTGAGCTTCAAGCTCCAAATTTACAATTCGCAAATGTTGCGTTTAGTTAGATAAGGGCAGATATCTCCCAATACAAAGTGTTCACGAGCACTTGGCTCCAACAGTAACAAATTACGGCCTTCCAAAGGCACCACTCAAAATTTACACAAATCTCAGAAAAGAGCTTACATGCTCTACAAATTCAAGAAAGGAAACTGCGCTCCCAATTCCTTCCAGCCCCAGCCTATTCAAGGTAACTTTACATAAAACTTTACAATCTCTGGCCTCAAGGCACAACCTACAATTTACAATTCCATGTGGTTTTCATAGGGGTATCTAGTACCCATGCTACTGGCCTTCGTGGAAAGAAAGAACAGGTTAATATTACTGGCCCAAACTCAAAATGTATGGAGGCGTACACTTGCGCTCCTTGAAAAAAAAGTTTTTAAAACCCTACTTGGGCTTGTGGCCCGATGATGCAGAGGCTAATCCCACACTACTGAGGTGACTAGAAGAACAAGTCACTTGGTAATTTAGAGAAGAAAAACGGTTACAAAATCGTAGTCACCTCAAAATAAATGGAAGGGGAACTCGAGAGGGTAACGCACTCTCTATCCCCGATTTACAGTTTAGGTCTTTTATGAAATCTTACATTAGCCGAAAGACGGTTAACATTTTAGAAAACAGGTGGTTACACAGTTAAAGATCAGAACCTTCCCCTCGGGTAAGTTTGCGGAGACAGCTACAGAGATAGAAAACGGGTGGCCATTTCCTGGGATGATGTTCTGCCTGCCGAAGAATGAGACAGCATGCCTCCTGTCTTAACACACACACTCAGAACTTCGACCATCAATAAGACAAGGTAGCTTGGAAAAGCCGCAGCGTATATACCCGAGGGGAGGATTCGAGAAGGCTCTGGACTAAATCCGGACACACTTCCTCATTTTTATTGGATAACCTTCCCTCATTTTTATTGGATAACCTACAAAAAAAAATAATTACAGAACATTTGTTATTGGCCAGATTCGAAAGCTGGCGGGATGAGAAGGAAGTGCTGCAAACGTCGAAGTACCAAAATAAATTAAATTCAATTCTGTTGAGAAAACCTATACACACAAAACTTCCTCCAATCTCTAATTATTCAACTTATGCCCTCAGTTTATTATAGAGACATCTATGGAGAGAAGTTCAAACTTCTTGAAGTACACCAAAACCCAAACAAATAAATCCAGTTACCGGGCGAGTTGGTCGTGCGCGTAGAGGCGCGCGGCTGTGAGCTTGCATCCGGGAGATAGTAGGTTCGAATACCACTATCGGCAGCCCTGAAGATGGTTTTCCGTGGTTTCCCATTTTCACACCAGGCAAATGCTGGAGCTGTACTTTAATTAAGGCCACTGCCACTTCCTTCCAACTCCTAGGCCTTTCCTATCACATCGTCGCCATAAGACCTATCTGTGTCGGTGCGACGTAAAGCCCCTAGCAAAAAAAAAAAAATAAAATAAATAAATCCAGTTATTCAGTAGTGACGTATTTTGATTGAAGTCCCAACTTTATGTATTAGCTGTTTCAAGATTCGTCTGATAGATAGCGTTCCTTAAGGCACTTCTTTTAAATGTGCGGAGTTGAGGTATACCTCGCGGTACAGTATGTTCCAGTTTGAACTCATGAAAAATAAAGTACCCTCAAATCACACTGTCCCAAATTACTTCGCAAAATACTGAAACACATTTCGTGGTATTTACAGTTACGTTACACCTCGTATAGTGAAATATGCTTCTGTTATGATGGACTTTAAAAAGTACAGTAACATGCAGTGGGCTACAGGGTTGGTTGAATGCGAACATAGTGTATTTTAGCCAAATTACGTCATTCCGCTGCCGATTCTTTGTTAGCAATCAAAAAGTGTACTGGTAATAATAATAATAATAATAATAATAATAATAATAATAATAATAATAATAATAATAATAATAATAATAATAATAATAATAATAATAATAATAATAATAATAATAATTGTACCAATTGTTAAGGATATTGTTTGAATTTGAAACCCCACAAATCCATGTGGCTGTTGTACAAACTACCAGATACGAGTGTATACCGTCGTTTCCCTTCTTCAAATTATATTTTTGAGTAATATTTTTCTAAATTCATCTATACTTTTTCACACTTTAACATTTATTTCCCTTAGTCACATAATAGTAATGGATTATCCCCTGGGTCATATCCTGTTAGGAGCAATTTTTTAGAATTTAATTTTGGAGTGATTAAGTGTTTCAGCCTTAATTTTTCGTATTTTTTCTCCGCCTTTCTTGCGAAGCTTTATATACTTTTTTCATGACCGTGTAGTTTAGGCTTTGGCCTTTGTATACTTCTGGATCTTTTGATCCTTATTCGAATGTAGCTGCCCCATAAGATAAGGGTAACGAAGGTAATCGAACGGACTCAAGTGAGATTCGAATCCGCGACCTCCAGGTATAAGGCCTGTGGTATGAGGAGTAACAGGTATATAACACATGTAAATATGAAGGGAAATTACAGGAGAGTCTGTATAATTAATAATAATAATAATAATAATAATAATAATAATAATAATAATAATAATAATAATAATAATAACAATAATAATAATAATAATGCGAAAGGTAAAATATTTCAAAGAAAGAATCAGAACATTGTATGTTGCGTTGAAACTTGTAAGCAAGAGTGGTGACTCAATATTACGAAAGATACTTGTGCAAAATCTCGTAAACAACTAGGCTTTTGCCTCTCATCTTATTCCGTGTGTTGGCCGAAGGCCCCGACCGGTCGAGAACTGATAGTTAGACGGCCAGGGAGGCCTATTATGGCTGCTGGTAGAGTTCGGATCGAGCCGCAAGTGTGTTAGTTACAAGTAAAGCAAGTTAGAGGAACAACTGGCTCTTGAATTGAGTGTGGTTCGTCAGTGGACAGCCACACGAGTTTTCCACACCAGTAGTCAATTAGGTGTGGGAATCTAATCGATAGAAACCAGCAATTATTCTTAATCAGAGGAGTACCACCTCACCGCCGAAGTAACGGGTCCCAGGGACGTCAGCGCAGAAGAAAGAAGAAAAGAAGAAAGAAGACCTCCACCGTACGGAGATTTACTACATCCCGCAGTTAAGTATCAGTCCAGTTAATACATGTATTCTTGTATTACAATACAGAGACCTGAAAGACTTACAGGAATACTTAAGAGTTGAAGAGAGATTTGTAAGTTAAATGGTGTCAGAAATGTGTGTGTAATTGTATACAGTCATATATGACGTGTATATTCAAGGGTCTTATAATATAAGTGGAATTAATCTTTGCCAATCTGGTTTTACGCTCCCAAAGTCCTCAGCCTGTCTCATCCTTAGGATATGGCAACGTTAATGTCATCAGGCCCAATAAAGGGCGTTTGTAACTTATAACTGTTAATTAAGTTCCAGGGTTTGAAACCCGTCCAATGTAATTTTTGTTCCAGAAGGTACGGTTTCATTGTGTGAACTGTATTTTCTATCGGATATGTTTGTAACGTATACATTTATAAGACCTACGGGTCTGAAATCTATGAATTAATTTTTCAAGAAGGGAGATCTCCCCGTATAGTAAACTTTCCCGAGCTTCTAAGCTGTCTTTGTTAAGTATTATATATATATTATAATAATATAATATATTATTATTATTATTATTATTATTATTATTATTATTATTATTATTATTATTATTATTATTATTATTATTATTATTATTATTATTATTATTATTATTATTATTATTATTATTATATAGGCCAAGAGGTTTTGTCCAGGTATTTTGCTTGACATCACTCACTTGCTCATTTTCTATTGAATAGGACACTGTCATTTGAAGTGGAAATATAAAAAAAGTATCTAGCTACCTATAAGTTGAGATTACATGTCAGTTGTTTAACGCAATTCCTTCAAAAGGAATAGCTAGTGTATTAAGTTATGTCGAAGAGTTTTCAATATCCTAGACTGACACGATTACTTACTAGAAATCTACTAGAAACACATCAGTCATTTCTCTCACGTTGAAGATCTCTTCGTAGGAAGGTTCCATATGGCTAAATAGTTAGCGTGCCGCCCTTTGGAACAAGGTGTTCCTAGTTCGACTTCCAGCTAGGTCGAGGATTTTAACCTCGTTTGTCTAATTAAGATGACTGCGGTGCTGGGTGTAAGTGCCGTATTAAGTATTAGAGTGCATCATAGATAGGACACTCACTCACAGAAGCGAAGGTTGCCTGTCGTGTGTCAACTCGAAAGAACTGCAACTGAACTCTCCGGAGGCCACAGGCCTTTATTATTATCGGAGAGAATTATGATATCCTGGAAGAGAGGGGAGTGAGAAATTGAACAGAGGTCTACTGTATCGATTCCCAAACTGAGACCCGTGGAATCAAATCTCAGTGACTTACATTGGGATTGTTACTAGGAACAGCACACGGTGGTAAGAAAGTGTATCAAGCATTACAACTCCGGACACAAGAATTCCGCCGATTGTATTATAAACAATGGGAAAGGACGTTGTTCAAGTTGATCAGTTGATTATAACTGACGCATTCAAATACAAATCGCCCTCGTTACGTGCATCCAGTAATGTATCATATCATGTTTATGAACTCAGTACTCATCTAATAATAAAATATAGGAGTATTCACCGAAAAAACGAGGCATTATTTACATATGATATTGTTATTCCCACCCATGTGACACACATGATTGCATCTTCATATACCGTAAATTTTACTATGGGGTATAAATTATATCGACAGTAGCAGTTAGCTACAAAAACACACATGAACTAAATCCAAGTTCAATACTTCACGCTCTTTAGCAATCATAACATAACACACAAATTGCTTGCCACGAATTTCATTTTGATCTATGGGACAGTACAAAAGCTATGCCATTATCGGAATTGAGGAAACAGAGTACGATTGGCATAACTGACATCAATGAATTGACGTCGATCAACATTTAAAGTGAACGATTAAAAAGTTTCTAGCAATAATGTGACTGGAAAGGACAATGCACCTTACAGAACAGCAGAAGAGAAGTAAATACTAATTTCAGTATTTGAAAGACTGAGTTCTAAAATGAGCACTCCCTTACGTGCTAGGTTCATTTTCTGGAAAACGATGGCACCTGCTAACCTTACTGCAGCAGGAAGAACGCGAAGTTCTGTGCCCAGGGACTACAGTGAAGGAAAGAAGAACGGGTAGCGGAAGGGAGGGAGGACGGTTCAAGGTTATTGCTTACAAGGAGTGTTATAATATTAAACACAAAAGGGAAAATTTCGAATATTTCCTTTTTTTTTTTTTTTTTGCTATTGGCTTTACGTCGCACCGACACAGATAGGTCTTATGGCGACGATGGGTCAGGAAAGGGCTAGGAGTGGGAAGGAAGCGACCGTGGCCTTAATTAAGGTACAGCCCCAGCATTTGCCTGGTGTGAAAATGGGAAACCACGGAAAACATCTTCAGGGCTGCCAACAGTGGGGTTCGAACCTACTATCTCCCGAATACGGGATACTGGCCGCACTTAAGCGACTGCAGCTATCGAGCTCGGTCGAATATTTCCTAACATGAGGAAATGACTAGAAAGAACTCCAGAAGAAGTCAGCCCAGTGGCCCTCGATTAAGAAAGAACTGGTTCATTTGTCAGCTGGGTCAAAGATTTTAGCCGCGTCTGGTTAATCCAGTATTCCCGCGTACTGATACTAAACAGGGAAATGAACCTGACAACACACACACAAAAGAATACAAAAGAAAAACGTATGCCAGATGTCTCGGAACCACTTCAAATAACGGTGAAAATGTTGGAATTTGCAGTGCGTGCCGTTTTTAAATTTAATTTATTATTTTGGGCTGCAACAATTCCAACAGACTTCTTCAAACATGCCGTTAGTTTACGAGAAAAAGACGTCATTGTTTGAGTTTCATTTTTCACTCTTCCCTACATCCCTATTCTAGATATTATAACAAACCAATCCAGATAGCTTAAATATAAATGTACTTTTCTGAAAGCAGTTTTTGACAGGGAAAACTGAAAGCTTTCAAACTTGCCTTTCTAGGAAATAAGATTCCGACAATGTGTTTTGTTTGCATCCCACTATATGTTCATATTTCACAATGTTCGATGTACCCTATTGTTGCATTATTCACTACATTTGTTATTCACATGGGTTATTCATTGAGTCCGACCTGAATACAACGTAATGGCATTTCGATCCAATATTCCATTTCACAAACATTACTTCTTTAGTTTGTTTTTGTATTGTATCTGAGCTCGTTTCTCAAATGTACGTCCTGTAAACATTTTCACGGCATGCACAGGAAGAAGACTTGTTTAACTGTTCTGCCTCCTGGCGGTTGGCGATCTGCGTCTTCCGTAGTGTAACCGGTGTGACCTGCACGGCAAGCAAGGCCCTCTGCTGCATTGAACTGTGGCCCAAAGGCAGTGCCGTTGCGAAGATCTTGGAGGGACCCAGAGATCTGTCTGTTAGGTGATCACCTAACTGGCTAGTTGAAACCAGAGGTTTTGCGACTATAGGGAATCCGCAAAAAAACAGGCGAAATGAGTAGTAGTTTGCCATTGCTTTTCATACTGGACCAGAAAGCGTTATTTGAGAACGACCTGCCCTATGAATAACATCCTTCATAACACTTAGAGAGACAAGTCGTGCTCTGAATGTTATTACTCCGCAGCACCTATACCTCAGATGTTTCTATATTGCCATAGTCACGGATGAGACTGGGACTTCGGTGGAAGCTACATTTCGCTCATTCCTGTGCCAAGACAGACGTAAAAGCGTTGCATCCATCAAGAAATGGGAAATGACAGACATAAAAGTCATCCGCTTCGTATTTTTTATGGATGGGCGTCGTTAAATCATATGGCGGAGAAGTATTCGGCAGTGAATATATTCCATTAGGGCAAGAAAATTATAGAACACTCCGGATTGTTGAAATCCAACCCTGCTACCATCTGTAGGGAAGAAACTTAAGGTTCAGTTTGATTATTCTTAAAAAAATTTAAGCGTATGATACATACAAGAAAATAAGCAACAAGTAAGTAAACTCGTGTCATCATCCCGAGATGGTACAACTATTTTCAGGCACACCTCCTATGGAGGTGAGCTGTAAGTACTATTTTAACCATACACCAGCCCTCCTGCCAGTCTTAAATTTCTGGCAGTACCGAGATTAGAACCCGCGCCAACAAGGATGGCAGCTGATAGTTCTAACCGTTACGCTACGGAGACAGGCGTACGAGACAATAAGAAATATATTTTTAAAATACACAAATTACAGCATTGGGACAATATTTTAATATTTGGATTAAAAGGTTTGTAATCCACGCGATTGCTCCAGGGATAGCTGATTGGATTTCATTCAAGGAACGGGGATACGCGTGTAGAAGGCACTGCCGCAGCAACAGGCGGGCAGCGGCTTACGGTCTCCTGATGTGAGGGGGAGCAGTTTTACAAATTACAGGTAGCCACGGGAAGGGAGTGCAATGTAGAGTGCAAGAAATGACCCGCATCGTCTGACGAAGCTGATTATTATTATTATTATTATTATTATTATTATTATTATTATTATTATTATTATTATTTATTGCTAGGGGCTTTACGTCGCACCGACACAGATGGGTCTTATGGCGACGATGCGATAGGTCTAGGAGTTGGAAGGAAGCGGCCGTGGCCTTAATTAAGGTACAGCCCCAGCATTTGCCTGGTGTGAAAATGGGAAACCACGGAAAACCATCTTCAGGGCTGCCGACAGTGGGATTCGAACCCACCTGTCTCCCGAATGTAAGCTTACAGCCGCGCGCCTCTACGCGCACGGCCAACTCGCCTGGTGAAGCTGAATATCAACCTGTCGGCAATGGGAGCTTTTTAACCACATGCCTGCACAATATTCAGTTCGAGAATACCCGATTGCCAGAGTGGTGGTCCTGAGTGTGTTGACGTCAGCATCCCATGATGTTTCAGCGAACCTACTGAGTAGGTTGTTACGGCTTGTATAGTTCTGCAACCGTTTTTTTTTCTTTTTTTTTCTTTTCAATATGCTAATCGGTAAATCAGCTCCCTGTTCAGTGTCACATCTAAGTACTTAGGACAGCTGTTGTACTTGAGGTACTGATTCCCGAACTTCACTCTAGGATGGTAGTTTGCTGCAGGTTGCTAAAGTGAAATGTGGCTACCTCACATTTAGAGGGACGAGGCTGGATCCGCCATTTTCTGAAGTGCATCCATCTTCATTCAGTGCGTACTGCCAATGGTGATTCACGACCACGACAGTAAAACCGATAAGAAAAAAAAAACCCTCCTTCTAAGGACTCAACATTTAATACTGGGGCTCTGGGCGCTCAGCTAACAATCTGTGAACTTAACATTGAGTTCAATTAACACTAATGTGATAGATTTAGATAATCAAAACTGGTACTTATCACAGGAGCCAAATAACATAAACTGTGGACTCTGTTCTACAACATCTGATTTATATCCGAAGTTGATATACTACTGAAAGGCCAACGAATCGTAAATTGGCCTGCTTGTACGTATTGCATTAAATTATTGTTGTAAAGGACAGGAAGTAATACTCCGAGGCTTAGATGAACACAGAAGTGGTTGGAAACATGTCAGGAGAGAGAGGTTGGGTCTTCTGAGATTAGAGTGAGAGAGCTTGCTGCCGGGTCAATATCGAGGCACACGCGACCTGAAATGAAAACAAGGGATTTTAAGGCGGTGCACCCGGCGCAGGAAGATAATATGGAGTGAGTGATGAGAAGCGGTGGAGATAATCAAAGGATTTCTATTACTAGAATAACGCTATTAATATCGGTTACGGAAATAGATGAATTAAGCCCGGAAGCAGGATTATCACAACAACCAGCTGACGACAGCAATGCTACTTCATGTATAGTCACGGAAGGAAACAAGTGATGGTCGTATCTCGATTAGGTATTCTTTGCGGCTCCTTCCTGCCTATTTCAGCTTTGCTAGAGACAGTCGTATTCGATCTTCCTAGGTCAATTTTTTATTTTCATTTTTAGAATTTGCTTTACGTCGTACCGATACAGATAACTCTTATGGCGACGATGGGGTAGTAATGGTCAAGAAGTGGGAAGGAATCGACCGTGACATTAAGGTACAGTCCCAGCAATTGCCTGGTGTGAAAATGGGGAAACCACGGAAAACTACCTTCAGGGCTACCGACAGTGGGGTTTGTACGCAATACCTCCCGAATGCAATCTGATAGCTACGTGACCCAACCACGCGGCCACTTGCTTGATAACTGTTACTATCTCATGCTTCATATAGGGTATATATCGGATTAGGTGTACCAGAGTATTTTGCCATGTTTTACGTCGGACCGACACAGATATGTCTTTTGGCGACGATGGGGCAGGAAAGGCCTAGGAATGGAAGGAAGTGGCCGTGGGTACAGCCCCAGCATTTGCCTGGTGTGAAAATGGGAAACAACGGAAAACCATCTTCAGGGCTGCTGACAATGGGGTTCGAACCCACTATCTCCCGGATGCGAGCTCACAGCTGCGCGCTCCTAACCGCACGGCCAACTCGCCCGGTTTACATTGTATACATTGTAATTGTATACATTCTCGAAACACCTGACTCATTGGCTGAATGGTCAGCGTTGAGACCTTCTGTTCAGAGGATCACGGGTTCGATTCCCAGCCATGTCGGGGATTTCAATGGCGTCTGATTAATTATTCTGACCAGGGGACTGGCTGTTTGTGTTTGCCCCAACACTTTCAACTTCATATTCATACAACTCAATACACCATCAACAACCACAAAAACACAAAATACATGCAATTACATCCCTCCATATTAGGGTTGCCGCATGGAAGGGCATCCGTCCGTAAAACAGACACTAATCCAAGTATGAAACATACGTCGCCCCGGCGACAATAAAGGTGTGGGAAAAGCGGTAGAGGCATGAGAATAAGATTCTCGAAACGCGAGGATATTCGTAAACTGTGGATAGTCGATGACCAACGAGTTGATACTTGGAATACAACCACCATTTTTTTTTTTTGCTAGTGTCTTTACGTCGCACATACACAGATAGGTCTTACAGCGACGATGAGGTAGGAAAGGCCTAGGAGTTGGAAGGAAGCGGCCGAGGCCTTAATTAAGGTAAAGGTGTGAAAATGGGAAACCACGGAAAACGATCTTCAGGGCTGCGAAAGTGGGGTTTGAACCCACTATCTCCCGGCTGCGCGCCCCTAACCAATGTGCCCGATATACTACCACCTGCACAATATGTTAATGTTAATGACATTTTACGTTCCACTCACTACTTTTGATGGTTTTCTGAAGAAGCCGAGGTGCCGGAATTTTGTCCCGCATCGGATCTTTTACGTGTCAGTAAATCTACCGAGGCTGCCGTATTTGAGCAGCATCAAATACAACTTGACTGAGTCAGAATCGAACCTGCCAAGTTGGAGTCAGAAGGTCGCCTCAACCGTCTGAGCCGCTCAGCCCGGCGCACAATATGATCACCATATTTCAAACAAGAGGATTTTGAAAGAAAATCATCTTACGCCATGGCCGATTTTTGTGCGATTAAGTGTACGTAAAAATGTTGAGTGAAATGTTGGCCTATTTTCAAACTCTTAAGGCGGGTACTCACTAGGAGGCTGCAACATGCAACGCAACGGTTGCTGCAACCATATTTTTCTAATGAGTACGCCTTGAGCTTCATTGCTGCAACCGTTCGCAGTGAGGCGCGCTGTGATCCATCTGGTTGCCGGTATTCCGGCGAACACAAAGCGGCGCGCAGTGTGTTCGTTGACGTGTTCCAGACACATTTCGTAGCCAGGACGCGCAGAGGAGTGGACTGAGGAATCCTGTCTAAATGTAATAGCATTATATCGAAATTCTATATTAATATGGAACCCTTCAGTGAAGTGCCAAATGATTTCAATATCAGTGACGTCTCATACTTGTTTAATGAAATGAAATAAAATTAAATGAACCTTACCTCTATGTGATCTTTTAATTCGCTGATGACTGCTTGACACACTTGTGGTACAATTTTACTTACGACTACCGGGTGAGTTGGCCGTATTTGCATCCAGGAGATAGTGGGTTCGAACCCCACTGTCGGCAGCCCTGAAAATGGTTTTCCATGGTTTCCAGTTTTTACACCAGGCAAATGCTGGGGCTGTAAATCAATTAAGGCTGCGGCAGCTTCCTTCCCAGTCCTAGCCCTTTCCTATCCCATTGTCTCCATAAGACCTATCTGTGTCAGTGCGACGTAAAGCAAAAAAAAAAACCTTATGACCTGCTTGGATATTCTGAAGAGATACTGCAAGCTGGAGAAGCTGTCACCGGTGGCTAAAAATCTCGAAGTAAATACCAATTTATCTTTAACAGATATAGCTTTTCTAAATTTCGTGTCCCTTGTTTCTATTTTCGGTTCAACCAAATTTAATAAATACTCGAAATCGGTCGGTGATATACGAATGAAATTCTTAAAAGATCCACTTATTTCTTGCGATTTCAAATCCAGAAGCAAATTGGAATTAGCTTTACCTTTGTTAAAATCACTTTGCCACCAACGACGGGGAAGTTTACAATCCTCGATTAGGTAATGCAGGAAAATATACACAGCACTTATGACGAGTATACTGGACGAAATTGTTGCATGTGTCCCAACGAACGCTGCGGAACTACTGGTGTTCGCATTGAGGTCTGACGAACGTACACATTATGCAAGGTTGCAGCAACCGTTGCGTTGCAAGTTGCAGCCTCCCAGTGAGTACCCGCCTTTACATTTACGCATTCTTACCGTTCGAGTGATAATACAGAAGATGATCATGGTTATTACATATTTACAAATGTCCAGTTATCACATTTCGTTCAATACCTGTATATGACAAAAGTTGTAGACAATGCCTCATTTTTACAACATGAGCTGTCATGACGGAGATATTAAGAAAATGAAAATTCACAGCCTGTTTCCAGTCATTCGACCGGGTCAGGAATGAAATGAATGAAGCCCGCATCTTGCGGCGAGGATAGGAATTGTGCCTGCTGCCGAAGCCTGTCGCACTCCTCTGAGGCAATGATAAATTACTAACAGATGAAATGAAATGTTAATGGAAAGTGTTGCTGGACTGAAAGATGACAGGGAAAACCGGAGTACCCGAAAAAACACCTGTCCCGCCTCCGCTTTTTCCAGCATAAATCTCACATGGAGTGACCGGGATTTGAGCTTACATTTTATTGCTCAGTCCATCAACGGCGAACATAGCTGACTTGGAAATATTAATATGTGCAGCTAGTGCATAATAATTTTCATATGTGATTTCGGTGGCAAATAAAAAAATTCATTCAGTTTCTCAAGTTTCAAGACCCATTCTTTCCTTTGGCGGGCACTCCCATTTGTCAGACCACCTTCCCTCCCTCACCGAGTGCTCTGTCACAAACACAGTGGCCTGAAGTCTGTCTGATTGTTGCAGTAATCTGAGTTACCCTACTGTTTAATCGTATGCAATAATTTGTAACTTACTGTTGTTATTTCTGAGGAAGAGGTGAACATGGCCTAGAGGTGTATAGCATACGTGAACAAATGTTGATGTTGATGGACATTTCGTACAGTATATCCCAGATAAATGATCTTAAAGATAATATAGAATACGTAGAAGAAGTAGCATATGATAAAACTCCATTAATAACTCTGGTAAATCTAATAATAAGAATGCATTTGATTTAATATTCAAATAGAAGTATTTAGGTATTACTCACTGTATGAACACCATTTTCTCTAAGCACCGGATATGTAACACCAATACTCACCTGGAACAGAAAGATGAACAATATTGTTACTCATATGACACTATTTTCAGTTTATGTTCCTGCTTCTATTGCTAATATTGTGTTAACCGTTTAAAAGCACCGCATAGTACAACGGAGAACAACTTTGTTTAGAGGTTCAACATTCCAACTTCCGCGTCAACACTCCAGACAACGAAACACGTTTTTGTGACTTTAGTTTTGGCTCCTTGCAGGTTAAATTAACCTGTAGGTCAAACAGTTTTAAATGCAATTTAATATACCTCAATAAAACTATAGCACTGATACAACAATACGTTCTGTTTGGACTCTACAATATTTTTATACTTGCTAAAGTACCCGTTCTTCATACGGATTTGTGAGTAAGGATTAAACAGTTTAAAAGAGCCCCCGTGGTTCAAACGGCAACGCGCCAGCCTCTCACCGCTGGGTACCGTGGTTCAAATCCCGGTCACTCCATATGAGATTTGTACTGGACGAAGTAGAGTTTGGACAGGTTTCTCTCCAGGTACTCCCGTTTTTTCTGTCACATTTTATTCTCACAACACTCTCCAATATCATTTCATTTCATCTGTCAGTCATTGATCATCGCTCCAGAGGAGAGCGACAGGCTTCTGCAGTCTGCACATGTCCTATCCTCGTCGCTAGACAGGGGCTTCATTCATTCCATTCCTGGTCCCTTCGAATGACTGGAAACAGGCTGTGGATTTTCATTAAAGAGGTTAAATGAAGGTGGCCCGCAAGCAATGGCCTGGTGCGGGTCTTTTTCTCGTAGACGGCCTATTAGGCGACCTACATGTCTGTGAAGGTGAGGGCCCTAACTAGGATGACTTCTAATGCTGAATACGCCACACACAGCCAGCCTCTGAGCCATTGGAATTAACCAATAAAGGTTGAAATCCCCGACCCGGCCGAGACCCTCTGAACCGAAGGCCATTACGCTGATCATTCAGCCAACGTGTCGGACGGCCCGCCAGTACACGCGTATCTTAAAACACGATCTTTTAGACAATATTAACCACTTTCTCATCGGATACATAAGTATATACATAATGCCCGTCGATACTCAAAAACACGCCACGTAAAGCTGGCTGTGCCTGAAGCACTGGTTCTCCAGATAATTGCGCAAAGTGAAATGTGAATTTTAAACCCACTAAATATGAATGCTAAATCGTCACAATATTGAAAAGATGCAAACATGCAATATACATAAAATACAATGACGATGATGATAATAAAAATGGCTGATTAAATAAATTACGGATCACACCTGCAGTCTCAAATATGGATAAGCACGCACAGCATTCCACTGCAGAATCAAAACGCTTTCCGTAGAATGACTCGCTCATTCTTCAGCTATCCTGTTAACAAACGAACGACTAATTACGCGCGAAATGAGTGGCCCAATCGTTAGTGAAGGTGACCACAGCCAAAAACACAAGAAAGCTGAATTTTATCGAAACCGTTTCTTGTAGAAAATTTAATTCCAGGGACACACTGTGCACTTCGTTTTTCGATAGGGTCAACGGATTATCCGATATTTTAGTTGACGTAGATCAAAAATTGCCAAAATTTTCGACATACACCAATAAAAACCCCTCTAGCTCGAAATGAAATTTATCAAAAGTAAAGTATCCCTTCCGTCACTTGGGATTTCACCCTATATCCTAACCAAGTTTCAACTCAAACGGTCCAGTAGTTTTAAGAAAAAACCAAACCCCATGGCACTAGAGCCCTTGGAGGGACTTGGCCTACGGAGGAACTGCTGCTCAGCCCGAAGGCCTGAAGATTACGAGGTGTCGTGTGGTCAGCACGACAAATCCTCTCGGCCGTTATTCTTGGCTTTCGAGACCGAGGCAGCTATCTCACCGTCAGATAGCTCCTCAATTCCAATCACGTAGGCTGAGTGGACCTCGAACCAGCCCTCAGGTTCAGGTAAAAATCCCTGACCTGGCCGGGAATTGAACCCGGACCCTCCGGGTAAGACGCAGGCACGCTACATCTACACCACGGGGCCGGCTCACAGTAGTTTTCGAGCTCATACAGAATAAACAAACAAACAAAAAACACAATATAATTTTTATTAATAGTATATATAGACGGAGGTTTAACTGTGGAGGTTGTACCAAAAGTCCCATTAATCCCCACATAACAGTACACTATATGAGTTTTCTTGTTGCAGGTGATACATGAAAAGAATGGCCGATGAATTTAATATTTCACACTGGAACAACGAATCGTCATGAGTACCCGGGCGCATGAATGACCTCGCACTAGGAAAAAATTGTGAGGGATCCAAAATGATTTCAACATTATATTTAATACGGCTTTACCAAAACAGTTGCGATGGGAGAGTATCACTTCGAAACTGGTTCCATGCAGATTGGCTGCGTTCTGGAAGACCAACAACAAGGGCAGGCGCATGTGTGGATGTTGCAGTATCAGTGGAACCTTCGCCGAAGAAGTCAAAACACAAACAATCAGAAGGACTGAAAGTCCCAATGACTACATTACAGCGACATATTCAGAAAGACTTACCCGCAAAACAGTTGAAACCTTCATTTGGGAACGAGCTGAGTGATACAGACTACAATGTCTGCTACATATTTGATTGGTCCATAATTTTTGACGACCTGAGACTCATGGCACCACGCCAGTGAATTTAGTTTACAATGCTATGTGATTAGTTTGTAGCGCAATTGGTACTTATCGGACTTCTTGGTCGAATCTGGTCCCAAAAATATTGGTCACATGTGCACTTCACAGTACGTGTAAATTAACATCAGCCCTTACCGATGGGTTCAGAGACAAATGTATTGGAATATGGTCATTAATTTTACTGGAACCTCTGAAACGGGCAACCCTAAGTCCCGATGTAATATCCTGTGATTAAAATGCGTTGTGGGGACACATCAAACAGAAAGACGACCACAATCGCTATCAGAAAACTGATAGACTCTGTTCAGAATGCATTTGCTACCATCACGCCGGCAATGCTGCGGAGAAATTCACATCGCTCCTGGAGGCGAATAATACTGTGCCACAAAAATGACGGTGGGCGCACAGATCACCTGCAGATCACTCTCCTCTCATCATATGCATTCCATTGTAAGAACACTTCACAAGGATGTCTACAATGCAGAGGAAGATGGAACTTAGGCATTATATATGTTGCATCAAACATGACTTGATGGTCATCTTACACCTAGAATCATTCGTGAGGCGATAGAAATTTCTGAACACTCCAGTAATTTTGATGATGACGATGATGATGATGATGATGATGATGATGATGATGATGATGATGATGACGTTGTTTGTTATTTAAAGGGGCCTAACATTTAGGTCATCGGCCCCTAATGGTACGAAGTGTAATGACAAATTAAAAGTTCAAAATCATCCACTGACCAGAAAAAAATGGGATGAAAAATGAATAGCATTACTGACCAAGTGACTGCTGAATCGAGTATGGTTGTTGTATAAAGGGGTCCAAAATCTAGGTCAACGGCCCTTCATAATGTTACTTATCGCTAGTAATGTAGAACAATGGTATTTGTCATGTTACGGTACTAATCAAACGTGGCGTAGAATCACGGTGTTCCAAACATTATGGTACTACTCACAAGTATTGTACGTCGCACAGATAACGCAGACCTATGGTGTTTCTCACATAATGGCGCCACTCATAGGCAACGCAAACCCATGGTGTTCCTCACCTAGGTGTACTAATCACGGACGATGTTATTCCCGTGGTATTCCTCATATAGCGGCTACTAACCATAGGCAACGCAGACCCACGGTGTCGCTCATATAGTGGTACTAAACACAGGCAACACCCAGACCCGTGGTGTTTTTCACGATGCTACTAATCACAAACCTATTGTAGTAGTACTACTCGCAAGTAAAGGCGACCTATGGTGTTCCCCGCGTGATGGTACTAATCACAAGTAGTTTCATGGTTCTAATACAAAAATCCCTTGGTCGCCCCTTTTAGGCGCCTCTAACGACAGGCAGGGGACACCGTGGGTGTACTCTTCGTCTGCGTCCCTCACCCATAGGCGTTCCAGTAATTCTAACACAGCTCTACAGGATGTTTAAAATTACACGGGGTAATCTTAGGTTTGGATTCCTCGCACATAGAGAAGGAAAAAGTGTTTATGAACATGAGTTCAGAAATTCGTACTTTCTTGGTGTCCTTGATCACCTGATCTAAGCCTGTAGGTCATATTTGAGTGGAGTTACGCGAACTCTTTGCTGCACGTAACTGCTGTGAAGGATGAAACAATTATTCACGGCAGAATTTTAAGGTCCTTCTAAACAATACGCACAATGCCGGGCGTATTTGAGCGTGTTCGTAATTCCATGCGACGATGAGCACAAGGCAGCAGTATGGTAGAAGGCGAGCAATTTGAACACCTCTTGCAGGGTAATGGCCGGAGTATACCAGCACACAAGCCCACAATGCAGTCAGATATCTCGAAAGTGTACTTTCCTTGACCAATGTTCATGTACAGTTGTTTTTTCTTCTGTATATGCGACGAATTCAACTCTGAAATAATCATACATACTGACTAGATCTTGGCTCCTCTCCAAAGATATATCTTTAACCTCTTTCTCGCAAGCACAGTAAAGGCGACCCACAGTATTCCCCACGTGATGGTACTAATCACAAGTAGTTTCATGATTCTAATACAATCATCCCTTGGTCGCCCCTTTTAGTCGCCTCTTTCATCAGGCAGGCGATAATGTGGGTGTATGCGTCGTCTGCTTTTTTGCTAGTGGCTTTACTTCGCACTGACACTGATAGGTCTTATGGCAACGATGGGATAGGAAAGGCCTAGGAGTTGGAAGGAAGCGGCCGTGGCCTTATTTAAGGTGCAGCCCCAGCATTTGCCTGGTGTGAAAATGGGAAACCACGGAAAACCATATTCAGGGCTGCCGGCAGTGGAATTCGAACCCACTATCTCCCGGATGCAAGCTCACAGCCGTGCACCTCTAACCGCACGGCCAACTCGCCCGTTTTCTTTGTCTGCGTCTGAGGCACTGGAACGAACTAAACTTCTAACAGGATCTTCCGTCTTGAGTCTAGTTACTACGGATAGAGAATTGCAATTGAATGGTTTGATTCTTATTGCATGCATCAGTGTACAGCAGTTGTAACATGACCTAACATCCTCAAAATACTGCAATGTCATTTAGTGACGATGAATGTCGACCTTTAAATATTATTGTAACATAATTCATATATGCAAACCCAGCTGAATTCATTACCAGCCGCCGCTTCGTTATTTCGTTCTACGTTGTAGATGGCGGTAATGTTCTTACAAATATTCAGCTGGTTATCTGAGCAGATGGGAATGGCAGAACGCAAGAAAGAAGATGATAGAATTAGCAATAGAACAGAACGCTAGCAGGGTAATGAGCAATAAGAAATGTGAGGCTCTAAGAGTCTCATTGTAGATAGAGATTAAATTCAGAGAGACTAGAATAGCTCGAAGAGAGAAAGCACACGTCTAAAGGTCACGAGATCAGGAAAGAGGCTTATTGCTGTCGTCATGTACACAGTGAGACTGCATCAAAGGAGCCGCAGCCATTCAAATAACACGAATCACGTTTACAAAAGCTTCCTTATTACAGAATGAGCTTATCGGTTTCACGAAATTCCGGTAGAAATGACGTTAACCTCCGGGATTTAGTAAGCCAGTTTAATTCAGTGATATGTCTACATGAGAAGCAGAGGACAAATAAAGAACTTCCTTAAAGAACGAAATGTATTCTCACATTCACACATAATAAAAGGGAATACATAAAGTATAAAAGTTCTAAGTGCTTACGGTGACAATTATCCACATGTCGCGAAACATTTCAGCCCCAACCAAAATTCGATAGCTCTCTTTTCGTTCAAATAACTTATTTCATTTAGATGAATGTGGATGTGGTAAATATATCATTTGAAACTTATGATCTCCTTCCCAAGACTAAACTTTTGATAAAGTATGACATCTATAAAATTAATATCGGGGGAGTTGGCCGTGCGGTAAGGGGCGCGCAGCTGTGAGCTGGCATTCGGGAGATAGTGGAACCCCAATGTAGGCAGCCCTGAAAATGGTTTCCGTAGTTTCCCATTTTCACTCAAGGCAAATGCTGGATCTTGTACGTTAATTAAGGCTACGGTCACTTCCTTTCTACTTCTAGGCCTCTCCTATCCCATCGTCGTAGTAAGATTTATGTGTGTCGGTGCGACGTAATGCAAATTATATTTTTAAAATGTAAACAATACTAAATAAAATAGTAAAGAATATTTATTTATTTATTTATTTATTTATTTATTTAATTTATTTATTTATTTATTTATTTATTTATTTATTTATTTATTTATTTATTTATTTCGGAAGCTTCGATACATTCTCGCATGGTGTTCTCGGCGGCCCAGAATTCGATGAAAGAGGTAACCAGTAAACCTGCTACTGCCTGTGGCAGTTGCTTTGTTAGATGGCGTTGTCATGCTCATAGCTGATGAGAATGAGATCATCACACTTAGTTTTTTCCTCAAGATGATCTCTAGCAGCGAGTGTTCTTAGTCCACGAGAGGTATATTATTTCCCTTAGACGCTCCGAATAAGTCTGGCGAGCCCCACTATCCACCAGCTCGAAACCCGCCCGAAAGGGGAACAGGTAAATCCCCGCAGCTCGGGGCACGTCACAAATTAAACATAAAAATAAAACAGACATTGAAATGCAAGACAAGAAAGTTCTCGGAAAACACTAGAACCGAAAAATGAAAATGGAATTTGAAAAAATCAAAGGAAAAGTATCAAGTCACCGAAAATATCACAGATACAATTAGAACAAGGTGATTAAAATTCTACGGATAATCGCACAGAATGGATAACAACAGGCTGACAAACACACTTCTGAACCTAGCATTATCCCTGAAAAGCCGCAACTTTGGCTACTGGAAATAAACGAAGATGTACAGAGAAATTGGAATTACCGAGGAAGCCAACCAAGAAGCTTAGTAAGCGAATATAAATTTGCGAATAACCTAAAGAAAATATACAGGGTGGGCAGAAGAACGCAAAACGGAACTTAGAGATCGAATGAAGAGATACTGGGAAGAGAAGAAGAAACATTATAGCCTACTAAATAACTTCAAACCCACTCCTTAGTTGGGCATAACGAGTTAAGAAAAAAATACGTTATTTATTTATCCCATGGCAATATAATATACGAGTACAAATATTTACCAGAATATTAATACTAATAATAATATAAATCACCCAAAAAACTGGCTATGTGTATGTAAAGAGATGGAGTATTCAAACAGCCTCATCCAATTAGCCAAGGCTGAACCTAAATTACGGCCCAGGCACCTACGTTACGTTCCTAATCCCTTCCCATCACGTTACCGAAAAATCGAGTGACTTAAAACGCTATTCAAAACAAAATAAAACTAATCACACCCCTATACTAGTCTTTACTAAAACAAAAAGCTGACCCGAATAGTAGCATACCGGTAATTAACACTAGTTTGTGTCATGCTCAAAAATTAACTTCCAAGGAAATTTATTTTGCTGCTTCCGACAGAGCATTAAATACTCGTAAAATTAGGTTTCTCATTCATAAAAGTACGAGTGTTTCGCCCCAGTGAGGAATGGGCCGTAAACTGCACCTCTCCAAGACACTGACCAGCTAGTGCACCTTGTCATCCTTGCAAGTTATCCTATGATAAGCCCAATGCAGCGCCGATGCTATAATGCCCTCCCAGGCTTATATAACCAACAATCAAGTTCCAGTACGGAAAATTCAATGTATTGCTTCCGAGTGAGAATATTAAATTCAGGTCATGTACAGAGCATATTCAGCATCGTCGGTATATTCCATGAGTAGGGACTTGCGTTTTTCCCGTTTGCGATAACACTGACTTTTTAAAAATATTCTCTAAAACGCTCGGGAAAAAGTTACTTATACTTAACGTTGTTAACAATTCGAAAATTAGACAGCTTTATTTCGTAAAATAAAACGAAATGAGAAAATAACGCGAATATGTCAACTTTATTAATTGTACTGTATATATATAATAATGTGAATTCACGGTATTTGCCTTCTTATAAAGGTTTTTCCACCGCCAGAGTAAACTACAGTATCGTGTCTATCACGGTATTACAAACCGGGCGAGTTGCCCGTGCGGTTGGGGTTGCGCAGCTGTGAGCTTGCATCCGGGAAATAGTGGGTTCGAACCTCACTTTCGGCAGCCCTGAATATGGTTTTCCTCGGTTTCCTATTGTCACACCAGGCAAATGCTGGAGCCGTACCTTAATTAAGGAAAGGCCGTTTTCTTCCAACTCCTAGGCCTTTCCTATCCCATCGTTGCCATAAGACCTATTTGTGCGACGTAAAGCAAGTAGTAAAGAAAGAAAAGTCTTAAAAGGTCAACTTGTTCTCTCACTCACTCAACTCGACTTATGAGCGTACGTCATTCTGCTTAAAAAGCTGGTCAGTAACAATCTTATTTTCTCTCCGTGTTCTGTTACGGCTAGTATTATGTCTTTAAAATACCAAAATATGATTTTTAAAAATATTAAAAATAACGTAATAACACGAAATTCTTCAATAATAACCCCGAATTCCACCAAAACATAAAACGAAAAACGCAGGTCCCTATCTATGAGATGTATTGTGTGCAAAACCTAACAAGTTTAGCCTCTTGCGTTGCATAATGGCAGTGTAATCCCTCTAACAGACCTAAAAGTCAGTCAAAATATCCAATGTCGGTGACCAATGTAAGCCAACGTTAATTTTTATTTTCTTCGTTTGCTAGTGTACTAACACCGCACTAACACGTCAAAGGTTTTCGGTGATTCACAGATGGAAAAGGCCTACATTACTGTACAGCCCTCAGCATTTGCCTGTCGCGAAAATTATTTTCAGGGCTGTCGACGATGGAATTTTAACCCACCATTTCCCGAAAGCAGACACAAAGCTAAGTAACCATAACCGCACGGATATTTCGCTCGATTTTTTACTCTGTAAGTTAATTATTTAAATTGATTATTACATTCAGAAGTCTTATTTCTTCTTCTTCTTCGAACAATTTCACCAATTTGTTCGGGTCGGCGCTTTGTGTGCATTTGGTTCAATCTTACACCTCCCCTTATGTAGAGGCATATAATCACTTACGTGTTCGTGGGTTTTTTTTTTTTTTTTTTTTTTTGTGGTTCATAGTGAAGTGCGCTGTATGTAGATGAAAGTGTATTCAGACGAACACAAAAACGCAGCCGCCGATCTAGGGGAATTAATCACACTCAGGTAAATTCCTGACCCAGTCACAAATTAAACCGGGGGTCGTCTGAACCAAAGACAATTACACTGACCATTCAGTCAATGAGCTGTACCTAATGAACATTTCGAAGTATTAACATATAAATCATCAACACGAACAAGGGAACAACAAAAATAAATTTAAAAAAAGTTGCTCTTGTAAAAAAGAGGATTTTTCAATAAGTTGGAACTGGTGGAGAGAATGATTCTGCGTAGGATACTGGAACCTCAAAGAACAGACGATGGGACATACAGAGGGCCTGTCTGGATCAGATTTTCAGTATGCGCCACGTAATTGATAAATGCTACAAAAGAAATAAACCGTTATGTTTATCTTTCGTAGATCTAGAAAAGGCATATGACAGAGAACCGAGGTAAAAGATGTTCATCGTACTGGGGGACTGTGGGATTAAGGGCAGATTATTAGAATCAATTAAAGGCATTTATGTTGATAATTGGGCTGCAGTCAGAACTGTTGGAAGAATCATTTCTAGGTTCAAGGTACTTACAGGACATTAGACAAGGTTGTTAACAGTTTACATGGTCACCTGCTGCAAGGTATTAAGTAGCAGGGAGGGATTTAATTGGGTGGAAACTTGCTAAGCAGTCTGGCCTATACTGATGACTTGGACATAATGGACCGGGCGAGTTGGCCGTGCGGTTAGGAACGCGCAGGTCTGAGCTCGCATCCGGGAGATAGTGGGTTCAAACCCCACTGTCGGCAGCAAATGCTGGGGCTGTACCTTAATTAAGGCCACGGCCGCTTCCTTGCCATTCCTAGGCCTTTCCTGTCCAATCGTCGCCATAAGACCTATCTGTGTCGGTGCGACGTAAAGCAACTAGAAAAAAAAAAAGGTCTTAATGGCACATTGTGCAGAGAGCCTGCAGTCTATTACCTTGGAACTTGCAATTATTATGGTATGAAAATTACCGGGCGAGTTGGCCGTGCGTGTAGAGGCGCGCGGCTGTGAGCTTGCATCCGGGAGATAGTAGGTTCGAATCCCACTATCGGCAGCCCTGAAAATGGTTTTCCGTGGTTTCCCATTTTCACACCAGGCAAATGCCGGGGCTGTACCTTAATTAAGGCCACGGCCGCTTCCTTCCAACTCCTAGGCCTTTCCTATCCCATCGTCGCCATAAGACCTATCTGTGTCGGTGCGACGTAAAGCCCCTAGCAAAAAAAAAAAAAAAAAAAAAGGTATGAAAATTAGCCTTTCTAAATTGATGTTAGCAGATAAGAAATCCAACAGAACTGAATGCGAGATTGAGAATACAAAGCTGGAACAGGATGTGTTTTCTTCCAGGATGGTAATATAGTAATTGAGCAATAAAACTAATGCAGTGAGCTCGCAGTTACGATCAACAGAATTGTATGAGAAAGAACTCAGCTCCTGGATGGGACTATCTTTACAGAAGTCTGTCTTCAGATCAATTTGCTTTGCGGGAGTGAAAGCTGGGTGGACTCAGGATGTCTTATTCATAAGTTACAAGTATCTTTTTTTTTTTGCAATTTGTTTTACGTCGGGCGACGATGGGACCGGAAAAGGCTAGGAATGGGAAGGAAGCGGCCGTGGCCTTAATTAAGGTACAGCCCCAGCATTTGCCTGGTGTGAAAATGGTAAACCACAGAATACCATCTTCAGTGGGGTTCGAACCCACTATCTCCCGAATACTGAACACTGGCCACACTTAAGGGACTGCATCTACCGAGCTCGGTTTACAAGTAACTGGCATGAAAGTAGCGTGAATGATTGCTGCTACAAACAGATGGGAACAATGTCAGGAGGATACTCAGAATGAGGAGATAAAGGCTAAGTTAGGAATTAAGTCGATGGATGAATCTGTACGCGTAAACCGGCTTTAGCGGTGGTGGGGTCACGTGAGGCGAATGGAGGAGAATAGTTTACCTAGGATAATAATGGACTCAATTGTGGAGGGTAATAGGAGTAGACGGGGACATAGAGGACGATGGTTAGAATCAGTTTCGAACGATTTAGAGATAAAGTATATAGGAATAAACGAGGCCGCATAACCAGAGGATTTTGGTGGCGATTAGTTCATTCACGGACGCTTGCAGATTGATCGCTAAAAGACATATCAATCAATAATGGAGATATATAAAAGAATAATATGTATTTAGTTTTTTCGTTTAGTATTATTTAAATTATTATTATTGTTGTAAATAAAGGGGTCTGGTTCTCCAAGCTGGAAAAGAGATCATGGGAACTAGGGATCGTACAAGATGATATCCTGAAACGTGATCCTCTAAGAAATACGAGTATATTAGAGGACATCGTGGTATCTAGAAAACAAACTGAAATCATTCAGGAAGTGGACTGAAGGGAGAAAGGAATCTCACAGAAGGTGATTGCTGGAATACTTGGCAAAGGTTTTAAAGAACGTTGGGAAAAATTTGCAATTATGTAATCGAAATAATAATAATAATAATAATAATAATAATAATAATAATAATAATAAAGTATGTTTAGCGTGCGAGAGAATAACTGGTGAACCGGGCTGAGTGGCTCAGACGGTTAAGGCGCTGGCCTTCTAACCCCAACTTGGCAGGTTCGATCCTGGCTCAGTCCGGTGGTATTTGAAGGTGCTCAAATACGACAGCTTCGTGTCGGTAGATTTACTGGCACGTAAAAGAACTCCTACGGGATTAAATTCCGGCACCTCGGCGTCTCCGAAGACCGTAAAAAGTAGTTAGTGGGACGTAAAGCAAATAATACCTTGGTGAAACACCAATGCTGATATAAATTGGTTTGGATTGTTTTGCTCCTAGGAACATTCACCACCAACTATAGGATTACAAAAGCAAATTGGCTAAAAAGATTTCAAAAGATATGCGCACCGTCCGAGATGGTGATGTTCCGTACAGAAGCAACTTACCACTCATAGAATGAATTCCATCAAGGGTTTACGTCTGATAAGCGTTTGGCGAGAGCTCTAACCTTTCTTTCCAGTTAATGTGATTACGCCATTGAAGATACTTACAATTATTTCTGGATGGCCTATGTACACTTACTTTTGGAACACTTTGCTGTGTTCGCAGTGGAAGTATGTATGTCGACATGGATTTATACAAAACGAGTTTTGAAGCCAACCCATAGTTTTACCCTATATCGTATGGGGTATCATTTCTCATTTCTCTGGTTCTTTCGTGCTTATCCCCTGAACGTCACATCTGGATACTCTCTGCAATCTTCAATGAAATCCAAGGTTATTTCTATATTCTACTCTGCAGCCATTCTGTACACAATGTAAGTTATAAATCATGTAGCTGACCAAATCCAAAAAATAACAAAACATCTCTGCCTACATTTAAAAGGAAACTACATGTGGAATGAAAGTCCATAATTACTTTATATCTTAACTTCAACAGTAAAATATCTCTATCCTTAAGTTCTATCGCAAACAAAGCACGTGTTGCACAAAATGAGGCACGGAAATCGCCATCCAGTATAGGGAGCACTTGCGACTATTTGCGGCCAGGCATTTGCATAAGATTAATGCATGCGGCACTATAGCCACATACATTTAGTGACAAGATAAGATGTATCGTCTCAATATGGCATTAGTCATGTCTGGAGGGGAGTAAATGGATATATATTTCCGTCACGTGGAGTTCTGCACCGAAGTGGAGCACTTCCTAACATTATGATATGGTGTACTTTGACACGACAACAGTACATGAAGAAGTGATAAACATGGACCATCCAAATTATAAAAATGGAGGGAAGTTCAGAAAATCAATACTGAAGAGGAAAATTGAACTAATAAGAGAAACTCTTGGCAAGCGAAGATACAATTTTATTTATTATTGTAGAGTAGCCAGTATGTAAAACGTTTTAACCCATAATAATCTGCGTAAGTATATCTAGAGTCTGAATGATTGATGGTTTCAAGCAAAATTACTTCATTAACAGATGTTTTTATTCCATCAAGGAACGGTAAAATCATAATGTATTTATTGTATATGAATTAGAACTTATAGTTGTTATATATGATTTTATAATTATTTATAGCATGACGTTTTCTGACAACTATAACAATTTTATGGACAATAAATTAAATTAAAATCAGAAAAACGGTCCTTCCGTAACTCGATATCAGACCTCTTACCAAAATAGTACGTGTGAGATTGACTGCCTAGTCTTTTGTGGACTTCCACTGGCAATAGATCTCGTTCTATTACGCTAATAGATCGATACGATATTGGGAGACTAACTATTCAACACTTTTGTAACGGAATGTGTTCAACAGAGAGGCCTGTGTTCTACAACGAAGGTTAGTCATACTTTATAAAATCCCATGGCACTACAGCCCTGAAGGGCCTTGGCCTACCAAGTGACCGCTGCTCAGCCCGAAGGCCTGCAGATTACGAGGTGTCGTGTGGTCAGCACGACGAATCCCCTCGGCCATTATTCTTGGCTTTCTAGACCGGGACCGCTATCTCTTCGTCAGTTTGCTCCTCAATTCTAATCACGTAGGCAGAGCTGACCTCGAACCAGCCCTCAGATCCAGGTAAAAATCCCTGACCTGGCCGGGAATCAAACCCGGGGCATCCGGGTAAGAGGCAGGCACGCTACCCCTACAGCACGGGGCCGGTAGTTATACTTGATAATAATGACAAACTGCGAACATGCCATGTTTAACAAATGACTTAGTAACAAATAATAATAATAATAATAATAATAATAATAATAATAATAATAATAATAATAATAATAATAATAATAATAATAATAATAATAATAATAATAATAATAATAATAATAATAATAATAATAATAATAATAATAATAATAATTGTACCGGGCGGTACACCTCCACTCCGCTAATTTAAAATTTGCGCCAGTTGAAACTCCTCTGCTGGAGGAAGTCTGAACTTTATCTACGCTATTAATTCTCTACTTTCTCAGAAGATGTCACCACGTGGAAAATTTTGAGTTTTTGAACTGTGTCATTTTTGATGTGGTTTTGTTTCGCTTGAAGTAAGAAGTGTGAACTTTCTCTTCTAGAGGACACTACTGAAGATCAACAATAGTGCAACCTAGTGCGGAGTCAAAGAACTATTTTGTTGGAGAAATTTTTATTTCAAATGTTTGTTCTTTGCTAAATTTTTTTTCAGTCTTTGGTTAAGTTGGCAATATTAACCCCTTCTTTCCCCTTGTTTTAAATCTAGCCTATCCCGAATTTCTTGAATTAATTTTCCACCAATTATGTGTTTCTTCTTAGTATTGTGTAGGGGGTTTATTGATCTACCAATAAAATCATCGCGGGAGGGTGTTTTCATTCCCCTAACGCCTAGAACCTTCTGCGAGAGTATTTAAACTGCTGATTTTAGGGTCTCCGGGCCACTTCTGTTCCATCTTTCAGTGTATAAAGTACATAGCAGGAGGCGGGAAGCGCCTCTTTCCTCGGCAGCGGTCATCAATAAGGTAATGGCCGATTAATAAATTCTTTCTTTGCTAGCTCAGCAGTTTAACTCTCGGGGCGCGTGCGAAGCGTTCCTCCATGTAACCTTTTCCTAAAATGTAACGATCTTTTCTTCTATTCTCTTTTAAGCTGCATATTGGGATAGAGAGTGCTAACCCTCTCGAGCTCCCACTCACATTGTCTTGAGGTGAACTTATTTTCTCAACCTATTCTTCGTTAATGTAAAACAAATTGCTCTTTTCTAAAGTCACCTCGGTAGTATGGGATTAGCCCTTGCATTAGTGGCCTAGAGCCAGATTAGGTTTTTAAAAACAAGTGTATTAGGAGTGCAAGATCGCCTCCTCTCAAATTGTTATTTTAGAGGTCATGTAATTGCCCATTTTTATTTAATAGACCTCAGTAGGTTGGGTATTTTACCCCTGTGTCTATGTCCAGTGAGGACAACTTGAAGGTGGAGTTTGGTGTGGCCTGGGAGAGGCTTAAATTTTGAGAGCGAGTGGCTCTTTCGAAAATTGAGTGTTGTATGCCTCGTGGAGGCTTTTCTGTGTAATTTGGAGCAAGGGCTCCTAGGTATGAATGGGGTTTTCTGCCCCTCTGTTAAAACTCTTGTTTGGGGTAAAACTGAGCTGATTGCCCAAGCAGTGTAAAATCAGGGCGCGAAGCCAAATTCCTGTAAATATTGTAACTACCCTTTTTGATTTGCTGCTTTGTACCTGCCATGCTTGTTATTTCTTTGTTTTTGAAAAGAAAATATAACCTTGTTAAATTTTAAATTAATTTTGCTTTCGTAGCTGGAGACCTATTCACACCCGCACCTTCTTTCACCTCTACCTACCACGGAAAACTCCGTAACAAGTGGTAGCAGAGCGTGGTTGAATGGGTCTCAATTTAGCCCCTTTTGACGGCTAAACATTGTTTGTTCCGAACTCTAACTATTTTCCCAGTTGCTGGAATTTTTTGAGTTTTTCAAAATTGTTCTGTCACCATGCCCGGCCCTCGCGATGTTCTCCATCTTAACTATTTGCGCAAGGAGGAGTTGATCTATAAATTGACTATTAGAAATGTACAATCTGGAGGCACGGTTGCAGTAGACACAAACAAGCTTAGAGAGTCCCTAGATTTGCCCATTTCCATCCCCAATTTGGGAGAGAAAGAAATTGACGACTCTCTTTCCACGATCACGGAGAATATTACTGGGCTAGCTTCTGTAGTTAGTTTTTTTGATGAAAATGATCCTTCTCCTAATCAAATTAAGCGTGTGCAAGCTAGGCTATATCACTTTTCGAATAGGGTTAACGATCTGTTGTCTCTAAAGTTGAATGACGTTCAGAAGAAGGAAGCTAGTACGCTGCTTGAAAATATGTCTGAATTATCTAGCAAGGTCACTCAATTGTTAACAGGGGAGGTTCCTCCCAAAAGCGATCTACCCACCACAGTGAATGCAGGTAGTGAGGAAGCGCCTCCCAAGGGAGAAGTTAATAGGATAACCGTTGCTGCTCAAACTATCCCTGCCCCATTGGACAACGAATCTGAACGTCGTGCATCATTGAGTAACATCCGTTCTGAATTAACTTCCTTGCCATTGAAACCTTTACCTACTATGTCACCCGGGTTTAGCAGCTTGCCTCATCCATTGGCAATGTTGCTCAGAGGTATCTCTAAGTTTTCCGTTAATACCACCAGTGATGTAATTTCTTTTTTAAGATTTCTAGTTGAATTTCAGGATCATGCCCTTGTGTTTTCTCTTTCTCCATGTCAAATTTTGCAAATTATCTATCCGTATGCTATTGGTATTCTCTCAGATAAAATCGTAAGAGCCATTGCCGAGCAATCATCTATTGAGGATTTCCATGCCCATTTGCTAGCTAACTTCATCCCGGCTAGGGCCAGGTCCTCCCTTATTCAGAAGTACTATTACCGTGTACAACGCTTGGATGAAAACTTGGCTGATTTCATACAGGACATTAAGTTTTATACTAGGGTGTTTGCTCTTCATTTCCCTGAGGATCAGATTGTACAAGCTATTGTGGAAGGGATTTCACCACCCTACAGGTCATATTTGTGTTTCGCGGCGTGCCCGCAAACTTTCTCTGAACTTGAAGCATTGGCCGTCTCAGCGGAAGGAGTTAGATACGCCGATTCTTTGCGTGTCGCGAAAGAACCCCCGCCTTCCTTTAGTAATACTCGGCCTCCACCTCGCCGACCAGTCAATCCCCGTAAATGTTATGCTTGCGGGTGGTGCAAATTCCACCTATGCCAATAATAAAAAGTGACTAGTGGCTTCGGCTGAGTCGACTAATCCATCTTCCCGAGACTCAGCCCCGGGTAAACAGGTTGTAAATTCAGGGAACGAGCAATTTTCAAATTCATCTTTTGAAGGTCCCAAAGAGTGTCTTAGGATTGCGGCGGATTCCCCCGCACCGGTCCCCTTTCTCAAAATTGAGTTAAATAACGAGCCTATAACAGCTCTCTTAGATTCAGGTAGTGTTTGTTCTATTATTTCGGCTGATTGGTATTCAAAATTGAAATCTGTTTGTAAGCTTCCTAACTATTGTTTGTCGGCGATCCAATACGTTTCGGCTAATTCCTCTCCATTAGAAATTCTCGGTTCCTTATATGTCAAAATTCGTATTTTTAAATTCACATGGAAAGTTAAATTGTTTGTGGCCAAGCATTTGTCTTGCCCCATTATATTGGGAGCGGACTTTATTTCTCACACTGGTCTTGTGCTCGATCTTCAGAGTAGGTCTTGCACTTTCAAATTTGCCTCTAATTGTAATATCCCTCTATTAAAGTGTAATTCTGCATCATGTTCTTCTATTTCGCCTACCCAGGATGAGATGTTGTTAGACCTTAGACATCTACCTGAGGAGCAGGCTGATAGTATTCGCAAATTGTGTCAGTCGTTTCCCGATGTGTTCTCTGATACTCTTGGTGTTACTGACCTTATTGAATACAAAATTGAGGTCACGGATTCGATTCCTGTCCGTTTTCCACCTTATAGGCTATCTCCACCTAAAATGAAGGCTCTAAAAGAAATCATCCATCAGATGTTGAAGGACGGTATTATTAGGCCCTCTAAGTCAGCGTATTCTTCGCCTATTTTTTTAGTCCCGAAACCCCAAGGAGGCTTCAGGCCTGTCATTGATTACAGGGCTCTCAATCGGAAGGTGGTGTTACAATCTGTGCCCCTTCCCGACCTTCATTCTTGTTTTTCATGGTTTCGTAAGGCTAAGTTCTTTACTATCTTGGACTTGAATCAGGCCTATAATCAAATTCCCCTTGCCGAAGAGTCTAAACATCTTACAGCGTTTGCCACGGACTGGAATTTATACGAATACAACCGCGTGCCTTTCGTGCTCCCCACGGGAGCAGCTGTACTCACTAGGCTACTAGATAGGGTCTTCTCCGACATCAAATTTGAGTACTTATATCACTACTTGGACGATGTCGTCGTATTTTCAGAGACTTTTGAAGAACATCTAGATCATCTGCGAGAAGTTCTCGATCGCCTCCGTAAGGCTGGGTTAACGGTTAAGTTGTCCAAGGTTGCCTTTGCTAAGCCCTCTATGTCTTTCCTAGGGCATATTGTGTCACCGGATGGTGTAGCAGTCGATCATTCTAGAACACAGGCCATCCGTGATTTTAAACCTCCCAAGGACATTAAAGGTATCGCCAGGTTCATTGGTATGGTGAATTTCTTCAGGAAGTTTATTCCTAACTTCGCTAATAGAGTGGCGCCCTTAAACCTTCTTCGTAGGAAAGGCATCAAATTCGAGTGGGGACCTTCTCAACAAGCCGCTTTTGAAGACCTTAAATTAGCTCTTTGTAATGCCCCTGTACTTGCTATGCCTGATTTCTCGAAGAAATTCATTGTCCAAACCGACGCATCGTCGTCAGCGGTAGCTGCAGTCCTTCTTCAAGAGACTGAACTAGGGAGGCGCCCCATCGCCTATGCGTCTAGGACATTGTCGGCTCAAGAATCCAAGTATTCCATCTATGAGCTCGAAGGTTTGGCAGTCTTATTCGCCTTAGAGAAGTTCCGTCTCTATCTGGAACATGTCAAATTCGACCTGGAGACAGATAATCAAGCCTTAAGCTGGGTCTTAGGTAGGCCGCGTCGTACTGGTCGTATAGCCCGCTGGGCCATCCGTATTTCTGCCTTCCAGTTTGATGTTAGACATATCAGAGGTACCGAAAATGTTGTTGCTGATGGACTCAGCCGTATGTTTTCTAACGACGTCGAGACCCACGAACCGGTCGACAGTTCATCACCTTCCGAGTCCATACTATCTAAGGTTAATGCCATCTTAACAGATGCTCCCATGCTCTTTAGGGATATCGAGAAATACCAACGTGAAGATCCGACGCTGGCTCCGATAATGGAAACCCTTTCTTCTGGGGAACATGTTGTCCCTTATGTTCTGAGGAATGGTGTTCTATGTTGCCCTTCGAGGCATGATAAGATGATGAAAGTTGTTGTTCCAGCGGTTCTTGTACCTATGATCTTCAAGTATTATCATGAGACCCCATTAGGAGGGCATCTTGGAATCTTTAAAACCCGTGAAAAGATTCGTGAAACGTTCATCTGGAAAGGTATGGACGGTGAAATCCGTGAACTAGTAAAGGCTTGTAAATCCTGTTTGCTTAGTAAACCGACCATGTCCACCAAGGTAGGCCTCTTGTCTTCTCAGCAAGCGTCGCGCCCCATGGAACGCCTGTATATTGATTATGTAGGACCATTCCCCCAGTCAAAGGGTAATGCCAACAAGTTCATCCTTGTGTGTGTAGATGGTTTTACCAGATTTTCTTGGTTATTTCCGACTAAGCTGGCTACCGCTCAGTCTACCATTACTTGCTTAAATTCTATTTTTGCTTCTTTTGGTCCGTGCCAATATATTGTATCTGATAATGCTAAGGCTTTTACATCTAACTTATTTCGTAAATTCTGTTTTGACTTATCCATCTCTCATGTAACTACTTCTGCTTATTACCCTCAACCATCTCTGGCTGAACGGGTTAATCGTAATCTCAGGTCCGCACTTATTGCCTATCATCATGAAGATCATTCCAGGTGGGACACGTCCCTGCATTGGTTAGCTTTTGCTTTGAATTCGGCGGTTCATGAATCTCATAAGTTCACTCCAGCTTCCTTGATGTTCAAGTTTGTTCCCAACACGCCGCTCTCTAACCTTTGGTCTCTGAGTGACATTCTACCCGAGACAATAGATCCGGATAATATTAAAGATCTTTGGAAGAAGGCTAAAGCCAATCTTAAGGTATCTCATGAAAAGGTTAGGGAAAAGTATGATCGTGGACGGAGACCCACCACTTTGAAGGTAGGTGACCAGGTGATGGTCAAGAATTTTGTTCCCGCGGGCAAGCTTGCCCCCAGATTTCATGGGCCATGCATCATTCTCGATTTTCTTACGCCGGTTACATTGTTAGTAAGCAATCCAGCCACCGAGAGGATATTTTGGGTTCACCTGTCCCAGGTGAAACCGGTGTAAATTTTGTGTCAACTTGCTTCATATCATTTGATAGGAATATGAAGGTTATATATTTTTTTTTTGAGTTCCACTCTTAAGGCATTATGCTCCTTCTATTTTATTTTATATGTAAGCATTTCTGTGAAACCTCCCCCGATTTGTTAAACTGCCATCCTGTCCTTGCCACGGCCATTACCACGCTCCCGTCTCCTGCTCCACTACACACAGTGGCTGGCTTAGATGAAATGCCATGGATATCTGCACGCCGCTGGCCCCTCAATCTCTCTACATGCCTGTGCCCTCAAAAGAAATATGATGGTCCAACACAATTCTGCCGCCTAGCTTTAATGTTTCAGTGCCCCCGCAGCCGCGCGGCGCCGTGCCGCAACTGGGTTTGAGGAAGGGCCCCCTCGGCCCCAGCGAGGACGACATGTGCACGGCGAGCCGGAGCTCTCCTCCCGGCCAAGGCTGATGTGCGGCGCACGACCTGCTACTTGCCCGCAGCCTGTATATGTTCACCGCGGGCGCGGCGTGTTTCAACACCTCTGCTCCCCTCATAGTGCGGGCGAGCGGTATCTCAGGGTACTTGAGGTGTCCGAGCGGCCTCCTTTGGACGCAAGCTGCAACGGCCGGTCTGGCCATCCTACTTCATTAACCTCAACTACATGAACAGTTACTATAAGCAATGACTACACTTGGGAATTCAACAGCAATATTTGGTGGACATTGCAAAATTTTTCATCACTTTTAAGTATTAAATGTTTATCTTCAGAATTCAACTTCTACAATATAAAGACTTTACTTCACCTGCAACAACAAAATTTTGAAACTGAATCAAACCAAATTAAGAAAATCTTATAAATTTTTTTGGCAATTAATCTCCATATCTACATCAAAACTTGGCCCTGGTTTTCAAACAATTTCATGTGTCACCCCGGGAGGAACTTTTGGGGGGGAGGTCTGTACCGGGCGGTACACCTCCACTCCGCTAATTTAAAATTTGCGCCAGTTGAAACTCCTCTGCTGGAGGAAGTCTGAACTTTATCTACGCTATTAATTCTCTACTTTCTCAGAAGATGTCACCACGTGGAAAATTTTGAGTTTTTGAACTGTGTCATTTTTGATGTGGTTTTGTTTCGCTTGAAGTAAGAAGTGTGAACTTTCTCTTCTAGAGGACACTACTGAAGATCAACAATAGTGCAACCTAGTGCGGAGTCAAAGAACTATTTTGTTGGAGAAATTTTTATTTCAAATGTTTGTTCTTTGCTAAATTTTTTTTCAGTCTTTGGTTAAGTTGGCAATATTAACCCCTTCTTTCCCCTTGTTTTAAATCTAGCCTATCCCGAATTTCTTGAATTAATTTTCCACCAATTATGTGTTTCTTCTTAGTATTGTGTAGGGAGTTTATTGATCTACCAATAAAATCATCGCGGGAGGGTGTTTTCATTCCCCTAACGCCTAGAACCTTCTGCGAGAGTATTTAAACTGCTGATTTTAGGGTCTCCGGGCCACTTCTGTTCCATCTTTCAGTGTATAAAGTACATAGCAGGAGGCGGGAAGCGCCTCTTTCCTCGGCAGCGGTCATCAATAAGGTAATGGCCGATTAATAAATTCTTTCTTTGCTAGCTCAGCAGTTTAACTCTCGGGGCGGGTGCGAAGCGTTCCTCCATGTAACCTTTTCCTAAAATGTAACGATCTTTTCTTCTATTCTCTTTTAAGCTGCATATTGGGATAGAGAGTGCTAACCCTCTCGAGCTCCCACTCACATTGTCTTGAGGTGAACTTATTTTCTCAACCTATTCTTCGTTAATGTAAAACAAATTGCTCTTTTCTAAAGTCACCTCGGTAGTATGGGATTAGCCCTTGCATTAGTGGCCTAGAGCCAGATTAGGTTTTTAAAAACAAGTGTATTAGGAGTGCAAGATCGCCTCCTCTCAAATTGTTATTTTAGAGGTCATGTAATTGCCCATTTTTATTTAATAGACCTCAGTAGGTTGGGTATTTTACCCCTGTGTCTATGTCCAGTGAGGACAACTTGAAGGTGGAGTTTGGTGTGGCCTGGGAGAGGCTTAAATTTTGAGAGCGAGTGGCTCTTTTGAAAATTGAGTGTTGTATGCCTCGTGGAGGCTTTTCTGTGTAATTTGGAGCAAGGGCTCCTAGGTATGAATGGGGTTTTCTGCCCCTCTGTTAAAACTCTTGTTTGGGGTAAAACTGAGCTGATTGCCCAAGCAGTGTAAAATCAGGGCGCGAAGCCCAATTCCTGTAAATATTGTAACTACCCTTTTTGATTTGCTGCTTTGTACCTGCCATGCTTGTTATTTCTTTGTTTTTGAAAAGAAAATATAACCTTGTTAAATTTTAAATTAATTTTGCTTTCGTAGCTGGAGACCTATTCACACCCGCACCTTCTTTCACCTCTACCTACCACGGAAAACTCCGTAACAATAATAATAATAATAATAATCGCATGGCCTCAGCTACCGTGTGCAAACATTTCAATTTAACGCCATCTGGCTGTCTGCTCGTCAATTTCGACGTTCCTTTTTACTCTAGGCTCTAGATGGCAGACCGAGTAACCCGAAACACTCTCGGATGTCTATGGCTGAGCTGGACTGAGTGGCTCAGACGGTTAAGGCGCTGGCCTTCTAACCCCAACTTGGCAGGTTCGATCCTGGCTCAGTCCGGTGGTATTTGAAAGTGCTCAAATACGACAGCCCCGTATCGGTAGATTTACTGGCACGTAAAAGAACTCCTGCGGGACTAAATTCCGGCACCTTGGCGTCTCCGAAGACCTTAAAGAGTAGTCAGTGGGACGTAAAGCAAATAACATTATTATTGTCTATGGCTGAGAGTTAATGATTTTGTTTGGGGTAAACACCAAATGTGTAACCAGAGATCTTTTACATGCCGACATCGTACGACATGGAGTGTCGAACGGACTTTGCTCCGCCCTTCAAAAATCCGACTACCTCTGCCGGGTTTAAATCCGCTATCTTGGGATAAGGAGGCCGACACTCTACCACTGATCCACAGAGGCAGTAATAACACACAGGGTGATATATATAGATCGTCCTACCCAGCGACGGTTCGCGCACGAAGGGCTTTTGAGCGCCGCCCCGCCGCCTTTTCAAAAACAATTTAACGTTATTTCACTCTGCAATTTATTACACAAAGAGACGGACAAATGTAGTGAAGTCGAACTTATGTGGTGTGCTAGTCAGTCATGTAATGCTATCTTTATTATTTCGGCTGTAAACATGTTGCTTTTCTATTTTTAAGGAAATGGCAAAGGTTTTCAGACCGTGGCTGGTGTCCAGCAAGCACAACTTTTTCCCTTTAGACTTGAGGCGCTCGGACTGTGGCAGGAGAGCCCTCAGTAGGTCCCAAGACAAATATGCGAGGTGCGGGAGGAGCCTGTAAGGACAATGTGGGCTTTTCAGAGGAAGGAAGAGTGCAGGGTCTGTCCGGCAGAGCCCGCAATAGGTCCCTGGTGTTAGTAGGTGTGCGGAATGCTGGAGTAGCCTGGAGGGCTTGTCAGAGGAAGGAAGAGTGCAGGTGGGTATAAGCGCTAAACGGCGGAGCTCTCAGCAACATTGCCAATCACTTTACAATGCACCTAAGCTAATCCCCCGTCTTACATTAATTGTTGTTAGAGATTAATTGCAAAACACTTTACAAAACAATGAATTCCATTATACTGACTAAACAATTCAGTTCTATAAAGGAGCTACAATAAAGATTCTAAATGTAACCATAACGTGACGGTGCTATTTGTAGGGTGGTCAAAATTGCTAAATACGTTTTTATGCTTTGAAATTTGAGCAAGGAAAGAGAAATTCGGGAGTGCACTGTTTATTTGCTTTCACGAATATCGTTATTATCACGTATGACTGTGATCTGTGAAACAGTGGTCCGGATTGCATTAGCTGTTAACCCGTGGGGTGTACATAAATACCATTGTAATGTAGTTAATTAATTAATGTCGTAATGCAAGCAGATGTCTATTCAGCCAGTGTCATCGGATTATTGTTATTATTATTATTATTATTATTATTATTATTATTATTATTATTATTATTATTATTATTATTATTATTATTATTATTATTATTATTATTATTATTATTAATCTATAAGTATCGTGGTGCTGGCCAGTGAAAACTGGACCGATTGGGGAAGAGATGAAGGCACAGCCCTGACCACTACTGGTCATTCAGAAGTGAACCTAAAACTAAATCCAGTTTTCACTTATTACTTGCACCACGACTTCTATTTTTTGCAGGTGTAGTTCCGTACTGATGACATATTTTATAGAGATCTTAGATTACGGTCCCTTACGCCATAGAATATCATCAGAATATCGCAGCAATTGTGCGATACAACCGATTTGAAAATTTTTCATAACTGTAACGTGATAAAGCTAACTGATCTTGAAATCCATATAAAATATGAGTTTTGTCTGTACATTGCTCAGAATTTGAAAAGAATGGTATTTCTGTATCGGTTATGTTCACAGTAACAAGGAAATGCACTTTTGACTTTTCGGTAATATCTGTCTGTCTGTCTGTCTGTCTGTCTGTCTGTCTGTCTGTCTGTCTGTCTGTCTGTCTGTCTGTCTGTCTGTCTGTCTGTCTGTCTGTCTGTCTGTCTGTCTGTCTGTCTGTCTGTCTGTCTGTCTGTCTGTCTGTCTGTCTGTCTGTCTGTCTGTCTGTATGTATGTATGTATGTATGTATTATGTACAATAATCACTAGAAAACGGCTAAAGAGAATTTATTGAAAATCGGTATGCAAAGTCGGGGAATAAGTCGCTACAATCTAAGCCATAAATACTTTTATTCACGTTGAGAGAAAGGGTAGTTTGGGAGAAGGCCTAAACTTTTAAGTTCACACCAGGCAAATGCTGGGGCTGTACCTTAATTAAGGCCACGGCCGCTTCCTTCCAACTCCTAGGCCTTTCCCATCCCATCGTCGCCATAAGACCTATCTGTGTCGGTGCGACGTAAAGCAAATAGCAGAAAAAAAAAACTTTTAAGTTTCAAATATTTATGTTATTAGTGGTCCTATGTTAATAAAAATGGGTATACAAAGTCAGGGAATAAGTCGCTACAATCTAGGCTATAAATAATTTTATTCACGCTGAATAAAATGGTAGTTTAGGGGAAGGTCTGAAATTTAATTCTCAAATATTTATATTATTAGTGGTCATATCGATAAAACAACATAAACAAAGTTATATAGAATTAAATTTCCGACCATTTATGTTTTATACACTTTTACCGTACCGACTATGAAAACACAGATATTCATGAAATTGTATTTTTGTTGCTAAGTCCATATCGACGTCGAGCCACGAGAAAATGGGTTAACAGAATTTAATGAAAATCGGTATATAGAGTCGGCGAATAAGACACTACAGTCTAAGCTATACACAATTTTATTCACCCTGGATGAAATAGTAATTTAGGGGAAGACGCCTAAAATTCAAATTTTAAATACCTATCATTTTGGTCCTGTCGAAAAGTACTACATAATAGAAGTTAGAGAGAATAAAATTTCCGATCATTTATGTTTTATTCAGTTTTACCGTACCATGATGAGTGGTATTTCAGAGTCGGAGGAAAACTAATGTGAAGGCCTACCATATTGAAAGTTTACCTCCAAGTAAGATAGATTTTTCCGCCGCCTGTGTGGTGAAGTGAGATTTTCCGACTCATCGAGTACTCCTAGGAAACAGATTAGTAAAAGGTCATAGCTTTTGCCCTGGGAGTCTCCACTATTCAACACCCCCACCCGGCCAAAATAAGACGAAGTGTGTTCACGGATCACGGCTGTCTGCGGCTTGATCATTCCAGTTCTGGAACTTAGGACTGTTAGATCAGCAGCGTAGTACTGTTCGTTAAAAGTGAGAAATGTGCGATTTTTCATTTGATCGAGTATAGCATTGCTTTTAATCGCGCCATTCCTACTGACGTCATTGTAATGTATGTTCATTTCAGTTGGGAAAACCACTAAGACAGTCTTTCTGAGGTTGTAAAAAGGCAGGTGGGGAGTGAGTGTCTACCATTATAATGAAAACTCCCCAACCTGATTGTGACTGATGGTATTCAAGCGGGTCTACCATTGCAGTGAAAATTCCCTAAATCAGTCTTCATATGAGAAAAGATGTTTGGTGACTTCCACCGTAGCGTTTCTAGGGTAACGTTAAGAGCTATGCAATTTAATACAATCTTGCTCACAAAGTGTACTTTAGAATTCCGTATACAATGTAGAATTCCGTAGCGAAGCACGGTTACATCAGCTAGTTTAAATGTATTTGTGTAGAAGAGACAATATTATTTCGTATTCTGGTAGAGTTATATTGGCTCTTAAGTTATGTAATGAGCTGCCTTCAAATTACTTGCAAACATAATCGTGCAAACAAATACAAATACAAAGTAACCTTCACCGTAGCATAGTAAACACTGTTGGGGGACGCTCTTTCTCGCCGCACATGTTACGAAACCAGCAACATTGTTTTACTAAGTTTTCCCTTCGTTCTCTTCGCCGGCCCGCGCTCTTTCGTTTTTTGTCGCATATGACTGGTCAAATTCCGTGCTGTCAAGTCAACCTGCTAACGCTAACTTCTCACTCCATCTTCATTACAGCTGGAGAACACATGTTGAAATAACGGTCAGTGCCATTTTGTACCTGTAATATTACAAGAAGCGTTTCGAGAGATAAGGCTGGAGGGAGGAGCATTGCACGTGCCATTACACGGTATTGCCACATTCCCGCATTCCTTTCTCCATCTCTTCGCTTCCGGCACACTTGTTCGTTCAATCAGGCCGCTTTATTCTGTTGTACATAACTAAGAAGTGAGAGGTTTGGCAACCCCAAACAACATGAGCCGGTCAGCAGCCTTATCTCCGTGGCAAACATAGCCCTCTGCACCCTTCTCTCCGTCCCAGACCTCGCTCTAAAAACTGTCAGAAATTATCTTTCAATATTACGACTAGAGTTCCGCGCGGGCAATAGAATGCACTATCCCTGCTGGTACACCGACATGATGACAGCTGCTCGATATGGGGTGTGCCAGGTAAAGCTTTCACCTACAGTTCACGTACAAAGTAGGAAAGCCCATAACATATGTTCATCGGGACATTATGTGTTGGTTCGTACTGTACTATCCACCCCCGGTTACTTCCCATGTGTTTGGAAATATCCTGTAGATCAACATCAATCTACTTACTTTTCTGCTTGTATTTCGTAGATTCAAGTGAAACACATCATGCATATCTTCCATAACGTTTCTGAATGTATTACTCCTGTTTGAAATTTTCAGCGCAAATTTAATATTGATTGTAACCTTGATTGCAGGGCTGGAATGTAACAACATGTCTGGCAGGTAGCCTGAACTACTACAGTTGCTTGACATGGAATACTGCGATCTTATCCTTGACTCCCGTAGTATAATGTGCAATGCAAAGAAGGTCCGACGGCAATTAGGAACGAAAATCATTTCGCTGATATGAACTTCGTTAGAAAAGCAAGGATGTTACGTAGTGTAGATACACTGGCGGACAGAAAATGTAGATCACTTTGTAAAAACGAGATCTTAATTGTTAAACATCAATTATTAAAGGAAATTGCTCCACTAATTATATTTATTTTTATATTAAGGCAGTTTTAATTTGTATTCTGCAGTTTTGGAAAAGAATATGATGTTTAGGGATCATATATAAACTTATGCAGCCGTTTTTTCAACCCTAAGTGCTAGGCACTAAATTTTATTGCATCGACTAGCAATAACACTAAGTTTTACGATACTGGAGCGGAAGCTATTAGCGGATTATCAGTATGCGTCACAATATGTCACAAAGAAACATCTTTCCTCAGTTTCTCTTTCACATTTGGCAAGTTAAGATGCCTCTTAACCCAGAAAACGTTGCAAGAGCAGTGGCGTTGATGGACGATGGACGCAGCATGTGGCTAATGCCATCGGTGCCTCAAACGTAAGCGTCCAGCATGTTCTAAGACGATTTCGTGAACTCGGTACCTACCACAGATGGCCTGGATCAGGCCGTTGGAGGTATACATCTGCTAAGGACGATAGGTTTCTTGGTATATGTACCATAATAGTTGGCTACACACGTACGCAAAGGTGCAATTCGTTTACCTCAAAAGCTAAATACAGCTTAATGCCTAATAATAATAATAATAATCTTACTGATTTACGTCCCACTAACTACTTTTACGGTTTCCTGAGACTCCGAGGTGCCGGAATTTAGTACCGCAAGAGTTCTTTTACGTGCCAGTAAATCTACCGACACGAGGCTGGAGCAGCTACCCCCGGACCGAGCCAGGATCGAACCTACCAAGTTGGTGTCGGAAGACCAAGGCCAGATTAATGCCTGCTTATTCGCTGTTCAATATTTAGAATCGTATGTATGATAATTCAAAAGATATTGTGTGCATAGTCAGTTGTCTCTTCTGGAAATATATTCCCAGCACACGGCTGTCAAACTAGAAAACCTCTGTGGCATTTCATAAACAGAACGGACAAATACGCATACGTACCTTTAGGAAATCATACGCAAAGAACAAGAGTAAACCAGAAAATATATGTACATCCTTCTTGTTGTTCCAGTAAATGAAAAGTAATCTCCTATACGTTTGTACTTCATCTTGGAAGTCATTTAATCCTATACATGCTTAATACATCTTTTGCGTCTAATTCGAAATCTACGTGCAGTGAAGCATGACCCTGTAAACTAATTTTGTACTGCTCACAGGGACATATTTCTTACATTAGATTTGAAGTTAATATTTGGAAAGACACTTCATATGTGCTAAAACAACCATGTATTCGAAGAAACAATTTCATTTTAGTGTGTTTTAAACTGCCTAACTCATCCATTCAAAATCCAGTAATGGAAGTAATAGGCGTGCAGATTTAATTGAGTTATATTACCGCCATAACGTTCAAGGTAGGACAGTTATCATTTGCACATCTGCTTACGAACGAAAGTCCTCGAAATTCTTGAGGAGAATCAACAAAAAATTTGTCACAAGCTGTCATTCCAAATATTTTACGGGGTTTAATCTTCAAAATTAGTTGGGAGATTATTAAACAAACATACAGTCGAAGTAAATATTTTAATGTGCAAAGAACGTCTTCTTTCTTACAATTTGATTTACGTCGCACCGACACAGGTAGGTCTTACGGTGACGATGGGATAGGAAAGGGCGAAGAGTGGGAAGGAAGCGACTGTTGCCTTCATTAATTAAGGTACAGCCCCAGCATTTGCCCGGTGTGAAAATGGAAAACCACGGAAAGCCATCTTCATGGCTGCCGATAATGGGGTTCGAACCCTCTGTCACCCGAATGCAAGCTGATAGCTATGTGACCCAAACCACACGGCCACTTGCTTAATAAAATGTGGAATATTCCGGCCTCTCGTTATCATGTTGCGTTATGAATTTAAAAGTAGAATTCTTTTTAAAACGGAGCTCGAAGATTTTTAAGTAAATAAAAATGTATTATTAATACAATACGTACTACTTCTTGAAACATTCCATGCTTACATTCCCGTTTGAATTGAAGCCAGTGATAAATTCGGCTTCTCTTTATATCTCTATACATTTATTCTCCAGTGAGCTGCATGAGGAAAATATTAACATCTGTAGAATGGGAGAAGAAATAATGTAAAACGATTTGCCATTAAGCCGCAGAGCGGAGACCGATAAAGTCAAGTACCTACCAACGTGCGGGCGCAGTACGAGCGGCATGCAAATGATACAGCTGTCGTAACATCTTGGAACTTTCAGACAGTGTCAGGTATATTAAAATGTACTTACGTGGAGAGGATACTTGGTATGAAAATGTGTATGCCTAAGTAAAATGGCGTATGGCTTTTAGTGCCGGGAGTGTCCGAGGACATGTTCGGCTCACCAGGTGCAGGTCTTTTGATTTGATGCACGTAGGCGACCTGCGCGTACACACGATACACACACCCAGTCCCGGTGCCAGATAAATTAACCAATTAAGGTTAAAATTCCCGACCCTGCCGGGAATCGAACCCGGAACCCCTGTGACCAAAGGCCAGCACGCTAACCATTTAGACATGGAGCCGGACTGTGCCTAAGTAATCTGAAATTATAAAAGAATTAAACGCAGTAAAATAGAATAATATCGATATATCAGCAATATTATTCTTCAATTGTCATTCCTTTCCTGGCCCAATTTGGACAACTGCGCTGAGCAAGACTCACGATTTTAAGTATTTGAAAACTGAAAGATTATATAAATGAGACCCCAGTGACTAAAGCAAATTTATGAAGTGCGGGCTGGTTTGTCGTATCGCATTAAGAATAAGAATAAACAAACATAACAAAAACATGGAATTTAAGCAATTCACTACTTTCATTCCCTTGGAAGAATGCATATAAGAAAATCAGTGAAGCATTTGTATTTTAGATGTTTTATGAACAGAGTGTAACTACCAAATTTCAAAATAAATATCGGGAGAAAATAATGTTTACCACATTACTTTGAGAAACTCTCCAGGTGCATGCTTTGTGAAGGAACTTGAAAGTTACATCGAGTTAGACAAAGAGCTAGACCTCCTCCTCCGTCCTTTCTGATTCTTCTTGCTCCAAGATTTTCTGTAATTATTTCATTCGTTAAATATTAATTATTATATTTGTTATTGAAAGTTTCTGTAAGTTTAAAGAAGGAACTATCTAGTAGGACGGATTCTGATAAAGTGAGCAATTTACGGACAATTAAACAGTTAATAATAATTGCGTTTGGCTATTTCTAGCCGAGTGAAGCCCTACGTGTTAATGTTGTGGAGGATAGTGCAGGTATGTTGGGGACAGCACAAAACACCCAGCTCCCGGACCATTGGAATTAACCAATGAAGGTTAAAATTCCCGACCCGGCCGTGAATCGAACCTCGGTACCCTCTGAACCGAAGGACTGTACGTTGACCATTCAGCCAACGATTCGGACAATTAAACAGTTAAATATACTAGAGTCTTTAGTAGAGACTAAATCGAATTTGGACTAGTTTATGAACAAAAGTGGTCTCAGTTCTGTCCTCTAATGAAGGGTGTATATAATGCGTCAGCTTGAAATTCGTACTGGTAACTGAAATCCTATCCCCTCTGACAGCCACAATCCCCGTTAGCCTAGGGGCAGTAGAATATATTAGTGGTAGGCCTATGCCCTGTATGTCATTACAGGTGGCTAGAAGGAAGCCTAGGGGCTTCCATCTTTGGAGTGGGAGATCGAGACCGCTGGTCGCCTAGCTTAGTCTGGCGATGCTTTAACTTAAATGTGTCAGGCTTCTCACATTCATCTTTTATATCCGACCTCCATTTGTAAACTTGTATTCTTTTCCAACCTCGATGTTATTAGAGTCTGAGCCTCTCCTTGTCGCGCCCGTTGTGGCCCTTCCTCTATCTTTGCAGAAGCTAGGCTGAGTAGCTCAGGCGGTAGAACGCTAGCCTTCTGAGCTCACCTTCTTGGCAGATTCGACCCCGGCTCAGCTCGGTGGTATCTCATGGTGCTCAAATACGTCAGCCACATGTTGGTGGGACATGGGACGTAAAGATCATTAATTATTATTATCTATACATAAAATGATTTTACTAAAAACAAGTTTGGCAAATCCGTCCGTCCGTTCTTCTGGACCGATTTGCTTCATTTTAATTTTATTCTCTCCGGAATTACCTGCCGATGAAACATGAGACATTGATAGGTCTCAGAGTTCAGCCAACTTTGCGTAATCATAAAATAAAAAAAGGGCTATCATTTTCGGAAGTGCCCATGACCACATAGTAAACGAAGTTGTCCTAGTTTTAGTGTATTAACGCGGACTGTCCTATACGTCTACCGGGAATAGTGTAACGATCGTTGTTATGAAGAAAGGTGTAAGGAATGTAGTCTAAAACATATCCTAACCGACGATTAACGGAGACAAGTGGAACGCCTTGCCAATGAAAATAGATTTCAAATCGGACAGAAATTTCCGCAGTCAGCGAATGAAGGTTCATCCCGACCAGTTTTCGAGTGAACACTTCGAAGGGAGCCGCATGCAATGCACATTTGGTATCTAGTAAGAGGTCATTGCTTACAGCGGCACATAAAATGAAACGCCTTCGATGGGCCATAAAACACCGAACGTGGGCAGTAGATGACTGGAGGCGTGTAGTAGGGTCTGAACAGTCTCGATTTCTTTTTTCAAATTATCCAAAGCATCGAGTGCACCGACGGCACAATGAGGCGTTTCAAATGCAGTATGAGGAAGGTGTAGTTCAGGTCCGAGGTGTTTTTCATACTATGGTATGGGCCCAGTCATTAAGGCTACCGTGAACATGAACTGGGATGTTTATTAAAACATCCTCATTGAATAAGTGTTATCCTTCATTCAACATCTTCATGATGAGTAAGCTGTGGACGCTAACATATTCCAGTATTAAGATAGCCGCGTTTACAGGGCTTCACGCGTACGTGACTGTTGTGAAGAACACGGTGACACCCTGTCACACCTCGACTGGCCCACTATGTTCCCCTCTCTTAATCGCACAGAAAATATATATGACTATTTGGAAGACAGCAGCTGAAAGGCAAACATCAGCATCCTCGCAATTTTGTAACTCCTACGAGATCTCATCAGCAGAGAATTGCTACAACAGGATATAGCATACTTGTAGAAACGTTTGGACTTTATTCCTCGCTGAATGAAGGCAGTCATAAAAGTTAGAGGTGGCATTATACGGTACTAGAATGATGTCTCCAGGATGCGACTAATGTTTCTACAGTGAGTTTAAAACTATATTCACGGATATCCTGAGTAGAACAAAGATGTGTAAGATTAAGATTTGATATTATTACCTCATTGCAGCATATAAGAAATCGCTATCCAATCAAGAAAAATGCAAGTTTACATTCTTAGCATGTATAGGTATTATTATTATTATTATTATTATTATTATTATTATTATTATTATTATTATTATTATTATTATTATTATTTGGGGCCATCTAGGACCAAGTTATGACTTGTTATTATTGCCAGTTTGTTTCGCTTCCTTTTCAGCCCAGAATTCTCTCATTCTCTTGAATGCACCAGCTTGCGTTCCTCTGTCCAGGTGGTACATTGCCTTTTTTTCGGTTGCTTGCCTCGGTTCAGCCCATTCGTCAGTACCTTTTTGCGGAAGAGACCACTTCTGAAGGCAGGCGTCTTCGGATTTTATATGCAGCATTTGGAAGTATTCTTTGGTGTTCATAAACCAGGGTATTTTGGTTTGGGATTTGGAGTCAAAAAAGTGAAAGATCTGTTTAGTCAGCCTGTTTCCGTCCATTCGTTTGAGATGACCATAATATCGTGCCCGTCTCCTACGGATTGTTTCTGCAATTTTCTCCATTTTACTGTACACTTCTTTGTTGGATATTTTATAATTTGTGCCATTGTTTTAATTGGATCCAATGATACTTCTGAAGATTTTGCGCTCTTTTTTCTCCAGTTTTTCGAGGAGTGTCCTTTATTAGCATTTAGGGATAGAGTTTCGAGTTTCGGTTGCATACATAACTACTGGTTTCAGAACAGTTTCATAATGATGTAGTTTAGTATTTTGGGACAGACATTTTTGGTGGTAGATTGAGCACGGCGTTCAATAGGTTATTTCAGGTTTGCGTAGTCGTTCCTTAAGTACTTCTTTGTCCAGTCCATTTTTCATTATGATCTCACCCAGGTATTTACATTTTTCCACTCAGTTGATCTTCCCCTATTTCGTATGGAATTTTACTGGGGAGTCTTTGATGTTATTCATTACTTCGGGTTTTTCGAAAGATTTCTGCAAGCCAGTTTATTCAGCGATTACTTTTAGAAGGTCGATATGCGTCCTAGCGGTTTCTACATCGTTTGACAGAATGGCGATGTCATCAGCATACGCTAGACAGTCGATCATGATCCCCTTAGATTTTATTCCAATTCTCAGAGAATTATAATCAGTTTCTAATAATTTTGTTCGCCAGGTCCTAATGATCTTTTCGAGCTCGCAGCTGAAAAGCATCGGAGAGAACCCATCACCTTGTCTGACTTCTGTTTTGACCGCGAAGGTATCTGATAGGCATCCTAGGAACTTTGCTTTGGATTTTGTGTCAGTCAGGGTGGCTCTAATTAATGCTAGCAGTTTCAGATCAACCCCGAATTCGTTGAGGGTGTTTAGCAGAACCTCGCGGTCTGTCAAATCGTAGGCCTTCTTAAAGTCCACAGAGACTGACACGTACTGTTTAGACCTGAGATTACAATGCCTGTTTATCGTTTTAATGTTGTAGATCTGTTCAGCAGTCGAACGACCCTTCCTCAAGCTCCTTTGGTATTCGCCTATTTGATGTTCGACTTGGGCTTCTAAACGCTCCAGGAAAACAAGTGAGAGAATTATGTGCGTTACCGGTAACAGAGATATTCTTCTGTAGTTGTTGACGTTTTTAACGATGCCTTTTTTGTGTAACGGATGGATCAACGCCGTTTTCCAGTCTTCGGATAGGATTTCTTCTCCCCAAATTTGTTCTATCCGTTTCTGCAATATTTTAACTGCTCCTTCAGGGGCATATTTCCAAAGATTTGCAACGACAGAGTCTTCTCCAGGGGCTTTGTCGTTTCTCAGTCGGGCAATGTGACGTTTGATTTCTTCGGGTGGTCTCGATTCTGGGCGTCTGTGTATTGGTTCTTCGGTCTTGGTGGGATTTTTTGGGTTGATCGCAATTTAGTAAGTTCTTCAAATAGTCCACGAGAATGCTACAATTTTCTTCGTCTGAGATCGCTTTCGCTGGAAGCATAGCGACGGATGTTTATAGCCAGTAAGTTTCCTTCTGAACGCTCCTTTCATTTCTCTTAAAGTCTTGGTCGATCATCGCAATAAGTGACATTTCGTATTTACGTTTCTCAGCTCGGATCTCTTTAACTGTCTGGGCCCATTGAGCTTTGTAGGTTTCCTACTCAGTTTACGATTTTGTTGAATAATATTGTTTCCATGCGTCCAGCCTTTCCTTGTGAACTGAAATACAAGTATCATTCCACGAGGCATGTTTATTGCTCCGTTTTATTTCAGCAACTTTTTCCAACCTCAGTCAGGCAGTTGTTGGTGTTTTTAAAGTCACAGTCGACTAGTCGAGCCTTTTGTTGGAACTCCGTGACTTTTTGTCGGAGTTTATCATTGTCGAATCGAATGATGTATTTGGGGGATCTTTTGGAGCTTGCAGGGACCGGTTTAAATATAATTGTTGACATGTAGTTGTCTAAGGCCACGTTTACGCCTTTTTAACCTTAACATTCATATCTCAGGACTGTTTTTCCGAGAGATTGCGACGTGATCTATTTGGAATTCTCCGATGGTTGGGGGAGGAGATCGCCATGTTGTCTGCTTTCTGGGAAGATGGCGAAAGTGGGTTGACATGAGCTGCAAGGTGTGGTCTTCGCAAATGGAGAAAAATCTCTTGCAGTTTTAATTGGTTCTTTTGTGAGCAGGACAGTTTGCAATGATTTTCTTGTACTTTTGTTCACGGTCAAGTTAGGCATTTAAATCTTCCATAAAAAGTTTCACATGGTGTTTGGGAATTTTTGCGAGCATTTCATCAAATAGGTCCCAGAGGTTATCCACTTCGTCCGTATCAAATCTGTTCTTATCATTTGTGGGCATGTGTGTTAACTAGGCTGTATATATTGTTGGCGCATTTGATTGTTAATATGGATCATCTGTCATTATTTACTGGTTCGTAATTTGGAGTAAATTTTAGGATTCTGCTTCTCACAGCAAACGTGAATCCAAGCATCACAGATACATCGAGGAATCTTTTTTGAGCTCTGCTCTTGAAGAAATGGTAACCTTCAGATTCAAAAGTCTCTTCGACTGTGTAACGTTTTGCTTGTAGGGCAATTATGGATATATGATTTTCATGTATGGCTTTGGTGAGAATTTTCAGTTTGCTAATTTGTCTAAGGGAGTTTATGTTGAATGTTGCTAGAAAGGTTTTCGATATGGTCCTGAGTTTCTGACTGGTTGGGATACACCGAGACGATCCGACTCATCCTTTGCGTGATGTTAAGACTCCCCCAGAATACGAATGAGACGTGTGCGCCGCGGGTTTCACGACGAGGTATTTATCCCAAGACTTAACACCTGGGGTAGCTTTCTTGAAATGTTTTGCCATCATGCTTAATTGACTTGAATTTGTTTTAGACGCATTCGCATCCATCTTGCAACTAAGGTTGTTATCCCTACAGGTTGCCTCAATATGTTTTCTGGCTTCTCTTTACTACCAAGGTTATGAGCCTTGGAGCCCCCAGTAATGATCGGCTCGTCGATCCAGTTTCCCGCTGGCATTGATTACCCAACCTTCCACCGGTTTGCTCGACTTAACAGGGGTACCTCTTGTAGGTTATGTCCTGTAGTTGGAGTGCAATAGGCTAGTTGGATTCTCCTGCTAAAACAAATATATTAATGTTGCAGATGTTGGCAACGACACATTCTTCTTCTTCTTCTTCTTCTTGTTATTATTATTATTATTATTATTATTATTATTATTATTATTATTTTTATTATTATTATTATTCTGGTATGATATCAGGTACCACGTTACAAGCCTTCTGGGCGAACTGCCCTTCAGTTTCGTTTTTTTCCGATTCGTCCGGTTCTACTCCACGGTTCCTACGACTTAATTAACATTCTCGACTTGATTTAGGGTGCATCGGCAGAGCTCATTAACATACAAACATTATCACACGGATCGCCAGGATTTGTTCCTGTCTGCTACCTTGTCTGGAATCACAGTTTTAACTGCATGACAAAACTGTCAATATTTAGGCGTCGATGCACTCGCAAAGCCGAATCATTTTCTAAATTCGAAGCAATTAGAAAACATTCATAACGCAAATCAGAGTTCATTAGAGTAGGCTTACATGTTCGTTGTATTCGGAGTGGCCGCACATATTAAGACGCTACGGCTGTGCGACCAAGCTCTGTATTCGCTAGATGAACGGGTTCGAACTCCACTGCCGGTTGTCCTGAGCATAGATTCGTGTGGATTCAAACTTCTGTTTCCCACAATGCCTCGATGACCTCGATAATGTTGTGACATGGCAATGGTACGATGATAAACGGGGTTGAAAGTCAGGTTGTGAGTTTCACAAGTACGAAAAGTCCTCTCGGTTTTAATTACTGCGATAATGAGGTGAAAGTTCCTTTTGGGGATCATTGTAAGTACCTAGGTGTTAATGTAAGGAAAGATCTTCATTGGGGTAATCACATAAATGGGATTGTAAATAAAGGGTACAGATCTCTGCACGTGGTGATAAGTGTATTTAGGTTTTGTAGTAAGGATGTAAAGGAGAGGGCATGTAAGTCTATGGTAAGACACCAACTATAGTATGGTTCCAACGTATGGGACCCTCACAAGGATTACTTGATTGAAGAACTGGAAAAAATCCAAAGTAAAGCCGCTCGATTTGTTCTGGGTGATTTCCGACAAAAGAGTAGCGTTACTAAAATGTTGCAAAGTTTAGGTTGGGAAGACTTAGGAGAAAGGAGGCGAGCTGCTCTACTAAGTGGTATGTTTGAAGCTGTCAGTGGAGAAATGGCGAGGAATGACATTAGTAGACGAATAAGTTTAAACGGTGTCTGTAAATGTAGGAAAGATCACAATATGAAAAAGTTGGAAATCAAGAGGAAATATTGGGGCAAATATTTGTTTATAGGAAGGGGAGTTAGGGACTGGTATAACGTAACAAGGGAAACATTTCTATAAATGTCCATTATTTTTTGCAATCATTTAAAAAAGGGTAGGAAAATAACAGATAGGGAACCTGCTACCTTGGCGACTGGCCTAAATGCAGTACAATATGTATTTATGTATGGCTTGACTGACTGATTGATTGATTGATTGATTGATTGATTGATTGATTGATTGATTGATTGATTGATTGATTGATTGATTGATTGATTGATTGATTGATTGATTGATTGATTGATTGATTGATTGATTGATTGATTGATTGATTGATTGATTGATTGATTGATTGATTGATTGATTGATTGATTGATTGATTGATTGATTGATTGATTGATTGATTGATTGATTGATTGATTGATTGATTGATTGATTGATTGATTGATTGATTGATTGATTGATTGATTGATTGATTGATTGATTGATTGATTGATTGATTGATTGATCGATTGATCGATTGATTGATTGATTGATTGATTGATTGATTGATTGATTGATTGTTTGATTGATTGATTGATTGATTGATTGATTGATTGATTGATTGATTGATTGATTGATTCTGGGGCAGTTCCTGTTCATAGGCCACAGTCTATTTCTTTCTCCTCATTACCCAGTTTCATTCACTATCATTCATTCCATCTTCATTATCTCCTCAACTGAAGCCAGCGACAGGAAGGGCATCCAGCCGTAAAATCATGTCATATAATGTAATCTCACCTCAACCCCGAACCCGTATCACGTATCGGGACTAAAGAATAGACATGTGCTCGATGTATTTGTTACAGCTGGCTGAAAACTGATTAAGGGAAATAATACTTTTCATCAAAGTACAAAGTCCACAGTTCTAGCCCTTCATGCAAGCATCTCAATGTTGAAAACACCTTAGGGATACGAGCTACGGATTTTAGGTAAATAAAACTTTATAAAGTGTGAGAATATAAATTTTTATTTATCTTCCTAAAAAATACAACCTTTTCTTAATCATCCTTATCCGGTCGATTAGAGTAGCAGTTTGCCTTTTTCTACCACTACGAAGGCTAATGTGAGTCAATGCATTGTTTCACTTAAGCCCCACTACGAGCGCTAATGTGAATCATTACAGAGTTTCACTTAAGCCCTTATAACAATATTCGATGCGGACATTTTTCAAAAATTGGAAAACGCCTGAGGGTATTGAACCAAGGAATACATTACACACATATATATGTAAATATGATCATTTGATAAGGATTTGAATAAAAAAGGAATCGAGTAAAGAAACAAGCGATTTTAGGCCTTTTTCCAAAACTGCATTTACGCCGGAAGTGATTTTCGATTTTTTAAAAATTTGATAGTCCCCTACTTTGTCTTCAAAGAAAGGTTTTCAACATTAAAACACTATTCTCGTCGATTATCTGTTGTGATATGGAACGATGATATTGGTCTTTATTTTCAGTGTGTGTGTCAGTGTGAAGGGACAGAAAAATCTGCAGAAAGTTAAAATGAGTCTCCCAAATGAATGCGGACGTGGAGAAAAACCGGGAGCATAATGTTTTCAATTCTGCTTACAGCTCATAAAGGTTGAATTTAAACAAAAGAAGCGAAAGGTGGAATCAATCCCACGAGCTAACACGTGCGAACAATAACGGTTCTCAATCTGCATTTCAATAGCCTCGCATTCTACCTGGCGAGTACGGTTTAAATTAGCCTAGACTGCTATGGACTCCCCGTTGATGAAGGCAGGAGAGGTTGAGCCGAAGTGTTTTTATCCTAGAATGAGGTCTTACAAAACCGCGTACGGTACATTCGTGGCTTTTACGATGATAGGATGTTACGCGTAAGTAGTGGAAAAGTGTGGGAATTTTCTTCCGGTCTGCTGCATGGAACGTTATCTTTCATTGAATGCTGATGACAATAATAATAATAATAATAATAATAATAATAATAATAATAATAATAATAATAATAATAATAATAATAATAATAATAATAATTAGCAAAGAGCCTCCGTGGCTCAGACGGCAGCGCGTCGGCCTCTCACCGCTGGATACCGTGGTTCAAATCCCGGTCACACCATGTGAGATTTGTGCTGGACAAAGCGGAGGCGGGACAGGTTTTTCTCCGGGTACTCCGGTTTTCCCTGTCACCTTTCATTCCAGCAACACTCTCCATTCTCATTTCATAGAATCTACCATTCATTAATAAATCACTTTGGGAGTGGCGACCCCATCGTACTAACAGCCTATATCTGCTTCATTCATCACATCCCTGACCCGGTCAATGACTGGAAAATAGGTTGTAGGTTTTTCAATCAGTAGCAAATCGCAGATTTGTGGAAAAAGCTAAAATGATCACTGGAAAACAGTGGGACGGAAGAACGGAGAAACACCTCAGCGAATTCATCAAAAGGTTTTTGTGTGGAGAAGAATCAGAGAAAGAAGAAGCTGTCAGACCAAGCTGACAATTTTAAACGTGCTCTTTTAATTGGGCATAACGAAGAAAGAAAGAAAGAAAGAAAGAAAGAAAGAAAGAAAGAAAGAAAGAAAGAAATAATAATAATAATAATAATAATAATAATAATAATAATAATAATAATAATAGAATAATAAAAGAACATTAACTAGTAAGCATTTGTCTATGTTTTTTTGTTCTCTGACATTACTTAGTTTTTTTCTAGGTGCTTTACGTCGCACCGACACAGATAGGTCTTATGGCGACGATGGGATAGGAAAGGCCTAGATGTTGAAAGGAAGCGGCCGTGGCCTTAATTAATGTACAGCCCCAGCATTTGCCTGGTGTTAAAATGGGAAACCACGGAAAACCATCTTCGGGGCTGCCGATAGTGGGATTCGAACCTACTATCTCCCGGATGCTAGCTCACAGCCGTGCGCCTCTACGCGCACGGCCAACTCGCCCGGTGACATTACGTAGTATTACTTACACAACGTTTCTTCAAACGGTCGGTTATCTTCTGTACCTTTTTTTGAGAAATATTTAATTGAATAAAGTCTAACCTTGCTTTTCTTTTTTATCAACATTTTGCTCGTAAGAAGACATTCGAAATGTCTTCTTGAAAACTCAACCGAATCAAGTAGATCACGGTTGATGTCTACATTATATCCTCTTGTTAAGTTTCTATTGAAGAAGGATACAGTATATCTAAATCATATGTAAGTCTACGGAAGTGTACATTGTAAAATGTTAAACACTATTTAAAGTTTAACGTAACCTTTTGTGAAATGGTCAAAACATACACTCATTTTCACTCCAGGGAATATGGACTCACTGGGGACAATATTAGCGTGAAAGTCTCCAGCCCGTGTCAGCGGGCGACTCCATTATCCACTAACCATGGAAAATCATTCTTAGAACAGCCGACGGTGGAGACCAGCTCCTTCGCTTCCCGAATGTGATGCCGCAAGGCTAGCCAGAAACTAACTGCAGCTAAGCCAAAGCCTACTCTACTCGGTATCACGCTTTGAGGAGAATCAAACACTGTCTGGCAGATAAGGTTTCGTTACATAGGCCGCTAAGCGCACCTTTCAGTAGTATATTAAATTCAAGTAAGAAATTTGGTTTTATTTTTCCAGAATAGTTTTGGAAAAGCTCAGCTTGCTTAGTCTAATCTCATGTTTTACTACATTTCATAATAAGCAAGCACACCGAGAAGTAGACAGGAGATCTAAAGAGCACATGCGTTGAATTTATATCGAAATATAATGAACACTTAAACAAGAAACTTTATCCTATTCAGAGTTCACAGTAAGGTACACAGATTTTTGTATTTTTTCCCCAAGATACGCATGAGTTTACGGATTTTTAATTATCTTGTACATATTCATCAGCTTCTCTGATTCTGTCTCGGATAACACAGTAGGATCAATCTGAATTTTGGTGAAAGTAGAAATATAAATGGACAGCAGCTTGCAAGCATGGCATAACATGTGTCAAGAATTGCAACACGAATCATTTTCAATTGTTGGTCAACAGAGGAGATTATTTCACGTTAGAGAACTCGTTACAATTTTTTAACAGCCGGGCTGAGTTCGACTCTGGCTCAGTCCGGTGGTATTTGAAGGTGCCCAAATGCGTCAGCCTCGTGTCGGTAGAATTACTGGCACGTAAAAGAACTCTTGCAGGACTAAATTCCGGCACCTCTGCGTCTCTAAAAATTGTAAAACTAGTTAGTGAAACGTAAAGCAAATAACATTATTATTATTTTACAAGTTGCGTTACGTCGCAACGACACAGATAGGTCTTATGGCGACGATGGGACAGGAAAGGGCTAGGAGACTGAACGAAGACGCCATGGTCTTAACTAAGGTACAGCCCCAGCATTTTCCTGGTGTGGAAATGGGAAACCATCTTCAGGATTGCCGACTGTGGTACTCGAACCCACTATCTCTGGAATACAAGCTCACAGATACGTTCCCCTAGCGGCACGACCAACTCTCTCTGTTAAAGGTTCCTCTTAGATGTAGGTGTATTTTAACTTTCGAACATTACATAGCCATACGAGTTTGAATATAAGCCAGCATGTTTCATGACGTTGGCATATCATAAATATGAATTGATGTACGATACGGAGTATGATCTTTAAGAATGGCAACCCATTTTCTGCCCTTTGTTGAGGCAAAATTTTATGAGAATAATTCTTTCAGGTCTGATGGAGCTTAGGAAATGGTTTCAATTCCAAAGTTGTGATTATAAAAGGCACCAATTTTCATCTTCGGTGACCAGAGAATTAATAGACAATTGAAGCTTCACATGCGAATATTAATGTTTTGATACTGATGATAATTTATCATTTAACTTATGTTAGCCCAAATTCCCTTGAAAAAGCTGATTTAATCTTAGTGGTGTACGTGTTTAGTCAATCAATCAATTCAAAAATCAATCAACATTGATCTGCGTTTAAGGCAGTCGCCCAGGTGGCAGATTTCTTATCTGTTGTTTCCCTAACCTTTTCATAAATGATTGCAAAGAATTTGGAAATTTATTGTACATCTCCCTTCGTAAATTATTCCTATCCCTAATTCCCTACCTTTAAACGATTATTTGCTCGAATTTCTTCTCTTGAATTCCAACTTTATCTTCTTCTACGTTACTGTAAAGGCAGTGAATTTCTATTAAATTGCACGTCTCTTAGCGCTATCCGAGAAACAAAACAGGGAGGACACCATGCGTTATTTTCGATGTAGGGTAGGCATTGGGGAAGTTTTGTTGATAATGGCAGGCCACATCATTTCCTACTACCATTCACGATCGAGTTCCGGAGTTTCTATTATAACGGTAGGCTCACTTGGCAACTGCCATTCACAATAGACATGGAGATTTTTCATTATAAAATAGGCCCCCTTTCTTAATACCAGTTACAATCAGCTCTAGAGATTTGATTATAATCGAGAAATTTAACGCCATCTAACGTATCAAAAATCGAGACACGACAATAAGTCATAGGGCCAAAGTTGTAGATCTCTCCAAATTGAGCAGCGATTGTGCTATCTGTTTTGTGCTACGACTTACCGTTTAGCCAACAATTATCCCGAAACGAAGGTCTGCACCGTCATTAAAATTGTATCCATATTTCGATATTTTCCGGGGCAAAAAGTTACACATTTGAACAGCTTGAAATTTTTCCTCAAAGAGAAGAGTGTCCATGTTTCGGGATTGCACTTTCATACATACGGAGTAATTAAGGAAGAAAATAATAGAGTTAATGAAGTTCAAATTAATAAAAATGGGATTATAACTGAGGAGAGCCGTATAGGACAAATATATAAATACCAAATGGATGTATTGAAAATAAAATGCCCCTCAATCAATTGTGATGATGAGTTACGGATATAAAAAAGCGGTAACAGAGGAGAAATGTAGGTGCAGGGATTTTCAGGTAGCCAGATACGACGACTTATGACTTTACGTCACACCGACACTTACGGCGACGATGGGATAGGAAAGGCCTAGGAGTGGGAAGGAAGTGGCCGTGGCCTAAATTAAGGAAAAGCATTTGCCTGGTTTGAAAATGGGAAAAAAATGGAAAACCATCTTCAGGGCTGCGGACGGTGGGGAATGAACCCACTATCTCCCGGATGCAAGCTCACAGCTGCGCGGCCCTAATCGCACGGCCAGCACGGCCCGTTATGGTGTTATTACCTTAAGCCTATAGAGGCAAGGCAGAGGCAAGATATTAAGGAGGAAAACATAAATAGAATAGAAATACAGTAAAAATAATAGCAAATGCTACAAAACACCTTACGGTGTGAAATAATGGGCTACACTCCGCGGTAGTGTTCAAATATTAACAACACCCCTTAGTGCTGTTCAAGGACGATTGTATCCCTGAACGGTATTCCGCCAATATCCCGCAAAATGGCCGATTGACGCCTCTCTTGCTTTCTACCCAAGGAACAACCACGAGTTTACAGAAATTATGACGAAAATGGCAATACGTTATTTCCCTGCTGGCAAGCAGTCAGAGACGTTAGCATGGTAACCTGTAGGTTCGTTGTCAGTCTGGTGGTGGTGATTATTTTTTTAAGAGGAAGTAACTAGGCAACCATCCTCTATCGTTGTCGGTCTGTCGGTTACTCAACACAGAGCATGAGACCCGCAGAAAATAGTAATTTTCTCCGTCATTTGAAGTGTAAGCGAAATTACGTAGATAAAGTTGTTTACAGTGCAGAGACGTTTCGCATATAGTCCACGGATTTTGCAGAAAACCAATAGTATAAGAGAAAATGGAATAGTGCTCTTCTGGTTTTCTTAGAAACCCCACGTCTACTCAGAGATGTTTAAATCATGTGCATATCAGAACCTTCCTCCGGTTGAGTATACTCGAAATATGAAGTTTAGTCGGGATCTATCCAGCTGTTTCACCGTGATGGTGGAACAAACAAACAGACATGAAGAATAAAAAAACATTGATAAGGTTTTGAGTTGACCTAATACGGATAAATATCTGAAAAATGGGCAAAACAAATGAAATTACACACAGCAGATTGTGTTTCTTCCTACTTTTAAAAACACCACTCAAACGTATTCGTCTACTAATCTCATTCCACGCCTTATCTCCACTGACAACTCGGAACTTACCACTTAGTCGAGCAGCTCGCCTCCTTTCTCCAAAGTCTTCACAGCCCAAACTTTGCAACATTTTCGTAACGCTACTCCTTTGTCGGAAATCACCCAGAACAAACCGATCTGCTTTCCTTTGTATTTTTCCAGTTCTGGAATCAAGTAATCCTAGTGAGTGTCCCATACAATGTAACCATACTCTAGTTGGGATCTTACCAGAGTCTTATATGCCCTCTCATTCACATCCTTACTATAACCCCTAAAAACCCTCATAATCTTGTGCAGAGATCTGTATCTGTTATTTACAATCCCGTTTATATGATTACCCCAATGAAGATCTTTCCTTATATTAACACCTAGTATTTATTATGATCCCCATAAGGAATCTTCACCCCATCAACGCAGTAAAAAAAATTAAAAAAATGGCGTATGGCGTTTAGTGCCGGGAGTGTCCGAGGACATGTTCGGCTCGCCAGGTGCAGGTCTTTCGATTTGGCTCCGTAGGCGACCTGCGCGTCGTGATGAGGATGAAATGATGATGAGGACAACACATACACCCAGCCCCCGTGCCACAGAAATTAACCAATGATGGTTAAAATTCCCGACCCTGCCGGGAATCGAACCCGGGACCCCTGTGACCAAAGGCCAGCACGCTAACCATTTAGCCATGGAGCCGGACATCAACGCAGTAATTAAAACTGAGAGAACTTTTCTTGTTAGTGAAACTCACAACCTAACTTTTAACCCCGTTCATCATCATACCATTGCCTGCTGTCCATATCACAACATTGTCGAGGTCTCCTTGCAGTTGCTCAAGATCTTGTAACTTATTCATTACTCTACAGAGAATAACATCATGCGCAATAAGCCTTATCTCTCATTCCAGTTTTTAGTCATATCATTGATATATATAAGAAAACATAAAGGTCCAATAACACTGCCTTGAGGCATTTCCCTCTTAATGGTAACAGGATCAGATAAAGGTTCACCTACTGTAATTCTCTGAGTTCTATATTTTTAAAACACAGCCACCCATCCAATCAGGTCGTGATGATTATTGTTTTAAGAAGAAGTACGACTAGGCAACCATCCTCTATATAACAGTAATCGGAGAGAAAAAATGGATGAGATCTGATACTTCGAATAATGAAGGTATCGGCCAGAGAAAGACAAGGGCCACGAAAGACTTGAAAATGAAAGTTCCATAGGCCTCGATACCTAAAACCTTCGGGATCGGAAAAGAACAAGAGTTGACCAAGGGGGTCGGATAGGATAGATGAAAGTGAGTTGCCATGCACGAGTAAGTGGAAGCAATGCCACGCATCAGCTAACGGACCCGTTGTCACTAACCGAAGCTTCCAAGTTCAGTGCCCCCGGGGAACCTTTTAGTCGCATCATACGACAGGCAGGGGATTATTCTACCGCTCCCATCCACAGGGGGACCCATTTAGTCATTCTTTTGGCTAGTCCAGTACCCCTCATTTTTGCCAGTAATCTCTTATCAAATGCCTTAGATAGGTCAATCCTAGGCCTTTCCTATCCCATCGTCGCCATAAGACCTATCTGTGTTGGTGCGACGTAAAGCCCCTAGCTAAAAAAAAGATAGGTCAATCGCGATACGGTTCATTTGACCTCCTGAATCAGAGATATCTGCTATATCTTGGTGGAATCCTACAAGTTGAGCTTTGGTGGAACAACCTTCCCTAAACCTAAACTGCCTTCTATCAAACCGGTACTAATTTCACAAACATGTCTAATGTAATCAGAAAGAATGCCTTCCCAAAGCGTACATACAACGCATGTCATTGTCATTCTGTCTCCAGGATAGCGGGTTTCATCGTGACTGAGGTCGACGTTGTTGAGGGTCTTTCAATGTGATAAATCCATGCTACCCGTTTCCTACACGGTAAAGAACTACTACAGCACACGTTTGTAACTTTAGTGTGTGTTTTCATAAACAGGTTTGCCTGACAGAGCTGCAAAACCTAGAAACAAAGGCATAGATTTACGCCTCGCCCCGTGGCAAACTGGTTAGCTTGCTGGTCTTCGGTTCAAGGGGCTCGGTCTCTATTCCCGGTCTGGCCGTCGATTTTAATCTTCATTGATTATTTCAGCTGCCTTGGGGTCTGAGCTTGTGTGTCGTATTCAGAATTAGAATTCATGTTAGTTAGTGCCCCATCCTAACAGACACGTAGGTTACCTTTGAGTGACCACTAGAAAGACCTGCACCAGGTCCCTCCGAAGGCCACACACCTTTGAATTATTATTAATTTGATAAATTCAGTATATACGCTTTATTATGAGATTCTTATTTTTCCTGTCTTATAAATAATAATTTCACTTCCAAAAAACAGAGTGCTGAAAATATGAACGCCTTCGAGACTCCAGCCAAAGAGATGAACGTGATTCTCTCGTATGGCGACCTTCCAAATAAAGAGACTTTTGGTCAAATCTAGAGCTTAGGAGATTCGGTTCCGAGTCCTGCATTTTAGATACAGACTAGTAACTGCTTAAATATATTTCAAATGCCTACATTTTATAGTGCGTTGGATTAAAGTTTCGTAACAACTAATATCTGAAATCTTGCTCAATACTTCTTTCTTTCTTTCTTCCTTCCTTTTTCTTTAAATTTCATTTTACATCGCATCGCCACAGACAGGTATTTAGCGGCGACAGCTTTTGCCAGTCGGTTTAGAACCGCGTCGTGACGCCTTTGGATGGTAACGAGGTGAGGGTGGTAGTGGTTGAGGGCATGTGCAGTCCTCGGTTAATGTGCGCCGCACTTGCGACAGCGACGATCGTTGTTGCCCTTGTCAAACCTCCGGCAACTGTTGAGCGGGAGTAGTCCAAGGCAGACAGCGAATCTTGTGTACCTCCCGGACTGCATGAAGTGGTTTGATGGTATGTTCCAGTAGGAGGCCTGGGAGACCTGGAAGTCGATGTGGCAGGAAAGGGCTAGGAGTTGGAAGGATGTGGCTGTGGTCTTAATTAGGGTACTACAGCCCCAGCGCATTTGTCTGGGGTGAAAATGGGAAACCACGGGAAACCAACTCTGAGCTGCCGACAATGGCTTTCGAGCCCACTATCTTCTGAAAGCAAGCTTACAGATACGTGACCATAACCGCACAACCAACTCACTGTCTCAGTACATCTGATTTGTGTATAACATTTCTTAATACTCTTACTGATTTCTACGTTGTTTAAATGGTATTAACTAGGCTAATGTGTATATGTATATAAAGCGGCCGCCCTCCTTGGATGAATGATCAGCGTACTGGCCTCCGATGTAGAGGGCCTCAGTTTCGATTCCCGGCAGGTTCGGAGAGTTTAACTGTGTACAGTTAATTCCTCTTCTTGTGGGACGGGGTGTTTGTCTTAGCTTCAATACGCATCTTCATCTGCACACAACACATGACACTACAATATCACGCAATAGTGAATATATTCCTCCGTTTAGGGTTGGCGTTAGGAAGGATATCTGACCGTAAAACTAGGCTGAATCCAAACAAAGTGCCAACTCCAGGAAACTGGAAAAAGGTAAGGTGGAAGTGGAAGAAGAAGAAGAAGAAACCGCTCTCCCGTATTTTAATGTGGTACGACCTCTACTAACCTGTTAGGATAAATAAAGGAAACGTCCGGCCCCGCGGTGTAGGGGGCAACGCGTGCGCCTGTCACCCGGATGCCCTGGGTTCGATTCCCGGTCGGGTCAGGGGTTCTTTCATTGTAAATGATTAATATCCCTGGCCTGGGGACTGGGTGTTTGTGTCGTCCTTAATGTCCCTTTCCTCACATTCAACACTTTACACTCCCGCCATTTCCAAATACACGCAGGTTCACAACATATGGTGCAAAGTAGGGCCAAAAGATCTTCTTAGGTCAACGCCCCGAATAAATAGCATTTTATTCATTAAAAAATAAAGGAAAGGTTTACCAACGTTCTTCATTTCGTTCCGAGTGCGATATTCTGTATATTGATTGCGTTAAAGTAACGGTTATGGGAAATTCACAAAGAGAATCAATAAGATCATTTTCCCAGAACTCAGTGTTACATGACGTGTTAGGCTTATTGGCTGCCAGGCGAAAGTAATGTATTAAACTTTGCTTATAACGAATATTCGGGAGCTCGCTTGACACATCTGATTTATAATAATTGTACCTAAGGAGCATTGAGCGTGCTCATTGCAACTGCTGAAACCATGATGGATGGACAGGAAGGGAGGACAGGTGATTAAGAACTGGTGAGTGAATGATTGACGGGCTGTATTCACACGAACACTGAAAGTGTTCTTTCTGAGCAGCTAGCAATAAAAGAGCGAACATACCGAAAATGTCTCATCCAATAGGCTGCCACTACACATTTACGCCTGATTATTGAGGATTCTATCCCGAAAGAGCCGGCCCAGTGGTGTAGGGGTAGCGAGCCTGCCTCCAACCCGGAAACCCCGGGTTCAACTCACGGCCAGGTCAGGGATTTTACCTCGATTTGAGGGTAGGTTCGAGGTCCACTCAACAATTGAGGAGCTATCTGACGGTGAGTTAGAGGCCCCGCTCTAGAAAGCCAGGAATAAAGGCCGACAGAATTCGTCATGCTGACCACAACGACACCTCATAACCTACAGGCCTTCGGGCTGAACAGCGGTCGATTGGTAGTTCATGGTTCCTCGGGGATGTTGTGCAATAGGGTTTCTTTTCTATCCTGAAAGAACCAGAAGAACAAGTGTTCGTTTCCTCCCGAGGAAATTGGAAAACATAGAAACGAGACCTTCGATTCTGCAGAGAGACATACCATTTACGGGGTTTACACAGCCTACACCATAAATGAGTATCAGGTAAATTCATGTTTACAAAGGCGGTTGGGTAAACACTCTGTCAAACCTATTGTCAAGATATTAGAATAGTGGAAGCCTCCACCTTCCATTCCTCTATGGAACTTCATGACTTTACAGAAATATGTAAAGGTCAATGCGTGTTGGATAACGATGCACTCAGCCTATTGAACACAACTGAGAAAGTACATGCCACCAAATTCCATTATATGGCACCTTAGGCATGACTTTTCCTGCTTCCTCAATACACGGTTCACGATCACTTTTCCCTCAGACTCACACAACTTTTAAAGCGTGCATTGAGGTCAAGGTTCCCCAGCTGAGTTTGACATTTCATTGAGCCGGGCTCATATTGTCATTTCTTCTGATCAACAGTATTTCTCTTCCAACCTCTATGCTGGAAATTTTTTTGAGGGCTATGAAATGAATTTCCATTTCCACGATACTTGCCCTACCGTATAGAATATTCCTGGTGTTCCATAGCACAGGCTATTTCTTTCTTCGGTTCTGGTAATGAAATACTGTAAATATAGAGTCACTTTCGCCTACGGAAACAACGATCACTATCACCTTTATGGCCACATTCTTTTCAATTCTGCTCTCAATTAGCATAGAAGAAATATTTCATTTCATTTCATTTCATCATCTGTTTACCCTCCAGGTTCGGTTTTTCCCTCGGACTTAGCGAGGGATCCCACCACTACCGCCTCAAGGGCAGTGTCCTGGAGCTTCAGACTCTTGGTCGGGGGATACAACTGGGGAGTATGACCAGTACCTCGCCCAGGCGGCCTCACCTGCTATGCTGAACAGGGGCCTTGTGGAGGGATGGGAAGATCGGAAGGGATAGGCAAGGAAGAGGGAAGGAAGCGGCCGTGGCCTTAAGTTAGGTACCATCCCGGCATTCACCTAGAGGAGAAGTGGGAAACCACGGAAAACCACTTCCAGGATGGCTGAGGTGGGAATCGAACCCACCTCTACTCAGTTGACCTCCCGAGGCTGAGTGGACCCCGTTCCAGCCCTCGTACCACTTTTCAAATTTCGTGGCAGAGCCGGGAATCGAACCCGGGCCTCCGGGGGTGGCAGCTAATCACGCTAACCACTACACCACAGAGGCGGCTTATAGAAGAAATATATCAGTACAATAACCATAGTCACACAGACGTCTCACACACTATGCCCCAGTAAAATAAACAAAATTACAGATTAAAATGCTTTTCGTCCTTAGGATCATTAAAAGGTTAAACAGCTTTAAATATCATGAAGTCCGAACAACAGGAGAGTAACGTTTTTATTTAAAATTATCACTCTAAAAATTAGAAGTCCGCCTCTGTGGTGTAGTGGTTAGTGTGATTAGCTGCCACACCCGTAAGCCCGTGTTCGATTCCCGGCTCTGCAACTAAATTTGAAAAGTGGTACGAGGGGTGGAACGGGGTCCACTCAGCCTCGGGAGGTCAGCTGAGTAGAGGTGGGTTCGATTCTCACCTCAGCCATCCTGGAAGTGGTTTCTCGTGGTTTTCCACTTCTCTTCCAGGCAAATGCCGATATGGTACCTAACTTAAGGCCACGGCCGCTTCCTTCCCGCTTCCTTGTCTATCCCCTCCCATCTTCCCATCCCCCGCAAGGCTCCTGTTCAGCATAGCAGGTGAGGCCGCCTGGGCGAGGTACTGGTCATCCTCCCCAGTTGTATCCCCCGACCGAGACTCTGAAGCTCCAGGACACTGTCCTTGAGGCGGTGGAGGTGGGACCCCTAGCTGAGTCCGAGGGAAAAAGCGACCCTGGAGGGTAAACAGATAAAGAAGAAGAAGATAAAAAGTAAAAATGGCGTTTGTCCTCCGGAGGGGCCTGGTGCAGGTCTTTCGAGTTGACACCGTATAGGCGACCTGCACGTCTGTGAGGATGGGGGTACATTTAAAACGAATTCTAATGCTGGAAACGACAAAATAACAGCCCCCGAGCCATAGGAATTAACAAACGAAAGTTAAAATCCCTGACCGGACCGGGAATCGTACACAGGACTCCTTGAACCAAAGGCCAGCATGCTAACCATTTAGCCATGGAGCTGGTCGTTAACACACTCATTAGCTATAATTCACACTGTGGCAGTTACGGTTGGAAACTGTCAGATAATCACTCATATATCAAGCCACTGACTGAAATATCGTAAGCCTCTGTAGTTAAGCAAGATCATCAGAATAGTAAGCGTTCGTTTGAGGAAGTGATTCTTTTATTATTCGGACGGGTAAGATGAAAGGAAGGCTCAAGATAGTGATAAAAGTAAGACTCAACTGTGACGATAATTCGTCAATCTCAATTACGCGACCGGAAGAAACAAAGTGATCTCATTTCCTTGAAAAGAAGAATTTTCTTCACCAATCAGATTGCACCATCGTTTGTAATATAACTCGAAGTGCATCCCTGATGTTTTTTGTCACTATAGTTCTGATACAACCCGTATATTGATTAGAATAGCACACTGAAACATTTTTAATAATACATTTGCCCAAGCCCGCCTCTGTGGTGTAGTGGTTAGTGTGATTTGCTGCCATCCCCGGAGGCCCGGGTTCAATTCCCGGCTCTGCCACGAAATTTGAAAAGTGGTTCGAAGGCTGGAACGGGGCCAACTCAGCCTCGGGATGTCAACTGAGTAGAGGTGGGTTCGATTCCCACCTCAGCCATTCTGGAAGTGGTTTTCCGTGGTTTCCCACTTCTCCTCCAGGCAAATGCCGGGATGGTGCGCAATTTAAGGCCACGGCCGCTTCCTTCCCTCTTCCTAGTCTATCCCTTCCAAACTTCCCATCCCCCACCAAAGCCCCTGTTCAGCATGGCAGGTGAGGCCGCCTGGGCGAGACACTGGTCATCCTCCCCAGTTGTATCCCCCGATCCAATGTCTCACGCTCCAAGACACTGCCCTTGAGGCGGTAGAGGTGGCATCCCTCGCTGAGTCCGAGGGAAAAGTCCAACCTGGAGGGTAAACAGATTAAGAATAAGAAGAAGGAGAAGAAGAAGAAGAAGAAGATGAAGAAGAAGAAGAAGAAGACATTTGCCCACAGACCGCACAATCGACACAAAATAAATGTTATTCTGATGAAACCGACACCCGACATATTCAAATGCATAATTACAGCAGGTAGGTATCTCCGTGCTTAAAGTTACTTTCCCCCTTTGGTTTATGAATAGCTGTGTGCTTGATTCGTTTTACAATTATGTTGTTAGCATTACTTCTTTCATTTTGTAGTTATTCACTAAATGGACAAAACAAATACAACTCGAGCTCCAGGTAAATTCCGGATGTATGATAATTACAATGAGGTTCATAATTAACATCAATATTATTCAGATATTTTGTTATAAACAACGATTGACAATGTTTCATATGCATGGATGTAAACAGCTTGTACTTTCTACCTTCTCCGTGTTCATAAGATTTTTTTTTTTTTTACAATTTGTTTTACGTCACACCGACTCAGATAGATCTTATGGCGACGATGGGATGGGAAAGGCCTAGGAGTGTGAAGGAAATGGCCGTGGCCTTAATTATGGTACAGATCCAGCTTTTGCCTGGTGTGAAAATAGGAAACCACGGAAAATCATCTTCAGGGCATAAGATTCTTGGAACTCTCTGTACCTTCATACGTACCATTCGGAAGGATGGTGATTTCAAGACAGCGTCGATAGCCACGATCATATTTTAACGAGTGATGCTGAGACAAATCATTCTTTTACATTTCTTTGTTCATTTCTTTAATTTCTCTCGGCACTGTATTTTTAAAAAATAATTATATCATACTCATTACTCGGATGGTAGTATAATCCGAAACCACATATGTTATAACTTCATATAATAATTATTGTAATATACTTTTGCAATTAAAACTAAGTTACCCCCACCTAGTTCGTCCTGCTTCGATTTCCAGATCTGCTTCTTATTTAGGCCAGGTTTGAGAAACTGGAAAATGATGAACTCGTGTATTTGAGTGTAACTGTGAATAACAAACCAAAACCCACGGCGCAGCAGCCACGAAGGGCCTGGCCTACCAAGTGACCGCTGCTCAGCCCGAAGAGCTGCAGAATACGAGGTGCCGTGTGGTCAGCACGGTGAATCCTCTTGGCCGTTATTCTCGGCCTTCTAGAACGGGGCCGCAATCTCACAGTCAGATAGCTCCTCAATTGTAATTACTTACGCTTAGTGGACCTCGAACCAGCCCTCAGATCCAGGTAAAATTCCCTGAACTGGCTGGGAATCGAACCCGGGGCCCCCGGGTAAGCGGCAGGCACGCTATCTCTACGCCGAGGCGCCGGCTAACTGTGAATACACGGCGGTTAATATCTCAAATTCGATCATCCCAGAAGTGTTTCCCTGCTGACAGCGGAACTTTGTGAGCGTGCGGTGTCAACCATTTGACCGCAGTGTTTCCCAATAATTGTGGCTGACCCCTCTCTACCAGAGTTCCAATCCGATCTGCCTAGATGAAGCCTTTTTCGCTTTTTATGCACCAGGTTTGTCAGACCTACGAAGTCTTTCGGTTCCCGGCTATTCATGCTATAAACACTTTTTTTACCATATACAGTACATCATTCTTAGGGTACGAACATGCCGAGTGGATTACTCCTCGCTCAGCGCTCATCACTCGTGTGTCTTCACACAGGAAGTTGAGAGATGCAAAACAAACCCATACATTTCACTAGTAGCGTTCATGCCGGCACTTCACTCATCCCTCTTCTCTCCGCTCCTCCCTCAAGGATCAAATCGGTTTGATTTTGGAGCGATGTGCTTCTTGAGCGCTGTTCTGTGATTGGTTGGCTCAAGGCCACGGCCGCCTACTCATAATATTATCGGCCTGCGTTCACTGAAGGTAAAATATCCATGTTGAATATTATCTTTATACTCGGGTGCGAACCGTATCACACATGTTGACTGACGCTGTTTTACGGATGGATGCCTTTCCTGACGTCAACCTTATGTGGAGGGATGTAATTACTATTGCGTGTTTCGGTGGTAGTTTGTAGTATGGTGTGTTGTCTGAGTATGAAGAGGAGAGTGTTGGAACAAACGCAAATAACCAATCCCCGAGCCAGAAGAATTAATGTCACCAATAAAATCTCCGACCCGGCCAGGAATCGAACCCGGGATTCACTGAACCAAAGGGATCAACGTTTGCCATTCAGCGAAGGAGTCGTGTACTGAAATGTCTGCATTGACATTCTTCAATAGTCGTAACAATTCTGTGGGTCTTTCTTCACTTTTGGTATAAATGATGGAATTCACCCAACCTCTGCCTTCTCTAATTAATTGGATGTGTGCTGTATCTTCTGTCAGAACTTGAAATCAAGTACAGTTTGCGTGCTATCATAAGTTCATCATCACTTCTGCTACTATACTTAACTATTATGTATGTTATTTTGCTTTACGTCGCACCGACACAGATAGGTCATATGGCGACGATGGGATAGGAGAGGCCTAGGAATAGGAAGGAAGCGTCCGTGGCCTTAATTAAGGTACAGCCCCAGCATTTGCCTGGTGTGAAAATGGGGAAACCGCGGAAAAACATCTTCAGGGCTGCCGACAGTGGGATTCGAACCCACTATCTCCCGGATGCAAGCTCACAGCTGCGCGCTCCAAACCGCACGGTCAACTCGCCCAGTACTATTATGTATACAGAGGAGTATGAACATTTTCACGAAACAAAATTACATATAAAGAACACAACTATATCTTCTCGTGAATGCTGCACAATCATAACTGGATGGAAAACTTTTCCTCATTAATGAAGAAAGAGCGAGGGTCTCCTACCCGGTATGTGCGCCTTTGAATGATGAGTGATGAGTGAAGAGCACTGCTATGAGCACTGAGTGAGGAGTAATCCACTCGGCATGTTCACACAGGAAGCTGAGAGATGCAAAACAAACCCATACATTTCAATAGTAGCGTTCATGCCGGCACTTCACTCATCCCTCTTCTCTCCGCTCCTCCCTCAAGAATGAAATCGGTTTGATTTTGGAGCGATGTGCTTCTTGAGCGCTGTTCTGTGATTGGTTGGCTCAAGGCCACGGCCGCCTACTCATAATATTATCGGCCTGCGTTCACTGAAGGTAAAATATCCATGTTGAATATTATCTTTATACTCGGTAAATTTAATCTTTCGATGAAGTACAGATTGCTTTATTGAAGTGGAGAATAATATTATATTACTACTGCTTACGTTATTGTAATGACCAGTTCTTCTTCAATGCAAATATGACTGACATGATAGCTGCTGTACTTCCGTGGTTTCATATTGCCTTCAATTCCTTTCAGCAGATATTGAAATGTCTGCATTCTTCTTCTTCTTCTTTTTCTACCGCCTTTTGCCACACCTTGTGGGGCCGCGGATGCGAACCGTATCCCACATGTTGACTGACGCTGTTTTACGGATGGATGCCTTTCCTGACGTCAACCTTATGTGGACGGATGTAATTACTATTACGTGTTTCGGTGGTAGTTTGTAGTATGGTGTATTGTCTGAGTATGAAGAGGGGAGTGTTGGAACAAACGCAAATAACCAGTCCCCGAGCCAGAAGAATTAATGTCGCCAATAAAATCTCCAACCCGGCCGGGAATTGAACCCGGGATTCACTGAACCGAAGGGATCAACGTTGGCCATTCAGCCAAGAAGTCGTATACTGAAATGTCTGCATTGACATTCTTCAATAGTCGTGACATTTCTGTGGGTCTTTCTTCACTTCTTGGTATAAATGATGGAATTCACCCAATCTCTGCCTTCTCTTATTAATTGGATGTGCGCTGTATCTTCTGTCAGAACTTGAAATCAAGTACAGTTTGCTTGCTATCATATGTTCATCATCACTTCTGCTACTATACTTAACTATTATGTATGCTATTTTGCTTTACGTCGCACCGACGCAGATAGGTCTTATGGCGACGATGGGATAGGAGAGGCCTAGGAATGGGAAGGAAGCGTCCGTGGCCTTAATTATGGTACAGCCCCAGCTTTTACCTGGTGTGAAAATGGGAAACCGCGGAAAACCATCTCCAGGGCTGCCGACAGTGGGATTCGAACCCACTATCTCCCGGATGCAAGCTCACAGCTGCGCGCTCCTAACCGCACGGTCAACTCGCCCAGTACTATTGTGTATACAGGGGAGTATGAACATTTTCACGAAACAAAATTACATTTAAAGAACACAACCCTATCTTCTCGTGAATGCTGCACAATCATAACAGGATGGAAAACTTTTCCTCATTAATGAAGAAAGAGCGAGGGTCTCCTACCCGGTATGTGCGCCCTTGAATGATGAGTGATGAGTGAAGAGCACTGCTATGAGCACCGAGTGAGGAGTAATCCACTCGGCATGTTCACACAGGAAGCTGAGAGATGCAAAACAAACCCATACATTTCAATAGTAGCGTTCATGCCGGCACTTCACTCATCCCTCTTCTCTCCGCTCCTCCCTCAAGAATGAAATCGGTTTGATTTTGGAGCGATGTGCTTCTTGAGCGCTGTTCTGTGATTGGTTGGCTCAAGGCCACGGCCGCCTACTCATAATATTATCGGCCTGCGTTCACTGAAGGTAAAATATCCATGTTGAATATTATCTTTATACTCGGTAAATTTAATCTTTCGATGAAGTACAGATTGCTTTATTGAAGTGGAGAATAATATTATATTACTACTGCTTACGTTATTGTAATGACCAGTTCTTCTTCAATGCAAATATGACTGACATGATAGCTGCTGTACTTCCGTGGTTTCATATTGCCTTCAATTCCTTTCAGCAGATATTGAAATGTCTGCATTCTTCTTCTTCTTCTTTTTCTACCGCCTTTTGCCACACCTTGTGGGGCCGCGGATGCGAACCGTATCCCACATGTTGACTGACGCTGTTTTACGGATGGATGCCTTTCCTGACGTCAACCTTATGTGGACGGATGTAATTACTATTACGTGTTTCGGTGGTAGTTTGTAGTATGGTGTATTGTCTGAGTATGAAGAGGGGAGTGTTGGAACAAACGCAAATAACCAGTCCCCGAGCCAGAAGAATTAATGTCGCCAATAAAATCTCCGACCCGGCCGGGAATTGAACCCGGGATTCACTGAACCGAAGGGATCAACGTTGGCCATTCAGCCAAGAAGTCGTATACTGAAATGTCTGCATTGACATTCTTCAATAGTCGTGACATTTCTGTGGGTCTTTCCTCACTTCTTGGTATAAATGATGGAATTCACCCAATCTCTGCCTTCTCTTATTAATTGGATGTGCGCTGTATCTTCTGTCAGAACTTGAAATCAAGTACAGTTTGCTTGCTATCATATGTTCATCATCACTTCTGCTACTATACTTAACTATTATGTATGCTATTTTGCTTTACGTCGCACCGACGCAGATAGGTCTTATGGCGACGATGGGATAGGAGAGGCCTAGGAATGGGAAGGAAGCGTCCGTGGCCTTAATTATGGTACAGCCCCAGCTTTTACCTGGTGTGAAAATGGGAAACCGCGGAAAACCATCTCCAGGGCTGCCGACAGTGGGATTCGAACCCACTATCTCCCGGATGCAAGCTCACAGCTGCGCGCTCCTAACCGCACGGTCAACTCGCCCAGTACTATTGTGTATACAGGGGAGTATGAACATTTTCACGAAACAAAATTACATTTAAAGAACACAACCCTATCTTCTCGTGAATGCTGCACAATCATAACAGGATGGAAAACGTTTCCTCATTAATGAAGAAAGAGCGAGGGTCTCCTACCCGGTATGTGCGCCCTTGAATGATGAGTGATGAGTGAAGAGCACTGCTATGAGCACCGAGTGAGGAGTAATCCACTCGGCATGTTCGTACCCTTAGGAGCACTAAACCAATAGTCAGTTTTCTGTGTTTGATATTGGGAGAGGCCAATCGTCCTGTTATCTCTCGCTCTCTCTCCCTCTCCCACTCCTTTTTTACACTTGACAGGACGTGGTGACATTTCATTAACAGTTGGAGGATTTTCACCATGCTGATTGATCTGTAGCCAGCTTCGAAGCCTCAAAAAAGTACTTTTCAGCGAGCGTCCCTATCCGATCGACCCTTCCAGTGGTAGGTTCCCTTCTACCATCTTCTTCTTTCCTACGCCCCTGAAGTATGGTTAAAGTTTGTTTGTCCAGCCCTTGTCCCGTTTCCCTACGGGGTTGGGTATGAGGTGAGATGAATTTGTCGTGGCGGTTTTTTTTATGACCGGATGCCCTTCCTGACGTCAACCTCATCAGAGGAGTTAATGAGAGATGAAATGAATGACGTGATATATGATAGTAGGGAGAGGGTGAAACCCGGTGCCGGCACATAGCCTACTCCTGTCGAATAGCACCAAGGGGTCTGCTCAAGGCTTAACGTCCCCATCCGACGGACGAATCACCATCAACAGCGTCATATGCCCTCACTCCATATGAGCACTGCGGAGAGGTTTGGAATTTAATCCAGGCTTTTGGCACGCAATCTAGTGATTAGAAATTGTATACCACCACCTCCCCTACCCTGCCGGCCAACATTCTGATGGTGAAAATTTTTTCGACCAACGGGACTCGAACCGGCTAACCTCGGTGTTAGACCGTTTTAGACTTCAGCGCCTTAACGATCATGGCCACCAGGCGGGCTTGAAGTATGGTTAAAGTATTCCCCTTAAAATACTACGTACCTTTTCCATACGAAGTTATTTTCCTACCTATCCACTTCAACTCCAGGCAAATGTAAGGAGCATGCCAAACGCAAAAGACAAGCAATGTGTTTCGTGGAGTGTACCCCCAACTAACTACAAATATGTGCAACGGTGCATCGACGATATCCTCACCTGTTAATAGAATGACTTCACTCTTACTAGTCCTTCAAGTCCTTTGCACAAAGAAACAGTGACAGCTATAAATTAAACATCCGTATTTCCACGAAATCATTCACTACTCCGTTGCCTTTGGCAGTGGGGCAGTTCTAGCAGAATTATTGCAAAGTTTCAGACGTGGTGCTTGCAGAGAAGCCAACCATCTGGTAGTAAACAGACGTTACGTTATATTTTCTTTCTGATTCTCCCATACTGAAAATTGCATTTTAAAATACGATTGTCTTTCACCTCTGAAAACTGAGGATCTGAAAATGGTATAAAAGACATTTCAAACAAAGAGGTAAGCAAAAGATACAAGAAGAGATCTCCGAGAAGTAGATTACAGATCAAGTGTTAAATATTTTGGATCGTCTCAGTTCATCAGTATACTTCAGAACATTAAAATAAACAAGTGAGAATGGATAATGTAGGCATATAATTTGTCTATTGCGTTCTACACTGCCAAACTTAGACTTCAGTACGAATGAAATCGAGAGGCTGAAAGATTTTGAGTTGTGGGTAGAAGTGGATTGCAGAAAATAAGCTGAACAAAGATAATGAGTCGCGCTGAGGTGTTAGAATATATACAAAAGAGGGGGCAGCCACTGAGATTTACGAACTGATGTCACACGTCTTTAGGCCTTAGGCTTCGGCATAATTATTTGGTGACTGAAATGATTGAAGGCAAAATGCATAGGCCTACCAAGCGCCACCATGGAAGACTAAGAAAGACTTCTTTCATGAAGATATTCCTTGAGAAGACAGGTTGCGAAGGTATGAAGAGGCCAAACGTGCTGTTGAAGACCGGAACAAATGGAAAGGTTTCGCCAAAGGTGGTGGTGATTATTGTTTTAGTTGCTGTTCGCTTTACGTCGCACCGACACAGATAGGTCTTACGGCGAGAATGGGATAGGAAAGGCCTAGGAATGGGAAGGAAGCGGCCGTGGCCTTAATTAAGGTACATCCCCAGCATTTGCCTGGTGTGAAAATGGGAACCAACGGAAAACCATCTTCAGGACTGCCGACAGTGGGGTTCGAACCCACCATCTCCCAGATGCAAGCTCACAGCTGCGCGCTCCTAACCTCACGACCAACTCGCCCGGAAAATGATGTACAGCGTAATATTTTATGCTATTTGTTACTTTACATACCAGTCTTCTCTAAGACCTTGCTTGTCTTCTTTTGATAACAATATCCGTATCATGTTCCTTTTAATGTTTCTGTTCATCAACTTCCTACCTTTCCTCAATACTTGTATAATATCATTGAAAGCTTCCTTCAAAACAATACCTTCCATGTACGTATTGAATACTCACATTCAACCATCCATCCTGCAAATGCTGTGTCTCAGAACAGCATACTCTCCCCAATACTTTTCAATACTTTTACTACGGACATCCCCTCCCTACCAGCAATCAACTATATGCTGATGATATCGTAAGTTATACATCGCATTAATGTATAGACACTGTTTCTTTTACCATACAAAACTCATTGGATATCCTTGCTAACTGGCTTCCAAAATGGCGCGTACATTTAAACCCCGTCAAAATCCAGATAAATGTCTTTGCTCTGCGTCGACCTACGGAACTTATTCTCGTAAGACTATTTGGAACACCAATAACATGGCAACCACATGATAAAGCAGTGAAATACCTAGGATTACAACCTGATCGCAGACTTAGATGGAACACAAACATCAACACGGAAGTTCATCCAAGCCTAGACTGGACTGAGAAAACTGTATCCCATCAATTCTACGCACGAACTGCACTCTACTTATCTATAAATCAGTTTTACGTCCACTGCTCACGTACATCTGCCAGATCTGCGAAGGAGCATGTCCATCCTAACTCTATCGCATACAAGTGTTCCAGAATAGGGTATTTCGTGTTTAATATTAACGGTCCGTGGTATTACATGTAACAAGCTTTAACAGCTTCATTTTAGATAATCATCCCGTATTGACTATAAATCAAATAGCGAATATTTAAGATTAACTTAAATAATATATTTAAGTGGTACGCCCATTCAATACATATATAATTTATTACATTTAGTACATGCATATCCATGGTATGTGAGAAACAGAGGGATTTATTTAGATTCAGACTATTCAAGAGGACAAACTGGGGAAAGTATTTTTTTTTTTTTTTTGCTAGGGGCTTTACGTCGCATCGACACAGATAGGTCTTATGACGACGATGCGATAGGAAAGGCCTAGGAGTTGGAAGGAAGCGGCCGTGGCCTTAATTAAGGTACAGTCCCAGCATTTGCCTGGTGTGAAAATGGGAAACCACGGAAAACCATCTTCAGGGCTGCCGATAGTGGGATTCGAACCTACTATCTCCCGGATGCAAGCTCACAGCCGCGCGCCTCTACACGCACGGCCAACTCGCCCGGTGGGAAAATATTCATTTATAACACAAGGAGTAAGGGATTGAAATAAAACAAGGGAAATTTACGGTAAATGTTCAAGTTCTCTGAAAATGTTTAAGAAAACGCTAGGTAAACAATTGATAGGGAATCTGCCACTTGGACGACAGCCCTAAGTGCATTTCATTGATGACTGATTGATCGAGAAGTAAATACTCTATAAATCACTGAACATATTCGCAAACTGGCACAAAAATTCGTTTGCACACTGAAAAATGTGCCTTGTGCTATATATTACGAACTTGGATTAGAAATGAAAACCTGCCGTCGACTGAAACCTCATCTTCCTCGAGATCCAGTATATCAATCAATCAATCAATCAATCAATCAATCAATCAATCAATCAATCAATCAATCAATCAATCAATCAATCAATCAATCAATCAATCAATCAATCAATCAATCAATCAATCAATCAAGCAATCAATCAATCAATCAATCATCCAATCAATCAATCAATCAATCAATCAATCAACCAATCAATCAATCAGCTACATTTAGAGCTAACGCCCAGACGGCAGTTTCCCTAACAATTCCTTATCAGTCTATTCTAAAACGATTTCAAAGGAAGTGGAACCTTATTAAACATCTCCTTTGATAAATTCAAATCGCTAATTTCTCTTCCTATAAATGAATATTTGCCCCAATTTTTCCTTTTGAATCTCAACTTTATCTTCAGGAAGAAAACGTCATTTGAACGTTACTTTAATTTTCCCGCCAATTGTAATGTTCCATTTAAATTCCATTTTTCTCCCATAATATTCTGCCAAATGTAACAAAATGTGCATGGTATAATTATATAACACAGGAAACCTGAGCATGACATCTTTTATTGAAGAATTTTTTTTAGTACTGATTTTTAAGTCCAAAATATTATAACATAAAAATGACACGAACTTTAGTACGATATATCTCCTTATATAAATTATGTACAGAAAAATCGATATGTGGTGCTTTTTAAAGAGGTATTACCTACCTAATCACAAATTTATATTCACATGTTAATTAAATTTAATGAAAATATGGGATTATAAGTTTAAAAAGAATCAAAAAATTATTTTGGATATCTATTAATTGTATATGAAAGAAATGTACGTGGTATCTCTACTTTTATGTAGGTGATATTTCCCCACAAAGTTTCGTTAAAATCCATGCATTAGGTAAAAATTTCTGTTTATATCAGGAGTGTGTCGCCTTAAAAACCCCAGTCAAGCCTATTCGTCTACTAATGTCATTCCAAGCCATCTCTCCACTGACAGATCGATACATTTCGCTTGGTATGTTACTCCCAACAACTGATTCAGAAGATGAGCAAGGATGAAATTAGTTTTAGTAGTGCCTGCTTCTTAGTTCAGTGCTACCTCAAGATGAACACTGATAAACTAAGTGTTAGCAGCAAATGGTAAATTTGCATACTAAAAGAAGTGCGTCATATATATCCTCTTAGCAACAGAAAAATGTTACTACGAATAATTCGGCTTTAACTAAATAATAATCTGTTATGAATAACACTCGAACCGATATCCATGAGGAATCCGCCGGGACTGACCTCACTCTAGCAATATCCTTAGTTACTTTTATTTGTTTGTAGTTTCTTTCACTCTGTGACCATTAATCTAATGGAACTATATATTTTGCTGAGCAATTAAATAAATCATAAAAAACTTCCTTCCGGATGGCTATTTCACAGATTTTGAAAAATTATTTTGCCTAACATACTAAACTCAATCACATGCACTGGTTTGGTGAGCAGCGTGTGCTCGCACATGCGAACGCACTAAGCCCTGGACAACCCAAACACTGTCTTTCGTTCCATAATCCCATCAGTCCAAAGCCTTACTGAAAAAAAGGCTTAGAACGATAAGAGTTCTTTGCGGCTTCATCTAGAGGTGATATAAAACAAGACACAAATTATAATGTATATGAATTTTGGATTCTCCTCTTCGTCTACTGGTTATCGTACAGTATTTTCAATACTGAGTTGGTGTTATTCTGAAACAGATGTGGGACTATTAATTAAATGCATGTTTATAATCCCCTCAGAGATTATATTGCAGTCTATTCTCGCTAATCACCCCCCACACGTCTACATTAATGAGCCATTCAGACTAAGAGGATCACTTTACAAACAAAAAGGCCACCCTCAGCGAATTCTACTTTAAAGCGATGAGAAAATGTGCTCGTCTATTCGTATGGATAAAAGTAAATTATGATTATAATCATAATGACAACAGCTTGAGGTGATGGATAACTACGTGAAACGTTCCGGAACACAGAGAAGAAGAAATAAAAGTTGGAAATAATTGCTCTCCACTAGAGAGTGTGTCTGTTCATCTGTCATAATAAATTATCTGTCGCAAACTCCGAGAACTTGGATACAGAAAGTCAAAGTACTACTCTTTCCAGAATAAGTACGCCGTAACTTGGTCAACATTCAAGAAAAACGAGCCAGTGATGACCTTCGCTCCCAATTTACAACAAGGTCATGCTCAGACCTAGAAGGTCAGTACTCTCGCCACGTCAGTTGGAATACGGAAGTTTAGAGTTTAAAACTGTGCGAAAAATGGCTGCGTTTTACGGAATCACACTCTAAAGAGAATATGATTAAATAATAATAATAATAAAATAATTATTATTACAATACATATATGGACGCGCGTGTCTGAATATTTCACCTTGCAGTCAGAACTAACCATTGCAGACCACTGGTGTTAATATGTGGCAGTAGCCTCGAGTGGTTGCGTGTCGGTAGCTGTGGTGATGTGGTAGATATGGGGGTTTAAAATGGCCGTCTCCATATTGAACCATATCGTTCATGGTGAAAGTAAATTAATATTTAATGCATCAGAAATGTGGTATCAAGGAGTCGAATTTAGAAAGGCACGAAGAAGTAGCCTGGAGCGCGAGGGGGCAGAACAAGCCAGGATGGGCGTGGCCCGATGAGGGAGAGAGAGAGAGAGGAAGGAAATCGCATGTAAAGGATGGAGCGACTCGTATTCTGTTAGGGAAACCAAATGTACCACCCTAAAAAGAAGAAAGGCGGCGGAAAGCAGGACTGGCAAGTTAGGAAACGAGGATAATATCTTCGTGTATGGACGAAATCCAAGGAAATTGAAACTACAGAAAAAATTGTCATAATTTTCTGAGTGCTATGAATTGATTCGTGGTATTAATAGTCATTGCCTTCCGTTATTCAACTTGCGCGGGACAAGCGTGGGAACCAAACTCTTCTCTGCACAAAGAAGTAAAGTGTGTATCTCAGGGGTTTCCTTGGCGTGTGTTCATCCTTGCGTTGTGGAAGTTAGCCACGCAGGAGGCTGCGTCGTGAATTTGCACACTACACAAAGACTCCGTTTTAGAAGAAGTAAAGTCAAACACTTAAAAATGATGTTCTATGACAATAGTTAGTACCCGAACCAGGAAGGGAACAATTAACAGACCTCAACTCATCGTGTGCGGTTGAGCACTTAGAATTTTGGTGTAATAATATTAGAATGGTTAGGCAGTACTTTCAGCCCTAACATGGAAGAGAAAGAAATAGTAGTAACCGGAGTGTGCCATCAGACGTTTAACTGTATGTCTAATTGCAGTTAGTGCGGTACGGAGCTACGACAAGAGCTGCCAAGAGCACGAGACCGTCCAACACTCAGTCAAGCAGACGACATCGCAATGAATCAACCCCATGAGTTGAACCGAAGACCAGCGACCTATAACGTCGATAGAGTGATGTTGGGCTAAGTCCAATAACTGAGTCTGGCATGGGGAGCCGTGAGGTCACCATGACAAGATACGTTTGAACAGATTTTATTAGCATGGGATAGGGAGAGTTAGCTTCGCATATATTTTTGTGTAAATAATATTTTATTAAGCCCTTATGGTAATCATGTAATTTTATTCAGGACTTTGCATGTGTAGGAGGTACAGTAGCTTTGTATCTTTGTTTATTGGTAATGAGGGAGTTAGGTTGGATTTCGGTTTGATTTAGTGTTAGTAATGTTATGTGATTTATTTGGGTTATATTGTGTTGTAGTTTTGCGGAGCTGGGATATTTCAAATATAAAGGGCATAGATGCCTTTTAACGTCGAGTGCGAGACCCTTAACGGAAGACAGGGCAAACTAAGAATAGGGTCTTCATTCTATAATAAGTTTGTACATGAATTTCACAGGTGCAGAAGAGGCCGAGCGTCATGTATCCTCAACGTTGTATTAAAGAGGGTCATCCATATGTTTCCGGCAAGTTTTCTCATGACTGTGCACGTGGCTTGAAATGGGGGCAGTTGCATAAGAGATGTAATGCACGGATGATATTCCGTTTGATTTGAATGGCCTGAAATGAGGTCCGGTATATAAGCCTTAATTATGAGTCTGAGAGTGTGACCCTCATATAAGAAGTAATGATTTGTTATGTTATCGGAAGGCCAAGAGCACCTGCAATATGCCCGTACTTTGAAGGGACGAATGTTTACCCGGCTGACAGCACAGTAGAATGCGGCGAGAGGCCCGCCAGCCACATGACATATCCCAGATGTGTGAAAGACTCGACCGTGTAGCGGAGACGTCAGATGACGGAAGTCCAATGCTCTCACCAATATAAGGTGACTGAGGGAGACCTGCTTCACCAAGCCCGCAAGATGAGTGTATTTCCTTGTCAATTTTGTTTCAGGTGCGGTGGCATTTGTGATTTGTGCCATGCTATTTTTATTGGTTCTTCCAGTGTTTGTCATTTGATTGTGTTTTGTTAGAAGGGTAACATGCTTGCTTGCCAGAGGTCACGACTTCAATTCTCGTCCGTGAAAATGAGCGCGGGCTCATCTTAACTTCAGTGCATTTTTTGGGGTAATAGATAGTCCTGTATTTGTATTCGTGTGTATTTGTATCCCAATTTAAGGAAATAATGTTAAATTTAATTTCTTTTGTGCGAAGAATTTCTGTTCCTAATCTCGTGCAATAGGTAATTCCGAAGATTACTGTTCGAACTTACCAAGATATAAATAAGTGTTTATGTAATATTCGCACGGTTTCCGAAGCGATTCATGAGATTATTATGTTATTTTATCCGATTCTTATGTTTTCGATCATTAAAGATTAGTTTGTGAAAATCTTATCCTCATTCACTCACATAATCACGATTCCTGTCCTATTATATCTTTAAGATTTATTTTAGTTTATTTGGTCAAGTCAACGAACGTCCGCGGGCTTGCCGGTGAATAGCCAGGTAAGAAGACGACCGGAATAATTTGGTAAGATGTGCCTTGTCACTCTGTCACCCACCTATTTTTATTTATCATTGATCAAGTAAGGTATAATATAAAATAGACGCGTGTGTTTCTATATTTCACCTTGCAACCAAAACTATCCACCGAAGACCATTGGTGTTTCTGTGCGGTAGTAGCTTCGAGTCTCCCATCGTGCACTATAGTTGTTGCGTGTCGGCAGCTGTAGTGGTGTGGTGGGTGTGGGGGTTGAAATCGGCCGAGTATATATAAAAATAGATATGTGTGCCGTATATTTCTCTTTGGAGCCACAAATACAGTACGAAAACCATTGGTGTTTGTGAGTGGTAGTAGCCTCGAGTCTCCCATCGTGTATTATAGTGGTTGTGTGTACGTAGCCGTGGTGGTGTGGCAGACATGGGGGTTCAAATTGGCCGAGTATGTATAAAATTAGATCTTTGTGATCGTATATTTCAACGTGCAGCCTCAGACTGCTGGTGATTGTGTGTGGCGGTAGCCTCCAGTCCCCCATTCCGCACTATGGTGTGGTAGATGTGGGGGTTGGAACTGGCCTACTATATATATAAATAGACGTGTGTGCCCGTATATATCACCTTGGAGCAGCAAGACCACTGGTGTATGTGTATGGTAGTAGCCTCGAGTTTCCCATCGTGCACTATCGTCATTTTATGTATGTAGCTGTGATGGTGTGGTAGATATGAGGATTGATAGTGGCCGACTATGTATAAAAGTAGACTTGTGAGTTCGTATTTTTCGCTTTGCAACCACAATTACCCATCCCACACCACTGGCGATTGTGTGTGGTTGTAGCTTCGAGAACCCATCGTCACCTATTTTCGTTGCGTGTTGGTAGCTGTGATGGTGTGGGAGGTGTTGGGGTTGAAATTGACCGACTATATATAAAAATAGACGTGTACATTCGTATATTTCACCTTGCAGCCACAACTACTCACCGCAGACCACTGATGCTTCTGTGCGGTAGTAACCTCGAGTCTCCCTCAGGGGCATTATGGTGATTGCCTGTCAGTAACAGTGGTGGTGTGGGAGATCTAGGGATTGAAATTTGTCGACTATATATAAAAACAGACGCGTGTGTTCGTATATTTCACCTTGCAGGCACAACTACTCACCACGGACTGCTGATGCTTCTGTGTGGTAGTAGCCTCGATTTTCCCATCATACACCATAGTTGTTGTGTGTCAGCAGCTGTGGTGGTATGGGAGATGTTGGGGGTTGAATATGGCCGACTATATATAAAAACGACGTGTGTGTCCTTATATTTCACCTTGCAGTCACAACTGACCATCGCAGACCACTGGTATTTGTGTCTGGTAGTAGCCTGAAGTTTCCCATCGTGCATTGTAGGAGTTCTGTGTTGGTAGCTGTGGTGGTGTGGGAAATGTGGGTGTTGAAATGGGCCGACTATTATATAGACATGTGCGTTTGTATATTTCACCTTGCAGCCACAACTACACACTGCAGACCACTGGTGTTTGTGTGTGGTATCAGCCTCGATTCTCCTATCGTATACTATAGTGGTTGCGTGTCTGTAGCTGAGGTGGTGTGCGAGATGTGGGGCTTGAAAGTAGCTAATTTCGTCATTGAATGTATTAACATGAGTGAGAATATACTGGAGGGATCGTAGTGAGAATGTAGTATAGAAGGCTGTGATATGTACTCCTTGGTTTTATATACCATCTTTTATTCTTCTCTCAGGATCTCAGATCCATAACTGTTTGCTGCTTGAGTACATCTGTGAGTACTTTCTCTAAATCTTGAGTATAAAGCAGATACTTACTAAACAGCTCCTTAACAATATCTCTGAGGCAGTATCCTAACCAGCAATGATAAATACAATCGGTTTTCATACCTAGAATTCCGCTGATCCCAAATTGTCATTTTGTTTTAATTGATTACAATTTTCAGTGAGATTAACATGGTATGAATATGAATAAGGATCAGGTTCAAACGTTCCACGATCGCGGAGTTAATTTGAAGGATTCCTGTTTCACACAAGGCCAGCTCTACGCTGCTTTCTCCCGTGTCGAACATGTAGAAAATATGTTTGTGCCTGCGCCAGACAACAGTACATCAAATGTAGTGTATAATAATGTATTTTTATGAAATAATTTAGAATGTAAGATCTTTATATACCCCGATAAAAGAATAAAACAAAAGAAGAAACAGATAAAGAATGGTCTTTTAATACACGTCTTCTGTATTATGTAAAGATAACCTCACGGATATGCAGAAAAACCTAGCGAATAGCGTTGTCTTCAGATAATAATAATGATAATAATAATAATAATAATAATAATAATAATAATAATAATAATAATAATACGAGTTCGTGAAGAGATTTTGGTAGGGGAAGAATAAGAAAGAAAAACCATCATCAAGCTAACAAGTTCCAACGCGCTCTGTAAATGGGCATAACGAAGAAAGAAGGAAAATAATGCTGTATCGTCTCTGGAGAGGACTGGTGCAGGTCTTTCGTGTTGGCATCTATAGGCGACCTGCACGTCTGTGAGGATGGGGCCCTACCTAGAATGATTTGTAAGGCTTACAACAACACTCACGTCCAGACACCGAGCCACCGGAATTAACTAATTAAGGTGAAAACCCCTGCCAGGAATCGAACGTGGGACCTCTTGGACCAAAGGCCATCATGCGAACCATTTAACAATGGAGCCAGACTTTTCAGCATTAAAATGTAATTATAAATCAAAACATCTGCTATTTTGTATAGTAATATATAGAGCAAGGTCGGAGGGCAGGAACGAAAAAGTGAGTAATATGATATTCACGAGTAAACATGGAAAGATCTTCTATTCTTTCAATAACTGCTGGGTCGAAATATTGACTGTGGAACTTGAATTTGTATTATTGATCACATATGGGACTGGATAATATTATTTCCAGATACAGATATAAGCGTTGTATTTCCTATATTCCTCTGTCATGAATCTATGAAATAGTGAGTTAGTACCTACCTCAGATGATATCAAGTATTCCACACGTAGACATGTACAGCTTAGATTACTACCATGCTCCTATAAGATAAATTGAAATTATAACAAACTTTTAGGAAAAGAAGGGCTGACACAACTGCCTGATCTTCGGTCACGAACCAGGAAATAAGTCGCTGAATACCCGAGGAATTAAGATTTGAGGATTCAAGGAAATATTATATTGTGCTTCAGCATATCAAAATGTCCTGGAGAAGAAATGGGCTCAATGTAAATTTGCACAGGATTTATACTCAGAATAATACGAGGTTATAGAACAATATGCACTGATGCTGCTCTTATTATAGCTGGTATAGAACCTTTGCATCTGAAAGCCATAGCCAAAGCTGAATTGACTAACATTAAGAAAGGAAGACAATGCAATAAGGTAATACAAGAATATGATATTGAGCAAAAAGTAAATATCCTTGAATGTGGTCATCCAGCATATCATTATGATTATGTTATCACTGAATGTTTTCTCCCACAAGAGGTACAAGTTTATACAGATGGCTCCAGAACACCCAGAGAGGATTGTACTAATCTAGTAGGAAGTGCCTTTGTTGTGTACAAAGATGAAGCAGAAATATATTCTAAGACTATAAAACTTCCTCCCAGTGTTCCATTTTTCAAGCAGAACTTCTTGCTATAAAATATGCAGTTCAGTGAATAAAAGAAAGAAAGTTCAGTGCATTTATACATAGTGACTCGCAAGCAGCTCTGAAATCTATAAGCAACAAACATAATTTAAATTCTTTGGCATGTAGCATTAGAACAGATCTCTCACAGTATGGAAGACATATCAGTTTTAAGTGGGTGAAAGGGCATGAAGGTCTATTAGGTAATGAAAGAGCAGATGGGCTTGCTAAACTTGCAGCATTTAGTCGCAATGAAACTGTATACAAAAGAGCCCCTATATCAAAAGTGAAACATGAATTATATAAATTCACAATCAGTGAATGGTCAAAGCTGTGGAACTCAAGTAATAAGGGAGAAGTTACTAGAACAATCTTTTTTCCCACGGTACAGGATCGTTTGGACTGCAGTTTATTGAAACCAAACTTCGCCAGCACTCATTTTCTTTCGGGTCACGGAAATTTAAATTCTATTTACATAAATTCAAAATTAGTAGTAATAACAGTTGTGTTTGTGGAGATGAAGAAACTGCAACTCATCTTATTTTTGATTGTCCATTGTTCAGCAAAGCTAGATATATTGTGGAACAACACTTAAATTGTTGTACAGTAATGTTAGTCAAAACTATGTTTAGGATATTTCACAAGATCTGTTGTTTGAAATAATTTTTTAAGTTTATGCGGTTTATTTTAGAAGAAATGTAAGGGTAGTTTCACTTTTCTCCCACTTTAATTAATTGTGTGTCTAATGACTCACTTCAAAAATTTTGTGTTATATGTTTGTAAATATTTAAGGTAACTGGTATAACCAAGAGCCCTAATATGCTAGACAAAGTAGGGCTTTTTTCACGGATAATAAATAAATAAATAAATAAATGAATTAACGTTAAGGTATATTACTGGAAAATCAAATAGAGATACGCAAAGAAGTTTGTGGAAAGGAGAAACTGCTTTACACAGAGGTACAGATAATTCCAGGGAACTCGTGGAGGAAGAGGAAAGGCCAGATTGCAAAGCCCCATGTCAAAGCAACGTTATGAAGTATTCCTAATTATTAATAATAATAATAATAATAATAATAATAATAATAAAATCCAATAGGATTCCTGATACCACTGCACGAAATTTTAGTGATGCATTCTGATCTTGAATAACATTCCGAACGCACTAATCTCCGTCGGCCAACTAGAGAGGTTTTCTCTGAGGTTGTCCACTTCTACTGCAGCAAAATTTGAGATGAAGCATTTTGTGACACTTGACACAGTTTCCGCACTACTCCGCGTTTGGAATGGTGCTGAAACCGAATGGTGGCATGGACTGATGGCGAGTGGTATCGTATTATCATTCGCGATCATTCTTCGTTCTGCATTACCACGGATGACCAAGTGCGAATACGGCAGGACCGTGGAACAATGAGTATTCTGCTTGTGCTGTGGGGAGACATACTGGTATTGCTTTTGATATTATAGTGTAAGGGGACATAGCGCATGACTTCAGGTGCCCTCTAGTAGTGATTTCGAGGATAAATGATTCCGACCGTCTTCTGAAAGTAGGCGAATCCAATCACGTTTGATTTTCCCACATATATATATATCATCATACCTCTCTTGGTCAACTCTTGTTCTTTTCTGACCGTGACCGTATTACGTATGGGGCTCTAAGGAGTTTTTAATTTTCATTGTCCGATACCTGCATTTTGATTTTTCAATAACATAACTACTGGAACAGACCTATGCCGGCAGGTTACTTTGGTATAAATAAATGGAAACTATGAGGCAAATTTATTTAATATACTGTTATGACATATAACTTGTGCATGGATATTTACAAACTAACGAGTTTATGCTCGACAAAAGTATTGGAATAGCCTATGAGTTTTACAAGAAATTCAGTACTTTGTTGTAGGCCCATCTCCTTTTCCTGCAATAACTGCAGAAAATATCTTAGCCATCAAAGAGACGTACGTTTTTACGCTTTTTTACGTCTAAGTTGGTATTTTCTCATTCTTGCTGAAGAATATCATTCAGATATGCTTTGGACCTGACGTGGTGTTTATTTATTTTCCACGATTAGTGTTATACAGAGAATGGTTCCCTAACTGTACTTCCTCTTAAAACAATAATCACCACCATCACTTGAGCTGTGCCATGCCCCTTCTGCTACAAATCGTTTCCGCTAGATGGTACTAGTGCAGCATTTATAAAAGCCAACCCATTCGCGACAGGTACACAACAGCTTGTATAGCATACATTGCAGAGGTGGATAATTCTTAAATATTTCAACAAAATCGAGATATCCTCTTCACTATCTTCATTCTGAAAGAACAATTATTATTTACAAGAGGTGACGTTAGGGATTTTCGCCCTCTCCCACACTTAACTACACTGTTTATTATCGACTGGATTGCCTTTTCGAGGTCGGTGGATTCAGAGTGGCTCTCGGCCCACAATCGACCACGGCTGATTTGTGGTCCGACAGCTCTACACTCTGACCAGTCAGCCGAATAGAGCAAGGGTGGGCACGGCTCTACAGTAGCTCTACGCCACTATATTAGAAAGACGTAGAGGGGCTGGTCTCCATCGTCGGCTGTCCTGAGGATGGGTTTCCGTTCTCCTGCATTAAGGCGAATGCTGGGACAGTTCATAGTATAGGCCACGGCCGCTAAAATTTGTAAAAAAATAAGGCTGTAAAACTTATTTTGACATACTTCTTTATTGAAGCGTAATGTTAAAATATGCTGTGTTGGTAGATATTCGAACTATTTAAAAACATTAAGATATGTTAGTATGTTGTCTGACGTGCCGCGGAAGTCGTATTCGCGTATCAGCTAGTGGCATAACATCCCTAGCCTAGAGTGAACAATCTAGTGATGTGGAGAGTACAAATTTGGAAAACATCGAAATAACAATAGTGAAGGGACAGAACGTGAGTCCTTAATGGCTGGCAACCACGTATTACAAAATGATAGCCAGTGTTCCTGTTGAAATTTTTAGGAATTTGACGTATTTGCACAGCTTGCCGTATAATCCTAGAACTTTAATGTTTATTGTGGGTAAGAGTTCGAACAACACGACATCAGGACCAGTTGACAGGGCTTGCTGACTTGTCTGGCTGGCTGAGATGGATATTTAGTTGGCGTTCCTTGATACAAGTACCAATGGACCGGCGTGTTTGTCCAATGTATACCTTGCCACAAGAACAGGGAATTTTGTACACCCAAGGGTGTAAAAGTAGGGATAATGTGGCCTTGCTTTTACCTAAACTGTGAGGAATTTTCGTGGCGGTGCAATTCGATCTGTGGTTTTATTGATGAAAGGAAGGTAGGCAGTTCCCCTCACTTCGTACTGTGAGTTTAGCTTAGTCGTCCCTCTGGGATGCGGCACTATGACTCTGAACATCGTTGTAACATGACTTTGAGTGTGTCCATCTTCCCTGGATATTTGATGGTCCACAGATTCGTTTCTCTCTCGTGGTGAGTAGCGTGTGAATGCCCTGTTTTTGTGTTGGATGGTGTTGATAATTTGTATAGAGGTAGAGATTTGTGTGGGTAAGCTTACAATAGACACTGTGCATTAAGGAGCCGTCCGGTTTCTTTCTTACTAGATCATCCAAGAAAGGAAGACGTTCGTCCGACTCCATCTCCATAGTGAATGTAATTGAAGGATGCTGCTGATTTACGTTGTTTCAGGACCTTCCGGCCAGACCACGAATGTATCGTCAACATACATCCACGATGACGAGTGCAAAAGCAATAGCCTCATACTCAAAATGCTTCATCAAAAAGAAATTAGCCTCTATCGGTGAATATGCAATTCCCATACCCACACGATCCGTCTGTTCGTAAAACTGCCCATCCCACAAGAACTGTATAGACTTATTACTGCAGTCTTCTTACTTCCTTTCACTCCAGTGTCTTCAGCCTCGTTATAGTACTTCCTTCTTCCCTCCCACACTCCCACCTGACTCACACTCTCTTTCTCGTCTATTCTGATACACACTTTTCTTTTCATCTTCATCTCTATTCTATTCTTCTATCCTGTCAGTCTTTCGTTGCACTTTATTTTGTTTATTTCTTCTACCACATTCGTTCCTCATTCGTCGTCTGACCTTGCTGTTTACTTCGCACGCACATACGATGAAACAAGAACTTATTGGAGCTAAGATGGTGCCGTCACCTCCCACTCAGAAGGGTGAGCCATCTAGTGACGACCGAGAGTACCACTACCTATAGACCACGGCCGACTTGATGCGTCTAGCTAGCTGGAGAGCAGCGAGGGATCCAGTCAGCCGTGTTTAGACCAACGGTAAAGTCGTTGGTTTTATAAGGGAACATATTCAAGACGACATATCACTAATATTATACGCACGGGTGGCCCAGATTGGTTGCGCAGTAGATGTTAGTTTTCCCTCGTCCTGCTCGTGACGTCATCACAGGAGCACCGTGACTGTGTAGCATACAACCGCACGTGTATCTCATTTCGTTGTTTATATATGTCTATCTTATAAAGAAAGGATTTCCACGTAATAACTATACGTAATTTCTTTACGTATAATGCTGTTGGTTTATATAGTGGACTACTGTATTTTGCGCAGTGTGTGTGTCGTAGTTCGTTTCTGTGAGATCTCTGTTTAGTTGCTGTGTTTCGTGCAGTGAGGTGCACTTATTTTCTTTTCGTTAGTTGCGTGAACAGTGTAGCTGGAGTGAAATTTGGGTTCATTGTACAGTATCATTGGGATAGAAAACTGAGCCGTTAATGATTTACCGACCGAGCTCGAAAGCTGCAGTCGCTTAAGTGCGGCCAGTATCCAGTATTCAGGAGATAGTGGGTTCGAACCCCACTGTCGGCAGCCCTGAAGATTGTTTTCCGTGGTTTCCCATTTTCACACCAGGCAAATGCTGGGGCTGCACCTTAAGGCCACAGACGCTTCCTTCCCATTCCTAGGCCTTTCCTGTCCCATCGTCGCCATAAGATCTATCTGTGTCGGTGAGACGTAAAGCAAATAGCCAAAAAAAAAAAAAAAAAAAAAAAAGATTCACCGCAATCTACAGCGACACCTGATTGTTCAGCAGAGGGATTTCGGTACCTCGCCGGCTACATCTCCGACCGTGAAAGAAATGACAGGTCAATGCGAAGTCCCACTGGGGAAATGCTTTCCATTTCTTCTGGTACAGCCCCTGTGGGATGGATAGAAATGTTATCTCGGGGAGGTCTACTTGTTCCATCGTTAGAATAGTAAACCAAATAAAGGAATTTGAGTTAATTTTCAGGGACACTCACGGACGTGCTGAACTGTGACGCATACCTAATAATAAGGGCTCTATTCAGGATCAGAATTCAGGACAGGTGCCTGTGCGAAATCGGTACGAGTCACTCCAGGTAGAGCAACAGAGGGAAGATGAGGGACAGGGAACTGTTGGTGAGATGTGTGGAAGTAGGAGGAAGGGAAAAGGTAGGAAAGGAAAACGTAGAGTAGAGGATGGGAAAAGACAGGTGGAACAGGGTCATGGGAAGGAGAAAAGGGAGGAGGAAGTAACTTCTGCAGCTATCAGGAAAGATAGGGCTGACCAGGAGGGGAGGGGATCAAATGAGGTGGGTAGGGTTGAGGCTCTGGTCATGGGGGATTCCATCGTTAGACACGTGGGGAAAGTGTGTGGAGGAAAGGGAACCAGGGTAGAATGTTATCCAGGAATTAGGTTGAGGCAGATGTTGAGGAAAGTAGAAGAGAGGGAGGAGGGGAAGGAGAAGGTGGTAGTGTTTCACGTTGGTACCAACAACGTAAGGCAAGCTGATATAAGTACCAACATAGTTGGAGATGTGTGGGATCTGGTAAATGCAGCACGGGTGAAGTTTAAGAAAGCGGAGATTGTTATTAGTGGAATACTGTGTAGGAGGGATACTGACTGGAGGGTGATTAGGGATTGAAATGAGACTATGGAGTGGGTATGTGGGAAACTGGGAGTGAAATTTCTAGATCCTAATGGGTGGGTAGGAGATAGGGATCTGCGCTCGGATGGCCTTCATTTAAACCGCAGTGGTACGTACAAGTTAGGAAATTTGTTTGGAAGGGTAATAGGGAGGTACATTCAGGGAAACGGGATGGCCTAGGGAGCGGTGATAAGGGAACAGGGAACTGGAAATCAAGTAGGGATGACATAAAATTGTTAGTGTTGAACTGTAGAAGTAATGTAAAGAAAGGAATAGAATTAAGTAATTTAATAGATATATATTTACCAGATATTGTAATAGGAGTTGAATCATGGCTGAGAAATGATATAATGGACGCAGAAATTTTCTCACGGCACTGGAGTGTGTATCGTAGAGATAGGATAGGAAAGGTGGGAGGGGGAGTTTTCATTCTGGTGAAAGAAGAATTTGTAAGCTACGAAAAAGTTAAAGATGAGACACATGAAATTCTAGGTGTAAGGCTCATTTCTAAAGATAATAGGCAACTTGATATATTTGGAGTGTACAGATCGGGAAAGGGTAGCACTGATGCGGATTCGGAATTATTTGATAGGATAGTCAGCTATGTGGTAAACGACATGGAAAGAAATGTGATTGTAGCGGGAGATCTGAATTTGCAGGATGTAAATTGGGAAGGAAATGCGAACGACAGGAAGCATGACCAACAAATGGCAAATACGTTAATATGGGAAGGACAGCTGATTCAGAAAGTGATGGAACCAACCAGAGGGAAAAATATCCTGGATGTGGTGCTGATAAAACCAGTTGAGCTCTATAGGGAAACTGAAGTAATAGATGGTATTAGTGATCATGAAGCTGTTTTTGTGGTAGTTAAAAATAAATGTGATAGAAAGGAAGATCTTAAAAGTAGGACTGTTAGGCAGTACCATATGGCTGATAAAGCAGGCATGAGGCAGTTTCTAAAAAGTAATTATGTTCGGTGGAAAACGGTAAATAAAAATGTAAAATGTAAAGAAATTGTTGAGGAATGCGAAAACAGGTTTGTACCATTAAGGGTGGTAAGGAATGGTAAAGAGCCACCTTATTATAATAGAGAAATAAAGAGACTAAGAAGGAGGTGCACACTGGAAAGAAATAGAGTTAGAAATGGCTGTGGAAGTAAGGAGAAATTGAAGGAACTTACTAGAAAATTGAATCTAGCAAAGAAGGCAGCTAAGGCTAACATGATGGCAAGCATAATTGGCAGTCATACGAATTTTAGTGAAAAATGGAAGGGTATGTATAGGTATTTTAAGCAGAAACAGGTTCCAAGAAGGACATTCCAGGAATAATTAATGAACAAGGGGAGTGTGTATGTGAGGATCTTCAAAAGGCAGAAGTATTCAGTCAGCAGTATGTAAAGATTGTTGGTTACAAGGATAATGTCGAGATAGAGGAGGAGACTAAAGCCAAAGAAGTAATAACATTTACATATGATAACAATGACATTTACAATAAGATACAAAAGTTGAAAACTAGAAAAGCGGCTGGAATTGATCAGATTTCTGGGGGATATACTAAAGACAGTGGGTTGGGATATAGTACCATATCTGAAGTACTTCTTTGATTATTGTTTGGTCGGAGGAGCTATACCAGACGAATGGAGAGTTGCTATAGTAGCCCCTGTGTATAAAGGAAAGGGTGATAAACATAAATCTGAAAATTACAGGCCAGTAAGTTTGACATGCATTGTATGTAAGCTTTGGGAAGGCATTCTTTCTGATTATATTAGACATGTTTGCGAAATTAATAACTGGTTCGATAGAAGGCAATTCGGTTTTAGGAAAGGTTATTCCACTGAAGCTCAAATATTCCAGCAAGATATAGCAGATATCTTGGATTCTGGAGGTCAAATGGACTGTATCGCGATTGACCTGTCTAAAGCATTTGATAGGGTGGATCATGGGGGACTACTGGCAAAAATGAGTGCAATTGGACTAGACAAAAGAGTGACTGAATGGGTTGCTATATTTCTAGAAAATAGATCTCAGAGAATTAGGGTAGGTGAAGCTTTATCTGACCGTGTAATAATTAAGAAGGGAATTCCTCAAGGCAGTATTATCGGACCTTTATGTTTTCTTATATATATAAATGATATGAGTAAAGGAGTGGAATCGGAGGTAAGGCTTTTTGCGGATGATGTTATTCTCTATAGAGTGATAAATAAGTTACAAGATTGTGAGCAACTGTAGCGTGACCTCGAAAATGTTGTGAGATGGACAGCAGGCAATGGTATGATGATAAACGGGGTTAAAAGTCAGGTTGTGAGTTTCACAAATAGGAAAAGTCCTCTCAGTTTTAATTACTGCGTTGATAGAGTGAAAGTTCCTTTTGGGGATCATTGTAAGTATCTAGGTGTTAATATAAGGAAAGATCTTCATTGGGGTAATCACATAAATGGGATTGTAAATAAAGGGTACAGATCTCTGCACATGGTTATGAGGGTGTTTAGGGGTTGTAGTAAGGATGTAAAGGAGAGGGCATATAAGTCTCTGGTAAGACCCCAACTAGAGTATGGTTCCAGTGTATGGGACCCTCACCAGGATTACCTGATTCAAGAACTGGAAAAAATCCAAAGAAAAGCAGCTCGATGTGTTCTGGGTTATATCCGACAAAAGAGTAGTGTTACAAAAATGTTGCAATGTTTGGGTTGGGAAGAATTGAGAGAAAGAAGAAAAGCTGCTCGACTAAGTGGTATGTTCCGAGCTGTCAGCGGAGAGTTGGCGTGGAATGACATTAGTAGACGAATAAGTTTGAATGGCGTTTATAAAAGTAGGAAAGATCACAATATGAAGATAAAGTTGGAATTCAAGAGGACAAACTGGGGCAAATATTCATTTATAGGAAGGGGAGTTAGGGATTGGAATAACTTACCAAGGGAGACGTTCAATACATTTCCAATTTCTTTGAAATCATTTAGGAAAAGGCTAGGAAAGCAACAGATAGGGAATCTGCCACCTGGGCGACTGCCCTAAATGCAGATCAGTATTGATTGATTGATTGATTAATTGATTGATTGATTGATTGATTATACGCAAATCAAATAATTAGCAGTAAATTCCCCGCTGTACCACCAGAAATATTAAAAATGTATGTTATAACGAGAATATTTATACGCATACGACAAATGAACATTCGGACAACAACTGAAAAATCCATAGCAGCTCATCGACGAAAGGCACGACAATGGATTTCATCTTCAAAAGCAACCACTTCATGACATCTAATCTCATGGGTAGGACTGTGTTCTAATGAAGTGTTTTTCCTGTTCTTTCGTATTGTTTAATTTTTAAAAAGTAGACTATCTATGCGGAGCCTCCGTGGCTCGACGGCAGCGCGTCGGCTTCTCACCACTGAATACCGTGGTTCAAATCCCGGTCACTCCATGTGAGATTTGTGCTGGTCAAAGCGGAGGCGGGACAGGATTTTGTCCGGGTACTCCGGTTTTCTCTGTCATCTTTCATTCCAGCAACACTCTCCATTATCATTTCATAGTATTTATCAGTCATTAATAAATCACTTTGGGAGTGGCGACCCCATTGTAATAATAGCCTATATATGGTTCATTCATTACATCCCTGACCCGGTCAAAGACTGGAAAACAGGTTGCAGGTTTTCCAGCACTATCTATGCATAGTTTAGAATATGAACTTACTTCTGCTGCTGTTATAATATGTGTTAAGCTTTAAACTCGATACCTGCGGAAGTGAGTCAGTATATCGTATGTTAACATACGGTAGTTCCATCACGGAATTTCTGCTGTAAAGATTTAATATGACAAAGATTTCATATCTCTAAATATTTATGTTTACAGATTTGAAAGCGCGTAACCTTCCTCAAACTAAATAGAGGAACTTGGATATGTTAATAAATTTCAAGCGTTGGTCAGTGTGCCGTCACGTTACATTTACAGCTTATTCGTAATAGAAATAATGAAGTTACTATGCTGGACTCTTTTTCAGTCTTATAACAGCAATAATATATGTCTGGTCTGCAATTAGTTCTGAGAAACTGTAATGTTTGCTGATATTATGAGATTCCTACTGATTTGCGCGCTCTGGGCTCGGCTGCTTTGCTCCTACTGTGACGTCATTTCGTTAACCAATAGCAGCTCGGCTCGCGTTGGGCCCAACCTTTAGTAGTGTTTAAGAACCTTGTATTATACGCTGCCGGTTTAATCATTCTCTTACCCCTCAATATAAATATCGTTTTCGGCTCGCTACTTTTCCTTGTTGTGTGTGTGGGGATTCTGATGGCGACTCTAATCATGTTCTTTTTTCTTTTTTTCAATGTCCTGTCTATTTACATACTCGCCGTAAATTTCTCCATATTCTCATATGGATGAAAATTCCTTTTCCTACAAGTATTCCTTGTTTGTTATCTGACCCTTCCCCTGGCACGATATAGGTTCTTAATCAATTTCTCGATGACGCTCAATTGATTTTGTGAATTTCATTCTCGCTCCTGCTTCCATTCGAACTTTGAACTGTGTGTACGATCCGTGCTCTAAGTGGCTTCTGCATCTCATAGTAATACTATTCATTACATAATAGTTTTTCTGCTTTTTACGTGAGACTCAGCTTTATCACATGTGTGACTTTATGGGATCATATCGTTTCTCGTGTGTTTTTCAATATTAAATGTGTAGTGATTGGGTAAAAGAGTATAAAGAGGCCATAAGCATCAAGAAGGAGAAGAAGAATAAGAGACTGGGAAATGAGCAATGAAAGGCTGGGTCACCGAATTTAGTTTTCAGTTCTCCAGCTAGGATCGCCTTTCTTAGACATAAGTTTTGAATGTGTTCTAATGTTCAGCATGGATCTTGTGACAAGTGCTTATGAAAATTATAATTAATTATGATGCTTACGGAGAAACCACGTGTTCTGAATGCTGCTTCTGATCCATTTTTGTTGTAGTGCAAATAATCATTCATATCATGCCACGTTTCAAACATTTCAAGAACATTTATCATTTCATTGAAGATGTTCCTGTCACCGATTGCTTCTGGGCTTACATTCTCCAAACGTCTCAGGCAAGCAATAGTGCCTGTCGAGAATATTACTTTAGCCCTTGCAACATTCGTCTTTTCCAAAATTTGTAGGGTATACTACTTTCCTAGTTAATTTCCGCACAGGTTTCACTACCAATCGTTTTTGCAGGTGATACAGCTTTTTCACATGTTCTACAGTTACTACGTTAGATTTATTTTTATATTCCTGCTCAAGGGTTGTAATGTTACATTTTTTAATAACTTATGTGGTTAGGGTCAAAAGTAAAAAAATATGGGCCTGCTGCGATCTAATGGGTCTGAATTTGATGTACAAGGTCTGCCTCCTTTCGACACAAGGATTTAAACACCTCAGAATTCACTTGACAGTTGTGTGTCACAATTCTGACGACTTGGAATCCACAGTCTTCAACAACCTGTAAGGCCTCGCGTGTTACTGTGGCTAGTTGATCTCCTGTCAGGCTGTGTGTAAAATAATATGACACAGGAATTCTGTAATGTGTGGAGAGACCTTTGAACTGAATGCAGAGCAATATACTACGAAGCTTATCTTCAACACCCACAGCATCTCTCTCTAAATCATTCATTCCAAGAAACATATCCAATTTCCTGTCGTAGACCAGCTTTGATTTCATTGCCATTTCATCTATGATGATAAAGAACCTACCTTTTCATTATCGTGCTGTAAAGATTTCTTTTCTGCAATCAGACGTGCTCGTACCAAGGAAGTAATTCCTGTCTCTCCTCTGGAATGGCCAATGTAAGTTTTTAAAGATTTTTGGTGTGGTGGGTGCACAATATTAAGAGATGTTAGGAACCTATAGCATGCGGATGACCTGTTGGACTGTAATATGCAGACCTTTATAGTATTCTCTTTGAATTTACACTTTTGTTTACAAAAAGCTTAAATCTGCTCAATCAAGAAATTTGCCTTCAAATCACCTTGTTCCGCTAGTCCAGTAATTTCATTTTTGGGTTGATGCATCCTTTCCTTCAAAGTGGTAGTAATATTTCTCTGCTTCATTACAAGTACACCTTGTTTCCTACATTTTCTGACTATTATTTTCAGTTTCAAACCTACTTTAGTGGAGTGTAAGTTTAATAGAACACTGTGTGCGTGTAGTTTTATATAATGGTTCACTGATAATTACAGGTGGAGGGTCATTTTCTTCACTGGCTGTAGATGTGGTTGGTTCCACATGATGTTCAATTTTCTTGTAAGGTTTAGCTTCATTTCCCACTTCTGTAGCCTTCCTCTTATGTGGTCTTCCTGTATGTGATTGTCTGTGTCCGAGAAAATCTTAAAAAACGGAGGGAATGACCATCGGAAGTAGGATTTTTAGTGCTGTGCTTATACTATAAACTGAGTCCTTAAAATGCCCACTGCAAACAGTGGAATTTACACTAGGTATCCACAGAGATCCCATCCTATTTTCTTGACGAGAAATTGCCAATCATAATTTCATTTTAAGTTCCTTGTTTTTCGGAAATCTGTGAAATGAAATATCACATCCTTTTGAGGTCTTTGTTTTTAAAGTTTTTCCGATGTTCGCATTACGTAAATACGTCATTAATTTCAGTCACTAAATTATAATCGCCCGCACTAGCACACGAAAGCTCAAAAAGTACAAAAAAAACGTCTTGACACGCTCGTGAATGTTTGAATGAGTACTTCGCCCGCGCAGTTTTAAGAATCGCGCATCTAGCGGCAAAACGATGCGCTTCACGAGCCCGAGCTGGAACCAGTTTCACGAGCAGGGAGGCCACCTCGGTGAAAGTCTAATGGGGCTTATGGTTCCAATCTGTAGCTAGCTTCAGGTAGTTTCCGTCCGCGATTTTAGATGACGCTGGAGGACATTCATAACGTGTAGATAGTTGTAGGAAGGTTCTGTAGATGGCAGGGAAGTAGGCATGGATTGAGCAATATTAATAATTAAAGGTAGTTGGTCTCGAAGTGAAGTATTTCATGTCTAACGTCAATCAGTGGGCTCTTCTAACAAAGAATTAGTCGTATCACGTCAAGTATTATGGAGATAATATTGCTGGATTGCAATGCATCCGACTTTACCCAATCGATTAACCTTGTTCGAACTTATCGATTTTAAGCAAGAGTTCCCATGATGCTACAGTATTTGTGTTGTTTGAATTCCAAGTGCCCATGTGCTAGTGCTGTAAATCTTTGTTCCCTGTGCTTGTTTATTGGAAATATATCTTCACCAGTCCTCCTGAAATCCTGCATTTCCTCTTTGAGTACACCTCAGGGGCTGAAAGCTGAATGGTTCTATTAATGTAGTTCTATATATTTCCTGTCTCAGTGCATTTAATTCTGTTATTTTTATATTGATGTGCTACTTGGATATTGATGTGATACCCCATTCTCTTGCATATGGTGTGCTCTGCTGCCTTGCTTTTGAAGGGATTTCTTATTTGTTATAATATCAGCTTTGTGTTAATGTGTCAATCATTCATTTTAAGTTAAAGCTGCTTTGAGATGTGGGGTTATGTTCTCAGTAACATCGTATGCAATAAGAACTAGGGGTATCAGATCATTATTTACAATATAGTAAGTACGTGGAAATAAAAATATATGAATTATAATGTATTGGGCATGGAAGTAGTAGAACTGCATTATTATCGTCAGGTGGGGGGGGGCGAGTAGCAGGGGAAAGGGGGGTAGCTGTAAGCACAACCGGATGTGCGTCAGTGCGCCGGATGTCTCTTCTCTGCACTATCTGTTGATAATAGCAGTAAAGTACTGCACAAAATGCGCACTGTGGCGCTATCTCTGATCGGAGACTGAAACTACTAGCGACTAGTGGCTTGGTACCTAAATTTATCATTGAGTTTCATCTCTATTCTATTCTATCCTCTTTGAGCGAGGCCTCGTATAATAGCGTAAGCAACGGGTAAAGTATTTTTAACACTGCCTGCTCAATCTGCATCGAATGGCTGCTTATACTGCCTGCTCATTACAACATTTTAATATGGCACTAAATCACCGCCGTCTCTCGAGGATCGAGACGGCGGTGCACTAAATGAAACAGTGTGTTTACAAATACCCACGGTAGGCGGCAGCACTAAATGGCTCCAGTCTGTCGACATGAAATTACGGATAATAGGCTAGTACTGCACTTCCTTTTAGTGTAAATGGTGTATTATACAGCATTGTATTTGTTGGCGGATTGCTTCTCCGAAAGATTATGAGTATGGGCAGAGATTAAAATTAATATAGTCACTTTCACGTAGTACATTAGATAAATATCCGGGAGCGATGAAGTTTGGAGCAGGTATTTCACCGCTAAGAACGGAAGGATTGCAAGCAGAAGCCAGTAATTTGAATGATCTGAAGAAAGTTTTCTCTATTATTTGCGACGAAATGACAAGTAAAGAGCGGCTACTCTATAATAAAGAAAAGGACATATTCTATGGACTTGTCGAAGCTGAGGGAGTCTATAGAGAAGAAATTGGGATAAACCATCAACCCCCCCTCTCCGCCCCCACGGCACTTTAACGCCCTTGAAAGGGCCTTGGCCTGCCCAGCGACCGCTGCTCAGCCCGAAGGCCTGCAGATTACGAGGGATCGTGTGGTCAACACAACGAATCATCTCGGCCGTTATTCTGGGCTTTCGAGATCGGGATAAACCATCAACTCCCCAACGAATTGCTGTGCCTTGTAGTTCACTGATTGACGAAAAATTTACGATTCCGCCTGCCTACTTCATAGTTAAGGCATTACAAGGAAATGAATGTTCCTCCTGATTCAGCACGTTTTGAAGGCTGGATTCTATGTTATTCGTCTTGTGACGGACAAGCATAGAACAAATACTCCCATGTTCCAAAATTTAGTGACGGAGAATTAAGTCATGTGTGGTTCATCCATGCAACTCCATGTGACAGTTTCTGCCAATATGTTGAAGAGATACAAGAAGCGTCCAAATATCCCCCTCCCCCGCCAAAAAAAGGCTTGCCAAAGACACACATCAAGCTATTATTATCACTGTCCGACTCCTTGGCTGAATGGTCGCCGTTGAGGTCTTTGGTTCAGAAGGTCCCGGGTTCGATTGCCGTCCGCGTCGGGGATTTTAATCGCGTCTAATTAATTCTCCTGGCTCAGGGAATGGGAGTTTGTGTCTGTCCCAACACTCCTCTCTTCAAATACGGACAAAACACTACACTACCAACCATGACAGAAACACGCAATAGCAATTAGGTCACTCCACATAGGGTTGGCGTCAGGAGTGGCATCCGGCCGTAAAGTTGGAGACAATCCGCATATGAGTGATACAGTTCGCACCCGCAAACCTACAGGTGCGGGGAAAGCGGTGGAAGAAGATTATCTACTTCCTCTTTAAATCTTCTACAGAATGAAGTTGTTGGTTTTTTTTTTTAAATTTTTTTTTTTTTGAGCTGACACAGGCTTTTCAGGAGATCCATCTGAAGCCATGTTTAGGGCTATTAAAAATGGAAGAGGGAGTAGTGACATGACTGACTCACGGACTGCTTAGAATTGCATAAAGAGAATTCTGAAATCCGGTATTTTAATTCCACCGTTATGCACAAGCAAATTTAACAATTTTCTGCCTGAATATCTTCTTCCAGATTTGTCTAAATAGAATCAGTAGTATTTCACTTACTGGAAGATGTTCGTAAGCCCCCTGAATCAGTGTGTGCCACCTTAGTAACAGCTTCGCAGGCACTAGTGTGTGTGTGTGTGTGTGTGTGTGTGTGTGTGTGTGTGTGTGTGTGTGTGTGTGTGTTTGGTGCGTGTAATCCAAGAAAAAACTGAATGCAGTACGTGCTTGAATAATGTTTACACCTCAGTTAATGCATCCCTATTGATGAACTTGATCAGTCACTCGGATACGCCTGCGGTATCCCCAGCCGCGATTTACTGGCCTAATTTCGGGGCTATATGAATTTGTTGAGGTTGTTCTACCGTACTGCAAGAACTCTTCAAGTCATTTAAAGTGTGTTAGTAACAATAATCACCAGGAACTTGCGTCACAAAGTGTGGTGGCCAAAATTATGAAACCTTCGCTCAGTAATATAGGAAAGTATAATAGATGATTTTACAGGTTTTCTTTTCCGTCGAAACCTCCTTCTTGAAAATCCCTGAAGTTATAAATCTCAATAAATCTCTTCATAAGGACAACTCTGTCCTTTTTTCTACTTTATTTTAAGAGTTTGAACTTCGCTTATATGCTTGTCTACTTGTATTCCCGCGATAACTTCGGCCGTTTGATGCTACCGCGGCGGATTCTTCGCAAGTCGTGTTCACTAACTAAGCTTTCATTCCTCCCCTGACGGGGGAGGCGGGCCACCTAGTAGGGAACACCTACTCTCTGGCCAAGAGTCGTGTTACACTGAGCAGGCAGTATAAGCAGCCATCGGGTGCATATCGAGCAGCAGTGATTCTTAAATTCTAACCTTAGCCTTCCTTTTCCGGTTATTTTTCACGAAATACTGAAAGGTAAAAAGGGAACTACTTATGTATTATGTCACTTTACGTTCCACAACTATTCCTCTCTTCCTCCTGTACAGACGAGCACTTTAACTTACGCTCCGTGATAAGAATGGGAAGCTGCACTCTTTGAATATTCCAAGATTCAAATCACAGCTTCCACACTGGCAAATCTCAATGTGATTTCATGTAGAGTATACCACGGAAATAATGAAAGTATGAGAGAGCCTTCAAGTCCTGGGGGTATCTACTCCAATATTTGTGCTGAATACGATGGCCGTGACACCCGAGGAGTCTGGCATTGCTTATACCTTTCCAAATAATATGCCAAAATGGACGGATCATGTAACTACTAAATATTTTCATTCCTCCCCTGAAGGGAGAGGCGGGCTTCCTAGACGGTGACACCGTCTCTCGGGCCAGGATTTTTATATAGAAAATAATATTATCATGAAAGGAGCAATAATAATAAGTAACCTAATTTTTGCCGTCACATGGTCTGCGTATTTACTGTACAATGTCTTGTCTGCTTATTGCTTTAATCTATAACTTCCTAGTAGGCTCTTGGCGAGGGAATTCATGAAAACTAGTTCCAGGGACTTTATTTCTAGAGCCTTGTTTACAAAACGGTACACGGGCGGGGGAAGGTTTCCATTCCCCCTCCCGAGGGGGAGGGGCGGGCCAACTAGAAGGTAACGCCTTCTCTTTGGCCAGGAACGGTACCCAAAAGTACACAATTGTAATATAATTGACGCATTTTAATACGACGTCACCAGTAAGCATACAACGTGTAGAAATACCGCCAACCGAGATGTTCATGTGAGGTTGAATTGCAGCGCCTCTAGCGGCAAATATAGCATCCCTAGGGCGGACAGGTATGGGTGGCTATTGGCACTGCCTTCGTGAAGTACAGGCCGTACTGTAACAAGCGCGGGAATGCAATCAGCTGATCGTTAGGGGGGAAGTTTACCACGTGAGTTAGTTGAGTTACATGGCCATTCTTCGTTGTTTTATTTAAATTTTAACGTTGGCCGCATATTTACTCAGATATATATCCTACTGAGTCGTTATCGACTGCATTATTAAGTGAAATGTCCTCAATTAGTGAAGAAAACTTAGTGTGAGCGTGTATTCATGTGAGGCTACAGGTTAAAGATATCGCTCTGCCGTGTTATAATTTTGTAGTTTATTTGTGTAATGTTATATCCCTAGTGTAAAATGAATTGAGTTAGTACATTCAGCGCTTTATTATCAACCACGACGTATATATAATTGAATTAAGGATATCAGTGAGAGAAATCACCATGCTAAGAGTTGCTGTGTGCCTGGCTGCAAAGCCAAATTATAAACGAGGAGACTACACTTCAGTATTTGTGTTTCCTTCTGATGAAGAAAGAGTTAGGTTATGGAAGAAGGCTATTCCTAGGGAGAAATCAATAGTTAATCACTACACAGTTGTGTGTATCAACCACTTTCCTGAAGACTAAATAATGAGGGAAATAAGAGTGTCTCGTCCAGATGGTGAGTTAAAATTTCTTATATCAAAAACATGGGTAACATTAGATATTTTTTATGTAATCAGACTTACGCCTTATTTGAATTCAGTGTATCTGAAAATTTAAGTCCAATTTATGCACTTTACTATTTTAGGTAGAAATGTATTGTGAAATAACACTGCTGAGTTTTTCCTATCAAATTTCATATCATAGGCAATGGAACAGGGGTATTTCATGAAAATTGAATATGAAAATAATTGTATGGGCATTATTTGTTGTTTAGAAATCTATATTTTTGAAACAGTAACTGACTTTCATGACAGTGACAGTAAATGTTTTGTTATTGTTGGAGGTTAGCTTACTCGTAATCTTTCCTGTAGGTACTGAATTAGTGGTAAAGAAATAATTTACGTTTTCAGTATATTGTATTGGTAATTGGTTGCTTGTTTGCTATCAGTGTGTATGATGTGAATATTCCAGTTGACTAGAAAAGGGATAAAAATCGTAAGAATATGTCTCAAAATGTTAGTCTGTACTCACGGAAATGAACGTATTTATACGGGAGAAACAGAACGTTAAGGGGAAGTATATGCATTGTAAGTCAGAAGTAACAAATATTTACGAATAGCTTTTGGTTTTATAAGGTGTTAACAGTTCCTTAACTAATTTAAACGAGTGTGTTATCCAAGCGTACCGGATGCGTATCGCCTACAAGTCCCACCCAAAGCGTGACGCCATCAGAGCTACAGTACGGCCTGTATATCACGAAGGCAGTTCTATTGGGCAGGCCTTGTCGTTGCCTACGTGATTAGTAATAAGGCCTCCGCATCCTTTACAGCGCGAAATATGTTCTAGTTCCAGAATCGCCACTAGACGTCGTGATAGCCTCCACTGTTTAACACAGACGTATATAGAAACTGTGGAGCAAAAAGTTAAGTTAGTGAGTTTTTAGGTGAGATAAACCTTAAAATTAATTCTACAAGGCGTTGATTTGTGTTTTCACCTTGTGGTGAATATATAATTTCTATTTAAACATAACATTAAGAAAAATGTTGGTGCATATTGATAAATATACAAGGTTCGCTATTTAGCGCGGAGAGAGTATTTTATTGTAAATATTCTATTCACAGGATGTTTATTGCGCATGATAAACAACGGTTTATTGCTGTGTATTATTCTGCAAAAGCAAACTTCAGAAAGGTAGTGGATTATTGTTCCACGAGCAAATGCAGAATTACGAGACAAATTGCTCAGAATTATATCACGTTCTGGTGACGAGAAAAAAAGCATGCTGCAACCTTCCTCGAAGTCTGTAGTATGTAATGAACATTTTGAAAGCACGTGCTTCAGCATTCCTACTTAGCCGCATTCAATTCCAACGCTACGAAGGGCGTGAGAATGAAAGACTCCCTAGGCCTCGAGTGCTCTAATACCGTCGGAGTCGGAAAAGAACAAGAGTTGACCAAGGGAGGTGTTGTGTCCTATAGGGAGCATGTTTTAGAACATCCTCAGCTAAGGGCTCCGTGGTCGCCTAATTTCACAGAGCCCCTGGGGCACCTTTAAGTCGCCTCCTACGACAGGCAGCGGAATCCGTGGGTGTTGTTCTACCACCCCCCCTCCTACAGGGGGTGCTGTGTGAATAGTGAAGTTACTATGGGTTATTTTCATTTGTACTAGGACGTGAACTTTCCGGTTGCAATTATATTACCTAACTCGTATTAGCTCTTTCTGAATTTCTGGGTGATACATTTATTTTCTCTTTATTAAACACCATAGAAATATCACTTTTCTACTCAAAACGCGTTTTTCTTTGTAATATACTGTTATGAGGAAGTTCTTGTAATGCCAATTGGAATCGTGCTGAGGAATGGAGGGATAGCCTGACATCCAGTGGCGCTTTTTGAACTGCTGCTTCTCTGTCAGTTTAGTACTTGAAAACACCGCTCATGCAGAGGCCTTTACTTATCTCGTAGGCAACGGCTAAGTTCTAACCGTTGCCTACGAGATAAGTACAGGCCTCTGCATGCGCGGTGTTTTCAAGCACTAAATTGGCAGAGCAGTAGCAGTTCAAATACCGCCGCTAGATGTCAGGCAAGCCCTCCATTCTTTAGCACATTCCCAATTGGCATTACGAGAATAATTTGCACATAAAAGCACATTAAGGAGGTAAAACATTGAGTTTTGAGTAGAAAAGCGATATTTCTATGATATTTAATAAATAAAAATAAATGTATCACACAGTAATTCAAGAAGAGCTCATACAGTCACGTCGTATAATAGTGACCGGAAAGATCACTTCCAAGTAGAAATGAAAATACTCCACTGTATATTTAAAACCACTTCAGCATTCACATAGCAGGATTTAATGTTATGAAAACTTCACTTACCGATGTTTCTTGTGGTAATTGGGTCACGTCAGTGTACATCTACAACTTCAAAACTTTCCTCTTGAGTGGCTTAAAACTGTACTGCTTCGCACGACCGTGTTTGTCCGTCACTTTTCTGCCAACATTGTCCAATAGAGGATTCAACAACTTGATGAGCAAAAGAGAGCAAAGTTTATCATTGTCACATTCACTGCATTTCAGTTCATTAAAAAACCTGGTTTTACAGTACTTAAACAGTTTTGCTCTAACATTTCTTCTCGGCAAAAGTGGAATAGCATTAGAGCAAAAATCCACAAGAAGTAGCACCAGAGAGATAAACGATGGCTTAGGGTATCTAAGTCCGCCCCTATCTTGTCTCTGAATCAGCATATTCAGTGGTGCGTTTGTGGTGATTGTTGTGAGCATGTCCAGGCAGTGATCGCAAGTTGTGTTCTCTTCAGCCACTCTTACGAGATAACCACATACAAACGTCACGGATGCTGCTTTCAACGTTGTTGGACAAGCTGGAAAAAAAAATAGGAAAGAAAATTTTTGTTTCAAAAAGCATGTTAACATTGGAATTAATATAATGTGATTATTCGTACTTACTACTTAACGGGCGCATTAATATTTCCATCACAGCATTCGGTAGCTGAATTTCTGCCATCTCCATCTGAGTCTCTTTATGCTTAGTTCCGAGCCAATTTTGTGAAAAATTATCAGGATTCATCTCGACATTTGCATGCATAGATGCACGTATGATTCCACTTTTCAGCGTGGTCTCAATTCCATGCGTACAAGCACGAGCATCCATCATATCATTAAATCCTCCCAATTGCCTGAGGTGACTAAAAAACAGTTCAACATCGTCACTGGAGAAATTTCGCGTTAACACATAGTGGAAGCCCATAGTTAACAAGTACTTGATACACGCAACCGTCGACTGTGTAGTAATGACAAGAGCACGGTAAGTCTCCGTACTTAACGTCTCATTTTTGTTTCTTCCTGCACCCTGAAGTTTCTCAATATAAGGCAAAAAGGTATCAGTTAGCCATTCAAGTCTTTCATCACTAACGGAAAAGAAATGCAACTTATCAGAATTTCGTGAGAATAGAGCATGAGTTCGATTGCAAACATCGTGGATATCGAACCACTTTCTCATTACATTCATGAAGTGTACCGTAGCATTAAGACTCTCCTTATCGGGAAAATGTTCACTTGCAACAGAACTACAGGTTTCCAGAGCAGCTGTAATTGAGACTGAAAATAAAAGTTTCGCACGCTTAACGTTCATTTTCTCAAAATTGGAGGGGTATACCATCTTTCTGGTCAAGTAGCGAACTGGAGAAAAAATTAAGTTCCTCTGTAGTCTGTACAGAGTTTTTACGTGCTTTCCTGAGATTTCTTTTCCGTCATCTTGAAATGACTTTTCTAGAAACTGTGACCGAACATTCTTGATTATGTGACTTTGATCATAGCTCAGAAATAGTTTGCGAGTTTCATCTAAAGGATGGGCCGTTTCTGGTTTAACATGCCCACCACATAACTTTTCATACATAGACACGTTCACTTTGGCATTATCGGTCACGATTCTCAACACCGTAAATCCTATTTCTTCTACGGCTGCTATTACTTGCAGTGTTCTTCTTTGGAGCTCAGTTCCGTCCAAATTACAGCAAAAGAAAAACGCCACGGGAATTCGAAAACTTGCTGCCAGACCTCTGAACATAAAGCAAAGCAATCTGTTAGCTAATTCTCCTTCCGTAGCAAGTTCATTACCCCCATGAAACTGGTCTAATTGTCGATCATATATAAGTTTAGGCTGTATTGCCATTTCGTCGATAATAAGAGAGCCAACCTTTTCCTGTTCCGTAGAAAGTGTCTGTAATTCTGCTTCCAACCTATCTTTTATCTCCTGTGTAACTCCTGTTTCTCCAGATGATCTGCCAATATATTTCATTAGCGAACTTTTGTGTGGCAAATGCAATATTTCCATCTGCCTAGCAAATTCGTAGCCTTTTGGCGATTTCCTCTGCCACAGAACACAAATTTTTATAATATCTTCTGTATACTGTATCTTTTTCTTGCCAAATGCCTTCAGTTGTTCAAGTAAAAACGTAGCTTTCAAGTCCTTCGCTTCACTAGAAACCTGAAGTGTAGCAAAGAGTTTATCTGCATACGATTTTCTCTTTCGTTTCTTCACTTCAGCAAGCAACTTCCTATTCTTGCACCTCAATTGTTTTATGATAAGGTTTTTTCTTTTTGAGAGTACGCGATGCCAGTTGTCTCGCATTTACCTTAGTTGTGGAAGTTGACTGTACTTTATACTGGGGGGTCATGTCAACTTGGACTGAACGTGAGATGGCTTTTTCGTCTTCTCTTTGCTCTTCTTGTACGTCATGTGAAACATTTGTACTTGGCTGCGTGAATGCTTCTTCATAGCTTCGTTTCTTGGGTAGCTTACGCGTTTTATTAAGCCTGCTCTTGTCATGAAAATACGATGGGTACCCTGAAAAAAGCGTTGGAATTGAATTCGGAAGAAGGCGTCTGATTTTAGTAGAAATGCTGAAGCACGTACTTTCAAAATGTTCGCTACATACTACAGATTTTGAGGAAGGTTGCCACATGCTATTTTTCTCGTCACCCCGACGAGATATAACTTTGACCCATTTTTCTCGTAATTCTGCATTTACTGGGAACTCGTGGAAGGAAATCCCACTACCTTTCTGCAGTTTACTTTTGCAGAATGGAACACAGCAATAAACCATTGTTTATCACGTGCAATAAACATCCTGTGAATAGAATGTTTACAGTAAATAACTCTCTCGGCGCCAAATACAGAACCTTGTATATTCATGAATATTCATAAAAAAAATATCTTAATTTTATGTTTAAATAGAAACTATGTACTCACCACAAGCTGAATACACAAATCAACGCTTTATATAATTAATTTTAAGGCCTATATCACCTAAAACCTCACTAACTTAACTTTTTGTTCACTATTTCCGTAGAAGTCTATTTTAAACAGTGGAGGAGTAACACGCAGTCTAGCGGCGAGTCTGGAACTGAACGTATTGCACGCTGCATAAGCTGCCACGCGGAGGCCTTATTACTAATCACGTAGGCAACGTTCTAACCTTCATTATTAGAGAAGCACTGTTGCCAAGTTAACTTTTTCCCGCTAAATGTAGCTTATTTATTCCAACGTTTAACGACTTGACTTACTAACATAAAAGAAGCGTTCCGATGTTATTGTCCAAGTAGCAATCGGTCGTACGAGTAACTATCGACTGTTGTGTCCTATAGGGAGCATGTTTTAGAACATCCTTCTCGATACTTGTAGGGTAGAAAGGGAAAGATGCTGTTCCGGAATCAAATTAACAAATACTTCCCAATTTGGGGTGAATGTAAGGTCATAACTTCAACAACACTTCTGTTCCAGTACTTATGTCTGCCACTGTATACCGACTATTGGTTCTAGAATTGCGTAGGTGATTTATAATTTACGTGAGAGTGGATCGTATACACGTGCGAATTAATGGAAGTACTACGCCAATCTTCTCGTATTCAAGGAAGCCTTCGTACAAGCTGGCTGTGTAATTAAGGAGAAAATCTCAGCAAGACTTTTTAGGTGAGGCTAATGTAGTGCATTGCCTAAATCTCAGACGAATTCCATAGTCTAGCACGCAATAAAAGGAATGAATGACTGTCCACTAAAGTAAGATTTATAGGTATAGTAGGCCAGGAGTTGGATCGATTGCAATGCTGATAAATGGAGGAATTACGAAACGCTCGTGTTACACGTTAATGTATTATGAAAATCGTCCGTAGCATTCAGAAATATTCTTCAAAAAGTATGTAGCATTATTTACTTTTCCAAGCGTTCATAAGCACGAAGTGCTTATAAAATGTTGTAGTTACTGCTGGCTAGAGAGAAACTCTACTGTACTGACCTGTAGCTGTTCCTTCCTTTCTCCGTCTGGGAGAGCTAGAAAAGTTGAAAAATATGTTTCAGTTATTTATGTCTGGTAGCCAGAGTTACATTCAAAGATATCCGTAAAACGTCATGTTGAAGATGTAACAGGTGGTTCAGAGTTTACTTCAATACCGATAATATGCAGACTTTTTCTGCTCAAAATATTTTATGAATACTGTATAAACCTCTTGAAAGTATATTGTTAGATTGATATGCCTCCTTGATATACGCGTTAATTATTCCAGAAAACCGTAAAAGAAGTGAATGGGCCGTAAAACGAATAACTATAAGGAATTCACTATGATTAGAATAAATACGGACTGATTAAACCAACACTTACCGATTGAGATTCAAGAGATTTGTACGATTTTCCCTACAATTAAAAGAGAAAATCACACCCAATGCGAAGATATTTTACAAGAAGAAACCTGGACTTCAAAACCCTCAGCTAAGACAAATACATAAGATGATTGCGAAGTTGTACTTCAAGATGAAATACACTAAAACACTCACCAATTAGAGACAAACACACTAACACTGTGCGATATTCACTAGAACCATGTAAATAATGTAGCCTACATACCAAAGCAAAGTAATTTCCGTACAGGCCATGAAGTGCCCTTGGAGGGGTGGAATGTAAAGGATTTCACTATCCATAACCTCGACACTTGATTGGGTAGAGAGGTTAGCTATATGCCCGTTCGCCTTTGTCCCCAGGAATTAACCTCGTACACATTTTTAGTGTAGGCTGAGTAGACCTCAGGTCCAAGTGCACATCCGGAAGTAGAAATCTCGTTTCTTAAATTTTACGACTTCCCGACGGAGATTCGAATCCACGTTATTCCAGGCTAACCAAGCACGCCTTTACCGCCTTGGCCAGGAGGCCCCTAAATATGGCGTATAATTTCGTTTGTAAATAGCCTATAGGTATTAATGTATATATACTAACTTTCCGCTCTAGTAGTTAGGAGGAACAAAACTAAATATTACTAAAGTACTTTTATTTTGCTATTTGTTTTACGTCGCACCGACACAGATATGTCTTATGGCGACGATGGGATAGGAAAGGCCTAGGAAGTGGAAGAAAGCAGCCGTGGCCTTAATTAAGGTACAGCCCCGGCATTTGCTTGGTGTAAAAATAGGAAACCACGGAAAACCATCTTCTGGGCTGCCAACAGTGGGGCTCGAACCCACTATATCCCGATTACTGGATACTGGCCGCACTTAAGCGACTGCAGCTATCGAGCTCGGTTTACTAAAGTACATACAATTACACAATTTGAGAATAAAGTTGCTTAATCAACATCGTTGCTCCAAGCAAAGAAATAACCCTCAGTAGAATTGGGACAATGGACCTAAATAAAGGCCGACGGTCCCACAATGGCGCACTACACCACGTGACCCTCCTTCAGGGATCGATGTGGTGTAGTTACAGTACTCGATTCGTGTACGTACCCGGTTAGGTACGATTAAGCTTTCACTACTTAATCGTCTCTATGGTGAATGCGAACGATTGCACGAACATGAAACGTAATGTGATGATTGCCATGGACATGGTGAAGATAAGTAATGAAAAATCAATTCCATTTAACCACATTTAATGCCAACATATCGAGAACTACACCTGTTTTATTCTGGGTATAAGGTCAGTCCTGCAACAAAATGTGTACAAAATGGCACCCATCCACGTCTAAAACAGTTTGAATGCGTATGATAGCATGCTGCACGAAGTATTTCCATGGGTATACCTGATACTTCTCTTGACATGCTCATATTCAGATCAGCAAATTTACGAACATTCCTCAGATAAACCTTGTGTTATAGGTAGCTTCACAACCAGAAATCATATTGATTCAGATCTGCTGATCAGAGCGGTTACGCATTTAGAAAAAATTCGGCTACGAATTCCTTCATCACCAAATTTGTTGCGGAGAAGAAACCGATAATTATGGATTGTCAAAAATAAGTAGTTGTCAACTTCGCTAGAAAAAAGTTTGTAACAATACACTCGTAGGCTTTTTACTATTTATTCTACATCGCTCCGACATACACAGGTTATACGGCGGCGATTGGATAGGTCTGGGGAGGAATAGACTGTGGCGTTAATTAAGGTACAGCCCCAGATTTTTCCTGGTGTGAAAAATGGGAAACCACCGAAAGCCATTTTCTGGGCTGTCGACATTGGGTTTCGAAGCAAGAACCTCCCGACTGCTAGTTCATAGGTACGTGACAAACTACGCCGCCACTAAATTCGTAGGTTTTTAGTATTTCATTCAACCTTTGTCTCTACGTCTTTCTTTTTCTAATAATAGCCACTATATCAGTTTTAAAGAATGTCTGAGGACAATGTACAATACGTTGCCCATTACGAGGAAAAGGCGTAACACCACCTAAATATGCCATACTTATTATTTTAACTGGAAGATTGACATGTCTTCTTCCTTTATCCATGCTTCCTTTAACCCCATACAAATATTGGATTCAAATTTAATAACAGAGTATGAATGAAACTAACAAAATCAGTAACATAGAAACTACTAATTGCTGTATGAGTCTGTTTTGTCGGAATAAATATGTCTCTGTTGTAATTAGCACTAGTTTTGAAACCAATACAATACTGCGTAATTGATATATCATGTATTGTATCCACAATAACAGTATATGAACAGTAATATTGTTCGTCGAACATGACTCCATTTTAATCATTCAGTAAATTCTATGTGGTAGAAATACTGTTTCTTCAATATAAACCCCTTTTCCGTGTTTAATATCACGTATTACCGACTTCCGTTTGCAATGGGAAAAGTAAGGCATAACAGTGATTGCAAATTTAGTAAGGAAAGGAAAAGGAAAATAAGGAAATTTAATAAGGAAAGTTCTTCATTGGGGTTATCACATAAATATGATTGTTAATAAAGGGTACAGATCTATGCACATGGTTATGAGGGTATTTAGGGGTTCTAGTAAGGGTGTAAAGGAGAGGGCACATAAGTCTGGTAATACCACAACTAGAGTATGGTTCCAGTGTATGGGACCCCCACCAGGATTACTTGTTTCAAGAAAAGGAACAAAGAAAAGCAGCTCGATTTGTTCTGGGTGATTTCTGACAAAAGAGTAGCGTTGCAAAAATGTTGCAAAATTTGGGCTGGGAAGACTTGGGAGAAAGAAGACGAGCTGCTCGACTTAGTGGTATGTTCCGAGCTGTCAGTGGAGAGATGGCGTGGAATGACATCAGTAAACGAATAAGTTTGAGTGATGTCTTTAAAAGTAGGAAAGATCACAATATGAAGATAAAGCTAGAATTCAAGAGACACACTGGGGCAAATATTCATTTATAGGTAGGTGAGTTAGGGATTGGAATAACTTACCAAGGGAGATGTTCAATAAATTTCCAAATTCTTTGCGATCGTTTAAGAAAAGACTAGGAAAACTACAGACAGGGTATATGCCACCTGGGTGACTGCCCTAAATGCAGATCAGTAGTGATTGATTGATTGATTGATTGATTGATTGATTGATTGATTGATTGATTGATTGATTGATTGATTGATTGATTGATTGATTGATTGATTGATTGATTGATTGATTGATTGATTGATTGAATACTAAATTTAAATTCATGAAAACCGCTGGACGAAAGCAGCGTTTGAAACTAGTACACATTTTACAAATCAACGCACGGCATAGGCCCTACAACAATGGTTTTGTTTCAAAATACGGGCGATCCGTTACATGTTAAACTTTTGTCACACGGACGATTGTTTACATTTAATTTTTGGTTCATCCACCATCTTAGAAACATATTAGGTCCAGTGAGCGTTACTTAAACACATTCTCTCTGTATATAATTTGAACGTTTAACGCATTATTGTGAGTAAACTGCAATATTAAAACCTAGGTGTTACACATCAAAAGAAAGGGCTCCATCTCAGGATCACTAGAAAAATATTATTTATTTAATTAATTTCTTAATTTACATTAAATAGTCATTTATTCAAATAATTACAATGCTTAGGTCGATGTAGTTAACTATATTCGCCGGTAGATGGCTCTATGAAAGTTGTCTCTGCTGATCTTTCTATTTCAGCTCGATAGAGGGCTCTGTAAAAGTTGTCTAACCGAGCTTGATAGCTGCAGTCGCTTAAGTGCGGCCAGTGTCCAGTATTCGGGAGATAGTAGGTTCGAACCCCACTATCGGCAGCCCTGAAGATGGTTTCCCGTGGTTTCCCATTTTCACACCAGGCAAATGCTGGGGTTGTACCTTAATTAAGGCCATGGTCACTTCCTTCCCACTCCAAGCCCTTTCCTGTCCCATCGTCGCCATAAGACCTATCTGTGTCGGTGCGACGTAAAGCAACTAGCAAAAAAAAAAAAAGTTATATGTTAATCAGACAGATGGCTGTGTAAAATCAAGTAAGGACATTTTTTCTTTTTCAGAAGCTTCAGGAGGCTGCGGAAAACATTTGTTTATTGAAGTTTAGCATAGCCTACATCATTAAACTCTGTCCAGAGATCTGGTATTAAAATCGAAATAATTTCTAGAAAACACTTGTGACGACAGTGTTCAATATTTCATTGTAAAGAGGCACGATCGGGTGATGCACCGTGCTGTCAACTTGAGATCGTAAAATCGCCGTGCCGCGCGACTGACAATTAGTGTAGCTCTGGTCTTTGGCATGGTAGCATGTCATGTGAATTTGATTCGTTTCAGTGAGTTCTACAATTGTACGGCAGGAATATCGAACAATGATTATCTAAGAAAATCGTAGTGCAAACATTGTTAGGTAACAATTTCTTTCTTTCGCAAAATGTCGTGACATATGGACAATAAATAGCTTCAACATTGTTTAAAACGCAATCGAGAGGATTGAGCGGCTTGTCAGAATTTCAAAGTCCTGCTGCTGATGATGATGACGATGACGATGATTGTTGTTTAGAGGGGCCTAACATCTAGGCTATCGGCCCCTAATGGCACGAAATGAGACGAAATGTAAGGACAATTAAAAATCCATAATCCTCCACTGACGAGAATTCAAAACGTGAGGACGGAGAATGAATGGATTGATATGAAGTTAAATCAATCAGTGGATTCCACCCGCAATGCCCCACATTCCCAGAAACTAACGTTAAACAATAGTATTCCTGACCAAGGGACTGCTTCTAAAGCACAATACTGAATCGATAATGCTTATAGTCTAAACGAGTCCAAAATCCAGGTCATTGGCTCCTCATAATGGTACTTATTGCTAGGAAAGTAGAACCGTATTTGTCATGTTGCGATACTAATCAAAAGTAGCGTAACTTGCGGTATCCACACGTTATGGTACTACTCAGAGGTAATGTAATGCGCACATGTAACACAGAGCTATGGTGTTTCGCACATTGTGTCGCTATTTACAAGCTACCCAAACCTAGACAGTCAACGCAAACCTATGGTGTTCTTCACATACGTAGAGTAACCACAGGGACTCGCACTATCCCGTGGTGTTCCTCACGTAGTGGGTAGTAATCATAGGCAAGGCAGAACCATGGTGTCGCTCATTTATAGTGTTACGAATCACAGGTACTGTAAAATGCATCCTGAGCACACACAGTCGCTACTAATCACAAACCTATTGTGTACCCAACATAGTGGTGCTACGCGCAAGTAAAAGCAATCCATTGAGTTCCCCGCGTGATGGTACTAATTACAAGTAGTATCATGGTTCTAATTAGATCATCCCTTGGTCGCCCCTTTTAATAGCCTCTTACGGCAGGCAGGAGATACTGTGAGTGTAATCTTCGTCTGCGTTCCCCGCCCACGGGGGGTTCCAAAGTCTTATCTGGAGCGTTTCAAAATTGAGGTGGTCAAATGTCGTGAGGTGAATTCTACGGTACCGAATGCCCAGCTGAGCATATCTACTGCCCCAGTGACAGAAAATGATTTTAATTCATGGATGGACATACTAATCACCTAAGTGATGATGAGGTGTAGTAATGGTGGTGATTGTTGCCTTTAGAGCAAGTGTCCCGGAGCAACCATTCCCTCTTAACACTAATTTGAAGGAAAATGAAAGAGGTCTGACAGTTCGAGAAATTAAGGTAGGCCTATCGGTAAAACAAAGGGAAAGGCCAGAAAAGACGAGAACATGAAAGACTGCGTGGCCTCGCAAACCTAATACCGTCCGCGTCGAAAAGAACAAGCTGACGAAGTGTGGTCAGACAGGAAAGGAGCCTGATAGAATTAAGTAGAACCATGCCAGTGTTAGCTAGGGGACCCATGGTCGTCAACCTACGCTCCCAAAATGAGATCCCCTTTGTTCCCTTTCAGTGCCTTTTATTATTAAATAGAAAAGCACAAAACGTGCAAAAATATAAACTTATTCGCAACAAAGTTTTTGTTAGAGAACAAGTCTTCTTCGGACACTTGAGGACGCGGTAACGACCACAAAACTTTTCACACCATCGGCACACACTATCATGTTTCGGTTCGTGAAAAGTACAACACATACCTTATGATGGAAACCATGGACCGCTGCACAAATCACTGTATGTCTGAGGTCGAAGCAACTTTGGCACCAATTGTCTGTTTTCATTGCATCCGTTGTATAAAAGTTACTCCATATTTCTTTGATTTTAATTCATATAAGAGCCCTTCATATTCTTTTGTAGATAGCATTGTAGAGTCATAGTATGTCACAGGCCCTCGAGGAAGAAAAGTTATACACTGACTGACAGAGCAAATGCAACACCAAGAAGGAGTGATTCGAAAGGGATGAAAGTTGGGGTAAAAACAGAGACGGCACGGACGAATAATTGATGTTTATTTCAAACCGATATGCAGGTTACACAATGCGCACGGCATCGACTCAGTAGGATGTAGGACCACCGCGAGCGGCGATGCACGCAGAAACACGTCGAGGTACAGAGTCAATAAGAGTGCGGATGGTGTCCTGAGGGATGGTTCTCCATTCTCTGTCAACCATTTGCCACAGTTGGTCGTCCGTACGAGGCTGGGGCAGAGTTTGCAAACGGCGTCCAATGAGATCCCACACGTGTTCGATTGGTGAGAGATTCGGAGAGTACGCTGGCCACGGAAGCATCTGTACACCTCGTAGAGCCTGTTGGGAGATGCGAGCAGTGTGTGGGCGGGCATTATCCTGCTGAAACAGAGGATTGGGCAGCCCCTGAAGGTACGGGAGTGCCACCGGCCGCAGCACATGCTGCACGTAGCGGTGGGCATTTAACGTGCCTTGAATACGCACTAGAGGTGACGTGGAATCATACGCAATAGCGCCCCAAACCATGATGCCGCGTTGTCTAGCGGTAGGGCGCTCCACAGTTACTGCCGGATTTGACCTTTCTCCACGCCGACGCCACACTCGTCTGCGGTGACTATCACTGACAGAACAGAAGCGTGACTCATCGGAGAACACGACGTTCCGCCATTCCCTCATCCAAGTCGCTCTAGCCCGGCACCATGCCAGGCGTGCACGTCTATGCTGTGGAGTCAATGGTAGTCTTCTGAGTGGACGCCGGGAGTGCAGGCCTCCTTCAACCAATCGACGGGAAATTGTTCTGGTCGATATTGGAACAGCCAGGGTGTCTTGCACATGCTGAAGGATGGCGGTGGACGTGGCGTGCGGGGCTGCCACCGCTTGGCGGCGGATGCGCCGATCCTCGCTTGCTGACGTCACTCGGGCTGCGCCTGGACCCCTCGCACGTGCCACATGTCCCTGCCCCAACCATCTTCGCCACAGGCGCTGCACCGTGGACACATCCCTATGGGTATCGGCTGCGATTTGACGAAGCGACCAACCTGCCCTTCTCAGCCCGATCACCATACCCCTCGTAAAGTCGTCTGTCTGCTGGAAATGCCTCCGTTGACGGCGGCCTGGCATTCTTAGCTATACACGTGTCCTGTGGCACACGACAACACGTTCTACAATGACTGTCGGCTGAGAAATCACGGTACGAAGTGGGCCATTCGCCAACGCCGTGTCCCATTTATCGTTCGCTACGTGCGCAGCACAGCGGCGCATTTCACATCATGAGCATACCTCAGTGACGTCAGTCTACCCTGCAATTGGCATAAAGTTCCGACCACTCCTTCCTGGTGTTGCATTTGCTCTGTTAGTCAGTGTATACAAGTCTTGAGGGTATGTGTTTAGATACGCATAGTGTTCTTCTAAGGAAAAGTGATTTCATCCTTTCTACCTCTTTCAGATCTTTCTTTTTCAGGAAGGTCCATACTATTTCAGTGCCGTAGGTCATGGTTGGTGTAATTTTTAGGCGAAGAAGTTTCAAGGCTGTTTTGATCGATAGTTGACTAAGATTTTCTATGTCTTTTATTGCAATTATTGCTGTCAAAGCCTTTTCTTTTATGTGAGCTGTAAATATAGTCCCAGTTGTCTGGAAAGTCATTTCGAGATATTTGAATGCATTCTTAAAGTTGAGCCTTCGTAACTCAGTGTTGGTCGTTTTCTTTCTTTTCTAAAATCCATGACTACTTCCTCTGTTCATTCATTTCTAAATTGTTTCCTTTGAACCATTTTGACAAGGCTGATGATTGCATTTTGAAATTCATCTAGGTGTGGCGACGTAATTACCATATGGTCAACGCATAGATAAATTCTTACATGATTCCCAACGTCTGCTTCTGTTTCATCACGTGTTACTATATTGAAAAGCAGCGTACTCAAAGGATCCCTTTGAAGAATAGTACAGTCTGCAGAATTGGTTTTGACTTTGTTAATTCGTCGCATATCTCATATATTTTCGTATATATTTCGCATATATTTTCAGTCACCTTTTACGACAGGTAGGAGATACCGTGGTTGCACTCTACCACTTCCACACACAATGTGATAATGATGAACAGGCTAAGATGCAGTGAAAATGTGTAGGTTTTTACAAAAAAATTCCAAACTATACTGACTAGCCAAGCTTTATCTATTGACTAGCTGTAGTACCCGGCGTTGCCCGGATAGTTTCTGAATATTTACTTTTAAGATTTGCATTACTAGTTAGTTATGTGTGATGTGACTTTTTACAGAATTCCTTTTTGACTTGCAGATTGATATGTTATGATCTATTATGCAGTTATAAAATTATTTAGATGTGTTTAATTTCAAGTTTTAGATTATTTAGTTTTCGAGTAAAACTTCGTCCTTATGGAAGCTCGAATCGACTGGGAAGTATTTGATGGTGTCAAAAATTAATAAGTGATAACTATATGTATTTAGCCGTCGCACTATAGATACGATGTACAGGATTTCAACTGTCAATGAGACTGTCCCCCTCCCGCCCTCCACCACTAAGAGATATAAAATCTGGATTGTCACCATTCATCTCAGTGACCCAAAAAACTGTAGATTCGACACTGTTTTCGGTTATTTTTATATCTCACTCCCCCTCACCCACACCCCAAAGGGGGCTGAAGATGAATTTAAAAAATTCGGAGTGTCACTAATTATTTCAGCTACCACGAAAACTATGGATTCGATAATATTCTAGATTATTTTATACCACCTCCCTCGCTCCCTGCCCATAAGTGTGCTAGGGGTGTCTTACCCTCACGCGGTTGGTCTCCTGATACTAATTGATAAGTGTACCAAGTTTGGTGAAATTGCTCCAGTGGTTTAGGAGGAGATTTGTCATTTACACACCCACACCCACACACCCACGCACAAACATACATCAATTTTTATACATAGTAAGAAGAAGAAGATAATATTTTTATATGTAGTTTGTATCTCACCCCCTTCGCTCCCCACTTGGACTTGCAAAAAATCCGGAGTAATACTATTCAGCTCAGAGACACTGAAATCTATGGATTCGAAACTGTTTTTAATTATTTCTATATCTCACCCCCACCCCTTTGCTCCCCACCTAAAAGGGGGGCTGGACTTTAAAAAATTCTAGAGTATTACTTTCAACTCAGCGACCCCGAAAACTATGAATTCGACACTATTCTCGATTATTATTGTAACTACACCCCCCCCCTGACCCTCTCCCTTAAGGGCGCTAGGGATGGCTTACCACCCCCTCCCCCAGTACTCGTCTCCCGATAGTAAGTAATAAGTGTACCAAGTTTGGTTGAAATTGCTCCAGTGGTTTAGGAGGAGATGTGTCATTTACACACACACTTCCGTTTCTATATATAGTAAGATTTGTATACTCGTACTTCGCCCCCTTTCCATCCCCGCCCAAAGGAGTCCTATGAGCGCCTTACACAACAGTATATATTTTTTCCAGATATTAAGTCTTATTTGTACCAATTTTGGTTGGCAGCTATGCCCAAACGTACATACATAATCTCACTGCTCTAGAATCCTGGAGCTGACGTTGCCATGGTTACGGCAGTTCATTTCTTTATCCGATTCCTAGAGCAGGGGTAGTGTGGTGCCAAAATCTCCGTAACGGTTGGTTTTAGGGTCTTAAAACATGGTTTCCGAGCCCGTAGGACTTACCGAGTTTTGTTCTTTGCGTCAAGAGGATTAAATTGAGCTTTGTTTCGTCCTTATACGACAAATTCGATATTTTGCCAATAATAGTACAAAACCGTTGTGGTTTTCCTATAAAACCCCCGTCTTTTCAAAGATTTAAACCTTCCCAGGGGTGAGTATACTCTAAATATGAAGTTTGGTTGAGATCTATCCAGCCGTTTCGACGTGATGGTGGAACAAACAAACAGACAAACAAACACGAACAACTTTATTTATAAGATAGGAAGAACATTTTTCCAATTTTTAGGGACTTTAGCGGATAAAATATGCATACGATCAGTTTATGCCTTTGTATTAATGCCCGATTTTGAAACATTCGAGTATGCTTATTCTTGAATGGAATAACTGAGGTATCTCAGTATCAACTCTCAGCGCAATTGGTCCGGTAGTTTGGGAGTGATTGAACAAAATATGAAAAGACATATTCTCATTTTGAACCAATACAACCTCATAAAGGAGAATGACCCTTTATTTTCTTCTCTGACTGTTGATGTCCACATCTGCGCAAATGTGATATTTTCGGATCAAAATCTTGGAAGAAAAAAGGAATGTACCAATCGTTTTATTCCGTACCTCTTACAATTAAACCATTAAAAACTGAGTCTAATCATCGTCGCATTCTTCTCTATCTCTGCTTCTCTTACCCTCCCAGGCTCAGTCCATTATTCTCCAGGGTGACTTATTCTCCTATATTCGCCTCGTATAATCCAACCGCTGAAGCCGATTGGCACACAATGCCTCATCCATCAAGATTATTCCAAACTTCGCCTTTATTCCCTCATTCCGAGTACTACCCCGCCACTCCAACCTGTTTGCACCAGCCATCTTTCTATCTGCATTAATGTCTTCTACTTCTAACTTATAAACAAGTCCATCCAATCTTCACTTCCGTGTAGAGGTAGTTTCATCCAATAGTCCGGCAGCCACCTGTTTGCTTTATAGGTATATAAAAAAGATAACCCAAAATATGCAATATTTTATTCTAACACTTCAATTCGGTGCATGCTTGGAATCGTAATTTTCTACATTTACCCAAGTTTAATGCACTACGTTTAGAATTTCAAATCACGATTGCGTTTTAAGATAAAATTTAAAAATAGAACGGAGGTCGTAAATTTTAATTTCATTCCTCGCAGACTTTTGAGTAGCGTTGGAGCTTTTAGCGCTCTTCATGTCGCCCAGTTAGAAATGCTGAAAGCGGTGGTAAGTGAATTTATTTGTAGTCTTCAAGATATCCGTCGTCGTATAGTAACACGGTGGAGTTAGTTAAGCTATAATATAGGCCTACTGGAATGTATTCATTCTGGCTTTTAAGTTTAAATTATTTTAACAGAAAATGCAATTCATGCGAGACCTATACCAGTTTATATAACGATATCATATTTTGTGTTAAATATGTCTTATTCCTATTAACTATCAGATATTTTTTACTAGTTGCTGTACTGTACATCGCATCAACGATGGTGACGATGGGGTAGGAAAGGGCGAGGATTGGGAAGGAAGCAGCCTATCCTTGCTTAAGTTACAACCCCAGCATTTGCCTGGTGTGGAAATGGGACACACTGGAGAGCCATCTTCAGGGCTGTCGACAGTGGCGCTCGAACCCACTATCTACCGAATGCAAGCTTACAGTTGCGTGCCCCTAACCGCAAGAGCAACTCGTTCGTTGTAAGGTAAGGTAAGGTAAGGTAAGGTAAGGTAAGGTAAGGTAAGGTAAGGGTTGTTCTGCCCGAAGGCAGGTCTGAACCTTCGCAGAGGTGTTCCTGAGCCGGAGTTTACGTGCGGTAGGGTGGCGAGTTTCTTTCCGCTCCTCCATTCCCTTACCCCCCACCAACAGCGCGTGGCAACCCATCCAACTCCCGACCACGCCCAATGTTGCTTTACTTCGGAGATCTCACGGGATCCGGTGTTTCAACACGGCTCGTTGTAAGTGTAAGAAATAATTTACAACGGAATACGTTTCGTACAGGGAATCTCTACACAAGCCGATTTACCGTACTTCCATCACACTTGGCAAATCATCAGTCTATCAATATAATATAAGCTGTCACCTTCGTATCAATAAACTCATTATGTTCTCGTAACTGTGGTACCTCGTAAGGCAGTGCGCTTTTATAGGATTATTCGCTAACAATTTCACAAATAAGTTAATACATTTTCACGTCCATATTGTGAAATAAAACGTTGTTTCTCACATGATAATATATTTTCGAAGTTTCATTAAATTTTTATCAAGTGTTTCGGAATAACCTATTAATGATGGAAGCGTCGGTAAGTGAATTATTCTGAGTTTTCAACATATCCCTCGCCATATAGTATCATGGTGGTGTTAGTTAAAGTACACAGGACTGTACTCATTCTGGCTTATAGCTTTAAATTATATTAACATGAATTTTAATCCACGTGAGTCCCTTATCAGTTTATATTACGATGTAATACTTTGTGTTAAATACGCCTAATTCCTGTTAACTGTCAGAGATAGGCCACTTTTATAATGTTTTCATTGCTCTACTAATGGATATCGTGAGATGCTCACATAAATGTAATTATTTCGCCATTTTTCATTTTTTACGAGTTTCGTCAGACTAATAAGATTACCTCCCAGTAAAGCTTGCACTAACATCTGCTACTGAAGCACGAATTAACTTTGCCAATGAAGCTGCGAATAATTAGTATGATCACGGTTTCTCTTTAAAGAGCACCTCTTGCTCGGTTTAGAGAGAAATTTATTACTCTCGCGAGATGCAGAAAACGATGATGAGTAGTTAATATCTTCTTTATCAACAGTAAAGTGAGGGAGGAAACTGTGAAATATGGCTTATGTTGCTGTATTTTACGGATGACAAAATTTCTCAGACATTTAACAAGAGTTCATCGATTAGAAGAACCTGAAAATTATGTTTTAAAATTTGCGATATCGCTTTATGCGTAATAGGTTAATTTTTTGCGTGTAAGCCTGCCAGATGTCCTTATTTTACGGGATATAACCGTGTTTGAAACTATATTTGTCCAACATTCGGGACTTGTCTCGTTGAGACACGACAAAACAATACCTGTTCCGACCGTGTCTGCTGAGAGAGCGCCAAGTACGCAATTTCGGTCCTCAACAGAGAGTTTGACCTACCAGTGCTTCACCTCCAATCATAACCAACCCAATCATGCACTTAACCCAATTCATACAAAATTCCGAAAATCTCAACACCACAATCAACAACCTAAGAGAGCAACTAGACTGCAAACACTTGCATCTGCACCAAGTTCACTACACCAAGATCAATCCTTCTCATCCCCACAGTATTCATCCTCTGAAAATTCTCCATTATACCCCTTCTTCCTCCCCCTCCCCCCCGTGCGAACCCAACGCACCCACTCACTCTTCCCCCAAACCAGATCCCACCAATACCTGCATCAAGAACAACAACAAGAAGAAGAAGAAACCCAAGAAGAGATCGACTATACTGAACCCCTATTCTGCGTCCGAAATAACACCACCTTCCCAGTTTCTCCAAAATGGGAAGTTCTTATCTTTCCACTTACCAACCCAGATCCGGTCCCACAAATCAGGAAAACCATTATCACTGCCCTAATGCCAATCTTCGATGAAAATCTAGCAGTAATAGAAGAATCTCACAATAACTCACTGATGGTCACCCCCCGCAGAAACACATCCCTTCGCAATATCCTAGATGCCCTCAAACCAACAAACATTCCAACACCAATAATCATCAACCCTTTAAATAATACTTCCAATCAACATGACAAGATTGATCCTAAAGTCACGAATCAACAGACCCAAACCTCTTCCTCAGCCCCCCCCCCCCCAATTCCTCTACAACACTCAAAGCACGTTCACATCCAAGCTATTCCCAATACAGCAGACTTTCACTCCCAAGCCGTCCCACAAACCTCAGATTTTAACGACCAGACTAGCCCAGACAGCGAAGAAACCTAATCTCAAACTATCCCAAGACCACTCCCTCCCTGCCCCCTACCCGCAAAATTTATGTCAACCCAAATCAAGAAAACCACTACCTCCACACCAACCCAAACAGCCAAATCACAGGCTCCTAAGAAGAAAACCAAACACTACACTCACCACAAGCCTCATTAGCCCAACAACACCACTACACTAAAACACACTTCCCCCTTCCCCCATCATTCAACACTCACATTTCTCTGCTATAACTGCCTCCAGCTAGAGCATCAAGCAGCCAGCTGTAAGAATAGCACCCGCTGTAATCGCTGCGGTGGCCCCCACCGTCACTATGATTGCAAGGTGCCAAGGGACCAGGCGCGGTGCGCGAATTGCCAAGGCAACCACGCGGCCTCGTTTCCCGGCTACCCTTACTTCAAAAAGGCAGTTATTAGCAAACAAAAGCAATTTACTCACTCAATTAACAAAGTCCAAACCTTGCCATCATTGCCAAAACAACCATCACCATCGTTACTGTCAACACCTGCACTCCAGCCAAACCTAAATATGTTTCAGTCCAACCAAGCATCTAACACCCTTCTCACGTTACTCCTTACCCTCATCTCCAATCAAGTCCACAATGTCCAGGGCCCCTCGGTGGATTGAGTAGCTGAGACCCTGGACACAACCCGCTAAGGCTCCCCCCCCCCCCCCCGCCAAGACACCCCAGAGACTCACTTCCTACCACAGAGTGCCTTAATCTTACTACTCACAAGCTACTCACAAACCCCAGGTGAAGCACTGCTCTCCGAACGAGGCTCGGTGCGTCGCAATTGCCGATAAAAAGCGGTTCTTTTTTAAAATTAACACCTGCACGCTATCATTAAACAGTGAACAAAGTAGTTTGCTAAATGTTAGCCTCTATGAAGTTCAAATAAAGTACCATTCCTCAATAAGGTAAACTCTGAACTCAATTGCTGTACTTTCCTAAATTAAAAAAAAAATATATTAACACCCAGACATGGTCAATACAGTCGCGAAGGTTACCTCTGAGCTATTCTCACATTACAGTACACAAGAAACAGATCTCAAAAATACGATTTATTATACATACATACATACATACATTATCATTATAGACTGTTATGCCTTTCAGCGTTCAGTCTGCAAGCCTCTGAGAATTTACTAAACGTCGCCACAATCCTCGATTTGCAACTAGTGTTGTGGCCTCATTTAGTTCTATACCTCTTATCTTTAAATCGTTAGAAACAGAGTCTAACCATCGTCGTCTTGGTCTCCCTCTACTTCTCTTACCCTCCATAACAGAGTCCATTATTCTCCTAGGTAACCTATCCTCCTCCATTCGCCTCACATGACCCCACCACCCAAGCCGGTTTATGCGTACAGCTTCATCCATCGAGTTCATTCCTAAATTAGCCTTTATCTCCTCATTCCGAGTTCCCTCCTGCCATTGTTCCCACCTGTTTGTACCAGCAATCATTCTTGCTACTTTCATGTCTGTTACTTCTAACTTATGAATAAGATATCCTGAGTCCACCCAGCTTTCGCTCCCATAAAGCAAAGTTGGTCTGAAAACAGACCGATGTAAAGATAGTTTCGTCTGGGAGCTGACTTCCTTCTTACAGAATACTGCTGATCGCAACTGCGAGCTCACTGCATTAGCTTTACTACACCTTGATTCAATCTCACTTACTATATTACCATCCTGGAAAAACACACAACCTAAATACTTGAAATTATCGACCTGTTCTAGCTTTGTATCACCAATCTGACATTCAATTCTGTTGAATTTCTTACCTACTGACATCAATTTAGTCTTCGGGAGGCTAATTTTCATACCATACTCATTGCACCTATTTTCAAGTTCCAGGATGTTAGACTGCAGGCTTTCGGCACAGTCTGCCATTAAGACCAAGTCGTCAGCATAGGCCAGGCTGTTTACTACATTTCCACCTAACTGAATCCCTCCCTGCCATTTTATACCTTTCAGCATATGATCCATGTAAACTACAAACAGCAAAGGTGAAAGATTACAGCCTTGTCTAACTCCTGTAAGTACCCTGAACCAAGAACTCATTCTGCCATCAATTCTCACTGAAGCCCAATTGTCAACATAAATGCCTTTGATTGATTTTAATAATCTACCTTTAATTCCATAGTCCCCCAGTATAGCGAACATATTTTCCCTCGGTACCCTGTCATATGCTTTCTCTAGATCTACGAAACATAAACACAACTGCCTATTCCTCTCGTAGCATTTTTCAATTACCTGGCGCATACTGAAAATCTGATCCTGACAGCCTCTCTGTGGTCTGAAACCACACTGGTTTTCATCCAACTTCCTCTCAACGACTGATCGCACCCTCCCTTCCAAGATGCCTGTGAATACTTTGCCTGGTATACTAATCAATGAGATACCTCGATAGTTGTTGCAATCCTTCCTGTTCCCTTGCTTATAGATAGGTGCAATTACTGCTTTTGTCCAATCTGAAGGTACCTTACCAACACTCCACGCTAATTTGACTACTCTATGAAGCCATTTCATCCCTGCCTTCCCACTATACTTCACCATTTCAGGTCTAATTTCATCTATTCCTGCTGCCTTATGACAATGGAGTTTATTTACTATCCTTTCCACTTCCTCAAGCATAATTTCACCAACATCATTTTCCTCCTCCCCAAGAGCTTGACTGTTTGCAACACCACCATGATGATTTCCTTTTACATTGAGAAGATGTTCAAAATATTCCCTCCACCTCTCCAGTGATTCTCTGGGATCTGTTATGAGTTCACCTGAATTACTCAAAACACTGTTCATTTCCTTTTTCCCTCCCTTCCTAAGATTCTTTATTACTGTCCAGAAAGGTTTCCCTGCTGCTTGACCTAGCCTTTCCAGGTTATTACCAAAATCTTCCCATGACTTCTTTTTGGATTCAACAACTATTTGTTTCGCTCTGTTTCTTTCATCTACGTACAAATCCCTGTCTGCCTCGGCCCTTGTTTGGAGCCATTTCTGATAAGCCTTCTTTTTACGTTTACAGGCTGCTCTCACTTCATCATTCCACCAAGATGTTCGCCTTTTCCCATCTTTACACACAGTTGTTCCTAGGCATTCCCTTGCTGTTTCTACTACAGCATCCCTGTATGCCACCCATTCACTTTCTATATCCTGAACCTGCTTACTGTCTACTGTTCGAAACTTCTCACTAATCATATCCATGTACTTCTGTCTAATTTCCTCGTCCTGGAGATTTTCTACCCTTATTCGTTTGCAGACAGATTTCACTTTCTCTACCCTAGGCCTAGAGATACTTAGTTCACTACAGATCAGATAATGGTCTGTATCATCGAAAAATCCCCGAAAAACTCGTACATTCCTAAAAGATTTCCTGAATTCAAAGTCTGTTAAGATATAGTCTATTATGGATCTGGTACCCCTAGCCTCCCATGTGTAGCGGTGAATAGCCTTATGCTTGAAGAATGTATTCGTAACAGCTAAACCCATACTAGCACAGAAGTCCAGCAAACGCTTCCCATTCCCATTAGCTTCCATATCTTCCCCACATTTACCAATCACCCTTTCGTATCCTTCAGTTCTATTCCCAACTCTCGCATTGAAATCGCCCATTAGTACTATTCTATCCTTGCTGTTGACCCTGACCACGATGTCACTCAATGCTTCATAAAACTTGTCAACTTCATCCTCATCTGCACCCTCACATGGTGAATACACGGACACAATTCTTGTCCTAATTCCTCCCACAGACAAATCTACCCACATCATTCGCTCACTTACGTGCCTAACAGAAACTATGTTGCGTGCAATGGTATTCCTGATAAAGAGCCCTACCCCAGACTCTGCCCTTCCCTTTCTAACACCCGTCAAGTACACTTTATAATCTCCTATCTCTTCCTCCTTATCTCCCCTTACCCGAATATCACTTACTCCTAGCACATCCAGATGCATCCTCTTTGCTGACTCAGCAAGTTCTACCTTCTTTCTTCCATAAGCCCCATTAATATTGATAGCTCCCCATCGAATTCCATTTCGTTCGCCAAGTTGTTTCCAAGGAGTCCCTCGCCTGTCAAATGGGAGTGGGACTCCATTACTCCCATAGGTCCGAGGCTTGCTTAAAGTGTTCTGAGCTCGGTAAATTCATGAAGCAGGATGCTGCCCTACTTGCACATAGTCCAAGTGAGGATCTCTCCTCTAACGGGTTATGGACCACCGGTGAATTGTGTAGTCCTAGCC